>NC_051851.1:107937767-109280534 GCF_905115235.1 Hermetia illucens | reverse complement strand
GTCGTCTGTCGTCTGTCGTCTGTCGTCTGTCGTCTGTCGTCTGTCGTCTGTCGTCTGTCGTCTGTCGTCTGTCGTCTGTCGTCTGTCCTCTGTCGTCTGTCGTCTGTCGTCTGTCGTCTGTCCTCTGTCCTCTGTCCTCTGTCCTCTGTCCTCTGTCCTCTGTCCTCTGTCCTCCTGTCCTCTGTCTCTGTCCTCCTGTCCTCTGTCCTCTGTCCTCTGTCCCCTGTATTCTGTCCTCTGTCCTCTGCCCTCTGCCCTCTGTCCTCTGTCCTCTGTCCTCTGTCCTCTGTCCTTCTGTCCTCTGTCCTCTGTCCTCTGTCCCGTGTCCTCTGTCCTCTGTCCTCTGTCCTCTGTCCTCTGTCCTCTGTCCTCTGTCCTCTGTCCTCTGTCCTCTGTCCTCTGTCGTCTGTCGTCTGTCGTCTGTCGTCTGGCGTCTGTCCTCCGTCCTCCGTCCTCCGTCCTCCATCCTCTGTCCTCTGTCCTCTGTCCTCTGTCCAATGTCCTCTATCCTCTGTCCTCTGTCCTCTGTCCTCTGTCCTCTGTCCTCTGTCCTCTGTCCTCTGTCCTCTGTCCTCAGTCCTCTGTCCTCTGTCCTCTGTCCTCTGTCCTCTGTCCTCTGTCCTCTGTCCTCTGTCCTCTGTCCTCTGTCCTCTGTCCTCTGTCCTCTGTCCTCTGTCGTCTGTCGTCTGTCGTCTGTCGTCTGTCGTCTGTCGTCTGTCGTCTGTCGTCTGTCGTCTGTCGTCTGTCGTCTGTCGTCTGTCGTCTGTCGTCTGTCGTCTGTCGTCTGTCGTCTGTCGTCTGTCGTCTGTCGTCTGTCGTCTGTCGTCTGTCGTCTGTCTTCTGTCTTCTGTCTTCTGTCGTCTGTCGTCTGTCGTCTGCCGTCTGTCGTCTGTCGTCTGTCGTCTGTCGTCTGTCGTCTGTCGTCTTTCGCCTGTCCTCTGTCCTCTGTCCTCTGTCGTCTGTCCTCTGTCCTCTGTCCTCTGTCCTCTGTCCTCTGTCCTCTGTCCTCTGTCCTCTGTCCTCTGTCCTCCGTCCTCTGTCTCTGTCCTCTGTCCTCTGTCCTCTGTCTTCTGTCCTCTGTCCTCTGTCCCGTGTCCTCTGTCCTCTGTCCTCTGTCCTCTGTCCTCTGTCCTCTGTCCTCTGTCCTCTGTCCTCTGTCGTCTGTCGTCTGTCGTCTGGCGTCTGTCCTCCGTCCTCCGTCCTCCGTCCTCCGTCCTCCATCCTCTGTCCTCTGTCCTCTGTCCAATGTCCTCTATCCTCTGTCCTCTGTCCTCTGTCCTCTGTCCTCTGTCCTCAGTCCTCTGTCCTCTGTCCTCTGTCCTCTGTCCTCTGTCCTCTGTCCTCTGTCCTCTGTCCTCTGTCCTCTGTCCTCTGTCCTCTGTCCTCTGTCCTCTGTCCTCTGTCCTCTGTCGTCTGTCGTCTGTCGTCTGTCGTCTGTCGTCTGTCGTCTGTCGTCTGTCGTCTGTCGTCTGTCGTCTGTCGTCTGTCGTCTGTCGTCTGTCCTCTGTCCTCTGTCCTCTATCCTCTGTCCTCTGTCCTCTGTCCTCTGTCCTCTGTCCTCTGTCCGCTGTCCTCTGTCCTCTGTCCTCTGTCCTTTGTCCTCTGTCCCCTGTCCTCTGTCCTCTGTCCTCTGTCCTCTGTCCTCTGTCCTCTGTCCTCTGTCGTCTGTCGTCTGTCGTCTGTCGTCTCTCGTCTGTCGTCTGTCGTCTGTCGTCTGTCGTCTGTCGTCTGTCGTCTGTCGTCTGTCGTCTGTCGTCTGTCGTCTGTCGTCTGTCGTCTGTCGTCTGTCGTCTGTCGTCTGTCGTCTGTCGTCTGTCGTCTGTCGTCTGTCGTCTTTCGCCTGTCGTCTTTCGCCTGTCCTCTGTCCTCTGTCCTCTGTCGTCTGTCGTCTGTCCTCTGTCCTCTGTCCTCTGTCCTCTGTCCTCTGTCCTCCGTCCTCTGTCTCTGTCCTCCGTCCTCTGTCCTCTGTCCTCTGTCCCCTGTATTCTGTCCTCTGTCCTCTGCCCTCTGTCCTCTGTCTTCTGTCCTCTGTCTTCTGTCCTCTGTCCTCTGTCCCGTGTCCTCTGTCCTCTGTCCTCTGTCCTCTGTCCTCTGTCCTCTGTCGTCTGTCGTCTGGCGTCTGTCCTCCGTCCTCCGTCCTCCGTCCTCCATCCTCTGTCCTCTGTCCTCTGTCCAATGTCCTCTATTCTCTGTCCTCTGTCCTCTGTCCTCTGTCCTCTGTCCTCTGTCCTCTGTCCTCTGTCCTCTGTCCTCTGTCCTCTGTCCTCTGTCCTCTGTCCTCTGTCCTCTGTCCTCTGTCCTCTGTCCTCTGTCCTCTGTCCTCTGTCCTCTGTCGTCTGTCGTCTGTCGTCTGTCGTCTGTCGTCTGTCCTCTGTCCTCTGTCCTCTGTCCTCTGTCCTCTGTCCTCTGTCCTCTGTCCTCTGTCCTCTGTCCTCTGTCCTCTGTCCTCTGTCCGCTGTCCTCTGTCCTCTGTCCTCTGTCCTTTGTCCTCTGTCCTCTGTCCTCTGTCCTCTGTCCTCTGTCCTCTGTCCTCTGTCCTCTGTCGTCTGTCGTCTGTCCTCTGTCGTCTGTCGTCTGTCGTCTGTCGTCTGTCGTCTGTCGTCTGTCGTCTGTCGTCTGTCGTCTGTCGTCTGTCGTCTGTCGTCTGTCGTCTGTCGTCTGTCGTCTGTCGTCTGTCGTCTGTCGTCTGTCGTCTGTCGTCTGTCGTCTGTCGTCTTTCGCCTGTCGTCTTTCGCCTGTCGCCTGTCGTCTGTCGTCTGTCGCCTGTTGTCTGTCGCCTGTCGTCTGTCGTCTGTCGTCTGTCGTCTGTCGTCTGTCGTCTGTCGTCTGTCGTCTGTCGTCTGTCGTCTGTCGTCTGTCGCCTGTCGCCTGTTGTCTGTCGCCTGTCGTCTGTCGTCTGTCGTCTGTCGTCTGTCGTCTGTCGTCTGTCGTCTGTCGTCTGTCGTCTGTCGTCTGTCGTCTGTCGTCTGTCGTCTGTCGTCTGTCGTCTGTCCTCTGTCCTCTGTCGTCTGTCGTCTGTCGTCTGTCGTCTGTCGTCTGTCGTCTGTCGTCTGTCGTCTGTCGTCTGTCGTCTGTCGTCTGTCGTCTGTCGTCTGTCGTCTGTCGTCTGTCCTCTGTTCTCTGTCCTTTGTCCTCTGTCTTCTGTCCTCAGTCCTCTGTCCTCTGTCCTCTGTCCTCTGTCCTCTGTCCTCTGTCCTCTGTCCTCTGTCCTCTGTCCCCTGTCCTCTGTCCTCTGTCCCCTTTCGTCTGTCGTCTGTCGGCTCTCCTCTGTCCTCTGTCGTCTGTCGTCTGTCGTCTGTCGTCTCTCGTCTGTCGTCTGTCGTCTGTCGTCTGTCGTCTGTCGTCTGTTCTCTGTCCTCTGTCCTCTGTCCTCTGTCCTCTGTCCTCTGTCCTCTGTCCTCTGTCCTCTGTCCTCTGTCCTCTGTCCTCTGTCCTCTGTCCTCTGTCCTCTGTCCTCTGTCCGCTGTCCTCTGTCCTCTGTCCTCTGTCCTTTGTCCTCTGTCCTCTATCCTCTGTCCTCTGTCCGCTGTCCTCTGTCCTCTGTCCTTTGTCCTCTGTCCTCTATCCTCTGTCCTCTGTCCTCTGTCCTCTGTCGTCTGTCGTCTGTCGTCTGTCGTCTGTCGTCTGTCGTCTGTCGTCTGTCGTCTGTCGTCTGTCGTCTGTCGTCTGTCGTCTGTCGTCTGTCGTCTGTCGTCTGTCGTCTGTCGTCTGTCGTCTGTCGTCTGTCGTCTGTCGTCTGTCGTCTGTCGTCTGTCGTCTGTCGTCTGTCGTCTGTCGTCTGTCGTCTGTCGTCTGTCGTCTGTCGTCTGTCGTCTGTCGTCTGTCGTCTGTCGTCTGTCGTCTGTCGTCTGTCGTCTGTCGTCTGTCGTCTGTCGTCTGTCGTCTGTCGTCTGTCGTCTGTCGTCTGTCGTCTGTCGTCTGTCGTCTGTCGTCTGTCGTCTGTCGTCTGTCGTCTGTCGTCTGTCATCTGTCGTCTGTCGTCTGTCGTCTGTCGTCTGTCGTCTGTCGTCTGTCGTCTGTCGTCTGTCGTCTGTCGTCTGTCATCTGTCGTCTGTCGTCTGTTGTCTGTCCTCTGTCGCCTGTCGTCTGTCGTCTGTCGTCTGTCGTCTGTCGTCTGTCGTCTGTCGTCTGTCGTCTGTCGTCTGTCGTCTGTCGTCTGTCGTCTGTCGTCTGTCGTCTGTCGTCTGTCGTCTGTCGTCTGTCGTCTGTCGTCTGTCGTCTGTCGTCTGTCGTCTGTCGTCTGTCGTCTGTCGTCTGTCGTCTGTCGTCTGTCGTCTGTCGTCTGTCGTCTGTCGTCTGTCGTCTGTCGTCTGTCGTCTGTCGTCTGTCGTCTGTCGTCTGTCGTCTGTCGTCTGTCGTCTGTCGTCTGTCGTCTGTCGTCTGTCGTCTGTCGTCTGTCGTCTGTCGTCTGTCGTCTGTCGTCTGTCGTCTGTCGTCTGTCGTCTGTCGTCTGTCGTCTGTCGTCTGTCGTCTGTCGTCTGTCGTCTGTCGTCTGTCGTCTGTCGCCTGTCGTCTGTCGTCTGTCGTCTGTCGTCTGTCGTCTGTCGTCTGTCGTCTGTCGTCTGTCGTCTGTCGTCTGTCGTCTGTCGTCTGTCGTCTGTCGTCTGTCGTCTGTCGTCTGTCGTCTGTCGTCTGTCGGCTGTCGTCTGTCGTCTGTCGTCTGTCGTCTGTCGTCTGTCGTCTGTCGTCTGTCGTCTGTCGTCTGTCGTCTGTCGTCTGTTGTCTGTCCTCTGCCGCCTGTCGTCTGTCGTCTGTCGCCTGTCGTCTGTCGTCTGTCGTCTGTCGTCTGTCGTCTGTCGTCTGTCGTCTGTCGTCTGTCGTCTGTCGTCTGTCGTCTGTCGTCTGTCGTCTGTCGTCTGCCGTCTGTCGTCTGTCGTCTGCCGTCTGTCGTCTGTCGTCTGTCGTCTGTCGTCTGTCGTCTGTCGTCTGTCGTCTGTCGTCTGTCGTCTGTCGTCTGTCGTCTGTCGTCTGTCGTCTGTCGTCTGTCGTCTGTCGTCTGTCGTCTGTCGTCTGTCGTCTGTCGTCTGTCGTCTGTCGTCTGTCGTCTGTCGTCTGTCGTCTGTCGTCTGTCGTCTGTCGTCTGTCGTCTGTCGTCTGTCGTCTGTCGTCTGTCGTCTGTCGTCTGTCGTCTGTCGTCTGTCGTCTGTCGTCTGTCGTCTGTCGTCTGTCGTCTGTCGTCTGTCGTCTATCGTCTGTCGTCTGTCGTCTGTCGTCTGTCGTCTGTCGTCTGTCGTCTGTCGTCTGTCGTCTGTCGTCTGTCGTCTGTCGCCTGTCGCCTGTCGTCTGTCGTCTGTCGTCTGTCGTCTGTCGTCTGTCGTCTGTCGTCTGTCGTCTGTCGTCTGTCGTCTGTCGTCTGTCGTCTGTCGTCTGTCGTCTGTCGTCTGTCGTCTGTCGTCTGTCGTCTGTCGTCTGTCGTCTGTCGTCTGTCGTCTGTCGTCTGTCGTCTGTCGTCTGTCGTCTGTCGTCTGTCGTCTGTCGTCTGTCGTCTGTCGTCTGTCGTCTGTCGTCTGTCGTCTGTCGTCTGTCGTCTGTCGTCTGTCGTCTGTCGTCTGTCGTCTGTCGTCTGTCGTCTGTCGTCTGTCGTCTGTCGTCTGTCGTCTGTCGTCTGTCGTCTGTCGTCTGTCGTCTGTCGTCTGTCGTCTGTCGTCTGTCGTCTGTCGTCTGTCGTCTGTCGTCTGTCGTCTGTCGTCTGTCGTCTGTCGTCTGTCGTCTGTCGTCTGTCGTCTGCCGTCTGTCGTCTGTCGTCTGTCGTCTGTCGTCTGTCGTCTGTCGTCTGTCGTCTGTCGTCTGTCGTCTGTCGTCTGTCGTCTGTCGTCTGTCGTCTGTCGTCTGTCGTCTGCCGTCTGTCGTCTGTCGTCTGTCGTCTGTCGTCTGTCGTCTGTCGTCTGTCGTCTGTCGTCTGTCGTCTGTCGTCTGTCGTCTGTCGTCTGTCGTCTGTCGTCTGTCGTCTGTCGTCTGTCGTCTGTCGTCTGTCGTCTGTCGTCTGTCGTCTGTCGTCTGTCGTCTGTCGTCTGTCGTCTGTCGTCTGTCGTCTGTCGTCTGTCGTCTGTCGTCTGTCGTTTGTCGTCTGTCGTCTGTCGTCTGTCGTCTGTCGTCTGTCCTCTGTGCTCTGTCCTCTGTCCTCTGTCGTCTGTCGTCTGTCGTCTATCCTCTGTGCTCTGTGCTCTGTCCTCTGTCCTCTGTAATCAGTCCTCTGTCGTCAGTCGTCTGTCGCTTGTCGCCATTCGCCTGTCGTGTGTCTCCTGTCGTCTGTCGTCTGTCGTTTGTCACCCGACGCCGGTCGCTGTCGCCAGCCGTCTGTCGCCTGTCGTCTGTTGTCTGTCGTCTGTCGTCTGTCGTCTGTCGTCTGTCGTCTGTCGTCTGTCGTGTGTCGTCTGTCGTCTGTCGTCTGTCGTCTGTCGTCTGTCGTCTGTCGTCTGTCGTCTGTCGTCTGTCGTCTGTTGTCTGTTGTCTGTCGTCTGTCGTCTGTCGTCTGTCGTCTGCCGTCTGTCGTCTGTCGTCTGTCGTCTGTCGTCTGTCGTCTGTCGTCTGTCGTCTGTCGTCTGTCGTCTGTCGTCTGTCGTCTGTCGTCTGTCGTCTGTCGTCTGTCGTCTGTCGTCTGTCGTCTGTCGTCTGTCGTCTGTCGTCTGTCGTCTGTCGTCTGTCGTCTGTCGTCTGTCGTCTGTCGTCTGTCGTCAGTCGTCTGTCGCTTGTCGCCATTCGCCTGTCGTGTGTCTCCTGTCGTCTGTCACCCGACGCCGGTCGCTGTCGCCAGCCGTCTGTCGCCTGTCGTCTGTTGTCTGTCGTCTGTCGTCTGTCGTCTGTCGTCTGTCGTCTGTCGTCTGTCGTCTGTCGTCTGTCGTCTGTCGTCTGTCGTCTGTCGTCTGTCGTCTGTCGTCTGTCGTCTGTCGTCTGTCGTCTGTCGTCTGTCGTCTGTCGTCTGTCGTCTGTCGTCTGTCGTCTGTCGTCTGTCGTCTGTCGTCTGTCGTCTGTCGTCTGTCGTCTGTCGTCTGTCGTCTGTCGGCTGTCGTCTGTCGTCTGTCGTCTGTCGTCTGTCGTCTGTCGTCTGTCGTCTGTCGTCTGTCGTCTGTCGTCTGTCGTCTGTCGTCTGTCGTCTGTCGTCTGTCGTCTGTCGTCTGTTGTCTGTTGTCTGTCGTCTGTCGTCTGTCGTCTGTCGTCTGTCGTCTGTCGTCTGCCGTCTGTCGTCTGTCGTCTGTCGTCTGTCGTCTGTCGTCTGTCGTCTGTCGTCAGTCGTCTGTCGCTTGTCGCCATTCGCCTGTCGTGTGTCTCCTGTCGTCTGTCGTCTGTCGTTTGTCACCCGACGCCGGTCGCTGTCGCCAGCCGTCTGTCGCCTGTCGTCTGTCGTCTGTCGTCTGTCGTCTGTCGTCTGTCGTCTGTCGTCTGTCGTCTGTCGTCTGTCGTCTGTCGTCTGTCGTCTGTCGTCTGTCGTCTGTCGTCTGTCGTCTGTCGTCTGTCGTCTGTCGTCTGTCGTCTGTCGTCTGTCGTCTGTCGCTTGTCGCCATTCGCCTGTCGTGTGTCTCCTGTCGTCTGTCACCCGACGCCGGTCGCTGTCGCCAGCCGTCTGTCGCCTGTCGTCTGTTGTCTGTTGTCTGTCGTCTGTCGTCTGTCGTCTGTCGTCTGTCGTCTGTCGTCTGTCGTCTGTCGTCTGTCGTCTGTCGTCTGTCGTCTGTCGTCTGTCGTCTGTCGTCTGTCGTCTGTCGTCTGTCGTCTGTCGTCTGTCGTCTGTCGTCTGTCGTCTGTCGTCTGTCGTCTGTCGTCTGTCGTCTGTCGTCTGTCGTCTGTCGTCTGTCGTCTGTCGTCTGTCGTCTGTTGTCTGTCGTCTGTCGTCTGTCGTCTGTCGTCTGTCGTCTGTCGTCTGTCGTCTGTCGTCTGTCGTCTGTCGTCTGTCGTCTGTCGTCTGTCGTCTGTCGTCTGTCGTCTGTCGTCTGTCGTCTGTCGTCTGTCGTCTGTCGTCTGTCGTCTGTCGTCTGTCGTCTGTCGTCTGTCGTCTGTCGTCTGTCGTCTGTCGTCTGTCGTCTGTCGTCTGTCGTCTGTCGTCTGTCGTCTGTCGTCTTTCGTCTGTCGTCTGTCGTCTGTCGTCTGTCGTCTGTCGTCTGTCGTCTGTCGTCTGTCGTCTGTCGTCTGTCGTCTGTCGTCTGTCGTCTGTCGTCTGTCGTCTGTCGTCTGTCGTCTGTCGTCTGTCGTCTGTCGTCTGTCGTCTGTCGTCTGTCGTCTGTCGTCTGGTGTCTGTCGTCTGTCGTCTGTCGTCCGTCGTCTGTCGTTTGCGGTCTGTCGTCTGTCGCCTGCCGTCCGTCGTATGTCGTTTGGCATCTGTCGTCTGTCGTTTGCCGTCTGTCGTCTGTCGTCTGTCGTCTGCCGTCCGTCGTATGTCGTTTGGTATCTGTCGTATGTCGTCTGTCGTCTGTCGTTTGCCGTCTGTCGTCTGTCGTCTGCCGTCGGTCGTCTGTCGTTTGCGGTCTGTCGTCTGTCGTCTGCCGTCCGTCGTATGTCGTTTGGCATCTCTCGTCTGTCGTTTGCCGTCTGTCGTCTGCCGTCCGTCATATGTCGTTTGGCATCTGTCGTCTGTCGTCCGTCGTCTGTCGTCTGTCGTTTGCCGTCTGTCGTCTGCCGTCCGTCGTATGTCGTTTGGCATCTGTCGTCTGTCATCTGTAATCTGCCACCTGTCATCGGTCATCATTTTCTACTCTTTTGCCCCGGAAAAAAGGAGCTTGCAGACATATCAGGAACAGATCAGATTTTCTTTCTGCGGCAGTCGATGGAAAAATTGTTGGAAGATAGCAATCAGTTGCATAGTCAGAGTAAAACTTTACACAGTTTGGGAAAACCGAACCGAGGTATTAGGTCCCACCTCCTTGCCTTCCAGATCTTGACTGCAATGTTGCCAGGTCATGTTGCTTTCCCCAATTTCATTCATTTTATTGCTTTCTCAACTTTGATGGCGCTGACAGGTGGAAGTTGTCCAAATGTGGGCTATGTTTGAGAAAGCGGGTGATGAACAAATTCTTCCGTTGAAATAGGCTCGAAATATTCTCACCATCTATCCGTCGCGATGTTCTGTAAGGGGAGTCACCTGCACACAGTTTGTTCAGTTTGTTTTGAAACACACTGATTAGGTGCCATTCCTAAATTATGATAACATCATGGTTCAACCGAAGAAAGGAAGCTTCCGGTTTTGTGTTCACCTTATATGGGGAACTTTTTATGGAGGTTTGCTTTTCGCACATAGCTAAAAATATTCTTTCATGCTCATTACCGCATACTGATGTGTACATATATGTATGCACATACCTCCCTAAATTGATAGCGCGCACCCGAATATTTCCACTTTACTGAATGCCACAAAGCTTACAAACAAATGTATGCAAAAATTTTTGTGGTAGGCCGGTTTCGATCGCAGGGTGGAAGTGATCTCATCAGACGCTGCCTCGCGGTTCCACTCTGGGTATCACCGTGATCGAAACCGTCTGCAGGGGGGTATTTTCCTGTATATGTGTTTTATTCAAAACTCGATCAGAGTATGAAATATTGTTCGAAAGCACCACATCGACTCTTCTCTTTTGCTTCAACCTTTGTCCTATTCACAAGCGGGGTCGGCTCCTTGTGATCGGTTTCACCATTTTATTTTATCAAATGCGTGATCCTGAGCCAGCCTCCTGGTCGTATATCATCGACTTTGATGTTCAGACCAATCTTGGCAAGTAAATTCTCGTCAGTGCAAATTACGTGACCATACCATCGAAGACGCCTCTCGCGCGATTTTTCCACGATCGGTGCAACCGCATATCCATTAGGGATATCCTCATTTCGGATGTGATCGAAACGTGTCACGCCACTCATCCAACGCAACTTCTTCGTCTCCATTACCGCAGACGCCGTTCATTGTCTGTTATAGTTGGCCAACACTCAGAATCATAGAGTGCGACAGGACGGGCAACATTGCGGTAAATTTTAGATTTGAGACGTTCGTTGATACGTTGATCACAAAGAACACCAGTTGTGGAATGTCACTTCATCCAGGTTGCGTTAGACAATTTCATAGCGAAGTTCTCCATTGGCTGATAGCGTTGACCCGAGGTATTTAAATCGCTCAGTTCTCGGCAAGTGCCGCTGATAGTGATTATGGCTGTTTCATAAGGATCGGTCGTCTGACATCAGCTGATCGCACTTTTCACTTCTACATCGTGTTCGCACCACAGATAGGTCGACCTGATGCCAAGAAATATGCCTTCTGGCAACTTCTTGATGAAAAGATTTGTCACGTCCCTGCAGACGACTATATCCTCATTGTCAGCGACCTTAATGGTCATATGGGTGTAAAGGCGGACGGTGATAGGTGCCATGGGGGAAAGGGGCTCAGAGCGCGCAATGAGGATGATGAGCGTATAATCGATTTTGCGGACACCCATAACCTTGTACTTATGAATCATGGTCCATCAAACGGTTGTCTCATCTTCCTACATTTTATAGTGGGAATAGTAAAAAGCAAATTGACAATATTCTCATAACACGCCGACATTTCACCACTGTCACTGATTGCAAAACCGTTCCCTTTCAGACCATCGCACCCCAACATCGGCGGTTGATTGCCGTCCTGCAAAGTAAGCCACCGACAAAGCAGCGCGAGGAACGCACTGGCCCACCGGCGCATTAACGACATCGCATCTGAGCTTTGGAAAGCGAAGATCTGGGACCTAATACTGTGGCTCAGTAAATTCTTTAATCGGATTATTCAAGAAGGTAGAACACCATTTGACTGGGAAGAAAGTACCAGCGTTCCAATATGGAAGAAGAAAGGTAGTTCAGCAGAATGTTCAAATTACTGTCCGATCCGGTTACTTTTCCATACCATGAAAATTTTTGAACGCAACTCCGCCATGCTGTTGACATAGTATGCTGGTCTCAATCCCAGGTAAAGGAGGTAAAGGAGGAGGGTTTGAGGCAACGTACTCTGTACTACTGAGGTAAAACAAAAATAAAATGCTGAGATCAGGGAAAGAGATAAATAGAGTATAGTTGGAGTTATTCCACTATGCTAAATCCTACGTGATCTCTCTTGGCGACAGGCAGAAGAAAATGCATACAATGTCGTTACAAACATGATGATCGGATTGAGTCGGAGAAATGCTAGGGCGTCCACCTCAGTCGACGTGGCAGGATGAGCCCCGGTCCTATCGAGAAATAGGCAAGTGTTCCTGACACATGGACGGCGTCAGGACGTAAGCAAGTTAGTCCGAACAAAACAAACAAAACAAATACGTGTCTGCACGCTAAATGTTGGTACCCTAACTGGAAAAACGAAGGAACTCGCAAGAGCCCTTCGGAAAAGGCGCATAGATATCTGCGCTCTGCAAAAAAAGACCGATGGTCTGGTGCCAAAAGCTGCGACATTGAATGCGAACGCGGTAAAAATGGCTACAAACTTCTCTATTTTGGTAACCCACACACTTAATACGGTGTTGGCATTGCCATCTCAGAGGGTTTCCGGGATGCCATGAAAGAAGTCGAACGATTTGATAATCGGCTGATGAAGCCCACCATTATATCAGCTGATCGCACTATTCACTTCTTCACCGCATACGCACCACAGACAGGTCGACCTGATGCCTTCTGGCAACTTTTCGATGAAAAGACTTGTCACGTACCTGCTGACGACTATATTATTATTGCCGGTGACCTTAATGATCATGTGGGTGAAAAGGCAAACGGTAACAGGTGCCATGGGAGAAAGGGGTTCGGAGTGCGC
This sequence comes from Hermetia illucens, assembly GCF_905115235.1. NCBI lineage: Eukaryota > Metazoa > Arthropoda > Insecta > Diptera > Stratiomyidae > Hermetia > Hermetia illucens. The sequence continues at coordinate 109,268,791 of NC_051851.1, read as the reverse complement.
AATGAGGGTGCCGAGCGTATAATCGATTTTGCGGACACCAATGACTTTGTACTTATGAATACATGGTTCATCAAACGATTGTCTCATCTTGCTAATTTTATAGTGGGAACAGTAAAACGCAAATCGATTATATTCTCATAAGACGCCGACATTTTACTACCGTCACTGATTGCAAAATCATTCCCTATGAGACCATCGCACCTCAACATCGATCGTTGATTGCCGTCCTGCGAATTAAGCCACCGATAAAACAGCGTGGGGATCGCACTCGCTGGCGGCGCATCAAATGGTGGCAATTTGGTGGCAAGAAAGAAGAAACGATCTCACTCATACGATTGCCGACCATTACGAATGGGGGAGAATCGTGGAATCAAATGAAAGACACGATCCACAAAACGGCCTCTGCAACCCTCGGGGTCACCAAGCCGGGTAAGCGATACATCAAACGAGATACTTGGCTTTGGAATGATGATGTTGAAATGAAGGTCCGTGAGAAGAAACGCCTCTCCCACAAATTTCTCGACGATAAAACGCCGGCCAATTGGCAAATTTATAAGAATGCCAACCAGGAAGCAGAGAAAGCGGTCGCTGTCACCCGAGCGAACCATTTTAAAAATCTTTACGATAAACTGGACACTCGGGATGGCGAGAGAGATCTGTATTGACTTGCTAAAAGCCGTAATGAACGCACACAGGATATCGAACACTTTTGTTGCGTTAATGACAGGAACGATATTTTGCTTACCAATCGTCGAGCCGCAACGGATAGATGGCGAGAATACTTCGAGCAGATTTCAACTGAAGAATTTGCTCATCCTCCACTTCCACAATCATTGCCAACATTTGGACCAGTTCCACCAGTCAGCGCAACTGAAGTGGAGGAGGCAATAAAACAAACGAAGTTCGGGGAATGCAACAAGAGCTGGGACCCAACACTGTGGCTCAGTGAATTCTTTAACCGGGTTATTCAGGAAGGAAGATCACCATCTGACTGGCAAGAAAGTAAGTAAATATGGAAAAAGAAAGGTAGCCCAGCAGAATGTTCAAATTACGGTCCGATCCGGTTACTTTCCCATACCATGAAGATTTTTGAACGCAGTGATCTGCCCAGAACTGAGCGATTTAAATACCTCGGGGCAACGCTATCAGCCAGTGGAGAACTGCACTATGAAATTGCTTTACGCATTAACGCAACCTGGATGAAGTGGCGTTCCACAACTGGTGTTCTTTGTGATCGACGTATCAACGTCTCAAATCGAAAATTTAGCGCAATGTCGCCCGTAGTTCTGAGTATTGGCTCACTATAAAAGACAAAAACGGCGTCTTGCAGTAACAGAGACGAAGATGTTACGTTGGACAAGTGGCGTGGCACGATTTGATCACATCCAAAATGAAGATATCCACGACCGTTATAGGGTTCCACCGATCGTGTCAAAATTGCGAGAGACGCGTCTTCGATGGTATGGTCACGCAATTCGCTCTAACGAGAATTCACTTGCCCAGATTGGTCTAAACATCGAAGTCGGTGGTGAATGATCAAAAGGTCGGCTGAAACAACGATGGCTTGATACGCTGGATGGGGATTTAAAAGCCTCGGGATTGCACCCGGATCAGACTTTTGATAGAGCCAAATGGCGAAACCGATCACGACGAGCCGACTCCGCTTGTGAATGGGACAAAAGCTGAAGAAAAAGAAGATATGCCAGTGAAGGGCAGCAAATATATTCAATGCGTCTATTTTATTCTTCCCCGGAAGATGCGACTTCAGTACTAGTTTCACACGTCGCAGGAATTCGGACAGCAGAGTCTTCCTTGCGGAATTCCTAGGTATTTGCAGAAGTGTATCTCGGTCATCGGTTGGATATGGGGGTCTCCCATGCTATGTCTGGCATGCGGCTCGTGATGGCCTTTGCGGGCGGCTTGTATTCAACACTTGTCTAATCCAAATTCCATCTGAATATCACGGTTGAACATGTCTACTTTTCGCAACACACTTTTAAGGTGGTCGTCAACATCGCATACAACTTGATATCATCTAAGTACATCAAATGTGTCAACTCACACTTAAGACGTAGGAAATATTTTATTACCAAGCCATGTCATGAAGGGGGTTCAGTGCCATGGAAAACCAGAGGAAACTCAACGAATCCCATTGGAAGATGCCCCTCTTTATATGGATAGGCTTAAAGGCACCCTCAGATGAACGCACTGGCAAGGTGATATGCCACCCTTCCATGATTGTCGCCAAAAGCTTTATTAGTTTCGAGTCAATGCGATACAGACGTAGGACATCAATTAGCAAGGTATGCGGGTCGCTATCGGAAGCCTTGGCATAATCGATATAGCAATTAAAGAGGTTTCTTCTGTCCTACAACTACCGAGTCGATAATGAGTTCCTCTTTGCAACACCCTGGCCCAGCTGTTGAATGTCGTTAGTTTAGCACCGTGTCCTTTTTGGGGACAATTTAGGCAATTCCCCCAGTGAGAAAGGGTGGAACTTCCTTCGGCCGGTTACTGACCTGATTTGTACTATGTGACCATCGACTGTGTATACTGGTAAATTCTTTGTACCAGAAATTCTGCACCCGATCCAGACGAGGTCCCCTCCAGCCCTTCGAGCTGTCTACAGCGTAGTGTCATTCTCAGCATGTTGGGTAACCCAAAAGTCCACCCCATATTCTTTCCCTTCCGTCACCAAAAACTGTACTGTCTGGGCGGTCTGTTGGGATTCGTTGTGATCTGAAACAACTACGTTCGTTCCTCGAGTAAGTTCTATTCTGAACACGTCTGGAGTGACTTCTGTCATACCGCCAAAACCGACTGCATACTACAAGAAATTTTTGCTTCAGTGTGTCCAGAATTTCAACTGCAGGTGTTTTACTGGGGATGGCATAGTTCCTGTAAATCGTTTGCACTTTATTTCTCTACTGCCTGCTGGCATTGCCAGTGCTGATTTGAATCAGCCTAGCGAAGTGTTGCTTTAATGAGTCCCGCCGAAGTGCAAGACGAATTTTCCATAGTGGATTTATTGGGCCACTCAAACCAATAACGTGAAAGCGAATCTCTTGACCATGCAATCTGACAGCCGCGACTGTACCTCAATACACAAGTGATTGTAGTTGCAGCAGCGATTGATTGAGCTTGATTTGAGATAGTATTTTCAGAGTTACTAGAGATGCGTAGAGGATGGGAACGCCTTGTCTATGCAACGGATCCATTTTTGAGAATTCTATACAGGCTTTTTGAAATTCGACCCGAATCTCCGCTCCTCAGCGGAGACCTTAGCTGGACGGTATAGGAGAATGCTTCGGCGAGTACGGAAACTGGTACCAGGAGTGCGGAGCGGTGTTGTTGATGCCGCCGCCTCTTCCCCCATTGACTCTCCGCCACCAGTTTCAGCGATGAGCTCAAGTCGAACATGTTCCCTGATGGTGTCCGAAATTGTGTCACTGCGAGTAACGAAGCGGTACTGGTCTGCATCTGCGATTAGATTACATGTACATATCCGTTGGTGAGCATGTGTTCACTTTTCGCCCTGGTGTTGTATGTCCGCATTGATTTAGTAGCTGAGTAGATAGAAGAAGATGTTTGTGTCTAGAAGTTTGTTTCCAGGTTATGGTTCCTGAAACTGATGTATGCAGTGTGGTATTTGAGTCTTGACTAAAAGATGCATATTTTCTTCGACTTTAAGGCTGCCTATGATAGCGTAGCCAAGGTAAAACTGTACACGGCTATGAGAGAATTCAGTATCTCGACGAAATTGATAAGACTGACTAGGTTGACCCTGACCAATGTGCGAGGCCAGATAAAAGCAGCAGGATCACTCTCAAAACCATTCGACATCAGCAATGGTCTACGAGAAGGGGATTCCCAATCATGCGTCCTCTTTAACCTGGACTTCGAGAAAGTGATCCGTGATGCTGAGGTAAATGCAAGGGGTACGATACTGTTTAAGTCCACCCAACTACTGGCCTGTGCTGACGATATCAACATCATGCAAAAAAACCAACCAACAACATCAAACCATACTGGTTAAACGGGAAAAAGATAGAAGACAACAACTTTGAGACCGTTGATAATTTCTCTTATCTAGGGTCGAAAATCACAACCGATAACAGCTAGGATGATGAAATCCGCGCACGGTTGTTGGCAGCTAACAAAGCCTATTTCAGCTTACAAAAACTGTTTCGCTCGAAACGTCTCACCATAGGGTCAAAGCTCTAACTGTACAAGACAATGATGTTGCCAGTTCCCATGTATTCTTCGGAGAATTGGGTTCTTAGCAAGAAAAATTGCGAACTCTTAACCGCGTTCGCGAGAAGATTCCTCCGAAGAATTTTTGGTTCCCTACATGAGGATGGACGAGGCCTACATAAAAACGAAATCTATGAGCGATATCATGGATCCGGCTCAATGAGTTACGGTGGGCGGGTCGCTTAATCCGTATGGATGAGGATGGTCTAGCCCGGAAAGTCTATAAAGGCAATATCTATGGTAGAAAAAGAAGAGATGGAGATGGAATGATGGCCTAGGTCAGAGCGTCAGACAGCTTTTAGGGATATCGAATTGGTGAATCTTGGCGGATGTCTGGAGTTTCTTATTAAGGCAGGGCTAGACCGGATACCGGTTGTTGCGCCATTGATGATGATGATAAAAGATGCTAGTTTAATTATATCATTAATTATATCATGGTGCTTAATGACATTAAAAAGGCCAGCCAGGCATTTCTGTTCTTAGAGGAGATACTGCTGTGAGCGAAATGGTTGGAGTTTGCTGCGGTGATGGACGGAGGTTCTCGTGCGATTTATTTGAAGGTTGTCCCTCTTATTTGGACTCGACTTCACAGACTGTATACTTTTCGATTACTTACATTGTATGCACCTTCAAAACCAAAAGGAAAATTTGTTTAAAAATCAAAAATTATGAAAAAAATCCTGTTTAACCTTGAAATTTGATATCTGTACGATAAGACTTTGAAAAATGTCGCAGCATAAAGTACACATTATTTATGTTCTGTAACCATTATTCTTTTCGTAATCATTTACCAGCCGAATTTCTTTGTATTAAAACGCCTTCTTCGAAATCACCCCAAATTGAAAATAAGCCAATAAATAATATTTGATACAAAAGTTGTGGTAAATATCTGTATATTTCGAGATAATCACCCTTCCAAATACAGATCAAGTTTTTCTTAATTTTTACCAAAACCGTTTATCATGCATTCAATTATTACTTACAGCCTTTGACTTATTGAAGCAGAGAAATCATTATTAGACTAAGTCAAAGAAATTAGTTAAAATGCAGTACTAAATCAAACAAAAACCAATTAACATACCACAATCACCAAATCGCTCAATATGCCATTAATTGGTTTGTGTTTCTTCTTCTTTTTCTTCAGCCTTTGTCCCGTTCACAAGCGGGGTCGGCTCGTCGTGATCGGCTTCGCCATTTGGCTCTATCGAGTGCCTGATCTGGGTACAATCTCGAGGCTTTCAAATCCCCATCCAGCGTATCAAGCCACCGTTGTTTAGGTCTGTCTTTTGGTCGTTTACCATCGATTTCGATGTTCAGACCAATCTTTGCAAGTGAATTCTCGTTTGCACGAATTGCGTGACCATACCATCAAAGACGCCTCTCTCGCAACTTTTCCACGATCGGTGCAACCCCATAACGATTGCGGATATCCTCATTTCGGATGTGATCTGAACGTGTGACGCCACTAGTCCAACGTAGCATCATCGTCTCCATTACCGCAAGACGCCGTTCATTGTCTTTTATGGTCGGCCAACACTCAGAACCATAGAGAGCCACTGGACGGACGACATTGCGGTAAATTTTAGATTTGAGACGTTCGTTGATACGTCGATCACAAAGGACACCAGTTGTGGAACGCCACTTCATCCAGGTTGCGTTAATACGTTCAATTCAATTTCATAACGCAGCTCTCCATTGGCTGATAGCGTTGACCCGAGGTATTTAAATCGCTCAGTTATGGGCAGATCACTGCCGCTGACAGTGATTGTGCCCGTTTCATGGGGATCGGTTGTCAAAAATTCAGTTTTGTTTAAATTCAATCTGAGACCGTGTTGCATGAGGCGATCATTCCATTTTTGAACAAGTTGCTCGAGATCATTTTTGCTATCAGATGCTAGGAAAACATCATCTGCATAAAGCAGTGTGTAGGACGCTGGACGTTGGATATCCCGTGTGACGGTGTCCATAACAAGGACAAAGAGGAGTGGTGAGAGGGCACTTCCTTGATGAACTCCAACAGAGACACGAAGCGGTTTTGATACACCCGCCATACTTCGAACTTTACTTTTCGGACCATGGTAGAGCAATTGAACCCAGCGCACGAGTTCTTCTGGCACGAAGTGTTGTCGTAAAGCATACCAGATGAGTTCGTATGGTACACGGCCAAACGCTTTCTCTAAGGAAATTATTACCTCCCGCATGAATATTATCATAAAAACCATTTTATGGCATTACAAGCATTTCAACCAAACACTCTTGCATCATGACGACTACGTGCACTCAAAGAGAGCCCACTACGTAAATAAACTCACGATGCGATGATGTACATTCTTCGAGATCTCGCAACGAAATGAAGTGCAAGCCACAGTTAGATACTAGATAGCTGCCACACTCCCCTTGCCCCTCAAGGGGGGAAGAGTACACACGATTTCAAATTGTTTTGCCCTTGAGCATGAGCGAGATGTAACGAAAATCCGATCAGCTGTGTTTGACATACCGCCCGTACTTGCCAATGTATTGGTGAGATTGGCAAGTTTTTGCTTATGTACAAGTGAATACGTGAAACAACTTTTTGTTAGATGGGTGAGCACGCTGTAGTACCAGAATAGCAAAAGCTCACCGATCTCTCTCTTACCAATACGATTTGACGAAGATTATGCCCTTTCCTTGTTTAGCGTCTCTGATGTGTACAGATAAGCTTCTGCAAGCGCATTTGCAAGTGGGGTCATTTTAGTAAGGGTACTGCCTATATGATTGAATTTTTCAAAAGTCGGTTTTGAAAAACATTTGATTCTTCAACATATTGACGTCTGCTGTGATTTATTCCCAAATGAACAGTACTAGGGCCCAGCATTTGTCCAATACCGTTGTACTGTTTTGCGCTGTCGATGCATATCCGCGATTTTGAAGAATCTACATACTTCTCAATGTATGGCAACAGTTCCCGCTTACTTTTAAAGTTTACTCTCAAAAATAAACCAAGTTATACTCATTTGGTCGGTAATATATATTTTTAAGGTTTTGTGTAAAACAAAACCTTATTAAAATCGATTCAATGTCTGTCTGTCTGTCACACGCATTTTTCTCCAAAACGGCTAAACCGATCCGAACGAAATTTGGTGGACAGATGGGAACTATGGAATCCCACGGATACAGTGAGTGGCATAAATTTAGGTGGAGTTTAAAGCGGTGCTCCTCATACATGCAATTTACTAAAAAAAACCCCTCAGAGTCATCTTAGGACTTCCGAATTTTGTATCAGCATAGAGGGCAATATTTCGTATATACGTGCTAAATTTCGTGGAAATCTGGCAATTAACACCAGTTAATTAACGCAGCAGTTCAAACTTAGCAATTTCGCGCGACTTTACTGCTTCCAAAACCATGCAAATCAGATGCTGACGTCATAATTACCCGGAATAATTGACATTCGCGTGAAATATTAAAGTCGCATTTATGAAGAATCTACTTATCTGCAGCCCTTTTTAAGATTTTGTGTAAAACACTTATGTGAAATCTAATCTTCGAGAGATGTCCCATTCCGATATCTGCTCAAAAAATTTACTAATAGTATATTATCAACCTTTAGAAATTGACTAAAAAACTCCCCTTAAGTTCATCCTAAATATACTAAATTTTGCACCGCCATAGAGGACAGCCTCGTGCATACACATACCAAGTTTCATGAAAATCCAACTATTAGCGGGAAAGTTATAGCAGTTCAAACTTATCAATTTCGTGCTAATTAACAGCATCCTAAGCCATACAAATAAGATGCTGACGTCATAATTAAGGAGAATAATTAAAATTCGAGTGAAATATTAAAATTCCATTCAAGAAGAATCTAATTCTCGTTAGCACTTTTTTATATTTGATGTTGGTTAAATTGTTGGCATTTGCTAATACTCAGAGTGTGAAGCGTATGAGGTGGACTATTTCAATACAGGCTTTCCATCAAATGATTTATTTAAATTACTTTCTAAAAAATAGATGCCAATAGAATTTTTAACTATGTGACACGGAACTGTCAGACTTATCGCTCCTCACATCTTCTTCTTTTTCTTCAGCCTTCAGTCACGGCTCGTCATGGTCGGTTTCGACATTTTATTTTATCAAATGCCTGATCAGGATGTAATCACGAGACCTTCAAATCCCCATCCAGAGTATCATGCGACCATTGTTTTCGCCGGCTTTTTTGGTTCCTTACCATTGACTTCGATGTTCTCACCAATACTGGTTGTTGAATTCTCGTTAGCGTGAATTACGTGACCACAACATCGAAAACGCTTCTCCCGCAGTTTTTGCACGATCGGTGCAAACCCATATCGTTCGCGGATATTCTCATTTCAGACGTGATCAAAACGTGTCACGCCACCAGTGCAATGCAACATCTTCGTCCCCATTACCGCAAGACGCCGTTCATTGTCCTTTATAGTCAACACTCAAACTATAGAGCGGCAGACGGTCGACATTGCAGTAAATTTCAGATTTGAGATGTGCGCTGATACGTCGATCACAAGGAACACCAGTTGCGGAATGTCACTTCATCCAGGTGGCGTTAATGCTTGAAACATTTCATCACGCAGTTCTCCATTGGCTGGTAGCATTGACTCGAAACATTTAAATCGCTCAGTTCTTTCAATGGCAGTAATCTGCCCCTGCAGATATTTAAATCGCTGAGTTCTGGCAATGGCGGTAACCTGTCCAGAACTGAGCGATTTAAATATCTCGGGTCAATGCTATAAGCCAATGGAGAACTACGTTATGTTCCTCACATAGGGAAACACAAAACCTTTTATACCTGAAGCGTCAAGCTTCCGGTTTCCCGACTTGTTTATAATATCTTTTAGTGAGAAAGGTCATATCAATCTGGACCGTTTTATCTTCGGCACCTAGTATCATTATATCGTGAGCAAAGCGGTTAATTCAGCTATTTCTCCACAATAACTGTAGTAATCAACTATCGTATTTCGACTAAGCTCGGAGTCATCTCGATGATGGCCTCAAGATAGCAGATATCTAAAGGCAGCAGTAATCTGCATCTTGGTCACGAAAAAAATATTATTGCAACCATGTCATGTACTTCAATCCGACAAGAATTGGCTTCCGAAAAGGTGGCTGGTTTTAGGATCTTGAAGCAGCAAATAGAACCCTTTTTCCTTCGATCCTCGTTTTCATGCCACCACTAGCATCAACGACGCCTATATGTTCCGGTCTTCCAATACTCGTTCCCTCAAAAGAAATTTAAATGTGTATGGAGATGTTCTGCTCAGCGGATCAATGCCTGACGACTGGCAAAAAGGCATTATCTGTCTCATACATAAAAAGGGAGACATAACACAGTGCAGTAATTATAGAGGCATCACGTTGCTGAGTACCATCTATAGGATATTCTCCACTCTCTTGCTAGGCCGAATAGCCCCATACGCCCAGGACATCATTAGCCCATACCAAAACAACTTCACTCCAGGCAAATCAGCAACATATCAGACATTCTTTCTGCGGCAAGCAATGGAAAAGCTGTTGGAATATGGACATCAGTTGCACCATCTTTTCATCAATTTTAAAGGCGCCTATGATAGTATAGCCAGGATAAAAACTGCACACGGCCATGAGAGAATTCGGTATCGCGACGAAATTGATAAGACTGACTAGACTGACCCTGACCAATGTGTGAGGTCAGATAAAAGTAGCAGAATCGCAGACCCTACCTCGGCACAAAACCGGGATGTCTGGAGTTCCTTATTAAGGCAGGGCTAGGCAGGATACCGGTTGTTGCGCCGTTGATGATGGTGATGATGAAGATGTTCATCAAAAAGATCGAAAAAAGGGTTCTATTTGCGTATCGAAATTCCCTCTGTGGTCCTAAGTGTCGACTATAAAAGGCAATGGACGGAGTCTTGCAGAAATGGGACGAAAATGTTGCGTTGGACTAGTGGCAGTGAGCATATCCACAATCCATATGGAGTTTCACCGATCGTGGGAAAATTGCGCGAGAAGGGCGCCTTCAATGGTATGGTTACGTAATTCGAAAATTCACTCGCCAAGGTTGGTCTGAATAAGGAAATCGCTGCTAAGCGACCAAAACGCCCGCCAAAATAACGGTGGCTTGATACGTTGCATGGGGATTTAAAAGTTGCATCTTTATTCATATGTTGAGTTGAAGGGGGGGGGGGGGGGGGGGGGGGGGGGGGGGGGCGGGTACCGGTACAAGCAAGAGGCGGTGAAAATGTTTTCAACCAAATATAGGTATGTGAGGTATCAAATGAAAGGTCCCGATTAGTGCTTTCTAAATCCAGTCTTGAAAAGGTATGGAATGCTGAAGCCATAAAGGAGTCATTTCTTGGACGGACGAATTCTCAGAAACTACGCAACCGAAAAATTTGAAAAAAAGTCACGAAGCTGCCTCGATACAAACCTCAAAATACCCTCGATACTAATACTCGAATTAAGTTAATTATAGTATACTGCTATGTTTCTTGTAAATGGACTGGAAACCCCACTAAATTTACCCTCGACTCATAAAAATGTGGTAATGTTCAAAATAGTGTGAAGCATGATATCGCCAAGTCTGGTCAATATAGTACTATTACTGATAAGGTTACAGTAGCTCTTCTTTCTTCCGTGTAAATTTACCGCAACCCAAAACACTAAATGTCATTATCACACTAAAGTGACTAGCTTCACATGCCAAACGGGTATACATTATTGGCTACGTACAAATGGAATGGTTTTGGGCCAACGAAACCCACATGAATCTTTTCATAAAGAAGAACCACCCCTCGATAAACTTGCTTTATATCAAGCAGGAACTGCATGATCTGACAACCAAGATCATCTCTATGCTTACCTAGGTACACCTTTCTGTAAAAAAGCAAAGCCATATATTGGTGTAATAAGCGAGATGACCTACGACATTTGATTGAATTTTTCAAAAGTCGGTTTTGAAAAACATTTGATTCTTCAACATATTGACGTTTGCTGTGATTTGTTCCCAAATGAACAGTACTAGGGCCCAACATTTGTCCGACACCGTTGTACTGTTTTGCGCTGTCGATGCATATCCGCGATTTTGAAGAATCTACATACTTCTCAATGTATGGCAACAGTTCCCGCTTACTTTTAAAGTTTACTCTCAAAAATAAACCAAGTTTAACTTCCTTATAATATATGGATGGTTATACTCATTTGGTCGGTAATATATATTTTTTATAATATCTTTTAGTGAGAAAGGTCATATCAATCTGGACCATTTTACCTTCGGCACCTAGTATCATTATATCGTGAGCAAAGCGGTTACTTCAGCTACTTCTCCACAATAACTGTAGTAATCAACTATCGTATTTCGACTAAGCTCGGAGTCATCTCGATGATGGCCTCAAGATAACAGATATCTAAAGGCAGCAGTAATCTACATCTTGGTCACGAAAAAAAATATTATTGCAACCATGTCATGTACTTCAATGCGACAAGAATTGCCTTCCAAGAACGTGGCTGGTTTTAGGATCTTGAAGCAGCAAATAGAACCCTTTTTCCTTCGATCCTCGTTTTCATGCCACCACTAGCATCAACGACGCCTATATGTTCCGGTCTTCCAATACTCGTTCCCTCAAAAGAAATTTAAATGTGTATGGAGATGTTCTGCTCAGCGGATCAATGCCTGACGACTGGCAAAAAGGCATTATCTGTCTCATACATAAAAAGGGAGATATAACACAGTGCAGTAATTATAGAGTCATCACGTTGCTGAGTACCATCTGTAGGATATTCTCCACTCTCTTGCTAGGCCGAATAGCCCCATACGCCCAGGACATCATTAGCCCATACCAAAGCGACTTCACTCCAGCCAAATCAGCACCATATCAGACATTCTCTCTGCGGCAAACGATGGAAAAGCTGTTGGAATATGGACATCAGTTGCACCATCTTTTCATCGATTTTAAAGGCGCCTATGATGGTATAGCCAGGATAAAAACTGGACACGGCCATGAGAGAATTTGGTATCGCGACGAAATAGATAAGACTGACTAGACTGACTTTGACCAATGTGTGAGGTCAGATAAAAGTAGCAGAATCGCAGACCCTACCTCGGCACAAAACCGGGATGTCTGGAGTTCCTTATTAAAGCACCGGTACAAGCAAGAGGCGGTGTAAATTTTTTGAACCAAATATAGGTATGTGAGGTATCAAATGAAAGGTCCCGATTAGTGCTTTCTAAATCCAGTCTTGAAAAGGTATGGAATGCTGAAGCCATAAAGGAGTCATTTCTTGGACGGACGAATTCTCAGAAACTACGCATCCGAAAGATTTGAGAAAAAGTCACGTAGCTGCCTCGATACAAACCTCAAAATACCCACGATACTAATACTCGAATTAAGGTAATTATAGTATACTGCTATGTTTCTTGTAAATGGACTGGAAACCCCACTAAATTTATCCTCGACTCATAAAAATGTGGTAATATTCAAAATAGTGTGAAGCATGATATCGCCAAGTCTGGTCAATATAGTACTATTACTGATAAAGTTGCAGTAGCTCTTCTTTCTTCCGTGTAAATTTACCGCAACCCAAAACACTAAATGTCATTATCACACTAAAGTGACTAGCTTCACATGTCAAACGGGCTTACATTATTGGCTACGTACAAATGGAATCGTTTTGGGCCAACGAAACCCGGATGAATCTTTTCATAAAGAACGTCTTATTGCATTATAAGTATTTGGCATCAAAAACCAAACACAGTTGCATGCGCATCATGCTCCCATATGAATATTTGACGGTGCCACAAAAGTGCCTAATGATAGCCGGAGGTATGTTGACAATATTATCGATGTAATCGGAAAATACCGGGGACATATTTGCACTTAAGGTACGAAATACAATATATGCACTAATTTGTAAAAGCATAGCCTAAGACAAGATAACTTTAATATAATAATAACAATAATCGTTCACGAAATAAACCCATTGGATCAGGGCCTTAAAGTGTGTTAGAGCACTTCATTCAAGACCGTAACGGTACACTATAGTAGCACTGTAATAGGCAATGTGGGCAACGTTACGCTCGCCCGAGATTACTACCCTGATTTGACTCACGTACTCATTGACAGCTGAGGCGACTGGTATCTGAAGCCCAATCACTATACAAATTCCACTGCCACCAGTGAAATTTGAACCGTGATCTTCCGTACGACAGCCTTCTGCTCTAGCCACTCAGCTATCTGGACACAACTTTAGCATAAGTAGGACGAAAAGATAAATATGTAATTAGTTGGTAAAAAACTTCCAACTTGTATATATATATACATAAACTTGTATTTACACTGTCCCAACCTCACGACGACCTTCACTCAAAGAGAGCTTACAACGTAGCACGTACCACGACGCGACGAAGACCACTTCCAAGAATACTGTATGAAATTTCAAATGGATCGGAGGAAAACTAAGGAAGACACAGGGGTTTAAGCAACCATATTCCATTCCAAATTGGTCCTAATGTCCCAAATTTAAAAGTTCTTCCCCCAACCTACGTTTACAAAGCCGCTGCCTCTCATAACTCCGAAATTACTGCACCGATCCCTTTTGAAATTTTGAACAAAATGTCTATTTTTCGAATTTGTTAATATTTTTTATTTTATTTTTTATTAGCTGTTTTTTACAAAAATTCCGTTCTCACTTTCAAATTTCGAAAAGCCCTCCCAGCGCCATCTGAGGAAAGCGTTTAGCTCATGAAAGAAGTTTGATTTTTTTTATTTAAAATGATCCAGTACCGAGTTATGAAGCCACCGAAATTCTACTTTTTTAAGATTTTGTGTAAAACAAAAACTTATTAAAATCGATTCATTGTCGGTCTGTCTGTCTACCACACGCACTTTTCTCCAAATCGGCTAAACCGATCCGAACGAAATTTGGTGCACAGATGGGAACTATGAAACCCCACGCACACAACGAGTAATATAAATTTATGTGGAGTTTAAAGTAGCCCCCTTTAAACCGTACATGCAAAGGAGATTGAAATTTTTTTTTGGAGTTACTTCCGAATAATTACTGCCATTGCCTTACTTTTTAATAGTTTTCTCATGAAAATTTTACACAATATTTTCCCCATACCTTTTTAATAGATGCCATACCTTTTTAATAGATTTTAACCGTGTCTTCAAACAAATCACAAAAATGTGCTGTTTTTCCACGAAAATTATCGATGCGGCATTTGTTAAAAAATGTGAATAACTCTAGTACCTCATGTAAAAGCAAGAATAGCTAAAACGATTCCCTGTGGGCCAAATTCTGAATTAAAACCTCGCGTCAACGTCAACTGTCAAAACTGTGACCTATAAGTGGGGTTTATCTGCGAAAATCAAGTTGTCAGTTTGTTTGCCCTGTTTCAGGATTTCCTTAAATTCACTTTTCGAAAAGTAAGGATTCGTAAGACCATGCTGCAGTGTTACAATAGGGGTTGTGGTCAATTATATGATCCTGTTCAAAATACGGAAGGTGATTATTTGTTATTAAATGTCGGAACAAATTTTTGCGATTTTCCTCCATTTTAGAGTCATGTCAACACCATCCTGGAATGCCATTTTTCCACGATGCTTACAAAGGTTGGACGTGCTGTAATAAGAAAAGTGTTGACTTCACCGAGTTCCTAAATATGAAGGGGTGCTCTTTTTCGAAGCACTCAAATGTTAAACCCGCTGAGCCTGAGAAGTTAGCTGCAACAAATGTGGAAAAAGAATTTGTACGAAAACCGATACTAGTTGCATTGGATAGGCCCCCTTTTGATACTGATTTAATTAAAATTGAGCCGGAAGTGACTGCTGCGCTAAAAGAAGCAGTGGATGCTTTGTTACCCAAAGCGGTGGAACCTGTTTCAAAGCTTGAGTAGGCATTAATGAACTGTAACTTAACTTTTTTACTACAACCTTTTGCCATTTAGCGTAATAGAAAATGGAACAATCTGTAAAAATTCCGGATGCAAGCATTCTTACACCTCAAAGGAAGTGGAAGGTACAGAGTGCCAGTACCATCCGGGCGCGCCTATATTTCACGAAGGAATGAAATTCTGGTCTTGCTGTAAGAGAAGAACCACTGATTTCACAGTATTCATGAACCAACCTGGGTGCTCTCAAGGTAAACACAAATGGAAGGATGATGTAAGTTGAAGACTATAAGCGGTCGGTTGCA
This sequence comes from Hermetia illucens, assembly GCF_905115235.1. NCBI lineage: Eukaryota > Metazoa > Arthropoda > Insecta > Diptera > Stratiomyidae > Hermetia > Hermetia illucens. Next base: position 109,253,353 of record NC_051851.1, on the reverse strand, counting down.
CGATCAGACCAACTACGTTCGACCAACCAGATTTTATTCGAAAATTTGGAAAATATTCCTCATTTTGTCTCATTAGTACATAACTCATTGTGTTACATGGCCAACTGATGCCAGGTTAATCCTGCAACTGACCTCCAATGGTGTTGAAATATTTGTATAAGACTGTGTTCCAGTCTTTATTTCCCTGTTTTCTATTTTAGGCCACAACAAAAAAGACATCATGCCGGTTTGATTGGCATCAGACCCCATCTAATGTGATAGTGGCGATTTATGCTAAACTGTACGATTACGAGAAAAGTTCCATTCTTATGAACCCCATACGCCTTAAAGTTGACTTGTTTTTCCCTGATGAAGTCAGTGGAACATTCAACATCGATTTGGAATTACGAGGTGTAAGTAACACAAAACCAAATACTTGAATCGTTTTTAGTAAAGAATTTATATCTAGCTTGTGGATGTGGATAAAAGTGCTGCGAAAATGTATCCGACCAAAATCGAGATAATCATGCCCAAAGCGGAGGCGTGCTCGTGGCCAGATTTGAGTTGTGAGAGAAACCTTAGAACGGATAAAGAAACATTTCACATTCGACAGGGGAATTCTATCTCACATAATGACTCTGACTCCGAAGTTGATTTAGATGACATTATGCCATCACGGAAGTAATTACAGCGCGTATTGCAAAACTGCGACAAGCATTTACTCGAAGTATAATCTTGCAATATTTCTAGCGATTAAATTTTTCGAAATAATTAAGACTTGTTTTTGCTTTTCGGTATTATTTATTATACTTGCAAAAAAACAATATTTCTAGAACCACTTGTTTCCTTTATCAGTGCTACATGTTTGCCCCTAACTGGGTTTATTGAAAACTTATATACTATTCTAAATCTATACTTCTATTCTAATTAACCCGTATTACATTACTATAGTACTTTTTTTAACTTATTTCTATACCCTGAGAGAAGAAGAGCTTTTTAATTACTTTTCAACTTATTTGTATATCCTGAAAAAAGAAGAGTTTTTGATTAGTTTTTTAAGAGGGAATTACAATTGCCTAGATCCGAATTCAATGTAGATTTAGGCAGATTGCTCTTCCCAGTTATTTAAAAGACTAATCAAAAACTCTTCTTTCAGAATATTCAATTGTTAAAAAGTTCTTCGTCTTTGAGGATATAGAAAATGAGTTTAAATAAGTAATATAGTAAAGTAATTAGAATAGTAGTATAAATTTAGAAAAGTATGTAAGTTTTTAATAAACGCAATTAGAGCATTGATGAAGGAAACAAGTGGTTCCCGAAATACGAAAAACAAGTTTTAATATTTCCAAGAATTTTCTATTTTCTATACCTATGAATCATCTTTGGGAATCTACACTTCTGTGTTCCATACTAAATGTAGTATATGATGTTTTCGATAGTTCTGAATAAATAATTAATATACGTCTCTTTTTTTTCCTTATTGGAAAGATTCCAACTATCGAACAGTATGGTAATTGTTTTGTGGTGTAACACGTCTCAAGATGTTGCTTCTTCACAGCAGTTTAACAGAGCGAGAGCAGAAAACGCCCTCTTCCCGACATACATTCCTTAAGAGGCATTGTAAAATCTACCTGTATGATGGTCCATTGAAAAATTTATTTTCTTGTCCAGCGTTCATCGCGAATTCATAAATTGTATCGAGCCAGTGCAATGAATTGCGTTCTTGTGGAGGTGTTTTCAGATTTGCATCCGGAGCGGCAGAATTGGTTGCTGATAAATCGTGTAGTGTATTGGTCCGACCGAATGAACAGTTTCGAATTTGATTCCGATCGAATGGAACAATGAATGATTAAGTTTCCAATTTGATATTATTGACTAGTATAGTTTTTCGCATTTTGTATATTTGCAAGTGGTTGCACGTGTTTTAAGTTAAAATTAATATTAATAGGTATTTATTTGAAAGGTGAAAGTATTCACTTTTATCTGATTGACGATCTGTTGTCCAAGTCTTTTAAATCGCGTTCGTTTGCTAATAAGGGAAAAATAGTTGAGGTATGCCGGAAAGAAGTTCGTGATTTTTCTAGTAAATTGTATAACGTTGTGGATTCGTTCTCAGACTACGACGTTAAAAACATTCATTTGCGAACCACGTTTGCTACTTTCTTCCAAAAATAATGTGTGGCAAACAAGAAGATTTGATAATTTAATAAAGCTGTTGCAAGGTGCGGGGAAAAAACCTGTGAAGAATTGAGATCGGTATTGGCTTTATCTAAATTCGGCATCGGTCCAAGAATCAAAGATTTGATTAATATTCATTGCAGATCTTCAATTATAAAGTATTAATATTCAGGGTGCCCCTTGGGTACAAATTTTAATGGTGGATAGTAGCACTTGTTTGAGGAAAATTGATCCCTGAAATGTTCACTCTATCTTATTTCCCACTCTCTCAATTATTTAACGCCAGATTTGAGACCATTTGCGGAAACTACATAAAATTTCTTATAAATAGATATTTTTTTCAATTGCAAGGTTCATCACCCCTTCGAACTGTTTAAATTTGAAAGAAATTCCGAAATCGATTTTTTAAGGTTTTGTGTGAAACAAAACCTTTTCAGTATTAAGTCGATGTCTGTCTGTCTGTTACATCCGATTTTGTCCTGAGGCAAACATTAGAACTTTTTTTAAAGAGTATTCAAGACATGGCATTCTGAGGCGAAGAGGAAGCACGTGATTACTCCCCGGGCCAGGTGGTCATTAGAGCCAGCATCCTTGCTCTCCATTTACGTACCGAATTCCTGGAAGGGGAAAATGCGTCAGTTATCGTGAGAACGGTGCAGCGACCGTTGAATTAATTAGGACTCAGAGCTCGAAGATCAGCAAAAAAGCCGATTTTAACGAAGGCTATGCTCGAAAAAAAGCTGAATTGGGCATTGGAACGACGTGACTGCACTGTGGATGATCGGAGGCGAGTTGTGTTCTCTGATGAGTCAATTCAATTTGCTGGGATCTGACAGTCCGTCCCCAGTGCGAAGAAGAAAAGAAGAGAGATTTGACCCCCAGTGTGTTGTCTAATTGCACGACAATCTCCCTCAGTAATGATGTGGGGATGCATAACATCCAAAGAAATCGGCCGTTTCTCGTTTCTAAGCGGTGCTGTCAATGCAGAAAAGTACAAAAAATATATCAATGTACGGAATCATTTGAGACGGTACAAGCACTGTATGAACACTTTGATGAAGTAATGTTTCAGGGCGAATCGGCTCCGTGTCATAGAGCTCGTTCTGTAAGTAAACGAAATTTTTCCCGTATCAAATTTTTTATTTGTTTTATCCTCAATACGGTTGTTATTCACAAGTAACATCTTGGTAAGAAGAACTTGGTATACAGTCGCTGCCATAGTCAGGAAACAGTCCAGATCCCCATAGAGAACTTATGGGCGTTTATGAAGCGGCGACTGTAACAAAGATCGATAAGAAACAAAGCAAATCTTGAAAATAGATATAGATATGGCTTAATGAAATTCCGGACGATTTTACTGAAAATTGATACCAATTGATGCCCGCACGGGTTGTAGAAGTGATTAGAGATTTCATTAAAAGAAAATCGTTTAACAAATTGTTTGTGTATGTGTTTATTTTCGACGTTTTTTTGTACTCTACTATTAACACACAAGTCTTCGATGAACGTACCTTTTCATTCAAAACTTCAACTTTCCTTTCCACCATATTCTTTAAATAACTGGTGTAAATAATAAGAACTTCACATGCAATCACATGAAGCACAACTTTATTCTGTAGCTTCATGATAATCCCGAAAAAAACCCTTTTAACTTGAATTTTCTTTCATACTCGCAGTGCGCAGTGCCTAATTCAAATATATATATTTGTACATTGACCAAGCGGTATCCAATATTCATACTTTATATGTACATATATATATTTTTATACACGAAGTATTATAAATCAAAAGTAGGTGTACGACCAATTTGCCAATTCGGTAATAGGCAGTCTACGTCTCAAATATATATATATATTTTGTAGCTTGGAAAAAATATAATGGGATATTTTGGGTTTTTAGCCATATGCGAATGGAAAAATGTGCGTAGAAAGTTTCTCACGTAAGATAAACACAAAACCTTTATACCCGAACGCCAGCTTCCGATATTCCGACGTGTTATCTAAATCTCAATATGTATTATTGTAACGGCGCTTTAAACTTACAAACCTGCAAAGTTGCCAGATTATATCAACTTTCAAATGACATGTAAAAATGATGGGCTTAATTATGGAAAATTAAGAATATTAGGCATTAAATGCGCGAAAACGTGGCGTTGATATGAAATTCGCTTAAATATGGGTGGCGATCATAGCATCTATTATCGGATCCAAACAGGTTAATCTTCGATTCATCGCTCCAGAATACTCTTTTCAAGAGAGACGCGCCCTTTTGCAAATTCTAATCGCCTTTCAAGATTTTATTTGGAGATATACGGTGTATGGCGTGGAGATTGTCTACGTCCAAAACCAACTTCTTAAACACGATTTCTTATTGTTCTCGCAGTAATATTATTGCCCAATTGCGGAGATGCTGCTAATAGAATATCTCTACTTATTACAAAGGGATTGGCTGCACTCTGTCGACAAATAAGTGTTGTTTCCGGATTTTCGACACTACCGTATTCTAATACACTTGAATCACACCATAAATCATCTTCTTAAAACAGTGAAATTTTGCCAATAAGTTGCTCATTGAAGAATTCTTTTTATAATACTTTCTCACAATGAGCTCTCTTATTTCGAGCTTACAACTACGGTACTTCTAAAACTAAAGTAAGATGGATAAATGACACATTAATGTATTTACAATAATAATACAACTCCACCGTAGCCGGTCCCAAGCCCGATTATGAAAGGAGGAGGGATGGATAGCTTCAGTCTGAATGGATGTACGCCACCGCAGCGTCTCAGGGGGTAGGTGAGGAAAATACAGGAACTTTGCAGTCTTGCAGATTACTTACTGAGAAAGCTATCGCCACACCTGACAGTTACGTGGCGTCGAAACCGCTAGTTATGGGGCGGTTCGACGTCTAGGCGCCACAACGACCAGGAGCACAGCTCCGCCTGCTGCAGCTGTTTCGCTACAATCTGTGGCGACCACTTCAGCAGGTTCGCGTAGGCAGCGGATGCAATGGACTGAAGAAATGAACCTCTTCATCATCCGCTCCTACTACGAAATAACGGCGGGGGCGGGTACAACATCCTAACGCCCCTTGTTGCACCAGAGATTCGGCGAGCGTTTCGCGCACGAGACTGCGCAACGAGTCGCAGACTATTACCGCTTTATTACTCGTAGCGACACAATCCCGGCCACCATCAGGGAACGTGTCCGACTTGAGGTCATCGCGGAAACTGGTGGCCGAGAGTCGAGGGGGGGGGGGGGGGCAGAGGCGGCGGCATCAACAATACCACGCCGCACTGTAGGCAACAGTTTCTTCTCCACCGTCCAGCTGAGGTTCGGGACGAATTCCAAAGAGCGTATATAGGATTCTCGGATATGGACCCTTTGCATAAGAAAGGTATTCTCAGACTCTATGCATTTCCAGCAACTCCGGGAATTCTATCTCAAATCAATGATGAGATTGCATCGCGGCTGTGTGCTGATATGTCGCTGCTGGAACTACAATCACTTGTGTATTGTGGTGCAGTTATGTTACGGCTATCAGATTGCACGGTCAGAAGAGTCGCTTTCGTGTTATTGGTTTGAGTGACCAAAGAGATCCAGCATGGAAAATTCGTCTGGAACGTCGGCGGGACTCACTAAGGCAGGACATTGCTAGACTGATTCAGATCAGCACTGGTAATGCCAGCAGGCGGGTGAGAAATAACATGCAGAGGGTTTACCGGAACTATGCCATCCCCAGTGAGACACCCGTAGTTGAAATTCTGGACACACCAAAACAGAAACTTTCTGTCATATGCAGTCGGTTACGACGGTATGGCGAAAGTCATTCCAGACATGTCCAAATGCAACATACTCGAGGAACCAGCGGAGCTTTTTCAGATCTCTCAACGAATCCCAACAGAGCGTCCAGCAGTGCAGTTTTCGGTAGCGGAAGCGAAAGAATATTGGGGTGGACTTTGGGGGTTACCCGCCCAGCGTGCTGAGTGGATCACCGCTGAAGGCACTCGCCATGCCAATACGCCTGGCATGAATTGTAAAAGGAAGTTCGTCGACCCATAAACAGCTCGAAGAACTTGAGGGGCCTAGGTTTGGATCGGGTGCAGAATTTCTTTTATAAGGAATTTAGTAGCGTACATAGTCGGTTGGCACGCAGTATAAATGTGGTCATGAGTCGGCCGGAGGAATTTCCACCCTTCCTTCCAGGTGGATTCGTTGAGTCCCCTTTGGTTTTTGTATGGCACTCAACCCCCTTTCATGGCTACTGAAGGATGCTAGAGGGCATGGTTTTGCAATAAAGTATGGGCTACGTGCTTAGTGCCAACTGACACACACGATATCCCTAGATGACATCAAGCTTTATGCTTGGGCTGAGGACCATCTTAGAAGTCTGTTGTGAATAATAGACATGTTCAGCCGTGATATTCGAATGGAATTTGGATTAGACAAGCCGCATGCCGGACATAGCATTGGTGACCTCCACATCGAAACTATGACCGGGACAAACTTCTAAAAGTACCTAGCAATTCTGCAAAAATTCCGAATACATCATCCAAGGCCTGCCGTGGTTGACGTGGCGGCACAACATCATCGCCAAGTCGAATCGCTGCGCGCTTATTTTTACAGCAAAGAACAGGCGAGTTCCTTGCAGTCGGCTGTCTGTAAGGCAGACTGTGGGCTGGCTCCACTTAACTTGAAGGATCGATCTTTCAATCCTCTGAGTGGGGTGAAGTCGGACCAAGAGCGGATCGATGAATGCAAGCCGAAGGCAATGCATAGTAAACACGTGAATTGATGGATGTGTGCTGGGGAGCTCTTTGCTGAGATGGAGGGGTTCATGTGTGCCATTCAGGACGGCGTGGTCGCCACCCGAGCTTATAAAAAGCTCATCATGAAAGAACGGGTGCAGAATGACCAATGCATAATGTGTGGTTAGGCGTTAGAGACGTTGGACCATCTCATTACTGGCTGTACTGTTATGGCAACGGTGCAATACATCACCAGGCATAATGCTGTATGTAAAGTTATCCATCAAAACCTTGCATATAAGTGTAGGCTGATCACGGGAATATGCCCGGTTTACCGATATAAGCCGCAAGCAGTACTTGATAGTTCGGCAAGTTGTGACCGGCAAGTTCTGACTGATCGCCATACTCCACACAACAAGCCTGACATACTGTTAGTTGACAAGACGGGTCGCTCCGCGTATATGATTGATGTTACTATCCTCATAATAGCAACATTGAACGGAAATATGTGGACAAGAAGGTGAACTATGAGCCATTGACTCGAGAAATCAAAGAAATTTGACGTCTCGAGCGGGTGGTTGTAGTTCCCATAATATTGTCAGCTTCCCTTGATATCCTGGCATCTTCGCACAGTCTGGTTCAAACCATGCAGAATTACACCATTCTGCATACGTGCTCGATGTTGCGGGAAGTTCTTGACGGATTCTCCCATTAACCTACCACCGGCCACCACCACCAGAGCGCCCCTTTACTTTTCAAGTAGGTAGGATTTTCCGAGCCTAAATGCTTGGCACTTAGGTAAGTATTAGGTAAAATCCGGCATCCGCCGAGGTTGTGATAACTCAGGAAAATAATAATAATAATCATTGGCGCAACAATCCCATTGGATTAGGACCTTAAATTGTATTAGAGCACTTTATTCAAGACAAGAACGGTACACTACAGGATTACAGTATCCTATAAGAGGCGATGGGGTCAGCGTTGCGCTCGCCCGAGATTATTACCCTGATTTAACTCAGGTACTCATTCACCGCTGACTCGACTGGTATCCGACTTCAAATTACGATACAAATCCCACTGCCACCAATGAGATTTGAACCGCCACCTTCCAGATAGGCTTGTGCTCTAACCACTCAGCTATCTGGATACAAGTACCATAAATTCCCTTGAATATTTTGGTAAATCAGTCACACCACCAACCGTTTCTCATTATATTTCAGCAGACATGACATTAAAAGTGTCCAATTTCGTTAGGTATATTGGACTTATAACGGGCTCACGAGCAAAAGAAAAGATTGTAATAATTCCTGGTAGAATATGATTTTGCCGTTACAAACTTTTGACCACAGAAATCGTTGATTACAAGGAAAGCATGAATTTATATCCTCTTTTCTATCGTCCACCACTGTATATTTCATGTATGTTTTGCATGCTATGTTGTTGGCTTTGAAGTAACCTTAACGGAAATCAGTTACTATACTGAAACTATTATATTTTGTATATTTATTTTTTTATGTATTTACAAATTTGTTAATTTTTATATTTAGGAATATGTCCAGGTGGTTCAATTGATTAGAATGCTGGGCTGTTGTAGCGAAAGGTCGCGGCTCACATTTCACTGGTGGCATAGGGAATTGTTATCATGACTGAATGTCGGATAGCAATCGACTCAACTGTGAATGAATATATGAGCAAAACCAGAGTAATAATCTCGGGCGAGTGCAATGCTGACCACATTGCCTCCTACAGCGTACTGTAATGTACCATTATGCTCTCGAATGAAGGGTTGTTAACAGGCTTCAATGCCCTGGTCCTATTGGACTGTTACGCCAACGATTATGATTATTATTTCTTCTGAGTTGTCACACTCTTGGCAGATGCCGGATTTTACCTAATACTAGCACTAAATGCCAAGCAACTCTGGCAGTGGTGGCCGGTGGTAGGTTAATAATATTTCTACATGGTTTGAACCAGACTCGGTGGGAGTCCCAGAACATCAATGCAAGCCGTGACTGATCTAGGTACAACACCTGTACCTTACAATGTTATGGGAACTACAACCACTTTCTCAGGATCCCAAATTTCTTTGATGATGATGATGTAAAACCAAAGGGAACTCAACGGATCGGTCCACCCCAATATTCTATCGATTCCGTTAGCGAAAACTTCACTGCCCGGACCCTCTGTTGCGTACGTTGCATTCTGGACATGCCTGCAGTCATCATACCAAACCGCCGCCATACGAAACCGACTGCATACGGCAGAAAGTTTCTGCTTTAGTGTGTCCAGAATTTCAACTGCTGGCGCCTCAGAGGGGATGGTATAGTTCCTGTAAACCGTCTGCTGGTATTGCCAGAGCTGAATTGAGCCAGCCTTGCAATGCTTTGCCTTAGTGAGTTACGCCCACGTTCCAGACGAACTTTTCATGGTGGAAAACCAAACCAATAACGCGAAAGCAAATCTTCTGGCCGTGCAATCTAACAGCCGCAACTTCACCACAATACACTTTGTAGTTGAAGCAGCGCCATATCAGCACACTGTCAAGTTACAACCTCATCATTGATTTGAGATGGAATTTTCGGAGATGCTTAAAGTTTGAGAATACCTAGTCTATGCAACGGATTCATTTCCGAAAGTTCTATATACGCTTTTTGGAATTCTTGCGAACCTCAGCGGAGATTTCAGCTGAACGGGGTGCTTTGGTGAGTACTGAAACCTTGTAACGGCTTTCGCTGAGGACTTCCGCAAAAGTTTTGCCTTCCGTGGGCTTAATAAGCAAAGCTAGCGGTCTAGTCCTCCTTCGTCTTCCCATCTTTCCTTTTGGTGCTCCGTCTTTCATGCCCGTCTTAATTTTAGGCAGCGGTTTTTCTGATGGCGCGACTTGTTGTATCTTGTTCCTCTTTGGCTTCCTCTTTTGAGCCCTGGAGAGTACCTGAGTATAATCTCCTTCAGATGCCCCTTCCTCCTTTCGTTATTTCCCCAAGTTCACTCTGCAATGTCTGCGATTCGTTTGGTACTCGCAGTGTTCTCGTCGGGAAGCGAAGTGGTTTCTGCTTTCTGCGGATTTTCTCCTGCTCTTCATGTCCGCCTATAATATGAAATCTTGTCCAGGAGCTCTTCCAGTTGCATTAGGCCGATTTTCACCCCCTTGCTGTTTTTCTAGAGGAACGTCGCAGATCGCATGTGCTTCACAACTGCCGCGCAAATCTTAATAAGCTTTTTCTCTTCAGCTTGCGCCAGAGTAGTTAAGAGCCCTCCAATTCGGCTTATATTCGAAACCATTTGGTTAGTTTCGGCAGTTTCTACTGTACTTCTTTCCGCAATTATAGCACTGCGTAGTATGGTGCGGGTTCCATTTAAGTTGTTTACCAGCACATCGTGTGCGAGGGAGCGGACCGCAATATTCAGGAACGGGTATACCCACTAACAAAGCCCTACCTCAGCTCACTGAGGCCTAACCTACGATTAGCTGATCCCAGAACTCACGGACGAATCAGCGCTCGCTCGAGCAACGCGGTCAGTAGACCGCATATTAGTAAATACCGGTTCAATGCACACTACCCAACCAGGGTCTCGAAGGGGCTGGCTCCTAATACAAGCCGCAACTATTATCTTGGCAGCGCTAGGTTTACATCACCCCATCGACGTCGACAAGGAGTATGTGCAGCTCTGGAGACTCCCAGTGTGTCCTGGTGTATATCGGCCATTAGCAATTCGTTCTTCACCGAGAAACTTTCTGGAGGCTACTATCTAGGACGCAGGTATTATCCAAGCTAAGGAGTCAGAACTACTTGCTCCGGCACCCCGGGGACGCCACTCCCCGTATCGTAAGCGACTCGTTAAGGATCGTTAACAATCCCTGAGGTCATTTGCAACTTGGTGGTTCTTTTCGTTATTGGTTGCTACCTTTGAATTTAATTTGTGTCCGAATAGCTCAGTGGTTAGAGCACTAGGCTGTCATACGGAAGGTCGCGGTTCAAATCTCACTGGTGGCAGTGGAATTTGCATCGTGATTTGACGTCGGATACCAGTCGACTCAGCTGTGAATGAGTACCTGAGTCAAATCAGGGTAATAATCTCGGGCGAGCGCAATGCTGACCACATTGCCTCCTAGTGTACCGTTACGGTCTTGAATGAAGTGCTCTAACACACTTCAAGGCCCTGATCCAATATGGATTTATTATTATTATTATTATTATTAATTTGAATGAATTCGTTTTGAGAACTGTAGAGTGACATATTTGCGTTGCTAATTATTGTCACTTGCATTAGTTCCGTCGCTTGCATTCATAAAAATTGAATTTAAGCCGGAGGTTAGTGGTATTTAATTGTATGATTTTCATATGCAAGTGATATTAACAATTATCACGTACAATGCAAATAGTGTCTTCGGCAGTACTCAAAACCAAATCATTCAAATTATTTAAATTCAGCAATACTGTCGAAAACGAAAAACCCCGCCATGTTGTAAATGACATGAAGTTTCAACAAACTATTAGATAATCATGAATCGCAAAAATTCATTTTTCCGAACTTTGCGTATTGCGCATCGGACTTGTATATTGCTTCATACCAACCATGTAATGAACTTCATTTGACAGCTCTCTGACTCGCACGCACGCAGTCATTCCGATGTTGTTTTTCGGTCTATGTGCGGACACTCATAATAGAACGATGAGCGAAGATCTAGCAACGCTACCAAGAAAGAGTAAAGCGAAGCGTCATGTCTTGTTTTATTCCCACGCTCTGTATTATTTTTCAATGTGAAAATGAATGTCGAGGAGTTGATTACCGTTAAAATAAAATAAAACAATGTAGCTCCCCCTACTATGCTTGTATTTCCAAATTATAAACATGCATTGTAGTAGGAGAAACTACATAGTATTATTTTATTTAGAAGAACTGCATCGGAAAAATCAAAAAGCCTATGCGGTATCAAAGAGTAAGCATAATTTGTAAATAAAAATTATAAAAATGCATTAGCTGCAGGCATCGAAACGATAACTATTTTTTTTTAGCGTTGTTTCAAAAACCTCTGCGGTATCAAAGAAAACCTTTGCTTCGTAATCGATTCGTGTCGAATAAACGACGGGACGATGTGCCCAAAGAAATGTATACGAGTAAGTAGATTATAGTAACGGGCTTTATTTCTTTAAATGTTATTCCCATGGCTTTATAGGGTTAATGGGCAATTCAGCTTTTTTTAACTTATCAAGTGGGATCACTTCTATCAGAATGTTTGGAGATCGCTACATCGATAATATTGACTTTAAATGCTATGTGAATTTTTTTTATGCCACACACTTCTCGCGCACGAACACCTTCGTAATCGCTCGTATTCGTATTTTCTTTCTGCAAACATGTTTCAAAAACGTCCTAATTGAAAAAGGCGCTATTAGTTGACCTATGTTTGCCCTTGTTTCAGTCTGAGGTGATCAACAAGCTGATTGAACGTATGTTTTCTCTTCGTTCTCGGTGCCTTCCGTATCTATCAAAATGTTGTGCAAAACAAACGTGCATTTAATAATTTTGTCAGTTAAAACCGAAATCCAAAGTAGTTGCACAAATAATATAGTTTCGCTCACACATTGATGGCTTAAGCCACATAAAGTTCGCCTGGATTCACATTTTCCAAAAATGAAAACAATTATCAAGTATTGATCCAAGCCACAGGTACATACCATACAGCTACCAAACTCCCCCTTACCGCATAAAAAAAAATGAAGTCAATGCGAGTACGCCCGATTTAAAATTGTTCTGCCCATGAGCGTGGGTGCGATATAACGAAAATCGGATCAGCTGTATTTGACAAACCACGGCACGTTTTCGCTTATTTATAAGTGAATACGAAGGGGCTTCCGATATCACTCGCGAGTGTGCACGGACCACAGGTAGATACTAGACAGCTACCACACTCTCCCTTGCCCCTCAAAATGTAAAATCAAAACGAGTACGCATGATTTCAAATTGTTTTGCCCTTGAGCATGAGCAAGATATAACGAAAATCCGATCAGCTATGTTTGACCGCCTGGACTTGCTAATGTATTGGTGAGATCGGCAAGTTTTTGCCTATGGATAAGTGAATACTTGAAACTAATTTTTGCTATATGGGTGAACGCGTGCACATCGCGAGGCTCCCGAGTGATATCGGAACTTCTGGCTAGATGAGTTGGGAAGACAGTAGTACCATAATAGGATAAGGTCACCGAACGAAATATGCGATATTACCAGATGGGTAGGAATCGTTAAAATGCTTAGCGTTTTGCGTTGTGCATAAAATGAAATTGTAAAAGCCCACTTTTCGAAATTCCCAAAGGAATTGTATAACCTACCTTGAATCAGACTTCAATTAACTTTATATCTCATTTCCCGCAACGAACACTTTATTGGGAACTCGACGGATGAAAACGCTATATATTAAGGTTGTTTTTATTTTACTGACCATGATTGATGATAGTAGCAGACCAGATTAATAATTACAGATTTTCAAATCGGTTCCTCTTGTAATCTGTATTCGTGTATGCAATAAAAATGAGTGTACGAAAAAGTAATTATCGCTTCATAATGCTTGCGCTCTTATTTTTCTGGCGAAAAGGGTTTTTCTCACTGTATCGACAGTGCCTTTTCACACTATCGGTACTACTTCCGAGTAAACATTCCCATCTCGCATACATGTCACGTTTTGTTGAACTACCTTTAATTTACGTTTAATTTTTCATTGAAGTGAACACTTAAATGTTCAACTTTTGAAATAAAATTCTTATTTCGCATTTTATGATTGAAATTATCGCCCACTTCTAAATTCAAATCCTTTTTTTCATTCGGAAATTTCTCCTTTTTCGATTTAAATGCATACAATAATATACAAATCTGACACCCTCCTTGACACATAATATTTTGTTCAATTAAATATGGCTTCTTTTCATCACTCCCTTACCAATACGATTTGGCGAAGACTATGCCTTACTTTTGTTTATGACCTATGATGTGCACGACAAACTTCCGTAATGCATTCCCTCAGGGATCGGGGAGTGGCGTCCCCGAGGTGGCCGAGCAAGTGGTTCTGACCCCCAAGTTGGGATAATACCTGCGTCCTAGGTAGTAGCCTCGAGAAAGTTTCTCGGTGAAGAGCGAAGTGCTAATGACCGATATACGCCGAGACACACTGGGAGTCTCCAGAGCCGTCGACAACTCTTTGTTGACGTCGATGGGGTGATGTGCCAAGCTCTGCCAAGATGGTAGTTGTGGCGTGTATCAGGAGCCAGTCCCGCCATCAGAAAAACCTCTGCTTAAAATTAAGGCGGGCATGAAGGACGGAGCACCAAAAGAAAAGGTGGGGAGACGAGGCAGGACTAGACCGCCGAGGTTTGCTTATTAAGCCGACGGAAGGCAAGACTTTTGCGGAAGTTGTCAGCGAAATCCGTTGCAAGATTAAACCCGAAGATAACGGAGCAAAAGTGTCTTCCATTCGTAAAACGAAAGATGGTGGAGTCTAGAACTAGACCCGAAGACTATAAATAAAGTCACGTTTTGTGAAGCAGTCAAGGGGTTTCTGGGAGAAAAAGCTTTTGTTTCCAGCCTGGAACCCACGTGTTCTTTGGAAAATTCGAGACCTTGACTGTCTCACAGAAAAGAACGAGGTGGAAGAGCCCATCAAACGCCAATGTCCGGATTGGTATCACCTCTGCGAACTCCCGAGACCGAAAGCTCGCTTTGGTGGAAGTTGCCGACTAATCCGCGAGGAAGCTTCTAAACTGCGGGGAAATAAGAATTGCTTCGGTAGTGTGTAGGATACGAATCCGGGTCGCCCTAACCAAATGTTACTGATGTTTGGATTATGGGCACACATCTGCAAACTTTCGGGGACTTGACAGAAGGGCAACATGCCTTAAATGGGGTCAGGCAGGCCACAAAGCGAACATCATCATCATCAACGGCGCAACAACCGGTATCCCGTCTAAGCCTGCCTTAATAAGGAACTCCAGACATCCCGGTTTTGCGCCGAGGTCCACCAATTCGATATCCCTAAAAGCTGTCTAGCGTCCTGACCTACGCCATCGCTCCATCTTAGACAGGGTCTGCCTCGTCTTCTTTTTCTACCATAGATATTGCCCTTATAGACTTTCCGGGTGGGATTATCTTCATCCATACGGATTAAGTGACCCGCCCACCGTAACCTATTGAGCCGGATTTTATCCACAACCGGACGGTCATGGTATCGCTCATAGATTTCGTCATTGTGTAGGCTACGGAATCGTCCATGCTCATGTAGGGGGCCAAAAATTCTTCGGAGGATTCTTCTCTCGAACGCGGCCAAGAGTTCGCAATTTTTCTTGCTAAGAACCCAAGTTTCCGAGGAATACATAAGGACTGGCAAGATCATAGTGTTGTACAGTAAGAGCTTTGACCCTATGGTGAGACGTTTCGAGCGGAACAGTCTTTGTAAGCTGAAATAGGCTCTGTTGGCTGACAACAACCGTGCGCGGATTTCACCATCGTAGCTGTTATCGGTTGTGATTTTCGACCCTAGATAGGAGAAATTGTCAACGGTCTCAAAGTTGTATTCTCCTATCCTTATTCTTCTTCGTGTTTGTGTTTGACCAGTGCGGTTTCATGTTGTTGGTTGATTCGTCTTCGGTGCTGACGTTGCCACCATATATTTTATCTTGCCTTCATTGATGTGCAGCCCAAGATCTCGCCCCAATGGCCGCCTGCTCGATCTGGATGAAAGCAGTTTGTACGTCTCGGGTGGTTCTTCCCATGATGTCGATATCGTCAGCATAGACCAGTAGTTGGGTGGACTTAAAGAGAATCGTACCTCTTGTATTTACCTCAGCATCACGGATCACTTTCTCGAGGGCCAGGTTAAAGAGGACGCATGATAGCGCATCCCCTTGTCGTAGACCGTTGTTGATGTCGAATGGTCTTGAGAGTAATCCTGCTGCTTTTATCTGGCCTCGCACATTGGTCAGGGTCAGCCTAGTCAGTCTTATTAATTTCGTCGGGATACCGAATTCTCTGATGGCCGTGTACAGTTTTACCCTGGCTATGCTATCATAGGCGGCTTTAAAGTCGGTGAACAGATGGTGCAATCGTTGTCCATATTCCAACAGTTTTTCTATCGCTTGCCGCAGAGAGAAAATCTGATCTGTTGCTGATTTGCCTGGAGTGAAGCCTCTTTGGTATGGGCCAATGATGTCCTGGGCGTATGGGGCTATTCGGCCTAGCAAGAGAGCGGAGAATATCTTATAGATGGTACTCAGCACGTGATGCCTCTATAATTACTGCACTGTGTGATATCTCCCTTTTTATGTATGAGACAGATAATGCCTCGTTGTCAATCGTCAGGCATTGATTCGCTGTCCCATACCTTGAGCACAAGTTGATGAACCACTTGGTGTAACTGGTCGCCTCCATATTTAACCAATTCGACTGTAATTCCATCGGCTCCTGGCGACTTATGATCTTTTAGCCGATGAATTGCAGTGACTGTTTCTCCTAAACTTGGTGGTAGCAGTATTTGTTCGTCGTCTTCAGTTGGGGGACCTCCAACTCGCCGATGTTCTGGTTGTTCAGTAGCTCGTCAAAGTACTCAACCCAACGCTCTAATATGCCCATTCTGTCGGAAATCAGATTTCCCTCTTTGTCTCGGCAGGATGAGCATCGAGATGTATAAGGCTCCATCCTGCTGACCTGTTGGTAAAACTTCCGCGCCTGGTGCGGTTGCTCCCTGTACTTTTCTAGCTCACAGACTTGTTGGTTCTCCCAGGCTTCCTTTTTCCGTCTGTGAAGTCGCTTCTCCACTCGACGGAGTTCGCGATAAGTCTCTGCGTGTGCCCTCGTTCTTTGAGCATGCAACATTACTCAGCCCATTTTGTCGGACATCAGATTGTCTCAGGATGAGCATCGAGGTGTGTAAGGCTTCATTGTGCCGACTTGTTAATAAAACTTGTACGCCTGGTGCGATTGCTCCCTGTACTTTTCGAGTTCACAGACCTGTTGGTTCTCCCAGACTTCCTTTTTCCGTCTGTGCACTGCAGTGCTCGCTTCTCCGCTCGCCGGAGCTCGCGATAAGTCTCTGCGCGTACCCGAGTTCTTTGAGAATGCAATATTACTCGGTATGCAGCATTCTTCCGTTCCGTTTCTAGCTTACATTCACCGTCAAACCAGCCGTTCCGACTCCTTTTGCGACTGGGGCCAAGTATGTTTGTGGCCGTATCCATGATAATGTTCTTCAGGTGATTGTGAAGATTATTTGTTGATGCTTCATCTCCAGGTCCTCTGTTGACTGCAGTTATTGCGGCATTCATTTCCCTCTTATAGGTGTCGCGGAGGGTTGTGTTGTGGATGGCTTCAGTGTTCACTCTCACCTGATTGTCAGAGGGGATTCTAGGTGGTATTGTAATTCGAGCTCGGAGCACCATGCCAACGAGATAGTGATCCGAGTCTATATTGGCCCCCCTATATGTTCTGACATTTATCAAGGCTGAGAGGTGGCGGCGTTCGATCAACACGTGGTCAATTTGGTTGAAAGTGGTCCCGTCTGGAGAGGCCCACGTATGTTTGTGTACCGCTTTCCTCGCAAACCAGGTACTTCCAATAACCATTTCGTGTGACCCTGCTAATTGAATAATCCGCAGTCCGTTATCATTTGTTTTTTCGTGTAAGCTATGGGAGCCAACGTATCGCCTGAATACAGGCTTCGAGGGTTCGTTCTGCTGCCTCGTAGAAGGTATCCTTCTCCGACTCTGCAGTCTCCTCTGTAGGCGTGAACGTTTATGAGGCTTATATTTATAAACTTGCC
Organism: Hermetia illucens; assembly: GCF_905115235.1. Classification (NCBI taxonomy): domain Eukaryota; kingdom Metazoa; phylum Arthropoda; class Insecta; order Diptera; family Stratiomyidae; genus Hermetia; species Hermetia illucens. The sequence continues at coordinate 109,235,644 of NC_051851.1, read as the reverse complement.
TCGCAAGCGCAGAGTGCATAGCCGTTCGCTTATGTTTTCAAAGCCGATAACAGCAGGTTTCATTTTTTGGCTGACTAAGAAACCTACTCCGAGCACATGGTTTACTGGATGACCGCTATAATATATGGTGTAGCGGCTCTTCTCTGGGAAGCGGTCCCTGTCCATCGCATCTCTTGTAACGCTGTTATATCAGCCCTATATTGGGACAGGGTATCGACTAGCTGCTCATCAGCTTCATCTCTGTACAGGGAGCGAACGTTCCATGAGAAAATGCGCAAATCGTTGGTCCGTTGTCGTTGCCGGGTCCGTCGTTTTAAAGTCCATCCTGTCCGAGGCTCCTTTCGTGGCTCCGTAACATCGGTTTTCCGTGTAGGGTTGTCAGCCCTACCCAACCCCCAACCTGGAGGACCAGTTGGTACAGTTTGTCCCGTTTTTAGGCGCGGGAGACTCGCCGTCTCCGTCTACAGCTTTTCGTTAAGAAAGAGCTCCCAGCGGTCACCACTTGGAGGTGGAGATAGGGTTTGGTAGTAGAGCTGTTGTTGTTGGTTCAGTAGGCATTTCCCAAGTTTTATGCTCCATCGTGGGTACCAATCCACGTTTCGCCCTGGGACCTATACTACCCTTTGGCCACTCTTCGGCTAAGTATCCCGATGTATACCTTGTTGAAAAGATTTTAAAAAGACGAGGGGATAAAGTTCACATTAAATGGTTGGGCTTCCCAGCTGTACACAACTCCTGGATTAATATAAAAGATGTTGTTTAATGTTATCCACCTCAGTCAAAATGTTGAACCTTAAAAGTGAATACGATCGTTTGAAGACTTTCAACCATAGCAAAAAGCGGTTTTTTCTATACTACTCTGAAGGACTATGTTAAGTGTTACTTCTGTTCATTGGAAATAAGTACCCTCAACACGCCTAGAGATGTCGAAGCGGAGCATCTACGGCTTTCCCTGACCTGTTTTTTCGCTAATGAACGAGATGTTTGCGGTCCGCATGAACGCATTCCTGTGCAAATAGCAAAATCCAGATCCGTAAATTAGTCATCCAGTCCGGTGAAAATTTTACTAGCAGCTGCAATCGTGTTTGGATTTTTCACTCAGGTATACAGGGCTTATGATACCTTCAACAAATAGACGACCACATGCACTATGCATTAGTTCACTTGGCGATGGCATATTGATATTTCACAAGTAGAAATAATTTTGATTTACAATGTAGAAGTATGATAATAAAGATTTTAAATCAAACATGTGAACTTGTTTCATCTATTCAAAAATTCTAACAGGTCGAGATAAATGTTCATTGACAGAGTATTTTAAGGCGAGGGATAAAGTCCCATTGACAACACTACTGCCACTAGATCTTACCCGTTCTACCATCCACATGCTCTGCGCAAGTAAAAGCGATGTAACAATATACTGCCTAATCCTTCTTCTCAAACTCAAGCAAACATCCACCTAGATTTCACCCGTTCTACTATCCGCATGCCTCGTGAAAGTAAAAGCGAGACGACAATGTAGTGTTTCTTCCATCGACTCAGCTCCCTCACAATCTGCCACGCAAAATTAACCTGCCCGGCAACATCACAGCATCTCATCCCCATTACCCCCAGTCAATCAGCAACAGGCAGGCATCATCGCAGCAATCAAACACCTCGCACCCAACCAACCAGCGCCAAGCCACCATCGCCATCGCGATCGAAAACCTGTCTTATCCACATCCCTCTTTCAAACCATTTTCTTTATGCAAAGATGCTTAGGGGGCCACACCATGCAAAATTCTTTTCAAAAGTATTTCACCGAATCTATCTTCATGCTTCATAAAAAACCAAATTAAAAGGTTTACCATCAGAGTATAAATTTTACAAGACACGACTCTCACAATGCAACACCACCCTTACATAAAAGCATCAATTACAATTTCTAGAAAAAACCACAGCCCAACAGACGACTCTTTAAGGGTCCTCCACAGCTCAAAAACACTTTTTTCAAACATATCCCACAATCAGAGTGAAATTATGCGGTGTTTCCAACGATTAATTAATTGAAATAATAAAACTTGTTGTTTCTTTTTCGTTGGTGTGGGTATTTATTCTTGCAAATACCGATATTTCGGGAACCACTTGTTCCCTTCATCAGTGCAAACTTGTTTGCACACCAACGAAAAAGAAACAACAAGTTTTATTATTTCAATCAATATCCCACAAACTCACACCAAAATATTCTCCATATCCCACCAAATCGGAACCCCAACACAAGAAATAAATCTTCAAAAATCCAACCTTCACGCTGCAACACCACCCTTATGACCAATCATACCAAACGCCCGCCCCACAAACAAACGGTTCCCCATGCAAATCCTACGTGATTGGACATTTTAGAGCCGGGCCTAACAAAGCATCTTATCCCTATCGCACCTACTGAAATCCCAAAGCGTGATTGGTCTATTACTACTCAAGTGATTAGAGCGCTGTGCTGCCGTAACGGAAAGTTGTGTTTCGACTCTCACTGGTGGCAGAGGGATTTGTTGCTGTCACTAAATATCGGATACCTGTTATTATTATGAGAGTCCAGCGTTGCACCACCTTGGCACCAACGCGGTCACCAAGGCTGTCAACCAACTAGACTCTTTTAACAAGTTTGCCAGTCGTGAACACCAACTGTGCGAGGTAATATATGGAACCGGACGGCACGTGCTGGAGCTATCTCGAATGCTAGCAGCTCGGGGAGATGTGGACCGGGGTTCTTGGTTCTCACATATTTTTCCCTGTGAGGACACAGAGATTTAATCACGTGCCTTGACTCAAGATGAACAAAACAAAACCCACCCGGGATAAACTACTCTAATGGAGACGTGAAGTTCCGAGGCGGCATGATACCACCGTGGATTTCAATCCCAAAGAAGTTAAAATGCCTAAAGGCCTGATAAGGGAGAGGACTAACTAACGACGAGCGGCATCTATTCGCCAAGCGGCACAGCCTTCCTTTTTTCTTCATGGGGGACCAGATGATATGGTGGCCCTGCAGCGGCCCACACCAACCTAACCGTTTGCCCCCTGCTGCTTTAAGCATAATGAGAGGAATCCTAAATAAATGGGAGTACCAACGCTTCCCGGGAGAGGTTTAGGGAGCAATAAAATATCTCGAGCTGAGAACATTATAATAATTATTTATTTTATATATACTAGCGGAAATAAAAAAATTTTTTTTTTTTAAATAAACAACAAAAAAATTTCTTAGAATAGAAATTGGCAGATGTTTCGTTAAAATATGTCTAAATCTGTAATTTTCTTCCTTCCACATACTTTGATTTCTTCTATATAAATCTGTAACATTATTTAAGTATTTGTATATATATAGTTTAGTTGTCATAGAACGACCTTTCCCCTTCCCTTCTTATATATTTTTTGTCCTTAATCTTCTCGTTATTTTTATTTAAATGTATCTTCTCAGCTCAAGGGGTACTGCCTTTCATCTTTTTTTTGTGATTTATTTTAATATTGCTTATTGAGGTCGCTTGTATTCATCATAGATACGAATTACCAATAAGTGTAGCTGAACGATAGATCGCAGAACGAATATATAAACGGATTTGTGCATTTTATGGATTCTGCCAAAATCTGCTATAGTGAAACCTATTTTGAGGAGTTTGTAGGTTAAATATCCGCTTGGGTCGCCAAGCTTATCTTCCATTTACAGTTAATTCCCATGAGAATTATTAAGCCAAACATTGTAAACATGAATCATTTCAATAGAATCATAAATATTATTGAGTGCACCTGCATAACGGATGCACAAACCAATAGAATCATAAACATTATTGAGTGCACCTGCATAACGGATGCACAAACCAATAGAATCATAAACATTATTGAGTGCACCTGCATAACGGATGCACAAACGAGCGAGCATCGTAGGTGTTAAGATAGCATTAAGTATTAGAAATAATCAGTCTAGTTGGAACTGTACGAGTATTAGGATCATAAAGATCAATAAAAAATATTAAATTAATAATCTCAAGTGTTATTAATTTTAGTGGCGCAGTCGGTAGGATCCATGCATCGAGCAGGATCCAGTGATACGCGAAGTTACGTGCTTTAAATTCGTTCAAGAACCGGCGCAATTTTTTAGAAACAAAGTTGTTTTAACTAAAAAAATCAAGTGTCGCGATTCGTTTAATAATATAAAAAAAAAAAATATATATATTAACTAAAATAAATACAAAGCTAGGAGGCGGAGTAACAAGCATAAATCCGTCTTAAAACACATTCTGAGGCTGGTTTGGAATCCTAGTAATAAAAAAAAAAAATCTAATATAAAAGTGCAGTGAAATAGACTCACCTCAAGACTCAACGTAGAGACAGACTAGCTATTTACCATCGACGCATCCTTCAAGCCGAAATGGATAACGTATTAGCGCAACGATTGATAGCAGCTTTGGAGAATTTAGCTAATTTGCAACGGCCAAATCGAGCAGAAACAATAATAAAACAAATTGCCTACATAAAAGAGTTTTCGGGAGACAGGAAGCAGCTAACGCAGTTTCTAACAACCGTTGGTGGTCATCTTAGTGCTATTGATGAGGAATCACGGGAAGAAGCCTGGCAGGTAATTTATAACATAAAAATTACAGGAGCGGCAAAGGAACTTTTGTTAAATAATCGTCCGGAAAACTGGGAGTCGGCTAGAAATTTACTCAAACAACATTTTCGACCATCTACGAACTACAAGGACCTTTCGAAAAGAATAACGCAACTCAAGGTATGTTCTATCTCCGATCTTAACTCTAAAATTGAATATATTATAGAAGAAATCAATACATTCGCCACTTATGAATCGAATACAGCGGAAACTCGCCAAACTTTCTACGCGTTATTAGTGAATAGAATTAAGCAAATAGTTAGTGGAAATTTGTCACATGATATAAGAAATTTGTTTGATTTACATGAAGTAAAAGAAATTTTATACTCGTATGTGGGCTACGATCAAGATAATTTAGACCGAGAAACACTATATCAGGAAAGAAAGAATTATAACAGTCAGGACTATAGGAAACACCATAACAAACAGGACAATAGACAGAAACAATCCGGTAGTCATGGACAATACAATTCAAATTTGGGTAGACCAAATAGGGTAGAATCAAATCAATACAGACGTAGCTCGGGACATTTTTGGCAAGATCGACAAAATTCTCGACTAAATAACTTCCGAGATTCTGGGTTTAGAAGTAATAATAATTCTACTCAACATAGACAACATTCCTGGAATCGTTCTGACCAGGTTAGGCGACCACCACCTGAACCTATGGAGATAGGTACCGTGACCCATAGAAGATCAAACCAAAATAGAAATGACCCATCACCCGGGTCTAATTCAGTAAACGAGGAGGTTCATAATATTGAACCAGAGTTTTTTTATGAATTAGGCCTCGGAAACAAAATCTTTGCTAATCTTACCATTGATAATAAATTGTACAAGTGCTTGATAGATACAGGTTCAACAATGAGCATTGTGAACTCTGCTAGAGTAGATTGTAGCAAGTTTAAAATCTTCGATAAGACTAACATCCGTTTGCAGACTATAAATCGTACAACCACGGAAAGCGTTGAACGAGTAATTACAAATATTCCAACAGAATTTAACTTTGATCCAAAAGGTAGAATCAAATGGTATAAGAGGGATTTATTAGGGAAGTCGTATGACTTTTTAATCGGAATGGAGATATTATCCAAAATTGTGAAAATCTTCAATTTTGAGAATAAATGTCTCATCCTAAATAATGGTAGTAAAATATCTGTAGATTCTTCAGAAAATGAAGAAAATCTCAAGTGCTTTGAACTTAATGCCGAACAAGGGGAAGTTGACTTAAGTCATTTAAATAAAGAAGAAAAAAGTGAAATGGAAAAATTATTGAAAGAATTTAGTCAACGTAATCCACGGTGGTTACTGAAACTACAAGAGTATCAGTTTGATATAGAGTATATCAAAGGTAAGGAAAACAAGGTTGCAGACTTCTTGAGTCGCATTCCAGAAGCCACTAATCAAAAAGAAAATTCCACTGATAACCAATCGATCAATGATTTGTCAGATAACGCTACAGTTCATTCACAAGATGAACAACAGTTGGATCACATTCCTATTAAAGAGACCATAGTAAATAAATATAAAACGCAGTTAATACTAGCATATGACGTAGATCAGGAAATAGAAATATTGCATAGCCGTAGAATAATATATATGGATATGACTAGGGATAGGGACCATTGAGTTGACCTTTTAAGAAAGTATATTCGACCAGGTATAACAGGAATCTACACCGAACTTTCATACCATCAGTTTAATAAAATTCAGCAAGTATTAATTGAACTATTTGGAGACGATAGGAACATAAAGTTTATCAAAGCTACAATGAGGGCTAGAGAAATAAAAACAGCAGGGGAAATCCATAGACAGATATCCTTATATCACACAGTTGAGAGTATGCACAGTGGGATTATAGAAACCTTTAATAGTCTAAAAAATAAATTGTATTACCCGAAGTTAGTCGAGGAGATAACCAAAGTTATTAATAATTGTAAAACGTGTTTGGAAACCAAATACGAACGTAAGCCTTTCAGAGTTAAATACAAAATTAGTGAAACTCCCACTAGTATAAACGAAATTTTGCATATGGATATATACTATTTCATGAAGCAGGCATTTCTAACGCTAATTGATAAGCTGACGAAAAAAGCTTATATTTATCATTTGCAAAATAGAAATTGGAATAGGAAGATCGAAGTGTTGGAAAAACACTTCTCTAAATTTGGTAAACCGCAGAAGATTATTACCGATAATGAGTTCGCTAGTATTAATATTAAGGACTTCTTTAGAACGCAAGGTATAGCATTACATTTCACGAAACCTAATACCCATACAGGGAATAGTGATATCGAAAGGTTTCACTCAACACCACAGATAGACAGGAAATAGTAGAACATATCCAGCTAATAGAAGAGAATTCTGAAAATGCAGTTCAAAACCTTAATAAATAAATTGAACTCAATTCTCATTTTAATAACTCGATTAAATACCTTAAAAATTTGATAGAGTCAGACCGAAACGCAATTAGTAAAACCTCTCAACAACTCACAGAAAACAAAAAAATTATTAGTAAAAAACCAACTGAAAACAGACCAAATTTTAAAACTCCGAATTTTGGAAGAGAAGTTAAATCAGATTATTGACAACATAGCAATGATGAAACATGGATTGATTCACTCTAGTATGCTAACAACAACCGAAATTTTGACGACTAAACTGGACTTTTATAAACTCAAAACCGTACGAACCGGACTACTGAAGTATAAGGAAAAAACAATAATTTTGGCCCTTAAAATTCCAAATTCTTACAAAATTGAAGAATACAAATCAATTACATCGTTACCCACTACGAATAATTTACAAGCAATGTTAGAAGATCAGTCATCATCATCATCAACGGCGCAACAACCGGTATCCGGTCTAGGCCTGCCTTAATAAGGAACTCCAGATATCCCGGTTTTGCGCCGAGGTCCACCAATTCGATATCCCTAAAAGCTGTCTGGCGCCCTGGCCCACGCCATCGCTCCATCTTAGGCAGGGTCTGCCTCGTCTTCTTTTCCTACCATAGATATTGCCCTTATAGACTTTCCGGGTGGGATCATCTTCATCCATACGGATTAAGTGACCCGCCCACCGTAACCTATTGAGCCGGATTTTATCCACAACCGGACGGTCATGGTATCGCTCATAGATTTCGTCATTGTGTAGGCTACGGAATCGTCCATCCTCATGTAGGGGGCCAAAAATTCTTCGGAGGATTCTTCTCTCGAACGCGGCCAAGAGTTCGCAATTTTTCTTGCTAAGAACCCAAGTTTCCGAGGAATACATGAGGACTGGCAAGATCATAGTCTTGTACAGTAAGAGCTTTGACCCTATGGTGAGACGTTTCGAGCGGAACAGTCTTTGTAAGCTGAAGTAGGCTCTGTTGGCTGACAACAACCGTGCGCGGATTTCATCATCGTAGTTGTTATCGGTTGTGATTTTCGACCCTAGATAGGAGAAATTCTCAACGGTCTCAAAGTTGGATTCCCCTATCCTTATTCTTGTTCGTGCTTGTGTTTGACCAGTGCGGTTTGATGTTGTTGGTTGATTCGTCTTCGGTGCTGACGTTGCCGCCATGTATTTTGTCTTGCCTTCATTGATGTGCAGCCCAAGATCTCGCGCCGCCTGCTCGATCTGGATGAAGGCAGTTTGAACGTCTCGGGTGGTTCTTCCCATGATGTCAATATCGTCAGCATAGGCCAGTAGTTGGGTGGACTTGAAGAGGATCGTACCTCTTGCATTTACCTCAGCATCACGAATCACCTTCTCGAGGGCCAGGTTAAAGAGGACGCATGATAGCGCATCCCCTTGTCGTAGACCGTTGTTGATGTCGAATGGTCTTGAGAGTGATCCTGCTGCTTTTATCTGGCCTCGCACATTGGTCAGGGTCAGCCTAGTCAGTCTTATTAATTTCGTCGGAATACCGAATTCCCCCATGGCCGTGTACAGTTTTACCCTGGCTATGCTATGATAGGCGGCTCTAAAGTCGATGAACAGATGGTGCAACTGTTGTCCATATTCCAACAGTTTTTCCATCGCCTGCCGCAGAGAGAAAATCTGATCTGTTGCTGATTTGCCTGGAGTGAAGCCTCTTTGGTATGGGCCAATGATGTTCTGGGCGTATGGGGCTATCCGGCCTAGCAAGATAGTGGAGAATATCTTATAGATGGTACTCAGCAACGTGATACCTCTATAATTGCTGCAATGTGTGATATCCCCCTTTTTATGTATGAGACAGATTATGCCTCGTTGTCAATCGTCAGGCATTGATTCGCTGTCCCATACCTTGAGCACAAGTTGATGAACCACTTGGTGTAACTGGTCGCCTCCATATTTAACCAATTCGGCTGTAATTCCATCGGCTCCTGGCGACTTATGATTTTTTAGCCGATGAATTGCACGGACTGTTTCTCCTAAACTTGGTGGTGGCAGTATTTGTCCATCGTCTTCAGTTGGGGGACCTCCAACTCGCCGATGTTCTGGTTGTTCAGTAGCTCATCAAAGTACTCAACCCATCGCTCTAATATGCCCATTCTGTCGGAAATCAGATTTCCCTCTTTGTCTCGGCAGGATGAGCATCGAGGTGTATAAGGCTTCATCCTGCTGACTTGTTGGTAAAACTTCCGCGCCTGGTGCGGTTGCTCCCTGTACTTTTCTAGTTCACAGACTTGTTGGTTCTCCCAGGCTTCCTTTTTCCGTCTGTAAAGTCGCTTCTCCACTCGACGGAGTTCATGATAAGTCTCTGCGCGTGCCCACGTTCTTTGAGAATGCAACATTACTCGGTATACGGCATTCTTCCGTTCCGTTGCTAGCTTACATTCATCGTCAAACCAGCCGTTCCGACTCCCTTTGCGACTGGGGCCAAGTATGTTTGTGGCCGTATCCATGATAACGTTCTTCAGGTGATTGTGAAGATTATTTGTTGATGCTTCATCTCCAGGTCCTCTGTTGACTGCAGTTATTGCGGCATTCATTTCCCTCTTATAGGTGTCGCGGAGGGTTGTGTTGTGGATGGCTTCAGTGTTCACTCTCACCTGATTGTCAGAGGGGATTCTAGGTGGTATTGCTATTCGAGCTCGGAGCACCATGCCAACGAGATAGTGATCCGAGTCTATATTGGCCCCCCTATATGTTCTGACATTCATCAAGGCTGAGAGGTGGCGGCGTTCGATCAACACGTTGTCAATTTGGTTGAAAGTGGTCCCGTCTGGAGAGGCCCACGTATGTTTGTGGACCGCTTTCCGCGCAAACCAGGCACTTCCAACAACCATTTCGTGTGACCCTGCTAATTGAATAGTCCGTAGTCCGTTATCATTTGTTTTTTCGTGTAAGCTATGGGAGCCAACGTATCGCCTGAATACGGGCTCCTTCCCTACTTGGCTGTTAAAATCCCCAAGTATGATTTTGATATCATATCTGGGACAGGCTTCGAGGGTTCTTTCTACTGCCTCGTAGAAGGTATCCTTCTCCGACTCTGCAGTCTCCTCTGTAGGGGCGTGAACGTTTATGAGGCTTATATTTATAAACTTGCCTCGCAAGCGCAGAGTGCATAGCCGTTCGCTTATACTTTCAAAGCCGATAACAGCAGGTTTCATTTTTTGGCTGACTAACAAACCTACTCCGAGCACATGGTTTACTGGATGGCCGCTATAATATATGGTGTAGTGGCTCTTCTCCAGGAAACCGGTCCCTGTCCATCGCATCTCTTGCAACGCTGTTACATCAGCCCTATATTGGGACAGGGTATCGGCTAGCTGCTTATCAGCTTCATCTCTGTACAGGGAGCGCACGTTCCATGAGAAAATGCGCAAATCGTTGTTCCTTTGTCGTTGCCGGGTCCGTCGTTCAGTATTTTATAGAAATAAATGGAACAAAATATGTTTATGATGAAAACTTGAATTATGAAAGGGAGTTGAAACCTTTGGGTAAGTGTATTACAAGAAATAATTGCGTAATTGTAGAAAATACTGGAACAGAAATTGTGAATGTTGATGATAACACTATAATCTGTAAGAATCTTAAACAAACTAATATTGTTAATTATTGTGACGACAGAAACATACATCTAAATGGTAATTATTTAATCAACATCAATAACTGTACAATCCAGATACTAAATCAAACCTTTGGTAACACAAATGTAAAATTTATTGACAGGTTCTTTTATAATGAAAATACGGATTATAATTTCACCAAAAACATTGATTTCAAAGAGATAGTTTTAGAAAATAAGAGAAACTTGGAACATATCAATATTTTAAAATTTCATAAAAATATAAATTACCTATCTGGTTCAATTGTAATCGCATTTCTGTTAATACTATTTATAATAATACTTACCCTATATCATGGACACAACAAAATTGAAAATTGTTGTAAAAAGCTCGCAATCCAGTAAAATTCCGGAGAATTTTAAGTTAAATAGGGGAGAGGTTAAATATCCGCTTGGGTCGCCAAGCTTATCTTCCATTTACAGTTAATTCTCATGAGAATTATTAAGCCAAACATTGTAAACATGAATCATTTCAATAGAATCATAAACATTATTGAGTGCACCTGCATAACGGATGCACAAACCAATAGAATCATAAACATTATTGAGTGCACCTGCATAACGGATGCACAAACCAATAGAATCATAAACATTATTGAGTGCACCTGCATAGCGGATGCACAAACGAGCGAGCATCGTAGGTGTTAAGATAGCATTAAGTATTAGAAATAATCAGTCTAGTTGGAACTGTACGAGTATTAGGATCATAAAGATCAATAAAATATATTAAATTAATAATCTCAAGTGTTATTAATTTTATTTGTATAAAACAAAACCTTATTAAATCGATTCAATATCTGTCTGTCACACACACTTCTCTCCAAAACGGTTAAACCAATCCAAATTTGGTGGACATATGGGAACTATGAAATTACACGCATGCAGTGATTGACACAAATTCACGTGCCGTTTAAAGGGGGCCCCATGCACGCAGCATGAAAAGGGAATGTAAAAACTTTTTCCATCGAATATAGTAATGTGGAGTAGGTTTCAATTAATACTTCCCGAATCTGATATTAGTTTTGACGTGAATTGCAAATTGCGCGAGTAAGGAGTCAAAATGTACACACTTAAAGTGAGACAGGACTCATTTTCAGATATTACCCAGGAAGGGGAAGGAATCAGGAACGTGCGCTTATATAAAATCCAGGCCCCAAAATATGTCCCATTCCGATATCTGCTCAAATAACCTTAATAATACTATATTACCAACTTTGAAAAACCCCCTTAAAATCATCCTAGGACTACCGAATTTCGCACCAGCGTAGAGGATAATATGATAATGAATACACATGCTGAACTTCATGGAAATCTGGCAATTAACGCCAACGTTATAGCAGTTCAAACTTAGCAGCTTCACGCAAATTTACTGCTTCTAAAGCCATGAATAATTGCCATTCGCGTGAAATATTAGGGTCGCATTTATGAACAATTTACTTCTCCTTAGCCCTTTTTAAGATCGAAAAACTGGCTATTAGTGTCAACGTCATAGCAGTCCAAACTTATACATTTTGAGCGAATTTACCGCATCCTAAGCCATACAAATAAGATGCTGACGTCATAATTAACGAGAATAATTGACACTCCAGGCAAATCAGCAACAGATCAGATTTTCTCTCTGCGGCAAGCGATGGAGAAACTGTTGGAATATGGACAACAGTTGCACCATCTGTTCATCGACTTTAAAGCCGCCTATCATAGCATAGCCAGGGTAAAACTGTACACGGCCATGAGAGAGTTCGGTATCCCGACGAAATTAATAAGACTGACTAGGCTGACCCTGACCAATGTGCGAGGCCAATTAAAAGCAGCAGGATCACTCTCAAGACCATTCGACATCAACAACGGTCTACGACAAGGGGATGCGCTATCATGCGTCCTCTTTAACCTGGCCCTCGAGAAAGTGATCCGTGATGCTGAGGTAAATGCAAGAGGTACGATCCTCTTCAAGTCCATCCAACTACTGGCCTATGCTGACGATATCGACATCATGGGAAGAACGACCCGAGATGTGCAAACTGCCTTCATCCAGATCGAGCAGGCGGCCATTGGGGCGAGATCTTGGGCTGCACATCAATGAAGGCAAGACAAAATATATGGTGGCAACGTCAGCACCGAAGACGAATCAACCTGAAACCAACCAACCAACCAACATGAAACCGCACTGGTCAAACACAAACACGAAGAAGAATAAGGATAGGAGAATACAACTTTGAGACCGTTGACAATTTCTCCTATCTAGGGTCGAAAATCACAACCGATAACAACTACGATGATGAAGTCCGCGCACGGTTGTTGTCAGCCAACAGAGCCTATTTCAGCTTACAAAGACTGTTCCGCTCGAAACGTCTCTTACTGTACAAGACTATAATCTTGCCAGTCCTCATGTATTCCTCGGAAACTTGGGTTCTTAGCAAGAAAAATTGCGAACTCTTGGCCGCGTTCGAGAGAAGAATCCTCCGAAGAATTTTTGGCCCCCTACATGAGCATGGACGATTCCGTAGCCTACACAATGACGAAATCTATGAGCGATACCATGACCGTCCGGTTGTGGATAAAATTCGGCTCAATAGGTTACGGTGGGCGGGTCACTTAATCCGTATGGATGAGGATGATCTCACCCGAAAAGTCTATAAGGGCAATATCTATGGTAGAAAAAGAAGACGAGGCAGACCCTGTCTAAGATGGAGCGATGGCGTGGGTCAGGACGCCAGACAGCTTTTAGGGATATCGAATTGGTGGACCTCGGCGCAAAACCGGGATATCTGGAGTTCCTTATTAAGGCAGGCCTAGACCGGATACCGGTTGTTGCGCCGTTGATGATGATGATGAATTGACATTCGAGTGAAATATTAAAATTCCATTCATGAAGAATCCACTTCTCCCTAGCCCTTCTTAAGGTTTTCTGTAAAACAAAACCTTATTAAAATTAGTTTACTGTCTGTTCGTCCGTCTGTCTATCTGTCTGCCTGTCTGCCCATTACACGCGTTTTTCTGTAAGGGTGGACATTTTTTTTCATCAAATATAGTCATGTAGGATATCAAATGCAAGGTCTCGGTTTGTACTTTCCGAAGTTAGTCTTAGTTTTGACATTTGGTAGAAAGGTAGGGAGTGCGGAGGTCGAAAGTGATCAAGAAATACCCTTTCTACCAATATCTGTACAAAAAAAGTTAATAATAGTATTTTACTATAATTTGTAGTAATTGGTTGCAAAAACCCTTTGTACCAATGTAGGGTATAACACGGAGCATGATCCCACCAGTTTGGTGGAAATTGCTCTGTTACCAACAAAGTTATAATTTGATCTATTATTAGTTGTCGCTTCTGTGCAAATTCAAGACTTTGAATGTCAATATCAATTGAAAGTGGATATTTTCACAAAATATATGCGCATATTACATACTACATACTAATGAGGCAAATGCACACTCAAATGTCTTTATAAAAAAAATACACAAAACCTTTCATATCTGAAGCGTTTCCGGTTTTCCGACTTGTTTGTATAAGTTGTAGGTTGTCTTCTTCACATTTGTTAATAATACTGGGCTTCTTGTGTGAACCGTATGAGGTTGACTGCTGTCAATATAGTGCTTTACAGATCAAATTATTTGTGTAAATGGCTTTTTAAAAAGTAGAGGGCAATTGAATTTTTTAATGTGGACACAGGGAACTCATAATTCCTCACATAGGGAAACACAAAACCTTTTATACCTGAAGCGTCTAGCTTTCGGTTTCCCGACTTGTTCTTCGTCTGATTCAACATGTCATTATGTCATGGCGGTAAGAAAACTAAAGTATGGAAATCAACGCGAGCACCTCTTTCGTGATAATAGGAAAAGCAAATATATAAGGAGCATAGTCCCATTCTTTCAGGGAAGTTAAGCCTAAATTCATAAATATACAAGTATAGTTATATAAGAAACATAGTCCCATTCTTTCGCAGAAAATAAAGCTAAATTCTTAGATATACAAGAATAGTTATATAAGGAACATAGTCCCATCCTTCACGAAACTTAAGCCTAAATTCTTAGATATAGAAGAATAATTATCATAATAGACCACATGACTAGAAATAATTATTAATAAATTTATGCCGAAAATCCGCTTGAACAACCGAATAGACAGAATGTGTCCTCACAGCTAACATATACTCGAAAAACTCAAGTCTCTTCATTCATCGTTCGGGGAATTTGGACATTGTCGTCGACATGGTGATTTTCCTCTCGACAGTGGTTAAAGTCGCGGTGGATTCGGTGGACCGCCTCCTTGGACTTTTGTGACGAAGAACGCCTGCAAGCCGGCCGTATCGATCAATTCTCCGAATTGTTCGGCAATTTTTTGTGCGCGTGTAGTCTCCTCGTTACTACAAAATGTCCGCCCTCCTGTCAAACGATAGACTCGTGTTCTTCACTTCTTGCAAAAAGAAGGACAAGAAAATTATGTAGAGGTAACACAGTCGACTCAGCTGTGAATGAGTACCTAGTCAAATCAGGGTGATAATCTCGGGTGAGCGCAATGCTGACCACATTGCCTCCTCCAGTGAACTGAAGTGTATCCTTACGGTCTTGAATGAAATGCTCTAACACACTTCCAGGCTTCGATCCAGTATGGATTGTTGCGCCATCGATTATCATTATTTTCTGAGTTGTCACAATCTCCGCAGATGCCGGATTTTACCTAATACACTAAGAGCCAAGCATTTAGGCTCCGATGATTTTACCTATTTAAAAATTAAGGGGTGCTGGTGGTGGTGGCCGGTGTTAGGTCAATGGGGGAATCCGTCGAGAACTTCCCGCAACATCGAGCACGTATGCGAAATGGTGGACTTCTGCATGATTTGAAGCAGACCATATGAGAGTCCCAGGACATCAAAGAAAGCCGTGAGGGATTTAGGCGCAATAGCTGTAGCTGAAAATATTATGGAAACTACAACCACCCGCTTGAGACGCTAAATCTTGTTTGATTTCTCCAGCCAGTGGCTCATAGTTCACCTTCTTCTCCACGTACTTCCGGTCAATGTTGCTATTATGGGAAATAGCAACGTGGATAGTATACGCGGAAAGAGTCATCTTGTCAACTAACAGTACGTCAGGCGTGTTGTGTGGAATATGGCGATTAGTTAGAACTTTCCGTTCCCAATACATACTGCAGGCGGAACTATCACCGCTTACGGCTTACATCGGTAAACCGGACATATGCCCGTGATCGGCCCATGCTTGTATGCAAGGTTTTGATGGATAACCTTATATACAGCATTACGTCTGGTGATGTATTGCACCGGTGCCATAACAGTGCACCCAGAAATGAGATGGTCTAACGTCTCAACAGCGAACCACACATTCTGCACTGGTCGTTCTCCACCCGTTCTTTTATGATGAACTTTTCATAAGCTCGAGTGGCAACCACGCCATCCTAAATGGCACACATAAACCCATCCGTCACCGCAAAGAACTTCCCAGCACAAAGACATCTATTCTACAAATGCAAATCGACCGACTTCACCCCACTCAGAGGATTGAAAGATCGATCCTTCGAGTTAAATGGAGTCAATTCACAATCTATCTTACAGACAGCTGCATGCAAAGGACTCGCCAGCTCTTTGCTGTAAAAATAAGTATGCAGCGAGTTGACTTGACGATGATGCTGTGCCGCCACGTCAATTACGCTCCTACCTCCGATGTCACAAGGGAGGGTCATCCGTTCCACGGCAGAGTTTGTATGATGCATTCGGAATTCGGACATAGTAGTCCGTATCCGTCCCTGGAAGTTTTCCACATCGGGCTTCGTAAAACAACTTGATGCTATCTAAGTACATCGAGTGTGTCAGCTGCACTTATCACGTAGGCCATATTTAATTGCGAAACCATGCAGCATCATTCAGTAGCCATGAAAGAAGTTCAGTGCCATGCAAAACCAAAGGGAACTCAGGGAATTGAAGATGCTCCTCCGTATATGGGTAGATTCTGAGGTATTGGCACCCTTAGATGTAAGCACTGATAAGGTGGTATACCACCCTTCCATAACTGTCGCCAAAAACTTTTTTATTTGAGGATCAATACGACACAGTTGTAGATATCGATTAGCCAGGTATGCGGAACGCTGTCGAAAACCTAACCTAAAGAGGTTTTTTTGACCTCTAGTTGCTTGTCCTACAACTACCGAGTCGATAATGAGTTGCTCTTTCCAACCCCTTGATTCAACTCCGCGGCCCTTCTGCTCCTCGGTCAGAATGTTGTTGGTCTCGAGGTGCGCATTGACTCTTCCACTAATAATGGACGTGATGAATTTGTAGAGGGTTGGTAAGCAAGTAATCGGTGTTGTGTCTGCGGGGTTCTGCACTGCGTCTTTCTTAGGGGTAAGGTAGGCAATCCCCGCAATGAGGAAGGGTGGCAATTCCTCCGCCCGAAATCCTCTGCGAAGACATCCGCATAATTCATGCCAGACATTGTAATATGGCGGGTGTCTTCGGCGGTGATCCACTCAGCATGTCCAGCCCAGTATTCTTTCGCTTCCGTTATCGAAAACTGTACTGTCTGGAAGCCTTGTTGGGATTCGTTCCATGGTGGATCTCTTCGATCACTCAAACCAATAACGTGAAAGCGAATCTTTTGCCCGTGCAATCTGACAGCCGCCACTGCACCATAATACACAAGTGATTGTAGTAGCGAAATATCAGCGCAGAATCGAGATGCAGTCTCATCAGTGATTTGAGATAGAATTCTCGGAGATGCTGGAATACCTAGTCTATGCAAAGAATCCATTTCCGAGAATTCTATATACGCTCTTTGGAAATCGTATCGAACCACAGCGGAAACCTCACCTGGACGATGGAGAAAAGTACTTCGGCGAGTACTGAAACTGTTGCCCGTAATGTAGCGTGGTCACCAGTTTTCGCGATGACCTCAAGTCGAACACGCTCCCTGATGACGGCCGGGATTATGCCGCTGGAAGTAATAAAACGGTACCGGTCTGCGACTCGCTGCACAATCATGTGCGCGAATTGCGGGAAACGCTCGGCGAATCCCTGGTGCAGCAAGGGGCGGTAGGATGTTGTACACGCCCCGGCCGTTATATTTTAGTAGGAGCGGATGATGAAGAGCTTTATTTCCTTAATCCACTTTATCCGCTGCCAACGCGAACCTGCTGAAGTGGTCGCCAAAGATTGTGGCGAAACAGCTGCAGCAGACGGAGTTATACTCCTGGTCATCGTGGCGTCTAGACGTCGAATCGCCTCATGACTGTGAGTAATCTGCAAGACTGCAAAGTTCCTATACTTTCCTCATCAACTCCCTGAGCCGCTGTGGTGGCGTACAGCCATTCATCCCTCCTCCTTTCACATGCGGGCTTGGGACCGGCTACTTGTTAGTATTATTAATTGTTATTGTTATTAATTATTATTAAAATAAAGAAAATTAACTCTGGTGACCGGCAAATTTTTACGAAGTAACTAGAGATGCGAATTACCGATGCGCTAATTATCATTTCGAAGATAAACATTTTTGAAAAAAAGACGAATTCTCGACGGATCGTTCTCTTCTGTCTCTAACCTTGCGATAGACGGTTGTCTTGCGGTGTAGCATTTATAAATTTCTTTAAACTCTTTCGTTCCCATTAGTTGATTTTGATTTATAAATGCTACACCGCAAGATAACCGTTTATCGCAAGTCAGCAGGATGAAACCTTATATACCTCGATGCTCATCCTGCCGAAACAAAGAGGGAAATCTGATTTCCGATAGAATGGGCATATTAGAGCGATGGGTTTAATGCTTTGATGAGCTACTGAACAACCAGAACATCGGCGAGTTGGAGGTCCCGCCAACTGAAGACGACGGACATATACTGCCACCACCAAGTTTAGGAGAAACGGTCCGTGCAATTCATCGGCTAAAAAATCATAAGTCACCATAGGGTCAAAGCTCTTACTGTACAAGACAATGATCTTGCCATTTCGCATGTATTCCTCGGAGACTTGGGTTCTTAGCAAGAAGAATTACAAACTCTCAGCCGCGTTCGAGAGAAGAACTCTCCGTAGAATGAGCGATACCATAACCGTCCGGTTTTGGATAAAATCCGGCTCAATAGGTTACGGTGGACGGGTCACTTAATCCGTATGGATGAGGATGATCCCACCCGGAAAGTTTATAAGGGCAATATCTATGGTAGAAAAAGAAGACGTAGCAGACCCTGCCTAAGATGGAGCGATGGCGTAGGTCAGGACGCCAGACAGCTTTTAAGGATATCGCATTGGTGGAACTCGGCGCAAAACCGGGATGTCTGGAGTTTCTTATTAAGGCAGGCCTACACCGGATACCGGTTTTTGCGCCAAAGTAATGGCATCAGTTATAATTAGCGACACAGGGTCTTGGTTGAAGGTATAAAAGCGTTGATCAATTTTAAAACTATGATTAGTTCATCTTTGAAGTTATTCGGAATGAAGCCGCTTCAGAAATAACCGCGCTGTGAGATGAAAGTGACAAAAAGTTATTAAATTATACCTACTTCCTGGATGGCTGTCAGAATCGGAAGGTTATAATAATAATAATAATAATCGTTGGCGCAACAATCCATATTGGATCAGGGCCTTGAAGTGTGTTAGAGTACTTCATTCAAGACCGTAACGGTACACTAGGAGGCAATGTGGTCAGCATTGCGCTCGGAAGGTTATGCTGGCTTTAAATACGTCAACATTCGAGGCTAAAATTGTTTTCCACTTGCATGGTCGATTTCCACTAGCAATTAATTACGATGGCTATATTCCTGTTCACGACTACCTAAAAAGTTGAAAGAGAAAACAGGAGAAAACATTCCGGAAACCCAACTTGATCTACTAAAGAAATTTGAAATTCCCGTAGACGTTATTATTGGAGCTACTTACATTGTACGAAATGACGGATTTGCCGGTTTGGAATAAATAAAACAAGTTCATAAATAAAAATGATTTTTTATCCCATCTCTCTGTTAATAAAAAAAATTGTATGAATTTCACAAATGATGAAATCTCTGCTGTTCACAAGATCAACTAATATATGTATTTATTTATAAATTTTCCTACTTAGCTATAAACGAATCCAACAAAGTTTAATACGAGCAAACGCGATTGTGTAAGCTGCTATAGGAATATTTACATGAGGCAGCATATTCAAATTTTCCTCTAGATATCTCCAAGTAACATTAAAGAACATATCTCTATGTCGGGGGGTTGTAGTAAGTTGCTAAAGTCCTCAAAGTTATTGACGATTTTGGTCTATGTTCGATCCTCTCTCTATGCAACCTTCCCCCAGAAAGAGTTTAAACAAATTTTTGCAGAATTTTCCATTTCGGGATTTCATTTTTATTGAGAAGAATGT
Organism: Hermetia illucens; assembly: GCF_905115235.1. Taxonomy (NCBI): domain Eukaryota; kingdom Metazoa; phylum Arthropoda; class Insecta; order Diptera; family Stratiomyidae; genus Hermetia; species Hermetia illucens. Next base: position 109,215,612 of record NC_051851.1, on the reverse strand, counting down.
CTTCCTTTGAATGATAGGATTATATGTAGTTTTCCTTCTCTACTTCTGAGTCATGTTTCTCTCCGCAACCACTCACTTCCTGTTTAATTTTCAGAAACGTGTTGACTTAATCAGCTAATCCACGCCTCGTGTACTTTTTCAACGACTACTGAATGCTCGGGTATAACAAATGTGCCGGTTATCTGCCTCTCTTCTTGGCAGTGTTCACAACCAAGAATCATGTTTCTTTCAGCGTAGACGCTAAATAATAAAATATAATTTGAGATTGGTTCTGACAGGGAGCATTGATAGAAACAGGTCAGTAGGAGGGAGAATATGTAGTACATGTAATAAACAAATGCATTGAGAGAATTTCCTCGACTTGGAGGATGTTAATAAAACTTAAAACTTTATAATAATCGTTGGCGCAACAATTTAAAGTTTGTTAGAGCACTTCATGCAAGACCATAACGGTACACTACAGGACTATAGTGCCCTGTAGGAGGCAATGTGGTGAGCATAATAAGGTAATATATTAACAACATTTTTATCTAACTGTTGTCGTATGTAAAAGTGCTTTTTCAAAAAATGTTTGAATTGATATTTCTAGGTAGGATATTTTTAATAATAACAATAATCGTTGGCGCATCAATGCATGTTGGATCAGGGCCTTGAAGTGTGTTAGAGCACTTCATTGAAGACCGTAATGGTCCCCTCGGGGGTCGTTAGCGACTTTTAACGGGTCGCTTACGATACGGGGTGTGACTTCCCCGAGGTGCCCGAGTAAGTAGTTCTGCCCCCCAGCTGGCAGCATACCTGCGTCCTTGGTATTAGCCTCGAGAAAGCTTCTCGGTGAAGAGCGAACCGCGAATGACCGATACACGTCGGGACACACTGGGAGTCTCCGGAGCCGTCGACAACTCTCTGGCGGCGTCGACGGGGTGATGTGAGCGTAGCTCTGCCAAGGTGGTAGTTGCGACGTGTATCAGGAGCCAGCCCCTTCGGGACCATGGTCGGGAAGTGTGCATTGAACCGGTGTTAGTAGACCGCGTTGCCCCGAGCGAGCGCTGATCCGTCCGTGAATTCCGGGATCAGTTAAGCGTAGGTCAGGCCTCAGGGAAATGGGGTAGGGGCTGTGTCCCCGAGGGTATACCCGTTCTTGACTATTGCGGCCCGCTCCCTTGCACACGATGCGCTGATTACTTTTTCATGGAGAATATTCAGAAACTTATAAAAAAAACGACGAAACAACAGACAAGGGGGAAGAGCTGAGTGCGTTTGAACGGAGCACAAAAATGCGTCGTTCACAGCAGCGATTAGTGAAAGAGGCAACGAGGGCTGACACGCGCCCAAATAAAGAGGAAGCCTCATAAATTGGCGCGGCTGACCGTGCGGAGATGGCAACTCCATTACCTTGCAGTGCCCCTGTTCTCGAAGTAAGCTCAGTGAGAAACGCTAGTCCTGAGTAGATGGATTTCGACACAAATCGAGTGGAAGTGCATTCGACCGTCCTCGCTAGAGCCGAAGAGGAAAGGCTCATCAGAAAGTGCGCAGCAGTGGTGAAACGTATGCGCTCGGCAACGTTCCTTCAGAAGAACGTCAGCAAAGGGGTCAAAAACGGGCTGATGGAACTGGAGGAACTACTGGACCGCATTTCCTTTTATAGACGAACGTGGACAGCAGCGGAAGACGATTGTAGAGCAGAAACAGTCGCACTCCCCGCTGAGAATGCTGCTTGCGTCAAACGGAGCGCAGATAGCCCTCTGCAAAGTGAACTGGGGAAAAACGGAAAGAAGACGACGTGCCTGAAGGAGACTTTATCGAAGTAGTCTCCAAGGCCCAAAAAAGAAGGCGAAAAAGGATAAAAAGAAACAACGGACTCTGTCGCCAGAGACACGTCTGTCCAAAAACAAGGAGGCTGCCAACCAAAAGCCAGTAGCGGAAAAAACGAAGAAACGAAGATGGACTAGACCGTCGGCTCTGCTCATTAAGCCGACGGAAGGCAAGACATTTGCGGAATACCTTTGTTTGAGCGATTCCCACAAGCCATCGATCGCCTAAGCCCGCATCAACAGCATCAGCAATCAGCGGCAGTGATTGCTGCAAGGTCAGCGTGTGTTGCTGACTGATCAAATTTCACAACAAACAACAGCAACCTTGCCGATGTGCTAATGTACAACATGCACATGTGCTAATGTGCAACATGCAAGCGATTCCGTATTCCGGCTTGCTACTGAGCGATGTCGTCACCAGCACCATAGCATATGGGAATATTCTGACGACATCGCCCATCGGCTGAATGTTGTGTATACTGTTTTTTGTTTGGTCGGACCTTACAAACAAAGCTAAGTTCCGGTTGCTGCGAATGGACTTGGCGTATTTAAACTGCAGCGAGGCGGAAATGGTTCGGAGTTCTTTTTGGATATGGAGTTCGGAGTTTACGGAGTTCTTTTTGAATATGGAGTTCGGAGTTTACGGAGTTCTTTTTGGATATTAAGTTTGGAGTAATCGAGATTAAACGAGCGGTCGAGTAGCTAGGATAGTTAGAAAGTTGGTGTTAGATAAGGAAAATTAGTATATTATTAAAAGATGAATAAAGTGTTAGTGAAACCAGAGAGGAGTGTTTCTGCCTTTATTGAAACCGCTGAAACTTCCAAAACAATTGGTAAGTCCTTAACTTTGTCCTTTCCACAGCTTTACTCGACAGCGAGGGATAAAAGGCCAGGACTCCAGTTTAATACTGGGCTGGACTTGGGTGCGATCTGCGCCCTATTAGATGACTCCCAAACAATTGGTCCGTCGAGCCGGATGGGATACCAAACTAGGATCCTTTACGTAAGTGTCTATAAATAAATTATAATTTATAATATAGTGAATTTCATTTTTTGTGCAAATTGTGTTGTTAATGAAATTTAAGTGCGTAGGTTACAAACTTGCTAGTGTTCCGCCGCGACAATACTGAACGGCACATATAGTACATCGGTAAAATTATCGGTGCTTTGTTTGTGCTGGAACAACATAGGAACGTTCAGACCAAAGGAAAGGTCCTTGTATTGTTACGTCTCCTACGTTTCCAGTGCACCATTTTGTTGTTACGTGGGCCCGTTCAGACCAAAGGATAGGTCCTTACAGTGTTGCGCTTCCCACGTATTCAGTGCCCCGTTCAGAGTATTGCGATTGCGGAGTGGAAATCACCAATTATTGTTGTTACGGCGCTCAAATTAAGAGCGCAAAATTATTGTCATTGCGGCGCCTAAATTAAGACCGCAAAATTGTTATCGTTGCGGCGCTCAAACTTAGGGCGCAGAATTATTATCGTTGAGGCGCTCAAATTTAGGGCGCAAAGTTATTGTTGTTGCAGCGCCTAAATTAAGGGCGCAAAATTGTTATTGTTGAGGCGCTCAAATTTAAGGGCGCAACATTGTTATTGTTGAAGCGCTCAAACTTAGGGCGCAAAATTATTATCGTTGCGGCGCTCAAATCAAGAGCGCAAAGTTATTGTTGTTGCAGCGCCCAAATTAAAGGCGCAGAGTTATACTATCGCCGCGGAGCTCGGTATTATCGCGATCTTCAAATTTAGCCAGAATGGAGATTCAGGCAATTATTGATGCCCAGCAGGAAAGAGTCGCAAAACTTGAAAGTGTGAGGGAGTCCCTAGTCGAACTCCGGCAAGAAAAAAGGACGCGAGAGCGTTTTGCTGCGGCATGGGAAGAAGTGCAACAGCTTTATTGGGATTTCCTCGCCGGCCACAGCCAACTTCTTCGTAAAAACGCTTCTAACGACATTGTTTATTTCCGAGAAAATAAACTATCCGTTATGATCGGTATTTACAATGCGACTAAGGAGCTGATTGGGCGTGTTCATCGCGATCTCATTCCCGAAAGCTCTCCCGTCGATGTAGAAATCACAGGTGGAAGGGCAACATCAAGTCCGCGCTCCGGACCTTTAGTCGAGTTTAATGAAGCTCAAGGAGAGTCGGAAGACGCGACAAAACAGCCGGAAAACTTGTTCTCTAGAGAATGGTTTCCCAGGGTTCGCGATGAATTGAACATACCTTTTAGTGACATACCGTTGCCAACAAGAGGCTTCGGGCTAAGAAGCTCCGAGACCGAAGGCATTCCTTATTGGAATCGCGGCCATAGGCCTCGTCCTTGTCCACCAGTCCCTGATATTCCTTCGTTTGATGGGGACCTTCGTCAGTATTTTTCAATCAGTCTATGAAGGATCTGATATTGGGCAAGCTGAAAGGCTAATGATGCTGCAGAGCAAATTAAAGGGTGATGCGAGGAGAGTCGTAGAGAACTTAGGAGTGCATGAGGTCCCTACTGAACTCCGAGGTGATACTAGTGGAGACGTTTATTACATACCATACCTGGGTGTGATTCGCAAGGATGCTACCACATCGAAGCTCAGGAATGTTTTTAACGCCTCCAGTCCGACGTCGAATGGCGTTAGTCTCAATCAAGCAATTCTTCCTGGGCCAAAGTTACAAACCCACATCTTTGACATTGTTACCCGTAGTCCGAAATTTGAGTTTGTTTTCTCCAGTGATATTACTAAAATGTATTGCCAGATTTTGCTAAGACCAGAGGACCAGTTAAGACTGAGAATCTTATGGAGATCTAACCCGAAGGAACCTATTCAGGAGTACTTTCTGAAAACAGTGATCTATGGGATTGATTGCGCTCCCTGGTAGGCGATTAGGACACTTCATCAGGTAGCCGAGGACAACGCGCCCGATGAGGAGACAAAATGGGTAGTAAAAAACGCCTTCTACATGGATGACCTGTTGTATGGGGCAACATGCATTGGTGCTGCCAAGGAAATGATTAAAAAAATTTCGGCAACATTGGAGAAGGGGAAGATGTCCCTAACGAAGTGGGCCAGTAACCATAGGGAAGTGTTGGAAAACATATGTAGATAGATCGCGGCAAATTGATTCCTTTGTAGAATTGCAAAAGGCCGAGAGTGACTTAAAGATCCTGGGGTTGCACTACAGTCCTCAAAAGGATTGCTTTCAGTATAGTATCAAGGTAAGAAAAATTACTATGTTCACTAAAAGAAACATCCTGAGTGTGAGTGCATCTCTGTTTGATCCCATTGGCTGGCTATTGCCCGTTATTATGAAGCTACGAATCGAAATTCAGAAGTTGTGGCAAGAAGGGTATGGCTGGGATGAAGAAATTTCAGGAGTTGCCCAAGAACAAATAGAAAAAGTGTTTGCTTCATTAGGTGATTTGAATCAGGTCCAAATCGCTAGGTGGACTGGGTACCGTAATGATAATAGTTGGTTTCAGTGATGCTTCGGGGATGGATACGCTGCCGTTATTTATAGCAGAGTCAAGACACATCGTGGGTATGTCGCCCGTTTTATTGCATCAAGGGGGCGAGTTACCCCTCTGAAGGCCCGGGTTGGTCAAGCCGAAGGGTTTTTGTACCATTCCCAAGCTCGAACTGGAAAGCGTGGTATTATTAGTCGAATTATTAAGGGATGTCAAAAAAAGCTTAGGGGCAATTCCACTAAAGTGCTCAGCCTACCCTGATTCTGAGGTAGCCCTCGCTTGGATCCGGAGTCAGAAGGAAATTGAAAATAAGGCTGTGAAACGTAGGGTCGCATCAATTCAGAAGGTTCTCGCTCCTTCCGAAATTCATTATGTACAGTCAAAGTTGAACCCGGCTGATTGTGGATCAAGAGGCATGCTCCCCCGGAAATTTGTCATGGGCTATGATTTGAGGGTCCTCCTTTTTTGTAAGGGGATCTACCTGTCACTCCCTTTGTGATAAAAAATTCAACAATAAGTTGCGTCTCTTTAGATCATGGGGAGTCGGTGGGCTTTACCGATTTTAGTACCCGGTTCTAGTCTAGAACCCTTGACTAGATTGATCAACACCGTTGCGTGGTGCTTGAGGTGGAGAAACAGGAAGTCGTGCTTCCTTTCGGCCATGGAGTTAAAGCAAGCAGAAGTCGCGGCGACTAAATGGAAGCAAATGGAGCTATTTGGAAAGCAAGTTGCGAGGTTGGCACACGGGCTACCCGTGGAAAAACATCATTGGCTAAGTACGCTCAACCCCTTCTTGGAGGATGGAAGTGGTCTTCTCAGGGTGGGAGGACGGTTGAGCAACGCCCCATTACCATTTGAGCAGCGGCACCCTATCATTTTAGGAAAATGTCATTTGGTGGATCTCCTCATTAGACAGGTTCATGAGAGCAATGATCATTGTGGGATTGGAGTCACCATGACTATAATTCGAGAAATCTATTATATACCTGCCCTACAACAAAGAGTTAAGAAATGGATAAGGGCGTGTACCAAATGCATTCGTATGAAAGGTCTAACAGTTACCCCCAGGATGGCAGATCTCCCAGTAGAACGGACAGCAGCTGAATTTGTGTTTGAAAACGTTGGGACTGATCTCTGTGGCACATTTCAAATCAAAAGTGGCCCGTTGCGAAATTCAAAAAGAATCAAAGTATATGTGGTTGTGTTTGTGTGTATGGCAACCAAGGCTCTCTATCTTGAGATTTGTTCCGACCTCAGCACCAATGCCTACCTTGCCTCCTTCCGTAGATTTGTGAGTCGAAGGGGGCAGCCGAGGTCGGTTCGGTCAGATAATGGCACGAACTTGGCCGGCGTAGCTAAAGTATTGACCAATGCTTGGCAGCAGGTGTCTGCCGAAGTCGGGAAAAGTTTAGCACAAAAGCGGATAGTTTGGCACCACAATCCGCCAAGGGCAAGCCATTTCGGAGGGTTGTTTGAAGCTGCAGTGGGAAGCTTCAAGCGTTTTGTGAGAAGGATGCCAGCGGTTGTTAATCTGTCATATGAGGATTTCCATACCGCTGTATGTACTTGGGAAGCCATCCTTAACAGTAGACCATCATACCCGTTGTTCAGATAATAGTCACGATTTGCAGATGCTGACACCCGCACATTTTTTAATCCAGCGGGGTTTATTAAATCCTCCGATGGGGAGAGGTCTCAGGGAAGATCTTCCTGCAACAAGGCGGTGGCTACAGGTCCAGGAATTACAGTATCAGTTTTGGGTAAAATTTGAACAAGATTGCTTGGGCCATTTACAGAAACGATACAAATGGAAAAATCCAGGGCGCCAGCTAGAGCAGGAGGATTTGGTTCTAATAAAGGAAAAGGATCATAGTCCCCTGAATTGGAAGGCGGCACGGGTCGTTGAGACGTTTCCGGATCCCAACGGTGTGGTGACGCAAGTGAGATTAAAAACAACTGAACGGGATAACTTGAACCGTGCAGTGCATCAGCATCATTACTACCGGAGGATGGTAAGCTGCAACCGGATTTATCGGCAGACAGCAGGCCCAATCCGGGAGGCGAAGCAGCAATCGATGGTCCTGCGTCTAGAACCCGTGGAGCCGTAAAGGTTAAAGGTGGCTTTCTGGCTCGAGCTGCCTTGATTTTGTGTTTGTTCTTTCTACCCGGCAGTTTGGCCTCCTCATCGGTAGAGCCGGTGTTAGAGTCAAGGAGTATTCATTTAGGCGATGTTCAAATTAAGGTGTTAAGGAGTTAAAGTACATGGTAGCAACTTCAGTAAATTTAATCGCCGATTTAGAGGTCATAGCGGATCAAATGGAAAAATTTAAAAAAATATGTGCCAGACAAGTCAAACAGGACATCCAGGAACATTGCGGACTCTGTTAATCGCTAACGAGCAACAGGCTAAGGATGTAAACCAGAACCTTATTGCCGCTTATAAACCCAATCGAGCTAAGCGGGCCCCAAGCGTGGTTCCGTCTATGGTAAAGGAGGCTGTGAAACTAGGGGTTAATTACTTGCCAGCTGTATTCGGCACGGGGGCAATGGTATACATGGGTTATCGAGATGCCGTGATCGGTAATGAGATAGAGAGCTTGCAGAATCAGCAAGCTAAAATCGCATCCTTGATGCTTAATATCACGGATCTCGAGTACCATCAGGTTGAGGGGCAGATTAATGCTGTTGTGGAGCGACAGGAAGTAGCAATGCTCCAACAAGAAATATCAGAATACTCAATGGAGCTACAGTCCCTAATAGCAGGGATATGGGCCAAGCATCAACCGTTGAGTAAACTGAGACCAATAGGAGAGCTTACAGAATATGTAAAGCGAATAAATAAGGAAATTCCAGGGATGACCTTACAAAATTTGGAGCATCCGGAGAGCATCTTTGACATTCATCCTCCTTCTGCATGGGTAAAAGACGATTTAGTCACTATCGAATTTCTAATCCCTCTGGCTTACAAAGAACGGTTTGCCCACGTAGCAGTAATTACTACCTCCGATCATCAGAGCCTTACGTGGGATTTGGGGACGGCTGTCGGGGTTTATTCATGGTGCCTGGGAAAAATGACAAATTTTTCTTTGAAGAAGATGCAGTGGAGATTCTACCCGGATTCTTTGAAACCAAGCTTGTTCGATCAGGACCGTCCTGCGCGCGAGAAATTGCAAAAGGAACAAAAAATCTGCGGGAGTGGTGTTCTCTTAGGAGGTGGAGTAATGGCACTTTTGTGGCACGTTTAAAACCACAACTTGGGGCAGTGTTTAAGGGTCAGGTGAAGGAAATCCCAATAATCTGTAGTGAAACTTCTTTAGAGCTTCGGTTTCCAGTGTCCTTGATAGACTTGGCTCACTGCACACTTGACATGGCCATGTTCAATATCACAGGGACTCCTCATACCGTAGTATTGAATTGGACAGCAAAATTTGAGGCAGTGACTCCTCGATTTCACCAATTAGATAAGTTGACAGCGGACGCAAACATTTCGGTAGACAGGGATATTGGTATTTTGCGGCAGGAATTAGAAGCAACACTTGGACCGGAATCAGATTTTCGGCAATACATCCCACACGGATTAATTGGAGGAGGTTTGTTGTTAATTGCAATCATTATCGGTGGTTTAATTTGGGTAATTAAAAGACGAGGTAAAAATCCGGAAGATGAACCTAGCTTCGTGAGTCACCTATCCTTGGAAGATAGAAGGCCAGGGAGTTGCCGAGAGTCAGGGGAGCAAACCAGGGGCGAAGGAATCACCACTTCAATCGTATGAGAAAATTTATCAAGAAGGTGCACTGTATATATATATTGTTTTTGTAAATATAGTAGTTGAGAGTTTATCACGGCAATGTAAATATATTCCATGTCACGAATTAAGATTCATGAATTAGCTTTCACGGCAATATAAATGTAACCCATGCCGCGGCCTAAGATTCATGATCCTTACTGTTTTTAATTTAATGCATGTTTGATTTTAGTATTGTTGTTGGGTAATTAACGAAAATACAGTAGTAATAGTTTACTAAACTAACAAAAGTGGAAGATGGACGAAATGACGTCGTTTGGGGAGCGCCATTGAACCGATGTTGAAAAGTTGTAAAGTAGCTTCAATCTAAAAATTGTAAGGAAGTTACTAGTAAGTTAAATTGAACTAATATTATTACTTTGTAAAGTAGCTTCCATCTAAATCTTGTAAGGAAGTTACTAATCAACAGAAAATTAAATAGAAACTGTTATTACGTTGTAAAGTAGCTTCCATTTAAAAAAAAAACTATAAGGAAGTTATTAATGAACAGGAAATTTTGAATTGTTACTTCGCAAGGTAGTTTTCAAAACAAGAGAGAATTTTAAAACAATCACTGATAAGCATCATGTAAAGATTTTTGTAAGTTTGGTAAAACTATTAGAACATTAGAAAATAAGTGCGAAGTCTACACGTCTTGTAATTCATTATGTCATTCGTAAGAAAAAATCTTTTGTAATAATAGGTAATAAGTTCAAAGACCACAGGATTTACTCATCTGGTACAAGCAGATCAACAGAAGTTACTATGACCGTCATCAAAATCCTACGACTCAGCAGGAAGCTTTCTCGGGTGGGAGAATGTTTGAGCGATTTCCCACAAGCCATCGATCGCCTAAGTCCGCATCAACAGCGTCAGCAATCACCGGCAGTGATTGCTGCAAGGTCAGCGTGCGTTGCTGACTGATCAAATTTCACAACAAACAACAGCAACCTTGCCCATGTGCTAATGTACAAAATGCACATGTACTAATGTGCAACATGCAAGTGATTCCGTGTTCCGGCTTGCTACTGAGCGATGTCGTCACCAGCACCATAGCATATGGGAATATTCTGACGACATCGCCCATCGGCTGACTGTTGTGTACACTGTTTTTTGTTTGGTCGGACCTTACAAACAAAGCTAAATTCCGGGTTGCTGCGAATGGACTTGGCGTATTTAAACTGTAGCAAGGCGGAAATGGTTCGGAGTTCTTTTTGGATATGGAGTTCGGAGTTTACGGAGTTCTTTTTGGATATGGAGTTCGGAGTTTACGGAGTTCTTTTTGGATATTAAGTTTAGAGTAATCGAGATTAAACGAGCAGTCGAGTAGCTAGGATAGTTAGAAAGTTGGTGTTAGATAAGGAAAATTAGTATATTATTAAAAGATGAATAAAGTGTTAGTGAAACCAGAGAAGAGTGTTTGTGCCTTTATTGGAACCGCTGGAACTTTCAAAACAATTGGTAAGTCCTTAACTTTGTCCTTTCCACAGCTTTACTCGACAGCGAGGGATAAAAGGCCAGGACTCCATCGCTCCCAAGAATTAAGCGCGCCGAGTTTAATACTGGGCTGGACTTGGGTGCGATCTGCGCCCTATTAGATGACTCCCAAACAACCTTAGTGAAATCCGCTACAGGATGAAACCCGAGGAGAACGGAGCAGAGGTGTATTCGATACGGATAACGAGGAGTGGTGAAGTTCTCGTCGAACTGGGCCCAAAGACGACCAACAAGAGCACGTTCTGCGAAGCGGGCAAGGGGCTATTGGGAGAGAAGGCTCTTGTTTCCAGCCTAGAACCCATGTGCTGTCTAGAAATACGGGATCCTGACTGCCTCACAGAAAAGGCCGAAGTAGAGGAGGCGCTAAAGCGTGAATATCCAGAGGTAACCAATGCCTGGGTAGGTATTACCTCTGTAAATGCTCGCGGCCAAAAGCTTGCCGTGGTGGAAGTCCCCGAGCAATATGTGAGGAAACTCCTTAATAGCGGGAGAATCAAAATCGGATAGTATGCAGGGTACGAATGCGGATAGTCCCCACCAAGTGCTACAGGTGTCTGGACTATGGACGCACGTCATCAGCTTGCAAGGGTCCGGACAGGAGGGCGGCATGCCGGAGATGCGGCCAAGTGGGTCATCAAGCGAAGACTTGCAAGGAAAGCGAGAATTGTGTTCTCTGCAGGGATCGTGGCGCGTCTGGCGAAAGCGTCGCACACACTGCGGGCTCGGGACGGTGTCCGATCTTCAGGGCGGGATTGGAGAGGGCTAGGGTGAGGGCCAGAGGAGGATGGAAATCACGTCGGGAGTAGCGCAGGGATCCATCCTAGGACCGGACCTATGAAACGCTTCCTACGATAGTCTGCTGAGACTCGATATGCCCGAAGAGTCGCGCCTGGTCGATTATGCAGACGACGTTGCGGCTCTTGTTGCCGGACGCACTGTTGAACAGGCGCATAGCAGACTTGGCATATTGATGCGACGGGTAAGCGGATGGATGACTGCTCACGGTTTCAACTTTGCGTTGCAAAAAACCGAAGTAGTCATCCTGACCACAAGGAGAATCCCCACCTTCCGTTCCATATCGATCGGCGAGTTGACTATAGAGTCAAAAGTAACGACACGCCTGCAGCAGGAGTCGCAGCCTAGAGTCGGCTAATGGCGAATGTCGGCGGCCCTATATCAACTAGGAGACGTCTCCTCATGGGAGCTACGCAGTCCGTCTTTCTTTATGTTGCGGAGGTATGGGCTGATGCCCTTGACAAGGAGGTGCATCGTAAACGCCTCGCTCAAGTGCAGATCTACGCCGTAAGGGCGAAAACTTAACTTAAGGCAGCTGGAATCGTATTGCGCATTATGTTCGGGCTCTTCTTACTACGAAGAAGATTGAACTCGACCGGCAGAGGGATCGGACGGTAAAGGGTTCCCTGAACTAACAACAACTCCCTTCCTCCCCTCTCCTCCCGTTGGTGAAAGGAATTCCCTGACTTGAAGGCTCCCAAAGCCGGGAGAGCGGGAGGGCTAGCCCGAAGTAATGTGTCAAACGGTTCCAGGCTAGTTCTTTGATGACAGGGAGGTGTTTAGTGTGCTGTTCCGGGAGTCCAACACTCTGTGCGTAAACACATTCACCTACCCTACTCCCCAAAAAAAAAAGACCGTAATGGTACACTAGGAGGCAATGTGGTCAGCATTGCGCTCGCCCGATTTGGCTCAGGTACTCATTCACAGCTGAGTCGACTGGTATCCGACTTGAAGGTGCTTCTAATATTTTGAAAGATTTGCTACAACCATGGTAACAGCAATCCTAAAATTCATAGACTGAATTTGTTTACCTTCAGAAGGATATTTACCAACATAATCTATATTGTCTAAAATATTAAAAAAGTGTGGATAGTAATCTTTGCAATATTCCTTAATATTAAAAACACTGGGAAATTTCGAGAGAGGGAATGCCAGAAAATTTGGAGAATTGATAAATGCGATCCGTCCACATGTTAACCTCATTTCCTTCTTTCCATTCATTTTGGGGTTTATAGATATTTTTCAAGTTAATAGTTCGAAAATTATAAAGTGGCCATCATAACTCTGTAAATTGCGTTTTATGCAATAGATAGCATTAAACAATTATCTATAAACCCCGTCATTTTGATGCGTATCGAGATTTGTATTTAGTATAACTTTCGATTCGGTGAAGCTACGACGTTCATGTAAGTTGTAATCGTCAGGTCTTATCAAAATCTACCGATTATATATATATTATTATTAGTAACAAATTGTGACTGTGAATATAATATGTGTTAAAATAAGAAAAAAAAATATGTCGTCCGATCGTATCGATCGAATCGTATACGGTTGGAAAGGGCATCTCAAGAGCAATCGAATGGTACCAATAAAACACCATATGATCGAGTCAAGCAGTGCCGGCAACGGAAAGTAATGAATGTGGCCGACAGAATCAAAGACGGTGCCGGTACATCTGCAGCTGGGACGGCTAAAATTATGCAGATAGGTGATGAAAGTACTTCTACACCGACATCGGACTGTGTAGGCGTCTATTGCGTTCGATCGTCGCTTATGAAGACGCATTGGGCAGTAGCTAGTGCACGTTTCACTACGACGTTTATCAATAATCCATTCGGACACAAGTGTGATGTATGTGATCGTCACTGGTTTCTGCGCTCATTGAAGCCAACAAATGAAAAACATTTATCACGGCTTAATAATGCTATCCCTGGCTAACTTTAAACTGTGCAGCACGTGTTAAAAATCATTCGGGCAAATTGCCTACATTATCACGTTCGAACAGATTTGTATATCCACCTAAGCAACACGGGCTACCTGCTTCAGATCCGATTAGTGCTCGTCTAGTATCACCGCGACTGCCATTCATGCAGATACGTCGTTTGCGTTACGATGGCAGCTATGGTATCATCGGATTAGTCATTAATGTACCCGTTGATGTAGATACAATGGTGCAGCAGCTACCTCGTGAATTAGATGATGATCTGGCGTTCAATATTAACATAAAGAAAAATATGATACATAAATCTACGTATCTGAGTGGCGTGGTCAAAAAGTCAGTGCTAAAAATTTGGCTACAATTCTTACTAAGTCAACCATTGTATAAACACTACAAAATTACAGTAAACTGGGATACATTCTAAGCCAACACAATAACCGATCGAGCATCTACAGTGTGACAGAAGTGCACCGGAGTCGGATGTTCTGCTTGCAAGGCAGCACATTTTGCTTTGGAATGAAGAACATTGTCTTGACATTGCTCCGGGCCAGCATTCAACACCACACAACATTATTTACGACGTGTATGCCGAAGAATTATCGTTTCCTTTGATATCCTACGGTACTGGCAGGCAGTTCAATACAGATGTGTGCGTTACCCCATTCATGATCGCAACAAGCGAGATAAGAAGAAACGATCGCCGCGGTGTCATACCCGAGCACATTTTGTATATGGCCATGAAAATTATGCGGCTGCGTGTTGTCGAAGGTATATATAGTATGTTTCGATGCATACCACAGACTACCAATATAACTCGCAAAATGCTGGAAGATCGTTTGTTCGTCGATGAGTGTTGTCCATAAAAACCTTGCATTTTTGAAATCATTACCAAATTCTGTGCAGTACTGAATGAATCGTAAAAGGATCTTTTTGGGATTATACGCCAGCTGGGCAAGCCATCGATGTTCCTTACGATAAGTGCTAACGAAATACATTGGCCAAATCTTCTCAAGATACTACAAGTTAAGGACACTTGCACCAACATTCTTAATTCAAATGTCCCCAATGACCTGTAACACCGGTCACTCAACCCCATTAGCAACGTACCCACCGTAGACACCTGTGTCATCAAATTCATCCATGTGTCTATCGAAACATGATCCATTGGAATTCTCTTCTACGAAAACGTTAAATTATTTTCCCAGCGAAATGCAATTGCAGCGTCAGCACCAAGGTGACAATTAGACTTAAGAACGAAATTGTAATTAGTCTTAAATCAAACGTCGTTAAATAAAAATCATTTTTTTTCGTTCAAACAAAACATAAGAATTTAATTGGCGCCCGAGCAGGGACCCGGATCGTGCGGATAAAAGAAAAAGCAAAAGTACGGTTTTTTTGTCGACGAATAGTATCGTATCGTTCAAAATAATTCGCGATCGTCCGATTAAGGAGGAAACCCGAAAGGTTCGACGCAAAGATATTAAAACGTGCGAAACGAAAGTACAAAATATACGGAACGAATAGCAATTCCGTGCGGTTCGGGTACAAAAAGATAATAATCGTCCGAATACGGGAAACCGGAAAGGTTCCAAAACCATCGGCGTGGAAAAGGGGCCCCCCAGTAACTACCAAAAAAAAAAAATTTTGATTTTGTAGACGAAAAGGAGTCGGCAAGTACCGACAGCCGCCCGCGATGGAAATTCTAGTGTTTATGTAAGGAAGTTAAGGAATTTCATTAGATAGCTGATCAAGGAAAGAAAGTTAAAATCTGAGAAATTGAAAAGAAGTTTAAGTTGTAAAAGGATAAAAGTTAAAAAAATTGAGGAAATTTAAGTGATAGAAAGTTAAAAATTGAGAAAGAAAAAAAGTATAAAAAATTGAAGAAATTTAAGTGATAGAAAGTTAAAAATTGAGAAGAAAAAAAAAGTCTAGAAATTAAGGAAGTTATCGGTGAGAAAAGTGATTCAATTAGATTGATGATTAGAAGAAAAGTAAATTAAAAAAAAAAAAAAATTTCTAATTAAGGAATTTCAGTAGGTAGTTAATCAAGAAAAGAGAGGTAGTATTCCAAATAAAAATTGCCAAATTGAAGAAGTGAAAGTGAAAGAGAAATTGTTTAACGAGAAAATTAAGAAAGGAGTATTACAAGCCAAAAATCTGTAAGTACAGTTCTCCAAGTGTTATAAATTTTTTTTAAAAAAAATAATTATGGCCCGTCGGGAAAACCTGATTCAACCACCTAGGTTGAATAGCGATGAACAGCCTCCAGTTCCTCCCCCAAATATTCAACTCCACGAAATTGAAGCACTAGTGACAGAACTTCTAACTAGGGAAGTACCCCGGTTAGTGCAGAGGGTTTTACATCCTAGCCCTGACCCAAATCTTGATATGGACCAAGGCATAAATGAAGATCAGTTAGGCAACTTGTCTTCTTTGGATAAAGTCCTTGATATCGTGAAGAGCTTACGTGAATTTTCCGGACAAGCAGCAGAATATAGCTCTTGGACGAAGAGCGTCGAAAGGGTGTTACAGATCTACGCAGCCGAGAGAGGTTCACCCAAATACTTTGGGATTCTAAGTGTCATCCGCAATAAAATCGTCGGTCAGGCAGACGCCGTTCTGGAGTCCTATAACACTCCATTGAATTGGGAACGGATCTCACGTTGCCTCACCCTGCATTACGCGGACAAGCGGGATTTACAAACGCTCGAGTATCAGATGACCTGTCTTATACAGGGCAACGATACTATTCCGCAATTTTACCAGGCGGTTTATCATCATCTCTCCCTCATCCTAAATAAAATTTCCAGCATGGAAATGGGCGTAGAAGCTAGGAATATACTGGTCAGCTCATATCGCGATAAGGCCCTCGACACGTTCGTTCGTGGTCTTAGAGGAGACTTACCTAAGCTTCTCAGTGTGAGGGAACCAACCGATCTTCCACAAGCTCTGCACCTTTGCCATAAGTTGGATAACGTAAATTACCGCACCCAGCACGCTAATAATACTAGTAACTTTATGAGACGTATGAATGGCAATCCGCCACCTCCCATTCCACCGAGACAAAAACCGATTCCCGCGCCTCGGCATACCTTTTATCCTGAATTATTTAATCAACAGCCAACGCGAGCAGACCACTCTCCAGTTCAACAAAATGCTTACTATTCACGACAAAGTTTCCCTTACCAACAACCGAATCAAAATTATCCTTATCGTCAACAGTACCAAGCACCTGCTCAATACAGGCAATCTCCACCAAGATTATTCCCAAAACCACCACAGAGACCTGAACCAATGGAAGTAGATAGGTCTCTTCGCTCTCGTATGGTTGATTACCAAAATAGACCCCACAACAGACCAGCTCAACTTCTACCCAAAAGACCTACGCATCCCCCCTTGCAATATCCTAATAAGCAACAACGCATGTTCCACACAATGGATCTTACTGAAACCTCTCAAGCCCAGTATGAGGACGCTTTACGCAACTGTGACGAGGGACCTTGAACCTTGACGGATTATATTGCAACGGAAGAAAGTGGAACGTTGGTACAGGATACTTCCCAAGAACCGGACATTTATACAACTGAAAATGTGGAGGTTAATAACGATTTTCAAGATATACATTTTTTAGAATGACAAGCTCTTCGCTACCTTACATCGAATATAGGGCGAAGAGCGGTAATATCCTAAGATTTTTGATCGACACCGGGTCTAACAAGAACTATATCCGACCCGAGTGCGTAAAAACTCAAACACCTAACGAAAGACCTTTCTTTGCCAATTCGGTAGGTGGTAATATCGAAATTACACACCATGCCATGATAAACCTCTTTGGTCCCCATACTCCTGGCTTACAATTCTTTATCCTTCCGTATCTAAAATCATTCCACGGAATAATCGGTAATGACAGCTTGAAAGAGCTGGACGCCATTATACACACTGCGAAAAACTACATGATAATTAAAAGAAGTCTCCGAATTCCCATCAAACAACAGGAATCTCAATCTGTGAATAACATCAACATCAGAATGGGACATCTAAGTAACAGTCAGAAACGAAAACTTATCAATGTCATTAGGAAATTTCCTACCCTTTTCAGTGAACCTGATGAAAGCCTCACATATACCACCACCGTAGAGGGCGAAATATGAACGAAGGACGACAGTCCCATTTACACCAGGTCGTATCCCTATCCTATGGCGCTTAAGCCAATAGTGGATAAAGAGATCGAGAAACTTTTACGGGACGGAATTATAAAACCATCCAAATCTCCATATAATTCTCCTATATGGGTAGTCCCTAAGAAGGCAGATACATCAGGTGAGAAAAAGTACCGTCTCGTTACAGACTTCCGTAAGCTAAACGAAAACACTATTTCAGATCCCTATCCCATACCTGAGATAAATGACATCTTGGCCAACCTTAGAAACAAAATGGTTTTTACAGTAATTGACCTTCGAAGTGGTTTTCATCAAATACGACTCAGATCATCGGATACTGAGAAAACGGCGTTTTCCGTGAACAACGGAAAGTATGAGTTTCTTAGACTACCGTTTGGGCTGAAAAACGCTCCCGCTATCTTCCAGAGAGCCCTTGATGATATCTTGCGTAAGCACATCGGTGTTATATGTTTCATATACATGGATGATATTATCATCTTCGGGGAAGATGAGGATGAATGCCTTCGAAATATGGAAACAATATTTAAAACCTTGGAGGATGCGAATCTAAAGGTCCAGCTAGACAAGTGCGAGTTCCTGAGGGACTCCGTGGAATTCCTTGGATTCGTTGTCTCCGCTGAGGGTATCAAAACCAATCCTCAGAAGGTTGAAGCTATCGCAAGATTTCCTCCGCCGAGGACCTTAAAAGAACTACGGTCGTTTCTAGGCATGGCGGGATATTACCGACGGTTCATCATCGATTATGCTAAATTAGCCAATCCCCTTACAAAGCTCTTAAGAGGGGAAGAAGGGCGAATATCCAAGAATATTTCCAGTAAAATACAGGTTCACCTAAACGATGAAGCGCTAAAAGCTTTTAACAAAATTAAAAATTCTCTCATGTCACAGGACGTGATTCTATGCTATCCTAATTTTGAGGAACCATTTGAGCTAACGACTGATGCTTCCCAATACGCTATTGGCGGCGTTCTTTCACAACACGGCAGGCCGATCACCTTCCTTCCTCGCACTCTGGACAAAACAGAGGAAAACTATGCGACCAACGAAAAGGAAATGCTGGCTATAATATGGAGTCTGAAATCTTTACGAAACTTCCTTTAAGGGTCGAAAAAAGTAAGAATTTATACCGACCACCAACCCTTAACGTACGCCCTAAGAAATAAGAACTTCAATACGAAAATGAAAAGATGGAAGTCCATCCTGGAGGAGTATGATTACGAATTATATTACAAGCCTGGAAAAGTGAATGTAGTTGCAGACGCCCTATCACGACCACCGATAGAATCCAAGGTTAACATTATGTCCGCTAGCGTTCACAGTGACGAGAGCTCCTCTCATAATCTTATACCAACAGTCGAAACGCCCTTAAACGTATTCAAAACTCAGATCGTTCTTAATATTGGGGAACAAACGGCATACCGATTGGAAAAACCCTTCCCTAATTATTGGAAGCATGTATTCTTCGAGCCGCAGTATACTCAATCCTAATGTCATCAACGGATTGAGGACAAGTGAGGAAGTAATGGGGCTTGTACAGGAGATTTACCCGCTATACTTCAGTAGCTACAAAATCAGGTATACGCAAAAAGAGGTTCAGAATGTCCAAGAGGAGTCGGCTCAGGATGAGATTATTATCAAGTATCACACTAGGGCGCACCGAAATGCTAAAAAGAACTTGTTGCAAATTATCGACAAATATTATTTCCCAAAAATGAGCGCGAAAGTAAAAAGAATAGTTAAGCAGTGTATCACCTGCAAAGCTAACAAGTACGACAGACATCCCAACAAACCAGTCCTGAAACCTACACCCATTCCCGAATTTCCAGGCCACACCATGCACATTGACATCTATCTAGCAGAACGCCATTCGATACTAACAACCCTTGACAAATTTAGTAAACTCGCGCAAGCCAGATCCATCAAGTCCAGGGCCATTGAGGACGCACGGAAGCCATTGAGGGAATTATTACTATTTTACGGGGTACCTAAACAAGTCGTAATAAACGGGGAAAAATCTTTGAACTTTGTACCGAACCCCTGCTTACAAGAGTGAGGTGAATGGACAAGTCGAGAGGTTCCATTCGACTCTTTCAGAGATAATGAGATGCCTCAAAGCAGACAATGTCGAAAGGACATTCGATGAGTTGCTAAAACGATCAGTGTATGAATATAACTCAACTATCCATTCCGTCACGGGAAAGAAACCTCTTGAGCTTTTTTACGGTCGAATAGTGTCAACCAGCCCCGAACAACTAGAGAAATCTCGTAGGGATAATGTAGAAATTCTCAAAAAGAAACAGGAAAAAGATCTAGCATACCACAACAAATCTAGGCAAGCTCTTAAGGACTATGAGGTAGGACAGGAAATTTTCGTGAAAATCAATAAACGTTTAGGCTCTAAATTGACAGCTAAATATAGAAAGGAAATAGTAGAAGAAAATAGACCAACTACTGTGTTAACAAGAAGAGGCAGATTAATTCACAAAAGCGATATAAGTACGTAATTAATCTTCTCTTTTAAGCTTCTCCTTACGACCATAGGTGCTGAAATACAAATAATAGATTACACGAATTCCGAACTGGCAATTTTAAAAACGGGAACAGCAAGAATCCAAAATGGCAATTTAAAGCTCATATACTTTTTCCGATTGGACCAATACACGAACTTCTTCAATAATGTCTCATCTTTACTAGCAGAACACATTCCAAAAACAAATCGCTACCATCCGTTGTTATCTCACGAACTTTCGCAAATTAAGAGTCTAATCGAAAACACGGAGGTAAAGCAGAAGAAAGCGAAACGATCCTTAAATTTCATTGGATCTGCTTGGAAATTTATCGCAGGTAATCCCGATCACGATGATTTTATTTTATTGAAAGGAAAGTTAAATGATCTCTTGGAGAACAGTAACAAACAGGTAGTAATAAATAGGAAATATGACGAAAGGATTAATAAAATCACCAATGTTACAGACGAAATTTTGAATATGCTAAAAAAAGATAAAATATTTGAGAACACTTTGGCCTTAAGCACAGAATATAAAATTAGAATTGTAAAGGAAGAACTTTTAAATGTAGTAGAATCAATCAGACTAGCAAAATCAAATGTAGTAAATTCCAATATCCTTTCGAGAGAAGAAGTAGAAACAATCATAGAAAATTTTGATACCGATGATATGCCTTACCGAAATGCAGAAGATATTCTAGAATTTGCAGATGTTACCGTCTTCCATAATAGTACGCACTATTTTTATATTATCAATGTTCCCAAAACGCACAATATAAATTATGAAGAATTCCTAATTAAACCAGTAAAAAGAAATAATGTCATAAATAGAATCGAATATGAATACATTTTGAAAAATGGAGTAGACTATTTTGGTATTGTAGAAAAATGCAAAAATTTTAATAACTTGTCAATATGTAAGGATAATAATGTTAGAAATATTAGTCACACAACGTGTATCCCACGGTTATTCAAAAGCAGCGAAGCAAGATGCAACAAGACCAATGGCCATCATGTTCCACTCGTAGAGGAAATCGCAGCAGATACTTTGCTATTTAACGATTTTAAAGGAAAGGTTGATATAAATGGTACCGAGCAGGATCTTCGCGGTACATACTTAATCAAATTCAAGAACATTACGATAACGGTAAACAATCAAAGCTATTGATCATTGGAAACTACCAACATACAACTCCTGACACCCCTGTTACATGTTGGGGTAGAAAAGGATGAATTAGTCGAAATTCTCTCTATGGAATTGATCAAGGAAATGCATATCAATAATACTAGACAAATAAAGTTACTTGAAGCAAAAAAGGAAACCGACAGGTGGATAACGTATAGCTCCTTTTCGATTATCTTCATATTTCTGGTAGTAGCAAAATTTTCAAAGGATCCACAAAAACAAGAGTAGTTATTGAACCATCCTCAAAATCTCAACTTAAACCTACAAACTTACCGCAAAATACGCCGTCAAATCCTTCGTCAATTTCGTTACCGAACCTAATGATGAACTTACCATCGAAGTCGTCCGTCAATGTTCCAGCGGTGAGCATGCAGCTGAGCGAGATGAATGCAAAAAATTGTGCCGATCCAGGATTACGACAAGAACATCGAAGCCTGTATCGGACGCCATTGTATTAATATCGTATGAGGACATACGAACTAAGAGGGGAAGAGTTAAGGACACTTGCACCAACATTCTTAATTCAAATGTCCCCAATGACCTGTAACATCGGTCACTCAACCCCATTAGCAACGTACCCACCGTAGACACCTGTGTCATCAAATTCATCCATGTGTCTATCGAAACATGATCCATTGGAATTCTCTTCTACGAAAACGTTAAATTATTTTCCCGTAGTACCAGAATAGCAAAAGCTCACCGATCTCTCTCTTACCAATACGATTTGACGAAGATTATGCCTTTTCCTTGTTTAGCGTCTCTGATGTGTACAGATAAGCTTCTGCAAGCACATTTGCAAGTGGGGTCATTTTTGTAAGGGTACTGCCTATAGTATATCTACTGTGGCCCGATCAGCTGTGTTTGACATACCGCCCGGACTTGCCAATGTATTGGTGAGATTGGCAAGTTTTTGCTTATGGATAAGTGAATACGTAAAACAACTTTTTGCTATATGGGTGAGCACGCCGTAGTACCAGAATAGCAAAAGCTCACCGATCTCTCTCTTACCAATACGATTTGACGAAGATTATGCCTTTTCCTTGTTTGGCGTCTCTGATGTGTACGGATAAGCTTCTGCAACCGCATTTGCAAGTGGGGTCATTTTTGTAAGGGTACTGCCTATAGTAGATCTACTGTGGTTGAAACTACTCAGCCTGAAGTTACTCAACACGGTTGAGATATCATCACAAGAGGCTGCCGTTGTTTACATTCCTATTGTTTGGCCACACGAGAGACAGAAGGCTCGAAAGCGTAAGGTCGTGATGGACAGAGAACGGTTAAACGAGAAAAGCACTGACATATGGACCAAAACAATGTTTCAGCCACAGTTAGATACTAGACAGCTACCTCACTCCCCTTTGCCGCGCAAGGGGGGAAATCAGTGCGAGTACACACGATTTCAAATTGTTTTGCCCTTGAGCATGAGCGAGATATACCGAAAACCCGATCAGCTGTGTTTGACATACCGCCCGGACTTGCCAATGTATTGGTGAGATTGGCAAGTTTTTGCTTATGGATAAGTGAATACGTAAAACAACTTTTTGCTATATGGGTGAGCACGCCGTAGTACCAGAGTAGCAAAAGCTCACCGATCTCTCTCTTACCAATACGATTTGAGGAAGATTATGCCTTTTCCTTGTTTAGCGTCTTTGATGTGTACAGATAACCTTCTGCAAGCACATTTGCAAGTGGGGTCATTTTTGTAAGGGTACTGCCTAGTAGATCTACTGTGGTTTCAGCATTACGAGGATAGACTTACAGAGTTAGAGTCGATATGTTTGGCTGACTTTGTCGCTCGGTATACGGTTGTTGGTAAAAGAAAAAGAAAACGTCAAGGCAACGACGACAACGAAGAGTGCAGTGAAGATGAGAGTGAAGAGGATGATATAAGAGGATGTTAATGCACATTCAGTCACATATCGTAAACCAGATCGTTGTAGGGTTATACGGTAAAGATCGTACGAGGCCGATGATATTGTGAACTACAAACGGGAGATGGTCATGTTATATATACCATTTCGCTGTGAGGCAGTCGAAATACTTGATCGTAACGCATTTATGGAGACTTACGATGGCAAAGAGGGTGAGATAATGGAGAAACCCAAACAATACGAATCGAATATTGGCATCGAACGTGTGGTTGAGGAATTGCGGAGAATGTGCCAAGAGTTTGATTATGAAGATCCATTGGGTGCTCGTAATCAGCGCGAGGAGTTTGTGACGAGTGTAATACAAGGCGGCGTAGAGAACGTAGATGATTTCAATGTTTCGAGTATGGTGACATCCGTGTCTGCAGTTCGTCGACGTTCGAATGTAATGCCCAAAGCTGATTTCTATCGCATGATGCGTAGAACGAATTCCGGGTAACGAGAGATACTTCTAGAGGCAATACATCGCTTACACACACCCAACTCGGAGCCGATCTAAGTTTTCTTCACCGGTCTGTCGGTAGCGGTAAGACTTATGGGCTGAAACTCGCAATGGAAATATACAATCGCTTCACACAACTCTTTGAACAACGCGTTAGTAGCCTGTGCTTCTACCAGCAGAGCCGCCGTCAATATACAACGCGTAACTGTGCATTCTGCTTTCAAAATTGCACAATCGCATTGGTCTGGCACAATGTCACGAGAGATCCTGCAGAATTACAGAAATAAGTTTGTGGGTGTAAAGTGCGTGATAATTGATGAGGTTAGCGTGATCGGCTCAGATGTCTTACACAAAATTAACTTACGTCTACAGAAGATTACTTGCACGCATGATCAACCATTTGGCAACATGAATATTGTCTTCTGCGGTGACTTTCACCAATTACCGCCTTATAAGATTCCGCTTGCGGTGGGCTATCCTTACATGATTACAACTAACATTGTCGTTGAAGATGGCATAGTGAATGGAGCGATTGGTGTTTTAAAGAATATAGAACTGCTCACTAAAGGCGAGCATTATGCTACGTTAGAGGCACAAAAGGAACCGTCAACGTCTGTGGTCACACATAAACAGCGTCTCAGACTATGGATTGAATTCCCGGAGCGATGTCGACTCAAAGCTAAACCATACGTGACATTCTCGACTTCAAGTGGACGCCAATAACGCGCAGTGCCAATATACCACTCAGTCCGAAGATCAAATGCCGCCGAATACAGTTTCCCATCGTGCCAGCTTATACAATCACAATTGACAAATCACAAGGAAATTGTGTACCAATATGATAAATCGCAACAAAACCAACTAGTTTATGTGGCTTTAAGTCGCGTCACATCGTTAGATGGTGTTTATATGATCAATGCCCAAAACGATTTCAAGTTTTATCATGGTCAAACATCCGTTGCCGACACTAGCCGCGGAAATAAGAAAATGTTGTGATAGTGTTCCTGATCAGCGTTGTCTAATTATCACCGCCATTAATGCATAAAGCTTGGTCGCGCACTCAGAAGACATCTCTAGCGATCCCATCATCAAACGATCTGAT
The DNA here is from genome assembly GCF_905115235.1 of Hermetia illucens. Taxonomy (NCBI): domain Eukaryota; kingdom Metazoa; phylum Arthropoda; class Insecta; order Diptera; family Stratiomyidae; genus Hermetia; species Hermetia illucens. The sequence goes on along the minus strand of NC_051851.1, from coordinate 109,190,991 downwards.
TATTTGGCAATCAGCGAGACTTGGATGGAAGATTCCATGCCAGTGCCAAGCACCTACAAATTGCAAATACTTCAACTGTGGCGGTATCATCATCAAATCGCAAAGACGCGAAGGTTGGTGATGTCTGTCTAATACACGTAAAAATCAATGACATCTTCAAATTCATACTGTGTACATCCATCCAGGGACAGCGTTAGCAGAAATTAAACTATTTATGTTACGATCTCTATTAAAATATTCCAAAAATTGTACCCGATTACGAGCCTGATCTTTCTACACCAATTATGATAGTTGGAGACTTTAATGTTGATGTTTCACAAGATCGCTCATTGCCCAACTTCATCCTCAGTGAGTTCAATTTGTCTTACAGTGAAACTTCTCCAATAACGTTGTTAGGTAATACCTATATTGATTTAACGTTTACTAGAAATCTAGATGTATCCTGTATGCCATTTGTGTCGTACTTTTCGTATCACAGGCCTATATTTAATAAAGTTATAACACAGTAATTATTTGTTTAGTTGATTTATTTCGTGAACCCATTATGTGAAACAGTTACTATCATAAACAATACATGTATAATATTATGACATAGGTACATACAGTCGTACAAGGATCTTTTCGCGTATGGATGGCGTGTGGGTGACAGAGACAGCGCCTTACAGGTAAGGCAAACTGTACGAGACGTTATTCACGTGCAGTTCGCTTCGAGATCTCGTAGTGAACGGACGTGTTGCGGAGCAATTCAAGTGTTCTAGGAACGAAAATTAAAAAGTGACAAAAGTGACGGAAGTGTTAAGTGGAGTGCTCTGTAGAGCAATTAAACAAAGGAAGTATCGTTCTGTTAACAATATACAGTGGATCTCAATATTATTGAGACACCGTATATTAAAGTATAATTTACATGCGATTGTTTTTTTCTGTTTTCTTTTAGTGAACCGAATTCCTGACATCCACGCAGGACGGGCTTGGGGACAAAATGTCCGCCAAGAGGGCGAAGACAGGGGGCCCCTCTGACGAAGAGGGGGGCCCGAGCCCCGGAGACGAGAATCGAGCAAATCTGCTCGAGATAATCAAAATGATGAAGGAGGAGATCGCGGAGCTCCGGGCAGAGCTCAGAGCAGAACGGGAAAAACGGCAGGAGAAGGAAAACCTGCAAGCCGGACAGCCCATTGAAGTGGACGACATCGTGGGATGTGCGTCTGCTTTCGCCGGAGATGTCTCGGGAGAGCCGACCAACTTAGAAGCCAGCAACATCGTAGCCGGCAACATTGAAGCGAACAACGTTGGAGCCAACAAAACCGTAACGAACAACATCACCGTTGCAACATCGGAGGACGAAGACCCATTCAACTTCGTCACAAGACGTAAGTCAAAAAGGAGTAAGGTTAGTGCCAAAAGTGTTAAGATTAGTGAAAGCACTCCCCAGGCAAATATTATCCCAACCCCCGCTCAGAAACCAAAGAAGCAGAAGATACCGGTGATTACCGGATATTCATTAAATGTTCCTGTTCTGCTAAAGTCCCTTAAGGCAAAAGGGATAAAGGCAACGTTCAAGAACACGAGGGCGGATAAGACCCTCATTTTCGCCGAATCCATCGAGGATCACGGCAAAATCTTCGCTCTCATCAAAGAGCAAGGCTTAAACGCCACAACTAGCACCCCTCAATCCCTGAGGACGCAGTCCCTCATTATTCGAGGATTACATCGGGAAACCGATGCTGTAGAAATTCTGGCGGAGCTCAAAGCTGAGCATCCGCAGCTCAAAATCCGGTCTGTAGCCAACTTCCTGACAAATCAGGACAAAGCTCTACATAAGGAGAATCCTTCTCTTCCAATGAAGTCTCAATCGGGACTTTTTATAGTTACCTTCGAGCCCTCTCAAGAGCTCAACGACGCCTTCAAGGTGAAATACATTCTACACCAGAAGGTTTCCTTAGAAAAAATAAGACCGTTGGGACAGATTCAATGTTTCAATTGTCAAAATTTTGGGCACGTTGCTCAAAATTGTACAATTGTACATCGGTGCGTTAAATGCACCACAAAACATCCGCGTGGCGACTGCCCACGCCCCTCAACGGAGGTGCCGCAATGCTGCAACTGCGGCAAAGTCGGACATCCCGCCAGCTTCCGCGGTTGCCCAGCATATAAAGATATGCTGGCCCGAAAAGAAGCTGCCAAAGTCCGCAAATCTAAAGAAGCACAGCAGACCAAACAGGCAGTAGCACATCTGTCGCAAAGTTTGGCCAAACCAGGCATATCTTACGCTGAAGCCATGAAACAATCACTGCCCCGCGTGGCTCCTGCACCTCCACCTCCAACAAAGTCTCTCCCAAACCAGCCGGCTGCATTCCGTGAATTGGTTGGAGCCCTCACCTCAGCCAGCACGAATGAACAACGGCAATTCGCTGCCATTAAACTTATTCTTAATTTATGGAGCTAAGTATCGTTACTTTTAACTCCGCGTCCCTTGTATCTCACGCCAAACGTGCCACTGCCCAGGTGTTGATCGACTCTCTGAAAGCAGACATTTATTGCGTTTCGGAGACCCATCTTAAAAGCAGGCATAACGTGAACTTCACCGGATATAATACCATCCGGGACGATAACAACACCGGCTCTGCCCTATTAATCAAAAAAGATTATGAATTCGAGGAAGTCGCCATAGACAACCTGCTAACCTGTTCCGCCGCGGCGGCTTTCATTAAAACGGCTGGCAATAAACGGATTCTCATTGTCTCCGTTTATATTAGGTGCCAATCTAGAAATGAGGAACTGGGCAATGACTTAAAAGTCTTGAGCGATCTCCAGTTGAAATCTAATTACCTTGTCTTTGGAGGCGAATTCAACTCCAGGCACACTCACTGGGGCGACACGGCCATTAACTGTAATGGGAAAACCCTGCTCAAATGGATCCACAACCCTTTCTCGCCTACCAATCTCGTGATGATCTTGCCGAATTCTCCGTCAAGGCCCAGTAGTCAATCTATATTAGACTACTTCCTTCTGTCTATGGAAATGAAGCAAAGCTTTCAGGTAATATCATGTGATACCTTACCAGGCATGTCCGACCATTTCGCGGTCAATCTCAAACTGTCCTCACCTTTTTCTCTGCAAAAGAGAGTAATGACCACAATTAGGTCTTTCGCCCACACTGACTGGGATAAATTCAGGGCTGAGTTAGCACCAAAACTTAACTTGAAAAAGCTCTCAAATAATCGCAATCTGTCGGACAAAGAAATCGACGAGGCTATTAACTTGGCGTCTGACGTTATTGACACTGCTACACGCAGAAACTCTAAGCTGATAAAAGTCGATGAGTTTGAATTCAATTCTCTTCCACATGAGATAATGCTTCACTTGAAAGTTAGGCAGATTTGGAGGCGTAATCTTAAGCGCAAATTTCACGAGTACGGGAATAAAATAAATGCGGAATATAAAGCATTACTCTCCCGGATTAACTGTCTCAGTACGCTAATCCGTGGTATGGTGGCGACCTTCCGTAGCAAGGAATTGACCCGCAAACTTGCAGATATTAAGCCTGGAGCTAATATGTTCCAAAATATCAACAGGCTAACCGGGAAATACAAAGCCCGCAACTTTGTTCTAACCCAAAACAAAGTGCGAGTCTGCAGTGATGCTGAGAAAGCAAAAACACTTGGGGAATTCTTCGAGCGACAGCTCAACGCAACACCTCCGAGCAACAGAACGGCTCTCACTAAGACTGTTGATTCAACAGTCAGAGATTTCACTTCTAGGAACTGCTACAGAATCACGTCTTTTTCTGCCCAGAACCCTTCCAACAAGCCTACTGATTCGAGCAAATTTCTGAGTTTATCACAACTCACTGCTATTACCCATAACCTTAACGGTAAAAAGTCAGCAGGCCCAGATGGAATTACGAATTTTGTCTTAAAAAATCTTCCAGTAGCCTCCATTAAGTTCCTGCTTGCGGTTTTTAATAACTGCATTAATAATGGCTACTTCCCATCCACCTGGAAAATAGCCAAAATTATAGCCATTCGCAAAGGAGGTGTCTCTTGTGAACCTGGTAATTTCAGACCCGTTTCACTTCTATCTAACCTGGGGAAGCTTTTTGAGAGAGCATGGACCGTAGGGCTGGTCCAACACTGCAATCTTAACAACATTATTCCAGACCATCAGTTCGGTTTCCGTGCTAAACACGGAACACAGCACGCCCTGAGCTACCTCCACGATACTGTGGCCAGCAGACTTAACGTCAATAACAAACCCACGGTAGCTTGCGCTCTGGATTTAGAAAAGGCCTTTGATTCCGTCTGGATAAACGGGCTAATCTATAAACTGATCAAATACGAATTCCCAATCCCGACTATCAGACTTGCCATCAGTTTCTTCGAGGATAGACATTTTTACGTCAGTGTCGGAAATGAGATTTCCGATCTCTTGCCGGTCACTTCTGGGGTGCCGCAGGGATCCATTTCTGGTCCTACTTTATACAATATTTTCACTGCTGATGTTCCCTCCCCTGAGGTCGGTACAGAGCTTATTCAGTATGCCGACGACACACTCGTCTACCCCTCTAATTTTCGCCCAGACAAGGCAGTTAGCGATATAGAGGATTACTTGGTTGACCTCTGCTACTACTACCAGAGCTGGGGTATTAAAATTAACTCAACCAAGACACAAGTCTGTATCTTCAGGAGGAAATCTACATACTCGGGATCTAGATCTATCCACAGGAAGGCTAAACGCCTGAAACTGGAAATCGGGAATACAATAGTAAGAGGGTCGAAATCGATCAAATATCTAGGAATCAATTTCAACGAATTCCTAAGATTTAACGACCATGTTAAACTCGCCATTGGAAAAGCAAATGGTGCATTGCGCAAGATCTACTTTCTTCTTCGCAAAAAAGTGGGTCTAAGCACCAAAACTAAGCTGATCCTATATAAGCCTCTCATCAGGCCCATCATATGCTACGGAGCCCCCTCGTGGATCACTTGCTCTTCGAAAGCCATGGATAAATGCATGTCTTTCGAACGCCGTGTATTAAGACATTGCACTGGATTGTCTTACAATTGGAAGACTAAGAAGTGCGGCAGGAACGCCATAGTATACCGGCGAGCAAATATAGACCCCATTAGAGAATATATTCTCAACATTACGGAGCGGTTTTTCAATAAACTTGAAAACCATCCAAACCCAAAAATTAGAAGACTGCATGAGCAGGGCAAAACAATCCCACTAGCGACTTTCCTTAGGCCGTGCCAGATACTGAACCCTGACCTAAAATCAATAATCCTGTCCCTCTTCGATACACCTTGCCTGGTAGGAGTGCAAAGAGGCTAAGCACTATATGAATATTAAGTGCTATTGTATATAGTAGAATTAAGTATTTATGTAAGTAAATGTAAGTAGTAATAAGGTAGATGTAAGTAAGTAAAACAAAACCTTCTCGCGTCATTAGTGCGGACGCAGTTTTGAAAATAGGTTAAGTAATGTTTTAATTAAATACAAAGCCAAGGAACGTTGTAAATTACGGTTTGTTTTTCCACAATAAAGTTAATTACAGAGAAGGTCGGGTAGGCCAAACAATGTATAGCCACCCATTGTAATAATTCTAAGCTAGCTAAGCTAATTCTAAGCTACTTTTAAGCAAAATGTATCAGATGTAAGACACTAATTAGAAATAAATAAAATGAAATGAAAAAAAATGTTATTCACGTACAACAAACATGTCTTTACATGTAAATAATTTTTTTCACAGAATGTGCCCATGTGGGATATCAAATGAAAGGGCTCAATTAGTACTTTTCGGAACTGGTCCCATATTTGATATCGGGTGAAACGTAGACGAGTGATGGCTCAAAATATGGCCCCCGAAAAGTGTAACAGGTCTCTCGTTCTCAGAACCTATCCAACCCCAAAAACCGCAAAAAATCACAGTAGTGTATCTAAACGAAATCTAGGCCTCGAAATATATCCCCTTCCGATATCTGCACAAAACAAGTTAACAATAGTATATTAGCATGTATTAGAAATTTTGCCGGAAACCCCCCTTACGTTCATGCTAAAACTGTAAAATTTGGTACTTGCATAAGGTATAATGTTGTTGAAGGAAATCCAACTATTATTAACAAAGTTGAAGAAGCTAAATTTCTTCATCTTGTGTTCTAAAAGGTTATGACGTCATCATAACATGTCAATTCGTCAAAACCACAACGAATTGAACTCACGTGAACCGAAGGTCGCGGGGAAACATTTCGTTTAGTTTTTTAATCATTTATGTATCAACATCAGTTACTCCACACAGTTATATGTAAGTATTTACATGGTATGTATATAGAAATGAAGCTTTGGGGTAGTGCCTAATTCATAAAGATATATTAGTACATTAAACCAGCGTACTTCATATGTACAAGTTAATTTTTTAAACACACGGTTTGTTTAAAAATTATAACTTTATTTGATCAGATCTATTTATCGACTAACTCACATGATTCACTTAATAATATAATAAATTACACCTGTGTAATTACTGCAGCTTCAGCAATACGTTCTGGAGCATCCGGTAGAATTCTGCTTACCAGGTACCGCGTGTTAATATTGCTGACCTATTCATGGGGTTGTTGGCGCGTGTTGTTGCAATTCGCTTATTGAAATGGTAACTCTTCCCCTCTTAGATGCAGATGTCCTCATCTGTTTACAACTGTGGAATATTGGGGGTATTTGGATTCTTAAGGGCTGTTTTTGTAGATGTTGGAATATGTTTGGTGAAATATTAACTGATGAGGGCGGATTTATGTCAACCGAACGATGTGTGGTAGTTTGCTCGTCCTTTGCAGGTGCATTAATTTCGTATATGATGTTTGGTTGAAAACATATTTTTAAGAGGACTATGATGACCAGGATGACAAATAATGTGGTTATGAGTCCATAGCTGATCCATTTCTCATTTTCCTTTTCAGCCCGCAATAATTCTGTTTCGTGTTGTTAATATTTAGCTCTTTCATCATTTCGAGGGATAATAGCTCTCGATACTGCTTTTCCCTTAGTGTTCGTTGTAGGATGGCAGGAAGAGCTTCGAAGCTCGTGACTTCTCGTGAGATGAATGTTTGGCCCTTGACTTCGATTGTTGCGTTATTGAATTTGATTACGAATGTTCCCTTTAGCTTCTGAGCTGCGCCTTCGATGTTGATTGTCCCATTGAAATCGTTCACAAGGATCATATCTGGAGCGATTTGTTCGACGGTTGATATGTGTTGGCTGCTTATCTTATTACAAATGGAATCTAAGCTTCATAAAATATTAGATACACAGGATGAATTAGTTATGTCCAATAAAATACTCTGTTTACAAATTGAAAGGTTGTTAGAAGATTTACAATTTTCTGATACACTATAGATTTTGTTTATGTTTTTTAATATTGTTTGCGGAATTTCTACAATTGCATTTCCATTTTTTACAGGTTTTATCAGAAATTTTTCGAAAGTTTCTTCTTGTGTCACTGGGATATTAACAATATACAATAATGAAGTGTGATTTGTTATAATTTTAACATTTGAGAATTCTAATGCCTCTTCTGGCGTTGCATAGGGAAGTTTTTCTTTATCCAGGATTTGAGTGGCTAATTTTACCTCCTTTTGTGAAAGCATCAACGTATTTACTGCTCCAATTTTAGGAAAGCTGATAGCATATTTAATATTAACTAATTCTTCTTTGATCAACTTTAATTTATACTGCAAGCTAGTTATATGCTCATATTTATAGTTTTCACTAGTTTGCACAAATCTTTCAATTTTGTTTGATATTTTCGTCAAATTATTCAACCTGTCAGTTAAGGACTTGTTTATTACTACTTGATTGTTGTTATTTTTTAATACACTATTCATTTTGTCGTTAATGGTTCGAAAGTCTTCATGGTCAGGATTCCCAGCAGTCCATTTCCATGCTGACCCAATAAAGTCGAGGAATCGTTTTGCTATTTTTGGTTTTAGGTTTTCTAGGAGTTCCTGTGTTTGCTTTAGTTCGTGGGAGAGATATGGATATAAAGAATTATTTTTTGGTATGTCGTTTTCCAAGGATCTGAATATGCCTGTAGTAACGTTTTGGTATTGTTCTAGGTCAATGTCATGTATGATTTTAAAGTTGCCAGTCGAGATTTTTGCGAGTCCTTTCCTTATCGTAATTATTTGCGAATTCGTGTAGTCCAGTATCTGTACCTTACAAGACGTCATGTGTATCATGGTTCTGGAAAATAGGTTAATTTTTTATATGACTTTTGTGAATAACTTTTCCTGATTCTGTAGTAAAGGTAGTATTATTATTTTCTTTTACGACCTCTTGCTTATATCTAGGAGTGAGTTTAGAACCTAACCGTTTATTGATTTTTATGTAAATAACGTCGATTTTTGCGAGTCCTTTCCTTATCGTAATTATTTGCGAATTCGTGTAGTCCAGTATCTGTACCTTACAAGACGTCATGTGTATCATGGTTCTGGAAAATAGGTTAATTTTTTATATGACTTTTGTGAATAACTTTTCCTGATTCTGTAGTAAAGGTAGTATTATTATTTTCTTTTACGACCTCTTGCTTATATCTAGGAGTGAGTTTAGAACCTAACCGTTTATTGATTTTTATGTAAATAACGTCGCCTATTTCCTAAGTTTTCAGGGGTTGTCGTTGTTTATTGTGATTCTCAAGGTCTTTCTTTTGCTTTACTTTAAGCTTCTTAATGGTTTTTGTGCGGATGTTCTCAAGATCTTCTGGATTAGCTCGAGGTATTCGACCCATGAATAATTCTGCTGGCTTTCTGCCTGTGGTGGAGTGGATTGTAAGATTGTATTCGTGTACCGCTCTCTCCAATAGTTCTTGGAAAGACAGCGAAGGATGTTCCTTTTTTAAGCACCGCATGATTTCGGTTAAGGTGGAATGAGGACGTTCTATTTGTCCATTCATTTGACTTTTATATGGAGGTGTTTTGTAAACTTTTATTTGCAGCTTATCCTCCATCATGGAGGTTAGTAAAATTGACCTCAAAGCGCCTTCATTGTCGATAACAACATTTTCGGGGATACAAAAAGAGAAGAGGATGTCTCTAAGAGGCTGCCTAACATCTTGAGCTGATTTTGACTGTAAAGTCTGAACTTTGAGAAATTTGGTGAATTTATCTATTGCGGTCAAGACAAGATGTTTTTCAGTGGAAAAGATATCGATGTGGACTGTGTGTCCTGGGTAATTAGGTATTGGAGTTTCGTTGATAAAGGGGTTGTTTGGGTGGTAGTCGTATTTATTGTCTTTACAAGTTGTGCATTGATTGACCAACCTTTTAATCTTCGCTGACATCCTAGGGAAGTAGAAGTTTTGTAATAGTTGGAGACGGTTTTCCTCCGCGTTACGATGAGCCCTACGATATGTTTTAATTATCTTTTCGTCTTGCTCAATTTCATTAGGGATATCTTCTACAATTTTGTGTGTGGATCTAATTTTGAAACCGTTGAAGTGTCTTGGGTAGAATTCTTGTATAAATCCTAAGGTCCGCTCATCGCAAAGAAGTCCATTTATGGTGTTGCGATTACGGTATCTTTTTAAAATGCTAATCAGGTCCTGTTCTGTAAAATTTTGTTGTATAATTGTATGTCTTGTGTATTTGTCGAATGGGTTACTGATTTGGTTGCTATTTTCATCACCAATCTTTAGAATAAGCTGGTTTCTAAATGCATTAACGGGGGGTTTCTACACAAGGAATTAGATTATGTGAGGAGCTGCCATCGCTATGCTCGGTGGGTGTCAAAGAATTGATTTCAGGTGTTCTTGGAGGCCTTGATAGGGAATCAGCAACAATGTTGGCCTTACCGGGTTTGAACTGTAATTCATAATTATATTCTTCTAATATTGATTTCCAATGCTTCAGTTTACTGTTGGTATTTTTGTTACTTAAGGCATAAGTTAAACGTTGATGATCTATGTAAATTTGTACTTTTCGTGAACCATATAGAAAATTACGGAGAGATTTTATCGACCATATTATGGCAAACATTTTTTTTTCATTTGTAGCGTAGTTTTCTTCAGTCTTATCAAGAGTTCTTGATAAGAATAAGATTGGTTTATTGTCCTGGGAAAGGACTGATATCCCTGCTCGGGCACCAGTTAACTTTTTAAACACACGGTTTGTTTAAAAATTATAACTTTATTTGATCAAATCTACTTATCGACTAACTCACATGATTTACTTAATAATAAATTACACCTGTGTAATTACTGCAGCTTCAGCAATACGTTCCGGCGCATCCGGTAGAATTCTGCTTACCAGGTAGCGTGTGTTAATATTGCTGACCTATTGATGGGGTTGTTGGCGCGTGTTGTTGCAATTCGCTAACATTCGCTTATTGAAATGGTAACTTACATATGTATGCTTTTGTGCACGAAGTAAATCGGAAATATGAGTACGACAAATTATATGTGTGCATATATAAGCATAATACTCCGTAATAGGTAATGTTTGTTTGTTTAGGGTGAGCATAATATATACGTCTGTAATATGTACATATTTTCTGTAGTTTGAAAAAAAATATGAATTAATATTTTGGGTTTTTAGCCATATACGAATGGAGAAATGTGCGTAGAAACTTTCACACATAATATGAACACAAAACCTTTATACCCGAAGCGCCAGCTTCCAGTATTCCGACTTGTTCTAAAATGTCACTATGCGCACCTACCTGTAAAAAATATACGAACGGGTAAACCGAATTCTCTATTGTAGTAACACTGTGTGCACTATTTTGATTTTTTTTAAAGGCCTCTAAGCGCACCTAGCTGCACAATACAAATTTCTCACGCTAAATTTATTTTTTTTTGTTTTGAACTCTTTTTTATATGTATATATTTTCTATACTCATAATAAATTAATAAAACAAGTTGAGAAACCGGAAGCTAGACGCTTCAGGTATGAAAAGTTCTGTGTATTTCGTTTGAGTGTGCATTATCCCCGTTAGTATATAGCACGAAATATATTCGTATATTATGTGAAAATATCCACTTTTTAATTATATTGACATTCAAAGTCTTGAATCTATTATAATTTGGTAGAATCATGCTCTATATTATAGCCTACATTGTAGGGGATTTTTCAACCAATTTCTAAAAGTTGGTAATATATTATTAGTGTTTTTTTGGGCAGATATGGGAATGGGACACTAGCCCATAGATTTAAACTCAATATGCTCTTATAGAAAATTGCGAAATCCATATCAAATAAATTTTTTCAATTAACATTAACTTTGAGACAGAGCCGTGATTGGTCCATTACTACTCATGTATTACAAAAAGTTCCCCCGGCCAATGTAGCGTGGGTTTTCCAACACCATAATAAACAAGTCGGAATACCGGAAGCTCGCACTTCAGGTATAAAGGTTTTGTGTTCACCTTATGTAAGAAATTTTAACGCACATTTTTCTATCCGTATATCGCTACAAATCCAACATAATCCTTCATATTTTTTCCAAACTACGAGACATACATACGTACATATTACAGCCTAATATTTATGGGGGTTCACCCTAAACAAACAAACTGCCTATTTCGGAATACTATACACATAAATGCACGTATATAAATTGATTGTACCCATATTTCCGATTTACTTCTTATATCTATTTGAATTAGGCACTACCCGCAAAGTTCATTAGCACGCATATATTATATACCTACATACTCACATGTCTGGTTGACAAAAACAAAATAATTCTCTGAGCCCCAATTCATAAGAACTCATTTCGTTGCGGTATTGACGAGTTGATATGTGATGATGACGTCATGCAGGTTGTAGAGTGCACGAAATTCACAAAAACTTGTAAAGTTTCACCCCCTATAACTTTGTTAGTAATGGTTGGATTTTTATCAAACTTGACCAAACTGTGCATTATGTTCTTCATTACACGCATGCCATGGGATGAACATAAGGGGGGTGCCGGGTAAATTTCTAAAATGTGGAAATATACTATTATTAACTTTATTTGTGCAGATATTGGAACCGGATATATTTTGAGGCCTAGATTTCGTAGAGATGCTCCACTGTGATTTTTTCAGAATTTTCGGTTAGATAGATTCTGAGAACGAGACCTTTTACACTTTTTGGGGGTCATATTTTGAGCCCTCACTCCCCTACGTTTCACCCAACATCAAATATTGAACCAGTTTCGGAAAGTACTAATTGAGACTTTTCATTTGATACCCTACACGGCTACATTCTGTGAAAAAAAATTTGTACCCTCCATTCACATGTATGGGGAGCCCCCCCTTAAACTTAACACAAGATGGCGCCACTTACTGCATGTAAACGGAACACCAGATTACATACTCTCACCAATTTTCGTGACAATCGGTCCAGCCGTTTCCGAATAAATCGGGTGTGACAGACAGACAGACGGACAGACAGGCACCGTTTCGATCCTAATAAGGTTTTGTTTCACACAAAACCTTGAAAATGGACTCCTCTACCGGATGCTCGATCATATTATAGGGAAAAAGAAAAGGATATTGTCAAGAAACGGATAGATAGCCCTATCTAATCAAGAAAAAAAAACGAATATCGTCTACTCTCAGGAATCCTTTGACGAAATACGGGCGAACTTGGATAAGGGCGACGTTGCGGTATTTGGCTCAAATAGGGATCATATACTCAGGGGCGATTTAACGCCAAAAGACAGAAAACTACAGAAAGGATAGAGCAGAATATACCGCATGAAGTGCAACAGCCGAACAAAAATGTTAGTTCAGGTCGAATTAGGGAGCACTTAAAGGAGACAGAACTAGCTAAACGCCAAAATAGACAAGAATACAAGGAGGCAAACAACGAACGAGGTGGAAATATTGAAAGAGGTTAAACAGAGACTAGCTTGAAAACCAATTTAGGAAACGAACCCCATTAATTTCTGCATATATACTTTTTTAAACAAAATTCGGATATTATAAATATCTAACTTTTAATATTAAAAAGTTCCAGGGTGCTAAACTATTTCCTACAAATTTTTTTATAAAACTTCAAAAACTGAAGCCGTTGGTAATTTCGGGTAACTGAGACGTCTACAAAAAAAGGGGGTTTGAATCAGAATGAAATTTTCTATAGAATGAATCACAATTAAAAAATTTCGCCAATAAACTGACGGCGATTTTTGAAATTTTTCAGTTGTTGGCATCGATGTTAATCAAAATATTTAGCACCTATCTGCTTCTCTGAGGTTCATTCTATTGCTTTGAATGTATACAATGACATTAAAATTTCAAACTGAATGGTCGTGTTTTTGAATCCTCCACGCCAAACCAAAAAAAACCTTGTTTTGAGAAAAACGCGTTTAACAACTTATTACAGTATTGATAGTGGTAACTTTTCAGTACAGAAGCCGCATCATAACCAGTAAAACCAATTTCCAAAGTATTTTCTTCTATTTGTACAATATGCGAACGAAACCAGAATGTGTAATATACTTATCGAAAGCAAACGTTTTGAAGACAAAGACATGATACAAGAAGTAAGAAGCTCAAAATGCGGCTTTGGTCTTTCATATTCTTACACATTTCAGATGTATTTTCAATCAAAATCAATCATAAAAAAAAGAAAAAAAATACAAAAAGTGAACCCGTTACGTCCCCTTGAGAAATGAGTTTTTCAAAGAATTGAATGCAATGACAGGAAATGCCATGAAGGCGACCTAACAGATACAATTTTTTCAAGGAGAGGAAAAAGAAATTATGAAAATCTTACATAAAGTTATCGTAATCTTAAAGTTTTGATCTTAATACAGTCGAATTAACAACATTCGAAATAAACTTGGAATGCTGTTAACCCTGCTGCGCCACAAAGTATTTCTTAAAATATATATATATAGTTAAAAAAGCCCACGGACCCTCATCCCGCCCAACCGGACCGAGGGGCGACCAACCTAAGGATGGGCTGAAGGCAACATCCAAAGACCCACATCACAGCGATGATGCGTTTTAACGCAAAGTGTGTGCGACCATGCGAAAATGTATTACTATAATACATCCCGATTTCGCAAACACTTCTGCCAATGACGCGGTGGTTCTACACTACAGAGACATGGATCTTATATCGAAGACAGTGCGGATCAAGACTGAAACCCATTAGGTCAGATTGTTACCGGACAGGACTCTTCGGACTATAGCACAGGTTGCAAGGATAACCGCTTTTTGCATCTCCATGTATAGTCCAGCCCTAAGATCGAGCGTTTTCAGCGCTTTATGTAAGTTCTGCGGGACTAATCCCGTCGCTGAAATTATTACTGGGACTACTTCGATCTTTTGTAGTCTCCAAGTCTGCTTCATATCGTCTGCCAAGGGGCCGTAGTTCCGGATTTTTTCGTGCTGTTTTTCAACAGTGTTCCGGTCCAACGGTACAGCTACATCGATTATAAAGCACGCTCGTTCTTCCTTCAGAAGCAGAACTAGATCGGGTCTGTTATGATTAACACTGTGGTCGGTGGCAATAGTGTGATCCCACAGTAGTTTGACCCGATCATTTTCCAAGATTCTCTGCGGAGTATACTTATAGTAAGGATGGTAGGTTGCCACTAAGTTATACTTCAACGCAAGGTTTTGATGGAGAATCTTGCAGACGGAGTTATGACGAATGGTGTACTTGGTACCGCTCAACATCCTGCACGCAGATGTTATGTGCTGGATGGTCTCCTCTTCACGGTTGCATAACCTACAACTGGAGTTGGTGATTGAGGAGTCGTGAACAATGTACCGTTTATAATTTTTTGTTGGGAGCGAAGCATCCTGAATTGAAGTTAGGAATGCTTCGGTCTCACAGAACAGTACACCGTTTGTCAACCATTTGTTGGAGGCTTCGATGTCAATGCCTGACAACAACAAATTTTTGATATGACCTCCGTGCTCTGCTTCTCAAGTTCAAAGGAGATAATTTATTATCTGCCAAGACGGTAGCCTGATGTATTTGGCTAGAGGATTGTTTCTCATAGAAAAACTCACGAAGAGAATGCACCGAAAGTGTATAGAAGGACGGGAATGGCGAAGGTGTTGATTGCCATGATTTTATTTTTTCCGTACAGCTCAGTTTTAAGGACAAGATCCAGACGCCGTTCAAATTCCCCCAGCAACTTAGATTTGATTATTGTCAGAGCAGGTGTTGTTGCTTGCAATATGCCGAGGTATTTGTAGACGTCGTCCGAATCCATACCCTCAATTCGGATGTTATTTTGGCTGTATCCTTCGTCGTCGGTGTGTTTTCCCCGAACAATCGTTTTTATGCGACATTTTTCCAAACCCAACTGCATGCCGATATCCCTGCTGAACTGGATGGTGATGTCCAGCAAGGAGCGAAGTTGGTTCTCGTCTTTGGCATACAATTTGATGTCGTCAATGTACATTAAATGGCTCAATGTACATTTCGACAATATGCCATGTTTGACTTGGAACCCGTATTTGCTTTCATGCAAAAGATGGGATAGCGGATTCAAAGCCAAACAAAACCACAGAATTGATTTTATACAAGCGTAACACCTGTAGTAACCACGAATGTGATATGGAGTCAAAGGCTGATTTATAATCGATGTAGGCTGTCGCGATGTTTCGTTTTTGGTGGACAGCCTGCTTTACAGCTACCGTATCGATTATAAGCTGTTCTTTGCAGCCTCGGGAGCCTTTTGTGCATCCTTTTTGCTCCTCAGCTATCAATTTATGAACATCAAGATGTTTTGAGATGTTCTCGCACAGAATTGAAGTGAAAACCTTGTAGATGTAGGAAGACAAGTAATTGGTCGACATTTTGAAGGGCAAGAGACACCCTGTTCCTTGGGGATGAGGAAAGTTATCCCCTTGGTGAAAAATGGTGGAACTAAATCAGGATCGAGCGCAATGCTAACCACATTGCCTCCTAGTGTACCGTTACGGTCTTGAATGAAGTGCTCTAACACACTTCAAGGCCCTGATCCAATATGGATTGTTGCGCCAACGATTATTATTAAATCAGGATCGGCAATCATCCGATTAAATTGATTTGCCAATATCCTGTGAGTGCTCTTGAACCGCTTCAGCCAGAAGTTGTGAATCTTGTCAACTCCTGGCGCCTTCCAGTTACCTGCCTTGTCAAGGGCTGCTTCAACGTCGACTTCAGGTACGTCAGGCATGGTAATTTCGGGGAGGGCCTCGCATGAACGCATAAAGTGTGGGAGCCACGCTGCTTCTAAATTGCAACGGCTGGATTCGCTCCAAACACTTCTCCAGAAGTCTTCTGCCTGATCCAGATCGAGGTTACTTTCCCTATCTGAGCTGGTGAGATTTTTGTAGAATCCCCGTTGGTTCCGGAAGAACAAGGTGTTGTCTGTCCTTTGCTGAAAGCTTTCCTGATACCTACGGATGCGATTGGAGCATACCGCAAGTTTCTGCTTCAGCACCTCGAGGATTTCTTCGATTGGCATATCATTGGACAGATGGTAGTTTCCAATGATGTTCGCAACGCATCTGTGCACTCTTGGTGATGGATTTCCAAGGAGTGCTTGCGTCACACGACCAATCTCCTTTCTCAACTTTTCGACCCTTTGGTTGAGTCGAAACACCCAGAACGATAAAGTCTTTCTGCGCATACCTCTGTTATTCGCTCTAAGATGTTGGTTATGGAGACGAATAACCGTGGCAGCTGCAACGTAGATCAGACTGTGAACCTCTGTAGCAGTAATCTCGCTAGCCAAACGACCAGCCAAAATTCTGTCAACGGCAGCAATGATATATATATATATCACAGCCTGATCTACCTGATCTCACCAGCTCAGATAGGGAAAGTAACCTCAATCTGGATCAGGCAGAAGACTTCTGGAGAAGTGTTTGGAGCGAATCCAGCCGTTGCAATTTAGAAGCAGCGTGGCTCCCACACCTTATGCGTTCATGCGAAGCCCTCCCCGAAATTACCATGCCTGACGTACCTGAAGTCGACGTTGAAGCAGCCCTTGACAAGGCAGGTAACTGGAAGGCGCCAGGAGTCGACAAGATTCACAACTTCTGGCTGAAGCGGTTCAAGAGCACTCACAGGATATTGGCAAATCAATTTAATAAGATGATTGCCGATCCTGATTTAGTTCCACCATTTTTCACCAAGGGGATAACTTTCCTCATCCCCAAGGAACAGGGTGCCTCTTGCCCTTCAAAATGTCGACCAATTACTTGTCTTCCTACCATCTACAAGGTCTTCACTTCAGTTCTGTGCGCGAACATCTCAAAACATCTTGATGTTCATAAATTGATAGCTGAGGAGCAAAAAGGATGCACAAAAGGCTCCCGAGGCTGCAAAGAACAGCTTATAATCGATACGGTAGCTGTAAAGCAGGCTGTCCACCAAAAACGAAACATCTCGACAGCCTACATCGATTATAAATCAGCCTTTGACTCCATATCACATTCGTGGTTACTACAAGTGTTACGCTTGTATAAAATCAACCCGAATGTCGTTCTTCTACTGAGAACAGTAATGAAGAATTGGAGCACGAAGCTATCGGTATCTTCGCAAACGTCAGGAGAGATACCAATCAGGCGTGGCATTTTCCAAGGCGACTCTCTAAGCCCACTGTGGTTATGTTTGGCTTTGAATCCGCTATCCCATCTTTTGCATGAAAGCAAATACGGGTTCCAAGTCAAGCATGGCATATTGTCGAAATGTACATTAAGCCATTTAATGTACATTGACGACATCAAATTGTATGCCAAAGATGAGAACCAACTTCGCTCCTTGCTGGACATCACCATCCAGTTCAGCAGGGATATCGGCATGCAGTTGGGTTTGGAGAAATGTCGCATAAAAACAATTGTTCGGGGAAAACACACCGACAACGAAGGATACAGCCAAAATAACATCCGAATTGAGGGCATGGATTCGGACGACGTCTACAAATACCTCGGCATATTGCAAGCAACAACACCTGCTCTGGCAATAATTAAATCTAAGTTGCTGGGGGAATTTGAACGGCGTCTGGATCTTGTCCTTAAAACTGAGCTGTACGGGAAAAATAAAATCATGGCAATCATCACCTTTGCCATTCCCGTCTTTCTATACACTTTCGGTGTGATACAGTGGAGTAATACTGATTTAGAATCTGTCAATAGACGGGTAAGGGTAGTTCTTGCAAACAACAACGTGCACAATAGAGCTGCCGAAAAATTGAGGATCACTATCCCACGTCATCAGGGAGGAAGGGGGGTACTTGATTTAAAAACGTTGCACTACAATCAAGTGCATTCTCTTCGTGAGTTTTTCTATGAGAAACAATCCTCCAGCCAAATACATCAGGCTACCGTCATGGCAGATAATAAATTATCTCCTTTGAACTTGAGAAGCTGAGAATGGGATCCCATGTCGAATGTTACTTCAGTCCAACAGAAGATCGACATGTGGAAAGAGAAACCCATTCACGGAGGTCATATAAAAAATTTGTTGTTGTCAGGCATTGACATCGAAGCCTCCAACAAATGGTTGACAAACGGTGTACTGTTCTATGAACCCGAGGCATTCCTAACTTCAATTCAGGATGCTTCGCTCCCAACAAAAAATTATAAACGGTACATTGTTCACGACTCCTCAATCACCAACTCCAGTTGTAGGTTATGCAACCGTGAAGAGGAGACCATCCAGCACATAACATCTGCGTGCAGGATGTTGAGCGGTACCAAGTACACCATTCGTCATAACTCCGTCTGCAAGATTCTCCATCAAAACCTTGCGTTGAAGTATAACTTAGTGGCAACCTACCATCCTTAATATAAGTATACTCCGCAGAGAATCTTGGAAAATGATCGGGTCAAACTACTGTGGGATCACACTATTGCCACCGACCACAGTGTTAATCATAACAGACCCGATCTAGTTCTGCTTCTGAAGGAAGAACGAGCGTGCTTTATAATCGATGTAGCCGTACCGTTGGACCGGAACACTGTTGAAAAACAGCACGAAAAAATCCGGAACTACGGCCCCTTGGCCGATGATATGAAGCGGTAAGTCGTAATTTCAGCGACGGGATTAGTCCCGCAGAATTTACATAAAGGTCTGAAAACGCTCGATCTTAGGGCTGGACTATACATGGAGATGCAAAAAGCGGTTATTCTTGCAACCTGTGCTATAGTCCGAAGAGTCCTGTCCGGTAACAATCTGACCTAATGGGTTTCAGTCTTGATCCGCACTGTCTTCGATATAAGATCCATGTCTCTGTAGTGTAGAACCACCGCGTCATTGGCAGAAGTGTTTGCGAAAATCGGGATGTATTATATTAATACATTTTCGCATGGTCGCACACACTTTGCGTTAAAACGCATCATCGCTGTGATGCGGGCCTTTGGATGTTACCTTCAGCCTGGGCTGACAGCCCATCCTTAGGTTGGTCGCCCCTCGGTCCGGTTGGGCGGGAAGAGGGTCCGTGGGCTTTTTGAATTATTTATATATAAATTTTAAAATTTCCGAACTGCTTTTTATCTGCAATAAATGTTTAAATAAAACATTAAAAATTGACGGCGTGCGGACAACGGAAGAGTAACCAGACCGTCTCGGAAGAAGTGAAGATGTCTCGCTTGTCGCTCGCCGGCCGCGCAAAGCTCATGAAGACGAGTGCGTTGAATGCCGTTTCGTTTGCTTCGTTAAACAACTACCAGGATGGAATTTTAAGGAGATAATTATTCAGGAAGTACTTTATGTAATTTTATGGAATGTGATTTAATAGAAAGTCCTTTTTATTTCTTAACTGATTTGACATTTTGTTTCAATATTTTGAGGTAACAACGCGAAGTGCGATCGAAAACTGAATGAATAACAACCGCGGTTAGACGTAAACGTCAAACGGAGCATATCGCGAGGCTCGTAAACGGCGAAAGACCTCGCCCGGCTTGTTCTCTGAATGCTACGAATTCCAGTAGATAAATGTCGGTTTAAACTGTTCGTAATTCCTATTTCTGTTATCTTTCAGAAACTACTCACATCTGTCCTACGGCGTTTGTTTACAGTGGCTGGTTTAGCGCACTCTGTATTTGGGTATCAGAACGTCTTGACGTGTCACTCGCTTAACAGCGTTAATCTGAATTGTCAGATGGATTGGGCGCCGTTTGCTAAGATTCAGTTTTGCATTATATCATAGAAATATCACTTTAATTCGGCAAATTTCGCTATTCATCAAAGTCAAGAAGCTTAAGTTTAAACTAGTAAAAGATGGAGAGACGAGCAACCCACTCCGGAAGCTGGTACAGAAATTCTGGTGAGTGAATATGTATGTTGTATAAAAAACAAGTGAACAGATTATAGTGTTAGTTCATTGTAAAAGGTTTTTCGTTTATTCTACCAAGCCAGTATTATAACTAGGTGTTAGAATCTTGAAAATGCCTTCTTAGACAAAGGAACAAGAAAGTTTTATCCAATTAAAATTCTTCTTGGCGATAACATGAAATTGAATAGAGGGAAATATATGGAACTTTCTGGATGTTTTTGAATATATATTTTCTTTCGTAAAATTTTGTCAGAATTAATTAGTTGACTGACTGATCATGAATTGCACGCTAATCATTATTGACAAAATTACTATGAAGAATAAAATTCGCCACATACATTTTTCTTATTTGGGCGATTCCGATATAAAAGGTTTTTCTGATTTGCTTGTGTTGTGAAGCTAGTTATTATAATGTGATACTTTTATACTATGTTGTCGAAGCAGTACAGTAAATTTGCATGAAAATGAATTGGAGAACGAGTGAGGTTTTCAATAAATTTCACACGGAGTTTGAGACTATATTATGAGCAAATTGAAAATAATCAATTAGTCGAACCCTGGATACAATTGCTAGTTTGGAAATTGCTAACTAATACTATATGGTGCGTGTCCAGTTCGAACATTGCAACGGTCAGACGTTAGAGTCTTTTTCGAAATTTTGAATTGGCTCTATTTCCATAGCGGATGTATAAAGGAATACCGATCAGTAAGAAATATATAAGGGAATACTGATAAAAAAGAATAGTAACGTTGAAAAAATTCAAAAAACCATAACAATCTTCAGGTTTTTTAAGTTATATTTAAAAAAAAAAATCTATCGGGTTTTTCGTTAAATTAAAATGGAATAATAAAATACGATACTATGGTCATTACCGAACTGAAATTCAATTTAACCAAAATTGAACTCTTGGAGACAGCGAGATATTGAAAAATTTAATTTTTCAATATTTATAAAGCTAACCGAGATGTCGAAATATTTTATTTTCGTTTCATTATTTCATTTATTTTCTGAAAAAACGTGGCGAAGTACATGTTTTGGCTATGGGCCAGTTCGAAAACTTCAAGCTTTACTATTTTGAAAGCGTAGGGAGATATCGAAAATGTTTACATATTATTTTAGTCTTGTTTTGGGTCGTTGTACCCGAATCCGTCATCAAAACGCGGTTCCATGGAAATCGTGCCTGCACAATTTCCTATTTTTTTGCGGAAAATAAATCTTCCTTTTATTCTAATAAAATCATGTTAACATCATTTTATCGGAAATACTCACAAATGGCTAAATGTTCTTTTACGCGGGAATTGTAGTTTCACCTGCCCAATTACCAAACCAATTCGGAACGTTTATTTATTAATTATAATGGTTTAAAAATTGAACTCTCTCCAGGCGGAAGAGAAAACGCAGTGATTGGCTGACACTTCATGTGATGTCATGGAGTGGGACGAGGAATTTGAATCTTATTTACCTGAAAGCGTACGGTTTAATGTTTGTTACTTGTTGCTTTTGTAGTAATCCAGTAACAAATCGTTCCGCTAAAGGACATTCCTTCAATGTACCTTATGTTTCGACAGTTATGGCAATAAGTTTTATAGCAAATTTTGCCAATACAACGCCCCGAAAAGAAAGGTGTCAAAACGGAAAGTTCATTATATTGTTTACTGCATATTAATTATACTAAGTAGAATAATAGTGCTGTAAAATTTTTTTTTTTTTTTTTTTTTTTTTTTTTGTGCGTACACGGAGGTGGAAAATCTTAGAAAGACACGTCCGCCGCAGCTCCGCCGCCCGAACGGCGGAACAACAGCGGGCGCGTGTGGGATTCACACCCACTAAAAACCACCCCCGGTCTCTCCAGCCCCAGCCCCCCCAAATTAATATCTGTCTCCATAGGCTCTTTCAAACATATCTTCCGTTTTACAAGTATGAGAAACTAAATTAATTGATTTACATGTGCCAGCGTAAAAGTTCTAGAGTAATATGTAAGGGCAGTGTTTACACGGCATTGACCTCTTGCAATTTGTCGGCCGCAGCTGCCCTCCGACGCCAAAGCGACTTTATCAATTCGTCGTCGATCTTACTCCCACCCAATTGCTTCATTTTTCGTAGCAATTGGCTAGGAGTTCGACCTCCCTACGTTAGGTCTGCCAGCAAGTGTTCTAGTTGTGCCGACTCACTGACAGGCGCCTGATCAAATCTTTCTTCATCAGCGTCCAGGCCGACCACCGCGTGATTGAAGCGGGTCGCGTCCGCTGCGATCCCGGACATCTGGAACTGTACTTCCAAATGCACGAAGCACAGTTCTGGGTTCCGCCGCCAAAACGGAGGGACGCGCATGGCGAGGGCGGTCACTTGCGGGTCCGAGGAACCTGCCGCGTCTTTGTCGCCAACCGACATTCCGAAGAGCTAAAGCGACGACGCGAATTAGTGACGAAAACGCTGTGATATCGACTCCAGCTAAAGCCATAATCGATACGGCAGGCCGGACCTTCAAATGTCCGCAAGAGCAAAGAAAAAGGCGGACGCTTTATGCGCAGGTCGAAAGTAATTAGAGTACCTCGCCAAAGGAATGAAGAACCCGCAATGAAAATGTGTCGCAAACACGTCGACGCTGTCTCTTGCAGTGGTTTTAATTTTTATTTATTTTTATGAACGAATTCAATTAAAAAACATTGTATTTGTAACTGTTGTTCGTGTTGCTCGTTGCAGCTGTTGCTCTTCGGCCGGAACTTGTGTTGGGCTGCGGTTATTCGTGCTGCTCTTCGGCCGGAACTTGTAATGGGCTGCGGCTGGACGTTATCCTACGAGCGGGCGTCGGAGGACGAGGCACACAATGTAGCAAAATCACGAAATGGTTAGCGACACGGATCCGGAGAATAACCTCATCACAATCTTCACAAACCATGGCCAGGTGGTGATTTCTTTTGGGTGAATTTTCACGTTTTCCGTTCAAGGGAAAGCGGGCGCGAGCCGAGTTGTGCGACACAATCTGGGCTCGAGGTGCTTTCCGTGGTTTTTACTGTTTTACTTCTCTGCCAACCCTTTATTTGGGTTCAGTCTGCAATCTGCACGGAGCGGGCAAGTTTGACGTCCAAGTAGGCGGGTTGCATGTTCGGCGAAAATCAAAAGGTAGGGTTTTTCGTCGGAACTCCTCAGATGAAATTGCACCGACACACCTAGGAGGTATCTTTCCTTTAATTCCAGAGTCTGCAATTGTTCCGGATGAGCCTCAGGCGCCCTGGCGAAGATTTTGCTGTTGTAGTCTTCGCCAAATGTTTTTAGCTCACTTCGATTCTTTGCTGAACTGGGCGCGTTCATCTGGGTAACTTATTTAAGGGATAATATAGCTTTTAATTATTCACTTTTACTTATAATAATAATAATAATAATCGTTGGCGCAACAATCCATGTTGGATCAGGGCCTTGAAGTGTGTTAGAGCACTTCATTCAAGACCGTAACGGTACACTAGGAGGCAATGTGGTCAGCATTGCGCTCGCCCGAGATTATTACCCTGATTTGACTCAGGTACTCATTCACAGCTGAGTCGACTGGTGTCCGACGTCAAATCACGATACAAATTCCACTGCCACCAGTGAGATTTGAACCGCGACCTTCCGTACGATAGCCTTGCGCTCTAACCACTCAGCTATCCGGACTTTTACTTATAGCATATAAAATTGTATTTTATTTATCACCGACAAAATTACATTTAATACTTCATTATATAACTTTTTGGTTAAATTCCATTAATTTACTTTTTCAATTAATTAATAGTAGGAGTTGAAAACGTGTCATAGACAGAAATCAGTAATTATTTTTTTTTTAAATTTTCTCCCCAACTCATGTCACTCTGCTCTCCACTCCTGTGGCGAGTTCTAAACTGAGTGGAGAGCGCCGGTGGCGTCATCCGACCGCTCGCATTCGCAACATTCGAAATAAATTTCGAATGCCGCGAATCCTACCGCGCCACATCTATACGAAATCTAGGGAGGTCGATGTAGACCGCTATCTGGCATGCTGTTCCAAGCTCGAACAGAGTCCTCTGTAAAACGTATAAGGAGGAGTGGATGCCGCAATAATGGTAGCTAATAGAGGTCTTGGAGATGAAGCGTCAATAACTGATCTTCACAACCACCTGAATAACGTTATCATTGACACGGCTTCAGTCGCCAAAAAAATCGAAGCGACTGTTTCGACGGTGAATGTATGAATAATGCCGCATACCGGGCAATGTTGCACTCTCAAAGAACGCGAGCACACACAGAAGCCTACAACGAAATTTTTCGAGCGGTGAAACGACTTCACAGAAAAAGGAAACCTGGGACAATGTTGGGCATATTTGTATTCGTAAATATAAATACGAATAAATTCGTATGATGATTTTCTATGAACACGAATATATTCATATCCGAACAAGTGAATATTTTGGTGTTTACACAAGTGAATAAAAATACGGCTGTATTCTCACGTCCGAATGTGAATACAGGCATATTTACGAGTCCAAATATGAATTTCATTGGATGAATACCTGTATGCGAATTTATTCGTATTAGTATTTATAAATACAAATATGCTTAAGAGAACCAACAAGTCTGTGAACTCGAAAAGAGAAGAAATTTTGCCAACAAGTCAGTAGAATGAAGCCTACCACACCTCGATTCTCTAACGAGACAAAAAGGGAAACCTTATTGCCGGCACAATGGACATATTGGGGCGATGGGTTGAGTACCTTGATGAACTGCTCAATAACCAAAATATCGGGGAGTTGGACTTCCCACCAACTCAAGACGACAGACAAATGCTGCCACCAAGCATGGAAGAAATAGTACGCGTAATTCCTCGGCTTAAAAATCATAAGTCGCCAGAAAACGATGAAATTACAGCTGAACTGGTTAAATATAGAGACGACCAATTACACCAAGCAACTTATAATCAAGAAGTGAGACAGTGGTTCAAAGTCAGAATTGGTGTCGATGCATTATCTGTCCCATACATAACAAGTCGGGAAACCGGAAGCTTGACGCTTCAGGTATAAACGGTTTTGTGTTTCCCTATGTGATAGCATTGAGTTGAGATATTTAAATCGCTCAGTTCTGTCAATGGTAGTAACCTGCCCAGAACTGTGCAATTTAAATATCTTGTGTCAATGCTATCACCCAATGGAGATATTTAAATCGCTCAGTTCTGTCAATGGGAGTAACCTGCCCAGAACTGAGCAATTTAAATATCTTGTGTCAATGCTATCACCCAATGGAGAAATGCGTAATGAAATTGTTTAATGCATTAATGCAACCTGGTTGAAGTGGAAATCCACAACTGGTGTCCTTTGTGATCGATCAGCGAACGTCTCAAATCTAGAATTTATCGCAATATCGTATGTCTGCCGCTCTCTATAGTGATTACGTAATTCGCGCTAACGAGAATTCACTTACTAATATTGATCTCAACATCGAAGACAATGATAAGCGACCAAAAGGCCGGCCAAAACAACAGTGGCTTGATATGCTGGATGGATATTTAAAAGCCTCGTGATTACATCCAGATCAGGCATTTGATAAAATAAAATGGCGAAACCGATCACGACGAGCCGACCCCGCTTGTAAACCGGACAAATGCTGAACAAAAAGAAGATGTTCTCCGTGTCAAATAGCTAAAAATTCCACTCTGAATTTAATATTATTAGCAAATGCGAAGAATTTAACCTACATCAGATTTAAACAAGTCGGGAAACCGGAAGCTGGGCGCTTCAGGTATGAAAGGTTTTGTTTGGTTCTTCTGTGAGTATATTTAAGTGTAGAACTATCCCGTTTGTACGTAGCCCGTTATGTATATGCATTTAGCATGTCTGACTACCCGCTTTAGTGTGATATTGATTTTCAGTTGCAATAAATTTACAAGGTAAAGTCAACTTTGAGCTACTGCAACTTTGTTACAAATAGTATGATTTTGATCAAACTTGGGGATAGTATGCTTCGTATTATATTTTATACTACTGCCAATTTTTATAACTCTGGGATACACTTAAGGGGGGTTTTATTCAATTTCCCCAAAAATATGGTAATATACTATTGTTAACTTAATTTGAACGGATATCGATATGGAGAGTATTTTGAGGCATGCGCACTATATAGAGGCAGCTTCACTATTTTTTTCAGATTTTCCGGTACTTTCTGAGAATGGATTCGTTAAACAAACATCATTTCCCACCCTTTCCACTCCCCACCTTTCTAATGAATCTCAAAAGTAAGACTGGCTTCGAAAAGTGACTATATTCGATGGAAAAAAATTTTACACCCCTCTTTTACATGTATGGGGACCCCCCTAAATCTCAACGTAGAAGGATATCACTCACTGCATGTCTGAGGGTCCGCAGTTCCCACCTTATCACCAAATTTCTTGCTAATCGGTATAGCTGTTTCTGAGAAAAGTGCTTGTGACAGACAAACATACATTAAACCGATTTTAATAAGGTTTTGTTTTCCAAACTAGGACTAGGGAGAGGTAGATTCTTCATGAATGAAATTTTAATATTTCACTCGAATGTCAATTATACTCGTTAATTATGACGCCAGCATCTTATTTGTATGGCTTAAGATGCTGTTAATTCACACGAAATTGATAAGTTTGAACTGCTATAATTTTGACGCTAATAGTTGGATTTTCATGAAACTTGACATGCGTATGCATGATGCCCTCTATGTCGGTGCAAAATTTAGTACTCCTAGGATGAACTTAAGGGGAGTCAATTTCTAAAAGTTGGTAATATACTATTAGTAAGTTTATTTGAGCAGATATTGGAATGGGACATCTTTCGAGGCTTAGATTTCACATAAGTATCTTACACGAAACCTTAAAGAGGGCTGGGGAGAAGTAGATTCTTCATAAATACGACTTTATATTTCACACAAATGTCAATTATTCTCGCTAATTATGACGTCAGCATCTTATTTGCATGGATTTGGAAGCAATAAATTGACGCGGATTTGCTAAGTTTGAACTGTTATAACTTTGGCGTAATGGCCAGATTTCCAAGAAATTTTACAAGTGTATACGAAATACTGTTCTCTATGCTGGTTGGAATTCCTAGGATGAATTTAAGGGGGACTTTTTAGTCGATTTAGTCGATGGTTGGTAATATACTATTTATAAGTTTATTGAGCAGATATCGAAATAGGACATATTTTGCGGGCTAGATTTCATCTAAGCGCACCAAACTGATTTTTTTTTCGGATTTTTGGGTTGGGTAGTTTCCGAAAATGAGTCCTGTCTCACTTTAAGTCCGTACATTTTGACTCCTTATTCGCGCACTTTGCAATTCACGCCAAATCTAATGTCAGTTTCGGAAAGTAATCAATGTCTTTCATTTTATACCCTACACGAATATATCCGGTGCAATTTTTTTTCTAAATTTCCCTTTTGCATGTATGGGGCACCCCCCCTTAAACTCCACCTAAATTAATGTCACTCGTATGTGTGCGTGGCATTTCATAGTTCGCATCTATACACCAAATTTCGTTCGGATCGGTGTAGCCGTTTTGGAGAAAAGTGCGTGTGACAGACAGACAGTGAAGTGATTTTAATATGGTTTGGTTTTACACAGCTTCCTGACCAGGCAGCGCCGCGAAAATCCACAAATCTCGGAAATAATGTACTTGTTGCCTCTCGGTGGCGCCACTTCCTCACGAAGGTAAACCGGACATTGAACGTCACAGGTAACTCAATAATCCTTCCTTCTTTAGATCATACCCTAATGCACTCAGTTCTGATTTCTCTCAAATAGAAACTTCCCAGTTTCCAAATTTTGAAACAAAGCCGCTCTCTTCTTTCTCTCACAAATCATGAGCTCCGGCTAAGGCTCCGGCAATACTTCCGTGTAGCGTTTTCGAGCCTAAACGAACATCCTCTCATTTCGCCATTTGGTGCTGAGAAAAAACACACACACAAATACTCTTCATCAAATAACGACCAAAATACTTCCCTTTCAAGTTCGTCTTCCTCAGCCTCCTCAATAGCTTTCTCTGTCTATCAAGAATACTTACGTTCTCCAACCTGCCTGACATCAAACTGCCTTCTTCGACACTGCTCAAATCCCTAAAACACAATCAATGGGGGCACATCCTTGTCCCTATCCAAAATTACATCATGCAAGAAGGATCCCTTGTTCTCGACAACAATAAAATTACAATTGTGCCACTCTAAACCTTTACATGTGCCCGCCTTTTCGTTTCTTCCCCAAATAATTTTCCTTTTTATCTCTAAAACTAATCCTTTTTTCAACACAGAATTTCGGCAGTCGTCCTCGTAACAAATGGCATTCGCTTTCGCTTTTTCCGAAATTTCTGTTCACCAGATGTCCTTTTGTGTAGTATAGTTAGTATACTACCTTCAATGTACCGAGACAATCGTATTCAAACTATTAAGATTTTTGGTAGTGTTCCATCCAAATGAATATATATCCACGTTAGTATCAGTATCATGTATCATGCTTGCAAAACAAAACCTTATTAAAATCGGTTCAATGTCTGTCTGTCTGTCGGTCCGTCTGTCTGTCACAGGCACTTTTCTCAGAAACGGCTATACCGATTAGCACGAAATTTGGTGAGAAGGTGGGAACTGTGCACCCCCAGACATGCAGTGAGTGATATCCTTCTAGGATGAGTTTTAGGGGGGGTCCCCATACATGTGAAAAGGGAGTGTAAAAATTTTTTTCATCGAATATAGTCATGTGGGGTATCAAATGAAAGGTATCAATCAGGACTTTTCGAAGCCAGTCTTAGTTTTGAGATTTGTTAGAAAGGTGGGGAGTGGGAGGGGCCGAAAGTGATGATTTCTTTAACGGACCCATTCTCAGAAACTACCCAACCGATAAATCTGAAAAAAATCATGAAGCTGCCTCTATATGGTGCCCAGGCCTCAAAATACTTTCTATATCGATATCCGTTCAAATTAAGTTAATAATAGTATATTACAATACTTTTGGGAAAATTGAGTAAAACCCCCCTTAAGTATATCCGAGAAAAGCAAACGACGGCGACTTTACGGTTTCTTACCAGAGCAGAGGCAAATCGTCAGACGCTGCCTCACCTCTGCCCTGGGAGCAGCGTGACCGTAGCGGCTCGCAGATGTTGAGTGCTCCTTTATATACTCCGGTCCAGCATTAAGTTGATGCGGACCTAGGACCCCATCATTCTCAAAACGAATATATCCCAGAGTTATAAGACTTGGTAGTAGTATAAAATATAATATGAAGCATATTATCCCCAAGTTTGATCAAAATCACACTATTAGTAACAAAGTTACAGTAGCTCAAAGTTGACTTTACCGTGTAAAATTACTGCAACTTAATATCAATATCACACTAAACTTGGTAGGCAGTCATGTTAAATGCATATACATAACGGACTACGTACAAATGGGATAGTTCTACACTTAAGTATACTCACAGAAGAACCAAACAAAACTTTTCATACGTGAAGCGCCTTGCTTCCGGTTTCCCGACTTGTTTTTTATTTATATATGTATAGTTTGCCGCATGTAGTCAAGTGAAAGTATTCAGATGCATGCTATCAATTTACATAAGTTTGAAAATTTGGAAATATACGAAGCAATATTTTGAATTTGTATAGCTATCTGCGAAAAAAAACGTGCCTAGAAAGTTCCTCAGTTAAGATGATCACAAAATCTTTATACCTGAAGCGCCCAGCTTCCGATATTCCAACTTGTTTGATCTCCTGGCTTTCCTCCTATCTCCCATACCGTTCCTGCAATGTTTCTTTTCATGGTAACTCATCTCGTTTCTTCTCTTACTTGGCCCGCTACTCTTCCTGTTTTTTATCAATGACCTCGCCTCCATCCTCACCTGCCCGTATTTGCCTTACGCAGACGACCTTAAATTGTTTGCCTCTGTTTCGTCTCCGTTGGACTGTGCTCTCTTACAGTCCAACCTTGATAATTTAGTCCGTTAGTGTTCGGTCAACAAGCTAACACTGAATGTCAACAGATGCCACTGGATGTGCTATTCGCTTAAACCCTCCCTAACATTCTTTTCCTATTCTCTCAGTGGACAACCCCTTCCCCCCTTCCCCTTATTCGACAACAAACTTCATTTCAATTCCCAGTTCGTTGACATCATCAATAGAGCTTCCAAAGTGTCTGGTTTTATCCTACGTTCCCCCTTCGACTTTACCTCAATCCAGCTCTCCTTAACTCTCTTCAATAACTTTGTCAGAAACATCCTTGAATATTGCTGTGTAGTCTGGCTCCCCTTCCGCATTCGGGACTGCCGCGCTCTTCAAGCTGTAAAACGCAAATTCACCCTGACCCTGTTTTACAAAAAGAACCTTCCATGGATTGATTATCCGCCACGACTCCGCACCCTCAATCTACCCTCCCTACAGCAACGCCGTATCTTTCTTGATATGTTTACTCTTTTCAAACTCCGCAATTGTCTGATGGAATGCTCCGCCAACTCGGATATTACTTTCCGTATCGCCACGTCTCATAACATACGTAGTGGGGCCATTTTTGATGTACCCTTCCCGGAGCTCGAGATTTATTTCCGCTCTCCGATCCCGAGGCTATGCCGGTCCTACAACACCCTACAGCTTGGGGGGACTCCATTTCATTTTCTAGTTTTAATCATAAAATAAGCCACTTGCTGCTCCCTCTGAGGACAATATGTAATAACGAATTTGTTTTCTGTGTATTGTCCTCATTAAATAAATAAATATTTGCATTTTGTGTTCGTTTTAATTCCTTTAAGGGGCGTTGTTTGCACTTTCTTAATTTATTTCGGAGTTCATCTAAAGATCTCTCCGAGACATAGGAATTGCTCATAGTTAATTCTGTATCCTTTATTGTGCTACAATCTAACGTAGGTATCAAAGAGGAGGCATCCCCTACCAACTTGTAAACTAAAAAGAACGGTTGTTCTTCCGGCAACCGCTCATCAAATCATACCAATCTAAAAGTTTAGTCGAGAAGTGGTGGCCGGAATCACAAGGCTTTCTAAATTTGAAGAGATTGAAAAAGGGCTAGTTCTTCCTTAATGAGTACGTTAGTCATCTAACCTTACTCACAAAGCCTACGCAACGGCACAATACTAAAATTGCCCCCGAAGGATTCACCTATTCGCGAAGTGGATATTGGCATTAATACCCTTATTTTCTCAACTGTACACTGTATAATGTATATATGTACACTTCAGTCATTCTGAGACCGTCTTACATAAGGCCATTTCACTTTTAGACAAGTTGCTCGAGATCATTTTTGTATTCGTAGCGTCTGTAGTACTGGTTCCATATTTGATATTGGGTAGGTGAGGCCTCAAAATATGACCATCAAAAAGTATAACAGGTCTCGTTCTCAGAACCTATCATCATAATCAACGGTGCAACAATCGGTATCCGGTCTAGACCTGCCTTAATAAGGAACTCTAGACATCCCGGTTTTGCGCCGAGGTCCACCAATTCGATATCCCTAAAAGCTGCCTGGGGTCCTGACCTACGCCCTCGCTCCATCTTAGGCAGCGTCTGCTTCGTCTTCTTTTTCTACCATAGATATTGCCCTTATAGACTTTCCGAGTGGGATCATCCTCATCCATACGGATTAAGTGACCCGCCCACCGGAACCTATTGAGCCGGATTTTATCCACAACCGGACGGTCATGATATCGCTCAAAGATTTCGTCATTGTGTAGGCTACGGAATCGTCCATGCTCATGTAGGGGGCCAAAAATTCTTCGGAGGATTCTTCTCTCGAACGCGGCCAAGAGAACCCAAGTTTCCGAGGAATACATGAGGACTGGCAAGATCATAGTGTTGTACAGTAAGAGCTTTGACCCTATGGTGAGACGTTTCGAGCGGAACAGTCTTTGTAAGCTGAAATAGGCTCTGTTGGCTGACAACAACCGTGCGCGGATTTCACCATCGTAGCTGTTATCGGTTGTGATTTTCGACCCTAGATACGAGAAATTGTCAACGGTCTCAAAGTTGTATTCCCCTATCCTTATTCTTCTTCGTGTTTGACCAGTACGGTTTGATGCTGTTGGTTGATTCGTCTTCGGTGCTGACGTTGCCACCATATATTTTGTCTTGCCTTCATTGATGTGCAGCCCAAGATCTCGCCCCAATGGCCGCCTGCTCGATCTGGATGAAGGCAGTTTGTACGTCTCGGGTGGTTCTTCCCATGATGTCGATATCGTCAGCATAGGCCAGTAGTTGGGTGGACTTGAAGAGGATCGTACCTCTTCCATTTACCTCAGCATCACGGATCACTTTCTCGAGGGCCAGGTTAAAGAGGACGCATGATAGGGCATCCCCTTGTCGTAGACCGTTGTTGATGTCGAATGGTCTTGAAAGTGAGCCTGCTGGCCTCGCACATTGGTCAGGGTCAGCTTAGTCAGTCTTATTAATTTCGTCGGGATACCGAATTCTCTGATGGCCGTGTACAGTTTTACCCTGGCTATGCTATCATAGGCGACTTTAAAGTCGATGAACAGATGGTGCAACTGTTGTCCATATTCCAACAGTTTTTCCATCGCTTGCCGCAGAGAGAAAATCTGATCTGTTGCTGATTTGCCTGGAGTGAAGCCTCTTTGGTATGGGCCAATGATGTTCTGGGCGTATGGGGCCTTTGTGTGCACTGTGTGATATCTCCCTTTTTATGTATGAGACAGATAATGCCTCGTTGTCAATCGTCAGGCATTGATTCGCTGTCCCATACCTTAAGCACAAGTTGATGAACCACTTGGTGTAACTGGTCGCCTCCATATTTAACCAATTCGGCTGTAATTCCATCGGCTCCTGGCGACTTATGATTTTTTAGCCGATGAATTGCACGGATTGTTTCTCCTAAACTTGGTGATGGCAGTATTTGTCCGTCGTCTTCAGTTGGCGGGACCTCCAACTCGCCGATGTTCTGGTTGTTCAGTAGTTCATCAAAGTACTCAACCCATCGCTCTAATATGCCCATTCTGCCGGAAATCAGATTTCCCTCTTTGTCTCGGCAGGATGAGTATCGAGGTGTATAAGGCTTCATCTTGCTGACTTGTTGGTAAAACTTCCGCGCCTGGTGCGGTTGCACCCTGTACTTTTCTAGCTCACAGACTTGTTGGTTCTCTCAGGGTTCCCTTTTCCGTCTGTGAAGTCGCTTCTCCACTCGACGGAGTTCGCGATAAGTCTCTGCGCGTGCCCGCGTTCTTTGAGAATGCAACATCTCAGGATGAGCATCGAGGTGTGTAAGACTTCATCGTGCCGACTTGTTAATAAAACTTGTACGCCTGGTGCGATTGCTCCCTGTACTTTTCGAGTTCACAGACCTGCTGGTTCTCCCCGACTTCCTTTTTCCGTCTGTGCACTGCAGTGCTCGCTTCTCCGTTCCCCGGAGCTCGCGATAAGTGTCTGCGCGTGCCCGAGTTCTTTGAGAATGCAATATTACTCGGTATGCAGCATTCTTCCGTTCCGTTGCTAACTTACATTCACCGTCAAACCAGCCGTTCCGACTCCCTTTGCGACTGGGGCCAAGTATGTTTGTGGCCGTATCCATGATAACGTTCTTCAGGTGATTGTGAAGATTATTTGTTGATGCTTCATCTCCAGGTCCTCTGTTGACTGCAGTTATTGCGGCATTCATTTCCCTCTTATAGGTGTCGCGGAGGATTGTGTTGTGGATGGCTTCAGTGTTCACTCTCACTTGATTGTCAGAGGGGATTCCAGGTGGTATTGTAATTCGAGCTCGGAGCACCATGCCAACGAGATAGTGATCCGAGTCTATATTGACCCCCCTATATGTTCTGACATTCATCAAGGCTGAGAGGTGGCGGCGTTCGATCAACACGTGGTCAATTTGGTTGAAAGTGGTCCCGTCTGGAGAGGCCCACGTATGTTTGTGGACCGCTTTCCGCGCAAACCAGGCACTTCCAACAACCATTTCGTGTGACCCTGCTAATTGAATAGTCCGTAGTCCGTTATCATTTGTTTTTTCGTGTAAGCTATGGGAGCCAACGTATCGCCTGAATACGGGCTCCTTCCCTACTTGGCTGTTAAAATCCCCAAGTATGATTTTGATATCATATCTGGGACAGGCTTCGAGGGTTCGTTCTACTGCCTCGTAGAAGGTATCCTTCTCCGACTCTGCAGTCTCCTCTGTAGGGGCGTGAACGTTTATGAGGCTTATATTTCTAAACTTGCCTCGCAAGCGCAGAGTGCATATCCGTTCACTTATATTTCCAAAGCCGATAACAGCAGGTTTCATTTTTTGGCTGACTAAGAAACCTACTCCGAGCACATGGTTTACTGGATAACCGCTATATGGTGCAGTGGCTCTTCTCCAGGAAACCGGTCCCTGTCCATCGCATCTCTTATAATAATAATATAATAATCGTTGGCGCAACAATCCATGTTGGATCAGGGGCTTGAAGTGTGTTAGAGCACTTCATCCAAGACCGTAACGGTACACTAGGAGGCAATGTGGTCAGCATTGCGCTCGCCCGAAGTTATTACCCTGATTTGACTCAGGTACTCATTCACAGCTGAGTCGACTGGTGTCCGACGACAAATCACGATACAAATCCCACTGCCACCAGCACGATTTGAACCGCGACCTTCCGTACGACAGGCTTGCGCTCTAACCACTCAGCTATCCGGACAGCATCTCTTATAACGCTGTTATATCAGCCCTATATTGGGACAGGGTATCGGCTAGTTGCTCATCAGGTTTATCTCTGTACAGGGAGCGCACGTTCCATGAGAAAGTGCGCAAATCGTTAATCCGTTACCGGGTCCGTCGTTTTAAAGTCCATCGTGTCCGAGGCTCCTTTCGTGGCTTCGTAACATCGGTTTTCCGTGTAGGGTTGTCAGCCCTACCCAACCCCCAACCTGGAGGACCAGTTGGTACAGTTTGTCCCGTTTTTAGGCGCGGGAGACTCCCCTTCATCCTTCTCCGTCTGCAGCTTTTCGTTAAGAAAGAGCTCCCAGCGGTCACCACGTGGAGGTGGAGATAGGGTTTGGTAGTAGAGCTGTTGGTGTTGGTTCAGCAGGCATTTCCCAAGTTTTATGCTCCATCGTGGGTACCAATCCACGTTTCGCTCTGGGACCTATACTACCCTTTGACCACCTATGAACCTATCTAAGCGAAAAATCTGAAAAAAAATCACAGTGACGCATCTCTACGAAATCAAGGCCTTAAAATACATCCGGTTCTCATATCTGCACAAATAAAGTTAATAATAGTATATTTCCACATTTTAGAAATTTACCCGGAAACCCCCCTTATTCCATCCCAGAAGTACAAAATTTGGCATGGGTGTAATAGATAATAATGCACACTTTGATCAAGTTTGAAGAAAATCCAACTATTATTAGCAAAGTTATAGGAGGTGAAACTTTGTCATTTTTTGTGAATTTTCATGCATTCTACAACGTGTATGATGTCATCATCGCATATCAATTCTTCAATACCACAACGAAGTGAATTCATATGAATGGGGTCGGAAAGAATTGTTTTGTTTTAGTTTTTTAGTATTTGTATATGAATATCAATTACTCCAAACAGACATCTGTGTATATAAGGATATAGTATATGCGTGCTAATAAAGTTTGCGAGTAGTGTCTAATTCAGATAGATACGTACTAAATATGTACATATGTATGCTTTGTGCACAAAGTAAATCGGAAATATGGGTACGATCAATTTATATACGTGCATATATATTGTATGTACAGTATTCGGAAATAGGCAGTTTGTTTGTTTAGGGGGAGCATAATATCTATGGCTGTAATATGTACGTAGGTCTGGTAGTTTGAAAAAATATGAAGGAATATGTTGGATTTGTAGCTATATACGGATAGAAAAAGATGAACACAAAACTTTTATATCCGAAGCGCAAGCTTCCGGTATTCCGACTTGTTTTTAAGGTTTTGTTTGTTTTGTTTGGGTCCCCATACATGTAAAAAGGGGGTGTACGATTTTTTTCACCAAATATAGGCATGTGGGGTATCAAATGAAAAGTCTCGATTAGTACTTTTCGAAGCCGGTCTTAGTTTTGAGATTGGTTAAAAAAGCGGGGAATGGGAGGGGTGGAAAGTGATGATTTCTTTAACGGAGGCATTCTCAGAAACTGTCCAACCGAAAAATCTGAAAAATCATGAAGCTGCCTCTATACGGTGCCCAGGCCTCAAAATACTCTCCATATCCATATTTGTTCAAATTAAGTTAATAATAGTAATATAGTACCATATTTTTGGGGAAATTGAGTAAAGCCCCCCTTAAGTTTATCTCAGAGTTATAAAAGTTGGTATATAAAATATAATATGAAGCATATTATCTCCAAGTTTGATCAAAATCATACCATTAGTAACAAAGTTACAGTAGCTCAAAGTTGTCTTTACCGTGTAAATTTACAACCCGAAGTACTAAATCTGATATACCAAATGCATATTTTTAACGGGCTACGTATAAATGGGATAGTTCTACACTCAAATATACTCACAGAAGAAGCAAACAAAACCATTCATACCTGAAGCGCCCACCTTCCGGTTTCCCGACTTGTTTGAATTTTTGGGGAAATATTTCATACATAACAATCCCTTTAAGTCGAAATCGAAGTATCGATTCCGCGGTTCAAATAATCCTTTCTGTATTCAGGTCTGTAGATGTATGTACAAACAACGTGCGGCGTAGAAATTTCAATGAAAAATATAGTTTTCCGGGCAGAAGTTTCACCGCGGGCCCAATTTCTATGAATGATTTTCACCCCGGCGCTGGATTTCAGTGTAAATTTTAAGCGGAATGCCTACATACACGACCTCCATTTAAATGTTTTGGTATTTTAAAACTTTGGCTCCTTCTATCGTACAATAGTACGCCTGATTGTTGTTGAATTGTAAATTCCCCTTAGCACTTTATCTCCCATTTGGGCAGATAAGGACAAACGGTTTGGAAATGCTAGTTCTAGTGTAAGTGTTAAAAGGATCAAAATATACAAACAGCAAACAGTTGAAAAAGCTGAATGGTCCAGTTAGGGAGAGGTAGCAATTAAGTTTTGGAAAATCAAAAAAATATCATTCGTACTCAAGCCATCACGCCTACCATAATTACAAATTGTTTTAAAGTTTTCGAGAAGTTTCAGTGAGGAGACGCCGTGTCCAGATTTATGACGATGCCCTGACAGTTCATATTCTTGATAAACTTTGAATTCGGGAACGTGTTCATTGTTGTTGCAAGAAAAGAGGGCTGCGGTGAAAATCGATAATCATGATGATAATTACGCTATAATTAAATACCCGATAGGGAAATAATCAATCGCTAAATTCCAAATAATTTTGTCAACGCCTAATGTACCGGATTGAGTACAATATTCTTCACATAGAAAAGAAAATTTGTTTGACGCTCAGAAAAAAATAACAGATTATTTTAAGAAATAGAGTTTATACATACATATGTAGTAATTTCTTACTTTTACTACACTATGTTAATGAATTTTATTAATTAAAGAAATATTTTCATTTAAAACTAATTGTATAATTATCAATTATACACATCTTACACAAAACGTTTCCTTCCGTCAAAAACAATCAGACACGCCTTCACCTGATTCCTGACTGTGAACTAGTCCCGGTTTTTTTAGTCAGTCATGCTCTTTCCGCCCAATGGCACGCTGCACATTAGCCTGTGCTTGGTATCACTCCATCACACATGTATATGAAATGCGGTTGTGATATTTAATTTCTTAAAAGATTATTTTATTATTAAACGCGTAAAACAGGGTGTCTTTTTAGATATACTTTATAGTATAAAAGAAACTATAAAACGTTGAATCCTTAAGATGTAAAATTTAAGGTTACAAAAAAGAAACGACGTATTGCAACGTAAGAATACAAAAAGATAGAATCGCGCGGGGTAGTACCCAGGCTTTGCAGGTGAATTGTAATCAAGTGGATAAAATATTTCTTTGGTTCTTATGTAAATCTACTACACATATTTAGGGTTCCCCATAAATTATGTATTTTATTTGTTAGGCAAGCTTTTGAACATAGTGTGTGTGTGTGTATGGTGGGGGAGAAGCTACAACTTCTGAGCACTCAGGCCGTGTTCGCCCATTGTACTCGCCACCCCCGTCTAACGGAATATTCCGGATTCGTTAACGTATCGCAGGATTTCCGTTAGTGGATGTGATGCTACCCGTCGAAATTGGAGAACATCGGCACCACATAGGAAATGCTCCGTGGAATCCGCTTCCTCGTTACAGGAGGGACACGTATCATCTTGAGTAATTCCTATTCTGAACATATGCCCAGCTTGTGAATTATGGCCTGTCAGAATGCCCACAATACACCTGCAAGTCCTCTTGGTTTTCGACAGGATAAACTTTGCGGTACGTATGTTCGGTTCTGGCAGGAAAAGTTTGGTGTGTCGAGCAGCATTTAGGCTCTGCCACCTGTCATTTGGGGTAGCTTCTTCCCACTCCAATTGCTGACTCCGGTCCCAGCAATCACCCTTCAACCGCTCGTCAATCACCCAGTTTGAAAAACCGTTGCATATTGTCCCAAAGGAAAAGCCACTTCTCGTTTTTATTCGAGAGGTAGACTCCGGCTCCAGAACCCTCTTCTGTTTTTGAGTCATCGGTGTAGAAGACTTCAGTATACCCCGCCACACATTCCTCTGGGTCTTTTCAGTCCTCTCTAAGCTTCAGGGTAACTTCATATCTTCTACCAAACAGATGTATGGGGGCACGAGAATCGGAAGGCATTGTAAGAACTGGATTCAGTCGTCCCAGTAGCTCTTCCAATGCTCTGTGCCCCCCACATCCGCTGTTTCCCCATAGATCTAATCGAATGAGTCTATGAGCTGCTTTCATTGCAGGGCTTTGAATAAATAAATCCAGGGGCTCCAAATTGAGTAGTGCATTCGGAGCTGCGCCGGATGTCGTGCTCATGGCCCCAGTGATACCCAGACACAGTTGTTTGCAGTGCGGCTAGTTTGCGGTGAAAACCTTTTTGTCTCACCTTAGCCCGCCACACTACGAGTGCCCGTTTCATTTTTACCTCTACATGTTTGTTCCAAAGAACTTTTTTATCTAGAGTGACTCCCAGACTTCTTTGGAGAGTTGACGGGTAGTACCCCTCATTTCAGGGAGGCAAAGTCCATTCAGTTTTCTCCTTTTTGTGAATAAAATCATTGTGGTTTTATTTGCATTTGACAGACCATGTCTGAGGCACCAGCTGTCTATCAAATCAACGGCACGTTGTATATTCGTAAACACCGTTCCAAGATCCCGATCAACAGCAAGTACAGCCACGTTATCAGCATAAGCTTGACCGTGTATTGGCAAATTTTGCAGTTCGCATAGTAATGAGTCGATCAGCATACTCCTCAGAAGTGGCGAAAACACACCTCCTTGGGGGCAGCCCTTCGTTCCTCACCTCAGCGCATAGTCGAAAACCCCTTCAATGTCCACGAACACCCTCATCGCGTACTCACCATTCAAAGTTGCATCCTCTATCTTTGTGACCAAAGAATGAAGAGCAGACTCACAGGACTTTCCACGTTGGTAAGCATGTTGGTTTTCACTAAGTGGGTGTGACCTAAGTGCGTTTCCACAAATGTGACGCTCCACCAGTCTCTCCAAACCTTTCAGCAAGAATGAAGTCAAGCTGATCTGTCTGAAGTTCTTTGGATTATAATAGTCATCTTTCCCAGGTTTCGGTATGAAGACTACCTTAACCTGTTGCCAAGAGGGAGGTACGTAGCCCAGAGCAAGACATCCTCAAAAAATATTTCTTAGAGGTCGCTCTAAATGCTCCATACCCTCCTTTAGCATTGCCGGATAGATGCCATCCATGCCAGGTACTTTGAAATATTCAAAGGACAGTATGACAGCTCTCACCTTCTCTTGGGTAACAACCGCTTTCGCAGTGTTCCAGTTCCCCTTGCAGCACTTGTGTGCTAAAGAACACTTGTGTGTTGCAAGAGCTGTCAACTCTCCCCCTGCCACTTCTCTCACCCGTTCTTCCGGGTGATGTACTTCTAGGAGGGTCTGTACTGCATCCAGTCTGGTGCTCATGAAAGAACCGTCCGGTTTTCTAAGAGAATCCAAATGGCCGACTCATCCCCTTTGAGGACTCTGCACAGCCTTGAAGTCTCTTTTTCGCCTTCCAGTTCCTCACAGTACCCTCTAAAGGAGTCTCGTTTCGAACACATAACGAGCCTCTTATATTCACACTGTGAGTTCCTGAAATTTAACCAGTCTTCGTTCTTGTTACTTTTGCAAGCACGGTTTAGAAGTCGCCTGGTTAATTTCCTGAGTTTTTGCAGTTCTCGTTTCCACCAAGGAACCGTTTTACCGCTTTGGCCTCGGGAAATAGAACAAGCCTCTTCATAGCACTCTAAAAGTGTGCAGTTCACAGTTTTCAATTCATCTTCCAGAGCCACAGGAGTCCTTAGTCGCCTAGGGAACTGTACTTTATTGCGAAGAAGTTCATTGAACGTTGCCCAATCCGTTTTCCTAGGGTTCCGTCTTTGTACTGCAGACTGTTCGCCCGCAACAGTCAGATTGAATTCTAGATATCGGTGATCTGACAGTTAGACCTCGTCTAGCACTCGCCAGTGTGTAATCAATTTTAACAATTTGGAGGTACAGATTGTTATTACTTCGCTTCGATCCCACGAACGTAGGGACGCACCCTACGTTTGCAGTCATAAGACCAGCTGAAGTGATGAAATCAAATAGCTTCTCCCCTCTTGCGCTCTTGCGTCGGTGGAGGATACAAAGAATCATAGGGTAAATAAGCAGAGGCAACTATAATGTTTTTCATCTCGCCATTTATCTGGTATTGTATGATGACCGTAGCTAAATCCTGGGAACAGTATTGTCTCAGCATAGTTGCCTCTAACAGTCTTGACATCAGGACGCAAGCTTTTGGTCTTATGGATTTTTCGTCGTAGAAGATCCTAGCCCTCTACTGATCCAATGCCACAGATTCTGTTAAATCGAACCCACGGCTCTTGCACCAGAAAGATGTAGAGTAAATCCTGTAGCTTTGTCATTTTCGCTGCCAATAGGTAAGAGGGAGCTTTGGCATGCTTCAGGTTAATTTGACCGGTCTTTATGTTTTTCGGCATAAACTTAGTCTATTGTGTTATGGAGAACAGTTAGAAGCGTATGCGGCAGTCCGCGTGTGACGGGGTTTCCCCCACACCGTACCGCCAGAGACTCGATCCCCTCGTGTTTGATTTCTTTGAGAAAAGCCGTACTTGGAAGTACCGCAGTTCCCATGCTCTCATCTATGAAAGATCTCATCTCATCCCGCAAAGCATTCGTCTGTTTTCCACTCAGCACCTTAATTGGGTTGCGGTGTCCGGGTTGCATAGATTCGATCACTCGAACTGGCATCAAGTTAGTTACTTTCACGTCTCTGGCTTCCTGTATGCACTATCCTCCGCGCGCAGCTCCATTCTGGAAGAGCGCACCGAAGATCAATTTGCTCTATATTGTGTGAGTCGAAGACCAACATTGTTCTTCGCTTTCAAAATGGAGATGATGCCCTACAGTTTCCTGATATGACTCAATTTCAGTCTATATAGGAAAAAGTGGAGCACTATATGGTGACTTCCCCTGAGCACATTCAGACTCCAGTCCAGTTCGAATACCAAGTGAAACTTTCCACGTTTGTAGATTTGTCCTTCCTGGCATTCAGGAACTTTACCCTCCAGTGTCCAAAGTTCATGCCCGGGTTCTGTTCACCCAGCATGCGGATGATGTCCTCTGCCTTCCTTCGAGGGCCCGGTAACCAACATCCGGCATGTTCTGTCCTGCATAGCTCAGTGTTCACAATAGTGAACTTGGGCCTACCGCCGGAACTCAAAGTTGGGATTACCTGCTGGAGCCACTTTAAAGCAGCCTCGTCAGTGCACTCCAAATGGAGAAGCCCATAAGTATGTAAACAAAAATTGAATAAATCGGCACATTCGATTTTTCTCTGTAGTACCCAGCATATAAGTCGAAATTTTCTATAACTCGAACGATTTTTCATGGCATATGAGAATTCGACTTAGAGAAGTTTTACTGTATTTATATATTAGAAATAAGAAGAAAACACCTATTAGCAACACCGGCAAAATGTCATGATCCCTTTTACCTTACTCCGGAACAACACATTCACATTATTCGCACCACTATTGGAACTGAATTTAATTTAACAATATTACTTTCAACCTAATCTTCACATGTATGGTTACCACTTTCGCCTTGGTGGGGTACAGCACGTCAACCACACCCACGGGCCATCGTTCGCGGTTAACTGAAACGCCTGCACTCCTCTACTATTCGCGCCACGTGTCCTTGGAGCGACCCACCCGTCGGCCATCTTGGGCGAGTGGATTCCACTGCATGGTGTGGCCAACAATGCTATTGTTCATTATCATCAACAGCGCAACAAACGATATCCGGTCTAGGCCTGCCTTAATAAGGATCTCCAGACATCCCGGTTTTGCGCCGAAGTGCACCAATTCGTCACCACCACCACCACTAAAAGCTGTCTGGCATCCTGGTGTAC
This sequence comes from Hermetia illucens, assembly GCF_905115235.1. Lineage (NCBI taxonomy): Eukaryota > Metazoa > Arthropoda > Insecta > Diptera > Stratiomyidae > Hermetia > Hermetia illucens. The sequence continues at coordinate 109,148,180 of NC_051851.1, read as the reverse complement.
GCCATCGTTCCATCTCAGGCAGGGCTATATATACTTTTCGGGCTGGATCATCCTCATCCATACGGATTAAGTGACCCGCCCACCGCAGCCTATTGAGCCGGATTTTATCTACAACTTGATGGTAATAGTATCGCTCATGGATTTCGCTGTTATGTAGGCTACGGAATCGTCCATGCTCATGTAGGACGCCAAAAATTTTTCAGAGAATTCTTTTCTCGAACACGGCCAAGAGTTCGCAATTTCTCTTGCTAAGAAGTCTCCGAATAGTACATGAGGACTGGCAAGATTATTGTCTTGCACAGCTTTGACCCCATGCGGAACATATCGAGTGAAACAGTTTTTATAAGCTGAAATAGGCTCTATTGACAGCGAACAATGGTGCACGGATTTCATCGTCGGAGCTGTTATCGGTTGTGATTTTTGACCCTAGATAGGAGAAATTATCAACAGTCTCAAAGTTGTAGTCTCCTATCTTTATTCTTCCCGTTGGACCAGTGCGGTTTGATGTTGTTTGTGGGTTGACGTTGCCAACATATATCCTTGATTGATGTACAGGCCAAGATCTTGCACCGCCTGTTCGATCTGGATGAAGGCAGTTTGTACGTCTTGGGTCGTTCTTCCCATAATGTCAATATCGTCAGCGTAGCTCAGTAGTTGGGTAGGCTTAAAGAGGTTCGTATCCCTCGCATTTACCTCAGCATCACGGATTAGGTTTTCCAAGGTCAAGTTAAAAAGGACGTATGATAGGTCATCCCCTTAGAACGTTGTTGATGGCGAATAGTCTTGAGAGTGATCCTGCTGCTTTGGGATAGCGACTTCTCTCATAGCCGTGTACAGCACGCTTTAAAGTTGATGAAAAGATGGTGCAACTGATGTCCAATATTCTAACAGTTTTCCCATCGCTTGCCGCAGCGATTTGCTTGCAGTAAAGCCTCTTTAGTGTGGGCCAATGATCTTCTGGGCGTATGGGGCTGTACGACCTAGCAAGATAGCGAAGAATATCTTATAGATGGCACTCAGCAACGTAATACCCTTATAAATGCTGAACTGCATATCTCCCTTTTTATATTTGGGATAGATAATGCCTCGGTGCCAATCGTCAGGCATTCCCACACCTTGATATAAGTTGCTTGTCGCCTACATATTTAACCAATTCGGCTGTAATTCCATAGGCCCCGGGTGACTTATGATTTTTAAGCCGATGAATTGCACGGACGGTTTCTTCTATACTTGATGGTAGCAGTATTTGCCCGTGGTCTTCAATTGGCGGGACCTTCAACTCACCGATATTCTGGTTATTCAGCATTTCATCAATGTACTTAACCCATCGCTCCAATATACCCATTTTGTCGGACATCAGATTGTCTCAGGATGAGCATCGAGGTGTGTAAGGCTTCATCGTGCCGACTTGTTGATAAAACTTGTACGCCTGGTGCGATTGCTCCCTGTACTTTTCGAGTTCACAGACCTCGCCGGAGTTCGCGATAAGTCTCTGTGCGTGCCCGAGTTCTTTAAGAATGCAATATTATTCGGTATGCAGCATTCTTATATTACGTTGTTAGTTTACATTCATAGTCGAACCAGCCGTTCCGACACCTTTTGCGGCTGGGGCCAAGTATGTTTGGGATCGTATTTATCATAACATCCTCCATGTGATTGTGAAGATCATTTGTTGATATTATACTTCATCTCCAGGATCTCTTCTTCTTGGCAGCTCCATCTCTGTACAGGGAACGCACGTTCCATGAGAAAATGCGTAAATCGTTATGCCGTTGTTGTTGCGAGGTTCGTCGTTGTAAAGGCTCCTTCTGTTGCTCGTAACGTTGATTTTCCGCGTAGGGTTGTCAGCCAGCCTGGAGCCTGGAGGATCAGTTGGTAAAATTTGTCCCGTTTTTAGGCGCGGGTGACCCGTCTTCATCCTTCTCCGTCTGCAGCTTTTCGTTAAGAAAGAACCACCACCACCACGTGGAGGTGGAGATGGGGTTTGGTAGTAGAGCTGTTTGTGTTGGTTCAACAGACAGTTTCCAGATTTTATGCTCCAACGTGGGTACTAATCCAAATTTCCCTCTAAGACCTATATTACCCTTTGATCCACTGCGACTACCGTATTACGGTAATCACAGAGCGTATAGGGCTGTGCGCCTATCAAGTTCTTGGTTTGGGATGGTATGAAACGACGCAGACAGGTATTAACGGAGGCTTAGACATTTTGAGTGACAGTAGAGGTCACTTTTCATGTGCTACTTCCATACAGCAACACAGAACGAACACTAGCACAGAACAGTCTCAACTTGGGCTTGAGATGATTGCGTTTACAGATTGTGGATAGGGTAGCCAAAGTGGATCTAGCACTGTTCATACGTTGGGAAACATCTAATTCGGTGCCACCATCGGTACAAACCACGCTTCCTAGATATAAAAATTGGTCAACTCCTTGGATGCTCTGCCTATTAATGAAGATAAGGAAAGTTCTATGACCCGTCGAATTCAGAACTTTTTTAAATCCAGACTCACTTGGCCAAGGTACATGGCACGGTGATAGAGCAAAAAGATGTTTCCAGCGTAGCCGAGGTATCCGAGGAAAGATGTTATTGTCCACTGAACTCCTCCTCCGAACGTTCCCCGGACAATATAGCACGAAGAACGTCGCCGATAACGAGAAGAAATAATATCGATGACAAGATGCAATCCTGGCAAACTCCACTTTGAACTGAAATCCTCTGAAATTTTACCTTGGTGAAACACGTGACATTTTGCGCCATTATATGACGCTGCCTAGATACTATATCTATTAGTATCTCCGGAATACCCCTCCTGCGTAGAGCACGCCGATACACTGCCTTGTTCACGCTATCAAAAGCTTTCTTGAAATCGATGAAGAGCAGATGAAGCGAAGATTTAACCTTCGTGCGTGTTAGGTGGTCAAAGCAGGAGGATCCGTGGTGAAAATCAGCCTATCCTATGTTGATCAAACTTTCAAGATGTTCTCTGAGGCGTTCCAGGATTATTTTAGCTAGGACTTGGGAATTTTAAGGACCAACCCCTTCTTCGGTAGATCTAAAGTAACCACAGGTGCAGTGATAAAAAACTATGCTGAGAGACCCGTCAAGGCTTTACTCCGTTTGAGTGCATTGATGGCCGCAATTATTTCCCCTCTGCTTGGAGGAACAATCCGAATCCGCATGCTGCGGTACTAGTCATTTCATCCACAAGAGAAGGAATCTTATCGGATGTGATAGGGATAAGAGCCGTCATCGTCATCGTTGATGAGCAGTCGATCGTTAACGTCCTTCACTGAGTCATCAGAAGATTTGCGACCACATGTAAATTCTTTTGTGATGCGGTATATACTTTTGAAATCTTAGCAAAATCTCTCTTGTTACGGCACACACTACGCCAAGACCATGATTTCCCACCACATGTACGAACAAGGTGTTATCAAACCCCCTCGCTCATCACGATCACAATGTAGCCGACCCCGCTTGTGAACGGCAAAAGGCTGAAGAGAAAGAAGTGATCACGATCACAATGTCACCTTTAGGAAGCCTCTCCTGAACTGTGAATAATTGCTCGGAATATTGCTTTCAGATGTCTGTCGCTTTCCGGTAGCCATCAGAACCAACATGACATCGGATTCGGGTCTTCTGCCACTTGGCTTTCCAGAGTACAAAGGCACATTGCTGCAAGAGGGAGAGGAGTACACTCCAGAGTCCCAACATCTTACTTGACTTAGGCCCAGAACGTCCAGCTTATATCGTTGAAATTCCCGCTCTAGCTGAGAAAGCGAGCATTCTGGGGACCCTCGTAATCATTATGGAGAAGCGTGCGCATATTCCAGAAACCAATCATAGTCCATTTTCGTCTTCGGCCTCCTTTTCCGAAACGCTTCAAATTTCAAAGTTTGCAGGTTGCTAACACACAAATTTCTATCCCTTTTAATCGTCTCTTACGACGCAGGGAAGACTTACAGTGTATTGTTAAGCCTCTCTGGATGAAAATCGTATTCATTGGGTCAATATTGCAATGCGGAACATTATGCGTTTCACAATATTGTACTGACTCACAAGCATATTCCGCATGTTCTTATGCATAGCTTTTTCTACGACAATATCGGTCACACTTGCCGGCCGCCACCGGTGAGTTACCTCATTGAGATACGAGTGCTAAATCCGCAGTTAGGTTCACTGAAGTGGTTATAACATACTTCACCTGGAATACTTAGACTTGAACCTCACCGATATTAACCATTTTTTGGTTTTCCAGAACAGAGCACCAAGGCTACCTGAGCAATCAACACACCACCCATTTTCGTGGAGGCTCGTCGCCACTGCTTCCACTTCCTTATTGCACTGTGATTTCTCTGACAGGAGTGCGCAAGTTGGCGTCCGGTGCATACTATCCCTGCCGGTTGTTTTAAGTCTGATTTGCCTCACATCTCCACCGGGGTCAGAGAAAATCTCCACCATTCAAGCTACTTTCTAGTATAGCGGACTGTAGTCTTTTTCCTTAGGATCTCGTTTTACGCCTGAGTTACCTTCACTTTCGAACCTAATCCATTCAGTCTGCAGATCCTGAACCTGCGTTTTGTCCCGGGAAGTAAGCAGCTGTTGATCATCACTGTTGTCCGTTAGTAGATCCCGAGGTCTGCTATTTAGTATGGCCTAATGTGTATGAGAATCTTCGTACATAAGACTTGCTACCAAAGGCATTTTTTCACATAACATTTAAAACTACTGACTGCGGCGTTGCTTCACGAGGCTTCCTTCGAAGTTGGATGACACTTGCTGCCACACTTTGTCTAAAATTCTTGCAACCCCTACTAAATTAATACCATTATGGGACCGAACTGACCTCGTCTTGTGAATCTACAGAAAGCAGCTAGGTATACATACATTAGTGCTAAGGTCCGAACAAATTTGTAAAGGCAAAGACTTGATGGTGCCGATAAATGTAACCACATATACCTTTGTAGGTTTTGAATATCTGAGAAAGCCAGTTCTAATCTGGAAGAGATCACACATATCGGTTCACACGTTCTAAAATACTAAATAGAATATATTCTGGCGCTACAACATAAAGTTTCTCCCGAACCAACGCTCATATAATAACGATCGTTGGTCTCATGAATGTGTTGAATCAGCACATCTCTTAAGTAAGACTTTCCCAGAACGTGATCGTAGAGAAAATCAACGCGTTATTTACTCTTCCGCTGCCTTCCTCCACAAAAGAACTGAGAGCACCCAGCTAATGCTGCTTTTCCACTGGAAGCCCTTGGTTCAGTCTTCTGGCACAAACTACCGCGTCCTCGGCCTACTGCAATTCTACGGCAGATAAAGTGCCTGTTTTCTTAATTCCTCATCCGACGGATCCAAGTAACTGACTAAACAACAAGAGACACGATCTGTTGGGTTCCATTTTAACCAGACATGGTTTTAGTTCCAAAAATGAGTTTAATAATGGCCTTGACCATATTTTGTTTCTCTGTTTTCATAACAAAACTTACTAATGAGATATTCCAAAGTTCTTTCTCGTACACTGTGTGGTTTTCTCCTCTTCTAATAGCATACACTTTTAAGGTTTTGTGCGAAACAAAACCTTATTAGAATGGATTCAATGTCTGTTTGTCTGCCAAACCCGATTTATTCAGAAACGGCTAAACCGATTGTCACGAAATTTGGTGAGAACTTTTGGTCTGTGAATCCTGAATCTGTACATATACAGGGTGCGGCAGCATAACTTTCTTTTTTAAAATGCGCGCCACTCAGTTAGTTGATGTCATAGCGGAGAGCTAGTGGTCTCGTTCAAGAGGGGATACTGTAAAGTTTTGTTCCGACACGGTTCAGTCGCCATCATGCGTTGGAATAGTGAGGAGCGTGCCTTTGCCGTTGAGGTTTACTTTTCAAGCGGATGTTCGGTTATTGCAACACAGCGTGCATTTCGGAATCGCTTCGTCCCAGACCGCAAATCAATTGTTACATGGGTCACTACATTCAGTGAGAGCATCAATGTTGCGATCGCCACGGCGTTCTGCGCGCAAACACGCATCTGCCCTTGGACTATCCGATCGTTCTGTGAGAAGAATTCTTCGTGATGATCCTCATTTTCATCCCTATAAGATGGCGATAGTGCAGGAACTTTCAGAACGTGACTTCAATTCACGGATGAACGCGTGTGAGCTTCTTCTTGATGTCGTTCCCGAGGGTGCTATTGTTTCTTTTTAGCGATGAAGCCCATTTTCATTTGTGTGGCTCGGTTAATAAACAAAACATGCGCTACTGGGCTGACACCAACCCTCGAGAATTGCATCAAAAGCCTTTGCATTCACCCAAAGTCACAGTGTGGTGTGCAATTTCCTCAGCTGGAATTATTGGTCCCTGGTTTTTTGAGGAAAATGAGGTTACAGTGACAGTGAATTCGGACCGGTATGTAAATATGCTACAGAATTTTTTTCCCACGGCTAGAAAATTTGGATTTGGGGGACACTTGGTTCCAACAAGACGGTGCAACAGCACACACTTCAAGAGTATCGATGGCTGTTTTGAGGGAACACTTTCCCGAGCGCCTTATCTCAATTAGAGGCGATTTGGAATGGCCGGGACGCTCTCCCGATCTGTCCCCTTGTGATTTTTTTCTATGGGGTTTTTTGAAATCCCGTGTTTATGTGAACCGTCCAAGAACCCTACAAGATTTGAAGACCAACATCCAAGAAGAAATTGCCAACATAACACCTGCTATGCTAATAAGAGTCATGACAAATGCCAGAAATCGGTTTACGCAATGTATGGAGAATGGGGGACGTCACCTAACAGATTTGATCTTCAAAACAATGTAAATAAAAACTTTAGACATGTACCTACATTATAAAAAATAAATAAATATTTTCCGATGCATACAATAGTTTTTATTGAGTTTCGAAAAAAGGAAGTTATGCTGCCGCACCCTGTAGCATGTGGCACCATTTTGTGCTGAATTTAGGGAGAGGGGGGGAGCTCCCCATACATACGTCAGGGGGTGCAGAATATGGCCATGAGGGGCATCAAATAAAAGGGCTCAATTAGTATTTTTCGAAATTGTAGGAGATTCAGGGCTCAAATTGTGTGCCCCGAAAAGTGTAACAGGCCTCGTTCTCAGAAATTATCCAAACGAAAAATCTGAAAAAAAATCATAATGGTGCAGCTGCGCGAAATCTAGGCCTCAAAATACATCCCGTTCCGATATCTGCCCAAAAAAAATTAATAATAGTATATCACCATATATTAGAAATGTTGATGATTTCCCGCGCCTAAAAACGGGACAAATTGTACCAACTGGTCCTCCAGGTTGGGGGTTGGGTAGGGCTGACAACCCTACACGGAAAACAACTTGTTACGAAGCCACAACAGGAGCCTCGGACAGGACGGATTTTAAAACGACGGACCCGGCAACGAACACGGAATAACGATTTGCGCATTTTCTCATGGAACGTGCGCTCCCTGTACAGAGATGAAGCTGATGAGCAGCTAGCCGATACCCTGTCCCAATATAGGGCTGATATAACAGCGTTGCAAGAGATGCGATGGACAGGGACCGGTTTTCTGGAGAAGAGCCACTACACCATATATTATAGCGGTCATCCAGTAAACCATGTGCTCGGAGTAGGTTTCTTAGTCAGCCAAAAAATGAAACCTGCTGTTATCGGCTTTGAAATCATAAGCGAACGGCTATGCACTCTGCGCTTGCGAGGCAAGTTTATAAATATAAGCCTCATAAACGTTCACGCCCCTACAGAGGAGACTGCAGAGTCGGAGAAGGAAACCTTCTACGAGGCAGTAGAACCCAGATATGATATCAAAATCATACTTGGGGATTTTAACAGCCAAGTAGGGAAGGAGCCCGTATTCTGGCGATACGTTGGCTCCCATAGCTTACACGAAAAAACAAATGATAACGGACTGCGGATTATTCAATTAGCAGGGTCACACGAAATGGTTATTGGAAGTACCTGGTTTGCGCGGAAAGCGGTCCACAAACATACATGGGCCTCTCCAGACGGGACCACTTTCAACCAAATTGACCACGTGTTGATCGAACGCCGCCACCTTGATGAATGTCAGAACATATAGGGGGGTCAATATAGACTCGGATCACTATCTCGTTGGCATGGTGCTCCGAGCTCGAATTACAATACCACCTGGAATCCCCTCTGACAATCAAGTGAGAGTGAACAATGAAGCCATCCACAACACCTATAAGAGGGAAATGAATGCCGCAATAACTGCAGTCAACAGAGGACCTGGAGATGAAGCATCAACAAATAATCTTCACAATCACCTGAAGAACGTTATCATGGATACGGCCACAAACATACTTGGCCCCAGCCGCAAAAGGAGTCGGAACGGCTGGTTTGACGATGAATGTAAGCTAGCAACGGAACGGAAGAATGCCGAATACCGAGTAATGTTGCATTCTCAGAGAACGCGGGCATGCGCAGAGACTTATCACGAACTCCGTCGAGTGGAGAAGCGACTTCACAGACGGAAAAAGGAAGCCTGGGAGAACCAACAAGTCTATGAACTAGAAAAGTACAGGCAGCAACCGCACCAGGCGCGCAAGTTTTACCAACAGGTCAGCAGGATGAAGCCTTATACACCTCGATGCTCATCCTGCCGAGACAAAGAGGGAAATCTGATTTCCGACAGAATGGGCATATTAGAGCGATGGGTTGAGTACTTTGTTGAGCAAGCGATGGAAAAACTGTTGGAATATGGACAACAGTTGCACCATCTGTTCATCGACTTTAAAGCCGCCTATGATAGCATAGCCAGGGTAAAACTGTACACGCCCATGAGAGAATTCGGTATCCCGACGAAATTAATAAGACTGACTAAGCTGACCCTGACCAATGTGCGAGGCCAGATAAAAGCAGCAGGATCACTCTCAAGACCATTCGACATCAACAACGGTCTACGACAAGGGGATGCCCTATCATGCGTCCTCTTTAACCTGGCCCTCGAGAAAGTGATCCGTGATGCTGAGGTAAATGGAAGAGGTACGATCCTCTTCAAGTCCACCCAACTACTGGCCTATGCTGATGATATCGACATCATGGGAAGAACCACCCGAGACGTGCAAACTGCCTTCATCCAGATCGAGCAGGCGGCCATTGGGGCGAGATCTTGGGCTGCACATCAATGAAGGCAAGACAAAATATATGGTGGCAACGTCAGCACCGAAGACGAATCAACCAACAGCATCAAACCGTACTGGTCAAACACGAAGAAGAATAAGTATAGGGGAATACCGTTGACAATTTCTCCTATCTAGGGTCGAAAATCACAACCGATAACAGCTACGATGGTGAAATCCGCGCACGGTTGTTGTCAGCCAACAGAGCCTATTTCAGCTTACAAAGACTGTTCCGCTCGAAACGTCTCACCATAGGGTCAAAGCTCTTACTGTACAACACTATGATCTTGCCAGTCCTTATGTATTCCTCGGAAACTTGGGTTCTTAGCAAGAAAAATTGCGAACTCTTGGCCGCGTTCGAGAGAAGAATTTTTGGCCCCCTACATGAGCATGGACGATTCCGTAGCCTACACAATGACGAAATCTATGAGCGATACAATGACCGTCCGGTTGTGGATAAAATCCGGCTCAATATGTTACGGTGGGCGGGTCACTTAATCCGTATGGATGAGGATGATCCCACCCGGAAAGTCTATAAGGGCAATATCTATGGTAGGAAAAGAAGACAAAGCAGACCCTGCCTAAGATGGAGCGATGGCGTGGATCAGGACGCCAGACAGCTTTTAGGGATATCGAATTGGTGGACCTCGGCGCAAAACCGGGATGTCTGGAGTTCCTTATTAAGGCAGGCCTAGACCGGATACCGGTTGTTGCGCCGTTGATGATCATGATGATGATTTCCCGAGGGACCCCAAACTTCCTATAACCATTGATGATGTGGATCAATTTTTGGAGCAATGTTTCATAGTGAAGATCCCTAGCTGGAATGAGATGAAAGCCCTATCAGAGAAGCCAACGAGAAGTACGAGTCGAGACCTTTCATTTGATGCCCCGCATAACTACATTCCGAGAAAAATTATTCAACAATTTAAGATCGTCTGCGTAAAGCAAATACCGGCAGGTGAGGATGGAGGCGAGGTCATTGATAAAAAACACCAAACACCAAAAATTCTTCAGAGAATTCTTCTCTCGAACGCGGCCAAGAGTTTGCAATTTTTCTTGCTAGGAACCCAAGCCTCCGAGGAATACATGATGAGTGGCAAGATCATTGTCTTGTACAGTAAGAGCCTTGTCGCTTCAACCGAAACAGTTTTTGTAAACTGAAATAGGCTCTGTTGACAGCCAACAATGGTGCGCGGATTTCATCGTCATAGTTGTTATGAGTTGTGATTTTCCACCCCAGATAGGAGACACTTTCAACGGTTTCAAAGTTGTAGTCTCCTATCTTTATTGTTTTCGTTTCATCAGTGCGATTCGATGTTGTTCGTTCTTTGTTTTTTGACGTTACCACGCCTTCCACCGCCTGCTTGAGCTGGATGAAGGTAGCCTGCACATCTCAAGTTGTTCTTCCCATAATATCAACATCGTCTGCTTAGGCCAGCAGTTGGATAAACTTGAAAAGGATGATACCTCTTGCATTGACATCTGCATCACGAATCAATTTTTCCAGGGCCAGGTTAAAGAGGACGCGTGATTGGGCATCACCTTGTCAGTGCAAGCAGTGATGCTGCTGCTTTTATCTGGCCTCGCATATCGGTCAGGGTCAGCTTAATCAGTCTTATCAATTTCGCCGGAATATCGAATATCCTCACATGGCCGTGTACAGTTTTACCCTGGGTATACTATCATAGGTGTGACCTTAAAGTCGATGAACAGATGGTGCAACTAATATCCATATTCCAGCAATTTTTCCATCGCTTGCCGCAGATAGAAAATCTGATCTGTTGCTGATTTGCCTGGAGTGAAGCCTCTTTGGTATGGTCAATGATGTTTTGGGCGTACGGGGCTACCCGGCCGAGAATATCTTATAGATGGTACCCACCAAGGTGATACCTATATAATTGCTGCACTGTGCGTGATATCTCCCCTTTTATGTATGGGACAAATAATGCCTCATTGCCAGTCGTCAGGCATTGATTCGCTGTCCAACACCTTGAGCATCAGCTGATGAACCGCTTGGTGTAATTGGTCACCTCCATATTTAATCATTTCGGATATAATTCTTAATTTTGGTTGTTGAAAATCAGATTCGGTGATTGTTTTGGCGTGCGAAAAGTAAAATTAAACCGGTCGAAATGCCTCAGAAAGTTCAAGTTGGCTGTGACTTCTACAAAAACTCAGTGGACATCGAAATACGTTGCGCTAACTTTTGTCCCAAGTACTTCCGCAAGTCTTCCTCCGGTCTCATCTGATCTCAGTCGATGAAGCACATGCACCGTTACAACAATTCAGGCTTTGCCAGTAAAGACTTCGATTGCTCCTTCGGTGGCACAACTGATGCCGTTCGTTTCACTTACACAGTGGGTAGGCAGTTCCGATCCGACGTTCTCGAAAATTACTCTTATAGCCAATCAAAAGAGCAGCTCATAAACCCTGTCAGTGAGAGAGACGACTAAACTTAACCAATTCCTGGTAGAGCTAACGCTAGGTGATCTTGCAGCAATCCAACTGCTTCGTGAAGTGATTGGGTGGTAACAAAGTCGACGCCGAGCTACTACAATTTTTGTGAGAGCACACAGTCCATCCTGATATGTGCGGTTTCGGAGTCTGGATATGTTAGCTGTCATCGCGTACAAAGTTCATGAGGTACATGTGCAACGCATGGTTGATGAGGTGTCTTGAGACAACTCAAATCAGATGCCTCAGCTGCAACAGATGGTGGCAGCATTAACAGCCACCGTCTCTGAGTTGGCAGAAGCCGTCGGTGCTTTGCGTTCGGGGAGTAGGACTAGATCTGCCTCCCGGACTATCGGACAGTAGGTCGTTGGGCCTTCGGCAAATACCGCGGCATGCTAGTACCATTGTAGGTCCGCTGAAAAGACTAAAAATGTACCAGCCCCTGCAATTTCTTATCAAACAAATCAGACTTATTAGGAGTTCGATTACCCTTGAAGGAATTCAACTGGACCCAGTCAAGGTGCCATCGATTTCGAGCTTCCCGCTTCCAAAAACTGTCAAGCATCTCAGAAGGTTCTTGGGTATGTTAAACTTCTATCGTCGTTTGTTGCCCAAGCCCGCCCACCATCAATCAATCCTTAACGCCTTCTTATCTAGGCCGAAAACCAAAGACTCCGGTCTGATCGTTTGGTTTCCAGACGCTGTCTAAGCAACAGTTGGTGGATGGTACACTTCTGGCTTTCCCTCAGCAATATGCTCTTCAATAAAACAGTGAATCAAATCTGGCAGCCGTTGAGCTTCTTCGCCAACAGAGTGATCGTGAGTTATTCGCCGCGTACCTCGCGATTAAATACTTCCGGTATTCTCTTGATGGCAGGTCGTTCACATTATTCACGGACCATAAGCCACTCACTTTCGCTTTAAAAGAAAAGCCCGACAGTGCACTCTCGCCAACTTCGGCACTTGACTTTTATCATCGCACCGAGACATTCGGACAACGAACGGTCGCGCCGCAGTATTTCTGGCCGTCCATGAACAAGGACATTAATTCTTGGGTCAAACATTGCGTCGCATGTCAGAGGTACAAAACAACAAAGCATGTGAGGAAAGAGGAAGGTGTGTTCCCTCGGTCCACCAAGCGTTTCCACACAATCCACCACGAAATCATTGGCCCTTTGCGAGATTTGCACGGTTCCAGGTACTGCCTCACAATCATCGATAGGTTCACACGGTGGCCTGAGGCGATACCTCTGAAAGACTTTTTTGGGGCAACAGGGTAGGTGAATGCGTTTACGCAGTGTGTTGGGCTCCCGTACGCTGCCGGACTACCAACTAAACACCTCTCTGTCCACATAACTTCGGGCAGACCTCCCGCTCTCCCGGCTTTGGGAGCCTTCAAGTCAGGGATATTCTTTTACCAGGGGAGGAAGGGAGTTATTAGTTCAGGGAGCTCTTTGTCATCCAGTCCCTCCACCAGTCAAGTTCAATCTTCTTGGCAATAAAAAGAACCCGCATTAGCGCAACACAACTCCAGCCACACGCCCCACCTGTGCAGCTTAGACTGGAAACCTCCATGCCCGCTTTGAAGTTGAGTAAGGAAGTAATCAATCTCACCATGCCTTCGGTTCAGACATGGATCTAAATTGTTGATGAGCTTCGCAGTCCATCTGCCTCTTGGCTCATTTTGCCAAAAGAGTTTTCAATCGGTAAGGGTGCCTTGACGTTTTTCACGGGCATTCAACTGTCTTAAGTTTTCGTCTTTAGGGCGGTAGACAGCTTTCCGCTTCTTGGTAAGGAGGGCAACGGGGATCACGGCCGGTTCTGAGACAGTACGATAAGGAGACGTCACTCGCAAAGCTCTCCGTCTTTGCATTTGAGTAAGGCACTTACGATGCACTCCTTTGTCGAGGGCATCATCGCATACCTCCACGCCATAGAGCAGAACCAACTGCGTTGTTCCCATACAAAGACGTATCCTAGTAGATAAAGGGCCCCGAACATTCGCCATTAGCCGACTCAAGGCTGGGACTCCAGCTGCAGCCCTATTCGCTGCTGCTTTAATTTGCTCGAAGAAGCTCATCTTCCAGTCGAGCAATAAATCAATTACCTATTTTGACTCTATAGTCAATCGCCGATCGCATATCTGTCCATCTTACGGAATTGATGGCATTTCTGACATCATCAAGCAAGCGTTGAATGTCCCAAGCAGCAAGTCTACCCGTTGACGAAATACCAGTTTGTAAAAATGCGCCGGGATACCATCAGGATCTGGCGCCTTCTTATTTTTGATGGTGAGAACCACTTCTTCGAGCTCTCTCGTTGTGAAAAGGGGGCAATCCGCGACGCTTTCCAAACTATTGACATCAATCCATACAGGTTGTCCCAAGCAGCAAGTCTACCCGTTGACGAAACACCAGTTTGTAAAAATCCGCCGGGATACCATCAGGATCTGGCGCCTTCTTATTTTTGATGGTGAGAACCACTTCTTCGAGCTCTCTCATTGTGAAAAGGGGGCAATCCGCGACGCTTTCCAAATATTGACATCAATCCATACAGGTTGTCTGGGGAATAATGCCCGTACAATGCGGTCCATCTGGTCGGTACTCGGCAGAGCCCCGATTTTCCCGGTGACAAGCTTACGCCAAGTCCATACGGATTCTAATTCACCTCTTTAACCAGTTTCTGCAAACAACCACGAGCTTTGCTTTTATTTATCGCGCCGCCTTTATGGCGCATACCTTCTCGTTGGCGTATAAACGTTGTACCAAATGGCGGAGCTTATGACATATGTATATGTCGGCTCATCTAGATGGAATTTGTCACTTGTCTCCGCAATACCTTTATAAGGGTGGTGTCGAGAGGTTATCAAATCAACATTTAGCGTATCAAGTTAAAACTGTTTCGATCACCCTTTTGTTCGTTTCCCATTGACTTTTTTATTCAAGCTAATCTTAATGAGTTCTCGTAAGCACGATGAGTGAAATTTCGTATCGATCGCGGATGCCCGCATTTCCGACGTAATGATAGCGTGTTACGACACTGATCCAACGAAACATCTTCGCCCCCATTATTCTCATACGGTGTTCATACCATATAGGACGACAGGACGCCAATTTTGGAAGACCATTTCATTCAAGTTCGGATTTGGCTGATAATTAAGCGGGAAGAAATTTATAAACAGCAAATGTTTAGAATTTTCTTTTTAAAGAAAATTTACGTTTTAAATAATTTGTTCTTAATAAGGTATATTTCAATAAAATTGTTAATTTTTACTTTACACCACAAATTTTAAGCTTTGAAACGAAACGCTTGTAAAAATTGAGAAAAAATATGAAAAAAAACATTTTCTTTTAATAATATTTCGTAATTTAGAGATTCAACTAGAAAATAGTAATACACAAAAGGTATATGTTCCACTCAAGCAAGATCGAAGAAGTATTTTTTAAAATATCTTGCATACCGACCTGACTGTTCAAGAAAATGTGACTGCTCTACTAATATTCAGCCAAGTTGATGATCCGATGGAAACCTTGCAAAATAAATATTCATTTGTGACCAAGAATGTCTCTTGCCAGAATCATTGTATAATAATAATCGTTGGCACAACAATCCAATTGAATCTGGGCCTTGAAATGTGTTAGAGCCCTTCATTCAAAACCGTAACGGCACAGTACATTACACGTCAAATCACGATACAAATTCCACTGCCATCAGTGAGATTTGAACCGCGACTTTCCGTACGACAGCCTTGTGCTCTAACCACTCAGCTGTCCGGACAGAGAATCATCATACGGTTGCAATAAACCACATCCCCGCGCCATCGCTGCCGGTTCCCGTCAATCAGCTTCAGCTGCCTCTATGATTGGGCTTCCGCTTCTTGATCAGACATATATTGATGAAAGTTTGGAGCTTTTGAATAACAGTGGCAATCGCTTTCCATGTACCATTCCCATATAGCACAGACAGAACAGTAACAATTTGATGCTAGAGTTGAGATCTTTACCCTTCCAAATTGTACATCCGGTGCCGCCATCGGCAGAAGCAACGCTTCTTAGATATTCAAATCGATCAAATCGAGTATTGTAGGTGCACTCCCTGTTGGAATAATACTAAGTTATATTTTGAAAAATTTTTAATACCGCACATAACAGCCATGCTTTATTTTTGTAACTTAGAACACATTTTCCTCTGGAAATGAAATTACGTTATGGTGAAAATTGACCACTTATTCCAAAATCAAAATTATTTTTTCGTTAGTCACATTTTGCCCAACGTCATACGTATGATATTACCATGTAAATGATAAATTAAAAAAATTCTTGGCAAACTTGTAAACATTTTTTCAGTGATTCTCTCTGGTTCTTTCATTAGGAACTATTATAACCAGTTTTATTTCCTTGCAGTTATTGAACTATCTAAAGAGTTAAGAAATTGGTTGAGCAATGCTGAATTGGTCCATGGTCCAGCTAGAGCGATAATAGCTCCGTGAGTCAATAATTTCAAAATAGAGATTCTACAATAGTAATTATTTTTTTCTCAATTTAGCCATGCTGGTTACGCATATAGCGGCGAATGTGCTGGGTATGCCTATCGTCAAGTTAGCCCCGCCGTGGTGTAAGTTAGCATCTAATTTCGAATCCTTCTTTTACCTTAATTCTACTGATTTTAGAAGACGTATTTTTATCCTGGGACCATCTCATCACGTACGTCTTCGTGGTTGTGCACTTTCAATAGCAAAAACCTACAAGACACCTTTTTATGATCTCACAGTGGATACTCTGAGTATGTTAAAAGTATTTCTATAAGCATATATTTCAATTTCGTCGATTTAATCCACGCTATCTACTTGAATCCAAATAAACAGTTGATTTATTCCTAAACCGGGATATGTTATTTATTTGCAAATATGTATTTCGGACACCAATTGTGTCCTTCCTCAGTACATACTGGATTTAAATTTTTCCTCTCTTCTATTTTTTAAATATAGAATTTTACCCAGGGATGTTTTAATTATGATAAGATAATTTAATTAGACATTGGAGTTTGAGTGACAATCATATTGTCGGCTGTCTCACTGGCCACCTATCTCGGGAGCTTCGGTTGAACGTGGCTAGTGTTGGTGAGGTAGCAATGGGGAACCCCCTGCCCCCTTTTTGAGTGACATGGACAAGATTGAATATTATCTACAATCGAAATGCCTGCTCTCAATGATCTGGAAAAAGTATGTAGATGACCATTGTCCATAAAGACATGAATAAGGCACATCGGAAAGAAAAGGAGTATATGATCAAACACCGGAGTTGAAGAACGGTTTTCAAAAATCGATTATTGAAAATCTGACGAGAAAAAATACGCAACGCCAAGAAATACGAACATTGACATTCCTCGTCAACAACTTGGAAGCGAAGAGAAGAAAAGGGATCATGTACTTAGCGGTTTCGTCGAAGTTTAAAAAACGATGAAAGGATTGAACGTCGACATGATGTCATCGAGTAGAATGCACCAACTCAAAAGTAAGCTCAGATTTCCCACAGACCGAGAATTAAAATGATACGTCCAGAATGTGAGAAGAACTATATAGGACAAACGAAAAGACTTGTTTCGGTACCTAGGGGAGAGTATGAGAGAAAAGCGGAAACGCCCAGGAAAAAGAAAGAAGAACGCAACGCAGAGGACAGCATTACGTGTCACCACGTTTATGTCAAGGACTACGGGAACAGTAGGAAGTTAGATACGCATGGGAGCTTGGCAATCTTACGGGGAACAGTTTGAACTATGCCACAGGCAACGTACAAACAAAGCTTCTGAGAGACACCTGCAATATTATGGGCACTCAAACCCCAATATCTAATTAAATGCCCGAAATACGTATTTACAAGTAAATAACATATTCTGGTTCGGAAATAAATCAACTATAAGATTTAGATAAGGTTTTAAACAAATATTTTAAAATAATTAGAAAGCAATCTTTTTTTCTAGTTAACGCTCAATTAGAAAAAACCCAGCAATTTTCCTGGATGGATATGAAAACTGACGAAAATGAACATAGTATTGAAATGCAATTACCTTTTATTGCAAAAATCATGCAAGAGTAAGTATTAAAAGTAAAAAGAGACAACTCGTTTCATTTGCTTCTCATAATTCATGGATTAGGTATAAGGATCAATTCACAATTATCCCCGTGTTAGTGGGATCATTATCTCCTGAGCAGGAAGCAGTTTACGGCGACGTTTTTGCACCGTACTTCAAAGATCCTCAAAATTTGTTTATCATATCATCAGACTTCTGTCACTGGGGTGAAAGATTTAATTATACCTATTATGATAAAACACAAGGACCAATACACAAATCAATTGAAAAGCTAGATAAACGCGTAAGTTGTTATAACCGGGTTGCCTATGTGACGCTTGATATTTCAACCTGTTTTTAGAATTAGTTTTTTTTTGCCACAAGAAAAGATTGTAACCAATTTTAATATTATTCGGAGTCTTGAATTATGATACATTTTTGATTAACGAATTTGATAATTGTATTTGTTTTTTTTTTTTTGTAGGAAGCGTATCTCTGTTTGTAGTAATCTGAAACCAAAAATTTGAGCTTTTACTTTTCTGTATAATTATCTCTATCGGCCGAATTTTACTAAACGTTACATTTTCCTAAACATTAAAATCCTGGAAATTAATTAAATTAATTGTTCGTTTTGTAGGCATTTTAACTTGCCTCGTGCTGTTACTTGGTAAATATTTTGAATTCTAAACTTTCTGCGGTTTACTGCCAACGTATCATATCGTCATCAAAATATACATAAAATAAAAAATTCTGAAAACCGTCACATAGGAAAATCCCCTTAATATATATCGTTTTTTAACTTAGTTGAAATGCTTCACAGGGGATGGATGTTATCGAATCATTGGAGCCTGCAATGTTCACTGATTATTTAAAGAAATTTGGCAACACGATTTGCGGGCGCCATCCGATTGGTGTTATGCTGAATGCTGCTAAAATCATTCGCTCACAAGGTTATAATATGGGCTTCCATTTTTTGAATTATGCGCAAAGTAGTGAATGTCACAATATGACTGACTCTAGTGTAAGTTATGCTAGTGGTTCTCTCGTTTTTGAATTTCAATACGATTAGGTAAAATTAAGAGAAGAATTTACCTCATCAAAATGGATATGGTAGATTTCATAATTTTAAATTCGTTGAAAGGTTTGCTTAACATAAGTTGTTTAATTTAAGTTCTCAAAAACATTGACATTGTCATTTTAAATATAATATTGTTCTTAATTTGCCACTAAAAGAAAATTATTAATTTCTAAAGTTAATCAAATAACTATGTCTAAATATAATCAAAATAAGTAATTTTCATCAGACTTTGACACAATATCACATTTAATTATGCTTAAAATTATTTTTACTTTAAAAATCCGGTAATGATAATGATGATATCCTATACTAGTCAAGCCTCTTCGATGCCGTCCGATGAAATTAAAAATTTCGCATATCCCCTACTTGAACCAGGTGAAAAAATAGTTTCCATAGTCCTTATTAGTGACGAACAGACTGGATTGAGGTTTGTATGATATAATTCAGATTTTCTATATATTTTCGATATTTTGAGCCGTGTTGTGATTAAATGAGCCCAAGCAAGCCCTAAACTTGGTTGCGACTCATTCAAGTGAGTTAAACCAGACGTTACCTATCAGAAAGTTGTTTGATCAAAATTTAATAAATTTATGGGTTGTGGAGTCTTTATTAGTTACCTGATTCGAACATACAACAGCACAGTTATACTTATTTGCGAGACGACGAAGTTCTGCTACTAATTTTCTCATCGTGTTAGCTCTTTTGACGATGTCGTCTTGTAATCTGAAAACACCTGCTATGGAATCTATGATGATGAGACCTATATTCTTAATTTTTAACAGTTTAGGTAGTTTGCTGAAAACACAATCCATAAGCTCGTCCTGTGAATGATAGGTTTAAGAGTCTTATGATATTTATATAATAAAATAATACCATTTCAATAATATGCTCAACGAACACGTTCTCTGCATACGAAATGCTACTATCAAATTGCTGCTGGAATTTGTCGATTAACTGATACAGACGTCTCGATGGAAAAATATCTTCAGTGCAAATGTACACCGCATGCTTTTTAAGTCCACCAATATTCTGAGGTAATTGAACCATTAAACACAATTGAAGGAGCAGTTGCGTTTTTCCAACACCCGATTCCCCAAAAATTTCTGTGACACCACGTGTTGATATTCCTCCATTGGTCGCAGCATCCAATGCTATACATCCTAATGATATTCGGCTCCATCGGTAATCTTTATGATGAAACATCTCCAATACTTCACAAAAACTTTGTTCAAATTGTTCTTGAATAAAATAACTATAAGTGTACCTTTGCCATTTTCGATTTGAAAACTTTTTGCTGCTTCCGAACGGACAATATTCATCTCGTCCATGGAAAATCCTAATTTCTTTAATTTAAGATCAGAAAAATCTGCGATGCTACCTGCTTTGTTTAAACAACCTGGATAGTTTTTAGATGAAGTAAAATATCTGCATATTATTGAGTTTACTATAATAACTAGAAATTGAATTCAATTACTTGACAAGCAATAATAATAATCATCGTTGGCGCAACAATCCATATTGGATCACAGCCTTGAAATGTGTTAGAGCACTTCATTCAAGACCGTAACGGTACACTACAGTACACTGTAGGAGACAATGTATGTTATACTCTAACCACTCAGCTATCCGGATACACTTACTTATACTTTACAAGCAGACTGAGCGTTAATATAAATTTGCGTGTGAGAAACTTATTTCTAGGTTTACCACTGCTCCCCCGAATGGAGTTCGGTGCGTCAACCACACATATACGCAATCGTTACGTTTTCCGAACATGTGGTTCGACTCCGTGCAGGTTTATATACTACTGCTCTGTGTCACATGATTCTAATGAGACTCAGTTGTCGTTTAACAGGGGATAGTGGATTTCACTATACGGCATAGCCAGCGATGGAGTTTACTCCTTTTTAAAAGGTTTTGTGTGAAACAAAACCTGAACAGAATCAGTGTTGGGTATATTTGTCATAAATAAATTCGCACGATGATTTTCTATGAATCCAAATATACAAATTCTCATACATACAAAATCTTTATATCTGAAGTTTCCGATATTCCGACTTGTTAATGTTTGTCGTATTCATTGGAGCACTGGCCGAAGAAAAATCACATCAGCATTTCGAGGTTTTAGACAAAACAGAGAAGGCGGAACTAGAGCTATTGATGCTACAGGTAGCGTTGAGCCATCATCAACAGAAATAGCGCTACGAAAGTATACAATTGATGAATGTGTGGCGCGGCAGGATCTGCAGCATTCGAAATTTATTTCGAACTCTCCACTCACTCATTTTTTTTTTTTTTTTTTTTTTTTAAACTCTAAATAGTTCTCTGCACAGTTGAAATAAAACTTGTTTTGGACGTTGCAATGAACTTTACAATTAAAGTTACAAAAAACAATACTGAAAGTAATTAAATTTTACTGCCGCGCCACATCACATGACCGATATCCGATTCCACTCATCCACGACTTTGCGCATCACCTCGCGAATTGCCGCATCTTTTCGATCTTGGACTTAGCCAAGGCATACCACCAAATCCCAGTAGCTCCTGAAGACATTCCAAAGACGGCAATATGCACACCCTTTGGACTCTTCGAGTTCACCCGAATGACTTTCGGATTGTGCAATGCGGCGCAAACCTTTCAAAGGTTCATCCACTCAGTCCTGCGAAACCTTGATTTCTGTTTCGTCTATTTGGATGATGTTTTGGTCGCTTCTTCCACTGAGTCTGAGCACTTAGCCTATCTCGAGTGCATTTTTCAACGTCTCCTTGAGGCCGGTTTAGTCCTAAACGTTGAGAAATGCAAATTCCTTCAACAACAGGTGAGATTCCTCGGCCACTCCATTTCCTCTGAAGGAATACAGCCCGACCCAGACAAGGTGCAAGCAATCACAAGCTTCCCGCGTCCAAAAACAGTGAGGGAGTTGAGGAGGTTCTTGGGCATGCTAAACTTTTACCGTCGTTTCCTGCCCAAGGCCGCCCATCACCAGTCCGTTTTGAACGCGTACTTGTCTGGCCCCAAAACAAAAGACACATGAGAGATTGTGTGGTCTGAAGAGGCTGTCTGCGCGTTCAACAAATCCCGACAGCAACTGGCCGATGCTACACTTTTGGCATTTCCTCAGCAAGATGACCCCTAGCCGTTTTTGTTGATGCCTCTGACATCACAGTAGGTGCTGCCCTTCACCAAAAGGTGGATCAAGTTTGGCAGCCGTTGAGCTTCTTCTCGAAACAGTTGAATCCCGCTCAACGGAACTACAGTACCTACGATCGCGAACTGCTCGCCGCGTACTTGTCCATCAAATACTTCCGTTTCTCCCTAGAAGGCAGGCCGTTCACAGTGTTCACGGACCATAAGCCTCTCACTTATGCTTTGAAACAAAAGCCAGACAAAGCGTCCCCTCGTCAGCTTCGACACTTGAGCTTCATAAGCCAGTTCACGTCAGACATCCAGCACGTGTCCGGCAAGGACAACATAGTTGCTGACGCTTTGTCTCGTGTCTCCGAAGTTAACATCCCCGCCTCATTCGATTTCTCGGCTATTGCCAAGGCGCAGGTGGATGACGCAGCACTTCAGAGCCTCAAGTCCAACCCCAAATACAAATTTCGGGAGTTGCCCATCTTCGGCTCAAACCTCTCGCTCTGCTGCGAAGACTCGGAAAAGGGACCTCGGCCATACATTCCGGCCACATTTCGCAAGGAAGTATTCCACGCAGTTCACGACTTGGCGCACCCCGGCATCAGGACAACAAACCGGTTAGTCACCGGAAAATACTTCTGGCCCTCCATGAACAAGGATATCAATTCCTGGGCCAGAGAGTGCATCGCATGCCGGAAGTGCAAAGTCTCCAGGCATGTAAGGAAAGAAGTGGGTTCATTCCCCCGCACTACCAAGCGTTCCCACACCATACACCTCGACATAATAGGGCCTTTGCGAGACTCGCACGGTTACAAGTATTGCCTCACAATCATCGACAGATTCACGCGGTGGCCTGAGGCAATACCTCTGAAAGACATTACGGCGCAATCTTGTGCCGAAGCCCTCTGCCGAGAATGGATACCTCGCTTTGGCGTTCCTGCAGTGGTCATCACTGACCAGGGAATGCAATTTGAGTCCACTCTTTTCTCGGAGTTAGGCAAACTCCTGGGTTTTAAACGCCAGCGGACTACTGCATACCACCCGCAATCCAATGGGATGCTGGAACGTTGGCACCGGACGCTGAAAGCCGCCATTATGGCACGCGACGACCCGTCCTGGACTCAAGTCTTGCCTCTCGTCCTACTCGGCCTTCGTACAACCCGCCGGGAGGAATTTGCTGCTAGCCCCGCGGAGCTGGTATACGGGGAGAACCCAAGACTCCCAAGCGATCCGGTCTTCGACAAGAGATCGGGTCTCACGGAGTCGGGGTTGGTGCGTCTGCTGAGGGACAATCTCCGACGCATCATAGCGCCACCACCCACTCGACACTCGTCCATACCTGCTTGTTCGCCCAAGGAACTGGACACATGCACGCCCGTGCTGATCAGGACGGATGCCGTCCGGAAGCCGCTGCAGCTTCCATATGAGGGCCCGTACCGCGTTCTCGAGAGGGGAGAACATTTCTTCCAGCTCGAGATCGGTGGTCACAAAAAGGCGGTCTCTTTGTCCAGGCTGAAACCCGTGTGCGCTCGAAGCAGCGTCGTGTCCGCTTTGTGGATTAACGGCGAACGAAGTCGCCGAAACCCCCTAGGTTTCGTCTGGGGGCGGAGTGATGTGGCGCGGCAGGATCTGCAGCATTCGAAATTTATTTCGAATGTTGCGGATGCGGACGGGTAGATGGCGCGGAACTCTCCACTCACTCATTTTCTGAACGCACCGGGGGAGTGGAGAATTAGCGGTTGAAAAATGCCGTTGTTTGGGACAGTAAGGACCGCATGGAAATAAGTCGGTCTCTTCTGTTCCAAACCGCGGCGGCACCTAGAAGAAAAAGTGATTATCCGATTAGAAGTACTTAAAAGGCCGAGTACCCCGTCTTGTCCGCATCTTTCCTGTTCATTGAAAAACAGTTTCAACATAAAATCAATCAAGGAGTTATAATAAATAATATAAACTGAATAAATAATTTTGCCCGGCTAGATCGGCAAAATATCTCTATGTGCGACGATATCCTCTGAAAAATTAGAAAGTGTTCAATTCAAGTTGCTGAATAAATATTTGCATTTCTTACTCAATTTCAATGTTAACTGTAAATTAGATGGTTCGAAATAATGCAGTGACAGAACAGATGTGTGCCTTGGTTACCACTTCCAGAACCATGTGCCCAAGATCGATAATTTGGTTGCAGAGCAAGCAAATGTCATCAGCATAATCGAAGTGTTCTGACGGCAATGTGAGGAACGCCGCCTACAGGAAGAAGCACCAGAATACGAACAATCATGGCTTGATACGCTCGAAAACTTCGCGACTTCATCCAGGAAAGAGGCTCAACCGATCAAGACAAGCCGACCATGCTTCTGAACGGGGTAAAGATGGTTGAGTCGACTCAAATATGCCAATCATTCCATTCATGTGAATGATGCGACTCACCTTGAAAGAGGCGAGTCGACTCAAAAGAATCGGCAAAATCGAACCGCTTCAATTGAAGCGACAAATTTGAAGGCACGATAACCATATTGCACATCCAACTCAGCGTGTGCATTTTTAAGGTTTTGTTTGTAATGGACAAATGCACACCCAAATCTCTTTATAAAAGAAATACACAAAACCTTTCATACCTGAAGCGTCTAGCTTCCGGTTTCCCGACTTGTTTTTTCTTTTGAGTAGCTGTAGAGTTAGAGTAGAGTTATGTATAGCAGCACTATATGCTATACAGGAGGTAAAAATTATGCTGTTTATTTTGTATCGACTCAATAAAGTGAGCGAATCGAAAAGAATTACATTTCCTACCACGAGAACGTTACAAAGGCTGAAGAAGAAGAATAACTGAAACCGATACGAAAATGCCTAATAAAATATAAAAATACGATATTCTTATGTGATCCTCTGTATAAATACATATGTATGTATATGCGGCCTATTCAATTTCCAGAATATATATAAGAATGGCACGTACAATCCGTACAATAAGGGTCATCGTCACAAGTGTAGACTTAGCAAGTAAGTATTTTTAAAAAGATGTTTATTTTCTGAAATCGGCTGCAGCAGCTTGTGCGGGCAATCAGGATAAATTGAAAAGCTGTAAAAAATTAAGAAGTGCACCTCATCCTGGTTTACCTCAGTGAATGTGATAATCGTGCAGGAAAAAAAAAGATATAGACGACCAGCACGTTGCGGGAAAAGAAGAGGGTTATTCTTAATTGTCGACATAATATGTCATTTACCCAATGGCAAGGAAGATTGTCTGACAAGTGAGTGTGTATTATAATCACACTCGTCTCGAAGTACATTTTTGCAGCGAGCTATAATTATATCTAAGCAAATACATACGAAAGTAGCCACTTTGGTAATCATGCTTTCCTGACGCATCAGATACAACTAATTACATCATTAGATAAGAAGTGTTCGATGTTAATTAAACCATGAGTGTTTAGTCGAAATAACGAATTTTTTAATAGACCGCATATTTCTGATTTATTCACTTGTGGTAATGTAAGGAATTTTCGCAGATTAGCATGGATCGATAGATAGCTCACAGTAGACTTGAGCGTGAGTTCTAGCGGAACAGGATAGATGGTGTAGGGTTAAGTAAGGCTAGATGGTGGGTCTCTAGAGAGTATTCCTCTCCTTCTTGCGGCAATGTACTTTTGTACTCTGAAAAACCGAGTGGTGGCAGACGTGCATCCGATGTTGAATTGTTTTTGACGGCTGCCGCAATGCGCGCTCTCTTGACATGGAATGGTATCGCTTCCGTCATCTTTCGCATAGTTGGAGAACTGAGACCCCTAAGTTCAACATAGACCGCTTGTATAATTCAGCTGTCCCTCAACCCTTGGATGAGCTATCTTGCTGATCGGACGGCAAATATACTAAGCCTGAGAATATCGACGAGCATTGGGCTGTCATCAAAAATGCTCATTTCTCGAAAGCTGTGGAGGCCGTCGGCCACATCCCAAAAAGGGGTCATAGTAGTGCAGTCATTAAAGCTTTCAACCTCCGAATACTTTCAGTCAAGACCGATTGCCATGAAATTCAGGTTGGGGGTAGAGGGTGGCATAAGAAACAAAGGTGTGAGGCACCCCTCCGGAGTGGAATTTTTTTCAAAATAACCACAGCAATCTATTAAACGGTCGATTCTGAACAAAAATGTTTCGTGAAAATCCTTTGTTCAAGTAGTCGTTTTCCAGCTATTCATATTAAAACATGTCGTTCTTTCATCGAAAAAAATCATGTTTTCAACGGTTTTTCGCAAATAACTTGAAAAACGTGCATTTTATGTAGAAATGATATTAAGCAGAAACAAAACAATTTAAATAGCAAAAAGAATGGATATTTTTATTTTTTGTAGGTACAATATGGACAGATTTATGGTTCGTCAAACGTAAATTCATAATGCTAAAAAAAATGAATACTTTCAAGGTCGAATAACAGAAAATCACTAACTTTCGGTGGAAATTGATCTAAAGTTCGTTTAAAGCTCTTGTAGTGGGTACGAGGTACGATAGAAGTCAGTGGATACGAGGTAGGATAGAAGTCAGTGGGATAAATAATAACGGAGGTATGATCAATGTAGAGTTCTATGCTTCTATTTCATTTATACTTTGCATATGTTTTATACTCTATATTATCTATAATGACCGCATTGAAATCTGCAAACATTATTCCATGTGCACGTAAATTGCAACCTAGGCAGATCAATGGCCAAACATTTTTTCCCACAACGTAGCAAAGTGCATTGTATGTTCGGGGATGATCAAACCCATCCATACTTTGCAAAGCGGCACTACCATCTCATCAGGGAAGCCTTTCAAAAATAATCGGCGGAGTTTGCGGAAAATATTGAAATGCTGCAGGCTCAGTCGGAACACAAGACGATGAAGCAGCATCCAGCGGTCATCTCTCGTAAGGAAACCGGGCTGCAGAAACAGATCGGACGACAACAGTCAGCCATAGGAGCATTAAAACGAGTGCTTCAAAATGCGTTTTCGGTGGAGCAATCCCGGTAATACTATGAGTTGCAGGGCACAACCATTCAGCGCTATTGTGATCAGATCGAAGAGATCCACAACAACATCTGGGAGGCCTCAGAGGATCCAGCGGCAACAGGATATAATTTTGAGGCATGTATTCAACTAGAGCAGCAAGTCCAAAATACGCTCATTATGATAGCAGAGGCAATTGATTCATTATCCACACAGCGGCCTGCTGCTACCAGTAATGTAAGGACCCATTTACCGAAAATTACTGTGCCCAACTTCAAAGGAGATTCTTTACAATGGCAGCAATTCTTCGACCTGTTCACCCAGATGGTGGATAATCAGCCAATTGCACCATGTGAAAAGATGTGGCACCTGAAAATGAATCTTGGAAGCGAAGTGGAACGTTTAATACGACATTTAGTTTTGTCGGATTTAAACTACGCAGTGGCTTGGAAATTATTGCAAGGCCGATACAACAACCCTCGGCTTCTACTGGCAATCTTCCTCAACAAAATTCTGGGCCAACCATCGCAATCATCAGATACAACATCAGCCGCAACTCTAAAGTCATTGCATGACACCACACAAGAGTGTCTTCATGGGTTGAAAAATTTGGGAGTTGCGGTGGGCACCTGGGATCCACTACTCCTACACATAGTACTCAAGAAATTGGATAAAACGACCCTCACGTTTTACGAGCAGTCGTTGGCAAATCCTAAACGTCTTCAGTCGCTGGAAGCGCTGGGTGCCAGAAAAGCAGCTACCAAGAGGCGCATCAACTCTTTGCATGCAACGACTTTGTGCGCTTGTCACCCACGGATCATTTTTATCATCTCTTCGAAAATGGAGTTCTAACCATAACAATCTTCCGCAAGAGATCCCATCTAAGATTTGGAGGTGCGTCTTAATGATGACAACAATAAAGCTTCAATAAAGACACTAGGACTGATCTGGCTGCCAAAGTCCGACGTATTCCAGATTAAGGTGAATCTCTTCAAAACAGCGCCAGGCAACTAAAAGGATAATCGCTTCGGAAATAGCACAGATATTCGATCCACTGGGTGTAGTGACACCAGTGATAATGCTCGCCAAACTGTTTCTTCAAGAGCTGTGGGCACTCAATTATGACTGGGTTGCGGCTCTCCCGTTGGAGCTGCGGACACGGTGGTGCACATATCGGAAAGGCTTACATAAGCTAGTGAAAATCCCGAGACATGTGTTCGCTGAAGGAGTGCCAACGTCAGTAAAAATTCACACATTTGCGGATGCTTCGGAGAAAGCATATGGGCATTAAGGCCGACGGTACTGTAGTAAGCAGACTGACTGTGCTCAAGGTCTCGAGTAGCTCCCATAGCCAAGACGACAGCAGGGATGACAAGTTTCATAATTCCACGGCTGGAACTTTGCGCCGCAGTATTAGCTGCAGAGCTGGCATCCCGTATAAAAGCAGATCTCAAGATCGAAGGCGCTACTTACTGCCTATGGACAGTTTCGCAGATTGTTCTTTGTTGGATTAACGGCCAAATAGAAGTACGTCCAGCCTTTGTCGGCCGCCGAATTGCCAGAATTCATGCGATATCAAACAAAGGCCAATGGCGGCATGTGAATTCCGCTAACAATCCAGCAGATGTTCTCTCAAGAGGTACTACCCCAGATAAGCTTCTCGAGCACCACTTATGGTTCTATGGACCATTATTCTTACATGGGCGAGAAGCATTGTGGCCTTCGTGTTTTAAGCCGAACACAAACAGGGACGAAGCAAAGGGAAGAAGGAAGAAATCAGCTTGCCCAGTGAACCAGGTCTAGAACAGTTTGGGAACTAGAGAACAGCAGAAGGTAGATAAGATCGTTTGCCCGGTAATTTCGCAGCAAGATGAAGGCAGTTTTGTGAACAAAATCGAACATTCGAATTTGTTTCGAAAGCTTCAAAGGGTGACAGCATATTGACTCCATTTCATAAAGCTTTTAAGAAATAAGGATGGCAAAACTGAACCTTTAAAAAGCACTCGGACAGGTTCAAGGCTGCTGGTAAACAATAAACTATTGACTCCACAAGAATTGGATGCAAGATTTCGAGGGTGACAACTCATTTAAGACAGCACAAGGAAGTTGACAAAAAAGTGCTATTCTGGGACTCTCAGTATTCCTGGACGAGGAAGGTTTATTACGAGTAGGAGGTAGGTTAGTAGCATCCAATATTTCGTTCGAAGCCAAGCATCACGCCCTTCTACCTTACGCCCATTTATTCGTGAAAATGCTGATGACCGACACGTAGGCCTCAGGGCCTATTGGTAATAACAAGACAAGGGTTCTGGCCTATAAAGGGGAAAAATATAGCGCGAGCTATTGTACAACAATGCACCTATTGTATAAAAGCAAGGCCAAAGATGTATACGCAGATGATGAGCAATTTACCACCCCATCGAGTTCAACCAGTGCGTCCTTTCATCAATTGTGGAGTCGACTTCTGCGGTCCCATCTGGATCCACTATCGTTCACGGGGAAGTTGTCCACGGAAAAGTTATTTAGCAGTATTCTGTTGCTTTAGCACCAAGGCTGTTCATCTTGAAGTTGTTAACGATTTCTCCAAGGATGCTTTTCTTGGTGCTCTTAAAAGATTTATTGGACGGCGCGGACATTGTCAGAACCTTCACTGTGATAATGCCTTATAATGGCTTATGGGAGGCTGCCGTTAAGTCGGCAAAGCTTCTCTCAGCACCTGAACAAATGGAAAACACCACGAAATATTGAATAAGAGAATAGTTATCAAAGAAGACAACTCTTCCGTGATGAAATGGCCACTCGGCAGAATTATCAAGGTGTATTATGGCGAAGACCTCTTCAACAACATCCCGATGCCAGAATCCTGTGAACTGGAATCAATTACGGCAACCGCCGCCTGGATAGAAATTCCGAAAACGAACAAATGGATTTATGCTGTTACTGAGGAATCATCTTTAAGCATAGTCTGTCCTCATTCTTAAGTTTCAAATCAGGCTGTGTCGCAAAGCAAAACCACATAATTCTGCAGGCGCATCAAACTCACTCCAGCAATCTGACCATCTCTCATCCGAGGCTGATCCCTGTCGATAACAACGTAAACGTTACCCAGCTGTCCAAAATCAAATTTAACATAAGTGGGACCAATCCGCATGCAAACGAAATACATCTGTTAGCGAAGGAGATCAGACAGCAGCAACTTGAACTTCCCAGCAAAATACATCACCATCAACTTCACAACACTGTTCTGAGTTCATTCGGGCTTGGCCTAGCAGCTCTCATCAGCTTTTCGTGGAAATATCGAACCCTCATATGCAGACAACGGAAGACGAAACCGGTACCCGCTCCAAGAGGAAATTGCCCGGACAACTTCACCATACACATCTAAAAATCGGATGACCCTACGTATCAGCGGGGAGCAGGATGTTGAGTTCAAAGCTTCTATTTCATTTATACTTTGCATATTTTTTATACTCTATAATATATTGTAATGTAAACGTAAGATATACGCGAATAAATTAATGATCGCATTGAAATCTGCAAACATTATTCCACGTGCATGTAAATTGCAAGCTAGGCAGATCAATGGCCAAATATTTTTTCCCTCAAGGTAGCAAGGTACATTGTACGCACTTTGTGATAATCAACAGTTTTCATTATTTTCGCGTATGTCTTATGTATGCACAAAATTTTTATTTTAACTCATGGAGGAAAATAAATAGTTCAGCTCGATTGGAAATAAGCCACCTTTTTCTTCTCCTCTGCTAGAGACGGTCGAGCTGGGTACCTGAGTTGGTGTATCACCAAATCAAGAACCCTTGCCCCATTGGTGTTTCAACAAAGAGTCAACAGTTAGTAATTGGTCGGTTGGTGTTTTACCAAACGACACTCCCAGCAACTACATCGGTTGGTTGGTGTTTCACCAAACAACATTTCGAAAGAAAACTGCCGCAAAAGAGTCGCAACATTATTTGGTGACCCCGACGGGATACGGCGAAATGGATTTGTGGATCCAGAAGCAGGAAGCGATTGGGAACCAGATAGAGCTCGTCTCCAACTACCGGAAAGATGGAGCGTCAAGAAAAACATTGAACTATTTTCAGGAGCGACAACAAAAACTACTGGAGTTATGGGAGCTGTTCGAGCATGGCGACAGCCAAATACGAGAGCAGTTCCGGGATGATCAAACCCATCCATCCATTCGCAAAAGAGTCGCAAAAATCAAAATAATGTAATGTAATTACCTGAATTTTTGATATAAAAACCAATAAAAACAAAACCTGGGTTTCTCATATAAATTGAAAGTAAGCCGAATCCTTTCAAAGTCTACTGTATTTAATCCATTGCAATAAATTCTGAAAACTTGATGGATATAATGGGCGTAGTTTCGAAAAAAAATTGATTTACCGTAAATTTTTGCTTTTATTTTTTCCAAAAAAGACATTTTCAAAAATACCTCAAAAAATAACCAGTCGGGAAACCGGAAGCTTGACGCTTCAGGTATAAAAGGTTTTTTTGTTTCCCTTTGTGAGGAGCATATCGCAGTTCTCCATTGGCTGATAACATTGACTCGAGATATTTAAATTGCTCAGCGCTGTCAGCCGCAGTAATCTGCTCAAAACTGAACGAATTAAATATCTCAGGTAAATGCTATCAGGCAATGGAGAACTGCGAATTTGTTTCACGCATTAATGCGACCCGGATGAAGTGGCATTTCACAACGTCTCAAATCTAAAATTCTGCTCTCTATAGTTATGAGTGTTGGCCGACGAAGATGTTGCATTGGACTGGTGGCGTGACGGATGGTGGTGTTACCGAAGAGGAACTTCGGGAAATCTGCGGACGTATTGGGGCTAGCAAGGCTTCGGGATTGGACGGAATTCCGAACAAGGGTCTGAAGGTGGCGATCAAGGCCAGACCAAGGCGGTTCGCAAACACTTCGAATCGTGCATAGCGGAAGGAGTATTTCCTGCCCAGTGGAAGAAGCAGAAGCTGGTGTTGCTACCGAAACCCCAAAAACCACCCGGCGTACCCTCTTCATATCGCCGAATTTGTCTCTTAGACACCTTGGGGAAGATATTGGACAGGGTGATATACAACAGGCTGCTCCCGTTCGTCGAGCTTGCAGATGGTCTTTCAGAGCGGCAATATGGGTTTCGGCGAACTCGTTTTACGATCGGTAGCAAAGGTCGTGGAATTGGCTCGAAGTGCAATGGCCATGCGCAGATGCTGTGCTATGGTGACGTTGGACGTCAAAAATGCTTTCAACTCAGCCAACTGGGGCTGGATTAAAGGCGCTTTGGCCAAACTGGGTGTTCCTAATTACTTGGCTCGGCTAATCGAGAGTTATCTTTCGGACACACTTCTTTGGTACGAGACGGACGACGGGCCGAAGGAGTTTTATGACAGCAGGTGTGCTTCAAGGTTCTGTATTGGGACCACTGCTGTGGAACATAATGTACGACGTAGTGCCTGGCCTATGCGCGCCGGAGAAGGCAACGCTGATTGGTTTTGCGGACGACCTGGCGCTAGTAGTAATTGCAAAGCATCCCGAGGATGTGGAGCTGTATGCAAATGAAGCCATTCATGCCATCAAGTTATGGTTACGAATGGCCAAGCTAGACCTGGCGGATGAAAAGACGAAGGCGGTCCTTATTGCCAACTGCAGGAAGAACAACACAGTTAATATCCGGGTTCGTAATCGTGAGGTCGTCTCAAAATCAATTGTCAAATATCTGGGGGTGACGATCGATGCCAAACTGAGTTTCAAGGCACACTTGGATTATGCGCGAGAGAAGGCAGCAAATGCTAGCTCATCTCTTGCAAGGATCATGTCTAACGTGGGAGGGCCGAATTATAGTCGCAGGCTACTCATCGCGGGAGTGTTGAAGTCGATCCTGTTACACACAGTCCCTGTCCGGACGGGAGCGTTGAACCACGCTGTAAACCGGAGGAAGAGAAGTTCAGTATACCGGCCAATTGCGCTAAGGGTGTGCGGCGCATTTAGGACGGCGTCGACGGAGGCAGTGTGTGTCATCGCGGGAATGATCCCTATAGATCTTCGAACGAGACACACTGGCTCTACGAAAAACGGAAGGCAAATCCAGTCGAGGTGAACGCGGATTTTCGAAAAGCCATCAGGAGAGAATTGTGTGGCAACAACACTGGGATAACTACGACAAAGCCCGGTGTTCCTATACATTGATCCCGTCGACCGAAAGCACGGCGAATTGAGTTACCACCTGACACAATTCCTTACGGGACACGGTGACTGTAGAAGTACTTGCATCGCTTCGAGTTGGACAAGTCTCCCAACTGTCCTGGATGCGATGCTACCCCCGAGGACACGGAGCACGTTATGTTCCATTGTCCCAGATTTCTGCAGCAGAAAAGGAGGTTGAACAGCACCTTGGGGGTCCCTCGAGCCCTCCAACCTGGTGGAAGAGATGTTGAAGTCGGAGGAAAGCTGGATGACGGCAAATGAGGCAGTAACCGTGGTGCAGACAAAACTCCTGGAGTTGGATCAAGCTCGGAAGGCGGCGCGACGGAGACGCGACATGGACGAGCTGGTATAGCGAACCAGAGCCTCCCCCGCCACGTAATACTTCACGGTGGTCCCGCGAGGAGGGGCGGAAGAGTGGGGGTGGTTTTAGTGGGTGTGAACCCCACACACTGCTGCAACCTGGCGTAAGATTTCCACCTCCATCCATAATGTATATATATATATATAGTTAAAAAGCCCACGGACCCTCTCCCCGCCCAACCGGACCGAGGGGCGAACAACCTAAGGATGGACTATAGGCTGAAGGCAACATCCAAAAGCCCGCATCACAGCGATTATGCGTTTCAACGCAAAGTGTGTGCGACCATGCGAAAATGTATTACTACATCTCGATTGTCGCAAACACTTCAAGCAATGACGCGGTGGTTCTGTACAGAGACATAGATTCTAAATGAAAGACAGTACGAATCAAGACTGAAGCCCACTGGGTCAGATTGTTACCGGACAGGACTCTTCGGATTATAGCACCGTGTCACGTCGAAAGAATAACCGCTTTTTGCATCTCCATGTATAGTCCAGC
This sequence comes from Hermetia illucens, assembly GCF_905115235.1. Classification (NCBI taxonomy): domain Eukaryota; kingdom Metazoa; phylum Arthropoda; class Insecta; order Diptera; family Stratiomyidae; genus Hermetia; species Hermetia illucens. Next base: position 109,114,217 of record NC_051851.1, on the reverse strand, counting down.
CCTAAAATCGAGCGTTTTCAGACCTTTATGTAAATTCTGCGGGACTAATCCCGTCGCTGAAATTACGACTTACCGCTTCATATCATCGGCCAAGGGGTCGTAATTCAGGATTTTTTCGTGCCGTTTTTCAACAGTGTTCCGGTCCAACGGTACAGCTACATCGATTATGAAACACGCTTCTTCTTCCTTCAGAAGCAGAACTAGATCGGGTCTGTTATGATTAACACTGTGGTCGGTGGCAATAGTGTGATCCCACAGTAGTTTGACCCGATCATTCTCCAAGATTTGCTGCGGAGTATACTTATAGTAAGGATGGTAGGTTGCCACCAAGTTATACTTCGACGAAAGGTTTTGATGCAGAATCTTGCAGACGGAATTATGACGATTGGTGTACTCGGTACTGCTCAACATCCTGCACGCAGATGTTATGTGCTGGATGGTCTTCTCTTCACAGTTGCATAACCTACAACTGGAGTTGGTGATTGGGGAGTCGTGAAGAATGTACCGTTTATAATTTTTTGTTGGGAGCGAAGCATCTTGAATTGAAGTTAGGAATGCTTCGATTTCATAGAAAAGTACACCATTTGTTGGAGGCTTCGATGTCAATGCCTGACAACAACAATTTTTTTATATGACCTCCGTGAATGGGTTTCTCTTTCCACATGTCGATCTTCTTTTTGACTGATGTAACATTCGACATGGGATCCCATTCTCTGCTTCTCAAGTTCAAAGAAGATAATTTATTATCTGCCATGACGGTAGCCTGATGTATTTAGCTAGAGGATTGTTTCTTATAGAGAAACTCACGAAGAGAATGCACTTGATTGTAGTGCAACGTTTTTAAATCAAGTACCCTCCTTCCTCCCTGATGACGTGGGATAGTGATCCTCAATTTTTTGGCAGGTCTATTGTGCATGTTGTTGTTTGCAAGAACTACCCTTACCCGTCTATTAACAGATTCTAAATCAGTATTACTCCACTGTATCACACCGAAAGTGTACAGAAGGACGGGAATGGTGAAGGTGTTGATTGCCACGATTTTATTTTTCCCGTACAGCTCAGTTTTAAGGACAAAATCCAGACGCCGTTCAAATTCCCCCAGCAACTTGGATTTGATTATTGCCACAGCAGGTGTTGTTGCTTGCAATATGCCGAGGTATTTGTAGACGTCGTCTGAATCTATACCCTCAATTCGGATGTTATTTTGGCTGTATCGGTGTCGGTGTGTTTTCCCCGAACAATTGTTTTTATGTGACATTTTTCCAAACTCAACTGCATGCCGATACCCCTGCTGAACTGTATGGTGATGTCCAGCAAGGAGCGAAGTTGGTTCTCGTCTTTGGCATACAATTTGATGTCGTCAATGTACATTAAATGGCTTAATGTACATTTCGACAATATGCCATGCTTGACTTCGAACCCCTATCTGCTTTCATGCAAAAGATGTGGTAGCGGATCCAAGACAAACAAAACCACACTGGGCTTAGAGAGTCGCCTTGGAAAATGCCACGCCTGATTGGTATCTCTCCTGATGTTTGTGAGGATACCGACCGCTTCGTGCTCCAATTCTTCATTACTGTTCTCAGAAGAAGAACGACATTCGGGTTGATTTTGTACGAGCGTAACACTTCTAGTAACTACGAATGTGATATGGAGTCAAAGGCTGATTTATAATCGATGTAGGCTGTCGAGATATTTCGTTTCTGATGGACAGCCTGCTTTACAGCGACCGTATTGATTATAAGCTGTTCTTTGCAGCCTCGCGAGCCTTTTGCGCATCCTTTTTGCTCCTCAGCTATCAATTTATGAACATCAAGATGTTTTGAGATGTTCGCGCACAGAACTGAAGTGAAGACCTTGTAGATGGTAGGAAGACAAGTAATTGGTCGACATTTTGAAGGGCAAGAGGCACCCTGTTCCTTGGGGATGAGGAAAGTTATCCCCTTGGTGAAAAATGGTGTCGTTCTTTTTTTGAGAACAGTAATGAAGAATTGGAGCACGAAGCGGTCGGTATCCTCACAAACATCAGGAAAGATACCAATCAGGCGTGGCATTTTCCAAGGCGACTCTCTAAGCCCACTGTGGTTTTGTTTGGTTTTGAATCCGCTATCCCATCTTTTGCATGAAAGCAGATAGGGGTTCCAAGTCAAGCATGGCATATTGTCGAAATGTACATTAAGCCATTTAATGTACATTGACGACATCAAATTGTATGCCAAGACGAGAACCAACTTCGTTCTTTGCTGGACATCACCATACAGTTCAGCAGGGATATCGGCATGCAGTTGGGTTTGGGAAAATGTCGCATAAAAACAATTGTTCGTGGAAAACACACCGACAACGTCTACAAATACCTCGGCATATTGCAAGCAACAACACCTGCTGTGGCAATAGTCAAATCCAAATTGCTGGGGGAATTTGAACGGCGTCTGGATCTTGTCCTTAAAACTGAGCTGTACGGGGAAAATAAAATCATGGCAATCAAGACCTTCGCCATTCCCGTCCTTCTATACACTTTCGGTGTGATAGACGGGTAACGGTAGTTCTTGCAAACAACAACATGCACAATAGAGCTGCCGAAAAATTGAGGATCACTATGCCCCCCCCCCCACCAGGTTTTGATGGAGAATCTTGCAGACGGAATTATGAAGATTGGTGTACTCGGTACTGCTCAACATCCTGCACGCAGATGTTATGTGCTGGATGGTCTTCTCTTCACAGTTGCATAACCTACAACTGGAGTTGGTGATTGAGGAGTCGTGAAGAATGTACCGTTTATAATTTTTTGTTGGGAGCGAAGCATCCTGAATTGAAGTTAGGAATGCTTCGGTTTCATAGAAAAGTACACCATTTGTTGGAGGCTTCGATGTCAATGCCTGACAACAACAATTTTTTTATATGACCTCCGTGAATGGGTTTCTCTTTCCACATGTCGATCTTCTTTTTGACTGATGTAACATTCGACATGGGATCCCATTCTCCGCTTCTCAAGTTCAAAGAAGATAATTTATTATCTGCCATGACGGTAGCCTGATGTATTTAGCTAGAGGATTGTTTCTCATAGAAAAACTCACGAAGAGAATGCACTTGATTGTAGTGCAACGTTTTTAAATCAAGTACCCCTTCCCTGATGACGTGGGATAGTGATCCTCAATTTTTCGGCAAGTGTATTGTGCATGTTGTTGTTTGCAAGAACTACCCTTACCCGTCTATTGACAGATTCTAAATCGGTATTACTCCACTGGATCACACCGAAAGTATATATAAAGACGGGAATGGTGAAGGTGTTGATTGCCACGATTTTATTTTTCCCATACAGCTCAGCTGCACATTTGATTATTACCGCAGCGTGTGTTGTCGCCTGCAATATGCCGAGGTATTTGTAGACGTCGTCCGAATCCATACCCTCAATTCGGTTCGGTGTTCTTTTGGCTTTATCCTTCGTTGTCGGTGTGTTTTCCCCGAACAATTGTTTTTATGCGACATTTCTCCAAACCCAACTGCATGCCGATATCCCTGCTGAACTGGATGGTGATGTCCAGCAAGGAGCGAAGTTGGTTCTCGCCTTTGGCATACAATTTGATGTCGTCAATTTACATTAAATGGGTTAATGTACATTTCGACAATATGCCATGCTTGACTGGGAATCCATATTTGCTTCCATACAAAAGACGGGTTAGTGGATTCAAAGCCAAACAAAACCAGAGAGGCCTAGAGAGTCGACTTGAAAATTGACACACCTGATTGATATCCTGCAATCCACTGCAATTCATCCGATAGGCGCATCGATCCCTTCTCCCCGGATTGCGGATTTGTTAAAGAGGTTTACTCCCCCTGAAAGGGAAGAATCGGTAAGGGAGGACGAACACAAAGGGAAATGTTCTGCTTGTCCGCGGCTACTTATTTACAAGATTATCACAAATATTCGTAGCTGACCCGGTAGGCCATGTCATTATCCGCAACCCATGACACGCGCCTGGTCACATGCAGCTCTGCGTTTGCAACTCAGGTCGGGATTAACCTGGTGCGCCAGGTATATAGGTATATATATAATATATAGGTATCTTCTTTTTCTCCAGCCTTTGTCCCGTTCACAAACGGGGTCGGTTCGTCGTGATCGGCTTCGCCATTTGGCTCTATCGAATGCCTGATCTGGGTGTAATCTCGAGGCTTTCAAATCCCCATCCAGCGTATCAAGCCACCGTTGCTTAGGTCTGCCTTTTGGTCGTTTACCATCGACTTCGATGTTCAGACCAATCTTTGCAAGTGAATTCTCGTTTGCACGAATTGCGTGACCATACCATCGAAGACGCCTCTCTCGCAACTTTTCCACGATCGGTGCAATCCCATAACGATCGCGGATATCGTCATTTCGGATGTGATCTAAACGTGTGACGCCACTAGTCCAACGTAGCATCTTCGTCTCCATTACCGCAAGACGCCGTTCATTGTCTTTTATGGTCGGCCAACACTCAGAACCATAGAGAGCCACTGGACGGACGACATTGCAGTAAATTTTAGATTTGAGACGTTCGTTGATACGTCGATCACAAAGGACACCAGTTGTGGAACGCCACTTCATCCAGGTTGCGTTAATGCGTGAAGCAATTTCATAACGCAGCTCTCCATTGGCTGATAGCGTTGACCCGGGGTATTTAAATCGCTCAGTTCTGGGCAGATCACTGCCGCTGACAGTGATTGTGCCTGTTTCATGGGGATCGGTTGTCAAAAATTCAGTTTTGTTTAAATTCAATCTGAGACCGTGTTGCATGAGGCGATCATTCCATTTTTGAACAAGTGGCTCGAGATCATTTTTGCTATCAGATGCTAGGAAAACATCATCTGCATAAAGCAGTGTGTAGGGCGCTGGACATTGGATATCCCGTGTGACGGTGTCCATAACAAGGACAAAGATGAGTGGTGAGAGGGCACTTCCTTAATGAACTCCAACAGAGACACGAAGCGGTTTTGATACACCCGCCATACTTCGAACTTTACTTTTCGGATCGTGGTAGAGCAATTGAACCCAGCGCACGAGTTCTTCTGGCACGAAGTGTTGTCGTAAAGCATACCAGACGAGTTCGTGTGGTACACGGTCAAACGCTTTCTCTAGATCCAGAAAGGCAATTTAAAGAGGGCGATGCTTCTCACGGTGTTTCTCCATGAGTAACCGCGCAGCGTGTATTGCGTCAGTAGTTCCGCAGTTCTTGACAAATCCGGCTTGATTCACGGTTATTTCAACGATTTCGCGAATACGGTTGTCAAGAATGGGTTCAAAAATCTTCATGGTATGGGAAAGTAACCGGATCGGACGGTAATTTGAACATTCTGCTGGGCTACCTTTCTTTTTCCATATTGGAACAGTGGTACTTTTTTGCCAGTCAGATGGTGTTCTTCCTTCCTGAATAACCCGGTTAAAGAATTCACTGAGCCACAGTGTTGGGTCCCAGCTCTTCGCTTTCCAGAGCTCAGATGCGATGTCGTCAGGTCCTGTTGCTTTCCCCGATTTCATTTGTTTTATTGCCTCCTCGACTTCAGTTGCGCTGACTGGTGGAACTGCTCCAAATGTCGGCGATGATTGTGGAAGTGGAGGATGAGCAAATTCTTCAGTTGAAATCTGCTCGAAGTATTCTCGCCATCTATCCGTTGCGGCTCGACGGTTGGTAAGCAAAGTACCGTTCTTGTCATTAACACAACAAAAGTGATCGATATCCTGTGTGCGTTCATCACGGCGTTTAGCAAGTCGATACAAATCTCTCTCGCCATCCCGAGTGTCCAGTTTATCGTAAAGATTTTTGAAATGGTTCGCTCGGGTGACAGCGACCGCTTTCTTTGCTTCCCGGTTGGCATTCTTATAAATTTGCCAATTAGCAGGCGTTTTATCGTCAAGAAATTTGTGGTAGAGGCGTTTCTTTTCACGGACCTTCATTTCAACATCATCATTCCAAAGCCAAGTACCTCGATTGATGTACCGCTTATCCGGCTTGGTGACCCCGAGGGTTGCAGAGGCCGCTTTGTGGATCGTGTCTTTCATTTGGTTCCACGATTCTTCCACATTCGTAATGGTTGGCAATCGTATGAGTGAGACCGTTTCTTCTTTCTTCTCACCAAATCGCCACCATTTAATGCGCGGCGGGCCAGTGCGTTTCTCACGCCGTTTTATCGGTGGCTTAATTCGCAGGACAGCAATCAACGGCCGATGCTGAGGTGCGATGGTCTCATAGGGAACGACTTTGCAATCAGTGACAGTGGTAAAATGTTGGCGTCTTATGAGAATATACTCGATTTGAGTTTTATTGTTCCCACTATAAAATGTGGAACGATGAGACAATCGTTTGATGAACCATGTATTCATAAGTACAAGGTCATGGGTATCCGCAAAATCGATTATACGCTCGCCACCTTCATTGCGCGCTCCGAACCCCTTTCCCCCATGGCACCTGTTACCCTCTGCCTTTTCACCCACATGACCATTAAGGTCGCCGGCAATGATTATGTAATCGTCAGCAGGCACGTGACAAGTCTTTTCATCGAGAAGTTGCCAGAAGGCATCTTTCTCGGCATCAGGTCGGCCTGTCTGCGGGGCATACGCGGTGAAGAAGTGAATAGTGCGATCAACTGATATAATGGTGAACTTCATCAGCCGATCATCAAATCGTTCGACTTCTTTAATGGCATCACGGAAACCCTCTGACATGGCAATGCTAACACCATATTGAGTGTGTGGGTTACCAAAATAGAGAAGTTTGTAGCCATTTTTACCGCGTTCGCGTTCAATGTCGCAGCTTTTGGAACCAGACCATCGGGTTTCTTGCAGAGCGCAGATGTCAATACACCGTTTCCGAAGAGCTCTTGCGAGTTCCTCGGTCTTTCCAGTTAGGGTACCAACATTTAGCGTGCAGACACGTATTTGTTTTGTTCGTTGTGTGCGGACTAACTTGCTTACGTCCTGACGCCGTCCATGCGTCAAGAACCCTTGCCCATTTCTCGACAGAACCGGGGCCCGTCCTGCCACGTCGACTGAGGTGGACGCCCTAGCATTTCTCCGAGGCCTGTGACTCAATCCGATCATCATGTTTGTAACGACATTGTATGCATTTTCTTGGTCGACCTGTCGCGGGGCCTGTCACCAAGAGAGATCAGGTAGGATTTAGCATAGTAGAATAACTCCAACTATACTCTTTTTATCTCTTTCCCTGATCTCAGCATTTTATTTTTGTTTTACTGAGGATAGTACAGAGTACGTTGCCTCAAACCCTACTCCTTTACCTGGACTTGGGACCAGCACACTATGTTAATAATATATATTTATATATATTTTTTTTTTACACGGAGGTGGAAAATATTAGAAAGGCACATCCGCCCTAGCTCCACCGTCCGAACGCTGGCGCTACAGCGGGCGCGTGTGGGATTCCCATCCACTAAAAACCACCCCCGGTCTCTCCAGCCCCAGCCCCGCGGGACCAATATTAAGGCATTACTTCGCGGGGTAGGTTTGCTCTTAGGCACTCGTCCTCCTCCTATTTGCGGCTTTCCTCCTTTTCGGTTCCTTCAGCAACTCCTCCTGCATTTGGATGATTGCGGATGCAACCGGAAGCCATTTCTCCTCGGACTCCAGCATCTCCGCAACCAAGCTCTCCAGGGTCACGCTACTGCCCAGCACCTGGTTTAAGCTCCTTGTCTCCATCGCAAATCGTGGGCGGTGAAACATCACATCTCTGGATCCTCCAGTTTGTCATCGCATCTGGGTCAGTTCGGAGAATCATCCAACCCAAAACGGTGCAGATACTGTCTGCAGCAACCATCGTGTCCCGTGAGAAACTGGATAATGTGGTAGCTGGTCTCCCCATGTTTTCGCTCAAGCCACACTCTAATGTTGGGAATGAGCCTGTGCGTCCACCGACCTTTCGTAGATCATGCGACTCTGACCTTGCCGTATTTCTACGCTGTGCATGCCCCTCCATACGTCTTGCATGGTACAGGGTACTCATTTCTTTAACCAGATTGTCAACCGGGATCATGCCTGCCACCACCAATACTGCCTCATTTGATGTGGTTCTAAAAGCACTGCAAACCCTCAAAACCATCAGCCGGTAAACCGAGTTCATCTGCTTCCGTCTCTGAGAGTTCTGAAGCGCCTCTGCCCACACAGGCGACAAGTAGAGCAGGATGGAGCGCACCACTCCGGCTAGCACCAACCTCCGGCAATATTACGGTCCACCAATATTTGGTAACATTTTTGCAAGTGCCGTGGTGGCATTGGCTGCCTTTGGACACGCATACTCTAGGTGTTCCCTAAAACTCAATTTGATGTCAATTAATAGTATTTGATAGCCGGTTTTGATACGACCGTATGTCCACCGACCTCCATTTTCACAGTGTTATTTTTCCTGCGATTCGTTATTAAGACCGCTTCCGTTTTCACGTCCGTCAAGGTCAGCCCGGCCTTTTCTGGCCAGGACTTTACGGCTCTCATTGTTTCTGTTGCGAAAATCTCCACATCTTCTGGGTGTTTTGCTGCAACAACCACAACTGGGTCATCAGCAAAGTCGACAATCGTAGTCCCCTGGGATGCAAGAGCAATCACCCCATTATACATGATATTCCATAACAGGGGACCAAGTACCGATCCCTGTGGTACCCCGGCTGTGACAATGTACTCTCTGGGCACCTCATCCGTCCCGTACCAGAGAGTCCTCTGGGAGGTAGTTTTCCACCAAATTCGCTAAATATGCGGGGACACCTGTGTCGGCCAACGCCCCTTTAATTCTATTCCAGTTGGCCGAGTTGGATGCGTTTTTGACATCCAACGCCACCACGGCACAGCAGCCGCCAGAAATCAGTGCACCTTTTGCCAGATTTACCACCATGTCAATTGCGTCCACCATAGAGTGGGCGCGTCGGAAACCAAACTGGCGTTCCGACAAACTATTGCTGGCTTCGACGATGGGCAGAAGTCTGTTGTAGGTGACTCTCTCCATCATCTTCCCCATTGTATCCAACAGGCAGATAGGACGATACAACGCTGGGTTTCCAGGTGACTTGCCAGGCTTCGGAAGCAACACCAACTTTTGCTTTTTCCACTTGGCAGGGAATATTCCTTCTTTTAGGCACGCCTTGAAGGTGTTAGCGAAAAAGTTGAGCCTAGTCTTCACTGCCAGTTTCAAAGCTCGGTTGGGGATGCCATCCAGACCTGGGGCCGTATTGTCACCGAATCTATCACATATTTCCCGCAGCTCCTCCACAGTTACTGGAGGTATTATGTCGCCATTTAGCTGGACGATAATTTTCCTTCCCCTATTTTCGTGGTGAGGGAACAGAGTGCTAACAATCTGTTTCAGGAGGCGCGAACAGGTCACCTGGGGTAATTTCCGCAACCTTCTCATTACCACTCTATAAGCCTCGCCCCAAGGGTTTATGTCGGCATGGTCGCACAACTGTTTGAAACAGTTATTTTTGCTCTTCCGAATGACTTCCTTTAAGCGGCCACGCAATTGCCTGTGTGCCTCCTTTCGACCGTCGCCACGGGGTTTTCTCGTGAGCCTATGGCAAAGCCTCCTTGCCCGGAAACGTGCGACTCGCAAACTTGCGATTTCGTTGTTCCACCAGTAGTTGGGTTGCCTATTGGGGAGCAATCGCCTTCTGGGCATAGTAGCATCGCATGCTTCCGTCACCCATCGGGTGATTTGGGTGTCTTTCTCTCTAGCCGTACCGTCCAGGATACATCGGATTTGAGCACCGCGGAAAACGTGTCCCCCTCGAAAGCCTTCGCTGTCCAGCCGAGCATACCACCCGACATTCTGCGAGAACTCTTTTTCGAGCTCGATCCGTCCTTGATCTCTATGTAGATTGCCCACTGGTTGCTGTGAGTATAGTCCTCACTGACATGCCAAGCGACACTACTGGCTAAAGTGGCACTCGCGTATGTCAGACCGCAGGCCCCTTCCCCGGAAAATGTACGAAGCCCCAACATCCGCCAGTACCACGTCTAGCTCCGCGAATGCTTCGAGGAGAACACATCCCCTCACATTAGTTGTCCTCACATTAGTTGTCCGACTATATCGTTCACGAATACCCTCATTTCGCATATGATCATGGCGTGTTATGCCCCTACACTTCATTACCGCAAGGCGCCGTTCGATACCTCTCATAGTTTACTAACACTCAGAACGATATAGGGCGACAGGGCGGATTTTAGATTTCAGACACTTGTTGATACGTCGACCACAAAGAACGCCTGTTGTGGAACGCCACTTCATCTAGATTGTGCTAATGCGTGAAGCAATTTCATAACGCACTTCACCATTAACTGATAGGTTTGATAGGTCTCGATTAGTACTGTACTAAACCGATATTAGTTTTGATATTAGTTGTAAAGGGGAGGAGTGCGGGGGCCGGAAAAGGGTCAGTTACTTCAACGACCTATTTTCGGAAACTGCCAACCCAACTATCTGAAAAAAAATATAATGAAAATACTCTCCATACCGATACCTGTTTAAATAAAGTTTATAATAGTATATTACTATATTTTTTTAGAAATTGCCTGGGAACCCACCTTAAGTTTATTCCAGAATCACCGACTTTTGATGTATAGAGCATCAAATTTGATGAAAATCGCACCATTACTAACAGAGTTATAATAGGTCAAAGCTGTCAGTGTCCTACTAAAGTGAATTGTCTAATAAACTAATTGCATAAACATTACAAGCTAAGTACAAATGGGTCAAATGATCATTCAAATATGCTTATATATGCAATACACAAAGCTTTTCATACCTGAAGTGTTCAGCTTCCGGTTTCGCGACTTGTTGACTAAGTTGCTCGAGAGCAGCTTTGTTATAAGACGCTGGGAAACATGTTTTGTAAAAAAACATAAAGTCTATAGATCCTGAAGGAGTCGAAGTGAAATTTCTAGACGACAGTAATGGTGAATACCCAAACCCAAAGGCCCCAAAAAAGGATGCATCGGTTTGCCTACAGCAATGGTTACATTTCGAAAATACTGTGGGTCGGCAATAGCACCGTGAAAAATGATAAGAAGAGATGTCGTAAAAATGAAAAGATCCATCCCAATATTGGTAAAAAATGAGTCAAGATTTCCCTCGTGGAACCGTTAGTCGATGAATAAGTGGCGAAACCCTCTAGCGTATATTCGACCAAACAAATTCAACTGTAGACATGAATAGGAAGCGGCAAAGACCCCAAGGAGGATAGCGAGAAAAGTGGAAACTACCAGATAACCTGCATCGATTATGAAAAATTATATATAGAGCAAACTACAGGGTGCGGCAGCATAACTTCCTTTTTTCAAAACTCAATAAAAACTATTGTATGCATCGGAAAATATTTATTTATTTTTTATAATGTAGGTACATATCTAAAGTTTTTATTTACATTGTTTTGAAGATCAAATCTGTTAGGTGACGTCCCCCATTCTTCATACATTGCGTAAACCGATTTCTGGCGTTTGTCATGACTCTTGTTAGCATAGCAGGTGTTATTTTGGCAATTTCTTCTTGGATGTTGGTCTTCAAATCTTGTAGGGCTCTTGGACGGTTCACATAAACACGGAATTTCAAAAAACCCCAAGAAAAAAATCACAAGGGGACAGATCGGGAGAGCGTGCCGGCCATTCCAAATCGCCTCTAATTGAGATAAGGCGCTCTGGAAAGTGTTCCCTAAAAACAGCCATCGATGCTCTTGAAGTGTGTGCTGTTGCACCGTCTTGTTGGAACCAAGTGTCCCCCAAATCCAAATTTTCTAGCCGTGGGAAAAAACAATTCTGTAGCATGTTTACATACCGGTCCGAATTCACTGTAACCTCATTTTCCTTCAAAAAACCAGGGACCAATAATTCCAGCTGAGGAAATTGCACACCACACTGTGACTTTGGGTGAATGCAAAGGCTTTTGATGCAATTCTCGAGGGTTGGTGTCAGCCCAGTAGTGCATGTTTTGTTTGTTAACCGAGCCACACAAATGAAAATGGGCTTCATCGCTAAAAAAAAAACAGTAGCACCCTCGGAACGACATCAAGAAGAAGCTCACACGCGTTTATCCGAGAATTGAAGTCACGTTCTGAAAGTTCCTGCACTATCGCCATCTTATAGGGATGAAAATGAAAATCATCACGAAGAATTCTTCTCACAGAACGATCGGATAGTCCAAGGGCAGATGCGTGTTTGCGCGCAGAACGCCGTGGCGATCGCAACATTGACGCTCTCACTGCTTCAATGTTCTCAGGTGATCTAACGGGCCGAGGGACTCCAGTTCTTCCTTTTGTCGCACTTGCAGTTTGTCTGAATGTAGTGACCCATGTAACAATTGATTTGCGGTCTGGGACGGGAGCCAACGGGGCTAAATTAAAGCGATTCCGAAATGCACGCTGTGTTGCAATAACCGAACATCCGCTTGAAAAGTAAACTTCAACGGCAAAGGCACGCTCCTCACTATTCCAACGCATGATGGCGACTGAACCGTGTCGAGACAAAACTTTACAGTATCCCCTCTTGAACGAGACCACTAGCGCTTCGCTATGACATCAACTAACTGAGTGGCGCGCATTTTAAAAAAGGAAGTTATGCTGCCGCACCCTGTAGAAGATTAATAACAACGAGCTTCAACGAACATATAAGGGAAGCAAATCTGGCGAAAGCAAAAAAGCAGACCAACACATGCCTTCAAATCATTAGTAGCCAGACACATCAACAAGGAGAAACATACAATAACGGAAGATAATCTAAGGGTAATTAAGGAGGTTAATGACTTCCGCAAATTTCGCACATTAGAGTTTCATCATCTACAAGATACGGGAGGAAAAAAATCAGTGATTTAAGTAATTCAACAGTTGCCTTTTTATATTAATTAATATAAATATAAATAAATATAATAAAATTAACAATTAAGGTCTGGATTTAGGTATTTAAGGACAAGTTGGACCATAAACAGTTCAGACAAGAACTCACTGAGGAACTCACTGGCTCTCGAAATACGGGTCTATGAAGAATAAAAAACACACTATTCGGCATTAAAAAGAAAATTTGTCTTTTTTTATTTTCATAAAAAGCAATACTTTCATTCTCATTTCAATATTTTAGTTTTCAAATGCAATGAATGTTCTCAAACGCAAATGAAAACGTAAGAGAATGTTTGAATGTAAGCCATTTCATAAACAAAATCATATAAAAAATTTTCGACATTGCTGTTACGCTATCATCTTGACTTCAAGCCTAATTCGCACATTAAAAAATTAGTGAAGATAGAAGAAGGGAAGCATCATCCCTAAACCCCAGAACTGAATATTTGGTCCTAACTTGCCTGAAAGAAAGTATTGTATCGATAGTCAACTTCTTACATATATACATACATAAACAGATAAATAATAATTTGAAAACCAGAAGCCCGGCCCTTCATGTATCTAAGGTTTGGACATTTCTTATATAAAAATGGTTGAGTGTATATAATGTTTACGTATTTAGTATGTCAACCTACTAACTTTAGTATGATATTGACATTTAGTCTTAGATTGCAGTAAATTTCTATAAAAGACAAGTTTGACCTATTATAACTTTTTCAGCACGATTGGCGAACTTGAGGATAAACTCAAAGGCGTTTCCAGTCAATTTCTAAAAAATTTAGTAATATACTATAAATAAATATATACAAAAAATACTGTAATATCCTATAGAATATAATAATATTCTATTATTAACTTTATTAGAACAGATATCAATATGGAGACACCATGAAGCTTCGTGGCTTTTTTACAATTTTTCGGTTGAGTAGTTTCTGAGAATGGCTCCGTCAAGACAGTTATCACTTTTCAGTCTCCGCTTTCCCCCTCTTCAATCAGACCTCAAAAATAGTCTTTGGAAAGTACTAATCGAGACCTTTCACTTTATATCCCACATGATTTCATTCGGTGAAAAAAATGTACACCCCGTTCTGTATATATGAAGACCCTCCCTTGAATTCAACTTGACCGATGGTACTCACTGCATGCGAGGTGATTCACTGTTCCGACCTTTTCACCGAATTTCGTACCAATAGGGGTAATCGTTTCTGAGACAATGCGACGGACAGACAGTAAACTGATTTTAATAATGTTTTGTTTCACATAAAACCTTAAAACAGAGGGATGTCTCCAATGTAATGTATGCGTGAGATCACATGGTAGGAAGCTAGTTTGAAAATGATTACCAAAATTTTTTTGAATTGTAAATCTTTAATTTCTCAGCCAGATTTGACTTTGATTGAGGCAATTCCTATATCAAATCTCCCGAGGGCCTTCCTACAGGAACTATGCATTTCGGGGCGTAGAAGACCCCATGTAACAAAACTTAAGTTTAAACAAAAATAATTCACCAGAGCTTGGGTTAATTGTAAATTATAAACCAACGACTTTATGGAATGTTACAGTAATTTTTGTTGATATAGTTTACCTTTTTGCAACTTTTGTTTTAAACGTTCAGGTAGATCTACATTAAAGCAATTCATTTCCTTTCTCGGTTGATACTTGACGTCCGCCCGCAATGTCAATTTATTGTTTTGGGAATCCTCTGAACTAAATAACTGAAGGTTGATGACATTAGCCGGGTACCGCTTGGCGCTGGCATTAGCCTCGTGCCTTCTCGGGTTTATCGGTGTCCATGCCCGTGATTACGATGATTCCCCATTTGATTTTGAGTTGATTCGAAATTACACTAGCTGCGTCCCGTTAAGCGCGCGCAGCGTTTAAAAGGAATTTTTACGAGGTAATTATTTAGAAAATACTTTATTTAGATTAGATCCAAACCTCGCGGGCTAGACTGCCACGGCATATTCAAATGTTTTTAGTAAAGTCAATTAATTGCAACAGGACATTTTGAATTAAGAATATCTGAAATCACAATGTTCCTAAGACTGCAATTTTTCTAAAACCAGACTTTTATTCAGAAAAAAAAAGAAATACATGTGGGATACAAAATACTGTATATACCATATATATAATACTTCAGGGCGCAAACGTGTCAAAAAAATTATGTAACTCAGCATCTGGGTGCATTTTCATGATCGCGTAGATCGGTCCTGGTAACGCGAACGATCTCGGTAAGCTCGGTTTTGGTTGACGTGGCTGTGGTTAGATTATGTGATCGTGTATTTATATTTCGGGCTGGTGTAGTATTGTATTTAGTAGCTGACTATGTAGATGGAACGAGATATTTGACTTTTGTTTGTGTTCAAAAAGTTGTTTCCAGGTTATGGTTCAGGAAACTTATACAAATATTGGTTTGGGGTAAAGAAATGTCGTATTTGTGATCGAAATTTGACGCTTTATTCAACATAGCAAGCCTCTTTTGATGCCAACTTGGTAGCACCAAGAGCGTTTTGTATGGACCGGAAGAGATGGTAATCACTTGGTGCCAGGTCCGGACTATACGGTAAGTGCGATAGGACATCCCATCCGAGATCCCGGAGCTCCTGGCGGGTCATCAAAAATGTGTGAGGCCGAGCGTTCTCCTAGTGGAACACAACACCATTCCTATTGACCAATTCTGACTGCTTGTGGTCAACCGTCTGCTCCAAACGGTCGAGTTGCTAACAGTAGAGGACCGAATTGATGATCTGGCCATAGTTGAGCAGCTCATAGTGAATGATTCCCTTCCAACACCACCAAACACACAGCAAAACCTTCCTGGCCCCCAATCCGGGGTTGGGCCGGCTCGCCGCGCTTCGACCACGATCTTTTTTCGCTTCAGGGTGTCGTACGCGATCAACTTTTCATCACCAGTCACCATCCGCTTCGAAAATGGGTTGAATTCGTTCTGTTTCAACAGTGCATCGCAGGCGTTGATTCGGTCTAAGAGATTTTTTTTGCGTCAACTCGTGTGGCACTCAAACATCCAGCTTTTTTGGAATCCAATCTTCTGCAAAAGGTTCCAAACGGTTTTATGGTAGCGGGTGCTCACATGCCAATCTACTTGGCTGATTTCGACGATTTTATCGGTTTCTACGACGATTGGCCTACTAGTGCGGGGTGTATCTTCGACATCCACTACACCAGAACGAAATCAATCGAACCAACGCTGTGCTGTAGAAATCGTTACAGTATCGGGCCCATAAACCTTACAAATTATTTCGGCCGCCTTTGTTGCATTTTCACCTCTCAGGTAGTAAAAACGTAAAATATGACGAAGTTCTTGCTTGGTGGACCGCATTTTTGACGCTATAACTTGAGACTGAAACGTACGATAACAACACTGTCAAAGAGACACTTGTAGCGCAAATGGTCATCTTCAAATCGCCGTATAGTATGATCCGATGCGATAAGTACAACACAAGATATGTTTAAGTATCGCCACCTATTGACAAAATACGATATTCCTTTTTCCCAAACCCAATATGTTGTGTGGTGCTAACTATCAACAATTGAGTTTTTAATGAAAGATGCCAGTTTAATTATATTATTGAGTTTCATGCCATTAAAAAGGTCACTCAGCCATTTCTGTTCTTCGAAGAGGAAGTGGGCGAAATAGTTGGAGTTTGCTACAGGGAATGTGGTCGTTCTTTTCAACTTCGCCGCATGCGTTGCAGCGGTTCGCATCATGGGCGGGAAGGTCTTGTTGAAGGTGTGGTTGGTGACGAAGCGTTTAACCAATTTGTTGGTTTCAGATTTAAGTTCTAGCATAGAGAACAAAAGCTTGATTAGGATTCATGAGAAGATGTTAGTATGCCGCTAGGGTAGTACTTTGGGAAGCTTTGTTTGCTAGTTCATTAATAGGAACCCCGCTGTGCGCTTGAGTCCAAATTTCTGAAAGTGGGAATCTTCAACAAAGCCATGCATATCTGCAACTAAGTAGTGGGTGGGTATTAGATATACCATGCAATTTGCACGCTCCTAGATTGTCGGTTAAAATGTCAATTTTTCGAGATCTCGGCGATATGCTGCACGGTTTGCAAATTTTATAGCGGCTAACTCAGCAATTGGGGCCGAGACGGGTTGGTGACCGTACTGTGTTCCAATGTGGTTTGGATTTTGGTTGACCCGGTCGATGTTCGGTCAGGTTTGATCTGATGAAAGATGTTTCCTAAGGCTCTGAAACAGTGCAAACATCCATTCCCAGTTGCAAGGTTTGAATAGATATTCCCAAAACTTTCCTGATGTATGGTTTTATTTTGTTGATTTCCTCTGCAATTAGAATCATTCTTTGGTGTTTGGGGGAGGTTCGCTCGTAATAGCGAAGATGGTATGCGTCCGGGTGGAACTAGCGAGCTAGGGAGGTTGTAAAGCTTCTTGTTTATATTGCCTTGACTATTGACAGTGGAAGCTTTTGTTGGCGTGGAGTCTACTTCTAATACCGGACACTGCCCGTAGATCTCTGGCTGCAGTTGATACATTTTTTAAGATATCATCAAAATGAAGTTTAAAAAGCTGGTTATCGTTCTGCCAAGGAATTTAATATGGTTGGTATGCGAGATTAGCTGATTTCTTACCCTGATACTGAATATTTTAAGGGGGCTGGACCTGTTGAGGTTGATAGTGAGCTAATCTATTACATAGGCGGGCAAATTGATTGGCCTTCCAATGGAGACTGCTGGCTGACAATTCTAAGTTTTCTTGCTGTTTCCGTAGTTATGTGTACCAGAAGTTCGTTGAGATATGTATTGTAGTTTATGCTTTCTATACGCATAGGATATTGCTATTGGCAAACATTCCAAATCTTCTAGGAAATTTTAAAGCGGATCTTTAACCATTGCATTGAGCGTTTTGGCGAAAACAGTAATTGGTGGTCTGAAATGGCAGAGATCCGTGAAATCTTTGTTTCCTTTAAGGATCGGAACTGCACGGATGCCGCTCACTCAAACTCCACCCACCCCTGGAGAGATGTGGAAATGTGTTTGGAAAGTGCTTTCATCAGATCTGCAAGTAAAAAAGGTTGGAGTACACCAGTCATAATTGGTTCAGGCGGAGGCAGCCGCGACGGTGAATGGTATTGAGTAATCATTCCAAGAGAGGAGTTTCCTGCGAGGAGTATGTTTGATGAAGTTGCAGAATTCTGAAAGATGTAAGGGTTGGGTTATTTTCTCAATTCCGTTCCAATTCAGAGGTTTGTATTCCTAGACTTTTTGTTCCAATTTCTTTGAATCTTTGATGTGGCATGAAAAACTTTGTAGGAAAGCTGCTTTTCGTCATAAAAAAAAAGGTTTTAGAGACCTTGGTCTTTTGGCTTTCTAGAGTTGTTTTTAATGTGATTTTCCGCATTATAGGCATAAGGTTATACTGTTAATTTCTGTGTTAAGTATTATGTTTATTAGGATTCTGACCTTTGGGTGGTAGAAGTGGATGAGATTAGGATTGGACTGCCGTTGATATTGCCTAGTAGCGTATGCCACATCCATCCTAAGCTGGGGTTGTTGATTATTGTTAGATCCGGGACCGAGAAGTCAGTCCGTGTATTGTTGGTAGCTAGAAAAACGTTTGGTCTGCCCTCCAAATATTGAAATAGCCTATTAATTTCAGCGCGAAAGGTAAATACATTTGTTGACGGAAGATGCTATACGAAAACAATTGCGATATTGGGTTGTAGGTTTTCAGTGTAATCTATGATAATGTCATGATCTGTCTGATATGGGATATGTCTGGTATTATTTTAACAATAGTATTGAAAGCAAGAATGGAAAAATTACTACTTTTTTCGTCATAGTTAGATTTCACTATATCGGCATTAAGATTCTTAGCATAATATTCAAGAGAGGCTTTATTTCTGCGTAGACGTAGAGCATAGAGAATTTTATATTGAAGGGTCCGCACCATTTGCTCCCTTTACAATTTCCAATTCACTTTCGCGATTTACGAAAAATATGGTAGCTGGATTTGAGCTCTTCATCGCTCAGTTTGTTAGCAATTGTATAAAATGTTTTTGACATTTCGTTTAGTAGCTTTTAATAGTCATAGACTATCTGGTTATTGGTATGGTTATAACCGGGAGTCTCGCTTTCGAAGATGACCCGCTCAGGTGTGGGGAAAATTGACCTCCTCTTACTATTTTATTTATGTCCTCTTGTGGGTTTCTGATGAATAGAACCATCTTTTTGGTGAGATGTTATTCAACATATTGTTGATACTTGTTTCTGGGCTTCTTACCACACTCTAGTAACGGAAAAGTTGACCGGACGAAACTACGTTGAACTAAGGAATGACCCATTACCAGCATCTATAAAGTTAGTAGAGAAGGCCCTAAAAGAATGCTCTCTGATGGTTAAAAATCCGGTCCAGTTTCGGATGCCAAACCTCTCTATACAAAATTAAATAATTTAGTTTTAAATATACAATATTTTTATTTGATTGGAATTAGTGATAATTGAAAATTTCACAAGTGTTCTCTTTTTCATTTAAAACATCTGGCATGGTTTTTTTCCTATCATAAACATCAGAGCATATTACACAAAAGTAATAAAATTGCAATTCATTTGTTTTCTCTCTGCTTTTTATCATTTGCAAGTTAACAACGAATTCCCACAGACTCAGCAAATATCATCTGCAAGCGAATGCATGAGAACGCAACTATGTGCTGACGAAGCAGGAAGGCTGAACCAACTTTTCCACAAATTAGGAATGCTAGTGCACCGTTATTATCACATAAATAGAATCAGCACTTGTAATGTAATGTAGTATGTTTTTACTTTTTGATTGTGATGGAGAACTTCTGCCCGGTCGAATAGTAAATGTTTTTTTTTTTAAATATTAAATGTTATTTACTTAACTGGCCCTCAACGTGGGGCTGCACTCGTGCTCGCGAATTCATTGGGTGGATCCTTTTGTAAAAATTGGTGGACCTCGGCGCAAAACCGGGATGTCTGGAGTTTCTTATTAAGGCAGGCCTAGACCGTGCATCTATCGTATATTATCGTGTACTTTCCCTCGAAATGATATTGTATCTAATACATTCGGAATGATTTCCCTGCCTCCGGAACCTAACAATTATGGAGAAAACCAAAACGCTCCCATTGCAGGTGTAGGAGATGCAACCATTTCACTTAACGAGCTGACAGAAGTTATTAATCGCAATGTGTCTCAATCTCTCCAAACACAGGGGAGGCATTTTTAATATAATAACTTATTAAACTCCGCATCCAACATAAATAATGAAACGAGCATAGGCATAAAAGCTGTCCGCAACAGGAATTTATCAGAAGTGGATAAGTTTCCGGACGTCGTGAGAAGCCTGAGGGACTTCGCGGGCAACCCTGTTGAATTTAGCTCATGGAAGAACAGTGTCGATAGAATACTCAAGATCTATGCAGATCATATAATACACTCCTTAACTGGGAAAAAAATTCCAAGTGCCTAACACGCGGGCAAGAGGGATCTTGGTATCCTTGAGTACCAAATGACAACCCTTATTAAGGAAATAGCAGCGTTCATGAGTTTTACCAAACTGTGTACCATCATTTATCCGTCATACTAAACAAATTATCCTCGACCAGTATGGGTCAACAGTCATTGAATAATATGACTCATTGTTAAGATAAGGCCCTAGACACCTTTATAAGAGGGTTATCAGTAGACCTACCCAGGTTACATACGCATACGCGAACCGGTTGATTTACCTCAAGCGCTCCATCTATGCCTCAAACTCCAGAACTTGAGTTATCGTGCTCAACATGCCAATAGCTGCCAAAACGGCACACGTAAACATCAGCCACCAGCTCCTTTTCCAAGGAAAAATTTCCCGAATCAGGCACGCTTACGTCCATAACCTAAATCTGGAGATGATTTCTACCCGGAACTAGTCTATAACCCGTAGGTACCGCAACCACCAAGATTTTATCAGCCACCATCACAATATTAGCACTCCAATCAATTGCCATTACCACTTAAACCTCGAAGAACAGAACCTATGGACACTAACGAGTCCTAAAGCTCACAAGCAATTGAAGACCAGAACAGATCTAGTCCTAGACTATTATCTGCCCCCAAAAGACTTCCTCCGCCTATTCAACACTATCGGCATAAAGAACATCGCACGTACCTTACGGAAACCTCCACATCGAACCAGAAGGAACAAACGAAACAGGGAATAATTTGCCAGACAGACTAGACTCACAATACCATATAGAGTACTTGGCTGAAGAGAAAACGGAACTGTTTCCACCGGAACTGGAAAGAGATAAGATGGATGAACCCGACGATCAAGACAATCTTGACGATATCCATTTTTTAGACTATACAGCTCTTCGCATCCGTACGTCGAAAGCATAGCGAAGAGCGGCGAAGTGCTAAGATTTCTCATAGATACCGGCTCAGACAAAAATTATATTCAACCCCACTTCATCAGAAACCCCGTCGGAAACAAGGAATCATTTACCGTTAACTCAGTAGGTGGAGAATTCAAAATTTCGCACCACGTATTTGTCGGCTTTTCCCACCGGACGCCGGAAAATTAAAATTAATTTTAAAAAATTAAAATTAAAAAATTGAACCGGATATCAAATTCCCATTCAAACAACATGTTTCTCAATCTGTTAACAAATTGGACATAAAAACGGATTGTTTAAGTGACGCACAAAGTGATCATTTACACCGCGACGTTGATTTGGGGCGCAAACGGGGTTCAGCCTAGATAAGGAGATATCCTTATCTTGTCCCCCGATCTCGAGGTGGAAGAAATGCTCTCCCGGCTCGAGAACACGGTACGGGCCTTCAGATGGAGGCTGCAACGGCTTCCGGACAGCATCCGTCCTGACCAGGATGTGCGGCACGTGTCCAGCTCCTTGCACGCGCAGGCAGGTGCGGACGAGTGTGGAAGGTGTCGCTTTCATGTGGCGAAGGTTGTCTATCAGCAAGTGCAGCAATCCGGAATCTGCGAGACCCAATCTCTTGTCGAAGACCGGATCACTTAGGAATCTTTGGTTCTCCCCGTATACCAGCTCCGCGGGGCTGGTAGCGAACTCCTCTCGACAGGTTGTTTGTAAGATGAGAGGCAAGACTTGAGTTCAGCACGGATCATCGCGAGCCATAATGACGGCTTTCAGCATCCGGTGCCAACGCTCTAGTATCCCATTGGTCAGTGATGATCACTGCTGGGACGCTAAAGCGAGGGATCCACTGTCGACAGAGAAGTTTGGCACAAGATTGCGCCGTAATTTTCTTCAGAGGTATTGCCTCAGACCACCGCGTAAACCAGTTGATGATTGTGAGGCAATACTTAACCGTGCGAGTCTCGCAAAGGGCCTACTATGTCGAGGTGTATGGTGTGGAATCGCTTGTTGGTGCGGGGAAAGGAACCCACTTCTTTTCCTTCATATCTGGTGACCTCAAACTTTTGACATGCGATGCACTCTCTGGCCCAGGAGTTGATGTCCCTATTCATGGAGGGCCAGAAGTAGTTTTCGGTGTCGAAGCTGACGAGAGGACGCTTTGCCGGGCTTTTGTTTCAAAGTATATGTGAGAGGCTTATGGTCCGTGAACACTGTGAACGGCCTGCCTTCTAGCGAGAAGCGGAAGTATTTAATGCTCAAGTACGCGGCGAGCAGTTCTTGATTGTTGAGCGGGGTTTAACTGTCTGGGGAAAAAAATCAACGGTTGCCTGACTTGGTTCACATTTTCGTGGAGAGCAGCACCTACTGCGATGTCAGAGGAAAGGCCAAACGTGTAGCATTAGACAGTTGCTATCGGGATTTATCGAATGCGCGGATAGCCTCTTCAGACCACACAATCTCTCGTGTGTACCTGTTTGGGTTGTGTATTCCGTCAAGGAAAATGAAGTGGTCGAGGAATTTCACCTGTGTCCGGAGGAACTTTCACATTTCTTAACGTTTAGAACTAAACAGTCCTCAAGGAGAAGTTGAAAAATTCACTCGAGATGGGCTAAGTGCTCAGACTCTGAGGAAGAAGCGACCAAAACGTCATCCAAATATACGAAACAGAAATCGAGGTTTCGCAGGACCGAGTGGATGAACCTTTGAGAAGTTTGCGCGGCATTGCACAACCAGAAAGTCATCCGGGTGAACTTGAAGAGTCCAAAGGGTGTGCATATTATTGTTTTTGGAATATCTTCTGCAGTTACAGGGTTTTGGTGATTGACCTTGGTTAAATGCAAGGTCGAAAAGATGCGGCAGTTTGCGAGATGATGCGCAAAGTCCTGGATGAGTGGAATAGGATATCGGTTTGGAACAGTCTGCGTGTTTAGCCTTCTATAATCCCCACATGGGCGCCATTCGCCGTTTGGTTTAGGGACCATATGGAGCGGGGAAGTCCAACAGCTGTCCGAAGGTCTGCAGATACCCTTTTGCATAAGTTGTTCAAACTTTTTCCGTGCAATAGCCAGTTTCGGGGGTGGTAGAGTACGCACCTTCGAGGAGATCGGGGAGCCAGTAGTGTTAATGTGGTGCTGCATATTGTGCTACATTCGGTAGTAATCTGACTGAATTTTTGGAGAAGTGCCTGAACACGAGAGTCGGTAATGTCCTCCAAAAGTATGGAAAGATTGTTGTTGGGAAGAGATGAGATTTGTCCTGACGAATTAAGGTTGGTTGAGGAGTCTATAAGGGACCTATTCTGCAAGTCCACCAGCAACCCATAGTGACACAAAAAGTCTACGCCTAAAATGGAGAAGCTGATATCCGCCAGGATGAATCGCCCCGAAAACGTCCTACGCAAGCCAAGACTCACGTCCACTTGCCTATACCCATATGTGTTAATTCGGGAGGAATTTGCTGCCGCCAGTCTCAACGGTTGAGGAAATAGTCGATGGTGCCGGGGTACGGGAAGAACCGAAACCTCCGCACCAGTATCTACGAGATAACTGCGCCTGCTGAGAGGGCCATAAATTGTTTGGTGACGTGGCCCTGCGTTCTGGGGGCCCGTCGCCACCACGGACCTAGTTTTTTGCGATAGGCGCGAATTTACACGGGATCGTACATTTGGTAGCTTTCTCGCCGAATATGCGATGGTACCAACAAATATTTCGGTTCGGACCTGCTACCCAATCGCCCTTTTCTAACAGAAGATCGCGAGCGAGCTTGCGACTTGGCGCCTAAATGCTGAGCGTGTAACGTCGCCCTCATTTCAGCCATACTGGCCACTAGCGCGGTTAGTGCACGCTTCAGAAGGCGCCAGAAGGCTGCTGAACGGCCGCTATTGTTGGACGCGCGTGCACCATTTGCACCTTATTGCGCCTCCAAAGAACTGGAGACGCACGCGAGGACCGGCTAGGTGCCGTCCGGGAGTCGTCGCAGCCAGAGTGATTTCAACAAGTCGTCGTCGATCTTGCTCCCACACAATTGCCTCATATCGCGAATGCCCACACGAGCGAAATGCAGACATCAACAACGCACCCCGAAGCGGATGCAGAGACCAAAATGAAAAGTACTCGCGACAAGAGCGAAACTTCCCCAACGAAAGTATCAACTATGTGTCTTGCGGCGGTTTAAAATTATTTGTATATATAAAAAAAAATAATGAAGTAATACTAATAACTAGTATATTATTAATAATAAGTAACTTCGCCGTAGCCGGTCCCAAGCCCGTTTGTGAAAGGAGGAGGGATGGATAGCTTCAGTCTGAATGACTGTATGCCAGCGCAGCATCTCAGGGGGTAGGTGAGGAAAGTGCAGGAACTTTGCAGTCTTGCAAATTACTCATTAAGGAAGCTATCTCAACACCCGGCAGCTAGGGACAAAATGCACTACCAAAAATGAGAAGAAGGAGAAATTCAAGGTCCGGTACGGATAACCTTCGTCGTCTGACTTGGTGACTGGGTCAGGCTCTCGTAATGGAAAGCACGGCGTCGAAACCGCTAGTCGTGGGGCGGTTCGACGTCTAGGCGCCACGACGGCCAGGAGCTCAGCTCCGCCTGCTGCAGCTGCTTCGCCACAATCTGTGGCGACCACTTCAGCTGGTTCGCGGAGGAAGCGGATGAAATGGACTAAAGAAATTAACCTCTTCATCATCCGCTCCTACTACGAAATAACGGCGGGGGCGGGTACAACATTTTACCGCCCCTTGTTGCACCAGCGATTCGTCGAGCGTTTTCCGCAATTCGCACACGTGACTGTGGAGCGAGTCGCATACCAGTACCGCTTTATTACACGCAGCGACACAATCCCGGCCACCATCAGGGAGCGTGTTCGACTTGAAGTCATCGGGGAAACCGGTGACCGAGAGTCGATGGGAGCAGAGGCGGCGGCATCAACAACACCACGACGCACTGCACGTAACAGTTTCAGTACTCGCCGAAGCACTCTTCTCCACCGTTCAGCTGAGGTTTCCGCGGGGGTTCGGGACGAATTCCAAAGAGCGTGTATAGAATTCTCAGATATGAATCCTTTACATAGAAAAGGAGGTAGGCAACTCCGGGAATTCTATCTCAAATCAATGATGAGATTGTATTTCGACTGTGCGCTGATATGTCGCTGCTGCAACTAAAATCACTTGGGTATTGTGGTGCAGTTGTGGCTATCAGATTGCACGGTCAGAAGATTCGCTTCGTGTTATTGGTTTGAGTGACAAAAGAGATCCACCATGGAAAATTCGTCTGGAACGTCGGCGGGACTTACTAAGGCAGGACATTGCTAGACTGATTCAGATCAGCACTGGCAATATCAGCCGACGGGTGAGAAATAAAATGCAGAGGGTTTACCGAAACTATGCCATCCCCTGTGAGACACCCGTTGTTGAAATTCAGGACACACTAAAACAGAAACTTTCTGTCATATGCAGTCGATTACGACGGTATGGCGAAAGTTATTCCAGACGTGTCCAGAATGCGACATACGCAAGGAACCAGCGGAGCTTTTTCAGATCTCTCAACGAATCCCAACAGAGCGCCCAGACAATACAGTTCTCGGTGACGGAAGCGAAAGAGTATTGGGGTGGACTTTGGGGGTTACCTGCCCAGCATGCTGAGCATGGTGAGTGGATCACCGCCGAAGGCACCCGCCATTCCAATACACTTGGCATGAATTTTGCGGATGTTACCGAAAAGGAAGTTCGACGAGCCATAAACAGCTCGAAGAACTGGAGTGGCCCAGGTCTGGATCGGGAGCAGAATTTCTTTTATAAAAAATTTACCAGCGTACACAGTCGGTTGGCACGCAGTATAAATGAGGTCATGAGTCGGCCGGAGGAATTTCCACCTTTCCTCACTGCGGGGATTACCTACCTTATTCCTAAGAAGGACACGGTGCAGGACCCTGCAGAGAGAAGACCGATCACTTGCTTACCAACCCTTTACAAATTCATCACGTCCATTATTAGTGGAAGGATCAATGGGCACCTCGAGACCAACAACATTCTGTCCGAGGAGCAGAAGGGCTGCCGAGTTGGGTCAAGGGGTTGCAAAGAGCAACTCATTACCGACTCGGTAGTTGTAGGACAAACAGTTGCTTGCCTCCAGTTAGAGGCCAAAGAAACCTCTTCAGTTGCTATATCGATTATGCCAAGGCTTTTGATAGCGTTCCGCATACCTGGCTAATCGACATCCTACATCTGTATCCCATTGATCCGAAACTATAAAGTTTTTGGCGACAGTCATGGAAGGGTGGCATACCACCTTATCGGTGCGTACATTTGAGCGTGCTAATACCTCAGAGCCCATTCGTATACGGAGGGGAATCTTCCAGGGGGATTATTTGAGTCCCCTTTGGTTTTGTATGGCTCTGAACCCTCTTTCATGGCTACAGAATGATGCTAGAGGGCATGGTTTTGCAATAAAGTATGGCCTCCGTGCTAAGTGCGAACTGACACATTTGATGTACCTAGATGACATCAAGCTGTATGCTGGTACTGACAACCGTTTTAGAAGTTTGTTGCGAATAATAGACATGTTCAGCCATGATATTCGGATGGAGTTTGGATTAGACAAGTGTCGAATCCAAGCCAGCCGCAAAGGTCATCACGAGCCCCATGCCGTACATAGCATTGGTGACCTCCACATCGAAGCTATGACCGAGACAAACTTCTACAAGTACCTAGCAATTCCGCAAGGAACCCATGCTCGAGTTGGTGATCTGAAGGATGCTCTGCTGTCCGAATTCCTGCGACGTGTAAAGCTGGTGCTGAAATCGCATCTCTCGGGGAAGAATAAAATAAGCGCGTTGAATGTATTTGCTATCCCTACACTGGCTTATGCATTCGGAATATTGCCGTGGACGAAGACCGACCCGGAAAACGTCCAGCGGCGGATACGGACAACTATGTCCAAATTCCGAATGCATCATCCAAATTCTGCCGTGGAGCGGATGAACCTGCCTCGTGACATCGGACGTAAGGGCATGGTTGACGTGGCGGCACAACATCATCGCCAAGTCGACTCGTTGCGCGCTTATGTTTACAGCAAAGAGAATGCGAGTTCTTTTTTTTTGTAAGGCAGAGTGTGGGCTGACTCCACTTAACTTGAAGGATCGATCTTTCAATCCTCTGAGTGGGGTGAAGTCGGACCAAGAGCGGATCGATGAATGGAATTCGAAGGCAATGCACGGTAAACACGTGAATTGTCTTTGGCAGCTATTTGTCGATTTCCATTTGTCGAACAGATGGCTGTGTGCTGGGAAGCTCTGTGCTGAGACGGAGGGGTTCATGTGTGCCATTAAGGACGGCGTGGTCGCCACCCGAGCTTATAAAAAGCTCATCATGAAAGAACGTGTGGAGAACGACCAGTGCAGAATGTGTGGTTCGGCGTTAGAGACGTTGGACTATTTCATTTCTGGCCATGCTGTTATGGCACCGGTGCAATACATCACCAGGCATAATGCTGTATGTAAGGTTATCCATCAAAACCTTGCATACAAGCATGTGCTGATCACGGGAACATGCCCGGTTTACCGATATGAGCCGCAAGCAGTACTTGATAGTTCTGCTTACGGCATGTATTGTGACCCGCAAGTTCTGACTGATCGCCACACTCTACACAACAAGCCTAACGTACTGTTGGTTAACAAGACGGGTCGCTCCACGTAAATTATTGATGTTGCTATCCCCCATAATAGCAACATTGAATGGAAATAAGTGGAGAAGAAGGTGAACTATGAGGCATTGACTTGGGAAATCAAAGAAATTTGGCATCTCGGGCCGGTGGTTGTAGTTCCCATAATATTGTCAGTTACAGGTATTGTACCTAAATCCCTCACGGCTTCCCTTGATGTCCTGGGGCTTTCGCACGGTCGGGTTCAAACCATGCAGAAATACACCATTCTGCATACGTGCTCGATGTTGCGGGGAGTACTCGACGGATTCTCCCACTGACTTACCACCGGCCATCACCACCAGTGCCCCTTTAATTTTTAAGTAGGTAGAATCGTCCGAGCCTAAATGCTTGGCACTTAGTGCTAGTATTAGGTAAAATCCGGCATCTGCCGAGATTGTGATAACTCAGAAATAAGTAATATTATAAATACTTAAAACTTAAATTTTTTCTTTTGGTGGGTCCTTGCGGCGGTGTCGTCGAAGTCAGCTGGTTGTTGAGTTTGTCTCGCCGAACTGGCTGCAGTCGATTTGCTGTGGAATTATATGATGCCGACAACCGGACAGTCGCTCCTAGTTTATTTTTTCAACGCCGCTGACAACACAAGAGATTTGAAGCGCAAATTGGGTGAAAATATCCAAATATCACCGGGAAGGTAGTACACTTCGGCAAAAAAAAAAAATTGCAGACACACTAGTGTACAAGGCCGTTAGGTAGGGCCTCGAATTCGAGGAAGGGGCAACGAAAATGTCTGCCAGAGACACTTTGACAGTTCGGGCCGCAGCTTTTTTTTGCTCCAATCGGGCGACCGGGGTCAACACTTTCGAGAGTATCTTGAGTTTTCCGTATGCCTTCCATGCAACTCGCTCGAGAAAATCTTGAGCTTTCCGTAAGTCTTCAATGCAACTTGTTCGAGGAAATCTTGAGCTTTCCGCACGATTTGAATGCAACTCGCTCAAAGAAATCTTGACCTTTCCGCAATACTTTAATGCAACCCGCTTCGTCAAACCTTTTCTTCAGGAGCACAGCTTGGTAGCGATAAATATGGTTTCGATCGGACCACGCTTCTAGATTTCACCAATCTTTTAATAAAGTCTACAAACCTGTTGCTTTTGGGTTAAAATCCCAGAAGGAAATCAATCATAAAACTTTATTTGATCTTAGAATGTAAATAACTTTATTACATTAAAAATAAAAGGGAACTAAAAACTTTGCGTATACTCTTTTTCTTAAAATTGACATCTCACTAAATTAATTTTTCAAATTCAATAATTTTTCTAAATCACGGCTTCCTCCGTCACGGAGAACACCGATGGTGGCCACTGTCAATCGAATCAACAACATTCGAAATAAATTTCGAATGTTGTTAGTTCCGCTATGCCACAGTCGTACCCGTATCCGGTAGCCCTCACATCCGAAGTTCAGAGGGAAGCGGAAAATCTTCTGGAAAACGGAATCATCAGACCATCAAAATCCCCGTACAAGTCTCCTGTGTGGATCGTTCCCTAGAAGATGAACTCCTCTGGTGAGAAAAAATTCAGAATGGGCATTGATTACAGGAAATTAAATTCCGTCAGTATTTCCGATAGATATCCCAATCCGGAAATAAACGAAGTACTCTCCATTCTGGGAAAGAACCAATTCATTTCTATTGTTGATTTAAAAAGCGGCTTTCATCGAATTCCGCTAAGAAAAAAAGATGTTGAAAAGACCTAAGAAAAAAAGATATTGAAAAGACCGCATTCTCTATCAATAACGGGAAATTCGAATTCCCTCGTTTACCCTTCGGGCTAAAAAATGCACCACCCATCTTCCGACGGCACTGGATAATATTTTAAGAGCGCATATTGGGATACGCTGCTACGTCTACATCGACGACATTATCATCGCCATCACTTAAAACACTTGAAAAGCAAACATGAAAGAGGCGATGCAGCCGACTCAAGAAGATAACTCAATAGTGATATCACTGAGGGAATTCAACGCTATCCAAGCGCAATCGAACCACATCTTCCAAGGCCTCCAAGAGAAGACAATTCTCTGTCAATCAAGGGTGTTCTACGAAATCAAACACAAAACATTAACAGACTACTGACAGCAGATAGAAGAGACTCGCCGAAACGTGCATAAGATAGTGGATGATCCCGAGGAGTTTGGCTACGAGAAGAGTACTGGACTGTTTGGCTATCTGAGTCGTAAGAGCGATGCGAACCAAATCACTCTTCACAAATGAAGCAGATGCCTGGAGTCCCCAACAACATCAGAATCCAACTACCTAAGATAGAACTTCCCAAGTTTGACAGAAACTATTTCAAATGGCGCCAATTTCATGATCTTTTTATGGAAATCATCCATGAGCAAGACATTCTGGTTAATCCGAAGCCCTCGTAAAGCACTTATCGTTTGCAGAGGAGAACTATCATTCAACATGGCAACTGTTGAAGGACCGATACGAAAATTCCATACTGCTGGTGACGATACTAATTTCAAGGCTTCTTTCACAACCTACGCACAATGGAGAAAGCAACCATCAAGACTGTTCATGACACAACCCGAGAATGCTTGAAGGGACTGGAAAATGTGGGCGTATCAAAAACAAATAGGGATCCACTGGTATTATACTTGCTGATATGGAAGCTGGACAGAATCACGCACGCATAATTTGAGCAATAATTAGCTCATTCTAGAAAACTGTAGTCGCTTACGGGATTTCTAGCATTTTGCAGAATCGGTTTTCGGTCTTTGGAAGCTCTTTTTTTTTTCTTTGGGAGTAGGGTAGGTGAATGCGTTTACGCACAGAGTGTTGGACTCCCGCAACAGCACGCTGGCGGACAACCAACTAAACACCTCCCTGTCATCAGAGAACTAGCCTGGAACCGTTTGACACATTACTTCGGGCTAGCTCTCCCGGCTTTGGGAGCCTTCAAGTCAGGGAATTCCTTTCACCAACGGGAGGGGAGGAGCGGAAGGGAGTTGTTGTTAGTTCAGGGAACCGCTTACCGTCCGATCCCTCTGCCGGTCGAGTTCAATCTTCTTCGTAGTAAGAAGACCCCGAACATAATGCGCAATACGATTCCAGCTGCCAGCGCTCTTCAGTATATCTCTGACAATGTTATCTGGAGAGAGCTCCCCTGTGTCTCCATAAAGCTGCTGGCGGAGGCCGTCCAACCTCTCGCAAGAGAAAAAGGTGTGTTCAGCGTCATCCGCCACTTTATTGCAGAGCACACAATCAGGAGATCGCACCTTCCCAACCCTGTGCAGGTAAGACTGAAAACCTCCATCCCCACTTAGAAGTTGGGTAAGGAAGTTATCAATCTCACCGTGCTTTCTGTTCAACCATGGGTCTAATTTGTCGATGAGCCGCCCAGTGGACTTCCCCCTTGGCTAATTTTGCCAAGAAAGTTGCCACTCGCTAAGGGTGCGTTGACGTTCTTCACGGGCAACCACTTCTCTTAAGTTTTCGCCCTTACGGCGATAGATAGCTTTGCGCTCCTTGGCAAGGGGGGCAACGGGGATCACTCCCGCAATCACCATCACAGCCGGTTCGGAGACAGTGCGATAAGCAGACGCCACTCGCAAAGCTCCTCGCCTCTACACTTGAGCGAGGCGTTTACGATGCACGTCCTTGTCAAGGGCATCAGCCCATACTTCCGCACCATAGAGAAGGACGGACTGCGTTGCTCCCATGAGGAGACGTCTTCTAGTTGATATAGGGCCGCCGACATTCGCCATTAGCCGACTCAAGGCCGCGACTCCTACTGCAACCCTGTCCGCTGCTGCTTTGATTTGCTCGAAGAAGCTCATCTTCGAGTCGAGCATTAAACCAAGGTATTTAATCGCTGGTTTTGACTCTATAGTCAACTCACCGATCGATATGGGACGCAAAGTCCGGATTCTCCTTCTGATCACGATGACTACTTCGGTTTTTTCCAGCGCAAGGTTGAAACCGTGAGCAGTCATCCATCCGCTTACCCGTCGCATCAATATGCCAAGTCTGCTTTGCGCCTGTTCAACAGTGCGTCCGGCAACAAGTGCCGCAACGTCGTCTGCATAACCGACCAGGCGCGACTCTTCGGGCATATCGAGTCTCAGCAGACTATCGTAGGAAGCGTTAGGATGGATCCCTGCGCTACTTCCGACGTGATTTCCATCCTCCTCTGGCCTTCTAGCGTCTCATAGAACAAAGAGCGGTCTTTCAGATAATCCCTCAATATCCGCAAGAGGTAGCTTGGCTCGTGAAAGGAGTTCTCTAGTGTGCCTAGCATATCTGTCCATCTTACGGAATTGAAGGCATTTCTGACATCAAGCGTTATGAGGAGCACTATTCGTCGAGATCAGCGGCTGTGTGCCCCGCCTCGACTAAACGCATCTACGACCTCCATAACAGCATCCACTGTAGATTTCCGTGTTCTAAACCCGAACTGCCTTGCGGATAAGTCCCCGGCAGCACGGATCGCTTTAGCGAGTCTACCCCTGATGAGCGGTCAGTATGCAGACGGGAGCTCCGAGTCTCCTTTACCCTTACTGATCAACGCGAGTCTGGCCACTTTCCAGCGACAAGGAAAAATGCCCTCGTTCAAGCACGCGTTGAACACTCCGAGCAGCAATTCTGACCGTTGGCGGAACACCAGTTTGTAAACTTCCGCCGGGATACCATCAGGACCTGACGCCTTCCTGTTTTTCATAGTGAGAACCGCTTCTTCGAGTTCTCCCATTGTGAAAAGGGGGCAATCCACGACGCTTTCCGCGCTGTTTGCATCAACCCGTACAGGGTGTCTGGGGAACAATGCCCGTACAATGCGGTCCATCTGGTCGGTGCTCAATATGCAGGGCTTCCGCAGAGTCCCGATTTTCCGAGTGACAAGCTTATAGCCAAGTCCCCACGGGTCATCATTCACCTCATTAATAAGATTTTGCCAGCCGCGAGCTTTGATTTTATTTATAGCGCTGCGGAGTCTCCTTTTTGCTGATCTATATTCTATATTGTGTCTTTATGGCACATGCCTCCTCGTTGGCGTGCAAACGTTGTGCCAAACGGCGGAGCTTATGACACTCCTTCCATAGGTCGGCAATTTCTGCCGTTCACCAGTACATAGAAGGCTTGTCGCGCCTGAGGTCTCTCCGGGGCATGGAAGCCTCACACGCCATCGTTATCAGATTCATCGCTGAATTTACGACGGTGTCAGCTGCGACACCATCAGCCCCCGGAGTACCCCCAGCGCGGCCCTACCTGCTCCAAGAGCTTCGATGAACTTTCCGATGTTCACCCTCGCGACATTCCACACGCAGGGGGAACGTTGTGTTGGTGTTCGCCGGCAAGTAGCGTCAAACACTCCGAACGCAATGTGCTGATGACCACTTGCCGAGAAGTCTTCTAGGACTCGCCACCCGTCTACCGATGATGCCAGAGATTCCGACGCAAAAGTGATGTCAGGAATGCTTTCTTCACAACCTGGGCGCCGAAACGTTGGCGTGGATCCGGTGTTTAAAACTACGAGCCCGGTTCTCGCCGCCATTCCCAGAATCCGTTTCCCTCTGGAGTCTGATTGAGGCATGCCCCATTCAAGAGCCCTGGCATTATAATCACCGCCAACCAGGATTCGTCCCTCCGTGCTCGAAACGGCGTCCTCAGAGCATGAAGCCGGCGTCGAAAGTCCGGAATCGACTCATTCGGCGTCAGGTAAACGCTAAAAAACGTTATCCCTAAACACCGGATCCAAACAAATCCGTCCCCCCGGCCTTCGGCAAGAACACGAAGTCGAACGTCGTCCCGAACCCAGATGGCAGCGGTGCCCGATAAGTCGAGATACCATGAGGACGGGTCCTTGTTTCGGTATTGCTCGCTAATCAACACTAGATCAGCATTTACTTCCGCAGCGAACTGTGCTAGCAACTGATGAGCGGTTGCACTCCGGTGTATGTTAATTTGCAAAATGCGGATCATGGCGTTCGCACCCTAGTCCTCTCCAATTCCGCCCTGAAGATCGGACACCGTCCCGAGCCCGCAGTGTGTGCGACACTTTCGCCAGACGCGCCACGATCCCTGCAGAGAACACAACTCTCGCTTTCCTTGCAAGTCTTCGCTTGATGACCCACTTGGCCGCATCTCCGGCATGCTGTCCTCCTGTCCGGACCCTTGCAAGCTGCTGACGTGTGTCCATAGTCCAGACACCTGTAGCACTTGGTGGGGACTATCCGCATTCGTACCCTGCATACTACCCATCCGATTTTGATTCTCCCGCTGTTAAGGAGTTTCCTCACATATTGCTCGGGGACTTCCACCACGGCGAGCTTTTGGCCTCGAGCATTTACAGAGGTAATACCTACCCGGGCATTGGTTACCTCTGGACATTCACGCTGTAGCGCCTCCTCTACTTCGGCCTTTTCTGTGAGGCAGTCAAGATCCCATATTTCTAGAGAGCACATGGGTTCTAGGCTGGAAACAAGAGCCTTCTCCCCCAATAGCCCCTTGTCTGCTTCGCAGAACGTGCTCTTGTTGGTCGTCTTTGGGTCCAGTTCGTCGAGAACTCCACCACTCCTCATTTTCCGTATCGAAGACACCTCTGCTCCGTTCTCCTCGGGTTTCATCTTGTAGCGGATTTCACTAAGGACTTCCGCAAATGTCTTGCCTTCCGTCGGCTTAATGTCTAGTCCTTCTTCGTTTCCTCTTTTTTTCCGCTACTGGCTTTTGGTTGTCAGCCTCCTTGTTTTTGGACAAACGTATCTCTGGCGACGGAGTCCGTTGTTTCTTTTTATCCTTTTTCGCCTTCTTTTTTTGGGCCTTGGAGACTACTTCGATAAAGTCTCCTTCAGGCACGTCGTCCTCTTTCCGCTTTTTCGCCAGTTCACTTTGCAGAGGGCTATCTACGGTCCGTTTGACGCAAGCAGCATTCTCAGCGGGGAGTGCGACTGTTTCTGCTCTACAATCGTCTTCCGCTGCTCTCCGCGTTCGACTATAAACGGAAATGCGGTCCAGTAGTTCCTCCAGTTCCATCAGCCCGTTTTTGACACCTTTGCTGACGCTCCTCTGAAGGAACGTTGCCGAGCGCATACGTTTCACCACTGCTGCGCACTTTCTGATGAGCCTTTCCTCTTCGGCTCTAGCGACGACGGTCGAATGCACTTCCACTCGATTTGTGTCGAAATCCATCTGCTCAGGATTAGCGGTTCTAACTGAGCTTACTTCCAGAACAGGGGCACTGCAAGGTAATGGAGTTGTCATCTCCGCACGGTCAGCCGCGCCATTTGATAAGGCTTCCTCTTTATTTGGGCGCCCCGGTGTCTCATCGGGTATGTCAGCCCTCGTTGCCTCTTTCACTGATCGCTGCGGTGAACGACGCATTTTTGTGCTTCGCCCAAACGCACTCAGCTCTTCCTCCTTGTCTGTTGTTTCGTCGTTTTTTTTTTTTATTTTTTTATAAGTTTCTGAATATTCTCCATGTTTGAATATTCTCCATGTCTGAATATTCTCCATGCCTGAATATTCTCCATGAAGCCATGGAAGCTCTTGGTACTAACATAAGACGCAATGACAAGAAGTGACATTTACCAGTAACATCTCCAACATCAACAGTTACTGAGAGCTCCAGGTGCATAATATGCGATGCCATGTATACAATATATAATATTAATAATTCTGAAACTTATACCTACAGATCGACTGAACCTCATTCGAAGACATTCCAGATGCATCGATTGTCAATCTGGAGACACTGCGATCCAATGTTCAAGAGGAACTTGCAGACATTGTAACAAACGATATAATACGTTATTGCATCTACCGACAACTTATGACAATTCATCCTTAAAACAATATCAGCAGGAGGGCATTGAATCAAGCACCAGCCAAACAAACAATCTATGGCTGAAGCGGTGACGTTAACAGCTATAACAGTGCAGCCATGGACCTAATACATGATACTATGCACAGCTCTTGTTAGCATAAAAGGCAATAATCAATTGTAGAGCAATCCTAGATTCGGGATCCCAAATCAACATCCTGTCCGAGCGGATCTGCAAAAAACTACAACTAAATCAGCAGTTGAGTGGTATTAAAATTCAAGGCATTGGATATGGACACTACAGGACGAGTTGTTAAGATCACAGGCGACAGCATTCTCAACAAGAGTAGAAACATTCAATTCCAAGGACATGGCCCTGCGCAGATTCCACGGAGCTATAAAAGGAATATATTAAATTCATGGAGTATCTGGCTTTAGGTAACACGCAGGAAATAACAAAGGTTCGTAACACGCACTACTATCGTGTTTGATGCATCAACTAAAACTAGTTCCAACGTCGCACTCAACCACATCCTATTCAAGGTTCCAAAGGTATGTCATGACAGCAGATATTGTGAAGACGTATCGTCAGATAAAACTCTATCCAGAAGACCGGAACTTTCATACGACAATATCAACTGAATACAGTGACATATGGGACAAAATCAGCACCATACTTTGCGACTAAATGCTTGGAAAAACTCGCAAAGGGGGAGCTATTCAAATATCCTAACGCATCAAAAGCAGTATTCCTAAATTGCTATGCCGATGACATAATGACCAGATGCAACAGTATTCCGGAATTATTGAAGACTCAATCGGAGCTCAGCATACTATTCGCTCAAGCCCCAACTTTGTGCTGCTAAATTGGCTGCTGAATTGGCAGATCGTATCAAGGAAATATTATACTTAGCATGATAGACATACGAACCATATTGGACAGATCCCCATATAGTGTTATCGTGGATTCAATCGCAGTCTTCAGCTTCAGATTTAATATTTAAGGAAGAACAATATCGAATAAAGACATCCTGTTACAGACTCTCGGGAGTTTAATTTGGTTGAAGACTTCTGCAAACCTTTCTGTTCCACTACTTTCGATTATTTCGACTGCATGTCTCGCGTGAGATATAGACAAGTGCCGCACATATCCAATTAGGAACTTCAATTCGATGTGGCATAACGGTTTACGTGCCTTTTATGTCAACAAACTAGTAGTATCGACAAAGGAATCCATCCTTTAACACCCTCTTTACCCAGGAGCCGATGCAAACAAACACATAAAGCAGGCAATGAGATGAGGGAGATTATTACAGATCGTAATTTCGCTACTTGCAATATTGGGGACTGCCAATCGAAAAATCTTCCCAGCACGCCTTGAAAAGAGGCAATATGGAAATTTGGAGAGTGACTACTATGGTTTGGGTCGACATCAGAATGGAGGAGAAAGGCAAAACAATATGTGAGGTTGGCTTGCCTCTGTATTAATGAAGATTATTTCACATTCAGGGGAAAATATTTCAAGACAATGTCAATATTTCAGCGATGGGCAATTCTCTCTTCCCACTCCTGAGTGAAATATTTATGGCATCATTGGAGGAGGAAGTGAAGCAGGACTGGGCACTGCCAAATATATATGCTTCAGGTACGTGTATGGCATTATGGCAGTGATCCCAGAAGCGTGTATCAACAATATGTTGAATAACACCCAAAAATAACGTGCACCCATGAGATTGAAGCTAATAACCAATTGCATTTCTTAGATATATTAATCAATCGTCGCAATGGACAACTTTCTTTTTCTATTTACAGGAAACCCACCAGCACCCAGCGGACAATCCCGTTCCATAGTTACCAGCATAAAATGGCAGCCTATGACACGACGATCCATCGTTTTCTGATAATCCCACTCACAGAGGAAAACTTCGATATGGAAAAACAATATATTATGGACACTGTAAGGAAGAATGTGTACAGCAGCAGTACTATCAAGACGATGATCCAGAGACACGCACGAAGGATAGAACAAAGTAACCTCAGTACATTGTACAGTCAACAATCGACTTCTGCCACAATAAAAAGATCAGACAAAACCTTTTCAAATTTATCAAGGCATATACAGCGCACATTGAAAAGATTCGAAAACTTCGAGATGGAAAAACAATATATTATGGACACTGCAAGGAAGAATGTGTACAACAGCAGTACTATAAAGACGATGATCCTACACTTCGTGCGTGTCTCACAAAGTGTAGAACAAAGTAACCTCAGTACATTGAACAGTCAACAATCGGCCTCAACCGCACTAAAAAGATCAGGCAAGACCTTTTCAAATTTCTCAAGGCATATACAGCGCACATTGAAAAGATCCGACAAACAGCTGGTGGGATCAAGTCGTACCTACCAGCTAAAATCTCTCTCTCTCTGCTAGAGAAAAGAATCGAAAACCAGTAGATGAAATAAGCGGTATTTATAAAATCCCTTACTCAGATTGTCTGAAGGTTATATCGGAGAGGCGAGAGGCAGATGTGGCCATCAAGTACTCCCGGAAACCCACAAAATCTATGGTAAAATGTCGCCATAACATAAGCAACTAAGAACTGAAAGTACAAAAACCGGTAAGGAAAATTAACCAGCTGGACGCTCACAAAAGCCTACTTATTAGCAAACTTCCGGTAGACACTAGATCGAACTCAGATCTAGGCGATTGCTATTCCTAAATACATTGGAGGACTGACGCTTCCCAGGGCTAGAGCAAAAACAACTTCAATTAACGCATGATTATTGTTTATATAAACTTAAAACTCAAATTCCTTTTTAAGGTTTTTGTGAAACAACACCTTATTAGAATCGAGAGGGTGTCTGTCTGTCTGTCTGTCACACCCGTTTTATTCGGAAACGGTTTGACCGATTGCCACAAAAATGGGTAAGAGTATGTAATCTGCTGTTCCCTTTATATGTAGCAAGTGGCGCCATTTTGTGTTAAGTTCAAGGGGGGTTCCCCATACATATGAATGGAGGGTGCACAATTTTTTTTCATAAAATGTGGCCATGTGGGGTATCAAATGAAAGGTCTCAATTAGTGCTTTTCAAAACTGGTTCCATATTTGATATTGGCTGAAGCACAAAAAGTTTAACAGGTTTCGTTCTCAGAACCTATCCAACCGAAAAAAATCGCAGTGATGCATCTCTACGAAATCGAGGCCTCAAAATATATCCGGTTCCGATATCTGCACCAATAGTTAATAATAGTATAATTCCACATTTTAGAAATTTGCTTGGCAACCCCCCTTATGTTCATCTCACAAGTACAAAATTGTATGTGTGTGTAAGGAATAACATAATGCACAATTTGGTCAAGTTTGAAAAAAAAATCCAACCACTATTAACAAAGTTATAGGGGGTGAAACTTTGCCATGTTTTTTTGTGAATTTTGTGTATTCTACACTCTGTATGACGTCATCATCATATATCAATTCATCAATACCATAACGAAATGAGTTCTTATGAATGGGGTCGGAAAGAATTATCTTGTTTTAGTTTTTTAGTCATTTGTATATGAATATCAATTATTCCAACCAGACATGTGTATATATAGGTATATAGTATATGCGTGCTAATGAAGTTTGCAGGTAGTGTCTAATTCAGATTGATATATTTCTACATTTAACCAGCCGTATTTAATATACGTACTATATAGGTGTCCGGATAGCTGAGTGGTTAGAGCACGAAGCTGTCGTACGGAAGGTCACGGTTCAATTCTCACTGGTTGCAGTGGGATTTGTATCGTGATTTGACGTCGAATACCAGTCGACTCAGCTGTGAATGAGTACCTGAGTCAAATCAGGGTAATAATCTCGGACGAGCGTAATGCAGACCACATTGCCTCCTACAGGATACTGCAGTGTACCGTTACGGTCTTGAATGAAGTGCTCTAACACACTTCAAGGCCCTGATCCAATATGGATTGTTGCGCCAACGATTATTATTATTATTATTACTATATATGTACAGACGTATGCTTTTTTTGTACGAAGTAAATCGGAAATATGCGTACTAGTTTACACACGTGCATATACATATATATTACCTGTGTGGAGTTGCCAAATCTCCCATCAAGCCCATCCGTTCGTGCGGATAAGGGAATGCCCGGCGAATGTGTCATGGCTACGCACATGCACGCATCCGGAGATGTGCGTGTATGGGCATGTTTAGGCGCAGGCCGGGTAGGTGGGAAGTAAACGCCCACCCGTGGATAAAAATTGGCTATGGGAAGGATACCCAGAAATAAAACCAAACATGGAGGAGCAGAATAAGGATGAAGTTACGGTGCAGGGCTTCGGAAACCCAGTACCGGCGGTTTTTGGGAGTGAGCAAGCGGGCTCCCGGCCGTCGATATTCAACGACCGCAGTGCCTCAGTAGTGGGAACCTTGGCTACTGTCGCATCTAATGTTACAAGCGTACGGGAGGAACTTGAACTGGCTTCAGTGATGGACCCGTTCAGGAGGAGCTTGATTTTTCGCAGATCCCCTCCCATACGGGCACAAGCCCCCACGATCGCTACCCCCAGTGGGAAGCGTATAGCGGAAGACTTCGATGAGGAAGAATAACTGACGCCGATTTACTCGAGCGATGTTTTGGGCAATGAGCAGTCTGGAGCTGCCTTTACTGCCCTCGGTAAAAAGATCATGGAGCTGTGTGAGTTTATAAAGGAGCGCAGGAACATTCACCAAAATATAAGGGCCATGATAAGAGGCATCTGTTTGACGTATGGCAAGGCCCAGGATGAACGAGTAGGGAAGTCGCCGATTGGAAAAGTGAACCAGGCAACTCAAGTAACGCCGGTTCAAAACACAAAAGGGGAGAAATCGCGGAAGAGGATGCGCAAGAAGCTGAATGACTCAACAGGCCAGCAAACTCCGAAAAGAAAAAAGGACTTAACTCCCAAAAAGGCGGAGTTCATGAAAAGTACGTCTGAAGCTGCCAGTGAAACTATTGCAGCGGCTACCTCGAGAAAAGGGATCGAACCTTTAAAGGCGGATGCGGTAGCTTGGAGGAAAGTAGAACCGCGGAAAAGAAATGATCGGAGGAAGATAAGACCGGGGGTGATTGTCATTTCTAAACGAGGCGAAGGTTAGCAGCAGGGAGAGTGAGAATAGGCTGGGTTATGTATCGCCTTAGGGAACAGGTGGCGTTAAAACGGTGCTTTAGATGCCTTGGCTTTGGTCACATTGCGAAGGCATGCACTAGCCCAAATGATAGGTCAAAGCAATGCAGGAGATGCGGAGTGGAAGGCCATATCAGCAAGGACTGCGGGCTGACCCAAATTGTCTACTGTGCAAAGGAAAGGAGGATGTGGACCATCGGCACATTGCAGGCAGCAGCAGGTGCTCGGAATACAGGAGAGCCCTTAGCATAAATCGCAGATGAGGTTGATACAAATCACCCTCAACCACTGCGAGGCGGCGCAGGATCTACTCGCGCAAACCATCCGCGAGAAAAATATCGATGTGGCCATATTAAGCGAACCATACCGAAACCACGGTGGTAGCGTTTGGGTCAAAGACCAAACGGGCCAAACAGCGCTGTGGACTTGCGGAGAACAAGCCTTCGAGGAAATAATGGAGCACCCGGAGGAAGGCTTCATCAAAGCGAAGGTGAAGGGCATCCACATCTACAGCTGCTATGCTCCACCCAGCGCTACACTCGTCGAGTATGAGCGGATGCTTGCCGCTCTTGTTTTGGATGCAAGAGGACGTTGGCCGATCATAATAGAAGGCGATTTCAATGCGTGGGCTCTTGAATGGGGCAGCCGGATAATTAATGTGAGGGGATGTGTTCTCCTCGAAGCATTCGCGGAGTGGACGTGGTACTGGCGAATGCTGGGTCTTCGTACACTTTGCGGGGAAGGGGCCTGGGGTCTATAGTGGACCTGACATACGTGAGTGCCACTTTAGCCAGTAGAATCGCTTGGCATGTCAATGAGGACTATACTCACAGCGACCATCAGGCAATCTGCATAGAGATCAAGGGCGGATCGAGCTCGAAAAAGAGTTTTCGCAGAATGCCGGGTGGTATGCTTGGCTGGACAGTGAAAGCTTTCGAGGGGGACACGTTTTCCGCGGTGCTCAAATCCGACATATCCCTGAATGGTACGGCTGGAGAGAAAGCCACCCAGATCACTCGATGGGCGACGGAATCATGCGATGCTACTATGCCCAGAAGGGGATTGCTCCCCAATAGGCAACCCAACTATTGGTGGAACAACGAAATCGCAAGTTTGCGAGTCGCACGTTTCCGGGCAAGGAGGCTTTGCCATAGGCTCACGAGAAAACCCCGTGGCGACGGTCGAGAGGAGGCACACAGGCAATTGCGTGGCCGCTTAAAGGAAGTCATTCGGAAGAGCAAAAATAACTGTTTCAAACAGTTGTGCGACCATGCCGACATAAACCCTTGGGGCGAGGCTTATAGAGTGGTAATGAGAAGGTTGCGGAAATTACCCCAGGTGACCTGTTCGCGCCTCCTGAAACAGATTGTTAGCACTCTGTTCCCTCACCACGAAAATAGGGGAAGGAAAATTATCGTCCAGCTAAATGGCGACATAATACCTCCAGTAACTGTGGAGGAGCTGCGGGAAATATGTGATAGATTCGGTGACAATACGGCCCCATGTCTGGATGGCATCCCCAACCGAGCTTTGAAACTGGCAGTGAAGACTAGGCCCAACCTGTTCGCTAACACCTTTAAGGCGTGCCTAAAAGAAGGAATATTCCCTGCCAAGTGGAAAAAGCAAAAGTTGGTGTTGCTTACGAAGCCTGGCAAGTCACCTGGAAACCCAGCGTCGTATCCTCTTATCTGCCTGTTGGAGACAATGGGGAAGATGATGGAGAGAGTCATCTGCAACAGACTCCTGCCCATCGTCGAAGCCAGGAATAGTTTGTCGGAAGGCCACTTTGGTTTCCGACGCGCCCACTCTATGGTGGACGCAATTGACATGGTGGTAAATCTGGCAAAAGGTGCACTGATTTCTGGCGGCTGCTGTGCCGTGGTGGCGTTGGATGTCAAAAACGCATCCAACTCGGCCAACTGGAATAGAATTAAAGGGGCGTCGGCCGACACAGGTGTCCCCGCATATTTAGCGAATTTGGTGGAAAACTACCGCCCAGAGGACTCTCTGGTACGGGACGGATGAGGGCCCCAAAGAGTACATTGTCACAGCCGGGGTACCACAGGGATCGGTACTTGGTCCCCTGTTGTGGAATATCATGTATAATGGGGTGCTTGCTCTTCCCGTCCCAGAGGGGACTACGATTGTCGACTTTGCTGATGACCTAGCTGTAGTTGTTGCAGCAAAACACCCAGAAGATGTGGAGGTTTACGCAACGGAAACAGTGAGAGCGGTAAAGTCCTGGCCAGAAAAGGCCGGGCTGACCTTGACGGACGTGAAAACGGAAGCGGCCTTAATAACGAACCGCAAAAAAAATAACACTGTGAAAGTGGAGGTCGGCGGACGTACGGTCGTATCAAAGCCGGCTATTAAATACCTGGGGGTAATAATTGACACCAAATTGAGTTTTAGGGAACACCTAGAGTATGCATGTCCAAAGGCAGCCAATGCCACCACGGCACTTGCAAAAAGTTACCAAATATTGGTGGACCGTAACATTGCCGGAGGTTGGTGCTAGCCGGAGTGGTGCGCCCCATCCTGCTCTACTTGCCGCCTGTGTGGGCAGAGGCGCTTCAGAACTCTCAGAGACGGAAGCAGATGAACTCGGTTTACCGGCTGATGGTTTTGAGGGTTTGCAGTGCTTTTAAAACCACATCAGATGAGGCAGTATTGGTGGTGGCA
This sequence comes from Hermetia illucens, assembly GCF_905115235.1. NCBI lineage: Eukaryota > Metazoa > Arthropoda > Insecta > Diptera > Stratiomyidae > Hermetia > Hermetia illucens. The sequence continues at coordinate 109,070,643 of NC_051851.1, read as the reverse complement.
GGCATGATCCCGGTTGACATTCTGGCCAAAGAAATGGGTGTCCTGTACCATGCAAGACGTATGGAGGGGCATGCACAGCGTAGAAATACGGCAAGGACAGAGTCGCTTGATCTCTGGCAATGCAGATGGGACTCAGGGGTCGTTAGCGATTTTTAAACGGGTCGCTTACGATACGGGGTGTGACGTCCCCGAGGTGCCCGAGTAAGTAGTTCTGCCCCCTAGCTGGCAGCATACCTGCGTCCTAGGTAGTAGCCTCGAGAAAGCTTCTCGGTGAAGAGCGAACCGCGAATGACCGGTACACGTCGGGACACACTGGGAGTCTCCGGAGCCGTCGACAACTCTCTGTCGGCGTCGACGGGGTGATGTGAGCGTAGCTCTGCCAAGGTGGTAGTTGCGACGTGTATCAGAAGCCAGCCCCTTCGGGACCCTGGTCGGGAAGTGTGCATTGAACCGGTGTTAGTAGACCGCGTTGCCCCGAGCGAGCGCTGATCCGTCCGTGAATTCCGGGATCAGCTAAGCGTAGGTCAGGCCTCAGGGAACTGGGGTAGGGGCTGTGTCCCCGAGGGTATACCCGTTCTTGACTATTGCGGCCCGCTCCCTTGCACACGATGCGCTGGTACCTTTTTCATGGAGAACATTCTGAAAACTATAAAAAAAAACGACGAAACAACAGACAAGGAGGAAGAGCTGGGTGCGTTTGGGCGGAGCACAAAGATGGGTCGTTCACCGCAGCGACCAGTGAAAGAGGCAACGAGGGCTGATATACCCGATGAGACACCGGGGCGCCCAAATAAAGAGGAAGCCTCATCAAGTGGTGCGACTGACCGTGCGGGGATGGCAACTCCATTACCTTGCAGTGACCCTGTCCTGGAAGTAAGCTCAGTGAGAAACGCTAGTCCTGAGCAGATGGATTTGGACACAAATCGAGTGGAAATGCATTCGACCGTCCTCGCTAGAGCCGAAGAGGAAAGGCTCATCCGAAAGTGCGCAGCAGTGGTGAAACGTATGCGGTCGGCAACGTTCCTTCAGAGAAACGTCAGCAAAGGCGTCAAAAACGGGCTGATGGAACTGGAGGAACTACTGGACCGCATTTCCTTTTATAGACGCGCGTGGAGAGCAGCGGAAGACGATTGTAGAGCAGAAACAGTCGCTCTCCCCGCTGAGAATGCTGCTTGCGTCAAACGGACCGCAGATAGCCCTCTGCAAAGTGAACAGGGGAAAAAGCGGAAAGAGGACGACGTGCCTGAAGGAGACTTTATCGAAGTAGTCTCCAAGGCCCAAAAAAAGAAGGCGAAAAAGGATAAAAAGAAACAACGGACTCCGGCGCCAGAGACACGTCTGTCCAAAAACAAGGAGGCTGCCAACCCAAAGCCAGTAGCGGAAAAAACGAGGAAACGAAGAAGGACTAGACCGTCGGCTCTGCTCATTAAGCCGACGGAAGGCAAGACATTTGCGGAAGTCCTTAGTGAAATCCGCTACAGGATGAAACCCGAGGAGAACGGAGCAGAGGTGTCTTCGATACGGAAAATGAGGAGTGGTGGAGTTCTCGTCGAACTGGGCCCAAAGACGACCAACAAGAGCACGTTCTGCGAAGCGGTCAAGGGGCTATTGGGGGAGAAGGCCCTTGTTTCCAGCCTAGAACCCATGTGCTCTCTGGAAATACGGGATCTTGACTGCCTCACAGAAAAGGTCGAAGTAGAGGAGGCGCTAAAGCGTGAATGTCCAGAGGTAACCAATGCCCGGGTAGGTATTACCTCTGTAAATGCTCGAGGCCAGAAGCTTGCCGTGGTGGATGTCCCCGAGCAATATGCGAGGAAACTCCTTAACAGCGGGAGAATCAAAATCGGATGGGTAGTATGCAGGGTACGAATGCGGATAGTCCCCACCAAGTGCTACAGGTGTCTGGACTATGGACACACAGCAGCAGCTTGCAAGGGTCCGGACAGGAGGACAGCATGCCGGAGATGCGGCCAAGCGGGTCATCAAGCGAAGTCTTGCAAGGAAAGCGAGAGTTGTGTTCTCTGCAGGGATCGTGGCGCATCTGGCGAAAGCGTCGCACACACTGCGGGCTCGGGACGGTGTCCGATCTTCAGGGCGGAATTGGAGAGGGCTAGGGTGCGAACGCCATGATCCGCATTTTGCAAATTAACATGCACCGGAGTGCAACCGCTCACCAGTTGCTAGCGCAGTTCGCTGCGGAAGTAAATGCTGATCTAGTGCTGATTAGCGAGCAATATCGAAACAAGGACCCGTCCTCATGGTATCTCGACTTATCGGGCACCGCTGCCATCTGGGTTCGGGACGATGTTCGACTTCGTGTTCTTGCCGAAGGCCGGGGGGACGGATTTGCCTGGATCCGGTGTTTAGGGATAACGTTTTTTAGCGTTTACCTGACGCCGAATGAGTCGATTCCGGACTTTCAACGCCGGCTTGATGCTCTGGAGGACGCCGTTTCGAGCACGGAGGGACGAATCCTGGTTGGCGGTGATTTTAATGCCAGGGCTCTTGAATGGGGCATGCCTCAATCAGACTCCAGGGGGAAACGGATTCTGGAAATGGCGGCGAGAACCGGGCTCGTAATTTTAAACACCGGATCCACGCCAACGTTTCGGCGCTCAGGTTGTGAAGGAAGCATTCCCGACATAACTTTTGCGTCGGAATCTCTGGCATCATCGGTGGACGGGTGGCGAGTCCTAGAAGACTTCTCGGCAAGTGATCATCAGTACATTGCGTTCGAAGTGTTTGACGCTACTTGCCGGCGAGCACCAACACGACGTTCCCCCTGCGTGTGGAATGTCGCGAAGGTGAACATCGGAAGGTTCGTCGAAGCTCTTGGAGCAGGTAGGGCCGCACTGGGGGGCACTCCGGGGGGTGGTGGTGTCGCAGCTGACACCGCCGTAAATTCAGTGATGAATCTGATAACGACGGCGTGTGAGGCTTCCATGCCCCGGAGAGGCCCCAGGCGCGACAAGCCTTCTATGTACTGGTGGACGGCGGAAATTGCCGACCTACGGAAGGAGTGTCATAAGCTCCGCCGTTTGGCACAACGTTTGTACGCCAACGAGGAGGCATGTGCCATAAAGGCACAATATAGATCAGCAAAAAGGAGACTCCGCAGCGCTATAAATAAAAGCAAAGCTCGCGGCTGGCAAAATCTTATTAATGAGGTAAATGATGACCCGTGGGGACTTGGCTATAAGCTTGTCACTCGGAAAATCGGGGCTCTGCGGAAGCCCTGCATACTGAGCACCGACCAGATGGACCGCATTGTACGGGCATTGTTCCCCAGACACCCTGTACGGGTTGATGCAAACAGCGCGGAAAGCGTCGTGGATTGCCCCCTTTTCACAATGGGAGAACTCGAAGAAGCGGTTCTCACTATGAAAAACAGGAAGGCGCCAGGTCCTGATGGCATCCCGGCGGAAGTTTACAAACTGGTGTTCCGCCAACGGCCAGAATTGCTGCTCGAAGCGTGCAACGCGTGCTTGAAGGAGGGCATTTTTCCTTCTCGCTGGAAAGTGGCCAGACTCGCGTTGATCCGTAAGGGTAAAGGAGATCCGGAGCTCCCGTCTGCATACCGACCGCTGTGTATGCTTGACACGGCCGGAAAAGTGCTCGAGAAGCTCATCAGGGGTAGACTCGCTGAAGCGATCCGTGCTGCCGGGGACTTATCCGCAAGGCAGTTCGGGTTTAGAACAGGGAAATCTACAGTGGATGCTGTTATGGAGGTCGTAGATGCGTTTAATCGAGCCGGGGCACACAGCCGCCGATCTCGACGGATAGTGCTCCTCATAACGCTTGATGTCAGAAATGCCTTCAATTCCGTAAGATGGACAGATATGCTGGGCACACTAGAGAACTCCTTTCACGTGCCAAGCTATCTCTTGCGGATATTGAGGGATTATCTGAAAGACCGCTCCCTGTTCTATGAGACGCTAGAGGGCCAGAGGAGGATGGAAATCACGTCGGGAGTAGCGCAGGGATCCATCCTAGGGCCGGACCTCTGGAACGCTTCCTACGATAGTCTGCTGAGACTCGATATGCCTGAAGAGTCGCGCCTGGTCGGTTATGCAGACGACGTTGCGGCACTTGTTGCCGGACGCACTGTTGAACAGGCGCAAAGCAGACTTGGCATATTGATGCGACGGGTAAGCGGATGGATGACTGCTCACGGTTTCAACCTTGCGCTGGAAAAAACCGAAGTAGTCATCCTGACCAGAAGAAGAATCCCGACCTTGCGTCCCATATCGATCGGCGAGTTGACTATAGAGTCAAAACCAACGGTTAAATACCTTGGTTTAATGCTCGACTCGAAGATGAGCTTCTTCGAGCAAATCAAAGCAGCAGCGGACAGGGCTGCAGCAGGAGTCGCGGCCTTGAGTCGGCTAATGGCGAATGTCGGCGGCCCTATATCAACTAGGAGACGTCTCCTCATGGGAGCAACGCAGTCCGTCCTTCTCTATGGTGCGGAGGTATGGGCTGATGCCCTTGACAAGGAGGTGCATCGTAAACGCCTCGCTCAAGTGCAGAGGCGGGGAGCTTTGCGAGTGGCGTCTGCTTATCGCACTGTCTCCGAACCGGCTGTGATGGTGATTGCCGGAGTGATCCCCGTTGCCCTCCTTGCCAAGGAGCGCAAAGCTATCTATCGCCGTAAGGGCGAAAACTTAAGAGAAGTGGTTGCCCGTGAAGAACGTCAACGCACCCTTAACGAGTGGCAACTTTCTTGGCAAAATGAGCCAAGGGGCAAGTGGACTGCGCGGCTCATCGACAAATTAGACCCGTGGCTGAACAGAAAGCACGGTAAGATTGATTACTTCCTTACCCAACTTCTAAGTGGGCATGGAGGTTTTCAGTCTTACCTGCACAGGGTTGGGAAGGCGCGATCTCCTGACTGTGTGTTCTGCAATAGAGTGGCGGATGACGCTGAACACACCTTTTTCTCTTGCGAGAGGTGGGACGGCCTCCGCCAGCAGCTTTATGCAGACACAGGGGAGCTCTCCCCAGACAACATTGTCAGAGAGATGCTGAAGAGCGCTGGCAGCTGGAATCGTATTGCGCATTATGTTCGGGCTCTTCTTACTACGAAGAAGATTGAACTCGACCGGCGGAGGGATCGGACGGTAAGGGGTTCCCTGAACTAACAACTCCCTTCCTCCCCTCCCCTCCCGTTGGTGAAAGGAATTCCCTGACTTGATGGCTCCCAAAGCCGGGAGAGCGGGAGGGCTAGCCCGAAGTAATGTGTCAAACGGTTCCAGGCTAGTTCTCTGATGAGAGGGAGGTGTTTAGTTGGTAGTCCGCCAGCGTGCTGTTGCGGGAGTCCAACACTCTGTGCGTAAACGCATTCACCTACCCTACTAAAAAAAAAAAAAAAAAAAAATGCAGATGGGACAAGTCTACGAAAGGTCGGTGGACGCACAAGCTCATTCCCAACATTAGGGTGTGGCTTGAGCGAAAACATGGGGATACCAACTACCACATTACCCAGTTCCTCACGGGACACGGTGGTTGCTACAGGCAGTATCTGCACCGCTTTGGGTTGGATGATTCTCCGAACTGTCCCAGATGCGATGGCATACCGCAGGATCCAGAACATGTGATGTTTCACTGCCCACGATTTGCGATGGAGACAAGGAGCTTAAACCAGGTGCTGGGCAGGAGCGGGATCCCGGACAGCTTGATTACTGAAATGCTGGAGTCCGAGGAGAAATGGTTTGCGGTTGGCTCCGCAATCATCCAAATGCAGGAGGAGTTGCTGAAGGAACAAAGAAAGAGGAAAGCTGCAAATAGGAGAAGGATGAGTGCCTAAGAGCAAACCTACCCCGCGAAGTAATACTTTAATGGTGGTCCCACGGGACTAGGGCTGGAAAGACCGGGGGTGGTTTTTAGTGGGTGTGAATCCCACACGCGCCCGCTGTAGTTCCGGCGTTTGGGCGGCTGCGCTGCGGCGGACGTGCAGTTTGTTTAGGGTGAGGATAATATCGATGGATGTAATACGTACGTATGTTTTGTAGCTTGGAAAACTATTAGGGACTATGTTGGATTGTAGCTATATACGGATAGAAAAATGTGCGTTGAAGTTTCTTACATAAGACGAACACAAAGCCTTTATACTCGAAGCACGAGCTTCCGGTATTCCGACTTGTTTATTTTTGGTATTTTCCCAAAACTCTTTGCAACCGCTTGTTCTTGTTGAGTACATGACCTCTTAGCATCATGTTTGAAACTTAAAAGTTATTGCTAGTATTGCATTGGAATTGGTTGCTCTGAGAAAAAAACCGAAGTATTTCTTACAACAAAATAAAAAGGAAATAAGGAAGCAATTTAGTAAAATATGTACGGCGTGCTGTTGAAACGTTTTCAATGGAAAAGTTATTATAATCAATCAATAGAGGATAATTTTACAATCCATAATATTAGCACAAACTCGCGAATATCTGTTAAACAGATTAAAACAACAAATATCATATATTACTACTTTTTTCTTATTCATTCATATCCCACAGATTTAAAAAAATTAACAAATATACAAAAATTCAGAAAGCAAGAAAACCGCATTTACTTCTTCTATCGTTAAGATCCTTCTTATCGTGACCTAGTTGTAATCCCTTTGGATAGTTGTAATTTTTGAATTTCAAGCACATGATTGGTTAATGACGATTCCAGAATCGTTTTACACTTCAACAACAACAATTCTAGTGTAATAACGACGCCGCAAATTCCAAGAAAGTTCGAAGTTCGGAGTTTCCAAACTCCGAATGAGGCCAAAAAATTGAATGAATGTAATAATTTTAGGCGTCTTTCCTGTGAAGCTGTGCAGTGACTGGAAAAGTGGCCCAGTCTTCGACATTTGCTACGTTGTCCGGGTCTGGGAATGTAGTACTCTACATTCAATTTTTATGGGATGGTAAAATCCCCCGAAACCAAAACCTTTATTGGCAAGATGGTTTCTCCGAGGATTTTCTCCTCCTTGAAGGAAGTTGGTATAAGGGATAAATAGAGATTTGAGGAACAAAAGTCTGAAACCTTACTTCAAATTTTCATTATTGACGAAATCGTTCGCATTTTGAGCGGTATCAAGGGTGACACGAAACGGGATACCAATTTTTTTGGTGTCGGCCATACCATTTAATTTGAGGGTTTTGATAGCTTCGAAAAAGTAGAGACCGTAAAGCCTTCTCCTGGTTTCGTTTGGTCGAAAAACCTTGTAAGCCAACGCTGGGAAGAGCTTTTAAGAGTGCTATAGGTGACTTGCGCGCCCCTTTTTCGTTCACTGATACTGCTGATCCGAAATAGCGGCTTTCACTTATAATCGGTACATCGGGAACAGAAATGGCTAACTTACCATTATTGATAAAAAGCTTGCCCATATAGGGCCATCCGCATTAACTAATAGAAACTAATTAGCAATAAAACTCCACTAAAGACTTATCAAAGCAAAGCTAAAACGACACTTTTCACAGTCAGTGTTTTATTGCAACATTTTTTATACTTACTAATTCAGGAGAATATAGTCTCAGGAATCATGCCTCAAAGTTTATAAAGACAAGTCACTACTAACAAGAAAACACAGAACAGCAAATTTTTCATATGGATTGTATTTGTGACACCACGCGTTTCCGAATACTTTTTGAAATTGTTTGGCCATGTATTCTCCAATTGACTTAATCCTTTTTGTTTTATTTTCCAGATCTGTCTTCAAATGGCATCTTTTAAAGTGTTGAACGCGTTTATCTGGAAAACACGATTTTCAAAACTTGTCATTTTTCGCAGGAACTGCTGGATAGATTTTAACAAAGTGATTGCAACACTCGTCATTTTGTTCAAAGTAAGTGTTTTTCCGATATATAAGTTGAAAAAATAGTGTAATTTTGAAATTTATATTTTTAAAAGCTGCTAATGTTCTGTTTTTAAGGTGTGCAATAAGATTTTTTCGGAAATGGCTAAACCGATTGTCAAGGAAACGGCTAAACCGATTGTCAATTGGGAGGAGGATGCGATCTGTTGTTCCGGTTACATGTAGCAAGTGGCGCCATTTTGTGTTAAGTTCAAGGGGGGGGGGGGTCCCATACATGTGTGTGGAGGGTGCACAATTTTTTTTTCTCAAATGTTGCCCTGTGGGGTTTCAAATGAAAGGGCTCAATTAGTACTTTTCGAAACTGGTTCCATATTTGCTATCGGGTGAAACGTAGGGAAGTGAGGGATCAAAATATGAGCCCCAAAAATCGTAACAGGTCTCGTTCTCAGAATCTATCTAATTGAAAAATCTGAAAAAAAATCCCAGTGGTGAATCTCTATTAAATCTAGGCCCCAAAATACATTCGGTTCCGGTATTAGTTAATAATAGTATATTTCCACATTTTAGAAATTTGCCCGGAAACCCCCCGTACGTCCATCCTAGAAGTGCAAAATTTAGCATGGGTATAAAGAATAATATAATGCACAATTTGGTCAAGTTTAAAGATCCAATTCCAGCTAGTACTAACAAAGTTATACGGGTGAAACTTTGCCATTTTTTGTGAATTTCGTGCATTCCACTATGTGTATGACCTCATCTTCACATATCAATTCGTCAATACCACAGTCATTTGTATATGAATATCAATTACTCCAAACAGACACTTGTGTATGTAGGTATATACTATATCTATGCTAATGAAGTTTGCGGGTAGTGTCTAATTCAGATAGATATATTTGTACATTATAACAGCCGTATTTTTTTTTTTTTTTTTTTTTTTTTTTATGGATGGAGGTGGAAATCTTAGAAAGACGCTGCTGCGCCAGGTTGCAGCAGTGTGTGGGATTCACATCCACTAAAACCACCCCCACTGAAGTATTACTTCGCGGGGGAGGCTCTGGTTCGCTATACCAGCTCGTCCATGTCACGTCTCCGTCGCGCCGCCTTCCGAGCTCGATCCAACTCCAGGAGTTTTGTCTGCACCACGGCTACTGCCTCATTTACCGCCATCCAGTTTTCCTCCGACTTCAACATCTCTTCCACCAGGTTGGAGGGCTCGATGTCCGCCCCTAAGATGCTGTTTAACCTCCTTTTCTGCTGCAGAAATCTGGGACAATGGAACATAACGCGCTCCGGGTCCTCGAGTGTAGCACCGCATTCAGGACAGTTGGGAGACTCGTCCAACTCGAAGCGATGCAAGTACTTGCTATAGCCACCGTGTCCCGTAAGGAACTGTGTCAGGTGGTAATTCAATTCTCCGTGCTTTCGGTTGACCCATTTCTCGATACACGGGATCAATGTATGGGTCCACCTGCCCTTGTCGGAGTTATCCCACCGTTGTTGCCACTTGCCACACAACTCTCTCCTGATGGCTTTTCGGAAATCCGCATTCACCTCGGCTGGATTTGCCCTCCGTTTTTCATAGAGCCAGTGTGCCTCGCTCGCTAGAAGATCTATAGGGATCATTCCTGCGATAACACACACGGCCTCCGTCGACGCCGTCCTAAATGCGCTACACACCCTTAGCGCAATTGGCCGGTATGCCGAACATATCTTCCTCCGGTTGACAGCGTGGTTCAACGCTCCCGCCCAGACAGGAGCCGCGTATAGCAGGATCGACCTCACCACTCCCGCGATGAGTAGCCTGCGACTATAATTCGGCCCTCCCACGTTAGGCATCTTCCTTGCAAGGGATGAGCTGGCATTTGCTGCCTTCTCTCGCGCATAATCCAAGTGTCCCTTGAAACTCAGCTTGGCATCGATCATCACCCCCAGGTATTTGACAACCGATTTTGGGACGACCTCACGATTACCAACCTGGATGGTAACCGTGTTGTTCTTCCTACGGTTGGTAATGAGGACCGCCTCCGTCTTTTCGTCCGCCAGGTCCAGCTTGACCATTCGTAACCATGACTTGATGGTATGAATGACTTCATTTGCATAAAGCTCCACGTCCTCGGGATGCTTTGCAATTGCAACTACCGCCAAGTCGTCCGCAAAACCAATCAGCGTTGTCTCCTCCGGCTCGCGAAGGCCAAGCACTGCGTCATACATTATGTTCCACAGCAGCGGTCCCAATACAGAACCTTGAGGCACACCTGCTGTCACAATGTACTCCTTCGGCCCGTCGTCCGTCTCGTACCAGAGAAGTCTGTCCGAAAGGTAACTCTCGATGAGCCGAGCCAAGTAGCTAGGAACACCCAGTTTGGCCAAAGCGCCCTTAATCCAGCCCCAGTTGGCTGAGTTAAAAGCATTTTTGACGTCCAACGTCACCATAGCACAGCATTTGCCCATGGCCTTTGCATTTCGAGCCAATTCCACGACCTTTGCTACTGCATCGACCGTAGAACGGGCTCGCCGAAACCCATATTGCCGCTCTGAAAGACCACCCGCAAGCTCGATGAACGGGAGCAGCCTGTTGTATATCACCCTCTCCAACATCTTCCCCATGGTGTCTAAGAGACAAATAGGGCGATATGAAGACGGCACGCCGGGTGGTTTTCGGGGCTTCGGTAGCAAGACCAGCTTCTGCCTCTTCCACTGGGCGGGAAACACTCCTTCCGCCATGCACGATTCGAATGTGCTTGCGAACCACCTTGGTATGGCCTTGACCGCCACCTTCAGAGCCCTGTTCGGAATTCCGTCCAATCCCGGAGCCTTGCTGTCCCCAATACGTCTGCAGATTTCCCAAAGTTCCTCTTCGGTAACATCAGGGATCGAGAAGACGTCCTGCTGAGCTGCCGGTTGGGGTTCTCTTTCGTCCTGCTCCTGCTGCGGGAAAAGAGTTGTAATTATTTGCAACAAGAGCCGTGGGCATGTCACCTGAGGTGATTTTCGCCCGCGGATCTTCTTCATTACAACTTGGTAGGCTGTACCCCACGGATTCGTATTAGCCTCCATGCAGAGCTTCTGGTAGCATTCCCGCTTGCTTCTCCGAATGGTCTTCTTAAGGTTGCTTCGCAGATCCCTGTATTCCTCCTCACGCTCCTGGTGCTCCGGCCTTCCCCTTGTCCTGTGGGAAAGTCTCCTCGCTCGGAGACAAGAGGATCTCAAGGCAGCGATCTCCGTGTTCCACCAGTAGTTTGGCCTCTTGCCGTGGTGCAAACGTCGTCGTGGCATCGTAGCGTCGCATGCTTCGGTTACACGCTGAGACAGCTGTATGACCCTTTCCACCGCTGTTCCATCCGGATCATGAGCTCCCTCCAATGCGGCCAGGAATGTCTCCTCGTCGAAAGCTCCGACAGACCAGCCAACCGCCTTAGCCTTTCCACCTCCAGAGCGTCGTTGACTGCTTCCCCGGTTCCCAATGCGGAGGAAGATGGCCTGGTGGTCACTGTGGGATACCAGCCGTATTTAATATACGTTCTCTATATATACATATGTATGCTTTTGCGCACGAAGTAAATCGGAAATATGGATACGATAAATTTTATACATGCATATATATGTACAGTATTTGGAAATAGGCAGTTTGTTTCTTTAGAGTGAGGATAATATCTATGTCTTGTAGTTTCGAAAAATATGAAGGAATATGTTGGATTTGTAGCTATATATGGATAGAGAAATGTGCGTTGAAGTTTCTTACAAAAAATGTACCCAAAAACTTTATATTCGAAGCGCGAGCTTCCGGTATTCCGACTTGTTTAATCAATATCGTTAGTTCTAGTTGGGGTTAAATCTGTTCTTCACTTTCTTCTTCGGGTTCACGGTTTGGTAAAAACGCAAGAGAAGTTGAACCAAATTTCAAAACAGTTCAACTTCAACATTTACATTTTTTTATTTTGGTTGCATTCCTCTTCTTCGAATCGAAAGTCGTCTTGTGTTTTCAACCAAGTGTTTCCAGTGCAGTTTTTTCTTCCCGTTGTGAATTGTCAGGCAGTGGCTAACAATTCCTTTTTCTTCAGCGCGTCCGTACAGTTTCATCCTTGTGCACTATAACGGTTGTTTCTGTAAGTGCTTTTTATAGTTTTTGGCCTCCATTGATTTAGTGTGCTTATTTTTTAGCGCGTATTGCTTGGTTTTTGCTTCGTATTAAGCGCTGTGTCTATTCTTCTCCTAATCTCTGAATCATTAGTGAGTTTTTTGGGGCACATGCTCTTCGTAACCTGGTTCGAAATCGGAATCTAAAGCGCTATTCGCAGCTCCCGGACAAGGGTTCGACATTATTACCAAAATTGTAGACAATAGCTTAGAAAATGAGGCGTGTATGGAAGTCATTAGAAAAAGATCGCTACGCAATGAATAGGTCTACCCTCCACCGTGTCCACAAAACAAAGTTCCCAAAACAAATACGTGCCCCACAGTGGCACAAAGGAAAGGATACTCTGCCATCCCCTTCTACAAAGCAGCAACTATTAGTACACCTCTTCCAGCAGTCCCCAGCGTTGGCCCTACCAATATTTTCTCAAAATCCCTTGATGGGAATGAAACAGTATCAGCCTCCGAAGTAAACTTATACAACACCAATAGAAAATATGTGAATTATTTGGTCCTAATTGACCGTTTTCAAGCAAACCCGGAAAACAGAGTTAGGCTGGACCCATTGGACCGGCTCACTTGGAATCTGGAATCCCTAAGGTACATCAAGCATGTCATTAAAATCAACTGTGAAGGCTATGCGGGGCGACGGATCTTCAAAACCGCGCCAGCAGCGAACCGTTTCCTAGCAGATCAAAGTGAAAAATCCTTGGGCTACAAACCCTTTATTCCATTCAGTGTAACATGCCGCTACGGAATTATTAAATATGTTTCTCTAAACTGGAATGAGGAAAAGGCAGTCGGTCGGAGTCATCTGTTAAAATTCTGAAACCTGATAGGTTTAGCAGAATAGACAAAGGGCACGGTTAAGCTGACCTTTCTGGGGGAAACCCTCCCTGTACATGTAATCATAGGAAAAACTTATTTCAAAGTAGATCATTTCGTACAGCGAGAGCGACAATGCTACAACTGCGGGCACCTCGGGTACATTGCCAAACCATGCAAAACTACAAAATCGAAATGCCTGAACTGTGAAAGCAGTAAAAACTGCGATGGCACATCATGCCCCAAAAAATGCACACTATGCCATAGCACAGAGCATAATGCTCGAAATAAAGAGTGTCTTAGATGGGCTGAATATAAAAACGCGATTAAAATTGCAGCAGTCAAAAGCAATAATTAAAGAAGCCACAAGGATTCTTCTTCTTTTTCTTGAGCCTTTGTCCCGTTTACAAGCGGGGTCGGCTCGTCGTGATCGGCTTCGCCATTTGGTTCTATTGAATGCCTGATCTGGGTGCAATCTCGAGGCTTTCAAATCCCCATCTAGCGTAGAAAGCCACAAGAAGTGTTAGGAATTATTATCATACAATTGACAATGAGTCTGAGTACGAAAGGGAATTCCCACCTATAAGGTACAATACTCAAAAATCGCTCTTTTTGACGAGTACACCTGATGGTACGAGTGTTACAGCATAATGTTCAAAACATCTTGAACTGCAAAGATTATGCTATTCACTTTTATAATACAAGGGAAGTAGACATTATAACACTCTAAGAAATATTTTCCATTCATTTTAATCCGATAGCCAAACTATTAACAGGCTATTGCCTGATACACAAAATGAAGGAATATGGTTTTGGAGGGGTGGCCAAAAATGATATCACATTTAAAGAAGTTAAATACGATACTGACCAAGTTGTCATCATTGCGGAAACGTGTCACCTGCAACGCAACATGTCTGTGGCATCGATCGATTTTCCCCCTCAAATGAGCGCCTCATCCTTTAAAAAAAGAAATTAATTGCATTTCTATCTAACCGTCCATTGGGACGTATTGACGATTGACGATGATCCTTGGCGACCTGAAAACCAGGTCCATTGCCTTTGGGGATGTTGTTAACCAGGCAAAAGGGAAAGTATTGCTTAATGAGCTTTGTAGTGGAGAGTTTCGAGTACTAAATAACGTTGATAAAACCTTTGCAGTAGCAACCCTAACAAAGAAATTCAAGGTCCTCAGTCCCGGATATCTTCTTAACCAACTCTCACGTGCTCTTCGGGCACTGGAAAACATTAGATAACACCTACTCAACAGTCATAACAGACCAATTCTCCTACAAAGCAAATTATTTACAGTCCAACCAGGTTTCAAAATTGCCAGATACAAACTAAATAATCTAATTGGAAATATGCAAACGCAGGCTTTACCCACAGCATTCAATAGGAAATCAAACATGCAACATTTAAGACACGGAGAGGCACTAAACCCAAAGTGTGGTGGGATGCGGACTGAAAATCATACATCTTAGAAAAACTGAGCGCCCTAAGGGATTTCAGGCGAGTATCCAACTTCAGGAACTTCCTCAGAATACGAAGTGCCAAAAAGCCAAAAGGAAACGTTCGGATGAGTTATGGGACGAAATGTCTAACAGAATGGACATTAAAGCCTTTTTGACGTTGCCTCACCTCTGCCCTGGGAGTAGCGTGACCGAAGCGGCTCGTAGATGTTAAATGCTCCTTTATATAATTCGCAGAACACAACATGACTACGAATTATATTGAGCGTAAATCCGCCCTATATACTTGGCCAGACCTGAAAATATTTTTTTGAGAATTGCGGGGTGCTAAGTCCGCATCAACTTGATGCCGGAGCAGACCAAATGAAGAACAACTTGCTCCCTCTTTTTTTGGACCACGGACCCTTTGTTTAGGGCTTAGCAACCAAACCTTCAAAATATTAGGCGATGACGGCTTTACGGTTTCTTACCAGGGCAGAGGCAAATCGTCAGACGCTGCTTCACCTTTGCCCTGGGAGCAGCGTTACCGAAGCGGCTCGCAGAAGTTAAATGCAATTGTATGCCCTGGTAATCTATAGTGGGTCCCAACTAACAATCACACTTGCTGAGAATGATACAACATGGGGCGTTCAAAACAGGATCAACGAGGACTGGGAGTTAGAGTATCAAGAAATCTTCAGACGGAAAGGCAGGGTTTTTGCTAGCTTCTTGCTCAGACTGCCTGTGAAACTACCAGAATTTATTGACTCGCAAACAGCTCCCACAATTAATAGACTCTATTTGAGTCATGTAGACTCCAAGTCTTTTCTCTTTAGAACTGGTAAACTAAATAATGACTTATGCCACACCTGCGGAATTCCAGAGACAATTGATCACATATTCTCCTCATGTCAGATCTTTGCCGCTTTTGGGAAGAATTATAGTTGGAGCAAAGCTTTCAACTCTGTAAACATGTTGCATAGAAATGGAAGCAAGAGCCACATTGAAGATTTAATAGACTTTAATAGAAATCAGGAGTTAAACTGTAAAAACAGTTATTTTCTCACTGCTTTAAACGTTTACAATACTATACAAAATTCTTTATTATATATGCACATTACACATTCCACTAGTGTTCAGCAACATAATCCACACTGCACATCCATCTCCTCATAAATCCTCTGACTATACAAATACCAATCTAATTGTGTTGTTTTTCACCCTCATAACATTCCACCACTCACATCCAAACGAAGCATAATGAATTGTCCTGCACAAAAAAATCGTCGAAATAAATAAGTGGAAACTACACATCTTACAACGATAATATCACTATTACCAAATATAAAACTACACCATATAAAAGGAGTCTTAGCTATAAAGAACAAATTGCCTCCACAACCGGACGGACGGACATCGTGGGACAACTAAAAACACAACAACAATAACAAAGGTAGCTCTAGTTGCAGTGACGACCGGCTCTATTTTTATCTATCTGTATCCAATCTGCATCAGTGGCATTGCATGTGTTCATGACGTGATCGCGGCACTCTCAGGCTTTTGGTACACATGTGGTCGAGGGTTTAGTCTGGATACCCTCCTCGTGTTACGCGATATCATTGATTAGTTTAAATTTCTTCGATGCATTTTATGTCTTCGATTTATATAACTCGGAAAATAACATCTTCCAGGAGGATTCGTTGAGTCCCCTTTGGTTTTGTATGGCTCTGAACCCTCTTTCATGACTACTGAATGATGCTAGAGGGCATGGTTTTGCAATAAAGTATGGCCTCCGTGCTAAGTGCGAACTGACACACTTGATGTACTTAGATGATATCAAGCTGTATGCTGGTACTGACAACCATCTTAGAAGTGTGTTGCGAATAATAGACATATTCAGCCGTGGTATTCGGATGGAGTTTGGATTAGACAAGTGTCGAATCCAAGCCAGCCGCAAAGGTCATCACGAGCCCCATGCCGTACATAGCATTGGTGACCTCCACATCGAAGCTATGACCGAGACAAACTTCTACAAGTACCTAGCAATTCCGCAAGGAATGATCTGAAGGATGCCCTGCTGTCCGAATTCCTGCGACGTGTAAAGCTGGTGCTGAAATCGCATCTCTCGGGGAAGAATAAAATAAGCGCGTTGAATGTATTTGCTATCCCTTTACTGGCTTATGCATTCGGAATATTGCCATAGATGAAGACTGATCTGGAAAACGTCCAGCGGCGGATACGGACAACTATGTCCAAATTCCGAATGCATCATCTAAACTCTGCCGTGGAGCGGATGAACCTGCCCCATCACATCGGACGTAAGGGCATGGTTAACGTAGCGGCACAATATCATCGCCAAGTCGACTCGCTGCGCGCTTATTTTTACAGCAAAGAGCAGGTGAGTCCCTTGCAGTTGGCTGTCTGTAAGGCAGGGGGTTCATGTGTGCCATTCAGGACGGCGTGGTCGCCACCCGAGCTTATAAAAAGCTCATCATGAAAGAACGTGTGGAGAACGACCAGTGCAGAATGTGTGGTTCGGCGTTAGAGACGTTGGACCATTTCATTTCTGGCTGTACTATTATGGCACCCGTGCAATACATCACCAGGTATAATGCTGTATGTAAGGTTATCCATCAAAACCTTGCATACAAGCATGGGCTGATCACCGGAACAGTGAATCTTTGAGGGTTTTACGTGAGCATCTGTCTGGACGACTTAATCCCACGGTTTTCTTAGGACCTAAATCTCTAGTGAACTAAGGAGTACGGCACCCGTGTTAAAACGCAACACCACGCCGAGGCCCGAAGGTCCCTTCTCGCTTGATCATAACCAACAATCCCCATGAAACTCCCACTAGGGGGCCAACCGCAAATAGCCGATGAGAGTCCAGGGGCTATCTCGGTTCCCATGGTGAAGTTTCGTGACCAATTTACCACTTCAGCTGAGTCCCAGTGCAGACTCAGGTCTGATCGCCCTGATTAGGCCTTTGGAGCATTCGCCTACTGCATCATGGCCGGCAAGCCAAAGTGAGTACAGCGTCTCCCGGTGCCATTACTATGGAGGTTCGCCTCGGTTTTTCCGACAGGATTGCCGCTCCGTCTTCCTCACCGCCACCTCTTAGCACCGATCACGGGAACATGTCCGGTTTACCGATATGAACCGGAAGCAGTACTTGATAGTTCTGCTTACAGCATGTATTTGGACCGGCAAGTCCTGACTGATCGCCATACTCTACATAACAAGCATGACGTACTGTTAGTTGACAAGACGGGTCGCTCAGCGTATATTATTGATGTTGCTATGTACCATAATAGCAACATCGAACGGAAATATGTGGACAAGAAGGTGCACTATGAGCCATTGGCTCGGGAAATCAAAGAAATTTGGCGTCTCGATCGGGTGGTTGTAATCCCCATAATATTGACAGCTACAGGAATTGTACCTAAATCCTTCACGGCCTCCCTTGTTGTCCTGAGACTTTCGCCCAGCCTGGTTCAAACCATGCAGAAGTACACCATTCTGCATACGTGTTCGATGTTGCGGGGATTTCTCGACGGATTCTCCCGTCACCTACTATCGAACACCACCGCCCCTTTAGTTTATAAGTAGGTAAGATCGTCCGAGCCTAAATGCTTGGCACTTAGTGCTAGTATTAGGTAACACTAGGTATCTGTCGAGATTGTGACAACTCCTTAATAATAATCGTTGGCGCATAACACTTGAAGTATGTTAGAGCAATTCATTCAAGACTGTAGCGGTACACTACAGTACACTGTAGGAGGGAATGTGGTCAGCATTGCGCTCGCGCGAGATTATTACCCTGATTTGACTCAGGTACTCATTCACAGCTGAATCGACTGGTTTTCGACGTCAAATGACGATACAAATCCCATTGCCACCTGTGAGATTTGAACCGCGACCTTTCATACGACAGCCTTGTGCTCTAACCACTCAGCTATCCGGACACTTCTTTTATATAGCACTCACAATTTTGTTTAAATTTGGAAACCGTTTTGACGTTCGTTTCCCATAGTCGATTAGATATAACTTCCTTGTCGCAATTTCCTCGTTCTATATTAATGGGGCTTTCCTTGGTAACTGAATGAATCTGCTGGCTATAAAATTCGATTGTGTCGTTGAATACTTCTTCGATTGTTGTTTTCTCTAATTTGCCTGTGCTTCTCATTTTCACTTAGGTAGTCCTATGTAACTTTTCGATGCTGTATTTTCTGTGTGGGTATTAGGTTTCCTAAAATGTGTTATATAATTCGTTAGCAGCAGTTAATTTTTCTTCTGATGCTAGTTCTTTTAACAGTTGCGTTATTTTCATGAATTTCATTTGTTTGTTATCAAATGCTACCTTACTTGCTTCATGTAGAGTCGTATCACTGGATTGCGTAGGCAACAAAAATCCGTTCCATAACTTTATTATAAGCTTTTATTTTGAACTAAATTATACAGCTGCACTGCATAATTAATTATAGAACAATTTCTCCAACTAGTACAATTCGAAACGTATTTTAACCTTCGCGTTTAAGTTTACTTTCCAAACTTGACTGACTCCGTAGAAGACCTTTTATACCTTTATACACTTTACTAGAAAACTGCTGCCTTTGACAAGATTTCCTTACTTACTTGTTAACAATTATCCCAACTAAATATTCGCCTTATTGTTACACAAGCGTCTTGGCTAATTGTCGTTACTATCATTTAAATTAACGTGACGCATATTTTTCGTTATTCGTCACACAAAGTTATTTATTATTATTTGTTGGAATGAGTTGTAGTCGATGTCATCTAATTCATTGTAAATTCCAATTACTACTAGTTTGAGTGGGGTTCTCAAATAATTAATTGCTTGGTTCTCACTCTGTAACTTCTCCTGCCTATGGTGATTCTAGTATTAAATTTGGTGGTCAACCCTTCTCGATCATTGTTAGTTAGGATTATTTGATTTGATTGTTGATGATGTCACCTCGTAATGGGATATAGTCTCCTAATTTCTATTCTTACGAATGCTGAGTCGGTATCAGGGTTTTCTGAATTAATATGCTCTTCTGAACTTAATATAGTATCTTATTTGTATATATGTATCTCTGTAATAGTTGGTCAGCCCTCTTTTTTTGATCTTCGGAATTAGGATATTTTGTCACATTTGTCTTTGTTTGGCTCCACTCCTTCACTATTGATCGTATGCCCTAAATATGTAGTTTCTTTGAATAGGAAATTACTTTTGTTGATTTGGATTTTCAACTGTGTCTTTTCTAGTAATCGTAAATTTTTTTTTATGTTCTGCGAATGTTCTTCTAATGATGTCTCAAAGATGAGTAGATTTTTCTCTCAAACGTTGCCAATGGGGACTGGCGAGATTATCGAGCTGGATGAAAGTTGTTCTTCCCATAATGTCAATATCGTCAGTTTAGGCTAGTAGTTGGATAGACTTGAAAGGGATGGCACCTCTTGCTTTGCAAATCACTTTCTCGAGGGCCAGGTTAAAAAAGAGGCATGAAAGGGCATCCCCTTCTCTTAGACCGTTGTTGAGGTTGAATGGTCTGGCTTTTATCTGGCCTCGCACGTTGGTCAGGGTCAGGCTAGTCAGTCTTATCAATTTCATTGGGATACCGAATTCTCTCATAGCCGTGTACAGTTTTATCCTGGCTATGCGGTCATAGGCGGCTTTAAATTCGATGAAAAGTTGGTGCAACTGATGTCCATATTCCAACAGTTTTTCCATCGCTTGCCGCAGAGAGAAAATCTGATATGTTGCTGATTTGCCTGGAGTGAAGCCTCTTTGGTATAGGCCAATGATGTTCTGGGCGTATGGGGTTATCCGGCCTAGGAAAATAATCTCCGCTATCTTAAAGATGGTACTCAGCAACGTGATACATATATAAGTCAGCAGGCATTGATTCGCTGTCCCATACTTTGAGCATCAGTTAATGAACCGCTTGGTGTAATTGGTCGCCTCCATATTTGATCAACTTACCTTCATCGGCTCCTGGCGACTTATGGTTCTTAAGCCGATGAATTGCAGGGACTGTTCATTCCATGCTTGGTGGTGGCAGTATTTGTCCTTCGTCTTCAGTCGGCGAGTTCTCCAACTCGTTCAGCAGTTCATTAAAGCACCCAACTCATCGCTCCAATATGCTCATTCTGTCGGAAATCAGATTTCCCTCTTTGTTTCGGTAGGATGAACATCGGGTGTACAAGGCTTCATCATGCTGACTTGTAGATAAAACTACCAGGGGCGAGTTTTGCTCTGTGTATTTTCTAGTTCACAGACTTGTTGGTTGTCTCAGGTTTCGTATTTCCGTTTATAAAGTCGTTTCTTCGCTCGCCGGAGTTCGTTATAGGTTTCTGCGCGTGCCGGAGTTCTTTGAGAATGCAACATTACTCGGTATGCCGCATTTATCCGTTCCGTTGCTAGCTTACATTCATCATCGAACCAGTGGTTCCGACTTTTCTTGCGGCTGGGGCATAGTATGCCTGCAACCCTATCAATGATGGCTGTGAAGATCGTTTGCTGATGCTTCATCTCCAGGGTATCTTTTAGCAGCAGTTATTGCGGCATTCATTTGCCCTTATAGGTGTTACTGAGGGCTTCGTTATGGATGGCTCCAGTATTCACTCTCACCTGATTGTCAGAAGGTTTGTAGGTGGCGTTGTAATTCGTGATAGTTATCTGAATCTATATTGGCCCCCTATATGTTCTGACATTCATCAAAGCTGAGAGGTGGCGGTGTTCGATCAATACATGGTCAATTTGGTTGAAACTGGGCCCGTTTGGAGAGCCCGCTGTTTATTTCCGCGCAAACCAGGTACTTCCTGTAATAATTTCGGGTGACATCAGAATTTGAATAATCTGCAGTCCGTTTTCACTGGTATCCTTATGTAAGCTATGGGAGCCGACATATTTCCTGAATACTGGCTCCGTCCCTACTTAACTGGTAAAATCCCCAAGTACGATTTTGATATCACACCGGGGACATGCTCCTTCTTCGCCTCAGTCTCCTCTATAGGGGCGTGAAAGTTAATGAGGCTTACATTTCTAAATTTCCCCGCAAACGAAGAACCTACTCCGAGCAAACTCCGAGCAACTGATTTACTGGATAGCCAGGAAACCGGTCCCTGTCCAACGCATCTCTTGCAACGCTGTTAAATTAGCCCTATATGGGGATACGATATCGGCAAGCTGCTTGGTAGCTACTTCCCTGTATAGGGAGATGCACTGTACGATAAAATGCGCAAACTGTTATTCCATTTTCGTTGTCGGGTGCATAACGATGTTATTAGTCTAGTCTGAGGCTCGTGTTGCGGCTTCGTAACTTCGGCTTTCCGTGTAAGGTTATCAGCCCTACCCGACTCCCAACCTGTAGGACCCGGTGGTACAATTTGTCCCGTTTTTAGGCGTGGCGGACTGATCTTCATCATTCTCCGTCTGCAGTTTTTCATTAAGAAAGTATTCCCAGCGACCACCACGTGGAGGTGGGAATAGAGTTTGGTAGTATAGAGGCGTTTCCCAGATTTTATACTCCATCGTGGGTACCAACCCACGTTTCGTCCTGGGACCTATACTACCCCTTCACTGTCTCCATTTGTTGTCCTTTGAAAGATGGCTGATGCATTTTTCAGTCCGAATAGCATCCACAAAACTTCATATTGTCATTGATTCGTCGAAAAGGCTATTTTTCGATAGCAGTAGGATTCATCATAATCCCTTTGAAAAGCCTTATATTCCGTTTATATTAGGTAAACGGAATTTGTCATCAATTGCTATAGCATTTAAATAATCAATTGCCATTCTCCATTTCCGTTGTTCTGAGTTGCCTATTTTTGTACTACCAGCACTACTGGTGAATTATAAGGTGATACACTTTGACGTATAATTCCATCCTTTAGCATTTGCTCGAACTCCTCATCATGAACTTGAGGGTTTCTAAACATACTGCTATGTATTGCCGCGTCCGTACTCGTTTCGATTTCGTATTTTGCAGAACTTACTGTACTCAGAATATCACCTTCCTTATAGATTGATTGTTTCAAATTTCGGATTGGCTTTCTAATCTTGTATTTTTCTTCGTTATTTAAATGTTCGGTGTTTACTCGTATTTAATTAATGAGCTCCATTATACTGAGTTCTTCATATTTAATTTCTCTTCCTATAAAAGTGCTTTCTTTTCCATGCATTACGATTCTACCTTTTTCTATATCAATTTTCGCATGGGTTGCTTCCATTCCATTAATGGCATCATAAATGCAGCCACTAAAATTCGTTACTTTCCACATAATGTATTTTTTTCCAACTATCTCATCTGGAGATGGCGTTGCAATTTTATATTGAATTTTTCTTGTTCCTCCTAATGTATTAATTTTCATTGAGAAGGGGAAGAGCTTTGTAAGGATTATAAGTGACTATTTGTGCATTCCTTTCATTTTAAGGGAGGCTGAAGTTGTGATTTTCGATATCTTGGAACCACGCAAGAAGGCGTCTCTTTGTGTCTGTTTCTCCTTTTGGGGTATATTCAAGACGGATTTTGTGACATTGTGGGTGCCACTGATACTAATGGAAATGGCTGACTCGACGTTTTGTTTGTTGATAACAAAAACAACCTATGTGGGGCCATCCGCATTAACTGACAGAAATTAATTAGCAACAAGACTGAAGTTGATAATTTACGAGTTGACTGACGCTGCCAGATGTGGAACCACAAAAAAGAAATGAATACTGTAAATTATAAGCACTCCACTAAAACGTTGTCAAAGCAAAGCAAAAGAAACAAGTCGGGAAACCGGAAACTGGGCGCTTCAGGTATGATAGGTTTTGTTTGCTTCTTCTGTGAGTATATTTGAGTGTATAACTATCCCATTTGTATGTAGCCCGTTATATATATGCATTTAGCATGTCAGATTTAGTACTTCAGGTTATAAATTTACACGGTAAAGACAACTTTGAGCTACTGTCACTTTGTTACTAATAGTATGATTTTGATCAAACTTAGAGATAATATGCTTCATGTTATATTTTATACTACTACCAACTTTTATAACTCTGGAATAAACTTAAGGGGAGTTTTACTCAATTTTCCCAACAATATGGTAGTACGCTATTATTGACTTAATTTGAACAGATATCGGTATGGAGAGTATTTTGAGACCTGGGCACCACATACAGGCAGCTTCATGAATTTTTCCAAATTTTTCGGTTGAGAGTGGCTCCGTTAAAGAAATCATCAATTTCCACCCCTCCCACTCCCCGAGTGTCTAACAAATCTCAAAACTAAGACCGGTTCCGAAAAGTATTAATCGGGAACTTTCATTTGATACTCCACATGACTATATTTGATGAAATAGATTTTACATCCCTCTTTTACATGAATGGGGACCCCCTAAATCTCAACGAGAAGGATATCACTCACTGCATGTCCGGGAGTTTCCACCTTCCCACCAAATTTCGTGTCAATCGGTATAGCCGTTTCTGAGAAAAATGCGTGTGACGGGCAGACAGACATTGAACCGATTTCAATAATAATTGTTTGTAAAACAAAACCTTAAAAACATCACTCCTCACAGTCAGCATTTTTCTATTTACTATCTCGAAAGAATATAGTCTCAAGAAACATGCCTCAAAGTTCAAGTGGAACTACACTACTAGAAGAAGACACGAAACAACAAATTTTTCATATGAATTCCGTTTTTCTGAATAGTTTTTGAAATTGTTCGGTCAATTTGCTTGATTCATTTTCGTTTTATTTTCCACATCCTTCAAGGGACTACATTTAAACTTAACAAGTTTTTACTTTTCGAATGATGGGAAAGATCTTATGTAGTCTTGATCACGTTTATCATGAAAACACGATTTTGAAAACTTCTCATTTTTCTTAGGAACTGCTGGATAGTTTTCAACAATTTTTTTATCAAAGTAAACGCCCGAACTAAAATTTCTGAGATTCGTTGACATTGAGTCTTTTTCCGATGTTTAAGTTAAACAAAGTAGGATAATTTTGAAATTTAATTTTTTAAAAGCTGCTAAAATTATACTTTTTAACCAATTAGTCCTAGTTGGAGCTGAATTTAGACTTCCTTCTTCGGGTTCACGCTTTGGTCAAAAACGCAGGAGAAATTGGACCAAGTCTCAAACAAGCCGGGAAACCGTATGAAAGGTTTTGTGTATTTCTTTTATAAAGAGATTTGAGTGCACATTTGTCCCAATATGCTACATACTAATGGGACAAATGTGCACGTTGCATGCTTGAAAGCTCAAGTGATATTGACATTCAAAGTCTTGAAGAAATCATCGCTTTCAATCCCGCGCACTCCTCACCTTTCCTACAAATGTCGAAACTAAGACCGGCTATAAAAAGTATTAACCGAGTCCTTTCATTTGGCACCTCACATGACTATATTTGGTGGGAAAAAAATGTGCACCCCCTTTTGCATGTGGCCCCCCTGTTAAAGTCGACGTAGGAGGATGCAAGTCACTCCCCGCCTTTCTACCAAATCTGACGTCAATCGCTACAATAGTCTCCGAGAAAAATGCGTTTTGTGTTTACATAAAACCTTAGAAAGGGCAATTTCAACATCAAATACAAACAATCCTAATCGGATACATTTTCATTTTAGTTTTATTCTTTATCTTCAAAATAATAGAAAAAAAAAACCCAGGAAAATATGTTATTTCAATTCTGAGAAAATACGCTACTAATTGCGCTCAGAGTGTAAAAAGTACCTTGAAGCATTCCTAGGGAACGACGCGCATTTCCAAATGGTGGGGGTTTGAGAGCATTTCGACCGTTTAACTGTCATGACATGTTCAAAATGCTTTTACCGAACTCAATTAGTTGCAGGAAGAGGTTTCAAGTTGAGATTTTCTGAAATAGCGATCACTTCAATGATTTCGTGACTCCCGGAACTACATTTTCATCCAACACTTTTTTCCGCTAATAAGAGAAGTGGTAGATTGACATTTCGACAACAAAGGGGAGGTTATCACAGCTGCATACCGTTGGGGCCTCGCAAAGCTCACGACGATGAACGGGGAGAATGTCGTTTCATTTGCTTTAGCGTTTAACTGTGAAGACGGAATTCTAATTATTTAGGAAATATAATACTTTACGTAATTCCATGTAATATGATTTAATGGAAAATTCTCCTTTTCAGCTGATTTGACATTTCTTATCAATGTTATGAAGTAACAACGCGAGGGGCGATCGAAAACTGGCGTGACGAATAATAATGACGGTGAAACGCAAACGCCAAGGGCACAGTATATCTTTGGTTTTGCTTAACTTCCTTTGTTCTAACTTGAAAAAAAGACTTTGCAGAAAGCGAATAATGAAACTTGAAGCAGAACACTTTTCATGCACAGAATAATTTTTTAGGAGAGAACTTTTACCAGACGCTTTTAATTTAATGCGCGCCACCTAAACTGCACAGTTCGAAATGACGGGAATGAGAGATTCGGATCTTTGGCTTATTCAAGTTGTATATTTATTTTTTTAATTTTATATTTTTGTAGAGCCCGACTGTCCGCAGCCAAGGTTGGAGACAGAAGAGACCGGCTTATTTTCATGCGGTCTTTTTTGTCCCAACCAACGGCACTTTTTCACCGCTAATCCTCCAGTCCCGTGGCGAGTTCTAAAAACCAGTGGAGAGTTCCGCGCCATCTATTTGTCCGCATTCGCAACAATGTTGCGAATCCTGCCGCGCCACATCACTCCGCCCCCAGATGAAACCTAGGGGGTTTCGGCGACTGATCCCGGAACTTCGTTCACCGTCAATCCACAAAGCGGACAAGACGCTGCTTCGGGGCGCACACGGGTTTCAATCTGGACAAAGAGACCGCCTTTTTGTGTCCACCGATCTCGAGCTGGAAGAAATGTTCTCCCCTCTCGAGAACGCGGTACGGGCCCTCATATGGAGGCTGCAGCGGCTTCCGGACGGCATCCGTCCTGACCAGAACGTGCGTGCACGTGTCCAGTTCCTTGGGCGAACAGGCAGGTGTGGACGAATGTCGGGTGGGTGATGGCGCTTTGATGCGTTGGAGATTGTCTCTCAGCAGACGCACCAACCCCGACTCCGTGAGACCCGATCTCTTGTCGAAGACCGGGTCGCTTGGGAGTCTTGGGTTCTCCCCGTATACCAGCTCCGCGGGGCTGGCAGCAAATTCCTCTCGGTAGGTTGTACGTAGGCCGAATAGGACGAGAGGCAAGACTTGAGTCCAGGACGGATCGTCGCGTGCCATAATGGCGGCTTTCAGCGTCCGGTGCCAAAGTTCTAGCATCCCATTGGATTGTGGGTGGTATGCAGTAGTCCGCTGGCGTTTAAAACCCAGGAGTTTGCCTAACTCCGAGAAAAGGGTGGACTCAAATTGCATTCCCTGGTCAGTGATGACCACTGCAGGGGCGCCAAAGCGAGGTATCTACTTTCGGCAGAGGGCTTCGGCACAAGATTGCGCCGTAATGTCTTTCAGAGGTATTGCCTCAGGCCACCGCGTGAACCTGTCGATGATTGTGAGGCAATACTTAACCGTGCGAGTCTCGCAAAGGTCCTACTATGTCGAGGTGTATCGTGTGGAAACGCTTGGTAGTGCGGGGGAATGAGCCCACTTCTTTCCTTATATGCCTGGACTCTTTACACTTCTGGCATGCGATGCACTCTCTGGTACAGGAATTGACATTCTTGTTCATGGAGGGCCTGAAGTATTTCTCGGTGACTAGCCGATTTGTTGTCCTGATGTCTTGATGCGCCAAGTCGTGAACTGCGTGGAACACTTCCTTGCGAAAGGTGGCCGGAATGTATGGCCGAGGTCCCTTTTCCGAGTCTTCGCAGCAGAGAGAGAGGTTTGAGTCGAAGATGGGCAACTCCCGAAATTTGTATTTGAGGTTGGACTTGAGGCTCTGAAGTGCTGCCTTGGCAGCTCCTGCGCCTTGGCAATAGCCGAGAAATCGAGTGAGGCAGGGATGTTAACCTCGGAAACACGAGACAAAGCGTCAGCAACTATGTTGTCCTTGCCGGACACGTGCTGGAGGTCTGACGTAAACTGGTTTATAAAGCTCAGGTGTCGAAGCCGATGAGGGGACGCTTTGTCTGGCTTTTGTTTCAAAGCATATGTGAGAGGCTTATGGTCCGTGAACACTGTGAACGGCCTGCCTTCTAGGGAGAAACGGAAGTATTTGATGGACAAGTACGCGGCGAGCAGTTCGCGATCGTAGGTACTGTAGTTCCGTTGAGCGGGATTCAACTGTTTCGAGAAGAAGCTCAACAGCTGCCAGACCTGATCCACCTTTTGGTGAAGGGCAGCACATACTGCGATGTCAGAGGCATCAACAAAAACGGCTAGGGGTGCATCTTGCAGAGGAAATTCCAAGAGTGTAGCATCAACCAGTTGGTGTCGGGATTTATCAAACGCGCGGACAGCCTCTTCAGACCACACAATCTCTCGTGTGTCCTTTGTTTTGGGGCCAGACAAGTACGCGTTCAAAACGGACTGGTGTTGGGCGGCCTTGGGCAGGAAATGACGGTAAAAGTTTAGCATGCCCAAGAACCTCCTCAACTCCCTCACTGTCTTCGGACGCGGGAAGCTTGTAATTGCTTGCACCTTGTCTGGGTCGGGCTGTATTCCTTCTGGGGAAACGGAGTGGAGAGGAATCTCACCTGTTTTTGAAGGAACTCGCATTTCCCAACGTTTAGGATTAAACCGGCCTCAAGGAGATGTTGAAAAATGCACTCGAGATGGACTAAGTGCTCAGACTCAGTGGAAGAAGCGATCAAAACATAATCCAAGTACACGAAACAGAAATCGAGGTTTCGCAGGACTGAGTGAATGGACCCTTGAAAGGTTTGCGCCGCATTGTGCAATCCGAAAGTCATTCGGGTGAATTCGAAGAGTCCAAAGGGTGTGCATATTGCCGTCTTTGGAATGTGTTCAGGAGCTACAGGGATTTGGTGATAAGCCTTGGCTAAGTTCAAGGTCGAAAAGATGCGGCAATTCGCGAGGTGATGCGTAAAGTCGTGGATGAGGGGAATTGGATATCGGTCAGGAACAATCTGTGCATTTAGCCTTCTGTAATCCCCACAGGGGCGCCATTCGCCATTTCGCTTAGGGACCATATGCAGTGGGGAAGACCAACAGCTGTTTGAGGGCCTGCAGATACCCTGTTGAACAAGTTGTTCAAACTCTTTCCGTGCAATAGCCAGTTTCGGGGATGGTAGAGGACGCACCTTCGAGAAGATCGGGGAACCAGTAGTGTTAATGTGGTGGTGCACATTGTGCTTTACTGGTTTTGAGAGACTACACTCGGTAGTAATCTGGCTGAACTTTTGGAGGAGTGTCCGAACACGAGAGTCGGTGATGTCTTCCAAAAGAACGGAAAGGTTATTGTCAGTGTGAGATACCACTTGGCCCGACGAATTACGGTTGGTCGTGGGGTCTATAAGGAACTTATTTTGCAAGTCCACCAGCAACCCATAGTGACACAAGAAGTCTGCGCCTAATATGGGGAAGCTGACATCCGCCAGGATGAAACGCCACGAAAACGCCCTACGGAAGCCAAGACTCACGTCCACTTGCCTATACCCGTATGTATTTATGCGGGAGGAATTTGCTGCTGCCTTTTTGAGCGGTTGTGGAAAAAGTTGATGTTGCCGAGGTACGAGAAAAACCGAAACCTCCGCACCAGTATCGATGAGGTAGTTGCGCCTAATGAGAGGGTCGAAAATAGTTAGGCGACGTGGCGCTGCGCTTTGGGTGGCCGTCGCCAAGACCCCCCGCGGACCTAGTTTTTTGCGGTAGGCGCGAATTTACAAGGTAGCGTGCATCTTGTCGCTTTATCTCCGAATCTCAGATGGTACCGCAGGCTGTCTTGTCGACCTGCTACCCGAAGGCCCTTTTCGAGTGGCAGACCGTGAGCGAGCTCGCGATCTGGCACCCGAACGCTGAGCATCCAACGTTGCTCGCATCTCGGCCACGCTGGCTACATATATCTCGCGCCTTAAGTCGCTGACCTCATCCGACGGTGGTAGAACGGCCGCTATGGTTGGGCGTACGTATACCTCCTGCACCTGATCGGCCGTCGCTGCCAGTTCCTCCAAAGAACCGGAAACGCAAGCTAGGATCGCCTGGGTGCCCTTCGGGAGCCGTCGCAGCCAGAGCGACTTGATCAGGTCGTCGCCGATCTTACTCCCACCCAATTGCCTCATTTCACGAAACAATTGGCTGGGAGTTCGATCACCCAACGTTAAACCCGCCAGCAAGTGGTCTAATTTTGCCGACTCGCTTGCCGACAGGCGCCTGATCAACTCGCTCTTGAGCTGCGAGTACGATGTCGACTTCACTACGTCGGACACCAGAAGAATCGACTCTTCATTCAGGCCGACCACCGCATAGTTGAAGCGGGTCGCGTCCGATATGATTCCGGACATTTGGAACTGCGCTTCCAAATGTATGAACCTCAGCTCCGGGTTCCGTCGCCAAAACGGAGGAACGCGTACGGCGAGGGCGGTCACTTGCGGGTCCAATGGGCCTGCCGCGTCTTTGTTGTCGAACGACATCTTGAGTAACAAAAAGTAGGAGTTTGCAATGAGAACGCGTTGAGTTTATAATGAAAACGCAGTGAATTTGCTCCGACACGGCAGGCCGCGCCCACAAATGACCACACGAACAGAGTGGATAAAACAACCCGAAGCGGACGCTCTCAAGCGCAGACCGAAATTAAGGAGGAACTCGCCAAGAGAATGGAGAACCCGCGATGATTATAAATGCTTCGACGCTGTCTCTTGCAGCGATTATTACTTTAATTATTATTTTTTTTTTAAATTGAAAATATGAATATAATTTAATATTACTATTAACAAACTATTTTTTTTTTTAAACTCTAAATAGTTCTCTGCACAGTTGAAATAAAACTTGTTTTGGACGTTGCAATGGTCCTTACAATTAAAGTAACAAAAAAAATACTGAAAGTAATTAAATTTTACTAATTCCCAAAGGCTGGTTCGGTGCTGCACTCGTTGTTGTTGCTGACGCGCGGGGCTGCGGTGATGACGTCGGGGCTGTAGCGGCGGTATTTCCAATGGAAACGGCTGTGGCGCTGACTACGGCGGCGGCGCCTTATGGCTGTGGCGGCGGTCGACTGCGCGTTCTCGGGGTCACCACTTTGGTTTTGCTTAACTTCCTTTGTTCTAACTTGAAAAAAAGACTTTGCAGAAAGCCAATAATGAAACTTGAAGCAGAACACTTTTCATGCACAGAATAATTTTTTAGGAGAGAACTTTTACCAGACGCTTTTAATTTAATGCGCGCACCTAAACTGCACAGTTCGAAATGACGGGAATGAGAGATTCGGAACTTTGGCTTATTCAAGTTGTATATTTATTTTTTTAATTTCATATTTTTTTAGAGCGCGACTGTCCGCAGCCAAGGTTGGAGACAGAAGAGACCGGCTTATTTCCATGCGGTCTTTTCTGGGGTGTCTAACTAGTTTCTGTAAACATTCTGTACTTTATTTCTCACCAGTCTGCTGGCATTACCAGTGCTGCGAGCCGGAAGTTTTTTGGGAGTAGGGTAGGTGAATGCGTTTACGCACAGAGTGTTGGACTCCCGCAACAATACGCTGTCGGACTACCAACTAAACACCTCCCTGTCATCAGGGAACTAGCTTTTAACCGCTTGACACATTGGTTAGGGCTACCCCTCCCGCCCTCTTGGCTTTTGGAGCCTTCGAGTCAGGGAATTCCTTTCACCAACGGGAGGGGAGGGGGAAGGGAGTTGTCAGTTCAGGCAACCCCTTACCCAACATAATGCGCTATACAATTCAGCATCTTTCTGACAATGTTGTCTGGAGAGAGCTCCCCTGTATCTGAATTGAGCTGCTGACGAAAGCCGTCCCACCTCTCACAAGAGAAAAAGTTGTGTTCAGCGTCGTGTAATATAATTTGAATGGCCGGATCGCCATGTAATATATGTAGGATGTCAGGATCGTAGCTTAATATCCTTGGTGTGTCAGGTCCGTCACATGATGACTTTGGTTGGGCAGAGCTAATGAAAGATGATGGCAAGAAACTAACGAAGCGGCTGGGCCGCAGATAGCATGGCAATGTACTCATGGTAAGCACTTGCGTGGTTGCTAAATTTGGTTAATGATTTTTACCTTTTCCGCGAGTATACGTCGCGCAGACACAAACCGTGTGAAGGTAAGACCGAAAACCTCCATGCTCACTTAGAAGTTGGGTAATGAAGTAATCAATCTCACCGTGCGTTCTGTTTAAATTATCGATGAACCGAGCAGTCCACTTGCCTGTTGGCTCATTTTGCCACTCGGTAAGGGTGCGCAAAGCTCCCCGCCTCTGCACTTGAGCAAAGCGTTTACAATGCACCTCTTTGTCATGGGCATCAACCCATACCTCCGCGCCATAGAGTCGAATCGACTCAAGGCCGCGATTCCAGTTGCAGCTGCCCCATTCAAGGGCCCAGACATTAAATTAATGCCAAGCCAAACGCTTTGAAAACAAAAGAGTGATTGCTTGAAATTACTGCCGGAAATTCTATAGAATGCCAATAGTGAAGGAAGGAAGTACAGTGATCAATCTCACTTTTGACGCAACTTCCGAGCTCCTAGCTAATATATAAAGCATCGGCGTGAACGTTGAATACTGCGATTTACTGATAACATATACGATTGCTCAGAAACTAGATCAAGAATGGAAACCTATGTGGGAAACATCGCAAGGGGTGCCACGAGACATTCCGAACCAGTATTTGTGGATTTTTTTATCGCCAAAAGCACTTTGGATTCAAGACGAGCAAGCCGCTGCTACTTGGTATATAAACACAACTAAATAAGATTTAATGGGAAGATATATATTGATGTATTTACCGCAAACATCGAGAAGATGTATCGAGAAATCGATATCCACGAACAGGACTCCAACATTTTGCGTGTATTTTATGGAGACGTCAGGCCGAAACCCTGAAACATTACAAACCCTTGCCCTTACCTGGCTATCCAAATTCTTCAACAGTTAGCGAATAATGAACGCTTGAATTTTCCTAAAGCATCTCAAGTGTTGGAAAAAGGCTTTTATGGACCTTATAACGGTACTCAGGAGGAGGTTTCAAACTGCAGAAATGGATCGTGAACGACGACTCAGCAATTGAGAAAATTCCAGAAAGTGACCGGGAGGTAAAATTACCTCTAGATATCAACTCTACGGAAGATATAGAAAGTCTAGGTCTACAATGGCACCCGGTTGAGGACGCATTCACACGCAAAGGCTACCCACGTCTAAAGCCAAAGTGCCTCCTTTAAAGATGCTATCGATTCCTCGATTAGAGTTGTGTGGAGCAGTTTTATTGGCCGAACTCATGAAACCTACATTGGAGGCATACAGATATCTCTACATCAAACCGTACTATTGGGCAGATTCACTCATTGTTCTGCAATGGAATTAAAAGCAAACATTTAAATGGAAAACATTTGTTGCTAATCGAGTCACCTTAATACATTCGAGTTCTGATGTCGCCCAATGGAATTATGTAACTGGGAAGACCAACCCAGCTGTTATCGGACAAAGCCATGGTCAACAAGAAAGTCCATAATGACAAGTCGTTCTTGGTGAGTACGAACATTGATCGAGGGCTGGATTTCACGGCGTGGCTTTCATGTCTCATTAAACTCGTCAGAGTAATTTCTTGGTGCAGACGTTGTGTTAGAACAGGCGGAAACACGTTCTTAAGTACAGATGAATTGCGATATGTGTGCGGGCAGTGCAACGTGACGTGTTTCTCGAGGAAATTAAGCTGCTGAAAGACAAGAAGCCACTTTCCAAATCCAACCCACTGATAAGACTAAACCCATTTGTAGATTCAGACCATTTGCCCAGGGTCGGGGGAAGGATATAACAGAGTTCGGCTTGCGAGAACAAGAGGCATCCCATTATACTGCCATCATCATACCGTGACCACCTAACGCTTTATGGATTTGCGCAGTTAGTCCTTTGTACAATACGAGGGAAGTATTGGATCATAAACAGCTTAACTGCGGTAAAATCTTTAATAAGGAAATGCTTGATGTGTTTTAAGGTAAATGTGAGACCCACTCATTACTTGATGGGGAATTGCCTATCAAGCAAGTCCACCCAGGAAACCATTTGCACGAAGCGGCGCCTTCGTTTGTTTGGATGCGAAAGTAGTGCATCTCGAATTAGCAAATGATTTGACAGCAAATAAATGCATCACGGTGATTAGACGCCTGGTGGTTCATACCCTGCTCAGCGACAATGGAACTAACTTCGTTGGAGCAAATGAAATATTGCTTAAGATTTTCAACAGTATGGTCGCTGAAGTGCTGAATCGGTAGCCACGTACTAAACGTAGAAGAAATGTACTCGGTGAAGCCGGCGTGAATTCAAGACCGTTAACACCGGTTAGTAACGACCCTAACAATTTCACAGCGTTAAATCCGGGTTATTTCTTAACCGAACAATGCTTGTTTGAGGTTACAGATGATATCACTGAGGGTTATCTTACGCATAAGTGGCAGTTAACGCAAAAATCAAAGCAACAGTTTTGGCAATGATGGAATCTGGAGTACTTAACCCACAGCAGGAGGTAAAATGTTTTACGGTGAATCAAGAGATATATGAAGGGGACGTGGGGCTGATTATAACTGAAAATTGTCCACCAATGCATTGGTCATTGGGTATAATTACAGCGTTTGAACTAAACAATGGCTTAGTTAGAGTCGTAATTATCCAGACGGCTCACAATATCATTAAACGTCTCATTACTAAAGTGTGTCCGCTACCGAAGGACAAACACATTACCAATTGGACGCTACAACAGACCGAAGAACGCCACGTTAACCAGGAGGCATGGACTGCGAAGTAATTTCTAAGAATGAGGATACGACGGACGCAGCCCAGAAGTAGTGTTTCTAAAATGTCAAAGGTTATTTTCACGTGGGTAATCATGTTGGCGTGTTTGGCCGCACTAAAAGGCAATTACACCGTTAAGTATCTGGAGGGAAGAATTTATGTTGAACACGCAGGTATTGTGCGATTGATTCGAGGGAATCTCCAAATCAGCATCAGTCTGTCAAATGATGAAAATGCTTCTGAAATTGGGAAACGTTCGTAAAGTATGATACCACGTGCCATCGAGGACTCAGTGTGCACGTTGCAGAACGTTGTGATGAACTCATCGAACAGCTGAAACAAAATAGAAACAGAACGATAGATGTGATGCCAGAAGGCGTGGTGCGTATGCGATGAAGAAGTGCATAGCTGATATAATGGTAAGCTTCATCATTAAATCATTCGGCTTCTTGAATGGCATCACAAAAACTCTCTGAGATGGCAATGCCAACACGGTATTGAGTGTCTGTACTACCAAAATAGAGAAGTTTGTAGCCGCGTTCGCGTTCAATGTTGCAGCTTTTGGCACCAGACCCCCGGGTGTCTTGCAGAGCGCAGATATCAATGAGCCTTTTCCGAAGGGCTCTCGCGAGTTCCTTGGTCTTTCCAGTTAGGATACCAAAATTTAGCGTGCAGACACGTATTTCTTTTCTTTGGACTAACTTGCTTACGTCCTGACGCCGGCCATACGTCAAGAACCCTTGCTGATTTCTTGACAGGACCGGGCCCGTCCTGCCGTGTCGATTGAGGTAAACGCCTTAACATTTTTCCGAGGCTTATTAGTCGATCCAATCATGTTGTTTCTAACGACATTGTTTGCATTTTCACGGTGGGCTTGTCACGGGACCTGTTACCAAGAGAGATCAGGTAGGATTCAACAGAGTGGAATCGTGTCGTACGGAAGATGATGGTTTAAATCTCACTGATGGCAGTGGGATTTCTATCGTTATTTGACGTCGGATACCAGTCGAACCAGCTGTGAATTAGCACCTAAGTCAAATCAAGGTGTGAATTCAAGACCGTTAACACCGGTTAGTAACGACCCTAACAATTTCACAGCGTTAAATCCGGGTTATTTCTTAACCGAACAATGCTTGTTTGAGGTTACAGATGATATCACTGAGGGTTATCTTACGCATAAGTGGCAGTTAACGCAAAAATCAAAGCAACAGTTTTGGCAATGATGGAATCTGGAGTACTTAACCCACAGCAGGAGGTAAAATGTTTTACGGTGAATCAAGAGATATATGAAGGGGACGTGGGGCTGATTATAACTGAAAATTGTCCACCAATGCATTGGTCATTGGGTATAATTACAGCGTTTGAACTAAACAATGGCTTAGTTAGAGTCGTAATTATCCAGACGGCTCACAATATCATTAAACGTCTCATTACTAAAGTGTGTCCGCTACCGAAGGACAAACACATTACCAATTGGACGCTACAACAGACCGAAGAACGCCACGTTAACCAGGAGGCATGGACTGCGAAGTAATTTCTAAGAATGAGGATACGACGGACGCAGCCCAGAAGTAGTGTTTCTAAAATGTCAAAGGTTATTTTCACGTGGGTAATCATGTTGGCGTGTTTGGCCGCACTAAAAGGCAATTACACCGTTAAGTATCTGGAGGGAAGAATTTATGTTGAACACGCAGGTATTGTGCGATTGATTCGAGGGAATCTCCAAATCAGCATCAGTCTGTCAAATGATGAAAATGCTTCTGAAATTGGGAAACGTTCGTAAAGTATGATACCACGTGCCATCGAGGACTCAGTGTGCACGTTGCAGAACGTTGTGATGAACTCATCGAACAGCTGAAACAAAATAGAAACAGAACGATAGATGTGATGCCAGAAGGCGTGGTGCGTATGCGATGAAGAAGTGCATAGCTGATATAATGGTAAGCTTCATCATTAAATCATTCGGCTTCTTGAATGGCATCACAAAAACTCTCTGAGATGGCAATGCCAACACGGTATTGAGTGTCTGTACTACCAAAATAGAGAAGTTTGTAGCCGCGTTCGCGTTCAATGTTGCAGCTTTTGGCACCAGACCCCCGGGTGTCTTGCAGAGCGCAGATATCAATGAGCCTTTTCCGAAGGGCTCTCGCGAGTTCCTTGGTCTTTCCAGTTAGGATACCAAAATTTAGCGTGCAGACACGTATTTCTTTTCTTTGGACTAACTTGCTTACGTCCTGACGCCGGCCATACGTCAAGAACCCTTGCTGATTTCTTGACAGGACCGGGCCCGTCCTGCCGTGTCGATTGAGGTAAACGCCTTAACATTTTTCCGAGGCTTATTAGTCGATCCAATCATGTTGTTTCTAACGACATTGTTTGCATTTTCACGGTGGGCTTGTCACGGGACCTGTTACCAAGAGAGATCAGGTAGGATTCAACAGAGTGGAATCGTGTCGTACGGAAGATGATGGTTTAAATCTCACTGATGGCAGTGGGATTTCTATCGTTATTTGACGTCGGATACCAGTCGAACCAGCTGTGAATTAGCACCTAAGTCAAATCAAGGTAATAATCTCGGGCGAATGCATGACCATATTGCATCTTACAATGTACTGTAGTGTACCGCTACGGTCTTGAATGAAGCACTGGTCATCAATTGCCATTCTCCATTTTGGTTGTCTCGAGTTGCTTAATTTTTTGCTACCATTACTACTGGTGAATTATAAGGTGATTTACTTTGACGTATAATTCCACTCTCGATCTCCTCAACATGAATTTGATGGGTTCTATACATCCTGCTATATATTGCCGCATCTCGTTTTGATTTCATGTTTTACAGTACTTGCAGCATATCATCTTCTTCTAAGCCGACCTACGACAACAAAAGACCTAAGGCCTATATGGACATAAAGCATTCAGCTCTGCGGCTGTGCCATAGAATCAAACCTGAAGGTAATACAAACGTTCCAAAATAAAGTGCTTAGAACCATAGTAGACAACTCCTAATTCATTTGCAATGACGATCTGTATAGGGACCTGAAAGTACAGTTGGTTAGTAAAGTCATTAAAGACCAAGCAATTAAACATAGTCCCCGACTATAATCACATGAGAATAATGAAGAAAATTGATTGATAGCGCTAGTTTAATGATGCGACTGAAAAGAGTAAAGCCGAATCACTTCCTAACACAAATGATGCTTAAAGATACAGATATAAGCTAGTTAGGAACAGACAGCTCCTCAGCGAAGACACCCCTTTATAGATTCGCAAAAACACGGCAGGGTGCGAATTATCTCCCAAGTTAAATCGCCAATAGTTTGTTGAGAATCTTTATTGTGATATTGTCCTATTATAGAGGCACTGCACAGTGACATTCAGGTTTTTTCTGGTTTCATCTAGGCGCAAAACCTTGTCAGCTAACACAGGGAAGGGCTTTGTAAGGATGCTTTCGCCGTAGGCGATTATTTGTGCATCCCTTTCTTCTTGGGAACCCTTTGACAGGGCTGAAACTATGGGTTTCGACATCTTGGAGGCACGAAATGGAAGCGGGGATATCGACCTGGTCTTTGTATCCGCTCCTTCTTTTGGGGCATATTCAAGGCAGATTTTGGGACATTATGGGAGCGGCTGAAAACAGCGGCTTCCAAGCCGCTGTTTTCAGTGGCAGTGCCGGCACGGTGAGAAAAGAACTGGCTGACTTGCCATTTTGTTTGTTGATGACAAAAACTACCCATGTAGGGTCATCTGCATTGACAGAAACTACTTAGCAACAATAATGGAGTTGATAATTTATGTGTTGAATGACGCTGTCAGATCTCGAACCACCAAAAAGGAAAAGGACACTGGAAACTATAAGAACACCACTAAAAACTTGTTAAAGCAAAGCAAAACAAAAAACATCACGATCCTTACAAAACGGCGGCTGGACGAAAAGTATAATTCTAACATATGGATATATCCGGCGTAACCGGTGACATGACATGTAATAGAAATGTGGTCACGGGTATTGCTCATTTGATATATTAGCTGCGTTTGCATGACATGTAGTAGAAATGTGGTCAAGGTTATTGCTCATCTGATATATTAGCTAGGTTCACTTAGGGGACTTTTCACAGGATTATGATCACGAGTTTCCGACCGTGATCTTACAAAACAAATAATTTTAAATGTAACTCTGCACTTTAATGTCTTCAATAAGAGTGTACCCTTTGCTTGCAGTTACATGTCCTTTTAAAGGGTCACAATGCAAGCAATAAAATACACATCTTCTTCTTATTTTTACTTCCTAACAATTATGTATTTACTTAGGTCTAGTGCAATAAAACTAACTTACTTGCTAGCGAGTATTTATTTAGGCATCGTTCTTTCATGATACGAAGCCACAACTGGAGCCTCGGACAGGACGGACTTTAAAACGACGGACCCGGCAACGAGAACGGATTAACGATTTGCGCATTTTCTCATGGAAAGTGCGCTCCCTGTACAGAGATGAAGCTGATGAGTAACTAGCCGATACCGTGTCCCAATATAGGGCTGATATAACAGCGTTACAAGAGATGCGATGGACAGGGACCGGTTTCCTGGAGAAGAGCCACTACACCATATATTATAGCGGTCATCCAGTAAACCATGTGCTCGGAGTAGGTTTCTTAGTCAGCCAAAAAATGAAACCTGCTGTTATCGGCTTTGAAAACATAAGCGAACGGCTATGCACTCTGCGCTTGCGAGGCAAGTTTAGAAATATAAGCCTCATAAACGTTCACGCCCCTACAGAGGAGACTGCAGAGTCGGAGAAGGAAACCTTCTACGAGGCAGTAGAACCCAGATGTGATATCAAAATCATACTTGGGGATTTTAACAGCCAAGTAGGGAAGGAGCCCGTATTCTGGCGATACGTTGGCTCCCATAGCTTACACGAAAAAACAAATGATAACGGACTGCGGATTATTCAATTAGCAGGGTCACACGAAATGGTTATTGGAAGTACCTGGTTTGCGCGGAAAGCGGTCCACAAACATACATGGGCCTCTCCAGACGGGACCACTTTCAACCAAATTGACCACGTGTTGATCGAACGCCGCCACCTTGATGAATGTCAGAACATATAGGGGGGTCAATATAGACTCGGATCACTATCTCGTTGGCATGGTGCTCCGAGCTCGAATTACAATACCACCTGGAATCCCCTCTGACAATCAGGTGAGAGTGAACACTGCAGCCATCCACAACACAACCCTCCGCGACACCTATAAGAGGGAAATGAATGCCGCAATAACTGCAGTCAACAGAGGACCTGGAGATGAAGCATCAACAAATAATCTTCACAATCACCTGAAGAACATTATCATGGATACGGCCACAAACATACTTGGCCCCAGTCGCAAAGGGAGTCGGAACGGCTGATTTGACGGTGAATGTAAGTTAGCAACGGAACGGAAGAATGCTGCATACCGAGTAATATTGCATTCTCAAAGAACTCGGGCACGCGCAGACACTTATCGCGAGCTCCGGGGAACGGAGAAGCGAGCACTGCAGTGTACAGACGGAAAAAGGAAGCCTGGGAGAACCAACAGGTCTGTGAACTCGAAAAGTACAGGGAGCAATTGCACCAGGCGTACAAGTTTTATTAACAAGTCGGCACGATGAAGTCTTACACACCTCGATGCTCATCTTGAGACAATCTGATGTCCGACAAAATGGGCTGAGTAATGTTGCATTCTCAAAGAACGCGGGCACGCGCAGAGATTTATCGCGAACTCCGTCGAGTGGAGAAGCGACAACAAGTCTGTGAGCTAGAAAAGTACAGGGAGCAATCGCACCAGGCGCGGAAGTTTTACCAACAAGTCAGCAAGATGAAGCCTTATAAACCTCGATGCTCATCCTGCCGAGACAAAGAGGAAAATCTGATTTGCGACAGAGTGGGCATATTAGAGCGATGGGTTGAGTACTTTGATGAACTACTGAACAACCAGAACATCGGCGAGTTGGAGGTCCCGCCAACTGAAGACGACGAACAAATACTGCCACCACCAAGTTTAGGAGAAACAGTCCCTGCAATTCATCGGCTAAAAAATCATAAGTCGCCAGGAGCCGATGGAATTACAGCCGAATTGGTTAAATATGGAGGCGATCAGTTACACCAAGTGGTTCATCAACTTGTGCTCAAGGTGTGGGACAGCGAATCAATGCCTGACGATTGACAACGAGGCATTATCTGTCTCATACATAAAAAGGGAGATATCACACAGTGCAGCAATTACAGAGGTATCACGTTGCTGAGTACCATCTATAAGATATTCTCCACTATCTTGCTAGGCCGGATAGCCCCATACGCCCAGAACATCATTGGCCCATACCAAAGAGGCTTCACTCCAGGCAAATCAGCAACAGATCAGATTTTCTGTCTGCGGCAAGCGATGGAAAAACTGTTGGAATATGGACAACAGTTGCACCATCTGTTCATCGACTTTAAAGTCGCCTTTGATTGCATAGCCAGGGTGAAACTGTACACGGCCATCAGAGAATTCGGTATCCCGACGAAATTAATAAGACTGACTAGCCTGACCCTGACCAATGTGCGAGGCCAGATAAAAGCAGCAGGATCACTCTCAAGATCATTCGACATCAACAACGGTCTACGACAAGGGGATGCCCTATCATGCGTCCTCTTTAACCTGGCCCTCGAGAAAGTGATCCATGATACTGAGGTAAATGCAAGAGGTACGATCCTCTTCAAGTCCACCCAACTACTGGCCTATGCTGACGATATCGACATCATGGAAGAACCACCCGAAACGTACAAACTGCCTTCATCCAGATCGAGCAGGCGGCCATTGGGCTGCACATCAATGAAAGCAAGACAAAATATGTGGTGGCAACGTCAGCACCGAAGACGAATCAACCAACAGCATCAAACCGTACTGGTCAAACACGAAGAAGAATAAGGATAGGAGAATACAACTTTGAGACCGTTGACAATTTCTCCTATCTAGGGTCGAAAATCACAACCGATAACGGCTACGATGATGAAATCCGCGCACGGTTGTTGTCAGCCAACAGAGCCTATTTCAGCTTATAAAGACTGCTCCGCTTGGAACGTCTCACCATAGGGTCAAAACTCTTACTGTATAAGACTATGATCTTGCCAGTCCTCATGTGTTCCTCGGAAACTTGGGTTCTTAGCAAGAAGAATTGCGAACTCTTGGCCGCGTTCGAGAGAAGAATCCTCCGAAGAATTTTTGGCCCCCTACATGAGCATGGACGATTCCGCAGCCTACACAATGACGAAATCTATGAGCGATACCATGACCGTCCGGTTGTGGATAAAATCCGGCTCAATAGGTTACGGTGGGCGGGTCACTTAATCCGTATGGATGACGATGATCCCACCCCGAAAGTCTATAAGAGCAATATCTATGGTAGAAAAAGAAGACAAGGCAGACCCTGCCTAAGATGGAGCGTTGGCGTAGGTCAGGACGCCAGACAGCTTTTAGGGATATCGAATTGGTCGACCTCGGCGCAAAACCGAAATGTCTGGAGTTCCTTATTAAGGCAGGCCTAGACCGGATACCGGTTTTTGCGCCGTTGATGATGATGTTAACGACTATTTTATTAAAGTGATCGCAACACTTGTCATTATGGCGAACTAAAATTTCCATTGGTTGACATCAAGTCTTTTTCCGATGTGTAAATTAAAAAAATTAGTATAATTCTGAAATTTAATTTATTGAAGGTGGTAAAATCCTATTTTTTAATCAATTTCCTTAGTTCTAGTTGGGGATTAATTACATGTGTTCCAAACAAAACTACATTTATACTTTGTTCCTCGGGTTGACGGTTTGGTCAAAAACGCCGGAGAATTTGGAGCAAGTCTCAAAACAGAGGAACGTCTACATCAAATACGACCCTGTGTATAACAACAACAATCGGATAATTTTTTTATTTTGGTTTCATTCGTTATATCCAAAATAAACAAAAACGCAAATCAATATGTTGTTTCATTCCTGAGAATTCGCAATTTTAAAATCACTACTAATTGCTTTCTGAGTATAGAAAGTCATAAGCGGTCGTGGACGAGCTCGATGAAACATCGCTCAGTTCGCTTGCGGGTGTTTGCTGCGCACTTCCAAATGAGCATTGCGACTTAAATGCCATGACATGTTGAAAATCCTTTTAGGGAGCTCGCTCAATTAATTGCAGGAGTAAGTTTTCTCCCAGAGAAGTGTTAAATTGACACTTTGACCCGAAATAGATGAATCGTCGCAAGTTAAGGGATGTCGAACAAACGACGTTATAATAGCTGCGTGTCGTTGGTGCCTCGCTAAGGCCACGGCGACGGGCGCGCTGTGTGTCGTTTTCATTTGGGTATTTTAATTATGTAGGAAATACTTTATATAATTGCATGTAATACGATTTGATGGAAAATTTTCTTTCTTAGCTGATTTGGCATTTTGTCTCAATGTTTTGAAGCACCAACACGAAGTGCAATTGGCAACCGACGAATAATAATCGCGGGCAGATGCAAACGTCAAGGGACACTTCGCGAGCCTGTTTTAAATTCTCGACCTAGCGGCGACGACCGGTTACTATAATCCGTTTGTATCCAATCTGTAACTATCAGCACTTAAGTTTATTGCACATCCTTTCGAACTGTGTTGATGACGTTATTGC
Organism: Hermetia illucens; assembly: GCF_905115235.1. Taxonomy (NCBI): domain Eukaryota; kingdom Metazoa; phylum Arthropoda; class Insecta; order Diptera; family Stratiomyidae; genus Hermetia; species Hermetia illucens. Next base: position 109,027,896 of record NC_051851.1, on the reverse strand, counting down.
ACATCCTTTCGAACTGCTTTGTATTCAGCCGCATTACATGTGTTGATGACGTGATCGCGGCATTCTCAGGCTTTTTGTACACATGTGGTCGATAGTGGTGACATTTTAGTTTCGTACTAAATTTTATTAATACGTTTTTTACTTAACCATAAGCCTTATAGCTAGTAATTTAAAACTATTTTAATGACTGCAAACGAACGACAAGTCTAACAATTCGTAATTCAAGCTGCACCTGTCACCGCGGAAAAGTTAGAGGCCGAATCGGCAATTATTTTTCTCCTGTCATTCTGCCTCCAACTCATGGCACTCTTCTCGCCCGCCCGCACACCTGTGGCGAGTTCTAAAACATTCGCAGCATTCGAAATAAGTTTCGCCATTAGCTTCGAAACCGTCCTCGTGTTACGCGATATCATTGATTACTTTAAGTTTCTTCAATAAAATATCTTTTCCATTTATTTTATTATTTATTTTCAAATTCTTAAGTTCATCTCAAACAGTTTGACTATGTTTGCCAATGATGTATTCTTCAAATTTTAACTGTATATGATTATGATTTGGTAAAGATTTCCCAAGAAATAATGGCAGTATTACAATATTGATATAGTAGGAATCTTAATTGCAAAAAGGTACATAATTCTTGATATTGAACAGGGTAAGTGCTACACTGCCTTCTAATTACTCTCAATTGTTTATGTTTATATCATTTTTAATATATTCTGTGATATCAAATTTAGTTTAGAAGACGTGATATTGTCCTGTATGATTTGTATTTCATTTAATTTAATCTATGCTACTCAATTACTACACTTGCTAATTATCTCTGTTCGTTTTGGATTGTCTCTATAATATCACTACTTTCGTTTTGAATTTTTCGTTTAGTTGGATTTGAACATTTAGAATTACAATAGTGTTGTGATCGTTGGAATCAACAACCATCATATTGGCATATGTCTAACGGCTTGGCTGTCGTTTTCGTCCGTTACTACCAACCACTATTTGAGTATCTGTGTCATTAATTAATGTCCGTTTATTTCTGCGTTTAACTTATCAAGGTAGGGTGAAGGCACGTCACCTATATACTGGCCAGCATTAATAACAGGTTGTCAATTTCCCGGAATCGATAGTTTACTTTTTATCTCTTTTTACCAGCGTAAGTGGGTAGGTCTTCATCAAATTTTTCTTCTCTATAGCGGGGTACTGTTTTATGTCTCTTAGCTTTATAGTGCTTAAGGGGTATTATTTCTCGTTCTTCTAAATAGCTCTCACGATTTTGATTTAATTTGAAGATCGCTTTGACTCTCGTTTCCAATAGTCGGTTATGTGTTATTTCTCCTCCTCGGAGACCACCTCGTCGTGGTGGGGGAGCCTGTAGTAATTTACTACTACACTAAGGGTGTCCAAACATGAATACGGAAAGTAGGGATTTGAACTCTCTAAGTGGTAAGAAGTCGCAGATTTGATGAATCATTTCACTGCCGAGGCGTGGATTTTGGATGCTTCACCGCAGTCATGCCCCTCTATAGATAAATCTGCTTGCGGACTCAATGCAAAGCTTGCTTTTAGTGCCTACGGCGAAGCCAACCAGAAAACAAAGTGCAGAAGATCTCAATTTGGGAGAGACTAGAAATCCGACGATGGCGGATCCGTCAGCGATACTACGGCCCAAATCTACAAAGCAATTTACTCCTAGGTTTTTTTGGTTCACGAACCCGTCGTTTGGGGCATAGATAGAACACAAGCATTCAAAACGAAGGACTAACGACTTCATCCAGGGCTGAAGGAACTCATTAGACGCTGCCTCAACTGTACGCTGGAAGCAACGTGACTGAAAGAGGCAACAGGTGGAAAGCACCCCTTTAAATATTCGCAAAAACACGTCTGGGTGCGAATTATTTCCCAAGTTAAATCGCCAATAGTTTGTTGAGAATTATTATTGTGATATTGTCCTATTATAGAGGTACTGCACAGTGTCATTCAGACTTTTGCTGGTTTCATCTGGGCGGAAAATCTCGTCAGCTAACACTGGGAAGGGCTTTGTAAGGATGCTTTCGCTGTAGGCGATTATTTGTGCATCCCTTTCTTCTTAGGAGCCTTTTGATAGGCCTGAAACTATGGGTTTCGACATTTTGGAGGCACGAAATGGAGCGGCGATACCGACCTGGTCTTTGTATCCGCTTCTTCTATTGGGGCATATTCAAGGCAGATGTTGGGACATTATGACAGCCACTGAAAACAGCCGCTTCCACTTATTGCCGGCACGTTGAGAAAAGAACTGGCTGACTTGCCCTTTTGTTTGTTGATAAGAAAAACTACCCATGTAGGGTCATCTGCATTGACAGAAACCATTTACAACAATATTGGAGTTGATAATTTATGTGTTGAATGACGCTGTCAGATCTCGAACCACCAAAAAGGAAAAGGACACTGGAAGCTATAAGTACACCACTAAAAACTTGTTAAAGCAAAACAAAACAAAAAATATCACGATCCTTACAAAACGGCGGCTGGACGAAAAGTGTAATTCTAACATATGGATATATTCGGCCTAACCGGTGACATGACATGTAATAGAAATGTGGTCACGGGTATTGCTCATTTGATATATTAGCTGCGTTGACATGACATGTAGTAGAAATGTGGTTCAGGTTATTGCTTATCTGATATATTAGCTGGGTTCGCTTAGGTTACTTTTCACAGTCAGCATTTTTTTTCCAAAAATGGCTCACTTGCCCTTTTGTTTGTTGATAACAAAACTACCCATCTAGGACCATCCGCATTGACAGAAATGAATTAGCAACAAGAATGGAGTCGCCAACTTGTCAGGCCATTTGTTCTCCAATTCATTGGATTCATTTCCGTTTTATTTTCCAGATCTCTCGTCTTGATCTTGACACTTTGACACGAAATAGATGGATCGTCGCAAGTTAAAGGAAGTCGAACAAACGACGTTATAATAGCTGCGTGCCGTTGGCACCTCGCGAAGGCCAGAACCACGAGTGCGTTGTATGTCGGTTTCATTTGGGTTTTTGAATTATTTAGCAAATACCTTATATAATTGCAGGTAATATGATTTGATGGAAAATTTTCTTTCTCACCTGATTTGGCTGATATAACAGCGTTACAAGAGATGGTTTCCTGCAGAACAGCCGGTATACCATATATTATAGCGGTCATCCAGTAAACCATGTGCTCGGAGTAGGTTTCTTAGTCAGCCAAAAAATGAAACCTGCTGTTATCGGCTTTGAAAACATAAGTGAACGGCTATGCACTCTGCGCTTGCGAGACAAGTTTAAAAATATAAGCCTGATTAACGTTCACGCCCCTACAGAGGAGATTGCAGAGTCGAAGAAGGATACCTTCTACGAGGCAGTAGAACGAACCCTCGAAGCCTGTCCCAGATATGATATTAAAATCATACTTGGGGATTTTAACAGCCAAGTAGGGAAGGAGCCCGTACTCAGGCGATACGTTGGCTCCCATATCTTACACGAAAAAACAAATGATAACGGACTGCGGATTATTCAATTAGCAGGGTCACACGAAATGGTTATTGGAAGTACCTGGTTTGCGCGGAAAGCGGTCCACAAACATACATGGGCCTCTTCAGACGGGACTACGTTCAACCAAATTGACCACGTATAAGAGGGAAATGAATGCCGCAATAACTGCAGTCAACAGGGGACCTGGAGATGAAACATCAACAAATAATCTTCACAATCACCTGAAGAACGTTATCATGGATACGGCCACAAACATACTTGGCCCCAGTCGCAAAAGGAGTCGGAACGGCTGGTTTGACGATAAATGTAAGCTAGCAACGGAACCGAAGAATGCCGCATACCGAGTAATATTGCATTCTCAAAGAACGCGGGCACGGGCAGAGATTTATCGCGAACTCCGTCGAGCAGAGAAGCGACTTCACAGACAGAAAGAGGAAGCCTGGCAGAACCAACAAGTCTGTGAGCTAGAAAAGTACACGGAGCAACCGCACCAGGCGCGGAAGTTTTACCAACAAGTCAGCAGGATGGAGCCTTATACATCTCAATGCTCATCCTGCCGAGGCAAAGAAGGAAATCTGATTTCCGACAGATGAGCTACTGAACAACCAGAACATCGGCGAGTTGGAGGTCCCGCCAACTGAAGACGACGGACAAATACTGCCACCACCAAGTTTAGGAGAAACAATCCGTGCAATTCATCGGCTAAAAAATCATAAGTCGCCAGGAGCCGATGGAATTACAGCTGAATTGGTTAAATATGGAGGCGATCAGTTACACCAAGTGGTTCATCAACTTGTGCTCAAGGTATGGGACAGCGAATCAATGCCTGACGATTGGCAACGAGGCATTATCTGTCTCATACATAAAAAGGGAGATATCACACAGTGCAGCAATTACAGAGGTATCACGTTGCTGAGTACCATCTATAAGATATTCTCCACTATCTTGCTAGGCCGGATAGCCCCATACGCCCAGAACATCATTGGCCCATACCAAAGAGGCTTCACTCCAGGCAAATCAGCAACAGATCAGATTTTCTGTCTGCGGCAAGCGATGGAAAAACTGTTGGAATATGGACAACAGTTGGACCATCTGTTCATCAAACTATTTCATGAACCAATTCTCCCCAAACAAGTGGTACTATCCACCATTAAAATTTCTACCATCATGAACGGGACACCCTGTATATAACTAATTACATACATATAACTATGAACATCGAAGTCGATGGTAACAGACCAAAAGCCTGCCCGAAACAATGGTGGCTTGGGGATTTAAAAGCCCTCGCGATTGCATGCAGATCAAGCTTTTGATAGAACCAAATGGCGAAACCGATCACGACGTGCCGACCCCGCTTGTGAACGGGACAAAGGCTGAAGAAAAAGAAGAAGACATAACTATGACTAAATACAACTATAACTACGTATGACTATGACTATATGTAACTATGAATAAATATAACTATAACTAAACATATTTTAAAATTAAACCAAACAAAATTTTCAATAATACAAAAACAAAAATAACAATTACATCATTCACATCACTCGTCTTAATATATTTCTACCTCCTCATACTCTTCCTCTTCTTCATTCGGTCCACCAATATCTTCCCCCACTATCTCTATCTCCCCACAGACACTTCCAGTTTGATTGGAAAGACTGTACAGCTGCCCGATTGCTTGGAACAGTTCATGTACTCTGTCCCGCATAACCGGGTAAGCTCTCAAAAACAAATATTCAGCTAAATAACCGGCATAGTGATTCTTTTTTCCGCCATATTTAGGAATTTTTGACCGTAACTCCCTCCAATTCCTCTCGATATTTTGGGTGTCCGCACCAGATTGAGAATCAATAAAGTTTTTGGAGTGATTCACCGTCTCGTAGATGAAACCATATTCTTCAAGCCGGGAATAGGACGGCCAACAAGCCGATATAATCTTTGTTCCTTTTTCTATCCTTTCAACTATTATCGAAGGTTTCATGCGTCCTGTCCGGGACGTCAACAACAAAAATCTTTTTCGTTTCCCTCTCTACCGCCCCAAAAATCCACTGACCCTCAATAATACGGCCCCGATTATATTTCCTTTTCCCCAGTTTTGCCTCATCGATTTTAACCGTTTTTCCGACCTTATCTAATTTTTCTTTGCATGTCTTTTGGAATGCCCCTTCCAAAAGGACTTCTCGAAGGAAGTTATTCCAATCAACGATTGTATGCGAGCTTGCGTCGAATTCTTGCAATAAAAATGAAAATTTGGGAGAATTAATTGTTATGTAATACATTGTATATCTGCAAATGCGTTCGATGCTCCATTTTTAATTCTCAAAGAACGTATATTTCCTTACGCTCTGCTTAAAATTACATTTCTTTTGAAACTTCATCTTACCTTCATAAAAAGTTATCGTTTTTTGGCAACGCCAGAAAGAGTCTTTGCCAACCTTCAGGTCAGCATCGCATTTGAGGCACTTCAACTCCTTCAGAATCACTCCATGAGCCCTTAAAAATTTCATTGACTCGTTCTCAGAATTCGCGAATTTTAAAAAGAATTCCGCCTGGGACCACCTGCAGCCGTTGCATGCTACGTCTGCCATTTCTCTGTCAATCTGTGTGATAGAAGTATAATAATAAACGTTGAAGTATGTATAAAAATGAAAATCTTACACTATATCAAATTCAACCAAACTCGAAACACGCACTCAAAATTGAACTTTTTCAATTTGCTTCAAATTATTCCTGGAAATTAAAAATTCTGTTATGAAGGTTTAAAGAAGCAAAGTCGTATAGCTACTTACCACTTGCGATTATCGAAACACACTTTACGAATTATGTAGTCACAATCCTCGTGATTTACAAATTTGGTGTAAATGATTCCTAGGAACTACGAGTTCTGTTATGAAGGTTTAAAGAAGCAAAATTTTATAGTTACTTACTAGAGACCTGCATGAATACACTCAAAAACGGCTGTATTCACTGTACTAATAAATCATATTCTAATTATCGAATAAGATATACAATGAATATTGAGTATTCATTTGTCTGATTGCTGCTGAATCAAAGATTCACTCATTCGAAACAGAACCAAAATAAAACAAGCAAACTAGAGAATCGAAGAATCACAAAAAGTACTCAGGTAGTGTTTTGCGCATTTGCGAAGTTCTTGGTTTCGTTTTGAGGTATTCGAATGGGGCATCGTGAGGAGCAAATACTTTAAAATTAAATATTAGTTAACATCAATAAATTCCAAAGGTGATTGCTGGTGATTTCAATGCTTGAGCCCTAGAGTGGGGTAGTAGGGAATCAAATGCTAGGGGGCGCAGTTTATTAGAAGCTTTTGCGCAGATGGACATAGTTTTGGATCAGGCTCGGTTGTAGACCTGATCTTTGTCAGCCCTTTGCTGGCTCGTGGTATGTCCTGGTACGTCAGCGAACGCTACACCCACAGCGATCACCAGGCAATCTTCTTTGAGACATGTGTCGAGCCTCAGGGCAAAGGGCTATCATGCCCGAAACCGAAAAAGATTTCAGGCTGGTCTGCGAAATCTTTGGATGAGCGGACCTTCATAGAGGTGTGGTTAGACCAACCTGATAAAGCAGGCGCCTCTACGGAAAGAGCCGTCCATCTGGCTCAATGCATCGCCAAAGCATGTGACGCGTCCATGTCTAGATGGTGTTCATTCCCCCGTAGAAGACCAAACTACTGGTGGAATGATGAACTGACCGGTCTTCGCTCAGTCTGCCACCGAGCCAGAAGAGCTGCTCAGAGGGCGGTAGGTAGAGTCGATCAAGGGCAGAAAGAGTGCGCACACAAGGCAGCCCGCGAAACCCTCAAGCTCGCCATCCAGCGAAGCAAGAGGAAATGCTTTAAGCTCTGCTCAGAAGCGAACGTAAACCCGTGGGGGAGAGCTTATGTAATCGTGATGGGACGATTCAGAGGCCGTTCATCTCCGCAGATCACGTGTCCCAGCCTCTTGCTGAAAATCATCCAGAGGTTATTCCCGCCGCAAAAGGCGAGCACCAACACATTCCAACCACCTCTGAATGTGACGGTAATCCCGCCAGTAACCAGAGACGAGCTGCTGGAGATCTGCGGTAGAATAGGAGACAATGAAGCGCCGGGCTTGGACGGAGTACTGAATAAGGCCCTTAAGCTTGCCGTGAAATCCAGGCCAGACATGTTCGCTGAGTTGTTCGAAGCGTGCATGTCCGAGGGAATTTTTCCAGCGGCATGGAAGCGACAGAAGTTGGTACTTCTGCCTAAGCCTCCAGGTGAACCATCGTCATACCGACCCATATGTCTTTTGGATACGGTGGGGAAAATGTTAGAGCGGGTAATCTATAATAGATTACTCCCGGTTGTTGAGAGCCAAGGCGGCCTTTCAAATCGGCTAATTGCAATCTAATACGGAAATCTTTAGGGAAGGTTGGTATTCCCGCCTATCTAGCTGCTATTATCGATAGTTATTTAACTGAAAGGAGGCTCTTCCCCTTCTGGAGGAAGCCACAGAACACACACACACACAAAGAATCTCGAAGGTGCTGAGTTATACTCAAGCGAGGCAAACAGTGCTGTCAAATGTTGGTTAGAAATCTCTGGTCTGACGCTTGCGGAGGAAAAAACAGAAGCGGTACTCATCACGAAGCACCGGAAGAGAAATTACGCCTGTGTTAGAATCGGGAATCATATCATCACTTCCAAGCCGACCATCAAATACGTGGGGGTGGTGATAGACAGGAAGCTCAGCTATAAGCAACACGTACAGTATGTTTGTGATAAATCACCCACTGCTAGTATGGCCCTGGCGAGGATGATGCCGAACGTGGGAGGGCTTAGGTTGCTTATAGCCAGGGTGGTGACCTCAATCATGCTCTATGCGACCCCAGTTTGGAGCGAGGCGTTGCGGATGTCAGTTAATACTAGCAAACTGAATGCAGTCTACAGGAGGACACCTCTGAGGGTATGCTCTGCCTTTAGGACTGTCTCAGATGATGCAGCATTCGCCATTTCTGGAATAATGCCGATTGACATCTTGATGAGATGAAATGGCGAATATATACCATGCGAAGTAAATCTCTCCCTTATTACAGACGAAGAACGCTGAGAGGGAGAGATCCATAAAAAGATGGCAAGAGCGGTGGGAACGATCGGGAACGGGTCGGTGGACTCACAGGCTGATTCCTGCCATCAAGGAGTGGTTGGAGAGACGACACGGTGAGATTAATTATAATCTCACCCAGTTTTTCACGGGACATGGAGGATATCTCCAATACCTTCACAGGTTTAAATTGGAGACCTCACCCGATTGTCCAAATTGTGATGGAGTCCCAGAGGACCCAGAGCATGTATTCTTCCACTGTCCAAGATTTGTGGAAGAAAGGAGGAAAGGTGCTGGTACCAGAAAATCTGGTGGCGACAATGCTAGCACATCAAAAGAATTGGGATGCGGTCAACTCCATGATCGCATCTATTCAAAATAAATTGCGAAAGGCAGAGGAAAGGAGAAAAATGCGGTCACGTGCGCCGCGTATAGAAGAAATAGGATTAAGCTAGAGTGAGCTGACTCTGCCCCGTGATTTAATACCTTATGGTGGTTCCGCGGGGCAGGGAGGGAATCGAGGGTGGTTTTAGTGGGTAAAAATCCCACACGCTGGTGTGTCCAGACCAGTGTCTTTTGAAGATTTCCACCTCCTCAAAAAAAAAAAAGACAGACAGACAGATATATAAGATATGTATAATCAGCTAACTAATAAATTAAAAAACTGCTGCACAACAGTGGCGCGAAATGTACACTAACTAACGATTCCTACCCAGAATCAAACCGGACGGCGCGTTTTTAAGATAAACAATTCAAACGCGGTTGTTAGTATATTCATGCAGGTAGAGGTACTTACCACCTAAGACTATTCAATCCCATTTTCAAATAAACGCCCGTTTAAATTTAACAGAAATTCTGAGATGAAACACTTGGAAACACGATGCACTATTCACATTGAACACTACAGTGTAAATGTAAAGAAACAGAAGCAAATCATAACGGACATTTCCGTCAGTGTTCCTTAAGCTTTCCATTTCTTCTAATAAAATTTGTGAATAAAATTGATTTCCACCAAGTGACTATATTCTTATAAAGGAAAACCATGTTGATATTCTTTAAATTCAAGATTGTCTTCATTTTCGCATTTTATAAATCATCCTATTCATATTGGCAAAAGCGCTTTATAGGTTAAATATCCGCTTGGGTCGCTTATCTCCCATTTACAGTTAATTCCGAAACATTGCAAACATTATTAAGTGCACCTGCATAACGGATGCACAAACGAGCGAGCATCGTAGGTATTAAGGTAGCAGTAAGATAATAAAAGCAGGAGTCTAGTTGGAACTGTGAGAGGATGAAGATCAATAAAATATATTAAATTAATAACTTCAAGTGTTATTAATTTTAGTGGCGCAGTCGGTAGGATCCATGCATCGAGCAGGATCCAGTGATACGCGAAGTTACGTGCTTTAAATTCGTTCAAGAACCGGCGCAATTTTTTAGAAACAAAGTTGTTTTAACTAAAAAAATCAAGTGTCGCGATTCGTTTAATAATATAAAAAAAAAAAAAATATATTAACTAAAATAAATACAAAGCTAGGAGGCGGAGTAACAAGCATAAATCCGTCTTAAAACACATTCTGAGGCTGGTTTGGAATCCTAGCAATAAAAAAAAAAATCTAATATAAAAGTGCAGTGAAATAGACTCACCTCAAGACTCAACGTAGAGACAGACTAGCTATTTACCATCGACGCATCCTTCAAGCCGAAATGGATAACGTATTAGCGCAACGATTGATAGCAGCTTTGGAGAATTTAGCTAATTTGCAACGGCCAAATCGAGCAGAAACAATAATAAAACAAATTGCCTACATAAAAGAGTTTTCGGGAGACAGGAAGCAGCTAACGCAGTTTCTAACAACCGTTGGTGGTCATCTTAGTGCTATTGATGAGGAATCACGGGAAGAAGCCTGGCAGGTAATTAATAACATAAAAATTACAGGAGCGGCAAAGGAACTTTTGTTAAATAATCGTCCGGAAAACTGGGAGTCGGCTAGAAATTTACTCAAACAACATTTTCGACCATCTACGAACTACAAGGACCTTTCGAAAAGAATAACGCAACTCAAAGTATGTTCTATCTCCGATCTTAAATCTAAAATTGAATATATTATAGAAGAAATCAATACATTCGCCACTTATGAATCGAATACAGCGGAAACTCGCCAAACTTTCTACGCGTTATTAGTGAATAGAATTAAGCAAATAGTTAGTGGAAATTTGTCACGTGATATAAGAAATTTGTTTGATTTACATGAAGTAAAAGAAATTTTATACTCGTATGTGGGCTACGATCAAGATAATTTAGACCGAGAAACACTATATCAGGAAAGAAAGAATTATAACAGTCAGGACTATAGGAAACACCATAACAAACAGGACAACAGACAGAAACAATCCGATAATCATGGACAATACAATTCAAATTTTGGTAGACCAAATAGGGTAGAATCAAATCAATACAGACGTAGCTCGGGACATTTTTGGCAAGATCGACAAAATTCTCGACTAAATAACTTCCGAGATTCTGGGTTTAGAAGTAATAATAATCCTACTCAACATAGACAACATTCCTGGAATCGTTCTGACCAGGTTAGGCGATCACCACCTAAACCTATGGAGATAGGTACCATGACCCATAGAAGATCAAACCAAAATAGAAATGACCCATCACCCGGGTCTAATTCAGTAAACGAGGAGGTTCATAATATTGAACCAGAGTTTTTTTATTAATTAGGCCTCGGAAACAAAATCTTTGCTAATCTTACCATTAATAATAAACTGTACAAGTGCTTGATAGATACAGGTTCAACAATGAGCATTGTGAACTCTGCTAGAGTAGATTGTAGCAAGTTTAAAATCTTCGATAAGACTAACATCCGTTTGCAGACTATAAATCGTACAACCACGGAAAGCGTTGAACGAGTAATTACAAATATTCCAACAGAATTTAACTTTGATCCAAAAGGTGGAATCAAATGGTATAAGAGGGATTTATTAGGGAAGTCGTATGACTTTTTAATCGGAATGGACATATTATCCAAAATTGTGAAAATCTTCAATTTTGAGAATAAATGTCTCATCCTAAATAATGGTAGTAAAATATCTTTAGATTCTTCAGAAAATGAAGAAAATCTCAAGTGCTTTGAACTTAATGCCGAACAAGGGGAAGTTGACTTAAGTCATTTAAATAAAGAAGAAAAAAGTGAAATGGAAAACTTATTGAAAGAATTTAGTCAACGTAATCAACGGTGGTTACTGAAACTACAAGAGTATCAGTTTGATATAGAGTATATCAAAGGTAAGGAAAACAAGGTTGCAGACTTCTTGAGTCGCATTCCAGAAGCCACTAATCAAAAAGAAAATTCCACTGATAACCAATCGATCAATGATTTGTCAGATAACGCTACAGTTCATTCACAAGATGAACAACAGTTGGATCACATTCCTATTAAAGAGACCATAGTAAATAAATATAAAACACAGTTAATACAAGTATATGACGTAGATGAGGAAATAGAAATATTGCATAACCGTAGAATAATATATATGGATATGACTAGGGATAGGGACCATTGGGTTGACCTTTTAAGAAGGTATATTCGACCAGGTATAACAGGAATCTACACCGAACTTTCATACCATCAGTTTAATAAAATTCAGCAAGTATTAATTGAACTATTTGGAGACGATAGGAACATAAAGTTTATCAAAGCTACAATGAGGGCTAAAGAAATAAAAACAGCAGAGGAAATCCATAGACAGATATCCTTATATCACACAGTTGAGAATATGCACAGTGGGATTATAGAAACCTTTAATAGTCTAAAAAATAAATTGCATTACCCGAAGTTAGTCGAGGAGATAATCAAAGTTATTAATAATAATAATAATAATCGTTGGCACAACAATCCATATTGGATCAGGGCCTTGAAGTGTGTTAGAGCACTTCATTCAAGACCGTAACGGTACACTAGGAGGCAATGTGGTCAGCATTGCAAAGTTATTAATAATTGTAAAACGTGTTTGGAAACCAAATACGAACGTAAGCCTTTCAGAGTTAAATACAAAATTAGTGAAACTCCCACTAGTATAAACGAAATTTTGCATATGGATATATACTATTTCAGGAAGCAGGCATTTCTAACGCTAATTGATAAGCTGACGAAAAAAGCTTATATTTATCATTTGCAAAATAGAAATTGGAATAGGAAGATCGAAGTGTTGGAAGAACACTTCTCTAAATTTGGTAAACCGCAGAAGATTATTACCGATAATGAGTTCGCCAGTATTAATATCAAGGACTTCTTTAGAACGCAAGGTATAGCATTACATTTCACGAAACCTAATACCCATACAGGGAATAGTGATATCGAAAGGTTTCACTCAACATTACAGGAAAAACTAGTATCTATGAGGAAATTAGATCTAACTTTATTACAGAAAATACATAGGGCAGTAAGTAATTATAATGATAGATATCACTCTTCTATCAAAATGACTCCGAATCAAGCAGTACGGGCTGATCCTGCAATGCTTGAAAAGACTTTGAAGGAGTACAAGAATAAATATATAAATAAGCTTAATAAGAAAAGAGAAGATTATAGGGAGACTAGGAGAATTATTCCAGTTAAGAACTATAAACGTAATTACTATAAGAACGAACCGAGATATAGGATTAAAGAATTAGGTAGAGAACATCCCATTAATATAAAACGTCCTCGTAAATTTGCAGGTGATGACCTCAGTTTGGGTAGTTGCACTGCAACTTCTACTGTTAGCAACACCACAGATAGACAGGAAATAGTAGAACATATCCAACTAATAGAAGAGAATTGTGAAAATGCAGTTCAAAACCTTAATAAATAAATTGAACTCAATTCTCATTTTAATAACTCGATTAAATACCTTAAAAATCTGATAGAGTCAGACCGAAACGCAATTAGTAAAACCTTTCAACAACTCACAGAAAACGAAAAATTATTAGTAAAAAAAAAAAACAACTGAAAACAGACCAAATTTTAAAAACTCCGAATTTTGGAAGAGAAGTTAAACTAGATTATTGACAACATAGCAATGATGAAACATGGATTGATTCACTCTAGTATGCTAACAGCAACCGAAATTTAGACGACTAAACTGGACTTTTATAAACTCAAAAACGTACGAACCGGACTACTGAAGTATAAGGAAAACACAATAATTTTGGCCCTTAAAATTCCAAATTCTTACAAAATTGAAGAGTACAAATTAATTACATCGTTACCCATCACACAGATCAGTATTTTATAGAAATAAATGGAACAAAAAATGTTTATGATGAAAAATTGAATTATGAAAGGGAGTTGAAACCCTTGAGTAAGAGTATTACAAGAAATAATTGCGTACTTGTAGAAAATAATGGAACAGAAATTGTGAAGGTTGATGATAACACTATAATCTGTAAGAATCTTAAACAAACTAATATTGTTAATTATTGTGACGACAGAAACATACACCTAAATGGTAACTATTTAATCAACATCAATAACTGTACAATCCAGATACTAAATCAAACCTTTGGTAAAACAAATGTAAAATTTATTGACAGGTTCTTTTAGAAAATAAGAGAAACTTGGAACATATCAATATTTTAAAATTTCATAAAAATATAAATTACCTATCTGGTTCAATTGTAAGCGCATTTCTGTTAATACTATTTATCATAATACTTACTCTATATCATGGACACAAAAAAAATGAAAATTGTTGTAAAAAGCTCGCAATCCAGTAAAATTACGGAGAATTTCAAGTTAAATAGGGGAGAGGTTAAATATCCGCTTGGGTCGCTTATCTCCCATTTACAGTTAATTCCGAAACATTGTAAACATTATTAAGTGCACCTGCATAACGAATACACAAACTAATAGAATCATAAACATTATTGAGTGCACCTGCATAACGGATGCACAAACCAATAGAATCATAAACATTATTAAGTGCACCTGCATAACGGATGCACAAACCAATAGAATCATAAACATTATTAAGTGCACCTGCATAACGGATGCATAAACGAGCGAGCATCGTAGGTATTAAGGTAGCAGTAAGATAATAAAAGCAGGAGTCTAGTTGGAACTGTGAGAGGATGAAGATCAATAAAATATATTAAATTAATAACTTCAAGTGTTATTAATTTTAGTTATATGGCAGTGCAATATGGACAAATTCCAACGGGTATTCCCGTCAGTGATCAGTGATTTTTCCCTTCATTATAACAGAACATGTAAATGAAATGAAACTGGTAGGTGTGATTATACCATTTGAAATGAAAATACGCCTATTCTCATACAATTCTACATTGCCCACAATTTTCTGTAATTTTCATAGAAAATGTCTCTTTCAAATCTGACGGGGAACATTAAAAATGACAGTGTAAATGCCAACAAATTGATTGAAATGTTAACGGACATTTCAATCAGTTTAAGCGATGATTATTACAAAAAAATCCAATTGAAATCGGTTCGGTTTCCCCCCCACCCTACCATAATTTCTTAAATCGAAATACGTCGATTTCAGCCAATTTGCAAATTGTCTCGTAATTTCCCGCAAAACCTGCCGTTCTGATGGTTTTTGAAATTTGGCGGACATCATTGTGAATGACAGTATAAACGTCAACAATTTGAAAGAAATGTCAACGGACATGTCATTCAGTTTTTCCAGTAATTATAAGATAAAATGTTTTTGAAATCGGTCTCCCCCTAGTTAAAATACTTTCTTAAGCCGAAATACGTCAGTTTCAACCAATTTTTAAATTTCCTTAGTGATTTCCTGCAAGAGGCCCATTCAGGAATCATTACTATAAATTCACTTGAAATTTAGAATTTTGGCCTCCTATGGCCTCCTTTGTTAATAATAGTCGGATTGCCTTCAAACTTTTCAGGATTATGTCCTATATTATCGTCTATGCTGACGTTTGTACTCCAGAGATGCACTGAAGGAGGGCTTTCCGGTAAATTCCAAGAACATGGTAATATACTATTATTAACTTTATTTGACCAGATATTAAAATGGTATGTATTTTGAGGCCTAGATTTCACATAGTTTCATCACTGTGATTTTTTTCAGATTTTTCAGTTGGGGTTGGATTTGCGCTTGCGAAGGTTTTAAGTTGAGATTTTCGTAAATTTCAATCACTTCTATGATTTCTTCTTCCCCATAACTACATAGCCCTGAATTTTCATTCAACACTTTTTTCCACTGTGAAGAGAAGAGTCTGATTGACACATCGATCACAAAGAGATGGGTTGTGCCGAAATAATGAGGTAAAAGAAAGTCACGTTAATATGGTTGCGTGTCGCTGATGTAAGCCTCGCAAAGCCCACGAGGACGAGCGCCGTGAATGTTGTTTCATTTGGTTTAATTGTCAAGACCGAATTGTTATTATTTAGGAAATAGTTTATATAGTTGCAAGTAATATGATTTAACGGAAATTCTTCTGAGCTAACTCTAAATCTCGTTTCAATGTTTTGAAATGACAACCCGAAGTACGGCCAACAACTGACATGACGAATAATAATCGCTGTTAAGCGCAAACATCAGGCGGACACTTCGCGAACCTGGTGAGCGTCAAACAGCACGCAGCTCATCACGACCGCGGCTAAGTACGTGCACGTCAAAGAATGCTCGCGAACGCCATACGCCACCCAGCTGAGGAAATTTGAATTAGTACCGTAATTTCTAGGGAAGGGTTTTCTTATCTCTATTCTAAATTTTCTATCTATCAGAGACGACCGGTTATTATAACTACCAGGAGTTTATTGCATATCCTTTCGAACTGCTTTGTATTTAGTGGCATTATTTTTGTTGACGTAATAGCGGATTTTCAATGTCAATTTATTCAAATAGTGGCTTACAACTAGACAATGTTACTTAATGCTAGCCTAAATAAAAGCTAATTGATCTTAATTCTATCAAACGGGTGACTATTACATAGTTTGACCAACCCGACCTTCTCTGTAATTTACTTTACTTTGTATATTTTTCTTTATATACATGAATCTTGACAATTTTTTGTTACAATCTTGGCTTTTTTCAAAAAACTGCGCCCGCACTAAAGGCGCGAGAAGGTTGGAATTTACTTACTTAACCTAGTTAAATATAACTTAACCTAACATATTTTAACTTAACCTAGCTTGATCTATCATAATTAATCCTTAACTAAGATTTACAATAAGCACATTACAATTTCCTGTGCTTAGCCTCTATCCATTCCTACCAGGCAGGGAGTTTCAAAAAGGGTTAGGATTTTGGGTCTGTGGGATGAACTCACAATTTGGCAGGGCCTTAAAAATGTGGCCAATGGGGAGGTTTTACCCTCAGGGGTCGTTAGCGATTTTTAAACGGGTCGCTTACGATACGGGGTGTGACGTCCCCGAGGTGCCCGAGTAAGTAGTTCTGCCCCCTAGCTGGCAGCATACCTGCGTCCTAGGTAGTAGCCTCGAGAAAGCTTCTCGGTGAAGCGCGAATGACCGATACACGTCGAGACACACTGGGAGTCTCCGGAGCCGTCGACAACTCTCTGTCGGCGTCGACGGGGTGATGTGAGCGTAGCTCTGCTAAGGTGGCAGTTGTGACGTGTATTTGGAGTCAGCCCCTTCGGGACCATGGTCGGGAAGTGTGCATTGAACCGGTGTTAGTAGACCGCGTTGCCCCGAGCGAGCGCTGATCCGTCCGTGAATTCCGGGATCGGCTAAGCGTAGCGGGCTGTGTCCCCGAGGGTATACCCGTTCTTGACTATTTGCGGCCCGCTCCCTTGCAGACGATGCGCTGGTACCTTTTTCATGGAGAATATTCCGAAAATTATAAAAAAAAACCGACGAAACAACAGACAAGGAGGAGGAGCTGGGTGCGTTTGGGCGGAGCACAAAAATGCGTCGTTCACCGCAGCGATCAGTGAAAGAGGCAACGAGGGCTGATATACCCAATGAGACACCGGGGCGCCCAATCAAGTGGCGCGACTGATCGTACGGAGATGGCAACTCCATTACCTTGCAGTGCCCCTATTTTGGAAGTAAGCTCAGTGAGAAACGCTAGTCCTGAGCAGATGGATTTCGACACAAATCGAGTGGAAGTGCATTCGACCGTCGTCGCTAGAGCCGAAGAGGAAAGGCTCATCAGAAAGTGCGTAGCAGTGGTGAAACGTATGCGGTCGGCAACGTTCCTTCAGGGAAACGTCAGCAAAGGCGTCAAAAACGGGCTGATGGAACTGGAGGAACTGCTGGACCGCATTTCCTTTTATAGACGCACGTGGACAGCAGCGGAAGACAATTGTAGAGCAGAAACAGTCGCACTCCCCGCTGAGAATGCTGCTTGCGTCAAACGGACCGTAGATAGCCCTCTGCAAAGTGAACTGGCGAAAAAGCGGAAAGAGGACGACGTGCCTGAAGGAGACTTTATCGAAGTAGTCTCCAAGGCCCAAAAAAAGAAGGCGGAAAACGATGAGTGGTGGAGTTCTCGTCGAACTGGGCCCAAAGACGACCAGCAAGAGCACGTTCTGCCATGCGGTCAAGGGGCTATTGGGGGAGAAGGCTCTTGTTTCCAGCCTAGAACCCATGTGCTCTCTAGAAATACGGGATCTTGACTGCCTCACAGAAAAGGTAGAAGTAGAGGAGGCGCTACAGCGTGAATGTCCAGAGGTTACCAATGCCCGGGTAGGTATTACTTCTGTAAATGCTCGAGGTCAAAAACTTGCCGTGGTGGATGTCCCCGAGCAATATGTGAGGAAACTCCTTAATAGCGCGAGAATCAAAATCGGATGGGTAGTATGCAGGGTACGAATGCGGATAGTCCCCAACAAGTGCTACAGGTGTCTGGACTATGGACACACGTCAGCAGCTTGCAAGGGTCCGGACAGGAGGACAGCATGCCGGAGATGCGGCCAAGCGGGTCATCAAGCGAAGACTTGCAAGGAAAGCGAGAGTTGTGTTCTCTGCAGGGATCGTGGCGCGTCTGGCGAAAGCGGGCACCGCTGGCATCTGGGTTCGGGACGACGTTCGACTTCGTGTTCTTGCCGAAGGCCGGGGGGACGGATTTGTCTGGATCCGGTGTTTAGGGATAACGTTTTTTAGCGTTTACCGAATGAGTCGATTCCGGACTTTCAGCGCCGGCTCGATGCTCTGGAGGACGCCGTTTCGAGCACGGAGGGACAAATCCTGGTTGGCGGTGATTTTAATGCCAGGGCTCTTGAATGGGGCATGCCTCAATCAGACTCCAGAAGGAAACGGATTCTGGGAATAGCGGCGAGAACCGGGCTAGTAGTTTGAAAGACCGGATCCACGCCAACATTTCGGCGCCCAGGTTGTGAAGGAAGCTTTCCCGACATCACTTTTGCGTCGGAATCTCTGGCATCATCGGTGGACGGGTGGCGAGTCCTAGAAGACTTCTCGGCAAGTGATCATCAGTACATTGCGTTCGGAGTGTTTGACGCTACTTGCCGGCGAGCACCAACACAACGTTCTCCCTGCGTGTGGAATGCCGCGAGGGTGAACATCGGAAAATTCGCCGAAGCTCTTGGAGCAGATGGGGCCGCGCTGGGGGGCACTCCGGGGGGTGGTAGTGTCGCAGCTGACACCGTCGTAAATTCAGTGATGAATCTGATAACGATGGCGTGTGAGGCTTCCATGCCCCGGAGAGGCCCCAGGCGCGACAAGCCTTCTATGTACTGGTGGACGGCGGAAATTGCCGACCTACGGAAGGAGTGTCATAAGTTCCGCCGTTTGGCACAACGTTTGTACGCCAACGAGGAGGCATGTGCCATAAAGGCACAATATAGATCAGCAAAAAGGAGACTCCGCAGCGCTATAAATAAAAGCAAAAAGCTCGCGGCTGGCAAAATCTTGTTAATGAGGTGAATGATGACCCGTGGGGACTTGGCTATAAGCTTGTCACTCGGAAAATCGGGACTCTGCGGAAGCCCTGCGTATTGAGCACCGACCAGATGGACCGCATTGTGCGGGCATTGTTCCCCAGACACCCTGTACGGGTTGATGTAAACAGCGCGGAAAGCGTCGTGGATTGCCCCCCTTCTCACAATGGGAGAACTCGAAGAAACGGTTCTCACTATGAAAAACAGGAAGGCGTCAGGTCCTGATGGCATCCCGACGGAAGTTTACAAACTGGTGTTCCGCCAACGGTCAGAATTGCTGCTCGAAGTGTTCAACGCGTGCTTGAAGGAGGGCATTTTTCCTTGTCGCTGGAAAGTGGCCAGATTCGCGTTGATCAGTAAGGGTAAAGGAGACCCGGAGCTCCCGTCTGCATACCGACTGCTGTGTATGCTTGACACGGCCGGAAAAGTGCTCGAGAAGCTCGTCAGGGGTAGACTCGCTGAAGCAATCCGTGCTGCCGGGGACTTATCCGCAAGGCAGTTCGGGTTTAGAACAGGGAAATCTACAGGAGGTCGTAGATGCGTTTAATCGAGCCGGGACACACAGCCGCCAATCTCGACGGATAGTGCTCCTCATAACACTTGATGTCAGAAATGCCTTCAATTCCGTAAGATGGACAGATATGCTAGGCACACTAGAGAATTCCTTTCACGAGCCAAGCTACCTCTTGCGGATATTGAGGGATTATCTGAAAGACCGCTCTTTGTTCTATGAGACGCTAGAAGGCCAGAGGAGGATGGAAATCACGTCGGAAGTAGCGCAGGGATCCATCCTAACGCTTCCTACGATAGTCTGCTGAGACTCGATATGCCCGAAGAGTCGCGCCTGGTCGGTTATGCAGACGACGTTGCGGCACTTGTTGCCGGACGCGCTGTTGAACAGGCGCAAAGCAGACTTGGCATATTGATGCGACGGGTAAGCGGATGGATGACTGCTCACGGTTTCAATCTTGCGCTGGAAAAAGTAGTCATCCTGACCAGAAGGAGAATCCCGACTTTGCGTCCCATATCGATCGGTGAGTTGACTATAGAGTCAAAACCAGCGATTAAATACCTTGGTTTAATGCTCGACTCGAAGATGAGCTTCTTCGAGCAAATCAAAGCACCAGCGGACAGGGTTGCAGTAGGAGTCGCGGCCTTGAGTCGGCTAATGGCGAATGTCGGCGGCCCTATATCAACTAGAAGACGTCTCCTCATGGGAGCAACGCAGTCCGTCCTTCTCTATGGTGCGGAAGTATGGGCTGATGCCCTTGACAAGGACGTGCATCGTAAACGCCTCGCTCAAGTGTAGAGGCGAGGAGCTTTGCGAGTGGCGTCTGCTTATCGCACTGTCTCCGAACCGGCTGTGATGGTGATTGCGGGAGTGATCCCCGTTGCCCCCCTTGCCAAGGAGCGCAAAGCTATCTATCGCCGTAAGGGCGAAAACTTAAGAGAAGTGGTTGCCCGTGAAGAACGTCAACGCACCCTTAGCGAGTGGCAACTTTCTTGGCAAAATTAGCCAAGGGGGAAGTCCACTGGGCGGCTCATCGACAAATTAGACCCATGGTTGAACAGAAAGCACGGTGAGATTGATAACTTCCTTACCCAACTTCTAAGTGGGGATGGAGGTTTTCAGTCTTACCTGCACAGGGTTGGGAAGGTGCGATCTCCTGATTGTGTGCTCTGCAATAAAGTGGCGGATGACGCTGAACACACCTTTTTCTCTTGCGAGAGGTTGGACGGCCTCCGCCAGCAGCTTTATGGAGACACAGGGGAGCTCTCTCCAGATAACATTGTCAGAGATATACTGAAGAGCGCTGGCAGCTGGAATCGTATTGCGCATTATGTTCGGGGTCTTCTTACTACGAAGAAGATTGAACTCGACCGGCAGAGGGATCGGACGGTAAGCGGTTCCCTGAACTAACAACAACTCCCTTCCGCTCCTCCCCTCCCGTTGGTGAAAGGAATTCCCTGACTTGAAGGCTCCCAAAGCCGGGAGAGCTAGCCCGAAGTAATGTGTCAAACGGTTCCAGGCTAGTTCTCTGATGACAGGGAGGTGTTTAGTTGGTTGTCCGCCAGCGTTGCGGGAGTCCAACACTCTGTGCGTAAACGCATTCACCTATCCTACTCCCAACAAAAAAAAAAAACCCTGTTGGTAGAGATGCCGAATTAATGGATTGAGGTGGTCCTCCGTTCTTTCGAAAAACCCTTCCATTAGCGTGAGAACGCATTCTCGAAGTGGTTTGACTTTGGCTCGCCTATACACTTCGGCGCTTTTGCCGATCTTTTTAGTTTTCCAGTTGTATGACAAGCCTGTGCAGTGTCTGAGGATTCGGCGTTCGAATGACTCGCATTTTGCCATGGCATTGTTGGAGGATGAGATCCAAGTTGGTGCTCCATAACAGATAACGGGTCTTATTAGGGTCTTATGCAGTGTAAGTTTGGGGTTTGGGGGGTTTGAACTTGAGGAGTTCATGCAGAGTTACTCCCAAGTATTTGATCGAAGTAGATCTGCTCACTGTGGTGTTCCCGATTCTCATTTTCAAGCGTTTAGCTTTCCTGTGGATGCCTCTAGAACCTAAATATCTAGATTTTCTCCTAAAAGTGCAGATTTGCGTTTTTCCCTCATTAATCTTGATTCCCCAACTACGGTAGTACCTGCAGAAATTTACAATGTATTTCTCAACCGCTTTGGCTGCCCTGTTGGGGTGGAGGTTCGAAGCGAAGGTTAGCGTGTCATCAGCGAATTCTATCAGTTCAACGCCGTCATCGGGGATCGGAACGTCAGCCGTGAAGGTGTTATAGAATGTTGGCCCAGAAATGAATCCTTGCGTTACACCCGACGTTACCGGCAAGAGATCGGAGAATTCACTCCCCACGCTGACATAAAAGTGCCTATTTTCGAAAAAAACTTAACGCAAGTCTAATTATCAGGACAGGGAATTCATTATCTATTAATTTATAGATAAGTCCGTTTACCCACACGGAGTCGAAGGCCTTTTCCAAATCTAACGTACATGCTACTGTGGGTTTATTGTTGACATTAAGTCTTGAGACGACAGTATCGTGTAGGTAGCTCAGTGCGTGCTGGGTTCCGTGTTTAGAGCGGAATCCGAACTGGTGGTCAGGGATAACTTTGTTGAGATTACAATGCTGGACAAGCCCAATTGTCCATGCTTTCTCAAACAGTTTGCCAAGGTTGGATAATAGGGAAATGCGCCTGAAATTGCTTGACTCGTTGGAGGTTTCTTTTTTCCGTATCGCAATAATTTTTGCAACTTTCCACGTGGATGGGAAGTAGCCGTTATTAATTCAGATGTTGAAAACTGCTAATAAAAAATTCATTGAGGCTCTGGGGAGGTTCTTTATGACAAAGTTCGGGATTTCATCAGGCCCGGCTGACCTTTTACCGTTGAGGTTTCTGGTTAAGTCGGTGAGTTGAGGTAAACTCAGAAAATGTTCCGATTCCGATGGCCTAACTGAGGTGTTGGTTGTGGTGAATTTAGTTAGCTTCTTGGAGCTCTCAGAGACGAAGGCCTTGATTGTTGAATCAACAATCGACGATATAGCCGGGTTGTTTTGAGGCGGAGCGGAATTGAGCTGAGTCTCAAAAGATCCCGCGAGAACTTGCGCTTTCCTAGCGTCACTGCAGGCGTGCTCCCCGTTCTTGGAGAGAGCGATATTGCGGGACTTATGTTTGCCGGTTAGCCTGTTGATATGCTGAAACTTATCTGGGCCGGGCTTAATGTCTGCTAGTTTCCTTGTCAGTTCTCTGTTGCGGAAATTCGCCACTCTTTACCGAATTATTGTACTCAGACAATTAATCCGGGAAAGTAATGCTTTATACTCAGCATTAGCTTTATTTCCGTGTTTGTGAAAAATCCGTTTGAGTTTCCTACGCCATATTTGCCTGACTTTCATGTGGAGCATGATATCGTGAGGGACTGAGTTATATTGTAACTCGTCGACTTTGATAAGCCTTGTGTTTCTGCGTGTAGCAGTATTAATGGCATCTGTGGCCAAGGTGATGGCTTCGTCGATCTCCATGTCTGATAGATTGTGGTCAGCTGCGAGTTTTTTCAAGTTCAGCCTTGGTGCAAGATCTGCCTTGAATTTATCCCAGTCAGTGTGGGCGAAGGACCTTACGGTGGTCATCACTCGCTTTCGCAGTTGGGAGGACGAGGACAGTTTAAGTTGTACTGCGAAATGGCCAGACATGCCTGGTATCACTTGAAAGTTCAGGGAAGTGTTGTTGGCACTCCAGCTGATGTGCCATTGCTGCCTTCTCATGTCGGATCACTTCAAGCTCCTTCCTTAGTTGGTGGTCCATTTCTGAGGGGCCCGTGGTCCCCTCCTCCTCAGATGATAGTTCACCAGGGAGTATCATTTACGTCCTCTTGGCGGACATTATTGTCCCCAAGCCCGTCCTCAGTCGCTGTCGAATTCACTGAAAGATAATTAGAAACAATTATTTTAAATTGCACTGTAGTATACAGTGTCTCAATAATTTTGAGATGCACTGTATATTCTTAACTGAACAATACTTCCTTTGCTTGCTTAATTGCTCTACAGAGCACTCCACTTGGCACTTTGGTCACTTTCTGGTCTTTGTTTGTTATTTTTAATTTAACACACGGATTGCTCCGCCACACGTCTGCTCGCTTCGATGTCTCGGAGCGAACTGACGTAATAGCGGAATTCTCAGCCTTTTTATATACATGAATTCGTGGGTGGTGATGTAACTCCTTCCCCATTAACTTCGAAACAGCCCACGGGTTTTCCGATTTCATTGATTACTTTAAATTTTTTCAATGCATTTTATGTTTTCGATTTATTTTATGATTTACTTTCAAATTCTTAAGCTTAATCTCTCTCATCTCTCTATGTCTCCCAATGATTTATTCATCAAATTTTTACTGCCTATAGTGCATGTTTGTCCTTATCAAATACTTCTTTTCTTTTCTAACGAGATACTATTTGATGTCTCTTAGCTTTGTAGTGCTCAATGAGTACTATTTATCGCTCTCCTCTCACCATTCTCATTGAATTTGAAGATCGCTCTGGCTTTCGTTTCCCATAATCGGTTAGGTATTACTTCCTTGTTGAAATTTCCTCGCTTTATATTAATGGGGCTTTCCTTTCTAACTGAATAAATCTGCCGGTTCTAAAATTAGATTCCGTCGTAGGAAACTTCCTCGATTGTTGTTCTCTCTAATTTGTGTATGCTTCAAATTTTCTATTGGATAGTACTATGCCACCTTTCGATATCAGCATTCCCTCTGTGGGCATTAGGTTTCATGAAATGTATTTGTATATTTTCAAATTGGAAATATTCCTTTGGAATGAGCATATGAAATTCGTTATCAGCAGTTAAATTTTCTGGTCTTCTTGTTAGTCCTATTAAATATCGTATTCCTACCCGAATATCTAAACTATTCCTTGTTGTCAGTATATATCCTACTACGAACTTTGAAAACCGATCTGTTAAAGTCAATATAGATATGTTGTTAATATACATAATGTCAATATGGATTATTTGTCGGATGTTGGTTGGAGTCTCTGTCTTTTTGCATTTTGGTTTCAAAAATTTCCTATCTATTTTATGCAGGTTGCACCTTTCTCATATATTTATGTATTTATATATTTTTTTCAAATTGCGATAATAATATAGTCGTTTTAACCCTTCGTAGTTTTCGTTAACTCCTGTATGTCCGGCTTCTTTTTCGATTTTGGTTCTTTTAATAGTATTACTTTGATGAATTTCATTTGTTTGATATTTATTACAACGAATTATGGACACGATGTCATCCAATTCAGTATAAATTAAATTTAGTTATTAATCCTTCTTGATTATTGTCAGTTAGAACTAATTCTTGTTTATACTTCTTGATGACATCACCTCCTTTTACACATTTCGAATTTATTTTGTATTCACCGAGTTTTAAAATTAATCATTATAGCCTCTGGTTCAAATTTTTACCTTTGCATTTCTTGTATAGATACTATTAGTTGATAATCAGAATATATATCAAACTTTCTTCCATATAATAATTTACATATAGTCATAATAATTTATTTCAAGTATCTTTCTCGATTGTAGCATACCATTTCTCATGCTCATTCAGAGTCCTTGAAATATAAGCTACTGGGTGTCCCTTTTGACCTAGGACCGGTCTAATGCAAAGTTGGGATGTTCCAATACTGGTTCTGTTATTAATATCTCTTTGAGTTTCTAACATGCATCTATATATTCTGGATCTTTTATATGTATCTTTGTATATTTTTTCAAAGATTTAGTTATAGGTAGTGCTGTTTTGCTATAATCCATTATCAATTTTCTTTAATAGCCAGACAGGCTTAAAAATAATTTAATCTCTTCTTTCGTCTTCGTAATTGGTGGCCACCGTCTATATTAAGTAAAGAGAATTTGTAATATATTTTGATAGCATTGAAATTCTCCATTTCCGTTGTCCTAAGGCGTCGAATTTCTTTACTACCATTACTACTGTTGATATATAAGGTGATTTACCTTTACGTATAATTCCACCGTTTAGCACTTGTTCGACCTGCTTTTCGCTCTCCTCATCTTGAACTTAAGGGTTTCTATACTTCTTCTTTTTCTTCAGCCTTTGTCCCGTTCACAAGCAGGGTCGGCTCGTCATGATCGGTTTCACCATTTGGCTTTATCGAATGCCTGATCTGGGTGCAATCTTGAGGCTTTTAAATCCACATCCAGAGGGTTTCTATACATCCTACTACATATTGCTCTATACTATTGTTAGAGTTGATTACACACTGGCGAGTGCTAGACGAGGTCTCACTGTCAGATCACCGATATCTAGAATTCAATCTGACTTTTGCGGGCGAACAGTCTGCAGTACAAAGACGGAACCCTAGGAAAACGGATTGGGCAAAGTTCAATGAACTTCTTGGCAATAAAGTGCAGTGCCCTAGGCGACTAAAGACTCCTTTGGTGCTGGAAGATGAATTGAAAACTCTGAACTGCACAATTTTAGAGTGTTATGAAGAGGCTTGTCCTATTTCCCCGAGGTCAAAGCGGTAAAACGGTTTCTTGGTGGAACCGAAAACTGCAAAAACTCAGGAAATCAACCAGGCGACTTCTAAACCGTGAGAGAGACTTCAAGGCTTGCAGAGTCCTCAAAAGGGATGAGTCCGCCATGTCGGATTCTCTTAGAAAACCCGACGGTTCTTTCACGAGCTCCAGACGGGATTCAGTACAGACCCTCCTGGAAGTACATCACCCGGGAGAACGGGTGAGGGAAGTGGTAGGGGGAGAGTTGACGGTTCTTGCAACCCCTTCAACACGCAAGTGTTGCCAGGGGAACAGGAACACTGCGAAAACGGTTGTTACCCAAGAAAAGGTGAAAGCTGCCATACTGTCCTTTGAACATTGCAAAGCACCTGGCATGTATGTCATCTATTCGGCAATGCTAAAGGAGGGTATGGAGCATTTAGAGCGACCTCTAAGAAATATTTTTCGAGGATGTCTTGGTCTGGGCTAAGTGCCTTATTCTTGGCAACAGGTTAAGGTAGTTTTCATACCGAAACCTGGGAAGGATGACTATTCTAATCCAAAGAACTTCAGACAGATCAGCTTGACTTCATTCTTGCTGAAGAGTTTGGAGAGACCGGTGGAGCGTCACATTCGTAGAAACGCACTTAGGTCACACCCACTTAGTGAAAACCAACATGTTTACCAACGTGGAAAGTCCTGTGAGTCTGCTCTTCATTCTATGGTCGCAAAGATAGAGGATGCAACTTTGAATGGTGAGTACGCGATGGGCTCTCACAGCTTATGGGCTGTGCAGACGGACCTTTGCCTCCACATGGGGACTTAGGCCTCAGGTGGTAATGTGGATATACGTTGCCATCATTAGGCCGATGTTTGTATATGCATCCGTAGTCTGGTGGGTGAAGGTGAAAGAAAAAGGGTTTCACCGTAAACTAGCCGCACTGCAAACAACTGTGTCTGGGTATCGCTGGTGCTATGAGCACGACATCCGGCGCAGATCTGAATGCACTACTCAATTTGGGGCCCCTGGATATATTTATTCAAAGCACCGCAATGAGAGCAGCCCATAGACTAATTCGATTAGATCTATGGGAAAACAACGAATGTGGGGGATACAGAGCGTTGGAAGAGTTACTGGTAGGACTGAATCCAGTTCTTACAATGCCTTCCGATTCTCGTGCCCCCATACATCTGTTTGGTAGAAGATATGAAGTTACCCTGAAGCGGGGAGAGGACTAGGAAGACCCAGAGGAATGCGTGGCGGGATATACGGAAGCCTTCTACAACGATGGCTCAAAAACAGAAGAGGGTTCTTAAGCCGGAGTCTACCTCTCGAATAAAAATGAGAAGTGGGCTTTTCCTTTGGGACAATATGCAACGGTTTTTCAAGCCGAAGTTTATGCGATCCTAAGGGTGGCAAACTGGGTGATTGACGAGCGGTTGAAGGGCAGGCGCACAATCTACAGTGACAGTCAAGCTGCATTGAAGGCATTGAGCAGTTCTTTGATCACCTCGAAAATCGTTCAGGAATGCAGAAACCGTTTAAACTCTATGACTAAATTCGATACGGTGGAACTACTCTGGGTACCTAGTCACTGTGGCATAGAGGAAAATGAAATCTCGGATGCTGAAGCGAAAGAGGGGTCAATCTGCCCTATGTCGGGACCAGAGTCAGCAATTGGAGTATCAGTAGTATTGGCTAAATCTGTTTTTAAAAACTGGAAAGAAGTTTCTCATAATGACAGGTGGCAGAGCCTAAATGCTCCTCGACACACCAAACTTTTCCTGCCAGAACCGAACATACGTACCGCAAAGTTTATCCTGTCGAAAAGCATTGTGGGCATTCTGACAAGCCATAATTCACTAGCTGGGCATATGTTCAGAATAGGAATTACCGAAGATGATACGTGTCCCTCCTGTAATGAGGAAGCGGAATCCTCGGAGCATGTCCTATGTGAATGCCCCGCCTATGGGCGCATCAGCCATCAGATCTTTCGTGCCGATGTTCTCCAATTGCGACGGGTAGCATCACATCCGCTAACGGAAATCCTGCGATATGTTAACGAATCCGGAATATTCCGTTAGACAGGGGTGGCGAGTACAATGGGCCAACAAGGCCTGAGTGCTCAGAAGCTGTAGCTTCTCCCCCACCATACACACACACGTACTATATGATCAATGGGCTGCAATGAAAGACATTGGCATCGATTGCCTCAAGCATATTCATTCCTATAATGGCATCATAAATACGACCACTAAAATTCGTTACTTGCCTCACCGTATGTTTTTTTACACCTATCTCGTGTATCGTGATTTCACGTTGGATAACAGTCTACTCACCTGTGAATGAGCACCTGAGTCAAATCAGGGCAATAATCCCGGGCGAGCACAATGCTGACCACATTGCCTTCTGCAGGGTACTGTAATCCTATAGTGTACGGGTACGGTCTTGAATGAAGTACTCTAACACACTTCAAGGCCCTGATACAATATGGATTGTTGCGCCAACGATTATTACTATTATTACCTCGTCCGGAGATAGCGTTGCAACGTCGTATTGTATTTGGTTTGTTCCTCCTAATGTATTAATTTGCTTTGGCCTTCTATCAATTGGGTTATTCTCCACAAGTACTGATACTTGAAATATCCCTCTTCTACTTAAAAGTCGTAAGCGTCTGTCAGACGAGTGACTTGAGTAGCACTTATTACAGAAGCACTGTGGAGTGCATTCCAGGCTTTTTCTGGTTTTGTCTAGGCGGAAAACCTTGTCAGCTAACACTGGGAGAGACTTTGTACTATTTGTGCTTCCCTTTCGTTTTGAGGGACCTTCTGACGGGGGCTGAAGCTATGGGTTTCGACACCTTGGAGGCACGCAAAAAAGATAGAAAAACTGGCAGGTCTGCTTGTGTTCGTTTCTCCTTTTGGGCGCACTGAAGGCAGATTTTGAGACATTGTGGGAGCCACTGATGGATACTGATAATTCAAAACACCGGCTTCCACTTTTAATCGGCACGTTGGGAACAGAAGTGGCTGACTTGCCCTCTTGTTTGTTGATAACAAAAACTATCCAAGTAGGCCAACCCGCATTAAATGGCAGAAATTAATTAGCAACAAAACTGAAATTGATAATTTACTTGCTGGCACTGTCAGATGTGGAACGACGAAAAGAAAGTGGAAACTATAATCACTACACTAAAAACTTGTCAAAGCAAAGCAAATGAAGAAACACCGCTATGTGTTCAAAACACATGCAATTTTGTACTTCTAGAGTGGACATAAGGAGTGTCATGATACTTAATAATAATAATAATTTACAAACTATAAACTTATTAACAAAATATGAATTCACAGTACAATTGTACATGTAAAATGTACTATAGCAATGCACAATGATCCGTGCACTTGCAACTTATGGCACCGACCCAATATTTTGTAAACTAGGAATAATAATTTAGGTAGGTAAGAAATTAGTCCCGTAAGAATTTCAAATTATTATAAGGCGAGCATTTACAAATAAAATTCATTCCATATCGAATTGAGCCCCAGCAGTTTTCTTGCTGCCCAAAGCAAGCTTCTCCAGGATTGCCGTAAGGACCAAGCATTCGTGCCAATAGAGAAGGAGTTTCAGCAACCGTCAACTATAAACAATAAATAAAAAGAAACGAAAAATTGTAAATAAATGCAAGCAAATTTATATATCATTTAACTTTCATACGAAAATGAAGAAATAAATATAATGAAGTCTAACTATAAATATAAGTAAATATAATCGTAAAAACAAGTAAATATGGATATCATAAATAAATGAATAATATTCCTACCTGAAAATTTCACATTTAAAAACAAATAGAGAAAAAGGGGTCTTAGAAAGGAATATTTTAGCACTCGAGCACGAGTGTAAACAAAGATTATTTTGTTTTTCACTCTCGATTCTCACATAAATGGAATCACTAATTCAATATAAAGCTAAACTCGAAACAATTTTACTAAATTTCAATAAAACTGTACATGGCCCATACACTGAAAAAACTCTCAACGAGAAGAAACTGCAGGTAACTGAAATAATAAAAAATACAGAAAGCAGAATTAACAATACACCAATAACAGTAAAAGACACTACGTCTATTTAGGAGCCATATAAAGAAATAAACCATCTAGGAAATAAAATTTTAACCTTGTAACAAAACAATCTTATATAAACATGGCTTTCGATATTAAAACCGCCGCGTCACTTATCAAACCATACGACGGGAACGTGGATGAAACAGATTCATTCATAGAATCAGTCCAACTTTTAGACGAAATTACTCCAGCCGAACAGAAAATAATTATGCTGAAATTTGTCAAAACACGCATCACAGGCAAAGCAAAATACGCCATAACAGACGATATCGACACAATTCCTAAATTAACGATTAAAATAAGACTCAAATATTCATCAAAACTGTCATCAGATGTAGTATTAACTCAACTAAGGAAACAAAAACAGGGGAATGCTTCCATTACGGAATATTCTACGAAAATAGAGGATTTATCACGGCAGTTAACCAAAGCCTTTATTACTGAAAAAATTGCTACAGGCGAAACTGCGGAAAAACTC
Organism: Hermetia illucens; assembly: GCF_905115235.1. Classification (NCBI taxonomy): domain Eukaryota; kingdom Metazoa; phylum Arthropoda; class Insecta; order Diptera; family Stratiomyidae; genus Hermetia; species Hermetia illucens. The sequence continues at coordinate 108,996,767 of NC_051851.1, read as the reverse complement.
GCAGAAAAGTTCTCTACTCAATCATTTATTGAGAACTTAACCAATCCCGAAACTGCGCTAATCCTTCGAGTAAGTACCCTAACAACCTTAACGGATGCAATGTCGAAGGCACTAACTGTAGACAATAACTCGACAAATAAAATACTGCGCTTCAATTCGGACAAACTACATAACCATATCAACCGTCAAACACTTAACCATAACTACAATAATAGGAATCATAAGATAAGAAATAATAACAACAGTGGATATAGACACGCACAAAGTCAACAGCGCACAAATAGAAATCGCTCGTGCAATCAAAATAGAAACATCGGTAATAGAAATTACCAAAATATAAATAACCAGAACCGACGAATAAACTATTATGAGTCGGGGGAATCCGAGCTGCCTCAACTGGAAGAAAGGGCAACCCAGCTGAGGGACAACTCACAAACAACTGCCTTTCAGTAAACCCAGCGCCAACAAACTTCGTCAAAGCATATGTCGAAATGTGTGATAAAATATGCACACTTATCATAGACACGGGAGCAGACATCTCTATATTTAAAAGGGAAAAGATAAACGGTGACCAATATTATTATTATGTGTCTGGATAGCTCAGTGGTTAGAGCACAAGGCTGTCGTACGGAAGGTCGCGGTTCAAATCTCGGTGGCGGCAGTAGGATTTGTATCGTGATCTAACGTCGGACACCAGTCTACTCAGCTGTGAGTGAGTACCTGAGTCAAACCAGGGTAATAATCTCGGGCGAGCGTAATGCTGACCACATTGCCTCCTACAATGTTCTGTAGTGTACCGTTACGGCCTTGAATGAAGTGCTCCAACACACTTGAAGGCCCTGATCCAATATGGATTGTTGTGCCAACGATTATTATATAATATTATTATCCAACACGAGCATGTGTAATACAGGGCGTTACAAGGATCAAAACAAAGACTCTCGGAACAACACAAACTAAATTGTATTTTAACACACAAGTGTCAAACAGTTGCTTGGACCACAAGCCACCTTTCAAATAGTTGCCAATGATTTTCCCATTGAAGCAGATGCCATATTAGGACTTGATTTCCTCACAAAATTTAAGGCAATAATCAACTATGACAGTTGGACGTTGACAATAAACACCTCAGATGGTCCATACGAGCTACCAATATTCGACGAACCAGATACTAACACCATATTAATTCCACCTAGAAGCGAAGTGATCCGTAAATTGAATATCCCAATCACAACCAACGCAGTCATACAAAATGAGGAAATACAACCAGGCATTTTCGTAGCAAGCTCAATACCCTCACCCAGCAACCCATTGATTAAAGTTTGAAATACAGAACAGAAAATAACTTCTATAAACAACATATAGAACTGCAAGAACAAATACCAGTCTATACTAAAAACTATCGCATTCCCGAAAACCATAACGGAATTGATTTACCAATTGCTTTCGCAAGCAAGACGCTCACAAAAGGAGAAAAAAACAAATCAACTATCGAAAAAGAACTTACAGCCATTCATTGGGCAATCACCCATTTCAAGCCCTACTTGTACGGGAGAAGATTTGTTGTTAAAACTGACCACAGGCCATTAGTCTATCTCTTCGGTATGAAAAGTCCCTCATCTAAACTCACTCGAATGAAACTTGACCTAGAGGAGTTTGACTTTACCATAGAATACATAAAAGGCAAAGAAAATATAGGACCTGACGCCCTATCAAGAATTCAACTTGATAGTGGTTCACTAAAAGAAATAAACATCCTGCAAGTACAAACACGAGCTATGACAAAATCTGATAAACGAACGGATATTGAGACAAAAATTGAAAAAGCACCTAAAATATCCCCAACACCGCAGCCTGATCAGCTGCACATATTGGAAGTTCTCTCACCATCTGACACATTACATACCAGAGCTTGAATTCAGAATCGCATGCAAAAATAAACAAAAGATGGCCATAGAAATAAGTATAGTAAAAAGTAGCAACATACTACTTACGCAGTTTATTAATATATACAAAAACCAATTCCTTGAACCGGCACTAGAGCAGGAACTCAAAAAATTGGATATCAATATTAATAAAATACTTCAGACCAAGACTCTGAAAGTCTCGACCGAAAGTCAAATATATCAATTAATGAACCAAACTGCATTTAAAAAGCTAGCTAATAAAGTACTTAAATACACAGAAGTTTATCTACATATAAACCCCAGATAGTCATTCAGAAGTATACTGAAATCGAAAAAATATTAAACAGCTTCCCTCAGCTCTTACCGGAGGACATGTAGGTCAAATTAAAAGAACTTTACAAATGGAATAACATGAGAAAATCTATCAAAAATTACGTGAAAAATTGTAAAATCTGCGCTAAAAACAAACATCAAAGAAAAAACAGAGGGCTACTTGAAATAACAAGAACCCCAGCTAAAGCATTCGACATTGTTTCAATATAGACAAAAGGACCTTTTACAAAAACCAATACTGGAAACTGCTATGCAGTATCAATGGAGTGCGACCTCACTAAGTACGTTGTTGCAATTTCAATTCCCGACAAGGAAGCCAACACTGTCGCAAAAGCTATAGTAAACTCATTCATCTTAATCTACCAATGAAAAATAATAACAAGTCGGGAAACCGGAAACTGGGCGCTTCAAGTATGAAAGGTTTTGTTTGCTTCTTCTGTGAGTATATTTAAGTGTAGAACTATCCCATTTGTACGTAGGCCGTTATGTATATGCATTTAACATGTCTGACTACCCACATTAGCGTGATATTGATATTCAGTTGCAGTAAATTTACACGGTAAAGTCAACTTTGAGCTGCTGTAACTTTGTTACGAATAGTGTGATTTTGATCAAATATGGGGATAATATGTTTCATATTATATTTTATACTACTACCAATTTTTATAACTCTGAACTTAAGGGGGGTTTTACTTAATTTTCCCAAAAATATGATAACATACTATTATTAACTTAATTTGAACAGATATCGATATGGACAGTATTTTGAGGCCTGGGCACCATATAGAAGCAGCTTCGTGATTTTTTTCAGATTTTTGGATTGGGTAACTTCTGAGAATGGGTCCGTTAAATAAATCACCATTTTCAACCCCTCCCACTCCCCGCCCTTCTAACATAATAAATCTCTAAACTAAGACTGACTTCGAAAAGTACTAATCGAGACCTCTCATTTGATATTCCACATGACTATATTTGGTGAAAAAAATTTTACACCCACCTTTTACATGTATGAGGACCCCTCTCAACGTAGAGGGATATCACTGACTGCATGCCTGGGGGTCCACAGTTCCCACCTTCTCTCCAAATTTCGTGCTAATCGGTATAGTCCTTTCTGAGAAAAGTGCCTGTGACAGACAGACAGACAGACAGACAGACAAACAGACATTGAACCGATTTTAATAAGGTTTTGTTTTGCAAACAAAACCTTAAAAACCGACTTTGGAACCGAATACAAAAACCAAGTTCTTACTGAAATATCCAGAAACAATCGGAGCATTTGAAAGAAACCACAAATGCCTAAATGGTTATACTACTACACATTCTGTTATAATACAACACCGAATACCACACACGGGTACACGCCATTTGAATTAATATTCGCGAAAGAAACGAACTTACCTAGTGAATTAAAAAATATCAATCCAGAACCTATCTATAACTATAACTTATATAATAAACAAAATGAAATAACGATTGTACAAATCAATCGAAGAAGCAAAACAATATTTGGAAATAGCGAAAAGAAAAACTAAATCAAGAAGAGACATAAAAGTCAACCCTATGCATTTAAATATAGGAGATAAGGTATTACTTCTTCTTTTTCTTCAGCCTTTGTCCCGTTCACAAGCGGGGTCGGCTCGTCGTGATCGGCTTCGCCATTTGGCTCTATCGAATGCCTGATCTGGGTGCAATCTCGAGGCTTTCAAATCCCCATCCAGCGTATCAAGCCACCGTTGCTTAGGTCTGCCTTTTGGTCGTTTACCATCGACTTCGATGTTCAGACCAATCTTTGCAAGTGAATTCTCGTTTGCACGAATTGCGTGACCATACCATCGAAGACGCCTCTCTCGCAACTTTTCCACGATCGGTGCAACCCCATAACGATCGCGGATATCCTCATTTCGGATGTGATCTAAACGTGTGACGCCACTAGTCCAACGTAGCATCTTCGTCTCCATTACCGCGAGACGCCGTTCATTGTCTTTTATGGTCGGCCAACACTCAGAACCATAGAGAGCGACTGGACGGACAACATTGCGGTAAATTTTAGATTTGAGACGTTCGTTGATACGTCGATCACAAAGGACACCAGTTGTGGAACGCCACTTCATCCAGGTTGCGTTAATGCGTGAAGCAATTTCATAACGCAGCTCTCCATTGGCTGATAGCGTTGACCCGAGGTATTTAAATCGCTCAGATCTGGGCAGATCACTACCGCTGACAGTGATTGTGCCTGTTTCATGGGGATCGGTCGTCAAAAATTCAGTTTTGCTTAAATTCAATCTGAGACCGTGTTGCATGAGGCGATCATTCCATTTTTGAACAAGTTGCTCGAGATCATTTTTGCTATCAGATGCTAGGAAAACATCATCTGCATAAAGCAGTGTGTAGGGCGCTGGACGTTGGATATCCCGTGTGACGGTGTCCATAACAAGGACAAAGAGGAGTGGTGAGAGGGCACTTCCTTGATGAACTCCAACAGAGACACGAAGCGGTTTTGATACACCCGCCATACTTCGAACTTTACTTTTCGGATCGTGGTAGAGCAATTGAACCCAGCGCACGAGTTCTTCTGGCACGAAGTGTTGTCGTAAAGCATACCAGATGAGTTCGTGTGGTACACGGTCAAACGCTTTCTCTAGATCCAGAAAGGCAATGTAAAGAGGGCGATGCTTCTCACGGTGTTTCTCCATGAGTAACCGCGCAGCGTGTATTGCGTCAGTAGTTCCGCAGTTCTTGACAAATCCGGCTTGATTCACGGTTATTTCAACGATTTCGCGAATACGGTTGTCAAGAATGCGTTCAAAAATCTTCATGGTATGGGAAAGTAACCGGATCGGACGGTAATTTGAACATTCTGCTGGACTACCTTTCTTTTTCCATATTGGAACAGTGGTACTTTCTTGCCAGTCAGATGGTGTTCTTCCTTCCTGAATAACCCGGTTAAAGAATTCACTCAGCCACGGTGTTGGGTCCCAGCTCTTTGCTTTCCAGAGCTCAGATGCGATGTCGTCAGGTCCTGTTGCTTTCCCCGATTTCATTTGTTTTATTGCCTCCTCGACTTCAGTTGCGCTGACTGGTGGAACTGCTCCAAATGTCGGCAATGATTGTGGAAGTGGAGGATGAGCAAATTCTTCAGTTGAAATCTGCTCGAAGTATTCTCGCCATCTATCCGTCGCGGCTCGACGATCAGTAAGCAAAGTACCGTTCTTGTCATTAACACAACAGAAGTGTTCGATATCCTGTGTGCGTTCATCACGGCTTTTAGCAAGTCGGTACAGATCTCTCTCGTCATCCCGAGTGTCCAGTTTATCGTAAAGATTTTTAAAATGGTTCGCTCGGGTGACAGCGACCGCTTTCTTTGCTTCCCGGTTCGCATTCTTATAAATTTGCCAATTAGCAGGCGTTTTATCGTCGAGAAATTTGTGGTAGAGGCGTTTCTTTTCACGGACCTTCATTTCAACATCATCATTCCAAAGCCAAGTATCTCGGTTGATGTACCGCTTACCCGGCTTGGTGACCCCGAGGGTTGCAGAGGCCGCTTTGTGGATCGTGTCTTTCATTTGGTTCCATGATTCTTCCACATTCGTAATGGTTGGCAATCGTATGAGTGAGACCGTTTCTTCTTTCTTCTCACCAAATCGCCACCATTTAATGCGCGGCGGGCCAGTGCGTTCCTCACGCCGTTTTATCGGTGGCTTAATTCGCAGGACAGCAATCAACGGCCGATGTTGAGGTGCGATGGTCTCATAGGGAACGACTTTGCAATCAGTGACAGTGGTAAAATGTTGGCGTCTTATGAGAATATAGTCGATTTGCGTTTTATCGTTCCCACTATAAAATGTGGGAAGATGAGACAATCGTTTGATGAACCATGTATTCATAAGTACAAGGTCATGGGTGTCCGCAAAATCGATTATACGCTCGCCACCTTCGTTGCGCGCTCCGAACCCCTTTCCCCCATGGCACCTGTTACCGTCTGCCTTTTCACCCACATGACCATTAAGGTCGCCGGCAATGATTATGTAATCGTCAGCAGGCACGTGACAAGTCTTTTCATCGAGAAGTTGCCAGAAGGCATCTTTCTCGGCATCAGGTCGGCCTGTCTGTGGTGCATACACGGTGAAGAAGTGAATAGTGCGATCAGCTGATATAATGGTGAGCTTCATCAGCCGATCATCAAATCGTTCGACTTCTTTAATGGCATCACGGAAACCCTCTGAGATGGCAATGCCAACACCATATTGAGTGTGTGGGTTACCAAAATAGAGAAGTTTGTAGCCATTTTTACCGCGTTCGCGTTCAATGTCGCAGCTTTTGGAACCAGACCATCGGGTTTCTTGCAGAGCGCAGATGTCAATGCACCTTTTCCGAAGGGCTCTTGCGAGTTCCTCGGTCTTTCCAGTTAGGGTACCAACATTTAGCGTGCAGACACGTATTTGTTTTGTTGGTTGTGTGCGGACTAACTTGCTTACGTCCTGACGCCGTCCATGCGTCAAGAACCCTTGCCCATTTCTCGACAGGACCGGGGCCCGTCCTGCCGCGTCGACTGAGGTGGACGCCCTAGCATTTCTCCGAGGCCTGTGACTTAATCCGATCATCATGTTTGTAACGACATTCTATGCATTTTCTTGGTCGACCTGTCGCGGGGCCTGTCACCAAGAGAGATCAGGTAGGATTTAGCATAGTAGAATAACTTCAACTATACTCTATTTATCTCTTTCCCTGATCTCAGCATTTTTATTTTTGTTTTACTGAGGATAGTATAGAGTACGTTGCCTCAAACCCTCCTCCTTTACCTGGGCTTGGGACCAGCATACTATGTTAGTAGTATAGCTATGCGGGTTCTGCGCCAAAATCCCATGTATTTTTAAAGGGGCTTCCGATTTTTATATTTGCCGCCATCTTGGATTTTTGGGATGGCGTCATAGGCTTTTTCCTAACGAATTGCATAATATGCGGAGTTGTTGATAATTAAATTAAAAAGCTCATTACATAATATTACATTATATTGTGAAATAGCTTTTCAAGATTTTTACTCACTATGGATATTGGCAGTGATTTTTCATCTCAATAGATGGCGTTGTGTCGGTTAATGATATGTAAAAGCTTAATGTAGAAGGATTGAGTTCGAATTGGTTGGGTGCTAAAATATTGATATTTAAATTTATATTATTGCTCCACTTAAGTTAGATTAATAAGTACTACAATATACGCCAGTCAGTTTTCAAATACACACGTATGCGGTAAATGCCTAATTCAATGCCTTCTCTTTGATGATCACTTATCTGTGCGTCGGTGCTATATCCAATTGATAATTTGAGAAAGGAAAACTTGATATTTATCCAATATCAGTTGAAAGAAGTGAAGGGTAAATGAAGCTTCAAAGCAAGAAAACCAATATTACCATATAATAAGAAATTTATTTATTGAATTAATTAAGTATATTACAATAGTGGATATAATTCATATTTTAAATTTAAAGAACATTCTAATACATAGTATAGTTTACAATATTTCCCTATTTGCTACGTTATCACTTATATCTACATCCATAATACTATGATGACCCCATGCAAGAGTTTCGAAAGTATCTTTTATTATGTACCTCTTATCATCATTAGCGCTCAGGGCAATTTTGAGTTGTCTTACTGAACTCACCTTATGTTTCTCAGATTGTATGAGATTTTGCTTTACTTCTTTTCGAGTGTTATTTTTTAAACAGTCTACAAAATCATCGAATGATAATCTATTTTTTACAATTTGACTTTTAACACCTTTAGATTTTTTTATTTTATCTTCACCCGCCACGCGAATTGCATACATTTTTGAGCGTAAACCAACGAATTCGGTCATAATTTTCCCATTATTCTCATCTTTCACAAGGCCTAATACTTTTTTGTTTACGAGGGGTATTGCAAAAATGTTATTAGATGGATAATCACTAGTATCAAAGCGATCGCGACAATCACGTTTAATTACTTCGTAGAAATCTTAACATTCTACTTCATATATAAGGGAATCTGTATCCGTATAACACAATGAACAGTTGAAACCAAATTCAGGAATCATATAATTATAGTGGAAATCATATATAGTGGTTTTTGCCAAATCCAAAATACACATGCCTACATATATCGGTTTATTGAAGTAAATTTCAGATTTATTCAGTTCAATGGCTACAAGGTTCTCATTAAAAACAGTTGACGCTTTAAATTGAGGCTTTGCAATTAGCGATTCTGCTCCATACCGACCTGACCATTGTGTTACTAGTTTCACAATGCTATGTTTACGAACGTTTTCCATTGTTTTGCCAAACACAGCATTGTTCATCAGTTTAAACAAATGTTTTTCAAAGTCATTTTTGATAAAGTTCTAAGTCGTGTGTTGAGTTCAATGTACGGTTTGAGCCAAGGAGACTGCCTAAAACTGAGAACTCTGTGAATTTTAGTAAGATTTAGACCATGCTCCATTGCTTGCTTCAAGTTTCGGTAATGGATGATATATTTAACTTTATCTTTTAAAGTAGCCAACAATTTTTCTTCTTTTGATCCAGGCGGTACACTGCGTTCTGAACAGAAGGGGAGTTGATTGTGTAGATTATGTAATTCTTTCGGATATTCCAGATCTACTTCAAGGATATAGCCAATAGGTGACTCATCAGACACATCTTCTACTTTAAAATCTGCTATATTTTCCAGCCACTCAAAACTATTTTGTGGTAGAAATTGGCACATTGCCCACCCATATTGATTATTAATATCATTATAAATCAAGAATTTAGACGGCTTAGTTGAATCGTAATTGCACATATATTTATTGTTTGCCTTCGAATAACGTTTTGAACATTGACTAAGTCCTCCTCTAATGCCGCGTTCAAAAAACATTAACATATCTACATCAGTCAATAATTATAAAGTAACATCAGTGCATTTGAGCATTGCATCCGAGGTATAACCAGGAAGTGTGAAGTAGTGAGCTGGGTCAAGACCGTATGTATTATAACAATTTGAACGAAATGCTTCAAAAACATCCGCCAGAAGAAGAACATCAATTTTTAGATACTAATCAGAGTATTCGCCAAGATTTTTTATTGAAAATTCCTCCCAAATTCTAGAGGTGTGCACATAATCTTTGTGACTTACACTTTCGTCATTTAATTTGTTATAAAACTGGGAAAAATCAGGGATTGCTGTTTCTGTGAATTTATCGAAAGAGTTAAAATAGTCATATGGGTACAAAGTTTGCGAGTTATGAGATTAAATTTATCTTCTGTAAGATCTGTGAATTGAGACTTTAAAATAGGAAACACGGTTAGGTAGGAGGCTAATGTATCCAGACTATTTGCCATGAATCTGAGAGAATCAATAAAACGGAACTTAATTAAGTATCCTTCCAAATGTTTCGTGAATGAAATATATCGCTCGTTATTTATAGGCAGTAGATCAATGCGACCTCTTAACCCAGAAGCTAAATTCTCAATGATGAAATGGGAATCGTAGCCGCTAAGATTGTGAAAAATAACTGGAATTGTATGTGAATCTTTAAAATTAATGTTGCATGCATTATGGGCTGCACCTCGGTATTTACCTGTAAGATAACAGTGATCTTGCACTTTAATATCGTTCATGGAAAACAATTTTTCGCATATGTGACATTTGCAAGCATTTTTAAAATTACTGGTTTCTTCTATAGTTAACTCAGTCAATGGAACAGGGGAAAGGAAAATCGACTGTAGATATTCAGCAATTTGTTTCAATTCATTAATAAACCACTTTATGCAATCCTTCCCACGATAACTCTTGTAGAAAGATAAATTTTGATCATACGAACACTTAACATAATAACCTACATTACTGGGAATATGTTCTTGATACTTGTTTTTATCATTAATTGGTATCAGCAGACACTCTAAATCTGCATAAATTACAAAAGGAATTTCTACTTTATTACTAAAATTCTTAAATTTCAGAAACACTGAATCTTGGGATGGTAACCGAATTTTACAATTGTTAAGCTTATTACAATCCTGAATATGTTTTTCTAAACGTGTTGGACTATAAAAATAATGAAGACATCGCTCACAAAATAAAATTTTGCTTTTATGTTGAGATACTTGTGAAGATAAAAGCCGTGATAGGTTTTAATCCAAACAAAGTGCTAATGCAAACATTCAACTCTATTAATATCGCTATCATTTACATCTTCGTCATTATAGTATTCACTTTGTACCATCAGAAGATTTACATGCTGGATCTTTTTAGCTTTTGTTAAGTAAGTTGGTAAAACAATATAATTTACTTTTTTTCTATCGCCTGTTTTCTGCAGAATATAAACATTAATAGAGAGATTATTCTGCTTCTCGAAACGGGGAATTTGCTTCACTGTTATAGGAAATCGTATATCTTTTAAATTCAGCACATGGGAATAATGTGGATATGAGGCTGGTCGATCTGGATGTTCCAAGCGATGTACTGAATGTAAAGCTGATACTACTGCCCAAGCAAAGCAAGCATTATCATCATTTTTTACATTAATACAAGCTTTCTTGTCACTTATTTCTTTAGGGAGTTGAATATAAGATGACCCTTGCATTGGTGCGAATTTGTTAATATTAATGCTTAGGTTTATAATGGCTGATAGTGTCCAACCACTATCTTTCTCCTCGAATTCTTCCAATTTTTGTAAAATCTTATCCTGAATATTTCGCTTAAACCAAATATTAATATCAGTATCTTGATAGATTGGCATATTCCTTGTGTTCATACACTTGAACTCATAATGTTCATCTTCGCCTTTAACAATTTTAAATTCACCACACAAATCTGCGTTTACTTTTAACGCTATTTCACTTTTAAGAATTCTTGTTATACGACGACGAAATAAACTTGCACAAGCATGTAAAAAGTTAGCTGGGTCCTTGTTTTCAAGATTAGTGATCACTCCAGTCCGTATTCGACTTTTAAAAGCTGACTGCACGTCTTCCCATTTTACTGTACGCCTAACTGGACATAGATTCGAAGAAGAACGGTCAAAGCACACAGGTCGACGTAGTTTCATTTGTGTTCGCAAACCACTTAAAACACATATTGCATGGGCGACTTTCCTTCTAGCGCCAATCGTTTTCGCATTCATTAAAGCAGAGTTAAGTTTTCTTAAATTTTTGCTGCATTCCTTAATAGTACCTTCTAATAATTCCACATTCTTCTTAGTTAAATTTACTGCGGATTTTGTATGCTCTATAATGTTTTTGATATTCATGTTGAGTTTTATCGTTTCGAGTAATTTTAGAAAAAACAATATTTATGAAATATTTTTACAGATTTTATATCTGACAATAAACAAGCAACTAATTAAATGCACATTAAACGAACATTAAATTTCGTTTGTAATTGTCTTTATTTCACAACGTTGAATATTGACACAATACGCTTTAAAATTTGCTGCAATGTAACTTGTCTACAACACCTTCCTACTTGAAAGATAAAGAGTGAATAACATGCATGTCGAAATTGCATCTCATATATAGATTTCAATTGCACCGCAGAACCCAATAATTAAAGCTCAGTAATTCAGAAACACATTATCTACAATAACAACAAATTATAAAGCATGTGTATTTAAACTACAGGTTAATTAGAATGAAGTGATAATATTAATTTAAAACTTTACATAATAATTACCACAATTGATAGTTTATCCCGGAGTTTCACGAAACTTAGAAAACTTAAAGAATGTACATTCTTTATAATGATATTGATTATTATTGATTGATTGATTGATTGACTATCAGTATAATATTAATATATATTAATTAATTAATATATTAATATTAATTAATTAAATTATCTACAATAACATGTTTCTGAATTACTGAGCTTTAATTATTGGGTTCTGCGGTGCAATTGAAATCTATATATGAGATGCAATTTCGACATGCATGTTATTCACTCTTTATCTTTCAAGTAGGAAGGTGTTGTAGACAAGTTACATTGCAGCAAATTTTAAAGCGTATTGTGTCAATATTCAACGTTGTGAAATAAAGACAATTACAAACGAAATTTAATGTTCGTTTAATGTGCATTTAATTAGTTGCTTGTTTATTGTCAGATATAAAATCTGTAAAAATATTTCATAAATATTGTTTTTTCTAAAATTACTCGAAACGATAAAACTCAACATGTATATCAAAAACATTATAGAGCATACAAAATCCGCAGTAAATTTAACTAAGAAGAATGTGGAATTATTAGAAGGTACTATTAAGGAATGCAGCAAAAATTTAAGAAAACTTAACTCTGCTTTAATGAATGCGAAAACGATTGGCGCTAGAAGGAAAGTCGCCCATGCAATATGTGTTTTAAGTGGTTTGCGAACACAAATGAAACTACGTCGACCTGTGTGCTTTGACCGTTCTTCTTCGAATCTATGTCCAGTTAGGCGTACAGTAAAATGGGAAGACGTGCAGTCAGCTTTTAAAAGTCGAATACGGACTGGAGTGATCACTAATCTTGAAAACAAGGACCCAGCTAACTTTTTACATGCTTGTGCAAGTTTATTTCGTCGTCGTATAACAAGAATTCTTAAAAGTGAAATAGCGTTAAAAGTAAACGCAGATTTGTGTGGTGAATTTAAAATTGTTAAAGGCGAAGATGAACATTATGAGTTCAAGTGTATGAACACAAGGAATATGCCAATCTATCAAGATACTGATATTAATATTTGGTTTAAGCGAAATATTCAGGATAAGATTTTACAAAAAGTGGAAGAATTCGAGGAGAAAGATAGTGGTTGGACACTATCAGCCATTATAAACCTAAGCATTAATATTAACAAATTCGCACCAATGCAAGGGTCATCTTATATTCAACTCCCTAAAGAAATAAGTGACAAGAAAGCTTGTATTAATGTAAAAAATGATGATAATGCTTGCTTTGCTTGGGCAGTAGTATCAGCTTTACATTCAGTACATCGCTTGGAACATCCAGATCGACCAGCCTCATATCCACATTATTCCCATGTGCTGAATTTAAAAGATATACGATTTCCTATAACAGTGAAGCAAATTCCCCGTTTCGAGAAGCAGAATAATCTCTCTATTAATGTTTATATTCTGCAGAAAACAGGCGATAGAAAAAAAGTAAATTATATTGTTTTACCAACTTACTTAACATAAGCTAAAAAGATCCAGCATGTAAATCTTCTGATGGTACAAAGTGAATACTATAATGACGAAGATGTAAATGATAGCGATATTAATAGAGTTGAATGTTTGCATTATCACTTTGTTTGGATTAAAAACCTATCACGGCTTTTATCTTCACAAGTATCTCAACATAAAAGCAAAATTTTATTTTGTGAGCGATGTCTTCATTATTTTTATAGCCCAACACGTTTAGAAAAACATATTCAGGATTGTAATAAACTTAACAATTGTAAAATTCGGTTACCATCCGAAGATTCAATGTTTCTGAAATTTAAGAATTTTAGTAATAAAGTAGAAATTCCTTTTGTAATTTATGCAGATTTAGAGTGTCTACTGATACCAATTAATGATAAAAACAAGTATCAAGAACATATTCCCAGTAATGTAGGTTATTATGTTAAGTGTTCGTATGATCAAAATTTATCTTTCTACAAGAGTTATCGTGGGAAGGATTGCATAAAGTGGTTTATTAATGAATTGAAACAAATTGCTGAATATCTACAGTCGATTTTCCTTTCCCCTGTTCCATTGACTGAGTTAACTATGGAAGAAACCAGTAATTTTAAAAATGCTTGCAAATGTCACATATGCGAAAAATTGTTTTCCATGAACGATATTAAAGTGCAAGATCACTGTCATCTTACAGGTAAATACCGAGGTGCAGCCCATAATGCATGCAACATTAATTTTAAAGATTCACATACAATTCCAGTTATTTTTCACAATCTTAGCGGCTACGATTCCCATTTCATCATTGAGAATTTAGCTTCTGGGTTAAGAGGTCGCATTGATCTATTGCCTATAAATAAAGAGCGATATATTTCATTCACGAAACATTTGGAAGGATACTTAATTAAGTTCCGTTTTATTGATTCTTTCAGATTCATGGCAAATAGTCTGAATACATTAGCATCCTACCTAACCATGTTTCCTATTTTAAAGTCTCAATTCACAGATCTTACAGAAGATAAATTTAATCTCATAACTCGGAAACTTTTGTAGCCATATGACTATTTTAACTCTTTCGATAAATTCACAGAAACAGCAATCCCTGATTTTCCCCAGTTTTATAACAAATTAAATGACGAAAGTGTAAGTCACAAAGATTACGTGCACACCTCTAGAATTTGGGAGGAATTTTCAATAAAAAATCTTGGCGAATACTCTGATTTGTATCTAAAAATTGATGTTCTTCTTCTGGCGGATGTTTTTGAAGAATTTCGTTCAAATTGTTATAATACATACGGTCTTGACCCAGCTCACTACTTCACACTTCCTGGTTATACCTGGGATGCAATGCTCAAATGCACTGATGTTACTTTAGAATTATTGACTGATGTAGATATGTTAATGTTTTTTGAACGCGGCATTAGAGGAGGACTTAGTCAATGTTCGAAACGTTATTCGAAGGCAAACAATAAATATATGTGCAATTACGATTCAACTAAGCCGTCTAAATTCTTGATTTATAATGATATTAATAATCAATATGGGTGGGCAATGTGCCAATTTCTACCACAAAATAGTTTTGAGTGGCTGGAAAATACGGCAGATTTTAAAGTAGAAGATGTGTCTGATGAGTCACCTATTGGTTATATCCTTGAAGTAGATCTGGAATATCCGAAAGAATTACATAATCTACACAATCAACTCCCCTTCTGTTCAGAACGCAGTGTACCGCCTGGATCAAAAGAAGAAAAATTGTTGGCTACTTTAAAAGATAAAGTTAAATATATCATCCATTACCGAAACTTGAAGCAAGCAATGGAGCATGGTTTAAATCTTACTAAAATTCACAGAGTTCTCAGTTTTAGGCAGTCTCCTTGGCTCAAACCGTACATTGAACTCAACACACGACTTCGAACTTTATCAAAAAATGACTTTGAAAAACATTTGTTTAAACTGATGAACAATGCTGTGTTTGGCAAAACAATGGAAAACGTTCGTAAACATAGCATTGTGAAACTAGTAACACAATGGTCAGGTCGGTATGGAGCAGAATCGCTAATTGCAAAGCCAGAATTTAAAGCGTCAACTGTTTTTAATGAGAATCTTGTAGCCATTGAACTGAATAAATCTGAAATTTACTTCAATAAACCGATATATGTAGGTATGTGTATTTTGGATTTGGCAAAAACCACTATATATGATTTCCACTATAATTATATGATTCCTGAATTTGGTTTCAACTGTTCATTGTGTTATACGGATACAGATTCCCTTATATATGAAATAGAATGTTACGATTTCTACGAAGTAATTAAACGTGATTGTCGCAATCGCTTTGATACTAGTGATTATCCTTCTAATAACATTTTTGGAATACCCCTCGTAAACAAAAAAGTATTAGGCCTTATGAAAGATGAGAATAATGGGAAAATTATGACCGAATTCGTTGGTTTACGCTCAAAAATGTATGCAATTCGCGTGGCTGGTGAAGATAAAATGAAAAAATCTAAAGGTGTTAAAAGTCAAATTGTAAAAAATAGATTATCATTCGATGATTTTGTAGACTGTTTAAAAAATAACACTCGAAAAGAAGTAAAGCAAAATCTCATACAATCTCAGAAACATAAGGTGAGTTCAGTAAGACAACTCAAAATTGCCCTGAGCGCTAATGATGATAAGAGGTACATAATAAAAGATACTTTCGAAACTCTTGCATGGGGTCATCATAGTATTATGGATGTAGATATAAGTGATAACGTAGCAAATAAGGAAATATTGTAAACTATACTATGTATTAGAATGTTCTTTAAATTTAAAATATGAATTATATCCACTATTGTAATATACTTAATTAATTCAATAAATAAATTTCTTATTATATGGTAATATTGGTTTTCTTGCTTTGAAGCTTCATTTACCCTTCACTTCTTTCAACTGATATTGGATAAATATCAAGTTTTCCTTTCTCAAATTATCAATGGATATAGCACCGAAGTACATTGACCAGATAAGTGATCATCAAAGAGAAGGCATTGAATTAGGCATTTACCGCATACGTGTGTATTTGAAAACTGACTGGCGTATATTGTAGTACTTATTAATCTAACTTAAGTGGAGCAATAATATAAATTTAAATATCAATATTTTAGCACCCAACCAATTCGAACTCAATCCTTCTACATTAAACTTTTACATATCATTAACCGACACAACGCCATCTATTGAGATGAAAAGTCACTGCCAATATCCATAGTGAGTAAAAATCTTGAAAAGCTATTTCACAATATAATGTAATATTATGTAATGAGCTTTTTAATTTAATTATTAACAATTCCGCATATTATGCAATTCGTTAGGAAAAAGCCTATGACGTCATCCGAAAAATCCAAGATGGCGGCGAATGTAAAAATCGGAAGCCCCTTTAAAAATACATGGGATTTTGGCGCAGAACCCGCATAGCTATACTACTTATGTTAATAGCATGGCGGAGTTAGATAAGGTATTACTATCCATAGAAAATAGAAAAAAGTTAGACCCACTTTTTAAAGGACCGTATAAAATTATTTCAATAGATAAGACTAATTGTATAATAGAGAATATTGAGAAAAACACTATAAAAGTGCACAAAAATAGAGTAAGAAAAACAATCAGAAATAAAAACATATACAAATATGCTTTAAAAATATTGTTAGATTAATCTCCTATACAGTATGTAGCAATAGTATGTATCAGAATAAAAAAATTAGATTAGTAACAACAAGATGATTCGCAAATATTTTTTTTAGGGGGAAGGTGTCATGATACTTAATAATAATAATTTACAAACCATAAACTTATTAACAAAATATGAATTCACAGTACAATTGGACAAGTAAAATGTACTATAGCAACGCACAATGATCCGTGCACATGCAACTTATGACACCGACCCAATATTTTGTAAACTAGGAATAATAATTTAGGTAGGTAAGAAATTAGTCCCGCAAGAATTTACAAATAAAATTCATTCCATATCGAATTGAGCCCCAGCAGTTTTTTTGCCGCCCAAAGGAGTATAGTTTTTCAGCTTCTCCAGGATTGGAATAAGGAGGATAGCTTCTTAGCTTCTCCGCCTTCCCCACGGGTCAGGCCAGTGCTACAGCGCCCACGCTGCATTGGAAGTCGAGTTAAAGCTAACATTTTTAGCTGCTCGCGCCCTCGTGTTTACCACCGCACCTGGCTAGAGCTGCAGCGCCTCACGCTGATCTAACCCGTAAATCGGGATCATCCAGTTGCGGCAAGAATTCCATAACAGGAGGGTTCCCGGGTAACTTTCTAAAATGTGGAAATATACTATTATTAACTTTCTTTGTGCAGATATCGGAACCGGATGTATTTTACGGCCTAGATTTCGTAGATATTGCACCACTGTGATTTGTAATTTTTTCGGATTTTTCGGTTGGATAGGTTGTGAAAACGAGACCTATTACACTTTTTGGTGGTCATATTTTGCGCCCTCACTCCCCTACATTGCAGCTGATATCAAATGTAGGGAAAGTTTCGAAAAGTATGAAAAAAAATTTTACACTCTCCATTTACATGTATGGGAGCCCCCTTAACCTTAACACAAAATGGCGCACTTGCTACATGGAAAGGGAATAACAGATCACATGCGCCTACCAATTTTCGTGACAATTGGTCTAGCTGTTTCTAAATAAATCGGTTATGAGACACAGACAGACGGACAGTCAGACAGATGGATTGACAGATATCGACTCGATTCTAATAAGGTTTTGTTTCACACAAAACCCCTGTTTTCCTTTCTTCTTCATGGGGGGCCAGTTGATATGATGGCGCTGCGCCTTCAAATATAATGGAGAGAACCCTAAACAATGGAAAGACCGACGCACTCTAATTACTCCATAATTACTTTTATTTTAAATTACGTTTGGATAAATCGATTTTCTTTCCCTTTTTCTTTTATGTCGATTTCATTTTATTACTAATTGAGCAAGAGAAAAAAAAAACAAAAAAGGAATCATGTTCACAAATAAGCTCAAAATTAGAAATAAAAAGTTTATCGCGCACAAAAGAAAATAGTATAAACTCGAAGAAGTAAAAACAATAATATCTAGGTATATCTTCTTTTTCTGCAGCCTTTGTTTCGCTCACAAGTGGGGTCGGCTCGTCTTGATCGGTTCCGCCATTTGGCTCTATCGAATGCCCGATCTGGGTTCAATCTCGAAGCTTTCAAATCCCCATCTAGTGTATCAAGCCACCGTTGTTTAGGTCTGCCTTTTGGTCGTTTTTAAGGTTTTGTGTAAAACAAAACCTTATTAAAATCGATTCAATGTCTGTCTGTCTGTATGTCTGTCACACGCATTTTTCTCCAAAACGGCTAAACCGATCCGAACGAAATTTGGTGGATAGA
The DNA here is from genome assembly GCF_905115235.1 of Hermetia illucens. Lineage (NCBI taxonomy): Eukaryota > Metazoa > Arthropoda > Insecta > Diptera > Stratiomyidae > Hermetia > Hermetia illucens. The sequence continues at coordinate 108,977,962 of NC_051851.1, read as the reverse complement.
TGGGAACTATGAAATCCCACGCATACAGCGAGTGGCATAAATTTAGGTGGAATTTAAAGGGGGGCTAAAAAATTTTTTTCACCGGATATAGTTGCGTAGGGTATCAAATGAAAGGTCTTGGTTTGTACTTTCCGAAACTGATATTAGTTTTGGCATAAATTGCAAAGTGCGCGAGCAAGGAGTCAAAATGTACGCATTTGAAGTGAGACAGGACTCATTTTCGGAAACTGCCCAGCCTAAACATCCGAAAAAAACAGGGTGGTACGCCTAGATGAAATCTAGGCCTCAAAATATGTCCCATTCCGATATCTGCTCAAATAAACTTACTAATAGTATATTACTACTTTTTAGAAATTTACTGAAAAACCCCCCTTAAATTCATCTTAGGACTTCCGAATTTTGCACCAGAATAGAGGACAATATTTCGTACAAACGTGCTAAATTTCGTAAAAATCTGGCAATTAACGCCAAAGTTATAGCAGTTCAAACTTAGCAATTTCGCGGGAATTTACTGCTTCCAAAGCCATGCAAATCAGATGCTGACGTCATAATTACCCGGAATAATTGACATTCGCGTGCAATATTAAAGTCGCATTTATGAAGAATCTATTTATCCGCAGCCTTTTTTAAGGTTTTGTGTAAAACACTTATGTGAAATCTAATCTTCGAGAGATGTCCCATTCCGGTATCTGCTCAAATAAATTTACTTATAGTATATTATCAATTTTTAGAAATTGACTTAAAAGCTCCACTTAAGTTCATCCTCGGTCTCGTGCATACACATGCTAAGTTCCATGAAAATCCAACTATTAGTGTCAAAGTTATAGAAATTCCAACTTATCAATTTCGTGCTAATTAACAGCATCCTAAGCCATACAAATAAGATGCTGACGTCATAATTAACGAGAATAATTGAAATTCGAGTGAAATATTAAAATTCCATTCAAGAAGAATCTAATTCTCCTTAGCCCTTTTTAAGGTTTTGTGTGAAACAAAACCTTATTAGAATCGAGACGGTGTCTGTCTGTCCGTCTGTCTGTCTGTCTGTCACACCCGATTTATTCGGAAACGGCTAAACCGATTGTCACAAAAATTAGTGAGAGTATATAATCTCGTGTTCCCTTTACATGCAGTAAGTGGCGCCATCTTGTGTTACGTTTAAGGGGGGGCTTCCCATACATCTAAATGGAATGTGCAAATTTTTTTTTCATAGAATGTTGCTATGTGGGGTATCAAATGAAAGGTCTCAATTAGTACTTTTCGAAACTGGTTCCATATTTGATATTGGGTGAAACGTAGGTCAGTGAGGGCTCAAAATATGAATATGAATTCTCAGAACCTATCCAACCGAAAAATCTGAAAAAAATCGCAGTGGTGCATCCCTACGAAATCTAGGCCTCAAAATATATCCGGTTCCGATATCTGCACAAATGAAGTTAATAATAGTATATTTCCACATTTTAGAAATTTACCCAGCAACCCCCCTCATATTGATCCCAGAAGTACAAAATTTGGGATGCGTATAATGAAGAACATAATGCACAAGCTAGTCAAGTTTGAAGAAAATCCAACTATTATTGACAAAGTTATAGGGGGTAAAACTTTGCAATTTTTTGTGAATTTCGTGCACTCTTCATGCATGATTGCATGACGTCATCATCACATATCAATTCGTCAATACCACAACCAAATGAGTTCTTATGAATAGGGGCCCAAAGAATTATTTTGTTTTAGTTTTTTAGTCATTTGTATATGAATGTCAATTGTGTATGTAGGTATATAGTATATGAACTAATGAACTTTGTGGGTAGTGCCTGGAAATATGGGTACGATCAATTTATATACGTGCATAGATGTGTACGGTATTCGGAAATAGGCAGTTTGTTTGTTTAGGGTGAGCGTAATATCTATGGCTGCAATATGTACGCATGTCTCGTAGTTTGGAAAAATATGAAGGAATATGTTGGATTTGTAACTATATACGGATAGAAAAATGTGCGTTGAAATTTCTTACATAAGATGAACACAAAACCTTTATACCCGAAGCGCGAGCTGTCAGTTCAAGGAGCTCGCTGCCGTCCGGCTCCTCCACCGGTCGAGTTCTATCTTCTTAGCAACGAGAAGGGCCCGAACGTAATGGGCAACACGGTTCCACCTGTCAGCAGTCCTCAGCATCTCCTGGACAATGTTGTCTGGAGAGAGATCCCCTTTGTTTAAATAGAGCTGCTGACGAACCCCATCCCACCTTCCACAAGAAAAAAAAGTGTGGTGGGCATCGTCCACAACTCCATTGCAAAACACACAATGCGGAGAACGCGCCTTTCCAATCTTGTGCAGGTAAGCCTGAAAACTTCCATGCCCAAAAAATTGGGTAAGGAAATAGTCAGTCTCACCATGCTTCCGATTTAGCCACGCACCTAAGTTGCCGATGAGCCGCGCAGTCCATCTGCCTCTAGTTTCATTTCGCCAAGAGAGCTGCCAATCGTCTAGAGTGTGTTGCCGTTCTTCGCGAGCAACCACCTCCCTTGGCTTATCTCCCTTGCGCTTGTATATGGCCTGACGCTCCCTAGCAAGAAGGGCAACGGGGATAACTCCCGCGATCACCATCACGGCCGGTTCAGAGACTGTGCGGTACGCAGACGCCACCCGTAAAGCTCCCCGTCTCTGTACTTGCGCAAGGCGTCTACGATATACCTTCTTGTTAAGAGCGCCAGCTCATACCTCTGCGCCGTAGAGCAGGACAGACTGCGTTGAGCTCATCAGGAGACGTCGCCTACTAGACGTAGGACCCCCAATGTTCGCCATTAGCCTACTTAACGCCGAAACTCCAGCCGCAGCTTTGTTTGCTGCTGCTTGGATTTGCTGAGAAAAGCTCATCTTTGAATCAAGAGTCAACCCGAGGTACTTTACCGCTGATTTTGACTCAATGATCGACTCGCCGAACGATATGGGACGCAGGGTCGGAATTCTCTTTTTAGTCAGGATGACTACTTCGGTTTTTTCCAGTGCAAGGTCAAAACCATGAGTAGCTTACCCGTCGCATCAATATGCCGACTCTGCTTTGCGCCTATTCGACAGTGCGTCCAGCAACAAGCGCTGCGACATCATCTGCGTAGCCGACCAGGCGCGACTCTTCTAGCATGTCGAGTTTAAGCAGACTGTCATAGGTAGCGTTCCAGAGGTCCGGCCCTAGGATGGATCCCTGTGCTACCCACTCCATCCACCTTTGACCCTCTAGTGTTTCATAGAGCAGGGAGCGGTTCCTCAGATAATCCCTCAAAATCCGTAAGAGATAGTTCAGCACATTGAAGGTATTGTCTAGTGTGCCTAGAATGTCTTTCCATCTTACGGAATTGAAGGCATTTCTGACGTCAAGCGTTACGAGGAGCACCACCCGTCGAGTTCGGCGGCTATGTGCCTCTGCTCGTCGAACGTCGTCCACGACTTGCATGACAACATCAATTGTCGATCTCCCTGCCCTAAAACCAAACTGCCGGGGAGATAAATCTCCGGCAGCGCGTATCGCTTCAGCGAGTCAACTTCTGATGAGCTTTTCGAGCACTTTCCCAGCAATATCAAGCATACATAGTGGGCGGTATGAAGACGGCAATTCGAGATCGCCTTTCCCTTTAGTGATCAGCGCAAGCCTCGCAACTTTCCAACGAGCAGGGAAAATGCCCTCTTTTAGGCAAGCGTTGAATGCGCCAAGCAGTAGGTCTGGCCGGTGTGGAAATACCAGTTTGTATACCTCTGCTGGAATACCATCGGGTCCTGGCGCCTTCTTATTTTTCATAGAGAGGACTGCCTGTTCCAATTCTATTACAGAGAAAAGTGGACAGTCCTCTGTGCTCTCCACGCCGACGCCACCATACCATACGAGGTGTGCAGGGAAGAGTGCCTTCACAATGCGGTCCATCTGCTCGGTCTTAAGTGAACAGGATTTCCTCAGAGCCCCGATTTTTCGCGTTAGAAGTTTGTAACCGAGTCCCCACGGATCCCCATTCACCTCGTCGATCAGATCTTGCCAGCAGCGAGCTTTGCTCTTGTTTATTGCACTGCGGAGTCTCGTTTTCGCTGATTTGTACTCCATCATTTTGATACATGACTCCTCCCGGTCACCTAGACGTTGTGTTAAGCGGCGGAGCCTGTGACATTCCTTCCGGAGCTCTGCGATTTCCACTGTCCACCAATACATGGAAGGTTTGCCGCGCCTCGATGTCTTCCTGCATGGAGGCTCCGCAGACCGTCGTTATTAGGTTCATAACTGAATTTACGACAGTGTCAGCTGCGGCGCCACCGCCCCCAGGAGTACCCTTCAGCGTGGCCCCACCTGTTCCCAGAGTTTCGACAAACTTCCCGGTGTTCACTTTCGCGACGTTCCATACACAGAAAGATCACTGGGGTGGCGCCCACCGAGAGTTTGTGTCCACCAGTGACACCAGTGATTCCGACGCGAAGGTTACGTCTGGAATGCTTCCTTCGCAGCCCGGGCGCCGGAACGTTGGGGTGGATCCGGTGTTTAGAACTACTAGTCCTGTTCTCGCCGCCATTTCCAGAATTCGTTTCCCTCTGGAATCTGTGTGAGGCATGCCCCATTCAAGTGCCCTAGCATTGAAGTCACCCCCGACCAGGATCCGCCCATCCGTGCTTAAGATAGCGTCCTCCAAAGCATCAAGCCTCCGACGAAAGTCCGGCATCGTCTCATTCGGCGTAAGATAGACACTAAAAAACGTTATCCCTGAACACCGAATCCATACAAAGCCGTCCCCTCGGCCTTGGGCAAGAACCCCCAAGAGGGTGTCGTCCCGAACCCAGATGGCAGCAGTACCTGATATGTCTGAGTGCCATGAAACTGGGCCCTTGTTTCGGTACTGCTCACTGATGAGTACTAAATCAGCTTTGGTCTCCGCAGCGAACTGCGTTAACAGCTCGTGAGCGGCTGCACTCCGGTGCATATTGATTTGTAGGATGCGAATCATGTTGACCGTATCCTAGTTCTGCTCTGAAAACTGGACACCGCCCCGATCCCGCAGTGTGCGCAATGCTCTCATCAGTCGCGCCACGGTCCCTGCATAGGACGCAGCTTTCCTTTTCATTGCAGCCATTCGCTTTATGGCCTGCCTGACCGCATTTACGGCATGTTGCCCTTCTGTTAGGGCCCCGACAGTTTGCAGATGTGTGTCTCGGATTTCTAAAGCACACGTGGGTTCCAGACTAGAAACCAAAGCTTTTTCTCCTAGAAGCCCCTTGACTGCTTCACAGAACGTGACTTTATTTGTAGTCTTCGGGCCTAGTTCGACTAAGACTCCACCACCCTTCGTTTTACGTATGGAAGACACCTCCGCTCCGTTGTCTTCGGGTTTGATTTTGTAACGGATTTCGCTGAGGACTTCCGCAAAAGTCTTGCCTTCCGTCGGCTTAATAAGCAAAGCTGGCGGTCTAGTCTTCCTTCGTCTCCCCACCTTTCCTTTTGGCACTTCGTCCTTCGTGTCCGCCTTAGTTTTAGGCAGAGGTTTTTCTGATGGCGCGACGTGTTGTTGTCTTTTGAACCTCTTCGGCTTCTTCTTTTCAGCCCTGGAGAATACCTGAGTGAAGTCTCCTTCAGATGTCCCTTCCTCCTTTCGTTTTTTACCAAGCTCGCTCTGCAATGGGCTATCAGGAATCCGTTTAGTACTCGTGGTGTTCTCCTCGGGGAGCGCGGTTGTTTCTGCTTCCTGCGGATTTTGTCTTACTTTCCATGTTCGCCTATAGTATGAAATCCTGTCCAGGAGCTCTTCCAGTTCCATTAGCCCGTTTTTCACCCCCTTACCGACGTTTTTCTGGAGGAACGTCGAAGATCGCATGTGCTTCACAACTGCCGTGCATTTTTTAATAAGCCTTTCCTCTTCAGCTTGCGCCAGAGTAATCGACAGCCCTCCCACTCGGCTTATATTCGAAACCACTTTTTTAGTTTCGGCAGTTTCCACTGTGCCTCTTTCCCCAATTACAGCACTGTGCGGTATGGTCTGGGCTCCTATCTGTGTTGCAGGTGCCGCATCATTTTCCCAGTCTTTCTCTCCGTCTGCGCGTCCCGATGTCTCGTCGGGTATTTCAGCCCTTGTTGCGTCCTTCGCTGGGCGCTGGGGCGAACGGTGCATTTTTGTGCTGCGAATAAACGCAGCCAGCTCACTCTCCATTTCCACTATCTCCTCGTTTCGTTCGTTTTTATTCTCCATTTGAGTTGTTTACCAGCGCATCGTGTGCAAGAGAGCGGAACGCAATAGTCAGAAATGGGTATACCCTCGGGGACGCAGCCCCTACCCCAGTTCCCTGAGGCTTGACCTACGCTTAGCTGATCCCGGAATTCACGGACGGATCAGCGCTCGCTCGGGGCAACGCGATCTACTAACACCGGTTCAATGCACACTTCCCGACCATGCCCCCGAAGGGGCTGGCTCCTGATACACGTCGCAACTACCACCTTGGCAGAGCTAGGCTCACATCACCCCATCGACGTCGACAGGGAGTTGTCGACGGCTTCGGGGACTCCCAGTGTGTCCCGGCGTGTATCGGTCATTAGCAGTTCGCTCTTTACCGAGAAACTTTCTCGAGGCTACTACCTAGGACGCAAGTATTATGCCAGCTAGGGGGTCAGAACTACTTACTCGGGCACCTCGGGGACGCCACTCCCCCTATCGTAAACGACCCATGAAGGATCGTTGACGATCCCTGAGGGAAGCGGTATTCAATATACGTACTTTATATGTACATATGCATACTTTTATGCGCGAAGTTAATCGAAAATAGGTGTACGATCAATTTATATACATGCATATAGAATACAGTATTCGATAATAGGATGTTTGTTTGTTTAAGGTGAGCCTAATATCTATGTCTGCAATATGTACGAATATCTTGTAGTTTGCAAAAAATATGAAGGAATATTTTGGGATTTTAGTCATATACGAATATGTACGAAAGTTTCTCACATAAGATAAACCCAAAACCTTTATATCCGAAATGCCAGCTTCCGGTATTCCGATTTTCTCTATCTTGTAGGTGAGCTTCTTTACATTTGCTAACAATGTTGAACTCTTAGCGTATGTAGTTAACTATTATCAATATAGTGCTTTCTAGGTCAAAGTATTTATGCACATGGCACTTTAAAACAAGCCGGGAAACCGGAAGCTAGACGCTTCAGGTATGAAAGGTTTTGTGTATTTCTTTTATAAAGAGATTTGGGTGTGCATTTGTCCCATTAGCATGTAGCACGTAAAATATGCATATATTATGTGAAAATAGCCACTTTCAAGTGATATTGATATTCATAGTCTTGAATTTGCAGAGGACCGCAGATTTGACCTAGTATAACTTTGTTGATAATAGTGCGATTTTCACCAAATTTGGCAGGATCATGATCTATACTATATCCTACATTGTTGCAAAATAATTCCTGTCAATTACTGAAAATTATAGTAATATACTATTATTAACTTTATTTGAACAGGTATCGATATGGAGGGTATTTCGGAGCCTAGGCACCATATAGTAGCAGCCCTCTGATTTTTTCCAGATTTTTCGGTTGAGTAGTTCCTGAGAATGGGTTCGTTAAAAAAATGACCACTTTCAACCCCCCGCACTCCCCACCCTTTCAGCAAAAGTCAAAACTAACACCGGCTTCGGAAAGTACTAACCGATACCTTTAATTTGATACCCCACATGACTATATTTGATGAAAAGAAAATTTACACCCCCCTTTTGCATGTATGGGGACCCCCCTTAAATTCGTCGTAAGAGGATGTAACTCACTATATGCGTGAGCGTTCACAGTTCCCACCTTTTCACCAAATTTGGTGTCACTCGCTGCAACCGTCGCCGAGAAAAATGCGTGTGACGGACAGAAAGACAGACAGACAGACGGACAGACGGACGGACAGACGGACAGACGGACAGACGGACAGACGGACCTGTGAGGAGTGGCCAGATCTCCCATCAGGCGCGACCCCAGCTGGCGGATAGGGGCATACCTATTGATGTGTAAATATGTGTTCATGCACTTTTCTTTTTTGACTGTGCATGGGCTAGTGTTTGCTCATCTCTGGTGCGCGGACCAAAATGGCTATGGGAAGGATACCCAGAACATAAAACCACCATGGAAGACGAGAGAAGGAGGAAACTTACGGTGCAGGGGCTCGGAACCCCAGTACCGGCGGCTTTTGGGAGTGAGCAAGCGGGCTCCCGGTCGTCGATATCCCTCGACCGCAGTGCCTCGGTGGTGGACAACTTGGCCACCTTGGCATATAATGCTACAAGTGATTTGGATCTGGAGAAGGAAGTATTCAAGCGAAGTACGACTTTACCGAGAACACCAATAACAAGACCAAACAAAGATGAACTAAAAGCAGCTTTTTGGACAACAAAAACCGTGACAACACCCACCGCACATGTTCAAGATGCTCGACAGCAGGAGGTGCTCCAGGAACAAGGAAGAGATCCATTCAAAAGAAGCTCATCAACTTTGAGATCTCCACCAATGCCAAAGACGATGAAGGATAAAGTACAGGCCAAAAGTGAAGGACCATGTAAAAGGAGTAACCCTGCCGGGACTTATAGGGAGCAGAGTCCCGATCCGGAGGAATTACCCTTCACCCAGCTTGGGGCAAAAATAGTTGAGTTGTCCGAGTTTATCAAGGACAAGCACAACGTGCACCAAGCCATAAAGAATATGGTGAGGGCTATTAGAGTCCTCTATAATAGATCACAGATGGAGAAGAAGAATAATAACAACACGCCGAACCCCGCTGTGCCAACAGTATCACAAGCGACCCAAGTGACGCCTAACCGTTCTACCATCGAATCCCAGCGAAATAAGCGAGTACGTGAAAAAGAGGGGGATCCTTTAAGTAATCAGCAGGCGCCTAAGAGAAAAAAAGGCAGACAGGACATCCGGAAAACCAACACCAACAGGTCAGAAGGAGGAAACCCTACAGCGAATCTAGGAAACTCGACCAGCGTTGCGAAGCCTAAGACCAGCGAAAACGATGGATGGACTAAAGTTACCAATAAAAAAGCGGAACGAAAGGCAAAAGTGCGAACTCGTCCAGATGTAATTGTTATCTCCAGTAAGGGCAATCTGTCCTACGCGGAGATACTCAAAAAGGTCAAAGCGGATCCCGACCTAAAAGATCTGAGCGGAAATGTAAACCGAATCCGAAGAACCCAGAAAGGGGATCTCATGTTCGAGCTGAAAAGATCCAGCGTGGGCAAAACTGATGACTTTCGCACTCAAGTGAAAAACTCACTTGGGGAGAATGCCGCAGTGCGTGCCCAAAAACATGAGATCTACCTTCAATGTAAGGATCTCGATGAAGTAACATCGAAAGAAGAAATTTGTATTGCTCTGAAGGAGCAATTCAAGTTGAATGAACTCACCGAGGAGTCTATTGTGGGCTTACGAAAAGCCTATGGTGGTACTCAAACAGCCACAATACGAGTACCAGCGGAGGCAGCGCAGATGTTATTGGCTGCCGGAAGGGTTCGGATTGGATGGGTTGTCTGCCGTTTAAGGGAACAAATTTCACTGAAGAGGTGCTTTAAATGCCTCATGTTTGGACACTTCGCGAAGGCATGCACCAGCAGCATTGATCGATCCGATCGATGCAGAAGGTATGGGGAGAAAGGCCATATTGCCAGAGAGTGCAATAGGGACCCCAAGTGCCTATTGTGCGAAGTAAAAGAGGGACAGGATAACCGGCATATTGCCGGGAGTGGTAAATGTCCAGAATTTAGGAAGGCGCTCACTGCAATGAGAAAATGAGGTTTATTCAAATAAACCTGAATCATTGCAGGGTCGCTCAGGATTTACTTGAGCAGGCCACGTTCGAATCTGAGATGGAAATCGCCATCATAAGCGAACCGTATAGACACCGTCATGGTGGCATATGGGTCAAAGATTCGACTGGTGGAGCGGCGATATGGGCTTGCGGTCGACAGGCCATACAATGTACTGCAAGTCAGGCAGGCAGTGGCTTCGTGTGGGCGAAAATAAGTGGTGTATATGTATACAGCTGCTACGCCCCGCCAAGTTTGACACTGTCTGAATTCGAGCAAATGCTTGATAATCTTGTTCTCGACGCGAAGGGACGAAGTCCAAAGGTGATTGCTGGTGATTTCAATGCTTGAGCCCTAGAGTGGGGTAGTAGGGAATCAAATGCTAGGGGGCGCAGTTTATTAGAAGCTTTTGCGCAGATGGACATAGTTTTGGCTAACGAAGGTGCTGTAAACACCTTCCAGAAAGGGAGATCAGGCTCGGTTGTAGACCTGACCTTTGTCAGCCCTTCGCTGGCGCGTGGTATGTCCTGGTGCGTCAGCGAACGCTACACCCACAGCGATCACCAGGCAGTTTTCTTTGAGACATGTGTCGAACCTCAGGGCAAAGAGCTATCATGCCCGAAACCGAAAAAGATTTCAGGCTGGTCTGCAAAATCTTTGGATGAGCAGAGCTTCTTAGAGGTGTGGTTGGATCAACCTGATATAGCAGGCGCCTCTACGGAAAGAGCTGTCCATCTGGCTCAATGCATCGCCAAAGCATGTGACGCGTCCATGCCTAGGAGGTGCGCATTCCCCCGTAGAAGACCAAACTACTGGTGGAATGATGAACTGACCGACCTTCGATCAGCCTGCCACCGAGCGAGAAGAGCGGCTCAGAGGGCGGTAGGTAGAGTCGATCAAGGGCAGAAAGAGTGCGCCTACAAGGCAGCCCGCAAAACCCTCAAGCTGGCCATCCAGCGAAGCAAGAGGAAATGCTTTAGGGAGCTCTGCTCAGAAGCGGACGTAAATCCGTGGGGGAGAGCTTATGGAATCGTGATGGGACGATTTAGAGGCCGTTCGTCTCCGCAGATCACGTGCCCCGCCCTCTTGTTGAAAATCATCCAGGGGTTATTCCCCCAGCAAGAGGGGAACACGGACACATTCCTACCACCTCTGAATGTGACAGCAATCCCGCCAGTCACCAGAGACGAGCTCCTGGAAATCTGCGGCAGAATAGGAGACAATAAAGCACCGGGTCTGGACGGAGTACCGAATAAGGCCCTTAAGCTTGCCGTGAAATCCAGGCCGGACATGTTCGCTGAGTTGTTCGAAGCGTGCATGTCCGAGGGAATATTTCCAGCGGTATGGAAGCGGCAGAAGTTGGTGCTTCTGCCTAAGCCTGGTAAACCACCAGGTGAACTATCCTCATACCGACCCATATGTCTTTTGGACACGGTGGGGAAAATGCTAGAGCGGGTACTCTATAATAGATTACTCCCAGTAGTTGAGAGCCAAGGCGGCCTTTCAGATCGGCAGTATGGATTCCGTAAAGCCAGATCAACGATTGATGCCATCAAATTGGTTACTGGCTTGGCCGAAGATGCAATCCACGGAAAGGGTAGTACCAGCAAATATTGCGTGGTAGTAACCCTGGACGTGAAAAATGCATTCAATTCGGCCAATTGGAATCTAATCCGGAAATCCCTAGCGAAGGTTGGTATTCCCGCCTACCTCGCCGCAATTGTCGATAGTTATTTAACTGAAATGAGGCTCTGGTACGACACTGATGACGGACCGCAGGAGTACGTCGTTTCCGCGGGTGTCCCGCAGGGCTGCGTATTGGGCCCACTACTGTGGAACATCATGTACAACGATGTTCTTAATCTTCCCCTTCCGGAGGAAGCCACAGTGGTGGGTTACGCTGACGACATTGCACTGGTTGTTGTCGCAAAGCATCTCGAAGATGCTGAGTTATACTCAAGCGAGGCAATCAGTGCTGTCAAATGCTGGTTGGAGAGCTCTGGTCTGACGCTTGCGGAGGAAAAAACGGAAGCGGTCCTCATCACGAAGCGCCGGAAGAGAAATTACGCCTGTGTTAGAGTCGGGAATCATATCATCACTTCTAAGCCGGCCATCAAATACTTGGGGGTGGTGATAGACAGGAAGCTCAGCTATAAGCAACACGTACAGTATGTTTGTGATAAATCATCCACTGCCAGTATGGCCCTGGCCAGGATGATGCCGAACGTGGGAGGGCCACGGCATACCTCTAGGTTGCTTATAGCCAGGGTGGTGACCTCAATCATGCTCTATGCGACCCCAGTTTGGAGCGAGGCGTTGCGGATGTCAGTTAACACTAGCAAACTGAATGCAGTCTACAGGAGGACAGCTCTGAGGGTATGCTCTGCCTTCAGGACTGTCTCAGATGATGCAGCATTCGTCATCTCTGGAATGATGCCCATTGACGTCTTGGCAGATGAGATGGCGAATATATACCATGCGAAGCCAACCTCTCCCTTATTGCAGACGAAGAAGGCTGAGAGGGAGAGATCCATAAATAGATGGCAAGAGCGGTGGGAACGCTCGGGAAAGGGTCGGTGGACTCACAGGCTCATTCCTGCCATCAAGGAGTGGTTGGAGAGACGACACGGTGAGGTTAATTATAATCTCACCCAGTTTCTCACGGGACATGGAGGATATCTCCAATACCTTCACAGGTTTAAATTGGAGACCTCACCCGACTGTCCAAATTGCGATGGAGTCCCAGAGGACCCAGAGCATGTATTCTTCCACTGTCCGAGATTTGTGGAAGAAAGGAGGAACCTAGAGGAGACTCTAGGAGAGGTGCTGGTGCCAGAAAATCTGGTGCCGAAAATGCTAGCACATCAAGAGAATTGGGATGCGGTCAACTCCATGATCGCATCAATTCAAGATAAATTGCGAAAGGCAGAGGAAAGGAGAAAAACGCGGTCGCGTGCGCCGCGTGTAGAAGAAAGGGGATTAAGCTAGAGTGAGGTGACTCCGCCCCGTGATGTAATACTTTATGGTGGTTCCGCGGGGCAGGGAGGGAGTCGGGGGTGGTTTTAGTGGGTGAAAATCCCACACGCTGGTGTGTCCAGACCAGTGTCTTTTGAAGATTTCCACCTCCTCAAAAAAAAAAAAAAAAAAAAAAAAAAGACGGACAGACAGACAGACAGTAAACCGATTTTAATAAGGTTTTGTTTTACAAACAAAACCTTAAAAAGAGGGCAATTGAATTCTTAACTATGTACACACGGAGTTGTCATACACTCATCGTTCCTCACATAGGGAAACACAAAACCTTTTATAACTGAAGTGTCCAGCTTCTTGTTTATTTTCTTCGCCCCGCTCACTTGCTGATTTTTCAACTAGATTCGGTTCGACTTCTAATTAAACAAATCTTATGCGAAAAACAATCCTTAATTATTGGGCACCATGGTCGGTTCCGCCAGTTAAAAGCAACGGGTCGCTGCCGTGTTTTGTTTAGGTAAGAGAAGAAACCGCTTTGAATTGTTTAACTTTGTTATGAAAATCGACTTTTTCAGCTTTTCATTTTTTTTTACATGGATACATATTTTCTTGCACTATTGCCATCTTTTATTACACTGAAATTTTGCCCAAAATAATACATGTCTGGCTTAACCCTTTTATTAACATATATTATGACATACAGACAACCCATACGCTTGTGGAAGGAATTTCTGAGTAATTCTATTTTGCCTGGTATCTATGCTTAGCAGAGTTGCATAAAATATATTAGGAGTGACAAAGGTCAGAAAGGTCATTAACCATGTTTACATTTAGTTTTAATGTTTACTGTTGCCAAAGTCAATTAAATCTAGTATTTCATGCTCATCCGCTTTGCTGTATTTTGGAGGTTGTTAATACACGGAATTGGGAAGCTACTGTCAAATGGCTTTTTTATACAGGAGCCCCAGTGAGGTGATTTTATTCCGAGCTAATCTTCATTTTAGTGAACAAGAGGTTGCAGAAAAATATATTAGTTTCTCTTTAACATACATATATTGCACCACTGTAAATTAACATCGGTTAATTTGATACATAGAAATGGAAAATATTTAATTATACTGTTTAATTGTATTTGGGTGAGTTGTTTTAGATGTGCAGATTTGTTATGTCAACAACAGTTATTATAATCGCTGCTGCAACATAGGTTAATTGAATCTTCCTGCTGTTTCAACTATATTATTTGTATTCTATATAACATGATACACTGACTGGGTACTGCCGATAATCTAGGGGTGATTCTCATTATTCGCCGCATCCTCTTCATGTAGTTCTTCTTTTTCTTCAGCCTTTGTCCCGTTCACAAGCGGGGTCGGCTCGATCCTCTTCATTTAGTATATAATAGTATCTAGATTGCGGTACTTATAGCAGTTCTAGACTGCAAAGTAACATATTTCTCCTAAAGTAACTTCTTTGTTTACAAGGTTCTGGAGAGATACATACGTATAGTAGATAATTTTACGTGGAACGAGTCACGTGAGTACTTTACGAAAGTGAAAATTGGATCGCTCTACTATACGGGTATGGACTCAAAAGTGTGAAATGGGATGAAGCACAATGAGACTGATGAAACAATTCAAAAATCATTAACCAAAATAATGATAATCAACCCATTTTGGTGAAGAATACTAATTTGACTTCTCTCCATCGAAAACCTGCCTGATTATGAAGGTATTTACATCTTCAGAGAGCGTTAGTCTGTCCGTTATCTGTTTTGGTTTCTAATCCTAAACCCAGACTTATATGCAATTTGCTCATACATCGAATCTTGCCGCGATCCTTGTCCTAAAAATTGCCATTAATATCCTTGTTTAAGTATGCATAACCGCTACCGTATATGCAATATTTAGCAGCTTTCATTGATAATACAAGGAGTAATCATCTGTAACGTCATGTGCAATGTTACCATTTCGATTTTCGCCTTCGCGACGCTAACCTTCATCTTGTAATGTGTCAATGCTATAATTCCGCCTCATTTGCATGAAATAAATGTATATGGGCATGTAGCCACTTGCAAAAACTTAACTTGTCTCTGATGTCACATTAAACGAACCATAAGAAATAAACTCGTATCATTTTTGCAGAGTCAAACTCATGTCGGAAATAACGTGGACATGTAAGTCATTTGGGAGATGTCCTATGATAAAATTTCAGATGTAACCGAACCAAATCTCCAAAGGTGGGCTCAAGAGGCGGTAGAAATTTGGTATTTCACAATGATGTACATATAAATTGTTTCAGTACAAGAAATTGCCATGGTTTCCACGCCTTCCTGAAAGAATTCTATTAAAATATTCATTGAATTGGTGTCGTTTTCCAATTCGTGGTTTATTCTTAACTCAAAATCGCATAATCGAAACCCCATCCCTGCAATTTTAACGATAATTGGAGTAGCTTCACGACAATCCTCTGGTTCTTTTACATATTCTCAACTTTGTATGTCACTCTCTCCCATCTTTATCCACTTAAGACAAAGATTTAATATCCGATTCAAATGTAGCGGCAACTTGTTTGCCACATTTCTGCAAAAAATCACTAACATGTGTGATTGGAGTAGACCATTGCGGCTGAAGTACCTTTTGGTCGTTTACCATCGACTTCGATGTTCAGACCAATCTTGGCAAGTGAATTCTCGTTTGCACGAATTACGTGACCATACCATCGAACACGCCTCTCCCGCAACTTTTCCACGATCGGTGCAACCACATAACGATCGCGGATATCCTCATTTCGGATGTGGTCTAAACGTGTCACGCCACTAGTCCAACGTAACATCTTCGTCTCCATTACCGCAAGACGCCGTTCATTATCTTTTATGGTCGGCCAACACTCAAGACCATAGAGAGCGACTGGACGGACGACATTGCGGTAAATTTTAGATTTGAGACGTTCGTTGATACGTCGATCACAAAGAACACCAGTTGTGGAACGCCATTTCATCCAGGTGGCGTTAATGCGTGAAGCAATTTCTTAACGCAGTTCTCCATTCGCTGATAGCGTTGACCCGAGGTATTTAAATCGCTCAGTTCTGGGCAGATCACTGCCGCTGACAGTGATTGTGTCTGTTTCATGGGGATCGGTCGTCAAAAATTCAGTTTTGTTTGAATTCAATCTGAGGCCATTTTGCATAACGCGATCATTCCATTTTTGAACAAGTTGCTCGAGATCATTTTTGTTATCAGATGCCAGAAAAACATCATCTGCATAAAGCATTGTAGAAAGCACTGGACGTTGGATGTCCCGTGTCACGGTGGCTATAACAAGAACAAAGGGAAGTGGAGAGAGGGCGCTTTGTTGATTAACGCCAACAGACACGAAGCGGATTTGATACACCCGCCATACTTAGAAATTTACTTTTCGGATCGTGGTATTTTGAACCTAGCGCACGAGTTCTTCTGGCACGAAGTGTTGTGGTAAGGCATACCAGATGAGTTCGTGTGGTACACGGTCAAACGCTTTCTCTAGATCCAGAAAGGCAATTTAAAGAGGGCGATGCTTCTCACGGGGTTTCTCCATGAGTAACCGCGCAGAGTGTATTGCGTCAGCAGTTCCGCAGTTCTTGACAAATCCAGTTTGATTCACGGTTATTTCAACGATTTCGCGAATACGGTTGTCAAGAATGCGTTCAAAAATCTTCATGGTATGGGAAAGTAACCGGATCGGACGGTAATTTGAACATTCTGCTGGACTACCTTTCTTTTTCCATATTGGAACAGTGGTACTTTCTTGCCAGTCAGATGGTGTTCTTCCTTCCTGAATAACCCGGTTAAAGAATTCACTGAGCCACAGTGTTTGGTCCGAGCTCTTCGCTTTCCAGAGCTCAGATGCGATGTCATCAGGTCCTGTTCCTTTCCCCGATTTCATTTGTTTTATTGCCTCCTCGACTTCAGATGCGCTGACTGGTGGAACTGGTCCAAATGTCGGCAATGATTGTGGAAGTGGAGGATGAGCAAATTCTTCAGTTGAAATCTGCTCGAAGTATTCTCGCCATCTATCCGTTGCGGCTCGACGGTTGGTAATCAAAGTACCGTTTTTGTCCTTAACGCAGCGGAAGTGTTCGATATCCTGTGTGCGTTCATTACGGCTTTTATCAAGTCGTTACAGATCTCTCTCGCCATCCCGAGTGTCCAGTTTATCGTAAAGGTTTTTTAAATGGTTCGCTTGGGTGATAACGACCGCTTTCTTTGCTTCCCGGTTGACATTCTTATAAATTTGCCAATTAGCAGGCGTTTTATCGTCGAGAAATTTGTGGAAGAGGCGTTTCTTTTCACGGAGCTTCATTTCAACATCATTATTCCAAAGTCAAGTATGTCGGTTGATGTACCGCTTACCCGGCCTGGAGACCCCGAGGGTTGCAGAGGCCGCTTTGTGGATCGTGTCTTTCATTTGGTTCCATGATTCTTCCACATTCGTAATGGTCGGCAATCGTATGAGTGAGACCGTTTCTTCTTTCTTCTCACCAAATCGCCACCATTTAATGCGCAACGGGCCAGTGCGTTCCTCACGCTGTTTTATCGGTGGCTTAATTCGCAGCACGGAAATCAACGCAGATGTTGAGGTACGATGGTCTCATTGGGAACGACTTTGCAATCAGTGATAGTGGTAAAATGTTGGCGTCTTATGAGAATATAGTCGATTTGCGTTTTACTGTTGCCACTATAAAATGTGGGAAGATGGGACAATCGTTTGATGAACCATGTATTCATAAGTACAAGGTTATGGGTGTCCGCAAAATCGATTACGCGCTCGCCACCCCTTTCCTCCATGGCGCCTGTTACTGTCTGCGTTTTCACCCACATGACCATTAAGGTCGCCGGCAGTGATTATATAATCGTCAGCAGGCACGCGATAAGTCATTTTATCGAGAAATTGCCAGAAGGCATCTTTCTCGGCATTAGGTCGACCTATCTGTAGTGCATACACGGTGAAGAAGTGAATAGTGCGATCAGCTGATATAATGGTGAGCTTCATCAGCCGATCATCAAATCGTTCGACTTCTTTAATGGCATCACGGAAACCCTCTGAGATGGCAATGCCAACACCATATTGAGTGTGTCGGTTACCAAAATAGAGAAGTTTGTAGCCATTTTTACCGCGGTCGTGTTCAATGTCGCAGCTTTTGGCACCAAGCCATCGGGTTTCTTGCAGAGCGCAGATATCAATGCGCCTTTTCTGAAGGGCTCTTGCGAGTTCATCGTTCTTTCCAGTTAGGGTACCAACATTCAGCGTGCAGACACGTATTTGTTTTGTTCGTTGTGTTCGGACTAACTTGCTTACGTCCTGACGCCGTCCATGCGTCAAGAACCCTTGCCCATTTCTCGACCGGAACGGGGGGCCGCCCTGCCGCGTCGCCTGAGGTGGACGCCCTAGAATTTCTCCGAGGCTTGTGACTCAATCCAATCATCATGTTTGTAACGACATTGTATGCATTTTCTTGCTCGACCTGTCACGGAGCCTGTCACCAAGAGAGATCAGGTAGGATTTAGCATAGTAGAATAACTCCAACTATACTCTACTTATCTCTTTCCCTGAGCTCAGCATTTTATTTTTGTTTTACTGAGGATAGTACAGAGTACGTTGCCTCAAACCCTCCTCCTTTACCTGGGCTTGGGACCAGCATACTATGTTAATAGCATGGCGGAGTTTGATCTGGATGCAATCACGAAGGATATCTAGATGTATAATTATTATCAAACCATTATCAATGATAATATATGTATATATACGTACAAAGCCATATTTTCATCATGTCATCGCATTTTTATAAAGCTAAAAAATATATCTAATATTTTTAGTTTCTGGTAGTCACTTTAACAGTCAAAATGCTTCATAACTGACTCATAATTTGTGATGTGTGATGAATGTTAATGAATGTTCATTTTTAATAATGAATGTTGTGGAAACCTACTTACTCCATTCCGTTTAAATATGACAAATATTAGATAAGTATCTCTAACAAAAGCATAATAAAGTTGTTAGTAAATAACTGACTTTTGCGTGAATATATTCAAAAACAATACGATATGTCTTCTCCCCATTACGTAGAATTCAGTCAGCTTCGGGAGCAATTATTCGAATGTTCTAGCAGTATGCCCATACGCTACAAATACGGAAAGTTGTAAACAAGCACTAACAGCGTCTTCCTACGCGACTGAAAACACTCATAATCGACCCGATCTCGCCGGAAGGAAGCAGAATCGCTGCTTCCAATCCAAATGCTTTAACGTCTTCCCTTGACGTCGTGGGTAAGATCCCGTTGCTCGCTGCCACGGACTTCTCGTCCATTCTCATCACACAATTCCTGGATGCAAGGGTAATGCACAATCGAACGAGTTTTAGTGCGTGAATTGTGCAAATTTTATGGATCTCATTTGAGGAGTTGTTTGGCAACAAACACATTACACAAATTACTTGAAAATTACACCGCCATTGACATGGAAAACACACCACAGTTCCTCTTTGGTTTCTTCCCCAAAACAGAAAAGGGCAGCCACAACGACAAATTCTCCTTCTAGGACCGAAACTTGACGACTAAAATTTTAAATTTCAAATTTGTTTAAACCTCGAAAGCGGTCAAGGAAATTATATCAATGTAACAGATTGTTCACCATTCATTGTCCAATTTGTTTGAATCATTCTCGTTTTATTTTTCAGATCTGTCTTCAAAAGTCTACATTTAAACTTAACAAGTTTTTACATTCCGAAACATCGGTCAGAAACATTTTCACGAGAACACATTTTTCAAAACTTCTGATTTTTGTCAGGAATTGCTAGATAGATTTTAACAATTTTTGTTAACAAAGCGATCGCAACACTTATCATTATGACCCCAACTAGAATTTCCAAGATTCGTTCACATTAAGTCTTTTTCTGATATTTAAGTTTAAAAAAAGAATTAATTCCGTTATTTATAGTTGGGACCATAATCACATGTGTTCTAAACAAAATTACGCTTATACTTTCTTTTTCGGATTCACGATTTGGTAAAAAAAAGGATAATTTTGAAATTTAATTTTTTGGAAGCTTCCAAAGTTCAACTTTTTAATTAATTCCGTTAGTTCTAGTTGGGACCATAATCACATATGTTCTAAACAAAACTACGCTTAAACTTTCTTCTTCGGATTTACGATTTGATGAAAAGTACAGGAGAAGTTGCAGCAGGTCTCAAAACAGGCCAATTTCAACATCAAATACAACCCTGTGTATAACAACCACAACAATCGCATGATCGGTGCTATGATTTCGTCTCTCCCCTAACTACATAGTAGCGAACTTTTAATTAAATATTTATTTTCACTGACAAGAGAAGGGTTAGATTCAGACTTCGACCACGAAAAAATGATATTATGGCTGCCTCGCAAAGCTCACGGCGAGGAGCGCGGTGAATATGGCTTCATTCGCTTTAAGCATTTGACTGTCAAGATACTTTAGGTAATTGTAGGTAATACGATTTAATGGAAAACTTCCTTTGCCAGCTGATTTGACATTTCATTTTAATATTTTGAAGCAACACCGTTCGAAAACCGACCTGACGAACAATAATCGCGGTTAGACGCAAACGTGAACGGACACTTCGCGAGCCTGGTGAACTCCAAACAACACGCAACTCATGACGACCGCGGCCAAATGCGTGCATATCAAAGAATGCTCGGGAATGCCAAACGCCACTCAGGTAAGGACGTCATGAATCATGACCGCCGTTTGATAACATAATATCTTTCATTGTTGAAATTAGGCTGCATTGATCATTTATATATTTCGTATTTATTCGCCGAGTTTCAAAATCCACCCTTGTAGTCTCTGGTTCAAATCTTTACCTTTGTATTTCTTATATGGCCACCCTATTGGTTTTTGATCAGTATATAAATCTGGCTCTTCCATATAAATATAGTCGTAATAATTGTAAAATACTGTAAAACTTACCCACATTATCATTGCTTACTACTTACTTATTGTCATTTCCAATTGCATATTTTCTCCCATACACTGTACATTCACATGTACCTAGAAGTACAGGCCTATTAAGCGTATGTAAATTTTGTATAAATTAGGAAATATGAATTGAGAAATATGTAGTTCGTGAGAATTATTAAAGCTAAACAGGACGTGTTTGAATTTTATGGAGTTTAGGCAATTGCTGCTCCCAAAATTGGTTGGCCTGGAGTTCGGCACTTTAGCTGCTCAGACTTTCCGTAAACCCGTATAGAGAGAAGGCAAGATAAAGAGGCTACGATAGGAGGAGGCACGACCGTTGGGAACTATTATTCGACTGGTAACATCACATGGCGACCGTGACAGCGTAGAGACCTATTACACTGCTGCCTACTGCCGGATTTTAAGATCGAGGTCGTGCCTCCATAGCTGCTAAAACAGACTGCTAATGAACGATATTGGCAGAAATTTCGACCAGCTTCAAAAAAGCTTGGCGACTGCTCAAAAACCAGAGCAAAACACCGGAAGCGTAACGCTATATCGATTTGGAGCGCAACCACCGCACTAGAAGCCGTCAGAGTCAACCCCGGCAACCGCGGTTGATGACAAACTTGCGGGACCTCGACGCCTAATACTAGAGGAGTAAAGGAAACGGACCAAACGACAAGAAGGCCAACAATCAATAAACATACCTGTCAGCGCTAAAGGAGGACAAAGAAGAGAACTCCAGCGACAGTTTGTAAACTACAAACGTCTACAGCAAATTGCAGCCACACCAGAGAAGAAGACTAAATACAAACATCTGATGACCATTGTTAAAAAACAGATTAATTACTTAAAAAAAATGTACATAAAGAAAATATAATATAATAACGTAAATAAGTAAAATTATGTAAAAAAAAAAAAAAAATATTTTTTTCCCAATTAGTATTAGTATAATAAATAAACGCAGTTAGTAGTGTGTATTGGTACCACACAATCAAAGAACGTAGAAAATACTGGTCAAGTAGCCAACAATATAAAAATCATCAGTAGGGCAACCAACTTAAATGTCTGAAAATGTTATTCTTTGCTTTTTCTAAATGGACAAATTTGAATCTCTAAAAGAGAAACTACAAATTGCACTAGTTAATCTACGGAAAAGTGTAAATCGTCCTTATAGTGAAAAAACTTTACGTGAAAAACGCGAATTAATTGAACAACCACTAATAGACGCAAATTCGACTGAACAAAATATACAAACAGACGTTAAAACAGCAACTCTAATAAAGAGAGTTTACAAGGAAATATAGCAACTATCTGCTGAAATACTATCACTATTAGACAAACAACAATTAAGGAACATGGCTTTCGACATTAAAACAGCCACAGCCTTAGTCAAATACTTTGATGGAAACCCGGAAGAAACTGAATCCTTCATTGAGTCAGTTTCACTACTCAACGAACTCACACCAACAGAACACAGAGATATTCTACTTAAATTTGTGAAAACCCGGGTAACCGGCAGAGCCAAATACGCGGTATCCGAGGAATTAAATACAATAACCAAACTAACCGACAAACTTAGAGTAAAATTCTCTATAAAAATATCATCTGATGCCGTTCTGGCACAACTTAAAAGTTGTAAACATGGAAATACCAAATTAACTGATTTTGGAAATAAAATAGAGGACTTGTCAAGACAATTGACAAGAGCCTTTATATCAGAAAAAGTCGCAGAGGGCGAAACTGCAGAGAAATTAGTCGAAAAATTTGCAATACAAACAATAGCAGAAAATGTTTCAAACAGGGAAACCTCTTTAATTTTGCATCCCGGCAATCTTACAAATCTATCCGACACAATTGCAAGGGCAATTGCAGTCGATAAAGCAATTCCCAAAAATGTCTATCATTACAAAACAAACAGAAGAGGTAACAATCGCAATAATAACTTCAATAGCCAAAATCAAAATTCTAACAGAAGCAGTACTCCAAATAGAAACCAACATTATAACCGCAACCAAAATAACAGGTCCAGAAATAATAAGAACAATTACCGGAAACCCTTCTGGAACAACAGTAACAACCGGCAAAATACAAACCATTTCAGGTCGGGGGAATCCCAACCCCCTCAGTCGGTCAAAACCGGTTGAGGGGAAATCGATAAAAAAAAATCACATTCCAAACTATAAATCCATTTTCACAAGCTTTGTAGGAGCTTTCGTTGACATGTGCAACACAACATGTATCATAATAATAATAATAATCGTTGGCGCAACAATCCATGTTGGATCAGGGCCATACCTTTATATATATCATACCTTTATAATAGACACAGGGGCTGATGTTTCCATATTTAAACCGGAAAAAATTGCAATAATCAAATATACTATCCAGATAACACATGCACAATACAGGACATTACTGGGGTAAAGAAAGAATCAATTAGTGCAACAAAAACCCACATAAAATTCGATACTACTCTCTCAATTGAGCACACATTCCAAATAGTTGCTAACGACTTTCCACTAGACGCAGATGCGATTCTAGGTTCAGACTTCCTTACTAAACATAGGGCGATAATCGAGTACGACATCTGGATATTGACAATTAGTATCAATAATAGAAATTCCAATTTTAGATGGCCCAACACGGAACACAATCTTAATCCCGCCCAGATGCGCAGTAATACGCAAACTAAACAGTCAATTCTCAAACGACATAATTATTTAACTAAGTCGGCGGAGCTACTAGTTTTGGGGCCAGGCTCGTTCAGCTCGAACGTTATTATGCAAAAGGAATATCACTAATTAGTATTCGTTCGCTGGCCGTTCGGCAGCTCATACAAAAATCAAATTCCAAGTTGCTTTGTGTCACCTCACTGTAACAATTCCACTTTCGCATCGAGCGCAGCCGGTAATTTCACCACTTTGGTCGTAATTTCCAAAATATCTTTCCTGAACCTTTACGATTTATGCGTTGTCTGCTTAGTTATAGTTGGGATCAATTGCTACACAATTTCAATTTAGTTCAAAGTCTGTTTATTTTCTCGGTTTAAATAAAACCATACACCGAATTTAGCTAGTCACTAATTTTAATTGAACTTGATTTTATAAAACTACTATACATTAAAAGAATACTTCAATTTGGATAATCGATGAATTTTTGTTTAACAAAGAAGGCGTGCTGTGTGCACATGCCGCTGGTCAAGACAGGAGAGACAGGCTTATCTCCATGCGGTCTTTTCCTGTCGCAACCAACGGCACCTTCCCACCGCTAGTCCTCCACTCCCGTGGCGAGTTCTAAATAGTGAAGAGTTCGGCGCGCCATCTATCTGCTCGCATTCGCAATATTCGAAATAAATTTCGAATGCTGCGAATCCTGCCGCGCCACATCACTCCGCCCCCAGATGAAACCTAGGGGGTTTCGGCGACCGATCCCGGAACTTCGTTCACCGTCAATCCGCGAAACGGACACGACGCTGCTTCGGGGCGCACACGGGTTTCAGCCTGGACAGAGAGACCGCCTTTTTGCATCCCTCGATCTCGAGCTGGAAGAAATGTTCTCCCCGCTCGAGGACGCGGTACGGGCCTTCATATGGAGGCTGCAGCGGCTTCCGGACGGCATCCGTCCTGACCAGAATGTGCGTGCACGTGTTCAGCTCCTTGGCGCACAGACAGGTATGGACGAGTGTTGGGTGGGAGGAGTGGCTTTGATGCGTCGGACATTGTCTCTCAACAGACGCTCGAACCCGGACTCTGTGAGACCCGATCTCTTGTCGAAGACCAGATCACTTGGGAGTCTCGGGTTGTTCCCGTATACCAGCTCCGCGGGGCTGGCAGCAAACTCCTCTCGGCGGGTTGGACGTAGGCCGAGTGGGACGAGAGGCAAGACTTGGGTCCAGGGCGGATCGTCGCGTGCCATAATGGTGGCTTTCAGCGTCCGGTGCCAAAGTTCTAGCATCCCATTCGATTGCGGGTGGTATGCAGTATTCCGCTGGCGTTTAAAACCCAGGAGTTTGCCTAACTCCGAGAAAAGGGTGGATTCAAATTGCATTCCCTGGTCAGTGATGACCACTGCAGGGACGCCCAAGCCAGGTATCCACTCTCGACAGAGGGCTTCGGCACAAGATTGCGCCCTAATATCTTTCAGAGCTATTGCCTCAGGCCACCGCGTGAACCTGTCGATGATTGTGAGGCAATACTTGTAACCGTGCGAGTCTCGCAAAGGCCCTACTATGTAGAGGTGTATGGTGTGGAACCGCTTGGTAGTGCAGGTGAATGAGCCCACTTCTGGCATGCGATGCACTCTCTGGTACAGGAATTGACATTCTTGTTCATGGAGGGCCAGAAGTATTTTCCGGTGACTAGCCGATTTGTTGTCCTGATGCCTGGATGCGCCAAGTCGTGAACTGCGTGGAACACTTCCTTGCGAAAGGCGGCCGGAATGTATGGCCGAGGTCCCTTTTCCGAGTCTTCGCAGCAGAGAGAGAGGTTTGAGCCGAAGATGGGCAACTCCCGAAATTTGCATTTGGGGTTGGATTTGAGGCTCTGAAGTGCTGCCTTGGCAGCTCCTGTGCATTGGCAATAGCCGAGAAATCGAGTGTGGCGGGGATATTAACCTCGCAGACACGTGACGAAGTGTCAGCAACTATGTTGTCCTTGCCGGACACGTGCTGGATGTCTGTGAACGGCCTGCCTTCTAGGGAGAAACGGAAGTATTTGATGCTCAAGTACGCGGCGAGCAGTTCGCGATCGTAGGTACTGTAGTTCCGTTGAGCGGGATTCATCTGCTTCAAGAAGAAGCTCAACGGCTGGCAGACTTGATCCACCTTTTGGTGAAGGGCAGCACCTACTGCGATGTCAGAGGCATCAACAAAAATGGCTAGGGGTGCTTCTTGCAGAGGAAATGCCAGGAGTGTAGGGCCGACCAGTTGTTGACGGGATTTGTCAAATGCGCGGATAGCCTCTTCAGACCACACGATCTCTCGTGTGTCCTTAGTTTTGGGGCCAGACAAGTACGCGTTCAACACGGACTGGTGTTGGGCGGCCTTGGGCAGGAAACGACGGTAGAAGTTTAGTATGCACAAGAACCTCCTCAACTCCTTCATTGTCTTTGGACGCGGGAAGCTTGTTATCACATGCACCTTGTCTGGGTCGGGCTGTATTCCTTCAGGGGAAATGGAGTGGTCGAGGAATCCCACCTGTTTTTGAAGGAGCTTGCATTTCTCAACGTTTAGGACTAAACCGGCCTGAAGGAGATGTTGAAAAATGCACTCGAGATGGGCTAAGTGCTCAGACTCCGTGGAAGAAGCGACCAAAACATCATCCAAATATACGAAACAGAAATCGAGGTTTCGTAGGACTGAGTGACTGAACCTTAGAAAGGTAAATTACTAATAAACGGAATTGATGAAGTTCAAGTTTTCGTTCTAACACAAATTATTAAATTGATTTTTCTTTGCTAATACAAATAAAAATAAGTTAAGCAGGTGTTGTCTTGATTGCTGTTGCGCTCGCTGCTGCTGCTGCTGTGTTGCGCTCGGTTGAGTTCCGGCTCGGGCTGGCGTGAATGCGAGTGGCCGTCGCGGGTGATGGTGGCGATGACTGCGGCGGCGGCGCTGGCGTTGGCGGCTGCTACGGTGGGATGGTGGCTGGGGCTGCGGTGATGGCTTCTAGGGCGTGTACTGCGGCGGTAGCGATGGTTACCGTGTTTTCTCCGGGGTCACCACTTTAACTAAGTCGGCGGAGCTACTAGTTTTGGGGCCAGGCTCGTTCAGCTCGAACGTTATTATGCAAAAGGAATATCACTAATTAGTATTCATTCGCTGGCTGTTCGGCAGCTCATACAAAAATCAAATTCCAAGTTGCTTTGTGTCACCACACTGTAATAATTCCACTTTCGCATCGAGCGCAGCCGGTAATTTCACCACTTTGGTCGTAATTTCCAAAATATCTTTCCTGAACCTTTACGATTTATGCGTTGTCTGCTTAGTTATAGTTGGGATCAATTGCTACACAATTTCAATTTAGTTCAAAGTCTGTTTATTTTCTCGGTTTAAATAAAACCATACACCGAATTTAGCTAGTCGCTAATTTTAATTGAACTTGATTTTATAAAACTACTATACATTAAAAGAATACTTCAATTTGGATAATCGATGAATTTTTGTTTAACAAAGAAAGCGTGCTATGTGCACATGCCGCTGGTCAAGATAGGAGAGACCGGCTTATCTCCATGCGGTCTTTTCCTGTCACAACCAACGGCACCTTCCCACCGCTAGTCCTCCCCACCCGTGGCGAGTTCTAAATAGTGGAGAGTTCGGCGCGCCATCTATATGCTCGCATTCGCAACATTCGAAATAAATTGCTGCGAATCCTGCCGCGGCACAGTTATACCCGGACAAGAAATACAACTCGGAATACTCTTAGCAGGATCAACTATTTTTCCTCAGAACCCACTAGTTAAAATCCTAAACACCACTTCAAGTACAGTAAAAATCAAAAACCTCAACCCTCAATGGGAACACCTTTCAGATTATTCTGTATACAACAATACCAATAAATTGCATATACACACAAGCGGTATACACAAAATATTACCGTATACCTGAAGTCCACAAAACAGAAATAAATCGTCAAGTCAAACAAATGTTGAACGACGGTATCATTAAGCACTCAACATCGCATTTCACCTAAACTATTAAACCCTAAAAAGTCATCAACATAAGAAATGGCGTGTTGTAGTTGATTTTCGTAATCTTAACAAAAAAGTAGTAGCAGACAAATTCCCACTTCCCAGAATAGATGAAATTCTTGACCAAATGGGTCGAGCCAAATATTTTTCCACTTTAGATTTACTATCTGTATTTCATCAAATACGTCTAAAACAATTATGGCGAAAATACACAGCTTTTTCTATAAACCAGGGACATTAGTTCCAATAGCTTTCAGAGAATGATGACCATAGCATTATCAGGTTTATCACCCGACACAGCATTCGTCTACATTGACGACATAATAGTTCGAAAAACCATCACTTAAAAAATCTAGCTTCAGTATTTCAGTGCTTACG
The DNA here is from genome assembly GCF_905115235.1 of Hermetia illucens. NCBI lineage: Eukaryota > Metazoa > Arthropoda > Insecta > Diptera > Stratiomyidae > Hermetia > Hermetia illucens. Next base: position 108,950,140 of record NC_051851.1, on the reverse strand, counting down.
AGCCAAAAACTTAAAATTGAACCCTGTTAAGCGTCAATTCTGTCAATCAGAAGTAACATATCTCGAACGTCAGATCTCTGCCGAAGGAATACAACCTGATCCTTCAAAATTCGAAGTCATTAAACAGTTTCCAGTGCCAAAAACCCAGACGAAGTAAGACAATTCGTCGCGTTCTGTAATTATTACAGGCGTTTTGTCCCAAATTTTGCTGAAATAGCCCTACCTTTAAATCAATTGTTGCGTAAAAATGTTAAATTCGAATGGACACTACTGTGTAGCACTGCATTCGACATCCTTAAAACAATATTAATGTCCCCGCCCATACTTCAGTACCTGATTTTGAACAACAGTTAACAACATCCACAGATACATCCGAAAATGCATGTGGAGCAATACTATCGCAGACAATAGATGGAACTGAATTGCCAATAGCTTTCGCTAGCAAAACATTCACTAAAGGTAAAAAAAATAAATCTACCATAGAAAAAGAACTAACAGCAATTCATTGGGCAAAAATGTATTTCAAACCATATGTCTATGGAAGACATTTTATAGTAAGAACAGATCACAGGCCCCTTTTTAAGGTTTTGTAGGTTTTGTGTGAAACAAAACCTTATTAGAATCGAGACGGTGTTTGTCTGTTTTTTTTTTTTGAGGAGGTGGAAATCTTCAAAAGACTCTGGCCTGGGCACGCCAGAGTGTGGGATTTTTACCCACTAAAACCACCCCCGACTCCCCTCCTACTCCGTGGAACCACCTTTAGGTGTTACGACACGGGGCGGAGTTAGCTTGCTTTAGCTAGGTCTCCTTTCGTCTACCCGCGGAGTTCGTAACCGCGTCTTCCTCACTTCTTCTGCTTTTCGCCATTTATCCTGGATTACAGCGATCATGGAATTGATCGCATTCCAGTCTTCCTGACAGGCTATCATTCTCCGGACAAAATTTTCTGGTGATAGCACTTCACCTAGAGTTTCCCCTAGGTTCCTCCTTTCTTCCACGAACCTACTGGAAGAAAACGTGCGCTGGGTCCTCTGGGACCTCGCAGTTTGGACAATTAGGCGAGGTGTCCAATTTAAACCTGAACAGGTATTGACGGTATCCTCCATGGCCGGTGAGAAACTGGGTGAGATTATAATTGATCTCCCCATGCTTTCTCTCCAGCCACTCCCCGATGGAAGGGATCAACCTGTAAGTCCAACGACCCTTTTCTGACTAGTCCCATCGCTGTTGCCATCTGCTTATGGATCTCTCCCTTTCGGCTTTTTTCACCTGAGATAAGGGGGAGATGGACCTGGTGTTATAAATGTTCATCATTTCGGTTGCCAGGATGTCAATCGGCATCATTCCCGAGATGACGAACGCTCCATCATCTGAGACGGTCCTGAAGGCAGAACACACCCTGAGGGATGTTCTTCTGTAAACCGTACTCAATTTATGTGTATTGCCTAAAACCTGCAGTGCTTTTCCCCAAACTGGGACTGCATACAGCATGACAGAGCTCCCCACCCTGGCTATGAGCAGCCTGCAAGTGTCCCGCGGGTTTCCTACGTTCGGCATCATTCTTGCCAGAGCAATACTTGTGGTGGATCCTCGTTTACAAGTATGCTCTACCTTCTGCTTAAAATTTAGTCCTCTCCCAAGTATTTGAAGGCGGCTTGGAAGTGATGATCCGATTCCCGATTCTAATGCAGGCGTAATTTCTTTTGCAGCGCTTAGTGATGAGGACCGCTTCCGTCTTTTCCTCAGCGAGTGTCAGTCCAGCACTCTCTAACCAAGCTTTAACAACACTGATTGCTTCGCTTGAGTACAACTCAGCATCCTCGAGATGCTTTGCGACCACAACCAGTGCTATATCATCGGCGTGACCCACCACCGTGGCCTCCTCCGGAACCGGAAAGTTGAGTACATCATTATACATGATGTTCCATAGTAGTGGGTCTAGTACAGAGCCCTGTGGGACACCCGCGGAGACAACGTACTCCTTAGGTCCATCATCGGTATCATACGAGAGTGTCCGCTCTTTCAAGTAGCTATCGATAATAGCGGCGAGGTAGGTGGGAACACCAATCGTCGCCGGAGACTTTCGTATAAGGTTCCAATTGGCCGAGTTAAATGCATTCCTCACATCCAGGGTCACCACCACCCAATATTTGCTGGTACAACCCCTTCTGTGAATTGCATTTTCGGCCAAGCCACTAACGATTTTGATGGCATCAATGGTTGATCTGGCTTTACGGAACCCATACTGCCTATCTGAAAGGCCCCCTTGGCTCTCGACGACTGGAAGTAATCTATTATAAATGACCCGCTCCAACATTTTCCCCATAGTGTCTAGAAGACATATGGGTCTATAGGAGGACGGTTCACCAGCCTTAGGCAACAGTACCAGCTTCTGCCGCTTCCATGGTGCAGGAAAAATACCCTCCGACATGCACGTTTCAAACAGCTCCGCGAACATATCCGGTCTGCTTTTGACGGCAAGTTTGAGAGCCTTATTCGGTATGCCGTCAAGACCCGGGGCTTTACTGTCGCCTATTCGACTGCAGATCTCTAGCAGCTCGTCCCTGGTGACTGGTGGAATCGGCGTCACATTCAGGGGGCGCTGGAAGGTGTCAGCACCCCCCTCTTGCTGGGGAAATAACCCCTGGATTATTTTCAACAAGAGCATAGGGCACGTGATTTGCGGAGACGATCGGCCTCTGAATCGTCCTGTCACGATTTTGTAGGCGCTACCCCACGGATTTATGTCCGCTTCCGAACAGAGCCTCTTAAAACATTCCCTCTTACTCCGCTGAATGGCGAGCTTGAGGTTCTTGCGAGCTTCCCTATAGGCATGCTCCTTTTACCCCTGATCGATCCTACCTATTGCCCTCTGAGCCGTTCGTCTGGCTTTGTGGCAAATCGATCGAAGATTGGCAAGTTCACTATTCCACCAATAATTGGGTCTTCTAGTGGGGAATGAACATCTCCTAGGCATCGACGCGTCAGATGCTTTAGAGATGCTCTGTGTGACATGGAGAGCTCTATCCGTGGAGGTGCCTGCTTTGCTAGGTAAGTCTAGCCACACTTCCATGAATGTCTGCTCATCCATCGCTTTGGCAGACCATCCTGGTGTTCCTCTGGATTTCGGCTTCCGGGGTGCGGGTCTCCTGCCTTGTGGCTCGATCCTTAGTTCAAAGGTGATTGCCTGGTGGTCGCTGTACGTGAAGTCCTCACTAACTTGCCAGGACATGTCACGTGCTAACGCAGGGCTGATAAAAGTCAGATCTACAATTGACCCAGTTCCCCCTTTCCGATAAGTGTTTATATCGCCTTCGTTGGCCAGAACCACATCCAACTGGGCGAATGCTTCTAATAAGCACCGCCCCCTTGCGTTAGTCTCTTTGCTGCCCCACTCGATAGCCCACGCATTAAAGTCACCGGCTATCACCTTTGGACTCCGTCCCTTTGCATCGTAGACAAGATCGTCTAACAGCTCTTCAAACTCGGGCAGTGTGAGGCTCGGTGGGGCGTAACAGCTATATATGAATATACCGCTTATTTTTGCTCACACAAAGCCTCTAGCCGCCTGACCCATGCTATATTGTATGGCTTGACGACCGCACGCCCATATCGCCGCTCCACCAGTCGAATCTGTGACCCATACAGCACCGTCAAGATTTCTGTACGGTTCACTAATGATAGCAATCTCCATTGCGGATTCGTAAGTGGTCTGCGCAAGCAAATCTTGTGCGACCCTGCAATGATTAAGGTTTATTTGTATTAACCTCATTTTTTCACTGCAGTTAACGCCTTCCTAAATTCTGGGCATTTCCCACTTCCGGCAATATGCCGGTTATCCCTTCCCTCCTTTTCTTCGCACAAAATGCATTTGGGGTCTCTATTGCACTCCTTGGCAATATGTCCTTTTTCCCCACATCTTCGACATCGATCGGACCGATCGATGCCGCTAGTGCATGCCTTCGCGAAGTGTCCAAACATTAAGCATTTGAAGCACATTTTTAAAGAGATCTGTTTCCTTAGTCGGCAAACAACCCATCCAATTCGAACCTTCCTCACGGCCAACAACTTCTGCGCTGACTTCACTGGCAGCCGCATTGAGCCCGTTTGAGTACCGTCATAAGCTTTTCTTAGGCTCACGATAGATTCTTCCCTGAATTCCCTGAATTCCTCCAACTTGAATTGTTGCTTCAGGGCAGTGCAGATTTCTTCTCTGGTTGTTACCTCATCGAGATCCTTGCACTGTATATAGACCTCATGTTTTTAGGAACGAACCGCGACATTCTCCCCAAGTGAGTTTATAACTTGGTTACGAAAGCCGTCGGTTTTTCCCACGCTGGATTTTTTCAGCTCAAACATGAGATCCCCTTTCTGGGTCCTCCGGATTTTACTGACACTTTCGCCTAGGTCTTTTAGGTCGGGGTCGGATTTCACCTTCTTCAGTATCTCCGCATCTGTAAGATGTCCTTTGCTGGAGATTACAATTGCCTCCGGGCGAATTCGCATCTTTGGTTTCTTATTTCTTTTTTTATTCACGACCTTAGTCCAACCATCGTTCTTATTTTCTTTCAGTTTCGGCTCACTAGCCGACTTTACTACTTTTGGTACTTTGGGCCCTTCTGAACTTTTAGTTCCGTTTGTTGGACTAGTCAAGACCTCTTTTTTCCTTTTTGGGGCCTGTTGATTCCCCAAAGCTTCCCCCTCCTGGTCTCGCAGTCTTTTACTTGAGCGAAGGTCGGCGACTTTGTGCTTGGGTGTCACTTGGGTCGCCTGTGACACTGTTGAGGCTGGGATGTCCGGCTTTTCCTTAGGCTTTCTTATTTCTTCCTGTGACTCATTGTAAACCACCCTGATGGCCCTCATTATGTCCTTAATGGCTTGGTGCACGTTGTGCTTGTCCTTGATGAATTCGGACAGCTCAACTATTTAATTCCCAAGCTGCATAAAAGGTAGTTTTTCTGGGTCAGGCTCTGTTCTCGGTCACCTTTTTCGGTTGCTGAGCTCCCATGAGCTTTCTCTTTTGCCGGCTTTGATATTGGAGGAGATCGTAAAATTGATGAGCCTCTCCTAAATGGATCTATTTGCTGCTGCTGGAGTACCTCTTGATCAGATACGATGGGTGTCGAAATCGCCTTTTTTGGCCAGCTATCTCCTTTTAGCCCATCATTCTTTGCCTTTGCAATTGGTGTTCTTGGCAGAGTTGTGCTTCGTTTGAACACCTCCTTCTCCAAATCTAAAACACTTGTAGTATTATATGCAACGGTGGCCAAGTTGTCCACCACCGAGGCACTGCGGTCGAGGGATATCGACGGCCGGGAGCCCGCTTGCTCACTCCCAAAAACCGCATGTACTAAGGTTCCGAGCCTCTGCACTGTAACTTTACTCCTTCTCAATTCCCGTACCCATATTGGTCCACGCACCAAAGATGAGCAAACACTAGCCCAGGCACAGTCAGAAAAGAAAAGTGCATGAAAACATATTTACACATCAATAGGTATGCCCCAATCCGCCAGCTGGGGTTGCGCCTGATGGGAGATCTGACCACTCCTCACAGGGGTGTCTGTCTGTCCGTCTGTCAGTCTGTCTGTCTGTCACACCTGATTTATTCGGAAACGGCTAGACGGATTGTCATGAAACTTGGTGAGAGTATGTAAACTGATGTTCCCTTTACATGCAGTAAGTGGCGCCAGTTTGTGTTAAGTTGAAGGGGGGCTCCCCATACATGTGAATGGAGAGTGCCTATTTTTTATTTTTCGGAGAATGTAACGATGTGGGGTATCAAATGAAAGGTCTCAATTAGTACTTTTCGAAGGGCTGAAAATATGACCCACAAAAGGTGTAACAGGTCTCGTTCTCAGAACCTATCCAAACGAAAAATCTGAAAAAAGTCACAGTGGTTCATCTCTACGAAATCTAAGCCTCAAAATATATCCGGTTGCGATATCTATACAAATAAAGTTAGTAATAGTATATTTCAACACTTTAGAAATTTACCCGGCACCCCCCCCCCCATATGTTGATCCCAAAAGCACAAAATTTGGCATGCGGATAATGAAGATAATAATGCATAATTTGGTCAAGTTTGAAGAAAATCAAACTATTGTTAACAAAGTTATAGGGGGTAAAACTTTCCCATGTTTTGTGAATTTCGTGCACTCTACAACCTGTATGACGTCATCATCACATATCAATTCGTCAATACCACAACGAAATGAGTTCTTATGAATGGGGTCGCAAAGAATTGTTTTGATTTAGTTTTTTAGTCATTTGTATATGGATATAAATTACTCCAACTAGACATGTATGTAGATAAATAGTATATGCGTGCTAATGAACTTTGCGGGTAGTGCCTAATTCAGATAGATATAAGAAGTAAGTAAAGAAATATGAGTACCATCAATTTATATACGTGCATATATGTGTACAGTATTGGGAAATAGGCAGTTTGTTTGTTTACATAATAATAATAATCGTTGGCACAACAATCCATATTGGATCAAGGCCTTGAAGTGTGTTAGAACACTTCATTCAAGACCGTAACGGTACACCACAGTACACTGTGGGAAGCAATGTGATCAGCATTGCGCCCGCCCGAGATTATTACCCTGATTTGACTCAGGTACTCATTCACAGCTGAGTCGACTGGTGTCCGACATCCAATCACGATAACAAATTCCTCTGCCCCCAGCGAGATTTGAACCGCGACCTTCCGCTACGACAGCCCAGCGCTCTAACTACTTGAGCCATCCGGACACCGGTGTTTACGGTGAGCGTAATATCTATGGCTGTAATATGTGGGTATGACTCGCAATTTGGGAAAATATGAAGGAATATGTTGGATTTGTAGCTATATATGGATAGAAAAATGTGCATTCAAATTTCTTACATGAGATGAACACAAAACCTTTATACCCGAAGCGCGAGCTTCCGGTATTCCGACTTGTTTTCTTATTTGGGATGAAAAACCTATCATCCAAATTAACACGGATCAGGCTTGATCTATAAGAATAACATTTTGACATACAGTATTGCATAACAATCACTCTACTCCAACCGCAGGACACATTGGACAGAGTAGAATGTACGAAACACTTCGTGAAATATACAAATGGAAAAACATGAAAAAAATAATCGCAAATTATATTCAAAACTGTAGTTCATGTGCAAAAAATAAACATCAAAAACGAAATAGGGAATTACTGAAGATAACAACAACACCAACCAAATTATTCGATATCATGTCAATAGACACAATTGGACCGTTTACCAAAACCGACCAAGGTAATGAATACGCTGTAATTATGCAGTGTGATCTGAGTAAATATGTAATAATAACACCTATTCCAAACAAGGAAGCGAACACTGTTGTAAGAGCAATTGTTCTTGGATTCATAATAAACTACGGACCTATGAACAAAATAAAAACAGATCTCGGTACTGAGTATAAAAGTCAAGTATTCTCAGAGATATGTAAATTTCTAAGAATAGAATAAATATTTGCAACACCAGCTCACCCTGAAACCATAGGATCTCTAGAATAGAACCATAAATGCCTAAACGAATATCTACGAAGTTTCGTTAACGAAAAAAGAGACGATTGGGATGATTGAGTATAAAACTACTCTTTCTATTACAACACGTCTTCCAATTCCATACATGTTTGGAAAAAAAATAAATATACCGTCAGAACTCTGTAAAACAAAACCAGACCCAATATATAATTAGGACTTGTACAATAATGAACTAAAATAAAGATTACAAAATTCCATTAGAAAAGCCAAACAACTTCTAGAAAAAGCAAAAACAAGACAAAAAACCAAAATGACTCAAAATGTAACCCATTATCATTGCAAATAGGAGATCAAGTTTTGCTATCTGTCGAAAACAGACGAAAACTAGACCCATTGTATGTGTCCTTATAGCACAATATTAATTGACAATGTAAATTGCCTGATAAAAGACCAGGACAATAAAATAATTAAAATTCACAAAAATAGGATAAGACGAATAAATTAATAAATAAAATTTTACTAGACTTATAACAAATAAACAAAATTGTTTTGAAATAGATAGAATTAACTATACAGTTAAAAATACTGTTAGAAATTTAAATATGCCACCTAATTAAAAACAGAATTAATCAATACTACATACAATAAGCATATTTTAAAAATATAACTCATTATTCTTTAAAATAACCTCATAACTGTATACAATATAAACACAAAAAAAAAACGAATTGCCTACCGTTCCTAAAGACAATTCATTTTTTTCTAAAGGGTATAGGTGTAAAATACTGAACTCCGCCATGCTATTAACATAGTATGCTGGTCCCAAGCCCAGGTAAAGGAGGAGGGTTTGAGGCTCTGTACTACTTTGTACTACTCTGTACTATTCTCAGTAAAACAAAAATAAAATGCTGAGATCAGGGAAAGAGATAAGTAGAGTATAGTTGGAGTTGTTCTACTATGCTAAATCCTACCTGATCTCTCTTGGTGACAGGCCCCGTGACAGGTCGACCAAGAAAATGCATACAATGTCGTTACAGACATGATGATCGGATTAAGTCGCAAGCCTCGGAGAAATTCTAGGGCGTCCACCTCAGGCGACGCGACAGGGCGGCCCCCCGTTCCGGTCGAGAAATGGGCAAGGGTTCTTGACGCATGGACGGCGTCAGGACGTAAGCAAGTTAGTCCGAACACAACGAACAAAACAAATACGTGTCTGCACGCTGAATGTTGGTACCCTAACTGGAAAGAACGATGAACTCGCAAGAGCCCTTCAGAAAAGGCGCATTGATATCTGCGCTCTGCAAGAAACCCGATGGTCTGGTGCCAAAAGCTGCGACATTGAACACGACCGCGGTAAAAATGGCTGCAAACTTCTCTATTTTGGTAACCGACACACTCAATATGGTGTTGGCATTGCCATCTCAGAGGGTTTCCGTGATGCCATTAAAGAAGTCGAACGATTTGATGATCGGCTGATGAAGCTCACCATTATATCAGCTGATCGCACTATTCACCACAGATAGGTCGACCTAATGCCGATAAAGATGCCTTCTGGCAATTTCTCGATAAAATGACTTATCGCGTGCCTGCTAACGATTATATAATCATTGCCGGCGACCTTGATGGTCATGTGGGTGAAAACACAGACAGTAACAGATGCCATGGGGGAAAGGGGTGGCGAGCGCATAATCGATTTTGCGGACACCCATAACCTTGTACTTATGAATACATGGTTCATCAAACGATTGTCCCATCTTCCCACATTTTATAGTGGCAACAGTAAAACGCAAATCGACTATATTCTCATAAGACGCCAACATTTTACCACTATCACTGATTGCAAAGTCGTTCCCAATGAGACCATCGTACCTCAACATCTGCGTTGATTTCCGTGCTGCGAATTAAGCCACCGATAAAACAGCGTGAGGAACGCACTGGCCCGTTGCGCATTAAATGGTGGCGATTTGGTGAGAAGAAAGAAGAAACGGTCTCACTCATACGATTGCCGACCATTACGAATGTGGAAGAATCATGGAACCAAATGAAAGACACGATCCACAAAGCGGCCTCTGCAACCCTCGGGGTCACCAAGCCGGGTAAGCGGTACATCAACCGACATACTTGACTTTGGAATAATGATGTTGAAATGAAGCTCCGTGAAAAGAAACATCTCTACCACAAATTTCACGACGATAAAACGCCTGCTAATTGGCAAATTTATAAGAATGTCAACCGGGAAGCAAAGAAAGCGGTCGTTGTCACCCAAGCGAACCATTTAAACAACCTTTACGATAAACTGGACACTCGGGATGGCGAGAGAGATCTGTATCGACTTGATAAATGCCGTAATGAACGCACACAGGATATCGAACACTTCCGTTGCGTTAAGGACAAAAACGGTACTTTGATTACCAACCGTCGAGCCGCAACGGATAGATGGCGAGAATACTTCGAGCAGATATCAACTGAAGAATTTGCTCATCCTCCACTTCCACAATCATTGCCGACATTTGGACCAGTTCCACCAGTCAGCGCAACTGAAGTCGAGGAGGCAATAAAACAAATGAAATCGGGGAAAGGAACAGGACCTGATGACATCGCATCTGAGCTCTGGAAAGTGAAGAGCTGGGACCAAACACTGTGGCTCAGTGAATTCTTTAACCGGGTTATTCAGGAAGGAAGAACACCGTCTGACTGGCAAGAAAGTACCACTGTTCCAATATGGAAAAAGAAAGGTAGTCCAGCAGAATGTTCAAATTACCGTCCGATCCGGTTACTTTCCCATACAATGAAGATTTTTGAACGCATTCTTGACAACCGTATTCGCGAAATCGTTGAAATAACCGTGAATCAAGCCGGATTTGTCAAGAACTGCGGAACTACTGACGCAATACACGCTGCGCGGTTACTCATGGAGAAACACCGTGAGAAGCATCGCCCTCTTTACATTGCCTTTCTGGATCTAGAGAAAGCGTTTGACCGTGTACCACACGAACTCATCTGGTATGCTTTACGACAACACTTCGTGCCAGAAGAACTCGTGCGCTGGGTTCAATTGCTCTACCACGATCCGAAAAGTAAAGTTCGAAGTATGGCGGGTGTATCAAAACCGCTTCGTGTCTCTGTTGGAGTTCATCAAGGAAGTGCCCTCTCACCACTCCTCTTTGTCCTTGTTATGGACACCGTCACACGGGATATCCAACGTCCAGCGCCCTACACACTGCTTTATGCAGATGATGTTTTCCTAGCATCTGATAGCAAAAATGATCTCGAGCAACTTCTCCAAAAATGGAATGATCGCCTCATGCAACACGGTCTCAGATTGAATTTAAACAAAACTGAATTTTTGACGACCGATCCCCATGAAACAGACACAATCACTGTCAGCGGCAGTGATCTGCCCAGAACTGAGCGATTTAAATACCTCGGGTCAACGCTATCAGCGAATGGAGAACTGCGTTAAGAAATTGCTTCACGCATTAACGCCACCTGGATGAAATGGCGTTCCACAACTGGTGTTCTTTGTGATCGACGTATCAACGAACATCTCAAATCTAAAATTTACCGCAATGTCGTCCGTCCAGTCGCTCTCTATGGTTCTGAGTGTTGGCCGACCATAAAAGATAATGAACGGCGTCTTGCGGTAATGGAGACGAAGATGTTACGTTGGACTAGTGGCGTGACACGTTTAGATCACATCCGAAATGAGGATATCCGCGATCGTTATGTGGTTGCACCGATCGTGGAAAAGTTGCGGGAGAGGCGTGTTCGATGGTATGGTCACGTAATTCGTGCGAACGAGAATTCATTTGCCAAGATTGGTCTGAACATCGAAGTCGATGGTAAACTACGAAAAGGCAGACCTAAAGAACGGTGGCTTGATATGCTAGATGGGGATTTGAAAGCCTCGAGATTGCACCCAGATCAGGCATTCGATAGAGCCAAATGGCGAAGCCGGTCACGACGTGCCGACCCCGCTTGTGAACGGGACAAAGGATGAAGAAAAAGAAGATGATGTAAAATACTGTAAAACTTACCCACATTATCATTGCTTACTACTTACTTATTGTCATTTCCAATTGCATAATATTTTGTCCCATACCCTGGACATTCATATGTACCTAAAAGTACAGGCCTACTAAGCATATGGAAATTTTGTATAAATTAGGAAACATGAATTGAGAAATATATAGTTCGTGAGAATTATTAAAACTAAACAGGACGTGTTTGAATCTTATGGAGTTTAGGCGATTGCTGCTCCCAAAATTGGCTGGCCTGGAGTTCGGCACTCTAGCTGCTCCGACTTTCCCTAAGCCCGTATAGGGAGAAGGCAAGATAAAGAGGCTAGGATCATAGTGGGCAAATACGACCCTTGGGAACTATCATTCGACTGGTAACATCACATAATTTACTATCCAGATTATTCCAAGCATCTTTGTCGATTGTAACATATTTCCTCTCATGTTCATAGAGAGTTCTTGAAATATAGGCTGGGTGTCCCTTTTGACCTAAGACTGCTCCTAGTTCAAAGTTGGAATATTTCAATACTGGTCCCGTTGTTAATATATCTTTAAATTTCTTAAACCTATCTATATATTCTAGATCCATCTATCCTTTTTTTCAAATATTTAGTTATACGAATTGCTGTTTTGCTATAATGCCTGATTAATTTTCTGTAATAGCCAGTCATGCCCAAAATAACTTGAACTCTTTGTTCATCTTCGGAATTGGGATTGATAATATTTTGTCAATTTTGGTTTTGTTTAGCTTGATTCCTTCACTGTTGATCGTATGTCTTAAATTTGTAGTCTCTTTGAATAGGAATTACTTTGCCGATTTAGGTTTTTAGCTGTACCCTTTCTAACAATTGAAATATTTTTTGATGTGCTGCAAATGTTCTTGTTGACCCAAAGGAATATATCGTCCAAATATACTAAGAAGCTTTTATTGACCACGTCTTTTAATACATGATTTATCATCCTTTGAAATGTGGCTCGCACATCGTTCAGTTATTCTCATGGCATTCTCAAGAATTCGAATTTGATTCGTTGAAAAGGCTGTTTTCCTATATCAGTAGGATTTATCATCTGGCAAATCTAATATTGTAAAATACTGACTTCTTCCTAGTTTATCTAATATACCGTCCATTTTTGTTTGCTACCATTACTACTGTTGAATTATTAGGTGATTTACTTTCAGGTGTAGTTCCACCCTTTCGCATTTGTTTGATCTGCTTTTCGATCTCCTCATCATTAATTTGAAGGTTTCAATACATCGTTCTATTTATTGCCGCATCTACAGTCGTTTTGATTGCGCATTTTACAGTACCTGCTGCGTCATAAATGCGGCCACTAAAATTCGTTACTTGCGACACCATGTATCTCGTCCGGAGATAGCGTTGCAACCTCGTATTGTATTTGGCTTCTCCCTCCAAATGTGTTAATTTCTATTGGCATTCTATTAGTTGTGTTATTTCCCACAAGTTTTTCATCTAACAAAGCTAGGGTTCATGCGGTATCAGTCAACGCTACGAATCCTATATCGCAAATGTGTATTTTTACTAGTGGTAAATATTTTCTTCTGAGACTCTTAATCGAAAATTTCCGGCACTATTTATTTTGCCTTGTTCACTTCGTCCGCTATTTCTGTAGGTCTAGTCGACGGGTATTGATTCCTGTTGATGTTTAGAGGTTTACTTGTGTACTAATACTCTAAATGCCCCTCTTCTCCTAACGAGTCGTAAACGTCTGTCAGGCGAAAAATTTTATAAGCGCTTATTATAGAGGCACTGGGGGGAGTCTTAAAATAAAGCGTACATTATTTTCATACTGCTGCAAACTGGATGATTGTTCCTTCGGTGTCGAACTGCAAGCTGATCTGCGCGTCGAAGACGGTTATGAACTCACTAATCCTTACGCCAGTTTGTCATGCTGCAAATCGATTTATGGTTCATTTTAAGACACTATTTTCGATTTTCCTCGTCGAAAAGATTTAGCGGTGGTGTTTACGAAGTGCATTATACACACATCTTTTCAAACTGCTTTGTATTCAGTGGTATTACATTTGTGATGACGTGATCACAGCTTTCTTAGACTTTTTGTATAAATATGGTCGTGGGTAGTGACGTAACTCCAGTTCGCTCCGAGCTCTCGAAGCGAACGGTCATTGAGAGCAGAGCTGAACAAGAATCCAAAAGGAAGTATACGTTCTGGACAGTGGTGTCATTCACGTCCGAAAAAGGGTAACTATTATAAGAACATTAAATTAAAAAAAAATATTGTTACATTCCAGAGCTGCTGCGCACAACAGCAAATACGGGCTTGGGGACAGGATGTCCGCCAAGAGGTATAAGATGATACACCCCGAAGAGATGTCATCGGAAGAAGAAGGCAGCTCCCCAGAGCTGTAAGCAATTAACGCGACCCTCCTCGAAAAAATCGAGGGGCTAAAGCAAGAAAAGACTGCGATGGTCCAGCAGCTGGACTGTCAGCTAAAAATTATAAAGCGGCTAGAGGATCGCTTGGCATCCCTCGAAGGGAGGATGCCAATCGCAACGTCGGAGCAGCAGCAACGACAACATCATCGTGAACAACGGCAACATCAACATGAACAACAACAACACGAGCAACAACAGAAGGATCAACAACATTATCAAGATGGAGAGATGTGCGTCGTCATCCAAGAAGAGGAAGACGACGAATTCAACTTCGTCCAGCGGAGGAAAAAGAGAAACAAAGAAAAGGTGAGTGTAAGTAGAGTTAATGCCCCTCCGGCAAACCCTCAGGCACCCTCCCCCCAGGCTACCCGCTCAAAAAAGGCAAAAATTCCGCCCATCACTGGGTATAAAATTAATGTTCCTCAATTCTTGAGGATATTAAAAGAGAATGGGTTAAAAGCAACCCTAAAAAATCGAGGGCCGCTTAGCTTAGTTAAAACTAACGACAATAGACGGATCTTAATAGCTGCAGTCTACATAAAATGTAACTCTCCCTCTGATCAACTGGGCCAAGACTTACAAATCTTGAGCGACCTCCAGTCTAAATCTAAATACCTAATTTTTGGTGGGGACTTTAACTCACGGCACACTTCTTGGGGCGATTTGGCAAAAAAACCGAAATGGGGTTGCCCTCGAAAAATGGATCCATAATCAAAGTCCATTAAACCAGCTTGAGACGATCTTGCCAGACACACCCACAAGGTCTGCAAGTCAGTCAATAGTTGACTATTTTCTAATGTCCGCAGACGCCACTCTCACACTGCAGATGTTAACGTGCAAAACTTTACCAGGGATGTCCGATCACTTCGCAGTTGAACTTATACTTTCGCTAAACTCTCAACTGCAAAAGCGAGTACCCAGTGCAATAAGATCATTCTCCCATACTAACTGGGATAAATTCAGGGCAGAATTAGCACCACAGCTAAAAATCACTGTCTCGCAAAACCTAACTGACAAAGAAATCGATGAGGCCATCATCTTGGCTACTGATGCCATTAACTCTGCTACACGCAGAAACACAAAGCTCCTCAAAATCGATAAGATTCAGTTCAATAAACAGCCGCACGAGATAATGAAACACCTGAAAGTCAGAAAAATCTGGCGCAGAAATCTCAAATGAAACTTCCACAAAAATGGCAACAGAACTAACACGGAATATAGAGTGTTAATTTCGCGGATTAACTGCCTTAGTACATTAATCCGTCAAATGGTGGAACAATTAATATGTTTGTACATATGAATAGGCTGACAGGCCGCAACAGACCCAAAAACTTCGTTCTTACCAAGAACAATGAAAATATCGGCAGTGACGCTAGGAAAGCTCAAATATTCGCGGAGTCTTTCCTAAATCAACTAAACTCTCCTTCACCTAGTAACAACCGAGCCGTCAGTTCGATTGTAGACACGACAATCAAAGACTTTCTTCATGAACATTCACTCAAACTAACTACCTTCTCCACTTTTAACCCATTCTGCAAACCAAATGACGCAAAAACCTTTTTGACCTTATCACAGCTCGCAGCCATCACTAAAAGCCTTAACGGCAAAAAATCAACTGGACCAGATGACATTGCAAATATTGTCATCAAAAACCTCCCTAGGGCATCAATGAAGTTCCTTCTTGCAGTCTTCAACAACTGCATCAATAATGGTTACTTTCCCACTACTTGGAAAGTAGCAAAGATAATCACCATTAAAAAAAAAGGCGGCTCCCACGAACCACAAAACTTCAGGCCCGTCCCTCTCCTCTCCAACTTGGGCAAGCTCTTCGAAAAAGTATGGACAGTGGGATTAGTCCAACATTGCGATCGGAAAAACATTATTCCGAACCATCAATTCGGGTTCCGGACACAACACGCACTAAGCTACCTTCACGATTCAGTGAGTAGCAGACTTAACGTCAAAAACAAGCCCACAGTGTGCATTAGACCTCGAAAAGGCATTTGATTCCGTGTGGGTCAACGGACTTATCTTCAAATTAATCAGCCTTGATTTCCCTATCCCGGTGATCAGACTTATAATAAGTTTCTTCGAAGATAGGACCTGCACTCTACATTTTCACGGCCGACGCTCCAATCCCAGAGAGCGGCACAGAACTATTACAGTTCGCTGACGATACGCTTATCTTCTCGTCGAGCCTTCGACCCGGTAAGGCAGCTAATGCTATAGGGAAATACTTAACAGATCTCTGCAAGTACTACCAGACCTGGGGGATAAAAATCAACGAGGCTAAAACACAGGTAATTACTCTTCGGAGAAAATCCAGATACTTGGGATCTAGATCTATCCACAGAAAAGCTAAACGCTTAAAGCTACGTATCGGGAATACCGTAGTAAACAGTTCACAACAAATGAAATACCTGGGAATGCTATTTCATGAACACCTACGATTCGACCCCCACCTTAATCTTGTTCTCAGCAGAGCACGCGGTGCACTAAGTAAAATCTACTCTATTCTTCGTAAAAGAGTAAGACTTTGCACTAAATCTAAACTGACCCTATACAAAGTCCTCATAAGACCAATTCTTTGCTACGGAGCCCCTACATGGATCTCTTGGTCGACCAAAGCTATGAAGAAGTGCGAGTCCTTCGAGCGCAAAATTTTGAAACACTGCGTCGGCTTGTCGTACAATTGGAAAACCAAGAAGTGCGGCCGCAACGCCGAAGTCACAGTTAGATACTAGACAGCTACCTCACTCCCCCTTGCCCCTCAAGGGGGGAAATCAGTGCGAGTACACACGATTTCAAATTGTTTTGCCCTTGAGCATGAGCGAGATGTACCGGAAACCCGATCAGCTGTGTTTGACATACCGCCCGGACTTACCAATGTATTGGTGAAATTGGCAAGTTTTTGCTTATGTATAAGTGAATACGTGAAACAACTTTTTGCTATATGGGTGAGCACGCCGGAGTACCAGATTAGCAAAAGCTCACCGATCTTCTTACCAATACGATTTGACGAAGATTATGCCTTTTCCTTGTTTAGCGTCTCTGATGTGTACAGATAAGCTTCTGCAAGCACATTTGCAAGTGGGGTCATTTTTGTAAGGGTACTGCCTATAGTAGATCTACTGTGGCCGAAGTGTACAGGCGAGCAAAAGTCAAACCTCTTTGAGAATTCGCTCCCAACCTGTTAGAAAGATTCTTCGAAAGGACGGAGAATCACCCCAATCCACTCATGAGGCAACTTTATCTGGAGGGTAACTCCACCCCATTGGCCACATTCTTAAGGCCTTGCCAAATTGTGAGCTTTACATTAAAACCCGCCATTGTCTCTCTCTTCGACACTCTTTGCCTGGTAGGGGTGCACAGAGGTTAAGCGCGAAATTGTGAGCGCTATAAAAACATTAGTTATAAAAATTAGATTTAAATATTATTTATTAGATTAGATTAAGTTAGAATAAGTAAGTAAATAAGCCTTCTCGCGCTCTAGGTACAGGCGCAGTTTTTTTTCAAATATATGTCCAGTTTTTTTAATCATGAATTGTCAAGATCTATGTGTAAAGTAAATACACCGTAAAAAGTAATGTCAGATAAGGTTGGGCAGGCCAAACATTGTAATAGCCACCCGTTTTTTTTAATATTATGACACATAAGCTACATTTAGGCTAGTAATAAGAAACAAACGCTATGTATTTAATGTAAGTCACTGGTTTTTAAATAAATGATTTTAAAATGAAAAAAAAAATGATGTAACTCGCACTCACCTAATGGCACACTTCGGAGGCTTTGCGAGCCTAACGAGCGTTTAAGGATGCATAACTCAAATCAAGAATAATTTAGAATCAACCCCAGAAAGTGAATGGGGAATTTTTCTGGAATTTTAGATTCGGCCTTCTGTATTTGGCCGTGTCCGTTCGAAGCGGTGAAGGGCTACGTTGGTGGACATGGTAGCCCATGCTGCGTAACCATAGGTCGAATTAGAAATTTATATAGGGGAGTTTTGATGTCAGGGAACAGGGCCCGAGAAATAAGGAGGCTTTTTAAGGCAGCTGAAGCCCTAGAAGCTTTGTAGACGATCTGACATGAAGGTTACATTTAAGTTTTTTTATTGAGAAGGATTTCCAAATATTTCATGTTTGTTTTTAGTGTGAGAATGTAACTGAAAATGCGCAGTTGTAGTTTTTACTTTCTGCCGCTGTGCGTCTATGACACTTCTCGCTGGGATTTCTGATAGAAATAACTTCAAACTTCTGGGAATTTACGTTGAAGACCCACGGGTTGAAATATGTTATAACCTTATTGGTAAAATATTTGAGAGCGAAAGAGGGGCTAAGAAGGGCCTGAGCCCACTCGCGTACGGGATGGTATTGATATTGGTGGCAGTGGGATTTGTATCAGGATAATAATCTCGGACGAGTGCAATGCTGACCACATTGCTTCCTACAATGTACTGAAGTGTACCGTTACGGTCTTGAATAAAATGCTCTAACACAAGTCAGGGCCTTGATCCGATATGGATTGTCACGCCAACGATTATTATTATTATTTTTAAAAAATTTTAGGTTAGACTTTGTATTCAAAGGATGTGCTTATCAACGACACTTTTTACTGAGATTTCTATTAACGTTTGTTAAAACTATTATAGCATTAGATATACCGAAAACTATTAATAATAACTAATAATTTGAAATATATTGCTGTAAGAAAAGGGCAGGTAATATATGCACTGATGGCTCTGTCCGAAAGACTTTCAAAACAGCGAATCGGTCTAACCACAGTGAGGGTTTCATAGCAACAGGGTCGAAAACTCACATAACGAATAACAATCATGGTAGGAAGTACGCTTCAAATTGGAACATTTCACGAGGCTCCCAAGCCCCGCGAACGCCAAATTAATCGCACCTACTGTACATTGAACTTTGTTTCGTGCGCGTGCTGGCATGTAATGCACTTTGGCTACATTTCGTGTGGGTAAGCCGTGTTCCTAAAAATAACACACGTGTGAGATGCGAACATTAATCGCTGCTAGGTTCGCAAAGCCCACGACGACGACAGTGGCGAAAAGATTCCGAGCGTTTCTTTTGCACTCCCAAATGGATCGGGTCTGTCATACTAATACTGCGACCACGACAGCCCAGACCGAAAACAAGGTTTGACAAATCAGGACCGCGGTTCGACATACTCGCCTAATGGAACGGTTCGCGGGCTTTTAGAGAACCGAAAGGCCCGCAGCTGTGATATATCCCACCATCCGCCACACTTGACAATCCACCGTCACACTCTGGCTCTGTGTGAAAACAATTGTAATCGGAGTGGACGTTTCGAATATGGATCGAAATTATAAGGATGATCAAATAAATGAGGTTGAAGCACTTGAATCGATTTATTGTGACGATATAGAAGGTATTCATATTTACAATTTTTTAAATTCGATTTATCATATTTCCTTCCAGTTCTCCAAACTGAACCGTTCCACAAATTTAAGATAACGATAGCCACTGAAGAATACAATTCCGAAGAAGAAAGTGGCCTGGTTTGTGGGTTAATATTCACATATACGGCAAAGTATCCAGATGAGGCACCAATAGTAGAAATCGAAGCTGCAGCTAATTTTGAAGAAGATTATGAACACAGGTTGTTGGAACACATAAAGTCAACAATTCAAGAGAATATTGGAATGGAAATGATATTTTCCCTGGTGAGTAGCGCACAAGAATGGCTCAACGTCAGATGGGATGAACACAAGTCTGCAGAAGAAAGTGAACGGGCAGAACAACTGAAGGAACAAGAAGAAGCTGAGAGGAAGAAGTTTGAAGGAACGCGTGTCAACGTAGAAACGTTTATGAATTGGAAAATAAAGTTTGACGAGGAGATGTGCATCACAGCGAAAAAAGAAAAGGCATTGAGTGACGGAAAGAAATTAACTGGTAAAGAGTTGTTCTTACGTGACAACACGCTTAATGAATCAGATATTAAATTTTTGCTTGAGGCTGGTGATTCAGTGGAAAATGTTAAAATTGACGAATCGTTGTTCCAAAATTTAGAAGATCTAGAGCTTGAATCAGAAGACGAAGATGAAGACTATGTGCCGGGGAAAGATTCAGACTGAACGTTTTTGTAGTGAAGACAGATTAATAAATATTCAATATACATTCTAGAGTGTTTACATACATAAAGTAGTTTGTAAAATTAGGTGACTGGATGTAGCCGGCTCCCTGATAGTGAAGTCAACTTAAATGCACCACGCCTAAACGCAAAATCTCTTTAATTACTCGCACTCTTTGAGCCACATGCACTTTTCAAATTTGTTCTAGAATTTGGTAGATAATAGCAACAAATATAAATACAAAATATAGTACTTATAAGTGCAACAGAACTGTTAGGCGGATTAGGGCCACGTCTTGTGTTTAGATGTGGTTAAATTTAAATTCAAGTTACT
This sequence comes from Hermetia illucens, assembly GCF_905115235.1. Taxonomy (NCBI): domain Eukaryota; kingdom Metazoa; phylum Arthropoda; class Insecta; order Diptera; family Stratiomyidae; genus Hermetia; species Hermetia illucens. Next base: position 108,929,751 of record NC_051851.1, on the reverse strand, counting down.
TTTTTAAACGAATGACAGCAGTAACATATGTGCATACCTTTTTTTTATTTATTTACTGATTTTTCGTTGGTTTTCTGTTCTATTTTGAAGACAATTTTGAAACCCAATTACTTACTCAAGTCTGCGAATTAACTTGTTGGTAAACGGTTGCACATTGTGATCAGTATTTTTAAATGCCCGATGTTAAAAGAAAATCGCTTAAAATTCACTCAAATATTTAACGTTGATCGTTTTGTGCCCACGATCAGTCTGATAAGTTACCTCCAAACTGGAAGAAACCATCGGTCAACTTTTTGAAATATTTGGGTATTTAACTCACTGGGAGGTCTGTTGATCACAAGGTCAGTCATCAGGCGGCTGCGCATTCAGAGCTCCCTGCATTCTCAACAAAAAAATCTTATCAGACCTATTGAAATCGTACGAAAAGGAACGGTAGTCTCCGCGTACCCATTTTTTCGGTATGTTAATGTACCTCGAGGAAGTGCTTTATAGAATAGAGCTGATTTATCCGTGTTGTAGTTGAAGCTAGTTTCGTTCTCTAAAGTGAGGCAGCATCTGATGAATCGCCTGTTTTGGACAAAACCGTTAATTAAATTTTCTGGTAAGCTTATTTTTATTATCGGAAGTGCAAAACAAGGTCAGCGCTTTAGAGGTAGACAGTTCTGCACCATATTATATTTGAATTGCTTATAGTGGTCAATGTAAATGCCAAAAAGTCGGCAGAACATTTTTCAATTTTAGAATAGATTTTTGCCTTCAAATACAACCAGCTTGATTCAACAACTCGGTCAAGGAATAATAAAGTATTTCAAGTGTGTTTTTTTACGAAAACAGCTTTTAGCGTTAGAAGCTGCAAAACGTACTAAAAGATTTTGGTGCTTAGTCGCTCCCACCACAATACAAAACTGTTTGCAAATGGCAGGGTTCGTCAATGTGAAATGTAGAAGCATTCCAAAACTTGAAGAAGTCTTTAATTTGCCAATTTCGGAAGGTGAATTTAGAGATTACCTTCTGTGCGATACAAACGTTGAGTGCTAAGGAGAGATTACAAATGAGGAAATTGTAGCAGAAGTTATGCAATGCAACACCAAAATAACTGAAGGCGAAAACGAAAAATCTCCAGAAATTGAAAGCATAAAACCAACTTCTACATATGGTCAAGCGTTATCTAGACTTTCTGAACCCCAGAAGTATTTTCATAATAATGAAAATATTCATCTTGAATTACTAGATACACAGCATATTTAAATGCAAAAGATTTTGAAGTCGCAATTGGTTGCATTTAAGTGGGCTCCACTGTAATTGAGGTGCTTTCCATCGATATATGTGGTTCAAGATGGGTAATCCAAACAGAATGAGCAACTATAGCGATATTCACATTATAAAACTAACTTAGTGACCGAACCCAAGTTTTGGTCTATATCACACAGGTATGTTCCACAAAGTTCGTTCTTGCAACAAACTCAATTATGTGGTTAAGCTATAAAATCTTATTATAAATGAAACAAGTCGGAATACCGGAAGCTTGCCGCTTCGGATATAAAGATTTTGTGCTCATCTTATTTGAGGAACTCTCTATGCACGCTTTTCCACTCCCCCATAGCTAAGAATGCAAATATTTTGCGTTCATACTTTCTAGAATTATGTCTTATATTATCGCATATACTGCTACCAAATTCTGTACTTCTATTATGACGAACCTAAGGGGGGTTTTTGGGTAAATTTCTAAAATACGGTAGTATACTATTATCAAGTTTATTTGAGCAGATATCGGAACGGGATGCATTTTCACTGTGATTTCTTTTCAGTCTTTCCGTTTAGATAGGTTCTGAGAACGAAACCTGTTTCACATTCCGGGGCATATATTTTGAGTCCTCCTTTCACTCAATATCAAAAATGATATCATTTTCGACTCACCGAAGCCTCCCAAATGGCAATATTTTTTGGGAAAATGTACCCCCCTCATCGCATATATGGGGAGCCCCCTTAAACTCTTGCAAATTGATGCCACTCACTGCATGTAAAGGGACACACAGACCACATGTTCTCACCAAAATCGGGTATGACCGGGGATGTTTCTGTCCATTATGAGCGATATCATGGAAGGAGTGTTGCGAAAGGTGTGTCTGTGGGCCACAAGATGCGGACTCAGCATAAACCCAACCAAAACGCAACTGATGCTATTCACCACCAAGAGAAGGATACCTGAATTCCATCCACCACGGCTGAATGAAGAAAGATTGGTTCTTTCCTCTAATATAAAGTATCTGGGTGTAATCCTGGATCTAAAGCTAAATTGGAGATTGAACATAGAACTGAGGGTTAAAAAGGTATAGCCTTCTATGCCTGCAAGAGAACCTTCGCAAAGAAATGGGGTCTCCGGCCGAGGATTGTTCTCTGGATGTACACCGCTGTAGTGCGTCCGATCCTAACGTACGGTTCTATTGAATGGTGGCAGGCTTTGAATACTACAATAAAACGAAGCTTAATAGGATTCAAAGAACCACGTGTGCAGGTGCTACTGGGGCTCTGCAGCCCTGCCCGGCGGATGCCCTCAATGTACTCCTGCATCTCTTCTCCCTAGACCTACACATTAAATATGTTGCAGCGTGCAGTGCCGTCAGACTACGTGAGTCCGGATGCTGGGCAGCGAAGTCCTACGGCCACAGCAACATCCTAGATGAATCACCTTGGGAAATCTGGGCATCCCCCACGGATTATGCCACACGCAAGCAGAACTGCACGAGAAACTATGTTGTGGACCTTCCAACCAGGGCAAAGTGGAAGACCGGCGGCGTGTTGCAAGACTATGGCACAGTATTCTTTTCGGACGGATCAAAGATGGCCTATGGAGTCGGCGCGGGGGTTTTCTCGAATACACACGGTGTATCCAAGTCGTATGGTCTCCCAGGTTTCGCCAGTGTATTCCAGGCGGAAGTACTGGCGATATTGGCAGTCTGTCGATGGCTGGAGCGAGATTCGAGCCCCAAGCGTAACATAGCCATTCTGACCTCAGCGACGACATCTTCCCGGCTGGTGGGGCAGTGCAGAGACGCGCTGAATCGTCTGGGCGATACGCTCAAGGTCACTCTCCTCTGGGTTCCCGGGCATAGGAACATGGAGGGGAATGAGCGGACTGACGGATTGGCTAGGCAAGGCTCTGCTCTTGGCAGTCCCTCGGCGAATACTCGCACTACCTAGCAGCCGCGGGCCTGAGATGGCGAAACCTTACAAGCTGTGCCAAGTCAAGGAGAATTTGGCCTGTTTATAACATAGCCCGATCAAGAGAGCTCCTGTGTCAGATGCGTGCAAATGCATTCAAGATTACAGCGGTCTGCACGGGGCACTGGCCCATAGGGGACCATGCCGCTAGGCTCGGCATACCCTGCAACTCGCATTGCCGAAGCTGCGGAGAAGGAAGAGAAACCCTCATGTACTTTCTCTGCGATTGACCAGGTCTGGCTAGAGTCAGGCTGCGGACATTGGGTAAACCATTCTTTGGGGACCTCAGAGAGATTTCTACCTGCTGGGTCGGAAAGTTGCTTTCCTCCGTGAATGCTACGGACTGGCTCTGAAGATCCGAGCCGGCCGGACTCTGCTTTCCTGCTCTCATAACAACAGTCACGGTCTTAGGAGTTTGTGGCATCAAAACGACACACCAAATCGCTAATAACCTCGGATGCCATGGATGCCAAAAACGAAATAGCGGTTAAATGGAGGGCGGAACAGAAAAAGCTAGAAAAATGCGAAACTGGCAGATTAAATAATTAGGCATGACACGTTTTTGAGATTAAAGCAGCCGAAACACCCCGAAAACTCATGTCATGTGCGGAAACGTTTGCACACAAAGTGAGTCTATAATAAAGTGCCAATATGTGACTTCGTTACGAGCAAGACCAAATAGTTGCCTCCCCCAGCGTCAAATTTTATTGAATTACTCACCACCCTCGTGATGGAAATTTTTGTAGGACTGCACTGTGAAGCAACTTAACCCAATTCTACATAAAACACTCGCATCATCCAAATTTGGCATTTGCCGCTCTTTTTAAGATTTTGTGTCAAACAAAACTCTTGTTAAAATCGATTCAATGTCTGCCTGTCCCGGTCATACCCGGGAAAGTGCGTTTGAACCAGCAGCTCCAGGGTTTCGCTAGAAAATTCCGTCCAAGAGCCTTCCGAATTTTTAAGAAAGGACGGGCTCTTATGATCCTTGGATAGAATCGTACTGAGCCTCACGGATTCACTGGTGCTTTCGATGTTCTGACAATAGTCCAGCCAAGACCGCCTCTTGGCGGTCCTGATGGCCGACTTGCACTTCTTCAGACAGTCCTTGTATGGCTGCCAGTATTTTTGCCTATAGCAGATGTTGAAGATTTCTCTGGTCAGCTTCCTGAGACTAGAGATTTCTTCATTCCACCACGGTGGCAGGGTCTTTTTGCTGTACTTAGTAGGGCACGAGACTTCAAAGGCAGTATCAAATGCCATCTCCAGAGCCCCGACCTTTGACTCCAGATCGTCTGTCGTGCCAATCTTACCAATTTGCGCACCGGACAGTTTGTTCTTAATTACTTGACCAAACTTTCTCCAGTCGATCCTCCTGGGGTCTCTAAAGGGCTTAGAGACCTCTGCGGCGAGATCCAACTGTGGTCAGAGGAGGATCTCTGGTCAGACACTCTGCAGTCCTCCACCCTAAGAATCCCATTGTCGGTTATTAGGGTGATATCAAGGACCTCCTCCCAACCGTCACAGTTCTCCGAGCAGGGGAAATGGAAGGTTGGTGTACTTCCCCTGTTACACACCGATAGATTTGAAGTAATAATAAAATCAAAGAATGACTCACCTCTTTCGTTGATTTCGGAGCTGCCCTAAAGCGTATGCCTTGCATTCGCGCCGCAGCCAATCAGCAAGTTGGCTTTCTTTGTTGTTATGATGTTTGTCAGATGTTGTAGTTCTTCTGATGGAGTTGATCGGTCATGAGCCATGTGAGCCGAGGGAATATACACGTTCTTTGCCCCCGCCTGCTCCAGCTTGACCAGAACTAGGTCACTGGAACTCAGGTCCGGGCATAGGAAAGCGTGGAGACTCTTCCTCGCAAGAATACATGCTCTAGGTCTACCCTGGTCAGCGTTTCCTGTGCTGTGGAATAAATTAAAATATTTGCTTTGGAGCCCTTTGATGATTCGGTCGCTTTCGACCCAGGGCTCCTGTACTAATGCGATGTCGATGTCTTCCTCTAAGAGGAAGACAAGCAGATTAGCCGAGGCACACTTTGAGTGCTGCTGATTTATCTGCGTTACCCTTAGCATGATCTGCTTGCGTGGGGGGTTCGTCAGCCCCCGTTTGACCGTCGATCGTCATCTCCTCCAACAGCTCGTTGACGGCGTCGATTGGGTCTAGGTCGCCGTCCCTTGGCATTCCTGATTCCGAACCACACTTTATAATCGGCCTTTTTTAGTGCCTCCAGGACTCCTCGTTTATGCGGAGTAGTATAGGCTGGCTGTTTGTCTGAGGTTCCTCCTCCTTGATAACAACCCAGTCGTCCTTGGGAATCCCACGGTTGTGAAGGCGCAGGAGTTGGACGAGCTTGTCCTTATCCATGCGGATCTTCGGAAACCAGATGCGAGCGACCGGTCTCCTAGGAATTTGGTCGTAAGGGATGATCTTGAGCTTAACGCCCTCCTAGGCGTCGCTGATTTTAGCGACATACGAACCGAGAAAGTCCTTAGAGAACTGGTCCATGCAAACTATTACGTGGCACCCATGGACCACCTGAGATGAATCAAAGTGGGCGATGAGTCCCGGGTGTTTGCCTCCGGTGTCCAGGAGATGCTCATAGACCATGTCCGACAGCCTAGCCTCAACACTGGTCCACACTTCCGGCGTTAGTTTGCCACTAGCAGAATTGTCATCCGCCAGCGCCACACGTAAGTGACTCCTGGCCACGTCGCTGAAAGGCTTCGCAGTACGTGGCCCGCCGGCTGACGGTTGCTGTACAATTTCCTTCGAATGTTGCTTAACGTCTGCGCTGCCCACTCTGCTCCGCTTCTTAACTTGCTCGACTTCCTCTTGAGATCGATTGCGTTTTAGAGCGATGGGCTTCGCCTTCTGCTCGTCAGCCAGGCGTTTGCTATTGTATTCATCAGCAATCGCCTGGTATTTAGCGAGGTCTTTTTCATCCCGCTCGTGGACAGTGCCGGCCTCCTTAGCAAATCTTGCTGAGAATATGCATGGCCTTCTGGTACTGGCTCTTGAGCAGGACACCTGTGGACCTTCGCTTCTTAATCGGTTTCCGGCGACTGACATTCTTGTCGGTTTTCGCTTTCGAGGAATCCCTTGACGCTGAGGGCTTCGGGTCAGGAGTAATATGTCTGGTACTCGCTACACCCAGCTTGACGCAGTGGGTTTCAGGCTGGAAGCCACTAGTCCGTCTGACGCCTCGCTCCGGGAGGTTCCTGCGGTTGGTTTCAGCACAACGGTGCTATGGCTGGCACCGAGTGTACTATTCTCGACGGCTACTGTCTCCTGGCTGGAGGCCAGCAACTCGTCATCGGAGGACGGAATTTGATTTTTCTAGCGTGAATGTAATATTATGGGCGTATACATAACTTCGCTACCTTTAAAGAAAGAGTTCTCCTGAATTCTATTTTCTACTTTCACTTCTGTTTGCTCTCTCCTTTTGATTAAAAAAAATATGCCAGTACAAGTCGAACTATCAAATATTATAGAAAAGGTACTGATTGCGTAGGATATGTTTTTGTGATAATTTAACTCTTCCATTTTGTTAGTGTTATTTGTATTTTTTATTATTATTACTTCTAATATAATTTTATATGTAAAATTTTGAACCTTTCCGCTTTATAATAGAATCTTTCACGTATTTTTTCTTTTAAGTTTGTGAAATACAAATCTAATATTTTTATATCGCAATTGGTGAGATTAATCAATACATTTTTATTCAATGGTTGTGTTACATTTGCACTTTTTATAAGAATAATTTCGTCATATATTTTTATGATCTCAGTGTTTGAATTCTTTACCAGTTTACAATTTTGATTGTAAATACAATGTTTATTAGTTACTAATTCATTTAAATGTTTATTTGGTTCATCATGATAGGTTACAATTACACAATTATCCTTAATTGAACTTTGGGAAATTCTTTTGGAATTTTGATTGTAAATATCAATAAATTTTCTTTAGATATTGTAATTCCAATCTTTATTTTTTCCAATTTATTTAAATCGATATTGTACTCATAGATTTCTTGATTTATCAAAATATTTCGGTGTAACATTTCATATTTAGCTGATACTATATTTTCTTGAATACGCTCTATTCAATTTGTCAATTATTAGATAAATTAGATAGAAATTATATTGATTTTGCTATGGAATGAATTTCTTTCAATTTCTATTTCATGCTTTAATATTTGTAGTATTTCGTTATTAATTTTATATTGTTAATTTAGACCAGAAAGTACATTATGCTTGTTTGTGCCAGTTGTTTTAAGGTTGTTCTGTACGTCCAGTGTGTCCGTTCGTTCATGATTTCGAACAACCATTTTTATACATCTCCTGTTATGTTTATTAGTCCCCTTTTTCTACGATTAATTTGCCTGTTTTGTTTGCTACTTGATTTGTTAGATGTCAAAGTTCCATTTCAAATTCAATTCATTTCAAATGTCGCAATATTTGTTGAAAATCGCCTGATTAGATTTAACATGGTATCCGTGTCAATTACAATTTCTGCTTCATTCCAGTTAATTTCCACAAAACCTATCTGCTGAGTTATTTCATGTACATTCAGTAAAATGTTAATCAAAGTTCAGCAAAGTGCTAGTAGAAGAATTGGTTTAACATTGTTTTCTATTAGTATAATTGTGTATGTTGTATCTAATGTTGTAAAGTGTTCTTTCTTTATGATTAGTTTGGTTTAGTTTTGTGGGAGAGCCGCAGCTCCAATCTCTCAGACCTTTGCTAGGTCCATTTTAATATCTGGGAAGATCGCCTACTCATCGGACTCTCGCCGAAGGCGTTCACAGCCTTTCGCAAATCTGAAAACATTTTCCTGCTGCATAGGAAATGCTGGGCCGAGACCTTCACACCGATTTTCTGCCATGTTGTAATTTAAAGATCAGTGTCCTGTTGAAAGCCCGACTAGAATTTTCATGCCCCACTTCTTAAAGGACAACAAAAATGCCACTCTAGCGGCGCTTTCCATCTGCTGGCAGAAGTTCAGATTCCTCCATTTCGCCATTTTGGATTCAGAACGTTGGCGAGCTAGTCTGCCAGCTTCCTCATTACCAACGATGTTTGAGTGGTCTTCACCCATATCAGGAATGTTTTGTTCAGTCGGCTAAGTTTCAGCAGCACCTGATGATAACTCCGCACCAACTGGCTCGTTATATCATTGCCATTTAGTGCTGATAATGCTGCCCGACTGTTGGAACAGATTTGAATGGTTCATTTTTGCCGCAAACATTTTTTTGCTGCCAATAAAATGGCATATATCTCCGCGTGCTATATGGTCGTCATTTTTCCGAGAAGTCGAGCCAGTTCCATAATCGGATTTCCCGAAAACACCCTCGCGCCCGATTCGTTTTCTATGACTGACCCGTCGGTGAAGATTATTAAGTCTGCAATCCCAAAAGACTCATGGCCATTAATTGACCATTCATCTCTTTAGGTAATTACGACGGAGTATACCTTTTCGAAGACGAATCTGGAAACCATATGATTGGCGGGAATCAGAGCCACCTTATGTTTGCCAAGGAATTTACGAATGGATCTTTAAAATAAATACTCTTTTCTGGGTAAATTCTCTACCTTTGCTATAGGTCGATAACGACATAAATAAGTAAATTGGGACTTGGAGTTCCACAGAGTTTCCCTGGACCGGTACAATATTTTTGGGTCAGCGATTCTTATTTTTCTTGCATGGAAACAAAATGTATGAAATTCCTTTATGGTCAGAATTGCTTGAAGGTTTTCCTTTTGAAAAGGTGGTTTCAGTGTGCACATCCTTCCTATATATTTATTTATAAAGATAACAAAAATCAAGAAGAGTAAAATACAGTTTGTTTATTCGTTATTATTTACAATATTTTTCAACATCAGTATAGTAAAAAATTGAAAATTCTTGATTCATAAAGCAGAGGCGACTGCATTCGCGAGAGTGCGTGTGATTACGCCGGCGGTTAGAGCAGAAGAGAGATGCGGTCCCTCTATCTTCAAACAACGGGACTCCCTCACCGTAGGCTCTCCACTCTCGCGGCGAGTTGCGGAAAACGACGGGGGTGTCATCAATCCGCTCGTATCAACAACACTCGAAATAAATTTACGCTTCTTTGGCATCATAAGTCTTCTTTCTTCTTTTTCTTCAGCCTTTGTCCCGTTCACAAGCGGGGTCGGCTCGTCGTGATCGGCTTCGCCATTTGGCTCTATCGAATGCCTGATCTGGGTGCAATCTCGAGGCTTTCAGATCCCCATCCAGCGTATCAAGCCACCGTTGCTTAGGTCTGCCTTTTGGTCGTTTACCATCGACTTCGATGTTCAGACCAATCTTTGCAAGTGAATTCTCGTTTGCACGAATTGCGTGACCATACCATCGAAGACGCCTCTCTCGCAACTTTTCCACGATCGGTGCAACCCCATAACGATCGCGGATATCCTCATTTCGGATGTGATCTAAACGTGTGACGCCACTAGTCCAACGTAGCATCTTCGTCTCCATTACCGCGAGACGCCGTTCATTGTCTTTTATGGTCGGCCAACACTCAGAACCATAGAGAGCGACTGGACGGACAACATTGCGGTAAATTTTAGATTTGAGACGTTCGTTGATACGTCGATCACAAAGGACACCAGTTGTGGAACGCCACTTCATCCAGGTTGCGTTAATGCGTGAAGCAATTTCATAACGCAGTTCTCCATTGGCTGATAGCGTTGACCCGAGGTATTTAAATCGCTCAGATCTGGGCAGATCACTGCCGCTGACAGTGATTGTGCCTGTTTCATGGGGATCGGTCGTCAAAAATTCAGTTTTGTTTAAATTCAATCTGAGACCGTGTTGCATGAGGCGATCAGTCCATTTTTGAACAAGTTGCTCGAGATCATTTTTGCTATCAGACGCTAGGAAAACATCATCTGCATAAAGCAGTGTCTAGGGCGCTGGACGTTGAATATCCCGTGTGACGGTGTCCATAACAAGGACAAAGAGGAGTGGTGAGAGGGCACTTCCTTGATGAACTCCAACAGAGACACAAAGCGGTTTTGATACACCCGCCATACTTCGAACTTTACTTTTCGGATCGTGGTAGAGCAATTGAACCCAGCGCACGAGTTCTTCTGGCACGAAGTGTTGTCGTAAAGCATACCAGATGAGTTCGTGTGGTACACGGTCAAACGCTTTCTCTAGATCCAGAAAGGCAATGTAAAGAGGGCGATGCTTCTCACGGTGTTTCTCCATGAGTAACCGCGCAGCGTGTATTGCGTCAGTAGTTCCGCAGTTCTTGACAAATCCGGCTTGATTCACGGTTATTTCAACGATTTCGCGAATACGGTTGTCAAGAATGCGTTCAAAAATCTTCATGGTATGGGAAAGTAACCGGATCGGACGGTAATTTGAACATTCTGCTGGGCTACCTTTCTTTTTCCATATTGGAACAGTGGTACTTTTTTGCCAGTCAGATGGTGTTCTTCCTTCCTGAATAACCCGGTTAAAGAATTCACTCAGCCACGGTGTTGGGTCCCAGCTCTTTGCTTTCCAGAGCTCAGATGCGATGTCGTCAGGTCCTGTTGCTTTCCCCGATTTCATTTGTTTTATTGCCTCCTCGACTTCAGTTGCGCTGACTGGTGGAACTGCTCCAAATGTCGGCAATGATTGTGGAAGTGGAGGATGAGCAAATTCTTCAGTTGAAATCTGCTCGAAGTATTCTCGCCATCTATCCGTGGCGGCTCGACGATCAGTAAGCAAAGTACCGTTCTTGTCATTAACACAACAGAAGTGTTCGATATCCTGTGTGCGTTCATCACGGCTTTTAGCAAGTCGGTACAGATCTCTCTCGCGATCCCGAGTGTCCAGTTTATCGTAAAGATTTTTGAAATGGTTCGCTCGGGTGACAGCGACCGCTTTCTTTGCTTCCCGGTTGGCATTCTTATAAATTTGCCAATTAGCAGGCGTTTTATCGTCGAGAAATTTGTGGTAGAGGCGTTTCTTTTCACGGACCTTCATTTCAACATCATCATTCCAAAGCCAAGTATCTCGGTTGATGTACCGCTTACCCGGCTTGGTGACCCCGAGGGTTGCAGAGGCCGCTTTGTGGATCGTGTCTTTCATTTGGTTCCATGATTCTTCCACATTCGTAATGGTTGGCAATCGTATGAGTGAGACCGTTTCTTCTTTCTTCTCACCAAATCGCCACCATTTAATGCGCGGCGGGCCAGTGCGTTCCTCACGCCGTTTTATCGGTGGCTTAATTCGCAGGACAGCAATCAACGGCCGATGTTGAGGTGCGATGGTCTCATAGGGAACGACTTTGCAATCAGTGACAGTGGTAAAATGTTGACGTCTTATGAGAATATAGTCGATTTGCGTTTTATTGTTCCCACTATAAAATGTGGGAAGATGAGACAATCGTTTGATGAACCATGTATTCATAAGTACAAGGTCATGGGTGTCCGCAAAATCGATTATACGCTCGCCACCTTCGTTGCGCGCTCCGAACCCCTTTCCTCCATGGCACCTGTTACCGTCTGCCTTTTCACCCACATGACCATTAAGGTCGCCGGCAATGATTATGTAATCGTCAGCAGGCACGTGACAAGTCTTTTCATCGAGAAGTTGCCAAAAGGCATCTTTCTCGGCATCAGGTCGGCCTGTCTGTGGTGCATACGCGGTGAAGAAGTGAATAGTGCGATCAGCTGATATAATGGTGAGCTTCATCAGCCGATCATCAAATCGTTCGACTTCTTTAATGGCATCACGGAAATCCTCTGAGATGGCAATGCCAACACCATATTGAGTGTGTGGGTTACCAAAATAGAGAAGTTTGTAGCCATTTTTACCGCGTTCGCGTTCAATGTCGCAGCTTTTGGAACCAGACCATCGGGTTTCTTGCAGAGCGCAGATGTCAATGCATCTTTTCCGAAGGGCTCTTGCGAGTTCCTCGGTCTTTCCAGTTAGGGTACCAACATTTAGCGTGCAGACACGTATTTGTTTTGTTGGTTGTGTGCGGACTAACTTGCTTACGTCCTGACGCCGTCCATGCGTCAAGAACCCTTGCCCATTTCTCGACAGGACCGGGGCCCGTCCTGCCGCGTCGACTGAGGTGGACGCCCTAGCATTTCTCCGAGGCCTGTGACTTAATCCGATCATCATGTTTGTAACGACATTCTATGCATTTTCTTGGTCGACCTGTCGCGGGGCCTGTCACCAAGAGAGATCAGGTAGGATTTAGCATAGTAGAATAACTCCAACTATACTCTATTTATCTCTTTCCCTGATCTCAGCATTTTATTTTTGTTTTACTGAGGATAGTACAGAGTACGTTGCCTCAAACCCTCCTCCTTTACCTGGGCTTGGGACCAGCATACTATGTTAATAGCATGGCGGAGTTTTCTTTGGCATCATAAGTGGATAGGTCAATCTATTTCACGTGGATTCAGAAATGGACTGGGTGGAGGTGGATTCATGTCCACTCTCAGACAAGAGCCGCAATATCAGGGGATGCCACCGTGATGTCGATAACTGCTTGCCTAACTATGTTGAAAAAGTGGATTCATATTGAGGATCTGCAATTCGGTTCCTACCAGATACTCCAGCAGTCTCGATCCTCTCACGTTGATGTTGGAACTTCCAGAGCATATATGCTTTACTTTTGGCATATTGGTTAGCTTTAATGAATGTTCCACTGGGAACTTCGTCTACGTCATAGGAGAAATAATGTTTTTTAATGGCCAATTTGACCGTTGTAGTGTCACCATTACATAGGTCGTTAGTCAAAATAGCCTGGAGCTCTTTCGAAACCACCATGGAGCCTACCACTTCCATTGGTATACAACAAATCAGCATGCCGGAACTTTAAGCCCCTAATTTCCCCAGCAACAACCCACGGTTCTTCTGTGCCACTTGGCACTATTTACGACTGATAAGTGCAATCACCGCTTTACAATGCTGCAAATTTATCTAAGAGGTATGGCGCCTCATCTGCGCTCCAGATGAAGATTCCGTGGATTGCTCCGTCCCCTTCGATGGTTTTAGGAGCCGACACTTGTAAGGTGATGGTCCCAAGCCCGTAGTAGAGCCGGTAGCCAGTTTGTTCCCGAACCTTCTTAATATCGGGTTCAGAAACGCCGATAGTCAGGAAAGTTCCCGTCCTATCCACTCTTCCCTCTGTTTTGCTATCTAATAGTATCCAGGGGAAGGTGTTGAGGTTATTCTGGACTCCAAGTTGTTCTAGGACCTCAGCATCCTTACGCGACCCTTCCATTTTTAGGCGTTTCTCCAAGGTTTTGAGAAGCTTTCGGTTAGGTGTTCCCAACGAATCATAGTGTTTAATTGCCTTCTCTTTAAAATGGATAATAGACATACTCCAGTATGATTCATTTACATGCACAGGTACAATCATAATGTCATACCCAAAGATGAAAATTGTTCGAGTCCATCTACTCACTCCATTGTGATAATAATTATAATCGCAGCCGTAGCCGGTCTCAAGCCCCGTTGTGAAACGAGGAGCGATGGATAGCTTCAGTTTGAATGGCTTTACGCCACCGCAGCATCTCAGGGGGTAGGTGAGGAAAATGCAGGAACTTTACAATCCTGCAGACTACCCACTCCGGAAGCTATCCCCACACCTGGCAGTTAAGTATAAAATGCAAATCCATCTAATGAGAAGAAGGAGTAATTTGAGGTCCGGTACGGATAACCGGCGGGACTCGTCTGACTTGGTGACTGGGTCGGGCTCTCGTAATGGACAGCACGGCGTCGAAACCGCTAGTCGTGGGGCGGTTCGACGTCTAGGCGCCACGACGACCAGGAGCATAGCACCGCCTGCTGTAGCTGTTCCGCCACAGTCTGTGGCGACCACTTTAGCAGGTTGACATTGGAAGCGGATGAAATGGACTGAAGAAATGAACCTCTTCATCATCTGCTCCTACTGCGAAATAACGACGGGGGCGGGTACAACATCTTACCTTCCCTTGTTGCACCAGAGATTCGTCGAGTGTGTGCAGCGAGTCGCAGCCCAGTACCGCTTTATTACTCGCAGCGACACAATCCCGGCCACCATCAGGAAGCGTGTTCGACTTGAGGTTATCGGGGAAACTGTTGACCAAAAGTCGATGGGGACAGAGGTGGCGGCTTCAAAAACCACGCCGCACTGAAGCAACAGTTTCAGTACTCGCCGAAGCACCCTTCTCCAGCGTCCAGCTGAGGTTTCCGCTGAGGTTCGGGAGGAATTTCAAAGAGCTGGTATAGAATTCTCGGATATAGATCCTTTGCATAGACCAGGTATTCTCAGGCTCTATGCATTCGAGCAAATCGGGGAATTCTATCTCAAATCAATGATGAGATTGCATCTCGACTGTGTGCTGATATGTGGCTACTGCAACTACAATCACTTGTGTATTGTGGTGCAGTTGCTACTATCAGATTGCACGGCCAGAAGATTCAGGAGCGAAAGAGTATTGGGGTGACTTTAGGGGTTAACCGCCCAGCATGCTGAGCATGCTGAGTGGATCACCGCCGAAGGCATCCACCATACTAATACGCCTGGCATGAATTTTGCGGATGTTATCCAAGAGAAAGTTCGACGAGCCGTAAACAGTTCGAAGAACTGGAGGGGCCCAAATCTGGATCCGGTGCAGAATTTCTGGTATAAGAAATTTACCAGCGTACCCAGTCGGTTGGCACACAATATAAATAAGGTCATGAGTCGGCCGGAGGAATTTGCACCCTTCCTCATTGCGGGGATTACCTACCTTATCCCTAAGAACGACACGGTGCAGGACCTCGTAGACACAAGACCGATTACTTGCTTACTAAGCCTCTACAAATTCTTAACGTCCATTATTAGTGGAAGGGTCAATGCGTACCTCGAGACCAACAACATTCTGTCCGAGGAGCAGAAGGGTTGCCGAGTTGGGTCAAGGGGTTGCAAAGAGCAACTCATAATCGACTTGGTAGTTGTAGGACAAGGTCTAGAGGCCGAAGAAACCACTTTAGTTACTATATCGATTATGCCAAGGCTTTTGATAGCGTGCTGTTAATCAATATCTTACATCTAAAATAAATTTTTTGGGGACAATCATGGAAGAGTGGCATACCACCTTATCAGTGCGTACATCTGAGAGCCCATCCGTGTCCGTAGAGGTATCTTCCAGGGGGATTCATTGAGTCCCCTTTGGTTTTGTATGGCATTGAACCCCCTTCCATGGCTACAGAATGAATCTAGAGGGCACGGTTTTGCAATAAAGTATGACCTAGGTGCTAAGTGCGAACTGACACACTTGATGTACTTAGATGACATTGTGGCGCGACAGGATTCGCAGCATTCGAAATTTATTTAAATAGATGGCGCGGAACTCTCCACTTTTTATAACTCGCCACGGGAGTGGAGGACTAGCCGTGAGACAGTGCCGTTGGTTGGGACAGGAAAAGACCGCATGGAAATAAGCCGGTCTCTTCTGTCTCCAACCTCGCCTGTGGACAGCCGTGTTTTTGTTGGTGATCACGGTGAACTAAACCAATTTAACCGTTTGGGATCATTGTCTGGAATTCGATCTTCGGAGTGAGGTGTTTTGTGGCTGCTGGTTGGACCGTGATCGCATCCTCAGGATTGATTCGGATTTCACGTTAACTGTAGTACTGTGGAGAGTTCCACGCCATCTATTTTTTCGCATTCGCAACATTCGAAATAAATTTCGAATGCTGCAAATCCTGCCGCGCCACACGTTTTTTTTGTTTTTTGTAACCGGCACAACGGCCCGCCCGAAAAACAGCCGCAGCACGAACAGCACTCAACCAATCGTAAAGTTCCGGCTGAAAAGCACCAGCAGCAACAACAATACTAAATTGATTACATTATAAACAACAATTACAAATATTTTTTATTTTTTAACGCGTCACTAATTACCGTGTACGGGTATTAGTTTCAAGCTTAACGAAAAAGTGAAATGAGAAAACGTATGCAACAGCTAATTTTATAAGCATTACTCACATTAATTGAATTCGTTTCCGAGGAGAAATACTTGAAAGAAAATATTGTAAAATTGTATACTAGCGGTTAAATGTATAGTAGTTTTTAAGAATAAATACTATACCCGCTGCAAGTGACGGCGTTCAGGCGTTTTAGGTGCGGATCATCGTTGGTTGTCCGCTCTCTGGGCGAAGTTCTGGAAGGTGATTTCGGTCTGCGCTTAAAAGCGTCCGCTTCGGTTGTGATGCGTGCGTGCATTTGTGGGTTCGGCCTGCCGTGTCGACTAGAACAGTTTCACCGGGTCTTCGCTTTAACACTCGTGTCGTAATTAGTTTTCTTTTTGATTAGTCAAGATGTCGATCGACAACAAAGACGCGGCAGCCCCATCGGACCCGCAAGTGACCGCCCTCGGCGTGCGTGTTCCTCCATTTTGGCGGCGAAACCCGGAGCTGTGGCGACGACCACCCAGAACGCAGCGCCACGTCGCCTAATTATTTTTGACCCCCTCAGCAGGCGCAACTACCTCATCGATACTGAGGCGGAAGTTTCGGTTCTTCCCGTACCTCGGCAACATCAACTTTATCCACAACCGCTCAAACTTGGGGCAACAAATTCCTCCCGCATAAACACATACGGGTATAGGCAAGTAGACGTGAGTCTTGGCTTGCGTAGGACGTTTTCGTGGCGTTTCAACCTGGCGGATGTCAGCTTCCCCATATTAGGGGCAGACTTCTTGTGTCACTATGGTTTGCTGGTGGACTTGCAAAATAAGTCCCTTATAGACCCCACGACCAACCTTAATTCGTCGGGCCAAATGATATCTCACGCTGACAATAACCTTTCCGTTTTTTTTGGAAGACATGACAGACTCTCGTGTTCGGACACTCCTCCAAAAGTTCAGCCAGATTACTACCGAGTGTAGTCTCTCAAAACCAGTGCAGCACTGTGGCGTGGCAGGATTCGCACCATTCGAAATTTATTTCGAATGTTGCGAATGCGAACAAATAGATGGCGCGGAACTCTCCACTTTTTAGAACTTGCCACGGGAGTGGAGTACTAGCGGTGAAACAGTGCCGTTGGTTGGGACAGGAAAAGACTGCATGGAAATAAGCCGGTCTCTTCTGTCTCCAACCTCCATGCGGACAACATCAAGCTGTATGCTGGTACTGACGACCACCTTAGAAATCAGTTGCGAATAATAGACATGTTCAGCCGTGATATTTGGATGGAGTTTGGATTAGACATCTGTCGAATCCAAGCCATCCGCCAAAGTCATCACGAGCCGCATTCTGGACATAGCATTGGTGACCTCCACATCGAAGCTATGACCGAGATTGACTTCTACAAGTACCTAGAAATTCTGCAAGGACCCCATGCTCGAATTAGTAATCTGAGGGATCCTCTGCTGTCCGAATTTCTGCAACGTGTAAAGCTGGTGCTGAAATCGCATCTCTCGGGGAAGAATAAACGAAGCGCATTGAATGTGTTCGCTATCCCTTTACTGGCTTATGCATTCGGAATATTGCCATAGATGAAGACTGATCTGGAAAACGTCCAGCGGCGGATACGGACAACTATGTCCAAATTCCGAATGCATCATCTAAACTCTGCCGTGGAGAGGATGAACCTGCCCCGTCACATCGGACATAGGGGCGTGGTTAACGTAGCGGCACAACATCATTGCCAAATCGATTCGATGCCCGTTTATTTTTACAGCAAAGAACAGGCGCGTCCCTTGCATGCGGCTGTCTGTAAGGCAGACTGTGGGCTGTCTCCACTTAACTTGAAGGATCGATCTTTCAATCCTCTGAGTGGGGTGAAGTCGGACCAAGAGCGGATCGGTGAATGGAAGTCGAAAGCAATGTACGATAAACACATGAATTGTCTTTGGGAGCCATTTGTCGATTTGCATTTGTCGAACAGATGGCTATATGCTGGGGAGCTCTTTGCTGAGAAGGAGGGGTTCATGTGTGCCATTCAGGACGGCATGGTTGCCACCCGAGCTTATAAAAAGCTCATCATGAAAGAATGGGAGTAGAACGACCAGTGCAGAATGTGTGATTCGGCGATAGAGACGTTGGACCATCTCATTTCTGGCTGTACTGTTATGGCACCGGTGCAATACATCACCAGGCGTTATGCTGTATATAAGGTTATCAATCAAAACGTTGCATACAAGCATGGGCTGACCACGGGAACATGTCCGGTTTACCGATATGAGCCGCAAGCAGTACTTGATAGTTCTGCTTACGGCATGTATTGGGACCGGCAAGTTCTGACTGATCGCCATACTGCGCATCACAAGCCTGACGTACTGTTAGTTGATAAGACGGGTCGCTCCGCGTATATTATTAAGGTTGCTGTCCCCCATAAGAGCAACATTGAATGGAAATATGTGAAGAAGAAGTTGAAATATGATCTGTTGGGCCGGAAAATTAAAGAAATTTGGCGTCTCGAGCGGGGGGTTGTAGTTCCCATAATATTGTCAACTACAGGTATTGTACCTAAATCCCTCACGGCTTCCCTTGATGTCCTGGGACTTTCGCACAGTCTGGTTCAAACCTTGCAGAAGTAGACCATTCTGCATACGTGCTCGATGTTGCGGGGAGTACTCGACGGATTCTCACATTGAGCTACCAACGGCCAATACCAGCGACCCTTTAGTTTTTAAGTAGGTAGAATCGTCCAAGCCTAAATGCTTGGCACTTAGTGCTAGTATAAGGTAAAATCCGGCACCTGCCGAGATTGTGATAACTCGAAAATAATAATCGTCGGCACAACAATTGGATCAGGGCCTTGAAGTGTGTTAGAGAACTTCATCCAAGACCGTAATAGTACACTACAGGATTTTAGTACCCTATAGGAGGCAATGCGGTCAGCATTGCGTTCGCCCGAGATTATTACCCTCATTTAACTCAGGTACTCATTCACAGCTAAATTGACTGAATCCACTGCCACCAGTGCGATTTAAACCACGACCTTCCGTATGACAGCCTTGTGATCTAACCACTCAGCTCTCTGGACACCGGACAACCTACGTTAAATAATCCAGTGGCAAAGAAAGTATACATTGCTTACACTTTTTCCTGGCTTAATAATAATAATCGTTGGCGCAACAATCCATATTGGATCAGGGCCTTGAAGTGTGTTAGAGCACTTCATTAAAGACCGTAACGGTACACTACAGTAGACTGTAGGAGGCAATGTGGTCAGCATTGCGCTCGCCCGAGATTATTACCCTGATTTGACTCAGGTACTCATTCACAGCTGAGTCGACTGGTATCCGACGTCAAATCACGACACAAATTCCACTGCCACCAGTTTATGGCTTGTTGGCCTTTTTTGCCTCGTTCTATTAACTATTTTATGTAGAAATTAATTTGTTGCCGTTGAGTCACGCCAGTTATGTATACGCCGGAAAACGATAATATTACATTCGGGCTGGAAAAAGTAAATTCTTTCCCAAATTTTGAAAACAGACACTTGTGTCAGCCAGTCACAGCCCCAGCAAATCTTTCATCATAATCATCATCATCAACGGCGCAACAACGAGTATCCGGTCCGTCCGTCCTGGCCTACGCTATCGCTCCATCTTAGGCAGGGTCTGCCTCCTCTTCTTTTTCTACCATAGATATTGCCTTTATAGACTTTGCAGGTGGGATCATCTTCATCCATACGGATTAAGTGACCCGCCCACCGTAACCTATTGAGCCGGATTTTATCCATAACCGGACGGTCATGGTATCGCTCAGAGATTTCGTCATTGTGTAGGCTACGGAATCGTCCATCCTCATGTAGGGAGCCAAAAGTTCCTCGGAGGATTCTTCTCTCGAACGCGGCCAAGAGTTCGCAATTTTTCTTGCTAACAACCCAACTTTCCGAGGAATATATGATGACTGGCAAGATCATAGTCTTGTACAGTAAGAGCTTTAACCCTATGGTGAGACGTTTCGAGCGGAACAGTTTTTGTAAGTTGAAATAGGCTCTGTTGGCTGACAATAACCGTACGCAGATTTCATCATCGTAGCTGTTATCGGTTGTGATTTTCGACCCTTGATAGGAGAAATTGTCAACGGTCTCAAAGTTGTATTCTCCTATCTTTATTTTTCCCGTTTGACCAGTGTGGTTTGATGTTGTTGGTTGGTTGGTTTTCGGTGCTGACGTTGTCACCATATATTTTGTCTTGCTTTCATTTGAGTGAAATTATGCGGTGTTTCTAACGATTAATTATCTGAAATAACAAAAACTTGTTTTTTTCGTTGGCGTGAATATTTATTCTTGCAAATACCGATATTTCGGGAACCACTTGTTCCCTTCATCAGTGCTAACAAGTTTTTTTTCTCTACTCTCCACTCTCTCTAAAAAAAATGAACAAAACTTGTTAGCTTTGACGATGGGAACAAGTGGTTCCCGAAATATCGGTTTTTGCAAGAATAAATATTCACGCCAACGAAAAAGAAACAACAAGTTTTTATTATTTCAGATTGCCTTCATTGATGTGCAGCCCAAGATCTCATGCCGCCTGCTCGATCTGGATGAAGGCAGTTTGCACGTCTCGGGTGGTTCTTCCCATGATGTCGATATCGTATCTCTTGCATTTACCTCAGCATCACGGATCACTTTCCCGAGGGCCAGGTTAAAGAGAACGCATGATTGGGCATCCCCTTGTCATAGACCGTTGTTGATGTCGACTGGACTTGAGAGTGATCCTGCTGCTTTTATCTGGCCTCGCACATTGGTCAGGGTCAGCCTAGTCAGTCTTATCAATTTCGTCGGGATACCGAATTCTCTCATGGCCGTCTACAGTTTTACCCTGGCTATGCTATCATAGGCGGCTTTAAAGTCGATGAACAGATGGTCCGATTGTTGTCCATATACCAACAGTTTTTCCATCACTTGCCGCACATGAGCCAATGATGTTCTGGGCGTATGGGGTTATCCGGCCTAGGAAGATAGCGGAGAATATCTTATATATGGTACTCAGTAACGTGATACCTCTGTAATGACTGCACTGTGTGATATCTTCCTTTTTATGTATGAGACAGATGCCACGTTGCCAATCGTCAGGCATTGATTCGTTGTCCCATACCTTAAGCACAAGTTGATGAACCACTTGGTGTAGTTGGTCGCCTCCATATTTAACCAATTCGGCTGTAATTCCATCGGCCCCAGGCGGCTTATGATTTTTTAACCGATGAATTGCACGGACTGTTTATCTTAAACTTGGTGGTGGCAGTATTTGTCCATCGTCTTCAATTGGCGGGACCTCCAACTCGCCGATATTCTGGTTGTTCAGTAGCTCATTAAAGTACTCAACCCATCGCTCCAATATGCCCATTCTGTCGGAAATCAGATTTTCCTCTTTGTCTCGGCAGGACTGTTGACTGCTGACTTGTTGGTAAAACTTCCGCCTCTGGTGCGGTTGCTCCCTGTACTTTTCTAGTTCACTGACTTGTCGGTTCTCCCAGGCTTCCTTTTTCCGTCTGTGAAGTCGCTTCTCCGCTCGACAGAGTTCATGATAAGTCTCTGCCGGCGTTCTTTGAGAATGCAACATTACTCGGTATGCGGCATTCTTCCGTTCCGTTGCCAGCTTACATTCACCGTCAAACCAGCCGTTCCGACTCCTTTTGCGGCTGGGGTCAAGTATGTTGTGGCCGTATTTATTATAACGTTTTTCAGGTGATTGTGAACATCATTTGTTGATGCTTCATCTCCAGGTCCTCTGTTGACTGCAGTTACTGCTGCATCCATTAACCTCTTATAGGTGCCGCGGAGGGTTGTGTTGTAGATGGCTTCAGTGTTAACTCTCACCTGATTGTCAGAGGGGATTCTAGGCAGTGTTGTTATTCGAGCTCGGAGCACCATGCCAACGAGATAATGATCCGAGCCAATATGTTCTGACATTCATCAAGGCTGAGGGGTGACGGCGTTCGATCAACACGTGATCAATTTGTTTGAAAGTGGTTCCGTCTGGAGAGGCCCATCTATATTTGTGGACCGCTTTTCGCGCAAACCATTTCGTGTGACCCTGCTAATTGAATAATCCGCAGTCCATTATCATTTGTATTTTCGTGTAAACTATGAGAGCCACCGTATCGCCTGAATACGGGCTCCTTCCCTACTTGGCTGTTAAAATCCCCAAGTATGATTTTAATATCATAACTGGGACAGGCTTCGAGAGTTCGTTCTATTGCCTCGTAGAAGGTATACTTTTCCGACCCTGTAGGGGCGTGAACGTTAATGAAACTTATATTTCTAAATTTGCCTCATAAGCGCAGAGTCATAGCCGTTCGCTTATGTCGATAACAGCAGGTTTCATTTTTTGGCTGACTAAGAAACCTACTCCGAGCACATGGTTTACTGGATGGCCACTATAATATATGGTGTAGCGGGCTCTTCTCCAGGAAACCGGTCCCTGTCCAACGCATTTCCTGTAACGCTGTTACATCAGCCCTATATTGGTACAGGGTATCGGCTAGCTGCTCATCAGCTTCATCTCTGTACAGGGAGCGCACATTCCATGAGAAAATGCGCAAATCGTTATTCCGTTGTCGTTGCCGGGTTCGTCGTTGTGTAATCCGTCCAATCCGAGGCTCCTGTTGTGGCTTGGTAACAAGTTGATTTCCATGTAGGGTTGTCAGCCCTACCCAACCCCCAGCCTGGAGGACCATTTGGTTCACTTTGTCTCGTTTTTAGGCGCGGAAGACTCGCCTTCATCTTTCCGTGTCTGCAGCTTTTCGTTAAGAAATAGCTCCCAGCGGTCACCACGTGGAGGTGGAGATAGGGTTTGGTAGTAGAACTGTTGGTGTTGGTTCAGCGGGCATTTCCCAGGCTTTATGCTCCATCGTGGGTACCAATCCACGTTTTGCCTTGGGACCTATACTACCCTTTGACCACATTTGCAGAATTCAAAAACCAGAAATATAAATATGAGCGGCATATCCAGAAGTCGCCCCCGTCAATGCTAGATTGTATTAATTACCGCTTAACCGCAGTCACTGCTCGTTTCTTTAGTTATTGCTTGATTAACCGTTTATCTTTGAAATAACTGTATAGATTTCCGAAAATTTTTAGATATTTAATAAATTTATGTTTTGTGTAATTTTTGGTGTTTTAATTGGAAAAATAAATGATATTTTTAAATGTTGTTATAACAAAACAATATAACTGGCCCACCAAAAAGTGAAAATAGTAATCGGTAAAGCCTTGACCGCATATAAAAATTTAATAAATATTTATTGATTTTGATATTGATGATTATTGATATTTAGTAGTACCGCTAATTGAAAACAATTTTTTCTCAATCGCGTCAAAAGCCGAAACGGCTGTAATAATCGTTTAAAAACCAAATTGACAAATCCCGGAAAATGGATAAGCCTAAATTCGTCTTAATCTCTTGCTCAAGCGGGCAAGGAAATTCGGTATAAAAAAATATAGTCACTGAAAATTAGTGATTGAGAAAATAGTGCCAAAATTAGTGGAAGATAAATGATTTTTTTTTTGGGAGTAGGGTAGGTGAAAATTTGATTTAAGACAAAATGGGCATTTTTTTTTTTTGGGAGAGGGTAGATGATTGCGTTTACGCACAGAGTGTTGGACTCCCGCAACAGCAGGCTGCCGGACTACCAACTAAACACCTCCCTGCCATCATAGAACTAGCCTGGAACCGTTTGACACATTACTTCGGGCTAGCCCTCCCGCTCTCCCGGCTTTGGGAGCCTTCAAGTCAGGGAATTCCTTTCGTCAACGGGAGGGGAGGGGAGGAAGAGAGTTGTTGTTAGTTCAGGGAACCCCTTACCGTCCGATCCCTTCGCCGGTCGAGTTCAATCTTCTTCATAATAAGAAGAGCCCGAACATAATGCGCAATACGATTCCAGCTGCCAGCGCTCTTCAGCATCTCTCTGACAATGTTGTCTGGAGAGAGCTCCCCTGTGTCTCCATAAAGCCGCTGGCGAAGGCCGTCCCACTTCTCGCAAGAGAAAAAGGTGTATTCAGCGTCATCCACCACTCCATTGCAGAACACACAATCAGGAGATCGCGCCCTCCCAATCCTGTGCAGATAAGACTGAAAGCCTCCATGCCCAATTAGAAGTTGGGTAAGGAAGTAATCAATTTCTCCGTGCGTTCTGTTCAACCATGGGTCTAACTTGTCGATGAGCCGCGCGGTGGACTTCCTCCTTGGCTCATTTGGCCAAGAACGTTGCCACTCGCTAAGAGTTCGTTGACGTTCTTCACGGGCAACCACTTCTCTTAAGTTTTCGCCCTTACGGCGATTGATAGCTTTGCGCTCCTTGGCAAGGATGGCAACGGGGATCACTCCCGCAATCACCATCACAGCCGGTTCGGAGACGGTGCGATAAGTAGACGCTACTCGCAAAGCTCCCCACCTCTGCACTTGAGCAAGGCGTTTACGATGCACCTCCTTGTCAAGGGCATCAGCCCGTACCTCCGCACCATAGAGAAGGACGGACTGCGTTGCTTCCATGAGGAGACGTCTCCTAGTTGATATAGGGCCCCCGACATTCGCCATTAGCCGACTCAAGGCTGCGACTCCAGTTGCAGCCCTGTCCGCTGGTGCTTTGATTTGCTCGAAGAAGCTCATCTTCGAGTCGAGCATTAAACCAAGGTATTTAATCGCTGGTTTTGACTCTATAGTCAACTCACCGATCGATATGGGACGCAAAGTCGGGATTCTCCTTCTGGTCAGGATGACTACTTTTTCCAGCGCAAGATTGAAACCGTGAGCAGTCATCCATCCGCTTACCCGTCGCATCAATATGCCAAGTCTGCTTTGCGCCTGTTCAACAGCGCGTCCGGCAACAAGTGCCGCAACGTCGTCTGCATAACCGACCAGGCGCGACTCTTCGAGCATATCGAGTCTCAGCAGACTATCGTAGGAAGCGTTCCAGAGGTCCGGTCCTAGGATGGATCCCTGTGCTACTCCCGACGTGAATTCCATCCTCCTCTGGCCCTCTAGCGTCTCATAGAGCAGGGAGCGGTCTTTCAGATAATCCCTCAATATCTGCAAGAGATAGCTTGACACGTGAAAGGAGTTCTCTAGTGTGCCTAGCAATGTGCCCATCTTACGGAATTGAAGGCATTTCTGACATCAAGCGTTATGAGGAGCACTATCCGTCTAGCTGTGTGCCCCGGCTCGATTAAACGCATCTACGACCTCCATAACAGCATCCATTGTAGAGCTTATGACACTCCTTCCGTAGGTCGGCAATTTCTGCCGTCCATCAATACATAGAAGGCTTGTCGCGCCTGGGGCCTCTCCGGGGCATGGAAGCCTCACACGCCGTCGTTATCAGATTCATCACTGAATTTACGACGGTGTCAGCTGCGACACTACCACCCCCCGGAGTGCCCCCCAGCGCGGCCCCATCTGCTGCAAGAGCTTCGGCGAATTTTCCCATGTTCACCCTCGCGACATTCCTCACGCAGGGGGAACGTAGTGTTGGTGAGCGGTTGCACTTCGGTACATGTTAATTTGCAAAATGCGGATTATAGCGTTCGCACCCTAGCCCTCTCCAATTCCGCCCTGAAGATCGGACACCGCCCCGAGCCCGCAGTGTGTGCGACGCTTTCACCAAACGCGCCACGATCCCTGCAGAGAACACAACTCTCGCTTTCCTTGTAAGTCTTCGCTTGATGACCCACTTGGCCGCATCTCCGGCATGCTGTCCTCCTGTCCGGACCCTTGCAAGCTCCTGACGTGTGTCCATAGTCGAGACACCTGTAGCACTTGGTGGGGACTATCCGCATTCGTACCCTGCATACTACCCATTCGATTTTGATTCTCCCGCTGTTAAGGAGTTTCCTCGCATATTGCTCAGGGACTTCCACCACGGCGAGTTTTTGGCTTCGAGCATTTACAGAGGTAATACCTACCCGGGCATTGGTTACCTCTGGACATTCACGCTTTAGCGCCTCCTCCACTTCGACCTTTTCTGTGAGGCAGTCAAGATCCCGTATTTCTAGAGAGCACATGGGTTCTAGGCTGGAAACAAGAGCCTTCTCCCTCAATAGCCCCTTGACCGCTTCGCAGAACGTGCTCTTGTTGGTCGTCTTTGGGCCCAGTTCGACAAGAACTCCACCACTCCTCGTTTTCCGTATCTAAGACACCTTTGCTCCGTTCTCCTCGGGTTTCATCCTGTAGCTGATTTCACTAAGGACTTCCGCAAATGTCTTGCCTTCCGTCGGCTTAATGAGCAGAGCCGACGGTCTAGTCCTTCTTCGTTTCCTCTTTTTTTCCGCTACTGGCTTTTGGTTAACAACCTCCTTGTTTTTGAATAGACGTGCTCCTGGCGACGGAGTCCGTTGTTTCTTTTTCTCCTTTTTCGCCTGCTTTTTTTGGGCCTTGGAGACTACTTCGATAAAGTCTCCTTCAGGCACGTCGTCCTCTTTCCGCTTTTTCCCTACTTCACTTTGCAGAGGGCTATCTGCGGTCCGTTTGACGCAAGCAGCATTCTCAGCGGGGAGTGCGACTGTTTCTGCTCTACAATCGTCTTCCGCTGCTCTCCACGTTCGTCTATAAAAGGAAATGCGGTCCAGTAGTTCCTCCAGTTCTATCAGCCCGTTTTTGACGTCTTTGCTGACGTTCCTCTGAAGGAACGTTGCCGAGCGCATACGTTTCACCACTGCTGCGCACTTTCTGATGAGCCTTTCCTCTTCGGCTCTAGCGAGGACTGTCGAATGCACTTCCACTCGATTTGTGTCCAATTCCATCTGCTCAGGACTAGCGTTTCTCACTGAGCTTACTTCCAGAACAGGGGCACTGCAAGGTAGTGGCGTTGCCATCTCCGCACGGTCAGTCGCGCCACTTGATGAAGCTTCCTCTTTATTTGGGCGCCTCGGTGTCTCATCGGGTATGTCAGCCCTCGTTGCCTCTTTCACTGATCGCTGCGGTGAACGACGCATTTTTGTGCCCCGCCCAAACGCACTCAGCTCTTCCTCCTTGTCTGTTGCTTCGTCGTTTTTTTTATAAGTTTCTGAATATTCTCCATGAAAAAGTAACCAGCGCATCGTCTGCAAGGGAGCGGGCCGCAAATAGTCAAGAACGGGTATACCCTCGGGGACACAACCCCTACCTTAGCTGATCCCGGAATTCACGGACGGATCAGCGCTCGCTCGGGGCAACGCGGTCTACTAACACCGGTTCAATGCACACTTCCCGACCATGGTCCCGAAGGGGCTGACTACTGATACATGCCGCAACTACCACCTTGGTAGAGCTACGCTCACATCATCCCGTCGACGCCGACAGAGAGTTGTCGACGTCTCCGGAGACTCCCAGTGTGTCCCGACGTGTACCGGTCATTCGCGGTTCGCTCTTCACCGAGAAGCTTTCTCGAGGCTAGTACCTAGGACGCAGGTATGCTGCCAGCTAGGGGGCAGAACTACTTACTCGGGCACCTCAGGGACGTCACACCCCGTATCGTAAGCGACCCGTTAAAAACACATCATCCTCAACAAAAAATTCACTTCTGTTTAGTTTAGGTCTGAACATACAAGGGATTTCACTTCAGTATAATTCGTACTCATGTCGTGTTTGCGATTTCGGGCACGCTGCTCCCACAGCAGACGCGAGGTAGCGAATGAGACCTTTCGTGATTCTATTAACAAAACTTGCGTTGTTTACCTAGACGACGTATTTATTTTTAAGTCCTTCTCGTGACGAATATATCCAAGTAATTGAGGGTATATTCTGAGTATTGAAAGAGAATCATTTAAAAGTACAGATAGATAAATGCAATTTTCGGCAAAAGGAGACTGCATTTCTTATATATGTGAAGAATCATTGAAGAAGTAAAGTTAGTTAAGAAAGACAAATAAAAAGCCTTCTAGGGCTCATAGGTTATTATCGCAAATTTATAAAAGACTATGCGAAAGTAGCACAACCAATTATTAAATGTCTTCGCAAAGGAGAAAAAATAGACATTCATGACCCAAACTACATTGAAGCTTTCGAGTAGTTAAAATCTATGATAACTTCACACCCAATCCTAAGATTTCCCAACTTTTCTAAACAATTCCACTTAACAATGGACGCTCTCAATACGCAAAATGTCTCAAAATGGATATCCTGTTTGTTTTGCATCAAGGACACTTAACTGTCACGAGCGGAATTACTCCGCGACAGATGAAGAATTTTTAGCCATAATCTGGTGTGTTAATTATTTCAGATCATACCTTTATGGAAACAAATTCACGAACTACACAGATCATCAACCCATAAAATATCTCCATGCAAAGCATGGTAGCAAAGATTTACTGCCAAGATCTCAACGATAGTTAATCAAATTGAGGGAACACCAATTTGAAATTGAATACCTTAATGGAAAGGGAAATAGGGTTGCGGGTTAAGTAGAATAGAACCAACAGAAAACGGTATAAAACAAAAATAAGGAAATGAAGACATTCGGGGAAGTACATATTCTGAAAATAGCTTCTAAATCACATCTCCATTAAAGATAAATATAGAATTCAAATTATTTTAACAAATTTATCAAACCAAGAATTTCAAGCAATCTAGATGAAGGTAGACTGTACATTTTGGGTTGTTTTCCCCATGATGTCTCTTTCATGGCTGTGCAACGTTTTAGTCTGGCTATGTTGTCATAGCGGCTTTAATAATAATAATAATAATCGTTGGCACAACAATCCATATTGGATCAGGGCCTTGAAGTGTGTTAGAGCACTTCATTCAAGACCGTGACGGTACACTACAGTAGACTGTAGGAGGCAATGTGGTCAGCATTGCGCTCGCCCGAGATTATTACCCTTGTTTAAGCGATTTCACCGGATTTTCTCCAGCAGCCGCATCTTTGGAGCTAGCCCCATGAAACCCAGTCTGCCTGCGCATTTAACCTCTTCCGTCGTTACATCACATGCTATGCAAATGGCCTGTTTGGACATCACGAGATTCTTTTCCGCCATTGCATCAGCATGTTATCATACTTACCAAATGGTATATTTGGCCTCGACATGACTTTCTTCCGTGTCAGCAATTCGCAGCGCAACTGCAGGTGTCGATTTGCCGCCAATAACCAAATTTATAATAATAAACAAGTGTTATTGTGTTGTGTACAAGAACACTTTCAAAGCAATGTGTAAACATGGAAGGGTCAAACATAGGTGACTTAAAGAATAGCATTACTTTTAATTTTGAGTAGTCAAAAAGCCTCTGAACAGAGCTAAAGTGTTCTAACCGAGAACACTTTATTTCGCGCGGTAATTACTTTAACTCGCCTATGAAATTAATTAGTAAAAACTGTTAAAAAGAAAAAAATAGAATTTTATGCTTAGAAATAAAAGGTTTGTTGAAGTGGAGTCGCGAGTGTTTTCTTTAACTTAATCCAAGCCAATCAAGTAAGTATTATTCCTAACCTTTTAGCGTTTTCTGTTTCAGTAGTGTTTGATTACCCCATCGTTCCGAAGTTAAGTTTCGGCAACCCGGAACGAGAGCAACCACGGTCCTCTAATTAAACATCCAGGAGCTAGTGCGCGAGCTTGGCCAACGCCCAAGCAGGGTAGTTCACTGGAAGAGGCCGTTTAGGAGAACGCTGAAACAGCTGGTCCGTCGAGCCGGATTACGATCCAAAGTAAGTTTTTACATAAAATTACTATTATAAAAATAATTTCTCTTGTGGAAAAAAAAAATATATAAAGTGCGGGAAATTATAGTGATTGTGTTTCGTCTACACAATATAAAACACTACTTGAACGTCATCGTTGGTGTGCATTGTTTTTTGTGTTGTTGATCCGTGGGCGCGTTCAAACCCAAGGCAAAGTCCTTATAGTGTTGCGCCTCCCACGTTTCTCTAACGACGCTCTACCAACGTTGGTGTGAATTTTTTTGGTGTTGTTGATCCGTGGGCGCGTTCAGACCCAAGGCAAAGTCCTTATAGCGTTGCGCCTCCCACGTTTCTCTAACGACACTCTAACATCATTAGTGTGAATTTTTGTGGTGTTGTTGATCCGTGGGCGCGTTTAAACCCAAGGCAAAGTCCTTATAGTGTTGCGCCTCCCACGTTTCTCTAACGACACTCTAACATCGTTGGTGTGAATTTTTGTGGTGTTGTTGATCCGTGGGCGCGTTTAAACCCAAGGCAAAGTCCTTATAGTGTTGCGCCTCCCACGTTTCTCTAACGACACTCTAACATCGTTGGTGTAAATTTTTGAGGTGTTGTTGATCCGTGGGCGCGTTCAGACCCTAGGCTAAGTCCTTATAGTGTTGCGCCTCCCACGTTTCTCAAACGACACTCTAACATCGTTGGTGTGTATTTTTATTATTGTTGTTGTTACGTGGGCGCGTTCAGATCAAAGGAAAGGTCCTTATAGTGTTGCGCCTCCCACGTATTCTGTGTGTTGTTCATAATATATTGTCCGTGCGAAATGGAAATTTTTAAAAATTATTGCTGTTGTTACGTGGGCGCGTTCAGACCAAAGGAAAGGTCCTTAGAGTGTTGCGCCTCCCACGTTATCTGTGTGTCGTTCATACACACTGTCCGTGCGAAACGGAAATATTTAAATCAAATAATTGACCACCAGTTGAAATAGAACCAAAAAATGGAGATCCAGGAGATCATTGAAGCTCAGCAAAAGCGGGTTTTGAAAATTGAAGAGGCTCGCGAGACGCTATGCAAACTGCGGCAGGAGAAGCGAACTAAGGAACGCTTTGAAACCGCGTGGAGTGAGGTCCAGCAGATCTATTTAGAGTTCATTGCAGAACATAAACGGCTACTATTATTGAATCCCTCGGTAGAGTTAATATATTTTCGAGAGAATAAGCTGGGACTCATGCAATCAGTTTATTTGAAAGCAAAGGAGTTCGTTGAGAGAGTTCATCCCTCTCTTACTCCTGAGGAGAGACAAACAGAGGTCGACCCGTTAACTTTGGGGCCAGTTAGGGAGCAAGTCCCTAAACTCCCGCCAGTGACTCAAAATTATATAGATCCCGGTGAAGGAAGTTCGAATAGGGGGGCCGTCCCAAGACAAGTTGAAACAGAGTTATTAGAACGAAACTTGGGTCTAGACGTCAACGACAGACTCCAAGGTGAAGTGACAGCTAGGGATCTGCCCAGGAGTTCAAGCAGCTGTGAAGTTGCGTTCGGAGGGGCATGGGGGGCCTGTGATAAGGATAGACAAAATTATCCAACGTGGAGAGACGAACCGCGTACATCTAATCTTGGGCCCTTCCCCACC
This sequence comes from Hermetia illucens, assembly GCF_905115235.1. Classification (NCBI taxonomy): domain Eukaryota; kingdom Metazoa; phylum Arthropoda; class Insecta; order Diptera; family Stratiomyidae; genus Hermetia; species Hermetia illucens. Next base: position 108,898,343 of record NC_051851.1, on the reverse strand, counting down.
CAACTACGACCGGACTATTTATTAGACCCTAGTCAGCCCCGCCCAGAATATTTGCGGACTCCTGGACCAAACCGCTCAGAATCCTTCTTGGATCCCAGCCAGACCCGGCCAAACCATTTTGGTCCTTCGAGCCATTCCCCTTGGAACTCAGGATATCGTTTTAGACCCGCCCCACCAATCCCAGATATTCCAATATTCAGTGGGGATATCAGTCAATACGAACCATTCAAAAGCCTCTTTAACTCTGTATACGATGGTTCTGAAATCGGTTTTGCGGAGCGCTTAATGATGCTTCAGAGCAAGTTAAGAGGCGATGCAAAACGTGTAATCGACCATTTAGGGATATACGGAGAGAATTGCCAACAAGCATGGGTTCTTCTTGACCGAAGATACAGTAATCGTCGGGCCTTAATAGAGAAGGAAATTCAGGCGTTAGTTGACTTACCTCAGATAAATCAAAGGGAGGCTAGATCGCTGGGAAGAGCATTGGATACCATGCGTTCCGCAGTTCAGAACCTACGGAAAGCAGGATTCAATGCAGATGAAGGTATTCCATTCATTCCGTTCGTCCTGACGAGGAAAATGGATATGACAACTCGGAGGGAGTTCGACTTAACGTTACGAGATCCAAAAATGCCCGTTACGATAAACGACATCGACCAATTCCTAGAAAATAGATATGTGGTCATGTCCCCCAGTTGGGATGGTCTTAGTGGGATATCCAAGGCGGAGGATCTTGGGAATAAGAGAAAAACCCAGAAGGAGATAGCCTTGCTCTCCAAGTCGGATGGTGAAAAGAGAAACTGGATTAAATGCTTCGTAAAGCACTTCGGGAAGCACTTCACAGCCCAGTGTCCTCAATTCATTGAAAGTACCGACAAGGAGAAACTGCTCCGCCGTTATCATGTTTGCATTTATTGCCTCTCCCACAAATATATCAGGGGGGAAGCGTGCAATAAACGCAAGAATCTCCAATGCGAAATATGCAAAGGGCAACATCTTACTACCATGCATCCGTGCAAAGGGGATAATCCGTCTTCTGCTGTTCATCATGCCAAAAATTCGACAGCATTGTCATGGTCCGGAACCGTTCTTCCAACAGCTGTCGTTAAGCTAGAGGCAAGAGAAGGACATGCCGTTCCAGTTCGGTGTTTGATCGATCAAGGCAGTCAGAGCAGCTATATAACCGAAGATCTAGTACAGAAATTTCGGTTAAAAAAGAAAAAGACCAACATCGACATTTCAGGGGTAGGTGGTGTGTCAGCAGGGAAAGTGTCAGCGGTTGTGTGTCTCACCCTTAAATTGGACGATGGTTCCGAGGTCAGCACTAAAGCGTTAGTAGTCAGACGGGTAACTAAAGGTTCCCTTCCACAGGTACCGCCGCAAGTAAAGGCATTGTTTCAAGGGAAAAAGTTGGCGGACCCCGTAACGGAACATGCATCTCATGTTCCAGTTTTATTAGGGTCTAGTATCCTTCCACAACTTTTCGTGAATGGAGTAGAAACCGTAGATAGTTTCCTGCTCCAGAACACGAAATTGGGATGGATTGTGTCTGGTCCGGCGGAATCCTCGGTATCGAAGTTCACCTCAACACATGTCACTATCAAGGAATGGGAACAGGACTTAAGGGCTTTTTGGGATATGCCCCTAAGTAGAGATGAATCTAGTCGCATAGATGACGAAATTTGTGAGGACCTATTCGTAAAGGGTCATTACCGAAAGAACGATGGCCGATACGTGGTACCGACCCCGTGGCGACAAGATAATATTAAACTAGGAAACTCGTACCACAAGGCTGTGCAGCACTATCTCGGTCAGGAGAAAAGGTGGTTGAAAAACAAAGACCACAAGCTCAAATCGGATGAGTTTATGGAAGAATATTTTAATTTGGACCACATGGCTGAAGTTCCAAAGGGTCATCAATCTGACACTAGCGGCGAGGTATATTATATCCCGTATTTAAGCGTGGTTCGCCAAGAGGCCACGTCGACGAAATTGCGGAATGTCTTCAATGCTTCCAGTCCGACATCAAATGGTGTGAGCCTTAACGAGATGATCCATCCCGGTCCAAAGTTGCAAAACCATATTTTCGACATTCTCACTAGAGTACGCAGGTTTGCGTATGTATACTCTAGTGACATTACTAAGATGTATCGGCAGATACTTTTGAGACCGGAGGATCAGATCAAGCTTAGGATTCTCTGGCGGGCGAAGCCTCAAGAACCGATAAGAGAGTTTTACTTGAAAACGGTGACCTACGGGTTAGACTGTGCACCCTGGCAAGCAATTCGAACGCTTCACCAGGTGGCAGACGACAATGCTCCTGATGAGGAGATCAACTGGATCATCAAGAACGCGTTTTATATGGATGATCTGTTATACGGGGTGTCCAGTATAAAAGAAGCTCAAGACGTCATCCGAAAAATCACAGAAACTCTAGGGAAAGGCAAACTTCCGCTAACGAAGTGGGCGACGAATTGCCCAGAAGTTCTAAAATATATTGACGAAAGTCACCGAATTAGTTCATATGTTGAGGTTGACAAGGCAGATAAGGATCTTAAGATCCTTGGCCTACACTATAGTCCCAGGGATGACTGTTTCCTGTACAGTATCAAGCCAATTTTAAATGTTAGGTATACCAAACGAAGAGTGCTTAGTATAGCTGCTTCTATTTTCGATCCTATAGGTTGGCTGCTTCCAGTTGTAATGAAACTGAGAATAGAAATTCAACGTCTATGGCAGGAAGGTTACGACTGGGATGACATTATTCAGGAACCGTCCCGAAGGCAACTTAAAAATGTGTTCTCGTCCTTAGAATACCAGAATGAAATTCGGGTTCCACGTTAGAGTGGACACACCTCCAAGGATGAAAAGATGGAGCTAGTAGGCTTCAGCGATGCATCCGGTGATGGTTACGCCGCGGTCATCTATAGCCGACGCAAAATTGAGACGGGTTACATCGTGCGGTTGATCGCAGCCCGAGGGCGCGTCACGCCTTTAAAGACACGATCGAGTATAAGCTCCAAAGCATGCACGATCCCTAAACTCGAGTTGGAAAGTGTAGTACTATTAACGGAATTGTTCAACGACGTCCGTAAAAACCTAGGGACTAGCCCAGTAAAGTTCACGGCGTATACCGATTCCGAGGTGGCTCTCTGCTGGATTCGGAGTCGGAAGGATATCGAAAACAAATTGGTTAAGCGACGAGTAGCCGCGATCCATAAGTATTTGTCACCCACAGATATCCACCACGTTAGGTCAAGTCATAACCCTGCAGATTGTGCATCTAGGGGCATGTGTCCCCGGAAATTTGTAGCTCACAAGTTGTGGTTCCATGGACCGCAATTCTTGCAAGGGGAACTCCCTCGCACGGAGGTCGTCGGTTCTGGTGCTGAAACAGTGACTCATCTAGCAGAAGTTGCTTCCGAGCCTACGCCTGATCCAGATTTCATTCAGCGATTCTCAAGTTTACCTCGATTGATAAACACAATCGCGAGATGCCGTCGATGGAGATCGGGAACTTCCGGTACGTTCTCAGCTCAGGAGTTGAAGCAAGCGGAGTGGGCAGTCGTCAGGTATCAACAAAAACTACTCTTCGGGAGCCAATATTTTCAGAATTCAGAAGGGATTGAATATCGAGAAAAACCATTGGCTGTCCACGCTAAACCCTTTTTTCGATCAGGTATCTGGGGTTCTCCGAGTGGGAGGAAGATTAGAGCAGGCGCTCATCCCGTTTGAGCAGAAACACCCTATAATTCTCGGGAAGTGTCACCTAGCTGACCTCATAATTCAACATGTTCATAAGTTTCACCAACATTGTGGAACAGGACTCACAATGGCTATCATCCGAGAAAGATATTACATTCCAGCGTTGCAGCAGAGGGTGAAGAAGTGGATTAGGGGATGCGTTAGGTGCGTTCGAATGCGAGGAGCCACTATAATCCCGAAAATGGCAGACCTTTCTCCCGAGCGAATCAGGTCATCCGCTGTTTTGGAAAACGTGGGAACCGATCTGTGCAGACCATTTCAAATAAAAGCATCAAATTTACGGACCACAAAATCTATGAAGGTCTACATAGTGGTCTTCGTATGTATGTCTACTAAAGCGATACATTTAGAGCTCTGTACGGATCTTACCACAAATGCATTTTTGGCTGCGTTTCAAAGGTTCGTAAGCCGGCGAGGCCAGCCGAAAATGGTTCGCTCCGACAACGGCACAAACTTAGTAGGGGCTTCCAAAGTGCTCAGGGAAGCCTGGGGAAAGTTGACCAGTGAATGCGAGGAGAGGTTGGCTCAGCGTCAGATCGTATGGCCTCATAACCCCCCAAGAGCCAGCCACTACGGAGGGCTGTTTGAGGCAGCAGTGGGGAGTCTAAAACGCTACATAAAGCGGATGCCTTCAATTTCCAACCTGACATATGAAAATTTTCAAACTGCCGTCTGCACATGGGAAGCAATATTAAACAGCCGACCATTGTATCCGCTGGCTGATAATAGTCATGACCTACAGGTACTAACTCCTGCACATTTCATCATTCAAAGAAGCCTATTGTCACCTCCGGCTGGGGAAGGTCTAAATGAAAGTCTCCCAGCAACCAAAAAATGGCTTCAGATCCAGGAACTGCAGAAGCATTTCTGGGTCAAATTCGAGACTGACTATTTGGGGTATCTACAGAAGCGGTATAAATGGAAGGCCCCCGGTAGGCAACTGAGGCCAGGTGAACTTGTTCTAATCAAAGAAAGTGGTCACAGGCCATTAGATTGGAAGACCGGGCGAGTGTTAGAAGTTTTTCCAGATCTACAGGGCACCATCCGTCAAGTAAAACTAAAAATTGCTGGTAGGGACAATATACATCGTGCCGTGCATCAGCTCGTTCCCCTTCTTCCAGAAGAGGAAGCTGAGCCCTCTCAAGCGCAGGAAGCAGATGATAATGCGTTAGAACCGGACCAGGTTCCACCTAACATTCCCTCCCGAACGCGGAGCGGAAAAGGATGGAAGCCGTGGTCTCTAGCGCAAGTGGCTACTCTGCTGTGTATATGCCTAATGCCCGCCACAGTGGGGTCCTGGGCAGTGGACCCGGTCTTGGAAACCAGAATTTTGGAATTGGGATTAGTGCAGGTAAAGGCATTTGACCTAAAATATACTATTGCAACCTCAGTAAACCTCACGCGTGATCTCGACACAATGTCGCAACAGTTGAAAAAGTTCCATAGGATATGTGAGCGGCAGATGGTGGAGGAAGTCCAAGAACATTGCAACGAGCTGAAACTTGCAAGCGAACTCCAAGACGCTGATGTTAATCGACGGTTGACCGCTTCCTATAAGGTCAACCGAGTTAGGCGGGCCTTTGGTATAGTCCCCCTAATATCAAGTAGTTTATTGAAAACAGGTGCCAAGTATATCCCAGGTCTCTTAGCGGCGGGGACAGTAGCTTACCTTAGTTATCGAGACATAGCTATTCGCGAGGAAGTGAAAGCTCTTAGACATCAACAGACAAAAATCGCAGCGTTAACGTTAAACATCACGGACCTAGAGTACCATCAGGTGGAGAACCAGATAAATCAGCTAATGGAGCAGCAGGGGAAAGAAATGTTAAGGCAGAAGCTGTCGGAGTTCTCCCTAGGAATTAAAACATTAATTAGCGAAATCGTTGCCAAACATGAGCAATTACGAAACATTCGACCTACCAAGGAACTGGCGGCTTTTATAAGCCAGGTTAACAGGGAGGTCCCTGGGGTAGTCCTGCCGAAACAAGATGAGCCAGAAAGAGTGTTCGAGGTTAATCCAGTGTCTGCATGGCTTCAGAATGACCTCGTTACGATCGAATATACAATTCCTCTTGCGTATAAAGAGGAATTTAGACAGGTAGCAGTTATCACCCCTCCAGATTCTAAAAATAACACTTGGGACTTGGGGACAACGATACCATTCCGCATCCTATTCGTTGGGCCCAATGCGGACAAGTTTTTCTTCGAGGAAGAGTCTACAGAGATTCTTCCTCGTCTATATGAGACAAAATTGTTACGCTCTGGACCATCATGTATTAAGGAAATTATACGGGGAGGCCAACAATTAAAGGATTGGTGTTCGACCACGCGGTGGAGCAATGAGACCTACATCGGTCGCATTAGCCCCCATGTTGGAGTGATATTCAAAGGGCAAGTTGATAAAATGCCAATCACTTGTAATGACACTCAGTTAGAAATTCGGTTTCCTGTTTCTCTCGTAGAGTTCGACTATTGTACCATGGGCGAGGTCCCCTTCCAGATAAAAGAGATTCCACGAGCCATTACAGTAAACTGGACAAAAGTGTATGAAACAGTCACTCCTCGGTTTTAATCTTCCATCAACCGAGATCAGTCTCGTCCGGGACAACGAGCACCTTATAGCCACATTAAAGAGAGAACTCGATGGAGTAATTAATGACGATAATGTGTTCAAACAATATATTCCGCACGGTTGTACATTGGCAGGGTTATTAGTAGGGGCCGTTATCGTAGGAATTTGGGTATGGTTAGCCAGAAAGAAGCGAAAGGGGGATGACGATCACCCTACCTTTATAAGCCATCTAGCAACAACGGATCGGCAGCACGGGAGATGGGGTCAAGAATCGACAAACACTATAGGTACCGTGTCACCCGCAAATTCCTCAGTCTAGAATTCCTGTGTATACATTCCCATGTAAAAAAAAAAAAAAAAAAACAAACAAACCCGTAGTTGGATCCGAAATAGTATTGTAAATAAATGAAATTAAATAATAATCACTAACCTTTACGTAGGTTCTTGTGTATAAATGGCTTGTAAATAAGTGACTAATACAAATTAACAACAGACCGGCGCCGGCGGCAAAAAGTCACGGTCAAGAACAGTAGCATGGTTTCAGGGTATCAGATTTGTTTTGATTGTTTTTGTTTTTTGTTATGTTGGGTGACGGTCGCTTGATATGTTGGTTTGTGTTGTTGTTGGTAGCATGAGTGCAAGCAAAAATGAATGCAGACGCGTGCAAAAGTGATTCAATGTCTGGGGCAGCCGGCGCTCTGTTTTCAAATGTGCGAAGTCAATGCCTGATGGATCACATTTCTTTTCCGTGGTACGTCATCGTGAAATTGAGCTGATGAGGTATTCCCTAGGCATTGAATCGCTTTCGAGTAATTTTGATTACTACGCGTGTAATTTAATTACTACTAATAGGTACCACACTTAAGTGCACAATGAAAAAAAAAAACGAAATATAAGTAATCTGAGAACAATTAACTGAGAGTAAAAATATTGCAGAAATAGTAAGCATAAAACGAAATGTGGTGATCTTGTGAAGTATGAATATTTTCTAAATCAACACTAAAATTAACTATAAACACAAAATGCATATGAACATAATGATAACTACATCATATACAAGCAAAATAGCATCCAATTAAACGATTCAAGTTTTCCAGGCGTTTATAAAAACGACCCCAAGTATTTATATTTGTGTAATTATTACATTCTTCATTTTCTTCCTCTTGTAACAAAGTCCTAGGGTTAATATAATAATAATCGTTGGCGCAACAATCCATGTTGGATCAGGGCCTTGAAGTGTGTTAGAGCACTTCATTCAAGACCGTAACGGTACACTAGGAGACAATGTGGTCAGCATTGCGCTCGCCCGAGATTATTACCCTGATTTGACTCAGGTACTCATTCACAGCTGAGTCGACTGGTGTCCGACGTCAAATCACGATACAAATTCCACTGCTACCAGTGAGATTTGAACCGCGACCTTTCGTACGACAGCCTTGCGCTCTAACCACTCAGCTATCCGGACACGGTTAAATAGCCTTTTTTATTATAATTTTTAAAGAGCAGATTCGATTATAAAAGAATAATGAACACAATGAAGAAAATAAAAACGATACATTTAAGAACAAACAAAATTGTGGACCCTTCCGCAAAAAGAAAGTTAGGCATAAGCTTTGATATGTATAATACTAACAAGGCAATCGACTTCATCGAAAAAAACAACACATCAACACCCGGAAGACAATTCTGCATCGATCGGAGATCTACCAGGGGAGACTATTGATGGAAGGGGTTATTAAGGCGCTACGCACCACTTAGGGGTTTTCGATTCGGGCGCCATCATTTCGATCGTTAGAGGTAGAAGGATGGCCTTACACCCTTAGAATGCAAGCTGGCAGCGAGTGACACCAATACAAGGGTTTCCATATCCAGACACTTGGGACCGTTTGCCAATAGATAACAGTCCAGGTCAAAGACAATTGGACTTTTTCTGCGCGGGAGGATGTTTAAGCGATTTCACCGGATTTTCTCCAGCAGCCGCATCTTTGGAGCTAGCCCCATGAAACCCAGTCTGCCTGCGCATTTAACCTCTTCCGTCGTTACATCACATGCTATGCAAATGGCCTGTTTGGACATCACGAGATTCTTTTCCGCCATTGCATCAGCATGTTATCATACTTACCAAATGGTATATTTGGCCTCGACATGACTTTCTTCCGTGTCAGCAATTCGCAGCGCAACTGCAGGTGTCGATTTGCCGCCAATAACCAAATTTATAATAATAAACAAGTGTTATTGTGTTGTGTACAAGAACACTTTCAAAGCAATGTGTAAACATGGAAGGGTCAAACATAGGTGACTTAAAGAATAGCATTACTTTTAATTTTGAGTAGTCAAAAAGCCTCTGAACAGAGCTAAAGTGTTCTAACCGAGAACACTTTATTTCGCGCGGTAATTACTTTAACTCGCCTATGAAATTAATTAGTAAAAACTGTTAAAAAGAAAAAAATAGAATTTTATGCTTAGAAATAAAAGGTTTGTTGAAGTGGAGTCGCGAGTGTTTTCTTTAACTTAATCCAAGCCAATCAAGTAAGTATTATTCCTAACCTTTTAGCGTTTTCTGTTTCAGTAGTGTTTGATTACCCCATCGTTCCGAAGTTAAGTTTCGGCAACCCGGAACGAGAGCAACCACGGCCCTCTAATTAAACATCCAGGAGCTAGTGCGCGAGCTTGGCCAACGCCCAAGCAGGGTAGTTCACTGGAAGAGGCCGTTTAGGAGAACGCTGAAACAACCCTGATTTGACTCAGGTACTCATTCACAGCTGAGTCGACTGGTATCCGACGTCAAATCACGATACAAATCCCACTGCCGCCAGCGAGATTTGAACCGCGACCTTCCGTACGACAGCCTTGTGCTCTAACCACTCAGCTATCCGGACTACTAGCGGCTTTAAAGTCGATGAAAAGATGGTGCAACTGATTGCCATATTCCAACAGTTTTCCATCGCTTGCCGCACAGAGAAAATCTGATCTGTTGCTGATTCGCCTGGAGTGAAACCTCTTTGGTATAGGGAAATGATATTCTGGGCGTATGGGGCTATCCAACCCAGCAAGATAGCGGAGAATATCTTATAGATGGTACTGAGCAACGTGAAGGTGGCAGTGTTTGCCCGTCAGGGCCTTCAACTCGCCGATATTCTGGTTATTCAGCAGTTCATTAAAGTACTCAACCCATCGCTCCAATATGCCCATTTTGTGGGGACTTGGCTATAAGCTTGTCACTCGGAAAATCGGGGCTCTGGGGAAGCGTTGCATACTGAGCACCGACCAGATGGACCGCATTGTACGGCCATTGTTCCCCAGACGTACGGGTTGATGTAAATAGCGCGGAAAGCGTCGTGGATTGCCCCCTTTTCACAATGAGAGAGCTCGAAGAAGCGGTTCTCACTATGAAAAACAAGAAGGCGCCAGGTCCTGATGGCATCGCGGCGGAAGTTTACAAACTGGTGTTCCACCAACGGCCAGAATTGCTGCTTGAAGTGTTCAATGCGTGCTTGAAGGAGGGCTTGTCGCTGGAAAGTGGCCAGACTCGCGTTGATCAGTAAGGGTAAAGGAGACCCGGAGCTCCCGTCTGCATACCGACCGCTGTGTATGCTTGACACGGCCGGAAAAGAGCCCATCAGGGGTAAACTCGCTGAAGCGTTCCGTGCTGCCGGGGACTTATCCGCAAAGCAGTTCGGGTTTAGAACAGGGAAATCTACAGTGGGTGCTGTTACGGAGGTCGTAGATGCGTTTAATCGAGCCGGGGCACACAGCCGCCGATCTCGACGGATAGTGCTTTTCATAACGCTTGATGTCAGAAATGCCTTCAATTCCGTACGATGGACAGATATGCTAGGCACACTAGAGAACTCCTTTCACGTGTCAAGCTATCTCTTGCGGATATTGAGGAATTATCTGAAAGACCGCTCCTTGCTCTATAAGACGCTAGAGGGCCAGAGGAGGATGGAAATCACGTCGGGAGTAGCACAGGGATCCATCCTAGGACCGGACCTCTGGAACGCTTCCTACGATAGTCTGCTGAGACTCGATATGCTCGAAGAGTCGCGCCTGGTCGGTTATGCAGACGACGTTGCGGCACTTGTTGCCGGACGCGCTGTTGGCATATTGATGCGACGGGTAAGCGGATGGATGACTGCTCACGGTTTCAACCTTGCGCTGGAAAAAGCCGAAGTAGTCATCCTGACCAGAAGAAGAATCCCGACTTTGCGTCCCATATCGATCGGCGAGTTGACTATAGAGTCAAAAACAGCGATTAAATGCCTTGGTTTAATGTTCGACTCGAAGATGAGCATCTTTGATCAAATCAAAGCACCAGCGGACAGGGCTGCAGCTGGAGTCGCGGCCCTCCTTGCCAAGGAGCGCAAAGCTATCAATCGCCGTAAGGGCGAAAACTTAAGATAAGTGGTTGCCCGTGAGGAACGTCAACGCACTCTTAGTGAGTGGCAACTTTCTTGGCCAAATGAGCCAAGGGGGAAGTCCACCGCGCGGCTCATCGACAAGTTAGACCCATGGTTGAACAGAACGCACGGTAAAATTGATTACTTCCTTACCCAACTTCTAAGTGGGCATGGAGGTTTTCAGTGTTATCGGCACAGGATTGGGAAGGCGCGATCTCCTGATTGTGTGTTCTGCAATGGAGTGGTGGATGACGCTGAATACACCTTTTTCTCTTGCGAGAAGTGGGACGGCCTTCGCCAGCAGCTTTATGGAGACACAGGGGAGCTCTCTCCAGACAACATTGTCAGAGAGATGCTGAAGAGTGCTGGCAGCTGGAATCGTATTGCGCATTATGTTCGGGCTCTTCTTATTATGAAGAAGATTGAACTCGACCGGCGAAGAGATCGGACGGTAAGGGGTTCCTCGAACTAACAACAACTCTCTTCCTCCCCTCCCCTCTCGTTGGTGAAAGGAATTCCCTGACTTGAAGGCTCCCAAAGCGGAGAGCGGGAGAGCTAGCCCGAAGTAATGTGTCAAACGGTTCCAGGCTAGTTCTCTGATGGCAGGGAGGTGTTTAGTTGGTAGCCCGCCAGCGTGCTGTTGCGGGAGTCCAACACTCTGTGCGTAACCGCAATCACCTACCCTCTCCCAAAAAAAAAAAATATGCCCATTTTGTCGGAAATCAAATTTTCCTCTTTGTCTCGGCAAGATGAGTATCGAGGTGTGTAAGGCTTCATCCTGCTGACTTATTGACAAAACTTATTCACCTGGTGCGGTTGCTCCTTGTGCTTTTCGAGTTCACAGACTGGTTGATTTTCCCAGGCTTCAGTTATTGCGGGATCCACTTTCCCCTTATAGGTGTTACGGAGGCTGTGCTGTGAATGACTTCAGTATTCACTCTCATCTGATTGTCAGAGTTGCAATTCGAGCTCGGAGCACTAAGCAAACGAGATATGTAGTGACCGAAGTCTATAGTGGCCCCCCTATATGTTCTTAGGCTTCATCAAGGCTGAGAGGTGCGGTGTTCGATCAGAACGTGGTCAATTTGTTTGAAAGTGGTCCCATCTGGAGAGGCCCATCTATGTTTCTGGACTGCTTTCGACGCAAACCAGGTACTTCCAACAACTATTTCGTGCGATATTGCTAAGTGAATAATCCGCAGTTCATTATAATTGATACCCCTATATAAGCTATGGAAGCCGACGTATCGCCTGAATACGGGGTCCGTCCTTACTTGGCTGTTGAAATCTCCAAGTATGATTTTGATATCATACTTGGGACAGGCTTGGGCAGGCTCGTAGACGGTATCCTTCTTCGACTCTCTATTCTCTTCTATTGTTGCTGATTGTCTTCTTGATCTATATTCCAGAATTTTGACGGTCTTTTAATATTTACAGCGTGGATATTGATTAATTTTGATTTTCGATACTTTGGAACATATTTTTGCTTGACAGCTTTATAATTCTTTATAAAACCAGTTGTTCGAATCTCTGAGTAATCTTCCCTTACCTGATTACTTTTGAGTAATAATTTTTCTTTTTGCTTCCTTCAAATTATTTAAAAAATTTTCTGAATCAATTATATGATTTTGAACTTCTGCGATCGCTGTATCGCTATAATCGTAAAGTGATTTCTGTCTGATAATTGGTATGCTGAATGATTGGACTACAGTCGTACTTAAACTCTTGAGATACCTCGCACATCTGGATTAACTCTAGTAATTTTGGGTAATAAATTTTGTTTAATGTTTCCTTGATTTGCGAGTGAAAACTTTCTCTAACATGATAGAATGCGATTTGCCTTACAACTCCAGACTCCGTTTCTATATCTTGAGCTCTCATGGAACATCTAATAAATTCAAATTGATTGTCATTTGAGTATATCTCGCGAAGTTATATGTTGTGTTTGTGGTCTGAAATATCTGAATATATAGCCGTAGTACTTTTTTGATGTAACGTCTAAAAATATCATGAAGATCGTTGAAATCACTTTCGTCTATACAGTGACTCAAAGTCAAAATGATCCACCCGGTATAAAGCAGTTAAAATGTGTTGTACTGATTGAAAATAAGTAAATCATGAACTACTATAAATAAAAAAATGTTGCTTAAGATGAACTCGTTTACTTTTAAGTTTGTAAAAAATAAAAAATTTATTTCATTTATAAATATAATAACATAAACATAAAAATGCATAATTCCTAGTCAAAGTGAAAATGATCCATTAAAATAAAAAAGGCGAAAACAAAGTAAATTCAAAAAATTTTTTAGCTAATTAATATTTAGTATGAAGCCCTTTAGCCACCCTAACAGCTGACAGTCTTCTTGGCATTGACTCAACAAGTTTTTTTGTGAATTCTGATGGAATTTTTGCCCATTCCTCCAAAATAACCTGCTTTAAGTGATTTCGGCTAGATATTCTATGTTGCCTGATTCGATCGTCTAGAAAGTCCCACAAATGCTCGATAACATTCAGATCTGGTGATTGTAGTGGAGTTTCGATAACCTTAGGACAATTGTAGAGCATCCATTCGCGAATGAGAAACGATTTGTGTTTGGGGTCGTTATCTTGGTAAAACTGGAAATTCCCTTCAAGACCCAAATTTCTGGCACTGGCATGTAAATTGTCCTTTAGAATTTGAAGGTACATAAATTTGTCCATATTGCCGTCTATGACATAAATATTTCCGACCCCATTGGCTGCCATGCAACCCCAAACCATTACTGAACCGCCCCCATGTTTTACGCTCGCTTGTAAATTTTTCAAATTTAACTCTTCATTCTTCTTTCTCCATACTCGAACTTTTCCGTCGGATCCAAAAACATTAAATTTGCTCTCATCTGCAAAGATAACGTTGTTCCAGAATTCTGGACCGTGTGAATAGTAACGATTTGCAAATTCTAGCCGGCGTTGCTTATTTTTTGGACTAATTAACGGCTTTATTCGAGGGGCTCTGTTGTTAAATCCATGATTTCTCAAAACGATTCGGATTGTTTCGTCGCAGACCTTGATACCTAAATGCTTTTCAACTTCTACACGTATTTTTGGTGCACTTATTTTAGGATTGTCTCGAACCAAATTTAAAATCCATCGTTCGTCACGCTCGGAAAAAGCCTTTTTAGGACTTATACGAACTTTATTACCGATGCGATTTTCTCTAAATTGCTCAATTATATGTTGTACAGTTGAAGGACTTTTATTAACAATATTCGCTATCGCTCTTTTACTTTTTCCAAGCATAAAATGATGGATCACTACCTCCCGCTCTTCGTACGTCGTGTGTCGACCCATTTCACTAGAAAAACTTGCCGAAATAGAAATGTAACTGATGACTGCACTCAGGGAAGGGCTATAGTCAACTGCACAGTTGCACAGCTACGCATTTTAACAGTACATCACAAAAGTTTAGTACCAAGTTCATTGGAATAAGTTGCCTGGATCATTTTCACTTTGACCCCATATTCGGACCAATGACAAGTATTAACAAGTAACTGCAAAGAAAATACACTAATTTCAAATATATCTTGAGTATTTATTACTAACATATCAAGAATTATTATTACGTTGAAATAAATTCATTTGTATTAACTATACTTTAATCTAACTCGACTAAAGTCATTTTCAATGGGTGGATCATTTTCAATTTGAGTGACTGTATATATTATTTGTTTTCTTTGAACTATTTCGAAATTCTTGGTATTATTGTTTGTTAAAATAATTTGAGTTCTATATTTATTAACAATATCGTATTTAATGGAGATGTCGTAATTTGCCTGTTTTTTTAGACTGTTTTCTGTTGGTTCTATTCTACACAACCCGCAACCCCATTTTCCTTTAAGGTATTTTATTTAAAATTGGTATTCCCCCAATTTGATTAACCATCGTTGAGATCTTGCCAGCAATTTTTAAGGTTTTGTGTAAACACAAAACCTTATTAAAATCGGTTTGCTGTCTGCCTTTTTTTTTTTGAGGAGGTGGAAATCTTCAAAAGTCACTGGTATGGACACACCAGCGTGTGGGATTTTTACCCACTAAAACCACCCCCGACTCCCTCCCTCCCCCCGAAACCTCCATAAGGTATTACATCACGCGGCAGAGTCAGCTCACTCTAGCTTAATCCTATTTCTTCTATACGCGGCGCACGTGACCGCACTTTTCTCCTTTCCTCTGCCTTTCGCAATTTATCTTGAATAGATGCGATCATGGGTTGACCGCATGCCAATTCTCTTGATGTGCTAGCATTTTCGGTACCAGATTTTCTGGTACCAGCACCTCTCCTAGAGTCTCCTCTAGATTTCTATTTTCTTCCACAAATCTCAGACAGTGGAAGAATAAATGCTCTGGGTCCTCTGGGACTCTATCACAATTTGGACAATCGGATAAGGTCTCCAATTTAAACCTGTGACGGTATTGGAGATATCCTCCATGTCCCATGAGAAACTGAATGAGATTATAATTAATCTCACCGTGTCGTCTCTCCAACCACTCCTTGATGGCAGGAATGAGCCTGTGAGTCCACCGACCCGTTCCCGAGCGTTCCCACCGCTCTTGCCATCTATTTATGGATCTCTCCCTCTCAGCGTTCTTCGTCTGCAATAAGGAAGAGATTGGCTTCGCATGGTATATATTCGCCATCTCATCTGCCAAGATATCAATGAGCATCATTCTAGAGATGACGAATGCTGCATCATCTGAGACAGCCCTGACGGCAAAGCATACCCTCAATGCTGTCCTCCTGTAGACTGCATTCAAGTTGTTGGTGTTAACTGACATCCGCAACGCCTCGCTCCAAACTGGGGTCGCATAGAGCATGATTGAGGTCATCACCCTGGCTATAAGCAACCTAGAGGTATGCCGTGGCCCTCCCACGTTCGGCATCATTCTTGCTAAGGTCATACTAGCGGTTGATGATTTGTAGCAAACATACACCCCCAAGTATTTGAAGGTTGGCTTGGAAGTGATGATATCATTTCCGATTCTAATACAGGCGTAATTTCCCTTCCGCCGCTTAGTGTTGAAGACCGCTTTTGTTTTTGCCTCCACAAGTGTCAGATAAGAGCCCTCTAGGCAACTTTTAACAGCACCGATTTCCTCACTTAAGTTTAACTCAGCATCTTCGAGATCTTTTACGACAATAACCAGTGCTATGTGGTCAGCGTAACCTACTACTGTGGCTTCCCTCGGAAGGGGAAGATTAAGTACATCATTGTATATGATGTTCCACAGTAGGGGGAAAAATACGGAGCCTTGCGGGACACCCGCGGAAACAATGTACTCGGTGTCATACCAGAGCCTCCTTTCAGTTAAGTAACTATCGACGATAGCAGCGAGATAATCGGGAATACCAACCTTCGCTAGGGATTTGCGTATTAGATTCCAATTGGCCGAATTGAATGCATTTTTCACGTCCAGGGTTACTACCACGCAATATTTGCTGGTACTACCCTTTTCGCGGTTTGCATCTTCGGCCAAGCCAGTAACCAATTTGATGGCATCAATGGTTGATCTGGCTTTACGGAACCCATACTACTGATCTGAAAGACCGCCTTGGCTCTCAACAACCTGAAGCAATCCATTATAGATTACCCGCTCTAGCATTTTTCCCACAGTGTCCAAAAGACATATGAGTCTGTATGAGGATGGTTCACCTGGAGGTTTATTAGGCTTAGGCAGAAGTACCAACTTCTGTCGCTTCCATGCCGTTGGAAATATTCCCTCGAACAATTCAACGAACATGTCAGGTCTGCATTTCACGGCAACCTTAAGAGTTTTATTCGACAGCTCGTCTCTGGTGACTGGCGGAATTGCCGTCACATTCAGAGGTGGTTGTAATGTGTCCGTGCCCTCCTCTTATTGGGGGAATAACCCCTGGATGATTTTCAACAAGAGGGTGGTACACGTGATCTGCGGAGGTGAACGGCCTCTGAAGCGTCCCATCTGGATTCTATAAGCACTCCCACTCGGGTTTACGTCCGCTTCTGAGCAGAGCTCCTTAAAGCATTTCCTCTTGGTTCGCTGGATGGCGAGCTTGAGGGTTTTGTGGGCTGCCTTATAGGCGCACTCTTTTTGCCCCTGATCGATTCTACCTATCGCCCTCTGAGCCGCTCTTCTGGCTCGGTGGCAGACTGATCGAAGGCCGGTCAGTTATACTAGGGAATGAGCACCTCCTAGGCATGAACGCGTCACATGCTTTGGCGATGCATTGAGTTAGATGGACAGCTCTTTCCGTAGAGGCGCCTGCTTTATCAGGTTGATCCAACCACACCTCTATGAAGGTTTGCTCATCCAAAGATTTTGCAGACCAGCCTGAAATCTTTTTCGGTTCCGGGCATGATAGCTCTTTGCCCTGTGGCTGGATACATGTTCCAAAAAAGATTGCCTGGTGATCGCTGTGGGTGCAGCGTTCGCTGACGCACCAGGACATACTACTCGCCAGCGCAGGGTTGACAAAGGTCAGGTCTACAACCGAGCCTGACCTCCCTTTCTGTGTTTACAGGCACCTTCATTAGCCAAAACTATATCCATTTGGGCAAAGGCTTCTAATAAACTGCACTCGGCACTTGATTCTCTATTACCCCACTCTAGGGCCCAAGCATTGAAATCACCAGCAATCACCTTTGGACTTCGTCCCGTTGCGTCGAGAACATGATTTTCAAGCATTTACTCAAATCCAGACAGTGTCAAACTTGGTGGAGCGTAACAGTTGTATACATATACATCACTTATTTTCGCCCACATAAAGCCACTGGCTGCCTGACTTGCAGTACATTGTATGGCCCGTCGACCGCAAGCCCATATCGCCGCTCCACCAGTCGAATCTGTGACCATATGCCACCGTGACGGTGTCTATACGGTTCACTTATGATGGCAATCTCCATCTCAGATTCGAACGTGGCCTGCTCAAGTAAATCCTGAGCGACCCTGCAATGATTCAGGTTTATTTGAATAAACCTCATTTTCTCATTGCAGTGAGCGCCTTCCTAAATTCCGGACATTTACCGTTTCCGGCAATATGCCGGTCATCCTGTCCCTTTTCCACTTCGCACGATAGGCATTTGGGGTCCCTATTGCACTCTTTGGCAGTATGGCCTTACTCCCCACACCTTCTGCATCGATCGGATCAATCAATGCTTCTGGTGCATGCCTTCGCGAAGTGGCCAAACATGAGGCATTTAAAGCACCTTTTTAGTGAAATTTTCTCTCTTAAACGGCAGAAAACTCATCCAATCTGAACCCTTCCGGCCACCAACCACTTCTGCGCTGCCTCCACTGGTACTCGTATTGTGGTCGCTTGCGTACCACCATAGGCTTTTTGTAAGCTCACAACAGACTCCTCGGTAAGTTCTTTCAACTTGAATTGCTCTTTCAGAGCAGTACAAATTTTTCCTTTCGTTGTCACTTCATCGAGATACTTACATTGGATATATATCTCATGCTTTTGGGCATGTACTGCGGCATTCTCTCCAATTGACTTTTTCACTTCATTGTGAAAGTCATCAGTTCTGCCTACCCTGGATCTTTTCAGCTGAACATGAGATCCCCTTTCTGGGTTCTTCGGATTCTGTTTACATCTGTTTAGATCTTTTAGGTCGGGATCAGCTTTGACCTTTTTGAGTATCTCCGCGTAGGATAGATTGCCCTTACTGGAGATAACAATCACATCTGGACGATTTCGCACTTTTGCTTTTCTTTTCACTTTTTTGTTGGTAACTTTAGTCCATCCATTTTTTTCGTTCATCTTGGGCTTCGCAACGCTGGTTGAGTTTTTATACGAGTACATTTGCTTTACGCCTTCCTCCTTCTGAGCTTGTTGGTGCTGGTTTTCAGAATCTCCTGTCCACCTTTTTTCTCTTAGGCGCCTGTTGATTATTAAGAGGATCCCCCTCTTTTTCACGTACTCGTTTATTTCGCCGTGATTCGGTGGTAGTACGGGTAGGCGTCACTTGGGTCGCTTGTGACACTGCTGACACAGCGGAGTTCGGTGTATCCTTATTATTCGTTTCCTACATCTGCGATCTATTACAGAGGACTCTAATAGCCTTAACCACATCCTTTATAGCTTGGTGCACGTTGTGTTTGTCCTTGATAAACTGGGACTGGTCAATTATTTTTGCCCCAAAATGGGTGAAGGGTAATTCCTCCTGATCCGAACTCTGCTCCCTATAAGTCCCGGCAGCGTTACTCCTTTTACATGGTCTTTCACTTTTGGCGTTTATTGACCTTGCCTGTACTTTATCCTTCATCGTCTTTGATATTGGTGGAGATATCAAAGTTGATGAGCTTCTCTTGAATGGATCCCTTCCTTGTTCCTGGAGCACCTTCTGCTGTCGAGCATCTTGAACATGTGCGGTGGGTGTTATCACGATTTTTGCCGTCCAGCGATCTGCCTTCAGTTCATCTTTGTTTGGTGTTGTTATTGGTGTTCTCGGTAAAGTCGTACTTCGCTTGAACACCTCCTTCTCCAGATCCAAACCACTTGTAGCATTATATGCCAAGGTGGCCAAGTTGTCCACCACCGAGGCACTGCGGTCAAGGGATATCGACGACCGGGAGCCCACTTGCTTACTCTTAAAAGCCGCCGGTACTGGGGTTCCGAGACCCTGCACCGTAAGTTTCCCCTTTCTCTCGTCTTCCATGGTGGTTTTATTTTCTGGGTATCCTTCCCATAGCCATTTTGGTCCACGTACCAGAGATGAGCAAATACTAGCCAATACACAGTCAGTAAAAAAAATATGCATGAACACATATTTACACATCAATAGGAATGCCCCAATACGCCAGCTGGGGTCGCGCCTGATGGGAGATCTAGCCACACCTCACAGGTCTGTCTGGCTGTCTGTCACACGCACTTTTCTCAGAAATGGTGAAAAGGTGGGAACTGTGAACGCCCAGGCATGCAGTGAGTAATATCCTTCTACGTTGGGATTTAAGGGGGGTGTAAAAATTTTTTGCACAGAATATAGTGGGTATAAGGTGGAAAGTGATGATTTCTTTAACGGACCGATTCTCAGAAACTACCCAACCGAAAAATCTGAAAAAAATCCCGAAGAAAGAGGAAATCCACGTATTTAGCCATACATAGTCTATTAACTGTTAATGTGCTTATTTTATATAATTTGGTATTAAGAAGATAACTTTTTTACATGAAACATGCTAATAAAGAACGTAGCACTTTGAAAACAAGTGGCTAGTAGTATAAATTAGTAACATAGAATTTTAGATCGTAGGAAAGCACTGTGAATAGAGGAAACTAAAAATGTTAGAACCAATATCATATATAACAATGAGGAACAACATTATTATGAAGAAACAACAGAGAAGATAAAATATGATTGAAACCCATAATACTTATTTTCGCAACACTCCTTCCATGATATCGCTCATAATGGACAGAAACATCCCTGATACTAATATGACCAAGTCTTCGGCATACGCCACACCTTCACCCCGCTGCTGTCCAATGTACGTAAAATTTGTCCATTACTTTTAACCAGAGCACCTGTGAGATGGCGCCACCCTGGAGCGTGCCTCTGTTTACAGCTCTGGTCAAGTGGTTGCCTCCCAGATCCGACTGGATTATCCTGGTACTTAGTATGGATATAATAAAATGCGTGACATACCCCTCCAATCCAATACCGGTCAAGGCTTCCTTGATGGCTTTGGTCCTGACATTGTTACAAGCTCCCTCTATATCCAAGAAGGCAGCTAGGATCTACTGCTTGTACTGCAGCAACCGCTCAACCGTGCCAATTACCTCGTGGAGAGCGGTTTCTGTGGATTTTTCTTTGAGGTAGGCATGCTGGGACTTAGAGAAAGGCGTACTCCCCATAATCGTCCTTAAGTGAATGTTCAGGACGCGTTCTAGGGTCTTCAGCACGAAAAAGGTCAGACTGATTGGTCGAAAGTCCTTCGCAGACTCATGACCGCGCCTGCCCGCTTTCGGTATGAAAACCACTCGTGCGCGCTTCCAGGACTGCGGTACGTATCCTAAAGTGATGCAGCTCCGATAAATCGCAACAAGCCACGGCACAACCCTTTCCTGCTGCTTCTGTAGCATGACTGGCATTATGCCATCTAGGCCTGGAACCTTGTATGCGGAGAAGCTGTTTATAGCCCAGCCGATCCTATCCTCGGTAATTATTGATTTAATAGTCTCGCACAGCTGGAGTTGCCGCAAACCCTCCAAGCAAGGTTCTGACTCACAGTCCTCCTCGCAGGCGGGAAAGTGCGTTTGAACCAGCAGGTCCAGGGTTTTGTTAGAAAATTCCGTAAAGGGGCCTTCCGATTTTTTAAGAAAGGACGGGCTTTTATGTTCCTTGGATACAATTTTACTGAGCCTCACGGATTTACTGGTGCTTTCGATGTTCTGACAATAGTCCAGCCAAGACCGCCTCTTGGCGGTCCTGATGGCCGACTTGTACTTCTTCAGGCAGTTGAAGATTTCTCTGGTTAGCCTCCTGAGCCTAGAGAGATCTTCATTCCACCACGGTGGCAGGGTCTTTTTGCTGTGCTTAGTAGGGCACGAGACTTTAAAGGCGGTATCGAATGCCTTTTCCAGAGCCCCGACATTTAACTCCAATTCACCGCACTGGAGAGTTTGTTCTTAATTGCCTGACCAAACTTTCTCCAGTCGATCCTCCTGAGGGGGGGGGACACCTCTGCGGGAAGATCTAGACTGAAAAGTATCCAACTGTGATCAGAGAAGGATCTCAGGTCAGACACTCCACCCTAAGAATCCCATTGTCGATTATTAGGGTGATATCAACGACCTCCTCCCAACCGCCACAGTCTCCGAACAGGGGAAATGGAAGGTTGGTGTACTGCTCCTGTTACACACCAATAGGTTTGAAGTAATAATAAAATCAAAGAATGACTCACCCCTTTCGTTGATTTCGAAGCTGCCCCAAAGCGTATCAGCAGCTTGGCTTTCTTTGTTGTTATGGTTTTCGTCAGATGTTGTAGTTTTTCTAGCCTCCGTCGATCCCCGTCGGACCGTCGATCGTCATCTCCTCCAACAGCTCGTTGACGGCGTCGATTGCGTCTAGGTCGTCGTCCGGTTTTGCAGAGCGGAACACTTTTACCTTTGCATTGCTGACTTCGAACCAGACTTTATAGTCGGCCTTTTTCAGTGTCTCCAGACACTCCTGGTTTATATGGAGTAGAAAAGGCAGGCTGTTTGTCTGAGGTTCCTCCTCCTTGATAACAACCCAGTCGTCCATGGGAATCTCACGGTTGTGAAGGCGCAGGAATTGGACGAGCTTGTCCTTTTCCATGCGGATCTTCGGTAACCAGATGAGAGCGACCGGTCTCCTAGGGATGACCTTGAGCTTTACGCCCTCCCAGGCCTCGCTAATCTTAGCACCAGCGTCACACGTCGCTGAAGGGCTTTGCAGTTCGTGGCTCGTCGGCTGACGGTTGCTGCGCTATTTCCTTCGGATGTTGCTTAGCGTCTGCGGTCTGGCCCACTTTGCTCCGCTTCTTATCTTGCTCGACCTCGTCTTGAGATCGATTGCATTTCAGAGAGATGGGTTTCGCCTTCTACTAGGCGTTTGCTATTGTATTCGTCGACAATCGCCTGGTATTTAGCGAGGTCTTTTTCATCCCGCTCGTGGACAGTGCCGACCTCCTTATTCTCAGCAATCTTGCTGAGAATATGCATGGCCTGCTGGTACTGAGCAGAACACCAGTGGACCTTCGCTTCTTAGCCGGTTTCAGGCGACCGACAATCTTGTCGGTTTTCACTTTAGAGGGATCCCTCGATGCTGAGGGTTTCAGGTTAGAAGTACTATGTCTGGTACTCGCTACACCCAGCTTGACGGCAATGGATTCCAGACTGGAAGCCACTAGTCCGTCTGCCGCCTCGGTCCGGGAGGTCACTGCGGTTGATTTCAGCACAGCGGTGCTACGCCTGGCACCGAGTGTGCTGCTCTCAACGGCTACTGTCTCCTGGCTGGAGGCCAGCGGCTCGTCCTCCGATGATGCGCCTGGCATCACCCCTTCTTCTTCTATCGTCGTTTTTTGCTTTTGTTTTTTGAGAATTGAGTCCATGTCTTGGTCCCACGAGTAGTCCGGGAAGAATGTAAGGGTCTAATTTGAAACTGAAGGCGCCCAGGTATATATTCATTGGCCACGCAGCCCTCGGCGTATGCTGTTCCACCCTGGCTTAGGGTCCTATTAGCACCTTCTCCGGTGCAGGGATGCTTCGGTCCATCCACCCGCCAGATCTACTTGCCCCTAACACATGACCAGCAGACAAGCAGATTCTCGTCAGTTGGATGATCCTACTCCCAGCCCGACCTTACACACTCTTGGCCCGCCCGAAGACGGTCTCCAGCGGCCACCACGAGGAGGTCGTGTGCGGACTTACCAAATTATGCAACTTTAATCTGAAGCATAATCAGACCAGGCCGCCCCCCTCCCTTATTAGGTCGTTAGGCAGTTTGGCTCCCCCGGGAATGAAATTTTCGGTGGTATCAACCCTCCTCGAGATTTCACGTTTTTTTAGTACTGACTATTGTGTATTGTGAAATGCAATTCCCAATTCCGAAACATACTTACATATGCATATATATGGATTTCGTAAGTGGCAATTGTTTATATATCAGGCATTTGATAGAGCCAAATGGGGAAGCCGATCACGACGAGCCGACCCCGCTTGTGAACGGGACAAAGGCTGAAGAAAAAGAAGAAGAATTGTTTATATGTACGTACAATGTAAGATACGAAGTACAATCCAGATGGAAACATTTGTCTGATTCAGACACGCACACCTCCCCGTCTGCTATCAGAGCCAGGCACATACAATTATCTGGTACAGACACATACTTTGTCTGAAACGAAAAATTTGGCTGAGACAAACATTTGTCTGTTTGATATCTGGCACAGACATTTATTTATCTGATGTCTGAGACAAACACAGCCATTTGCTAAAAACAAACACAGATTTTAATCTAACATAAGTTTGTCTAGAACAAACATGTACCCGAAACAGGAATTTGTCTGCCTGATATCTGAAATGAATACAGACATTTGTTTTTCTGTTGTCAACAGTTGTTAGCTCTACTCATTCCAACAACTCCAAAAATTAGTTCATTTAAAAATTTTAAGAGCCAATAAATAAGCTAATTCGTAAATCACAAACTACACTGCTCATGCGGTAAAAACACCCAAGTTTTCCAAACAAAAAAAAAAGAATTGACTGACGGTTTTGTCCAGGGCAGAGGCAGCTCATCAGACGCTGCCTCACCTCTGTCCTGGAAACAGCGAGAACGAAAGTAACGGCGATTGGTGACGAAGGCGGACCACTTGGGAAACAACTTACTTTCCCTTTTGTAGTCCATCTTTCTGGGTTAAACAATTAAGTTTCCCAAGAGAAAGAAAAAGTTGACTGACGGTTTCGTCCAGGGCAGAGGCAACTCATCAGCAGCTACCTCACCTCTGCCCTGGAAGCAGCGTGACCAAAATTAACGGCAGATGGTAATCGCTCCATTTATGTATAAATACATATAGCTTGCTAGTTCTTATGTATGTATTCCGCGGTTCTTAGCAAAAAAAAATGGGAATTCTTGCTCACGTTGGAGAGAAGAATCCTCCAAAGAATTTTTAGCCCCCCTACATGAGGGTGGATGATTCCGTAGCCTACATAACGACGAAATCTATGAGCGATACCACAACCATCTGGATGAGGATAAAATCCGACTCAACAGGTTTGCGGTGGGCGGGTCATCTAATCCGTATGGATTAGAATGATCCAGCCCGGAAAGTCTATAAGGGTATATATATGATAGAAAAAGACGACGATGCAGACCCTGCCTGAGATGGAGCGATAGCGTAGGTCAGGACGCCAGACAGCTTTTAGGGATATCGAATTGGTGGACCTCGGCATAAAACCGGGGTGTTTGGAGTTCGTTACTAGGGCAGACCGGATGCCGGTTGTTGGGTTGTTGATGATGACAATTTTATTATGATTGCATGATTATAGTTACGTTAATTACCATGACACGATTTCATGATTACAATCATAATTCACAGTCACTGCCTGATTACCATCGTAATCATAATCATTATTACGATTTTTCCCAACTCTAATCTGGATGCAGGCCTTTGGTCATTTTCCACCGAATTCTATACTCAGGCCAATATAAGCAAGTAAATTCTCGTTAGCGCGAATTAGATAACCAAACCATTGAAGATGAGGCGATTTTCTACGATTGGTTCAACCCCATATAGATTGCGAATATCCTCATTTCAGATGTGATCAGGGGCCCCGCCATTCAAGTTCACTTTATATAATGATGACGTCATACGTTAGAGTGCAGGAAATTTACGTGAAATGCAAAATTCTGACCTTCTATAACTTCATTAATAATAGTTGGATTTCGTTCAAACTTTTCAGAAAATTTTTGAACTTCTATAGCAATGCTAATAATAGTTAACTTGCGTCTAAACTTGCCAGAATTATGTGATATACTATTATTAACTTTATTGTTGTTTGTGCAGATATCGAAACTGGATGTATTTTGAGGCCTAGATTTCGTATACATAGGTGCATCACTGTGATTTCTTTCAGATTTTCCAATTCGATAGGGTTTTGAAAACAAGACTTTCACTTTTCGGGGCACACATTTGGAGTCCTGACTCCTCTGTGTTTCACTCAATATCAAAAATATGATCAGTTTCGACAAGGTTGTATTTTGCAAAAAAAAAATGTACGTCCTGCTATCACATATATGGGGAATCCTCGCCCTTAATCCCAAATCAAAATGATGCCACTCGTGACAATCGGCTTAGGCGTTTCCGAGTAAATCGGGTCTGATGAACGGACAGACAGACAACAAGGGGATAAAAGCTTCTTCTTTAACCTTGGAAGCAGGATCTGTTTATGTTAAGGAGGGGGGCGGCACAGAGTGTACGGTAGAAAAAAGACACTTTTTCAAACATTTTTTTACAATATACGGGCAATGCTTATTATAATATATAATAATATTACAATATTATAGAATGACATGTTTAAAATATTTGTTGAAAATTTCAGCGAAAAATATAAAAAATTAACCCATTGGCAGCAAATCTCCAAAAAAAAGTAGCTTTGTGGTGGCGGCGATAACTCATGAGTCGATCATCTGGAGCAAAAAACAAAAGTGATTCTGTTAGGCGAAGACGGCTTTACAATTTCTTACCAGGGCAGAGGCAAATCATCAGACGCTGCCAGTGCTGAACATATTTTTCTTTTATTTTTTTCTAAGGGTTGTGAGGTCTTAAGTCCTCATGCACTTAATGTCGGACCGGACCAAATATGGAGCAACTTACTCCCTCTTTTTTTGGTCCACGGACCCCTGCTAATTCTATTTGCATATGAATTTCCCCAGGTAACGCTGTCGGATCTTTCTTTTTGTTATGGTATGTTATCACATTGGAAAGTCAAAAAACGCGATTTTCGCTTAAAAATGCGGCATGTTTGCTACTGTGAAATAAAAAATTACAAGAAACATATAAATATGGTCCTCACGCGGTATATGAGTGGTCAGTTTCTTACTTGAAAAATTTTAGGTTATGATTCAATATGCGTGTGAGTATATTGCAAATCTATGAAATTCGGCTGTATTTTTGTTGATATAATAGATGTTTTGAATAATTGTCTAGGTGTGGGACCCCACCGCCTTCGGGGTTGAATTTTTTTTCGAAATAACCACAGAAAACGATTAAATGTTCAATTATATGCAAAAAATATTTGGTAAAAATATTTTATAAAAGTAGTAGTTTTCGAGTTATTCATGTTCAAGCATGTTTTTTCATCGAACAAATGCTTCGCTAGTGTCCGTATTGCTAAGTGGTTAGAGCGCAAGGCTGTCGTACGGAAGGTCGCGGTTCAAATCTCGCTGGTGGCAGTGGAATATGTATCGTGATTTGACGTCGGATACCAGTCGACTCAGCTGTGAATGAGTACCTGAGTCAAATCAGGGTAATAATCTCGCGCGAGCGCAATGCTGACCACATTGCTTCTTAATGTACCGTTACGGTCTTGAATGAAGTGCTCTAACACACTTCAAGGCCCTGAACCAACATGCATTGTTGCGCCAACGATTATTATTATTATTAAATGCTCTGCTTTCAACGGTTTTTTTTTTTCAAATAACTCGAAAACCATACATTCTATGTAGATATGATAATAAACAAAAACAAAGCACATTAACTAAGAAAAAGAATGAATCTTTTCATTTTTTGCAGATGCAATATCGACTAAGTTAAAGCCCGTCAAACGTAAATTCGTAATGTCTAAAAAAAATTAATACTTTCAAAGTCAAATAACCAAAACCAGTAACTTTAATGGGAATTGATCCAAAGCTCTTTCAAAGTGCTTGTGAACCCATTTAAAATGAGATATGATGGAAGTCTATGGGATAAATAATAACGGAGCTATGATCAAAATACTCTAATTACCTGAATTTTCGTTTTAAAAATCAATAAAAATAACGCCTCGTTTTCTCACATAAATTAAAAGTATCCCTATTTTTTTATTTTTAAACAAAACAATATTTTTTTTAATATCTCAAAAATTAAAAAAGATAGTAAAAAAATACTACAGTATGTGGGCTTTTCCTCGCTAAAATACAAAGTCACCAGTTTTTAACTATCATCTTTATTTTTTGAGATATTAAAAAAAAAATATGTTATCTTTATTATTTCATATGCAATACATGCAAACTGTTTGGCGAGGATTTCCCTTCCGCACTAATCGACCAGCAAGATATATTTAGATCGAGCAACTGCTCCGTAAGTGTGGCGGAATTAAGAAAGCTGTCCATGAACAAAGCCTGTCCTTCACCATGGAGTCCTTCCATTAATTTAAAAACAATTTTAGAGGCAACATCCACTTATATCAATATTTTGGGCCCCTCCATATACATGAATTTGGTGTACTAAACCTTTTGGTTCGGCTAGCATATAATTTGATACCATATTTGTGGCGTTTTCCTTTAAGGAACACAATCCATGCTCCATCACAGAACCATGCTCTCATCAATGGAGAGTTCGCGAGAGAGGTAACATATCTCGTCCATTTTGTATCTAATCCACCATAGGTCGAATTTTAAAGCTTGAATTACATGAACTCCTTTCTTTTTGGAAGTGATACTGATTTAGAATCATAAGCTCCTGGAACGACAAATTGAAGAGGTAATGTTTCCTCCAAAAGCCATTCATTCTATTGATTTGGATTATTTCCATCAAAAAAATTAAACCGATGAAGGTTTTCATCTCATCAAACATAACTTTTTTCTGTTATGAAATTCTTGAATCAACCCCTAACAACTCAAATAAAACATAAGTGGCAAAATCGTCAGTGCCATCAGTGAGGCACTTGTAAAAATCTTCTGTGAAAAATATCCAAAAATATTCTAAAGGGGTCTTAGCCCTTTATTGCATACGAAGTCATATATGGCTTCACAAATTCATTATTCCTCCACTCCATTGTTCTAAAGAAACAAGTCAGGAAACCGAAAGCTAGACGGATCAGGTATAAAAAGTTTTGTGTTTTCCTATGTGAGGAAGAATGAGTACATGACAGTTCCGTTTGTGCATAGTTGAAAATTAAATTGCGCTCTATTTTTTTAAAAGCCAGTTACACAATTATTCTCGTTAATTATGACATCAGCATCTTATTTGCTTAAGCCATGCAGTAAATTCGCGCCAAATTGGTAAGTTTGAACTGCTATAACTTTGACACTAATAGCCTCATTTCCATGAAACTTGGCATGTGCATGCCCGATACTGTCTTCTGTGTCCCCTAGAATAAACTTAAGGGGGGGGGGGGAGTTTCAGTTAATTTCTAAAAGCTGGTACTACTGGTAAGTTTACTGGCACAATTGGTAAAGTTTATTTGAACAAATATCGGAATGGGACATATTTTCAGGCCTAGATCTCATATAAGCGAAACACGCTGATTTTTTTCAGATTTTTGATTGGTTTGGAGGATGTACATTTGAGTTTCAGAAAGAGTCCTGTCTCACTTGAAGTCTGCACATTTTGACTCCTTACACGTGCACTTTACGTAATTTACGCCAAAAATAATATCAGTTCTAATCGAGACCTTTCATTTGATACGCCACACGACTATTATTGGTGAAATAAAATGTAAATCCCCCTTTACATGTATGAAGAGCCTCGCTTTAAACCCCACGTAAATTTATGCCGCTCACGGTATGCGTGGGATTTCATAGTTCCCACACGTCCACCAAATTTCGTTCGGAATCTTCCCGAAGAGTAATTTTATTTTTATTTATTTTTATTTGAAATATATCTGCCTCGGGTTTATTTTCCAGTGTGTTCCATAAGTCCTCTATAACATTTACATCTGGAGACTGTGTTAGAGTTTCCCACTTTTGTTTCAAGTCATCTTCTTGGCTAAACATGTGATCCGCAGATAGGCCCAAAATGTCTACGCTTCTGTGAAGACGACATTATTTATGGTCATATTATTATAGGCTTTGTAGTCATATTAATATAGGCTTTGTGGTCCATGTTCCCATCGAAAATGTGGAAGTAGGAATTAGATTCTTTTCGTCCATTTCACAGTTTTGCTTCCTCCATATTTTTGTTTTACCATCCGATTAATTTAATTAATTAATTTTTGGGGTCGCCGACCGACTGTACTTGCTAAGATTTTTATTACTAAAATATCTACTGGCAACTCAACAATTTCTCTAGCAGTACAAGCGAGAACCGCCTATAAATATTTGTTTGTATCATCATCAACGGCGCAACAACCGGTATCCGGTCTAGGCCTGCCTTAATAAGGAACTCCAGACATCCCGGTTTTGCGCCGAGGTCCACCAACTCGATATCCCTAAAAGCTGTCTGGCGTCCTGACCTACCCCATCGCTCCATCTTAGGCAGGGTCTGCCTCGTCTTCTTTTCCTACCATAGATATTGCCCTTATAGACTTTCCGGGTGGGATCATCTTCATCCATACGGATTAAGTGACCCGCCCACCGTAACCTATTGAGCCGGATTTTATCCACAACCGGACGGTCATGGTATCGCTCATAGATTTCGTCATTGTGTAGGCTACGGAATCGTCCATCCTCATGTAGGGGGCCAAAAATTCTTCGGAGGATTCTTCTCTCGAACGCGGCCAAGAGTTCACAATTTTTCTTGCTAAGAACCCAAGTTTCCGAGGAATACATGAGGACTGGCAAGATCATAGTCTTGTACAGTAAGAGCTTTGACCCTATGGTGAGATGTTTCGAGCGGAACAGTTTTTGTAAGCTGAAGTAGGCTCTGTTGGCTGACAACAACCGTGCGCGGATTTCATCATCGTAGTTGTTATCGGTTGTGATTTTCGACCCTAGATAGGAGAAATTGTCAACGGTCTCAAAGTTGTATTCCCCTATCCTTATTCTTGTTCGTGTTTGTGTTTGACCAGTGCGGTTTGATGTTGTTGGTTGATTCGTCTTCGGTGCTGACGTTGCCACCATGTATTTTGTCTTGCCTTCATTGATGTGCAGCCCAAGATCTCGCGCCGCCTGCTCGATCTGGATGAAGGCAGTTTGAACGTCTCGGGTGGTTCTTCCCATGATGTCGATATCGTCAGCATAGGCCAGTAGTTGGGTAGACTTAAAGAGGATCGTACCTCTTCCATTCACCTCAGCATCACGGATCACCTTCTCGAGGGCCAGGTTAAAGAGGACGCATGATAGCGCATCCCCTTGTCGTAGACCGTTTGTATACATATATTTATATGGCTGTATATCTAATAGGGAGGTTTATTGTTATTTCGTTTGGCGATGTATTCCAAAATACTTTATAATCTTATATTCTAAAAAATAATATGTTACTACTCAAAACCAAAATATAGAAAATAAAAATGAAGAGAATTAATTTATTGGCATTCTGTTTTTATGAGAAATGCTACTCTTAATCTCCTACTACTTCTTCTTTTTCTTCAGCCTATATCCCGTTCCCAGGCGAGGTGGACTCGTCATGATCGGTTTCGCCATTTTATTTTACAAATGCCTGATCTAGATGCAATCTCGAGGGGCCAGCGACCAATCTTGGTAAGTGAATTTTCTTTAGCGCCAATTACGTGATCATACCATCGAAGACGCCACCCTCGCAATTTTTCCACCATCTGTGCAGCCCCATTTCGATCACGGATATTCCCATTTCGGATGTGATCAAAACTTGTCACACCACTAGTCTAACGCAACATCTTCGTTTCCATTACCGCAAGACGCTGTTCATTGCCTTTTATAGTTGGCCAACACTGAGAACCATAGAGAGGGACAGGACAGACGACATTACGGTAAATTTTAGATTTGATACGTTCGTTAATACGTCGATCATAAAGAACACCAGTTGTGGAACGCCACTCCTTCCAGGTTGCGTTAATGCGTGAAGCAATATCATAACGCATCCATTGACTGATAGCGTTGAACCGAGGTATTTAACTCCTCAGTTCTGGACAGGTCACTGCCGCTGATAGTGATTGTGCATGTTTCACAGGGATTGGTCGGAAAAAAATCAGCTTTTATTATTTATTCAGTCTGAGACCGTGTTGCATGAGGCGATCATTCCATTTTTGGACAAGTTGCTCGAGATCATTTTCGCTGTTAGATGCTAGGAAAACATCATCTGAATAAAGTAGTGTATAGAGCGCTGGACGTTGGATGTCCCACGTGACGGTGTCCATATTACTCACTATCAACAAAGAAACTAAAATAAAGCACAAATTTATAATTTTCAATCATCGAAACAGCAAACGAAAAACAACCAGAAGGTAAAGACATAATGAGGGCTCACAGAAAGCTGCAATCCTAATACGATCTCAAGGACATTAACGGTAAAACAGAGCTGAGTCTGTCAGAAGTTCAGGATATAATAATACTATATTTCCACATTTTAGAAATTTACCCGGGAGAAGTACAAAATTTGGCATGCGTGTAATGAAGAACATAATGCGCAGTTTGGTCAAGTTTGAAGGAAATCCAAGTATTATTAACAAAGTTATAGGGAGTGAAACTTTAGAATTTTTTGTAAATTCTGTGCACTCTACAACCTGCATGACGTCATCATCACATATCAATTCGTCGAAATCAGTTCTTATGAATTGGGTCGCAGAGAATTATTTTGTTTTAGTTTTTTAGTTATTTTTCAACCAGACATGTGTGTATGTATAAGATATAAGAAGTAAATCGGAAATATGGGTGCGATCAATTTTTATATGTGCATATATGTGTACAATATTCGAAAATATGCAGTTTGGTTCTTTAGAGTGAGTGTAATATCTACGGCTGTAATATGTACGTATGTCTCGTAGTTTGGAAAAATATGAAGGAATATGTTGGATTTGTAACTATATACGGATAGAAAAATGTGCGTTGAAATTTCTTACATAAGATGAATACAAAACCTTTATACCCAAAGTGCGAGTTTTCGGTATTCCGACTTGTTTTGACTTGAATGCAGTCGCGAGGCTTTCAAATTGCCATCTAGCGCGCAGGCCATTGTAGTATCGGCTAGCTTTGTGGTCATTCCCATCGACTTTAATATTGAGGCTAATTTTGACAGTAGATTCTCGCAACCGCAAGTTACCTCACAACACTATCGAAGACACTTCTCTCACAATTTTTCCACGATCGATGTAATCGCAATTTTCCACGATCGATGGATTGCGGATATTCTCATTCCATGTCATAACTTCGTATTAGGCATCGAAAATTCTGCTTTATTCAGAGGCCTTGAAGCATCTTCTTATTTTTCTTTAGCGTTTGTCCACTTCATAATCAGGGTCGGCCCTTCGTGGTCAGTTGCGCCATTCTTTTTTATAATTTACCTGTTCTGGAGCAGTCGCGATTTAATTTTTATGCGCTCCAATGGGCATCTCACATTCAACATCTACCGGAAACTGACGAACACCCAACGAACTATCCGTAACACCTCGTTCCATAATGACCAGCAAAAGACTCTTGACTATCCTTCTCTCACCAGAACACCATTGTAAGAATAACAACAACCGGTATCCGGTTTAGGCCTGCCTTAATAAGGAACTCCAGACATACCGGTTTTGCGCCGAGGTCCACCAATTCCATATTCCTAAAAGCTGTCTGACGTCCTGACCTACGCCATCGCCCCATCTCAGGCAGGGTTTGTCTCGTCTTTTTTTTCTACCATAGATATTGTCCTTATAGACTTTCCGGGCTGGATCATCCTCATCCATACCGATTAAGTGACCCGCCCACCGCAACTTGTTGAGCCAGATTTTACCCACGACCTGACAGTCGTGGTATCACTCATAGTTTTCGTCGTTATGTAGGCTACGGAATCATCCACCCTCATGTAGGGGGGCTAAAAATTCTTCGGAGGATTCTTCTCTCGAACGCGGCCAAGAGTTCGCAATTCTTCTTGCTAAAAACCCAAGTCTCTGAGAAATACATGAGGACTGGCAAAATCATTGTCTTGTAAAGTAAGAACTTTGACCCCATGGTGAGACCCTTCGAGCGAAATAGCTTTTATAAGCTGAAATAAGCTCTGTTTCTCCCCCGGATTTCATAGTTGTAGCTGTTATCGGTTGTGATTTTCGACCCTAGATAGGAGAAATTATCGACGGTCTCAAGGTTGTATTCTCCTATCCTTATTCTTCCCGTTTGACCAGTGCGGTTTTATATTGTTGGTTGGTTGGTTTTCAGTGCCGACGTTGCCAGCATATATTTTGTCT
Source organism: Hermetia illucens (assembly GCF_905115235.1). NCBI lineage: Eukaryota > Metazoa > Arthropoda > Insecta > Diptera > Stratiomyidae > Hermetia > Hermetia illucens. Next base: position 108,864,850 of record NC_051851.1, on the reverse strand, counting down.
TGCCTTCATTGATGTGCAGCCCAAGATATCGCGCCGCCTGCTCGATCTGGATGAGGGCAGTTTGTACATCTCGGGTCGTACTTCCCATGATGTTGATATCGTCAGCATAGGCCAGTAGTTGGGTGGACTTAAAGAAGATCTTACCCCTCGCATTTACCTCAGCATCACAGATCACTTTCTCCAGGCCAAGGTTGAAGAGGACGAATGATAGAGCACCCCCTCGTCGTAGACCGTTGTTGATGTCCAATGGTCTTGAGAGTGATCCTGCTGCTTTCATCTGGCCTCCCATATTGGTCAAGGTCAGCCTAGTCAGTGTTTTCAATTTCGTTGGAATACCGAATTCTCTTTAAAGTCGATAAAAAGATAGTGCAACTGATGTCCATATTCCAATAGTTGTTCCATCGCTTACCGCAGAAAGAAAATCTGATCTGCTGCTGATTTGCCTGATGTTGTCAATCAACAATACATGCGAAAATGAAAAGAACGGTAATTTCTTACAAATAAAGTGGGCGAGATGATTCGATTCCATTAGCCACCCATTATTGTTTGTGTTAAGTAATCTTTTCAAAGTGTTTAACTGAAATAAGCAGAGCGAGCACAGCCAAAACCCTAGATCACAATTCATTTAATAAGATGTATCGGCACTAAACGGATCGGACTTGCAAATATATTGGGGAAGCTTTTGAAGTTTTTAACACTATTTCTCTAAATAATTTACGAGATAATGGTGTGGAGCTTCTCAAATTTGTTAATTTTTAAGATTTTGTGTTTGTCTGTCTGTCCGTCACACGCATTTTTCTCGGAGACGGTTATAGCGATTGACCCCAAATTTGGGAGCAAGGTGGGAACTGTTTAAGCTCACGCATATAGTGGGTTACATCCTTTTACGTCGAATTGAGGGGGGGGGGGAATATAAGATATCCCGCCTTGAATGTCCAAAAGTTTGCGTTGGACAAACTGAAAGATTGGTGACCACAAGATTTGCAGAATATCTAAGGAAGACAGAAACAACGGGAAACAAGTCGGAATACCGGAAGCTTGCGCTTCAGGTATAAAGGTTTTGTGTTCATCTTCTTCTTCTTCTTACAAATCCAACATATTCCTTCATCATTCATTCATTTATTCTCTTCCAAACTGCAAGATATACGCACATATTACACCCATAGATGTTATCCTCACCCTAAGCAAACAAACTGATTATTTCCGAATACTGTACATATATATGCACGTATATAAATTGATCGTATCCATATTTCCGATTTACTTCGTGTACAAAAGCATACAAATGTACACATATAGTACGTATATTAGATACGGCTGGTTTAATGTACAAATATATCTATCTGAATTAGACACTACCCGCAAACTTCATTAGCACGCATATACTATATACCTAAATACATACACGTCTGTTTGGAGTAATTGATGTTCATATACAAATGACCAAAAACCTGAAAGAAAATAATTCTTTCCGACCTCATTCATAAGAACTCATTTCGTTATGCTATTGATGAATTGAAATGTGATGATCACGTCATACAGGTTTTAGAATGTAAGAAATTTTAAAAAAATAGTAAAGTTTCACCCTCTATGACTTTGTTAATAATAAATGCTTGGATTTTCTTCAAACCTGACCTCAATCGTAGGCCTAACTTTTGCCAGCCCTGCACTGGCACGTGGTATTTCTTGGTGCTTTAGCAAGCACTACACCCACAGCGATCACCATGCAATCTTCTTTGGGCTATGGGTGCCATCATGCCCGAAACCGAGAAAGATGTCAGGCTAGTCCGCTAAAGCTCTGGATCTATCATGCGCCTTCTTTAACCTGGCCTTCGAGAAAGTGATCCGTGATGCTGAAGTAAATGCAAGAGGTACGATCCTTTTTAAGTCCACTCAACTACTGGCCTATGCTGATGACATCATGGGAAGAACCACCCGAGACGTACAAACTGCCTTCATCCAGATCGAGCAGGCGGCGCGATATCTTCGGCTGCACATCAATGAAGGCAAGACAAAGTATATGATGGCAACGTCAGTACCGAAAACCAAGCAACCAACAACATCAAACTGCACTGGTTAAACAGGAAGAATAAGGATAGGAGAATACAACTTTGAGACCGTTGATAATTTCTCCTATCTAGGGTCGAAAATCACAACCGATAATCGATACGATGATAACATCCGCGCACGGTTGTTGTCAGCCAACAGAGCCTATTTCAGCTTACAAAGACTGTTCCGCTCGAAACGTCTCACCATGGGGTCAAAGTTCTTACTGTACAAGACAATGTTCTTGGCAGTCCCCATGTATTCCTCGGAGACTTGGGTTCTTAGCAAGAAGAATTGCGAACTCTTGGGCGCGTTCGAGAGAAGAATCCTCCGTTACGGTGTAACCATCCGTATGGATGAGGATGATCTCACCCGGAAAGTCCATATCTATGGTAGAAAAAGAAAACGAGGCCAACCCTGCCTAAGATGGAACGATTGCGTAGGTCAGGACGCCAGACAGCTTTTAGGAATGTCGAATTGGTGGATCTCGGCGCAAAACCGGGATGTATGGAGTTCCTTATTAAGGCAGGCCTAGACCGTATACCGGTTGTTGCGCCGTTGATGATGATGATGAATGATACACTAAGGTATGGCATTCGAAGAATATTGTGTAAAATGCTCATGAAGAAATATTAAACAAGTCGGGAAACTGGAAGCTTGAAGCTTCAGGTATTAAAGGTTTTGTGTTTGCCTATGTGAGGAGCGATGAGTGCATGACAGTTCTTTGTGTACATAGTTAAAAATTCAATTGCTCTCTATTTTTTGGAAAGCGATTTAAATAAATCATTTGATGAATAGCATTGTGTTGATAATAGTCAACCTCATACGCTTCACAGTCGAAGTTTAATATTATTAGCAAATGTGAAAAACTTAATGTACAACAGTGTTTGTATCTACCGGAATACCGGAAGCTGGCACTTCGGGTATAAAGGTTTTTTTCCATTCATATATGGCTAACAACCCTTCATATTTTTTGCAAACTACAAGAAATACGTAGATATTACAGACGTAGATATTATGCTCAACCAAAACCAACATTGTCTATTCCGGAATACTATACTTACTCATGCACGTATATAAATTGATCTTGCACATATTTCGATTTACTTCGTGCATAGAATCACTCATATACAGTACGTATATTGAATACCGCTGGTTTAATGTGTTATACCTTATGTTATCCTTTATGCAAGTGCCAAATTTGGCACCTCTAGCATGAACATAATGGAGGTTTCTAGAATTGAATCATCTCGCCCAATTTATTCTTTTCATTTTCGCATGTATTGTCGATTGATAATATATTTTTTCTAATCTGATATTAAAACGCAACGCCGTCTCCGTCACTAGTAGCCATTTTTTATTCAACAGTGTTGGATGTATACTGGCTGACGAAATTGAATGATGAATGGTGAATTGAAAGTAATATATTATTTGATAGTCTAATTGTTAATTAATTCATTATAATATTTTATTGAAACCTAAATAAGGGCGAGTTGCAGTTACCTAAATCAGAATTTAATTTAGTATTTACTGGTTACCTGCTAACCCCACAGGCTTGCGTATCCGTCCAACAGAGTGTCAATGTCAATATAGTGTCCTTCCCCTAACATAGTATATGTTTGGCTACCATGGATTTGGTAGCTTTTCTACTTTTTAAGGGTTTGTGTGAAACAAAACCTTATTAGAATCGAGTCGATGTCTGTCTGTGTGAATATTCTTTTTTTTTGTGGAGGTGGAAATCTTCAAAAGGCACTGGCCTGGACACGCCAGCGTGTGGGACTTTTACCCACTAAAAGCACCCCCGACTCCCCCCAAGCCCCGTGGAACCACCGTACGGTATTACATCACGGCCGGAGTCAGCTCATTTTAGCTTGGTCCCCTTTCGTCTCTATGCGCGCTTTTCTGGTCTCCTCTGCCTTTCGCAGTTTGCTATGGATAAGCTACGACCATGGAGTTGATCGCATCCCAGTCTTTCTGACATGTTAGCATTCTTCGCACCAGATTCTCTGGTACAAGCACCTCTCCTAGAGTCTCCTCTAGGTTCTTCCTTTCCTCCACAAACCTTGGACAGCGGAAAAATACATGCTCTGGGTCTCCATCGCAGTTTGGGAGAATCGGGTGAAGTATCTAGTTTAAACCTTAACAGGTACTGGCGATGATTATAATTAATCTCACCGTGCCCTCTCTAGCCACTGCTTGATGGCTTGGATGAGCCTGTGTCTCCACCGACACTTTCCCGAGCGTTCCCAACGTTCTTGCCATCTATTTAGAGATCTCTCCTTTTCGGCGTTTTTCGTCTGCGATAAAGGAGAGATAGACTTCGCACTATATATATTCGTCATCTCATCTGCCAGGATGTCATTCCAGAGACGACGAATGCTGCATCATCTGAGATAGTCCTGAATGCCGAGCACAGTTTGTTAGCGTTAGATGTAATCTGCAATGCCTTTCCCCAAACTGGAGTTGCATAGAGCAGAATCGAACTCACTATCTTAGCTATAAGCAACCTGGAAGCATGCCGTGGCCCTCCCACGTTCGGCATCATTCTTGCCAGGGCCATACTCGCAGTGGATGCTTTGTCGTAGACATGCCGCACGTGTGGCTTATAGCTAAGCTACCCATCTATCATCACTCCCAAGTATTTGATCGCAGGCTTAGAAGTGATGATATGATTCCCCATTTGAATACGGGCAAAATTTCTTTTACGGCACTTGGTGATGAGGGCCGCTTCCGTTTTTTTCTCCGCAAGTGTCAGACCAGAGCTCTCTAGCCAACCCTTAACAGCACTGACCGCCTCGCATCAGTATAACTCAGCATCTTCGAGATGCTTTGCGACAACAACCAGCGCTATATCATCGGCGTAGCCCACCACCGTGGCTTCCTCCGGAAGGGGAAGATTAAAAACACAGCAGTGGACCCAGTACGGAGCCCTGTGGAACACGCGCGGAGACAACGTACTCCTGGGGTCCATCATCGGTGTCATACCAAAGACTCCGTTCTTGTAAATAGCTGTTGAGGCCTCCCTGGCTCTCAACAACCGGGAGTAATCTATTATAGATTACTCGCTCTAGCATCTAGCATCCACAGTGTCCAAAAGACAAATAGGTCTGTAGGAGGTTGGCTCACCTGGAGGTTTGCCAGCCTTAGGCAGTAGCACCAACTTCTGTCGTTTCCATGATGCAGGAAATATCCCCTCGGACATGCACGCTTATAACAACTCAGGGAACATGTCCGGTCTGGATTTCACGGCAAACTTAAGGGCCTTATTCGGCACGCCATCTAGACCCGGAGCTTTGTTATCTCCTATCCTAGCGCAGATCTCCAGCAGCTCGTCACTGGTGACTGGCGGTATTGCCGTGTCGTTCAGAGGTCGCTAAAAGCTGTCTATGCCCTCCTCTTGATGAGGGAATAACCCCTGGATAATTTTTAACAAGAGTGAAGAGCACGTGATCTGTGGAGATGATCGAACTCTGAATCGCCCCATCACGATTCTGTAGGCGCTGCCCCACGGGTTTACGTCCGCTTCTAAACATATTTTTGCGCGACAAGTCTCCTTACCCCGATTGGCCAGTGTGAGACTGCACTGGGGTACTTGCTTCTTGTATCGGTTCATGTCCTAAAAGAGGACAAATAAAGTAAATTATATTATAATAAACCGACTTGCGCGTTTTTATTTTATTGTGGTTAGAACTTTTATTAACCGCGAACGTTTTAACCAAAATAAAATAAAAACGCGCAAGTCGGTTTATAATATAATTTACTTTATTTGCCCTCTTTTAGGACATGAACCGATACAAGAAGCAAGTACCCCAGTGCAGTCTCACACTGGCCAATCGGGGTAAGGAGACTTGTCGCGCAAAAATATGTTTAGAAGCGGACGTAAACCCGTGGGGCAGCGCCTACAGAATCGTGATGGGGCGATTCAGAGTTCGATCATCTCCACAGATCACGTGCTCTTCACTCTTGTTAAAAATTATCCAGGGGTTATTCCCTCATCAAGAGGAGGGCATAGACAGCTTTAGCGACCTCTGAACGACACGGCAATACCGCCAGTCACCAGTGACGAGCTGCTGGAGATCTGCGCTAGGATAGGAGATAACAAAGCTCCGGGTCTAGATGGCGTGCCGAATAAGGCCCTTAAGTTTGCCGTGAAATCCAGACCGAACATGTTCCCTGAGTTGTTATAAGCGTGCATGTCCGAGGGGATATTTCCTGCATCATGGAAACGACAGAAGTTGGTGCTACTGCCTAAGGCTGGCAAACCTCCAGGTGAGCCAACCTCCTACAGACCTATTTGTCTTTTGGACACTGTGGATGCTAGATGCTAGAGCGAGTAATCTATAATAGATTACTCCCGGTTGTTGAGAGCCAGGGAGGCCTCAACAGCTATTTACAAGAACGGAGTCTTTGGTATGACACCGATGATGGACCCCAGGAGTACGTTGTCTCCGCGCGTGTTCCACAGGGCTCCGTACTGGGTCCGCTGCTGTGTTTTTAATCTTCCCCTTCCGGAGGAAGCCACGGTGGTGGGCTACGCCGATGATATAGCGCTGGTTGTTGTCGCAAAGCATCTCGAAGATGCTGAGTTATAATGATGCGAGGCGGTCAGTGCTGTTAAGGGTTGGCTAGAGAGCTCTGGTCTGACACTTGCGGAGAAAAAAACGGAAGCGGCCCTCATCACCAAGTGCCGTAAAAGAAATTTTGCCCGTATTCAAATGGGGAATCATATCATCACTTCTAAGCCTGCGATCAAATACTTGGGAGTGATGATAGATGGGTAGCTTAGCTATAAGCCACACGTGCGGCATGTCTACGACAAAGCATCCACTGCGAGTATGGCCCTGGCAAGAATGATGCCGAACGTGGGAGGGCCACGGCATGCTTCCAGGTTGCTTATAGCTAAGATAGTGAGTTCGATTCTGCTCTATGCAACTCCAGTTTGGGGAAAGGCATTGCAGATTACATCTAACGCTAACAAACTGTGCTCGGCATTCAGGACTATCTCAGATGATGCAGCATTCGTCGTCTCTGGAATGACATCCTGGCAGATGAGATGACGAATATATATAGTGCGAAGTCTATCTCTCCTTTATCGCAGACGAAAAACGCCGAAAAGGAGAGATCTCTAAATAGATGGCAAGAACGTTGGGAACGCTCGGGAAAGTGTCGGTGGAGACACAGGCTCATCCAAGCCATCAAGCAGTGGCTAGAGAGGGCACGGTGAGATTAATTATAATCATCGCCAGTACCTGTTAAGGTTTAAACTAGATACTTCACCCGATTCTCCAAACTGCGATGGAGACCCAGAGCATGTATTTTTCCGCTGTCCAAGGTTTGTGGAGGAAAGGAAGAACCTAGAGGAGACTCTAGGAGAGGTGCTCGTACCAGAGAATCTGGTGCGAAGAATGCTAACATGTCAGAAAGACTGGGATGCGATCAACTCCATGGTCGTAGTTATCCATAGCAAACTGCGAAAGGCAGAGGAGACCAGAAAAGCGCGCATAGAGACGAAAGGGGACCAAGCTAAAATGAGCTGACTCCGGCCTGTGATGTAATACCGTACGGTGGTTCCACGGGGCTTGGGGGGAGTCGGGGGTGCTTTTAGTGGGTAAAAGTCCCACACGCTGGCGTGTCCAGGCCAGTGCCTTTTGAAGATTTCCACCTCCACAAAAAAAAAAGAATATTCACACAGACAGACATCGACTCGATTCTAATAAGGTTTTGTTTCACACAAACCCTTAAAAAGTAGAAAAGCTACCAAATCCATGGTAGCCAAACATATACTATGTTAGGGGAAGGACACTATATTGACATTGACACTCTGTTGGACGGATACGCAAGCCTGTGGGTTAGCAGGTAACCAGTAAATACTAAATTAAATTCTGATTTAGGTAACTGCAACTCGCCCTTATTTAGGTTTCAATAAAATATTATAATGAATTAATTAACAATTAGACTATCAAATAATATATTACTTTCAATTCACCATTCATCATTCAATTTCGTCAGCCAGTATACATCCAACACTGTTGAATAAAAAATGGCTACTAGTGACGGAGACGGCGTTGCGTTTTAATATCAGATTAGAAAAAATATATTATCAATCGACAATACATGCGAAAATGAAAAGAATAAATTGGGCGAGATGATTCAATTCTAGAAACCTCCATTATGTTCATGCTAGAGGTGCCAAATTTGGCACTTGCATAAAGGATAACATAAGGTATAACACATTAAACCAGCGGTATTCAATATACGTACTGTATATGAGTGATTCTATGCACGAAGTAAATCTGAAATATGTGCAAGATCAATTTATATACGTGCATGTGTAAGTATAGTATTCCGGAATAGACAATGTTGGTTTTGGTTGAGCATAATATCTACGTATTTCTTGAAGTTTGCAAAAAATATGGAGGGTTGTTAGCCATATATGAATGGAAAAAAACCTTTATACCCGAAGTGCCAGCTTCCGGTATTCCGGTAGATACAAACACTGTTGTACATTAAGTTTTTCACATTTGCTAATAATATTAAACTTCGACTGTGAAGCGTATGAGGTTGACTATTATCAACACAATGCTATTCATCAAATGATTTATTTAAATCGCTTTCCAAAAAATAGAGAGCAATTGAATTTTAACTATGTACACAAAGAACTGTCATGCACTCATCGCTCCTCACATAGGCAAACACAAAACCTTTAATACCTGAAGCTTCAAGCTTCCAGTTTCCCGACTTGTTTAATATTTCTTCATGAGCATTTTACACAATATTCTTCGAATGCCATACCTTAGTGTATCATTCATCATCATCATCAACGGCGCAACAACCGGTATACGGTCTAGGCCTGCCTTAATAAGGAACTCCATACATCCCGGTTTTGCGCCGAGATCCACCAATTCGACATTCCTAAAAGTTGTCTGGCGTCCTGACCTACGCAATCGCTCCATCTTAGGCAGGGTTGGCCTCGTTTTCTTTTTCTACCATAGATATGGACTTTCCGGGTGAGATCATCCTCATCCATACGGATGGTTACACCGTAACGGAGGATTCTTCTCTCGAACGCGCCCAAGAGTTCGCAATTCTTCTTGCTAAGAACCCAAATCTCCGAGGAATACATGGGGACTGCCAAGAACATTGTCTTGTACAGTAAGAACTTTGACCCCATGGTGAGACGTTTCGAGCGGAACAGTCTTTGTAAGCTGAAATAGGCTCTGTTGGCTGACAACAACCGTGCGCGGATGTTATCATCGTATCGATTATCGGTTGTGATTTTCGACCCTAGATAGGAGAAATTATCAACGGTCTCAAAGTTGTATTCTCCTATCCTTACTCTTCCTGTTTAACCAGTGCAGTTTGATGTTGTTGGTTGCTTGGTTTTCGGTACTGACGTTGCCATCATATACTTTGTCTTGCCTTCATTGATGTGCAGCCGAAGATATCGCGCCACCTGCTCGATCTGGATGAAGGCAGTTTGTACGTCTCGGGTGGTTCTTCCCATGATGTCATCAGCATAGGCCAGTAGTTGAGTGGACTTAAAAAGGATCGTACCTCTTGCATTTACTTCAGCATCACGGATCACTTTCTCGAAGGCCAGGTTAAAGAAGGCGCATGATAGGGTGTCCCCTTGTCGTAGATCGTTGTTGATGTCCAATGGTCTTGAGAGTGATCCTGCTGCTGAGGGTCAGGCTAGTCAGTCTTATCAATTTCATCAGGATACCGAATTCTGTCATGGCTGTTTACAGTTTTACCCTGGCTATGCTATCATCGCTTGCCTGGAGGGAAGCCTCTTTGGTATGGGCCAATGATGTTCTGGGCGTATGGGGCTATCCGGCCTAGCAAGATAGAGGAGTATATGTTATAGATGGTACTCAGCAATGTGATACCTCCGACCTAGTGTATCATTGGTTTTAATAAATAGATTTTAACTGTGTCGTCAAAAAATACTCAAATGTGTTCATTTTTCCGCGTTCACGTTCCCCCTGGTCTTCAATACCGAAGTCGTGTTCTACAATTTTCTGAAAAGTAAAGTTCGAAGTGTGGCGAAGTTGACCTCGAGCAACTTGTTCAAAAATAGAATGATAATCTCATGCAACACGGTATCAGATTGAATTTGAATAAAGCAGACATTTTTACGATCGATCCTAATGAAGCGTACACTATCAACGTCAGTGACCTGCCCAGAACTGAATGATTTAAATATCTCGAATCACAGTCCAAAAGCGGGCTACATGAATATTTACATGACTCGTTGGACGGCAAATTTTAACTGAAAATGATCGGATTGTTGTCCATGAAGCAGATGCTCTTAAGGCCTACTGCAAGGAGAAAACGTGGACGGGCTGTCAATCAAATTTTTGTAAAAAAAAAACTGACTTCTTGCATAACTGATTTTTTGCAAAATATTCTGCACGAGCTACAAATACAGAACAAATATTACCAGAAGGCTATTCGGATTTGGCTGGGAAGTCATTGCCCGTCTCTCTTACAGTCCTGTCGCCAATAATCAATGTTTATGTAGAATCTGCTGCGCACAGTATTTCGGTTATAATAACGGATAGTTATTATCAAATGCGAATTAAATGCACATGCCTGCACCTTGTCTGGGTGGGGCTGTATTCCTTCAGAGGAAATGGGGTGGCCGAGGAATCTAACCTGCTTTTAAAGGAATTTGCATTTCTCAACGTTCAGGATTAAACCGGCCTCAAGGAGACGTTGAAAAATGCACTCGAGCTGGGCTAAGTGCTCAGACTCAGTGAAAGAAAGTGCGGAAAACATCGACTCCTCAGATGAAATTGCCCCGGCACATCTAGGAGGTATCGTTCCTTCAATTCCAGAGTCTGCGATTGTTGCGGGTAAGCTGCAAGCGCTCTGCCGGAGGTATTGTTGTCGTTGTCGTCGCCAAATGTTTTCAGCTCACTCCGATTCTGTGCTGAACTGGGCACGTTCGTCGGGTTGATGTGAATGCGGGGGGCTGTTTTCTTTCTGCTCCGATAGTGCGAGTTCCTCGGGGTCACCAATGTCTCCGCTTACCAATGTTTATGTAGAATCTGCTGCGGACAGTATTTCGGTTATAATAACGGATAGTTATTATCGAATGCAAATTAAATGCACATCGTTTGTTCTTTCGTCGTTCCCGATGTCCCGATATACGTACACTGCGCCTCCTAGAATCTAGACAATTCGTTTGTTTGTTTTTTGTTTATTATAAAATGAAAGGAGACAAAACAAAAGAAAATAAAATGTTAAATCGTCAATTTTTTCTAATCACACTTTGCTGTTCAAATATTTCACAAGATGCTGTAGCCATGAATAAGTGGAGAAGAAAAAACCATCACACGCGACTGCCTGCGGTAAAGGCTGGAGCAGAAGAGACCGGTTGATCTCCATGCGGTCCCTCCGCCTCCAACCAACGGCACTTTTTCACCGCTGACTCTCCACTCCTGTGGCGAGCTCTAAAACGCGCTCGCATTTGCAACATTCGAATGCTGCCAATCCTGCTGCGCCACAGCCCTGACATTACACCCAGTGATTTCTGTCTATTTCTGAAGTTGGAGCAGTACCTAGGCGGCATGAGAGGATTCGGTATCGCGACGAAATTATTAAAGTTAACTAGGCTGACCCTGACCAATGTGCGAGGCCAGATAAAAGCAGCAGGATCACTCTCGAGACCATTCAATACCAACAACGGTCTAAATCTATGAGGGATACGATGGCCGCTAGGTTGTGGATAAAATCCAGTTCAATAGGTTGCAATGGGCGAGTCACTTAGTCCGCATAGATGAGGAAGATCCAACCCGGATAGTCTATAAGGACAATATCTGCGGTAGAAAATGAAGACGAGGCAGACCCTGTCTGAGGTGGAGCGACAGATAGCTTTTAGGGATATCGGATTGGTGGATCTCGGCGCAAAACCGAGGTGTCTGGAATTCCTTATTAAGGCAGACCTAGATCGGACACCGGTTGTAGCGCCGTTTTTAATATGCAAATTTTACGTGTTTCCTGCAAATTTAAGCTTTTTGACAACCCCTTGTACTCCACCTAGCCTTCGGGCAACATTTCTTCTGATATTTTGCAGCCGCATTAGAAGTCAGTTTTTTTATGAAAATTTAACTGGTTTGACAGCCCGCTCAATTTTGCAGTTGGTCTTCTGATTGTCGGCTACAACAATCCAACAATTGCCAGGTAAAATTTCCAGTGCAACCGGTCCCTGTAAACTTTCGTGTAGCCAGCCCTTCGCCTATAAATGCTATCAGCCAATGGTGAATTGCACGCATTAGCGCAACCTGGATAAAGTTGGGTTCACAACTGGTATTCTTTGTGATTGATGTATCATCGAACGTTTCACATCCAAAATGTATCGTCGTGTTGCTCGCCCTGTTGCCTCTATGATTCTAAATGTTGACCGACTATAAAAGACAATGAACACCGTCTCGCGGAAATGGAGACAAGGATGCTGTGTTGGACCAGTGGCGTAACACGCCATGATCACATCCGAAAGGAGGATATTCACGATGGGGTTGCACCGACAGTGAAAAATTGCGAGAGAAGCGTCTTAGATTCGCACTAACGAAAGTTCGCTTGCCGAGATTGGTCTGGACTTCGAAGTTGATGAGAAACGACTAAAAGGTTGGTCGAAAGAACGGTGGCTTGATATGCTGAATGGTGACTCAAAAGCCTCTCTACTGGATCCAGATCAGGCCTTTGACAGAGCAACTTCCTCGACGATTACCTTTCTTGTCGTGGTGAGGGAGCTCAGTAGGGAAGATCCTCTAGGAAACGAGAGGTGACATCTGAAGCCAAACGGTAATCAAAACCTCAAGCCAAAGTGTGACTTCCGTATCGAGAGCTGAATAGTCGCAGGGGTTAAGATTTGGCCGTAAATGGTGAACTCTGAGTACCAGGCGACCTGAGTCTAAACGCAGATACTCCACTTTCTCAAGTGAGAACCAAGCTAATTGGGACCGAGTCCTAAACCGACGAGCCGGAGCAGGCCCCTTCTGCCAACACTCCTAACCCCAAGCTCCAATCCGCGCCACCTGCTGAGGCTAAAGTTTCTCTGTCCACGGACAGCAAACATCCTTCGAACAAGCCGTCTCCGATCAAACCACACCCCACAGGCTGTGCCAAGGTTGGGAGGGAAAAAATCGTTTGGGGCACTTGCGGTTAAGGGGAAATCGAAGCGACACCGGTCCTCGGACGATACCAACTCTTCGAAAAAACCATTGAAGGGGACATGCAGCCCTCGACGTCTTCATCTGAAGCGTAGATGAGTTGCCATACTTTGGTTAATGACCTATGTGATGGTGACACCACATCAGCTAATCTAAGCATAAAAAGTGCTCTACATATTTCCCCCTATGACGCAGAAAAAGTTCCCAGTGGGGCATTCCTCAGAGCTATCCAATATGCCAAAAGTAGGCATGGAGGTAATAGCAGGATGTGAGGTCAACGCTCACCACATATACTGGGGAAGTTCCAACATCATGCAAGAGGACCGACACTACTGGAGTATCTAGTAGGAACCCATCTGCAGACCCTTAAGTTGGGTAATGAATCAAATTTCTTCAACGTGGTCAGGACAGAGGTCATCGACATCAAGATGGCATCCCCTGACTTTGCGGCTCTGGTCGGAGAGTGGAGAATATCAAACGATATCCCACTCTCAAATCACAGTCGCATTGATTTCGTAATTGGCATGGATCCATCTCCACCCACTCCATTTCGGAATCCACGGAAGACAGATTGGGCAAGGTATAATATAAAATGGAACTGAGCGCCCAAGTCACGATCCCTGGGAAGCGCACAAAATCCATTGCTGAAGTTGAAAAGAAAACCTAGATGATCACAACTAGCATGAGAAAAGTTTTCGAAAAAAGCTGTCCACTCATGACCCCAAAACATCATGGTGGAACTTGGATTTAACAAAACAGAGAAGAACGACAAGGATGCTCCTCAATCGTGCTCTGAAGTGTGATTCAGCCGCTGGCTAGAATCGCTATAAAGAGACACAGAAGGCTAAACGATCATCATGGAGATGCTTTTGCGAAGGGACTAACTCGCTTGAGGCTACCTCAAAGCAGAAGCGGATTCTTGTTAAAGAGCGTGGCCAGAAGCTGGGTTATTTACATTTACAGAACGGGAGGTACATAAAAAGCGATGAAGAAACGACAAACCATTTACTTGAAGTGCACTTCCCATATCTTGGGGCCGACAGGTGCATACAACCGCCAACCGAGAGACTGGAATCTGGCATGCAAAGTAGTATCACTGGAGCGAGTAAAATGGACATTTAACTAGTTCCATAGATACAAGTCTGCAGGTCCGGATGGCATCATTCCTGCGCTAGTAATCGAGGGAATGGATTCCCTGGGTCGACATATTCGGAATATATATCGTGCAGGTCTAGCGCACGCTTATATTCCAATTAACTGGCGTGATGTGAAGGTGATATTTATTTCCATACCAGGGAAACCCACCTACATGGACGCAAAAACCTTCCGACCGATCAGTCTAACGTCCTTTCTACTAAAATGACCAGAAAGACTAGTAGATCGGTTCATAAGGGATACACAGATTCCTAAATGGCCACTTCACCATAGGCAACACACCTACCAGAAAGGAAAATCCACGGCGATGTCCGAAAAAGAATACTCCTTAGGCGCATTTATGGACATCGAAGGTGTCTTCAATTATGCCTCATTCGCGGCAATTTGTCATGCGGCAAAACAGCATAGCATCGAACCGCTGTTAATCATTTGGATCCTTCACATGCTAGAGTGGAGAAAAATCCACATATTGGTCGACCAGAAGTCGGTTGAGGCAGGATGTCTTAGGGACTGCCCGAGGAGGGGTTCTCTCTCCGCTGTTAGGGCTCCTGGTAATGGATATCTTACTGTGGTTCCTGTGGGCAAGTCTTCCCACAAGAATTTACGGACGATTTAGCCGTGATAATTACCAGCAAGTTTGCGGACATGAAATCCACAGTTGATGCTCCGCAATGGACTCACGGTGAACGCTAGGAAGACTGGACTAGTTATGCTCGCTAAGAACGACAGTTGGGCCAGCTATATGCTACCCACTTTAGCAGGGGCGGAAATCCAGCTGGCACAAACAGTGCAGTATTTAGGAATACATTTCTACTCCAAGCTAAGGTGGAGGCACCATATCCAGGAACAATATCAGAAATCCTGCAGATTGCTCTGGTGCTAATGGAATGCAATAGACGGCTTTCACCAAAACGGATACATTGGATAAAAACTCCTTTTAAATGTATGCATGCATCCTCTGGTGGCCGAGACTGAACTTTGCTAACGGCAGGAAACTGCTAACCCAGATTCAGAGGCCTGGTTGCCTAAATATTACTGAAGCAACGAGTATTCTTCCGATTGCGGCACTTGAAAATCCTAAATCTATCCCCCTTTGTCTTTTTGTTAACAAAGGTACTGCGAAGTTGAGCTACTTTGATGTAGAGTTCGGACCAATCTCCGCTAAGCGACTCCAACGTCCACCCTCAGCTGATACTGCTTTTAGGTTGTGGGAAGTCTGTAATAGTCTGAACCTTGTCTGGAAACGGATGGATTTTCTTAGGGGAAATCGTGTAACGAAAAAACTTCACCTGATTTTAAAGGAATTTGCATTTTTCAACGTTAAGTACAGGAGCCGCAAGTAGATTGGTATTTACTGAGAAACATGGAAAGGAAGTATACTTTAATGTTTTATGCCTTGATTTGTCACAAAATGCCACCTTACGCATAGAACAACCATTTTCCGCCATCAGGTGTTTGTCAACTAACCGGCGGTTCCATTCCTTCGATCATGTTTGCAAATAAAGTCACACGCGGATGTGTTCCACAAACATTGGAATTTCGCCAGCAATTTCCAGGTCTTCGAAAGATTTAAAGGTTTGAGCAACGCGCGATTTAGAGCTGAGAAGTAATTAAGAATGGTAAAAGTGGTAGAGATTATAAAGTTAGTTTGTAAGAAAAGCTAGGGAAAGTTAAATGTATAAATAGATTTTGTAAATATAATAATTTCTTGGAAACATACGCGGTCAATCTTCTCATTTTGCCAGATTTGTGGAAAGGACGCAGATAAAATATAAAAAATATTATTTTCAGCTTCTCCTTCGGACGAACAACTATGGCAACAGAAACAATGGCCCTTGTTAGTGTGTGCCCCAAATTTCAATAAGCAGGATCCGTGATTATTGCCTGCTTGCTCCCAAATTGTGTGAGAGTTAGGAAAAGTTGTGGTTTCCAATCGTACAAACCGGTGACTCAATTGGCCCAGAGAGAATATTGTTTCTTGGTGTTCCGATTTTATTGATTTATGTACGGAGTTGAATTAAACTCCATGATTATTGTGCTTATACTCCTAAATTTTGTAGGAGTTTAGGAAGTTTGTTGTGGTCCACTCTAGTGAGTTGTATCCGGAGCCCAAGTTTAGCTCCTGGTTATTGTTCCTGCGCTTCCAGGTTCTGTGGGAGTTTAGGCAATTTGTAGTTTGTTCTCCACGCTGGTGAAATATAACGGGAATCTTAGTTAAGCTCCTGGTTATTGTGCCTGCGCTTTCAAATTGTGTGTGGGAGTTTCGGAAAATTTGAAGGTTAAGCTAAAAGTTAATTTACCAAAGGCCTGGGCTCCTATTCGTCTTGAGGGATTTCTGTCCAACTGTTTGCTTTTGATATTTGTCTGTTTGAGAGGTCAAACCCAACCGCTCAACCGTCTGATCCAAAAGCCGCTCTCTGTATTTGCAACACCTACGAGTTCCAGGTATTGACCGACACTTAACAGAAACGGATGGATAAAGCCCCAAGGGGCTCCAGCAAGTTTCAGCAACATGGAGGTGATCATGGGATGGGGAGGCACACAACTAAAGATTGGCTATCCTGGAATCCTTCCTATCGTCCACGGCCCTTCCCGTCGGTGTCAGAGATACCCGCTTTTAGTAGAGATTTGATTCAACTTGAGTTGTTCCGCAGCATTTTTAATTCCGTTTACGATGTGTCCGAAATTGGAAAAGAGGAAGCACTGATTATGCTGTAAAGTAAACTGAGGAGAGATGTGAAACGAATTGTGGAGCATCTGAGTGTATACGGAGAAAATTATGAAAAGACACGGATTGGATTGGCTATACAGAATCGCCGAGCGTTGATGGAAAAAAAAATGCAGGCTTTCATAGCTCTTCCGCTAGTCGCTCAAAAGAACCCCGCCATTACCGGAAAGGCTTTGGACACTATGCGTTCGGTAGCTGAGGAAAGCAGGATTTAACTGTGAGGAAGGAATTCCGTTAGTTCCTTTTTTTCTGAAGGGACAAATGGATGTCTCAAACCGAAGGAAATTTGAGTCCCCCCCTAAAAATCCTAAAGCTCCTCTAACCTCGGAAGATTTGGATCAGTTCATGGAGAACCGATTCATAATAATGTCTCCTAGTTGGGGTGGAGGTAGTGGTTCACCAAAATATCTGGCGTCTATGGAAAAAATAAATCGCATAGGGAAATTACCCTAGTGGCAAAGGCCACTGAGGACAGGAAGAAGCGCTTGGCATGGTTCATATGCATTCTGCAATGTCCAAAATTGATGCAGAGTTCAAACAAAATTGAAATACAGCGTCACTGCCAATTATGCATTTTCTGTGGTTCACACAAATATCGAAAGATGGCTTGCCCAGGCTAAAATATCTCAAATGTAAAGTTTATCATAGGCAGTATGAAACGATGCCCCACTCCCACCAGATCGGACAGAGAAGGCTTCTGTGGAAAAGAGCACACCATGCCGAAAATTCGCCCGCCTTAGCTTACTCCAGTACAGTTCTCCCAACAGCCTTAATTAGGGTCAGGATAATCTCAGTACGCTGCTTGGTGGATCAAAGGAGGCAGAGCACTGAGAATCTGGTCCAGAAGTTACGAATCATCCGAAAAAAACAAATGTGGAACATTCAGGATTGTGAGTAATTTCTGCAAGAAAGGTAGCCAAGTAGTGAGTCAATCGTTCAGCAACGGAACATGCGTCCCATTTTCCAATGTTGCTAGAGTCAACGAGAGTTGTTTCAAAAAAAAGGCTCTCAAAGCTGTAACGTTGCAAAGTGTGAGGCTAGGTGAAATCTCACAACACCGCCTTGTTCGCTGGTTCCCCACCACCGATTCCAATAATACGACAGCCAGTACAGTACCGGCCTGACAGTGATCCGCGACGGAGCCCGTTATCGCTTTTACCGCCGAAATTCGTCGATCATCAGCATTGCCCTCGCTCGAGATTATTACCGATTTGACTCAGGTACTCATTCACAGTTGAGACGTCTGGTATCCGACGTCAAATTATAATACAAATCCCACAGCTACCAGTGAGATTTGAACCGTGACCTTCCGTATGGCAGCCTCGTGCTCTAACCACTCAGCTATCCGGACACAAGCCTTAGTACTACAAAAATTCATACTCATTTCCAGTTCCAGTGTCCGGATAGCTGAGTGGTTATAGCACAAAGCTGTCGTACGGAAGGTCGCGGTTCAAATCTCGCTGGTGGCAGAGGGATTTGTATCGTGATTTGACGTCGGATGTCAGTCGACTCAGCTGTGAATGAGTAGCTGAGTCAAATCAGGGTAATAATCTCGGGCGAGCGCAATGCTGACCATGTCTCTTACAGTCTACTGTAGTGTGCCGTTAGCGTATTGAATGAAGTGCTCTAACACACTTCAAGGTCCTGATCCAATATGAATTGTTGCACCAACGATTATTATTATTTCCAGTTGATGTCCACGCTAAAGTTTTGGGCTCAAATTCAAATGGATGGAATAGTGTTCCACTATTCCACAATTGTTAGATATAGGGGGAGGGGGTATTCGGATTCGCATGCAAATTTTACGTGTTTTCTGCAAGTTTAAGCTTTTTGACAACCCCTTGTCTTCCAACTAGCCTTCTGGCAATATTTGTTCTGCAGTTGCTGAATATTATGCAGCCGCATAAGAAATCAGTTTTTTTTAATGAAAATTTGACTGCTTTGACAGCCGGCCCACGTATTAGTCTTCCAGTAGGCCTTCTGATTTTCGGCTAGTGCTTCACTGACAACAATCCAACCACTGCCAGGTAAAATTTCCGATGCAACGGGCTCTGTAAATTTTCGTATAGCCAGCCCCCTTCGCCTATCAATCCTATCAGTCAATGGTGAACTGTTCTGTAAATTTTCGTATAGCCAGCCCTTCGCCTATCAATCCTATCAGTCAATGGTGAACTGCGTTACGAAATTGCTTCACGCATTAGCGCAACCTGGATGAAATTGTGTCGCACAACTGGTGATCGATGTATCAACGAACGTTTCAAATCAAGAACTTATCGTGGTGTCGTTCGCCCTGTTGCCATCTATGTTTCTAAGTGTTGGCCGGCCGATAAGCACTTCGATACCTTCTAAAGAAGAGACCTGGTATAATGTTCTATGATTAAGATTAAAATCTCTGTATTTATGATACCATGTCTGTACAGTATCTTAATGAATACTTTGGAAATAAACCAGAGGAGCAAGTAAAGAATTTTTACTACAGTGTTACTATCACTGAGAAACCTTTTCTTTTCATATTCGCCTTAATGAATATATTATTAGCAGAAATACTACCAGAAAATAGAAACGTATGAAGCCAGTATAGAAATTTAAAAAAAAAAATACTGGGAGGTTGTTTAATTCAGAGATTGTGTTTACTGAAAATAAAAGCAGGAAACACACAAGACAAGAAGATATCCATTTCTAGTGCGCAATTGTTACAATTAAATTTCTACACATAAAAATTGTTGTATTTTGTTTTCATTGCAAAATAAGTGAATTTTGATTTTTCATACAAATACTATGCCTTTCTATTAAGGGTGTAATGAATGTTAACCGAAGTATGTTATTATTAGGTTAATTTGTTAGCTCCTGTAAAGCCGCCACTACGTCCCCACTGTGTTCACGCAAAATTTTTTCTGCTTGGGGCTTCGAAATAAGCATTTCCGACACCTGAAAAGGAAACCATTAAATCAAGATAACGGGGAAAAAGGATCTTACTATAAGTTCTACATCTTCCTTCTTAATATGAATTTTTTGTAGTTCCAGTTCCTTTGCCAATCTTTCTTCATTCTCTCTACTTCGCTTGTCGCCGAACATATTAACAGCCTGCAAAAGGATATGTATTAAAAAAAAGGTGAGACTGAATGTGTGGAATATTGATTGTAATAATTATGAAGGAAGGTATCAATAGTACTTTTTTTTAAGGTTTTGTGTGAAACAAAACCCTATGCAAATAGAATCAATGTATGTCTATCACACCTGATTTACTCGGGGGCCTACGGCGCCACTTTGTGTTAATAAGTTTCAAGAGCGCAACAAAGTTATAGAAGATCGAAGTAATAAGGTAATAACCGATATAATAGAAATATGTGTACCTGGTTACGAGCGGTTTTTGATTTACATACGTGCTTTTGTGCACGGAGTAAAGTGAAAATGCGTGAATTTGCGTTAGATCAACTTATCAATGCGGTAATATGCAATGTTTGTTTATTGGACACAGTATTTACGTTATTTATATGTATGTACATATATGTATCTTAGATTAAATCGATCAAACCATAATATATTAAGTTTTCTTTTTTTTCTTTAGATGTGGACAATAGCAGGTGCTGGCTCCGGCATGGATCTTAAAAGAGACCATTACTTATTTTTATTGTGAATTATCTCCCAAACTTATAGTAGGGGGATCCTAAGACCTGGATGAAGATCGACGACCGTAAAGATTACTGATTGCCGTGAGCGGGAGATCACATTCATCGCCATGTTTGAATTCCGATACCACGAAAATTTCAGTGAATTACCACATGGTCTACACCGTCTCAAAGGGAATTGGCGATTGCGCTTGTCAGTGGAACTGGAGCTGGTGCAAATAATCCTGATTTCCCCGCTCCAATGGTGTTAGTCTCAACCAAGGTATATCACATGGTCCGAACTTTCAAACTCATATTTTTAATATCGTCACTCCAAGCCGGAATTTGAAATACGTCTTTTCTGAGGATATAATCAAAATGTATCCATAAATTCTGCTGCCTAAGGAGCCAAAAGGAGAATATTTTTTGAAGGCTGTCGCTTAGGGTAGATTGTGCTCCTTGGCGAGCAATAAGGACATTTCATCATGTAGCAGCGGATAATGGTCCTGATGATGAAATGAAATGGCGCGTTCTATATTTACGATTGTTGTGTGGTGCGCCAACTTTGGAGAACGCTAAAGTAATTATCCGGAACAGGAAAAAGGTATATTGCCCTTGGCTACATGCACTGCCAATCATCCGGATGTACTGGAAGATGTGGATAAATCGAGCCACATATAGTACGTAAATTAAATACGGCTGGTTTCATGTACAAATATATGTATCTGAATTAGACACTACCCGGAAACTTCATTAGCACGCATATACTATATATCTACATACACATATGTCTGGTTGGAGTAATTGATATTCATATAGAAGTGACTAAAAAACTAAAACAAAATAATTCTTTGCAACCCCTTTCATAAGAACTCATTTCGTTGTGGTATTGATGAATTGATATGTGATTATGACGTTATACAGGTTGGAGAATGCACGAAATACACAAAAATGGCAAAGTTTCACCCCCTATAACTTTGTTAATAATACTTGGATTTTCTTCAAACTTGACCAATTGTGCATTATGTTATCCCTTACACCCATGTCAAATGAGATGAACATAAGGAGGGTTGCCGGGTGAATTCCCAAAATGTGGAAATATACTATTATTAACTTTATTTGTGTAGATATCGGAACCGGATGTATATATTTTCAGGCCTAGACTTCGTGGAGATGCACCATTGTGGTTTTTTTCAGATTTTTCGGTTGGATAGGTTCTGAGAACGAGAGCTGTTGCACTTTTTGTGGGTCATATTTTGAGCCCTCACTCCCCTATGTTTCACCTAATATAAAATATGGAACCAGTTTTGAAAAGTACTAATTGAGACCTTTCATTTCACATGGCCACACTTTATGAAAAAAAATTTTGCACCCTCCATTCAAATGTATGGGGAGTTCCCCCTTAAACTCAACACAAAATGGCGCCACTTGCCGCATGTAAAGGGAACAGCAGATCAAACAGTCTCACCAATTTTCGTGACAATCAGTCAAGTCGTTTCCGAATTAATCGGGTGTGACCAACAGACGGACAGACAGACACCGATTCGATTCTAATAAGGTTTTGTTTCACACAAAACCTTAAACAAATCGGAAAACCGGATGCTAGACGTTTTAGGTATGAAAGGTTTTGTATATTTCTTTTATAAAGAGACTTCAGTGTGTATTTGTCCCATTAGTACCTAGCATATAATATATGCATAAGTTACGTGAAAATATCCACTTTCAGGTGATATTGACATTCAAAGTCTTGAATTTGCACAAAAGCGACAGCTTTGACCTATTATAACTTTGTTAGTAATAGTGAGATTTTCACCAAATTTGGTAGGATAATGCTCTATGTTGTAGCCTACATAACATATTTCGTGATTCTAGGAGGACCTTAAGGGGGGTTTTCCTGCCAAGTAATAAACATTATAGTAATGTACTATTATTAACTTTATTTGAACAGGTATCGGTATGGAGAGTATTTTGGGGCCTAGGCATCGTACAGTGGTAGTCTCTTGACATTTTTCAGATTTTTCCATTAAGCAGTTTCTGAGAATGAGTCCGTTAAAGAAATGACTACTTTCAACCCCCGCACTCCTCACCTTTCCAACAAATGTCGAAACTAAGACCGGCTTCGAAAAGTACTAACCGAGGCCTTTAATTTGATACACCACATGGCTATATTTGATGAAAAAAAATTAACACCTCCCTTTTGCACGTACGGGGACCCCTCCTTAAATTCAACGTAAAAGGATGTAACATACTATATGCGTGAGCGTTCACAGTTCCAACCTTTCTACCAAATTTGGTGTCAATAGCTGCAACCGTATCCGAGAAAAATGCGTGTGACGGGCAGATAGACAGTAAACCGATTTTAACAAGGTTGTGTTTACACAAAACCGTAAATATGGTATCGGTTGTGAATTTAATGCATGAAAACTTCCAAACTGCAGAGTATCCTTGGGAAACCATCCGCAACAGTCCTTCAATGTACCCTCCGACACCGACGCATTTTGATTCAGCACGGTCTTCTCTCGCTTCCTTTGGGGAGAGCAATGAGGGCGGATCTTCAAATCACGAAGCGATGGATTCAGGTGGTGTCCCCAAAAGACGCAGATGAGACTTACGGATTATTATTTTGGTTAAGAGAAAGCGGTGACGAACTCAGAAAAAGTGCTCTAGTTTCGTGAGTCACTTATCCTGCGAGGATAAAAGACCAGGGAGTTGGTGGGAAACCATTGCTACCACCAAATCTACAGATGGAATTGCCTGTTCCACAGTATATATTGTGGAGCATCGACGTCTGATAGGTCTACGCAATGATAGTTCGTAATTTTCAACACTTAGTTTTCCTAGAAAAAGATCATTCTCATTAGATTTCATCATCAAATGAAAAAAAAAAAAATGTAATTCCAACAAAAAGTTTTACTTTATTTTTTAGAAGAAATTTTTGCAGGTTCTCAATTAACTCGCCGAAAGAGGAGAAACCAGTATTCAAGACAATATGAGAAATTAGCATGCACTGTACAAATTGGTTTAATATTTCCATAATAACAATCGTAGCAATAGCCAGAGTAAGCAAGTAATGACTAATAACATAGATATATGTTTGTATATACAGGGTGTTCCGTTCATTACGGTTCAAATTTTAATTGTCTTCTATCGTGAATGGTGTCAAAAAACTTTAATTTTCCAAAAAAATCACAATTTCCGGCTTCTTCAATCAGCTAATGATTTTATTCAATTTTCGGAAACTACATAAAATTTCTTATAAATGGATAGAAGATATAACTTTTAAAGAAATTTCAAAATCGATTTCCTAAATTCCAATATGCATTATTGGAATAAATATATATGTTGGAGTATTACAAGTAAGCTAGGAAGTTGATCCATAAGTAAAACTGTAAATTATGAAACCATTAACGCCAATTATGGACTTGATCTACAACAGACTCAACTTACTAAGGAGAGTTTGGCCTCAGGAGTGCCTCACGTCAGCTTAGGGATTTTTCAAGCGGGAAAATGTTTAAGCGAATTTAGTTATTCCACATAATGGCCAGCGATTATCATGCGGAAATCCAAAGTGACGGACAGTCACATTATGTTTTGTTTTCTGCCATCAGGTGTTTGTCAACTAACCGGCGGTTTCATTGTTTCGATCATGTTTGCCAACAAAGTCACATGCGGATATGTTCCGCGAGCATAATGAATGACGGACGGTCACATTGTGTTGCAAACAAAGGCAAACGCAGATGTCTTCCGCAAGCATAATTACAAAATCACTCGCAAATTTGTTCCAAAAACATTGGAATTTCCGGGTCTCCGAAAGATTTAAAATTAGAAGTTCGAGCAACGCGCGGTTGATAGTTGAGAAATAATTACCAAAGGTAGAAGTCGTAGATACTATAAAGTTAGCTAGGGAAAGTTAAATGTATAAATAGTTTTGTGAAATATAATAACTTCTTGACATACGCGATCAATCTTCCCATTTTGGCAGATATTCAGAAAACAAGCAGGTAAAACCAACAAAAAAAATTCTTTTCAGCTCCTTCAAACGAACAACTGTGGCGACAGAATCAATGGCCTTTGAAAGTGCGTGCCCAAAATTCCAGTAAAGCGGATTGAACTAGAGCCGACGCCACATATTGGTTCTCCGAAACAGTGATTGTATAATGTTTCATGTCGTCATATCAGATGCCTCCCTAATTAATGAACCTTAGCCTGGTTGGGTCCATAAGCAGCACACCTCTTTAAAAAATGATTTCTGGAAAGTATTGTGAGAAGCTGGGGACGAAATTTACCCCGATGTGATTCAATACCTTTCCAATTCAATGCACCGTTCTCTTACAGTTTCGGTTGATTTTCATTAGAATGCGTTTATTTGTCCTTGCTCTGCTAATACTTTTGTTACATTGGGTTGTGTTAATTTTTCCTACCTGATCTGTGTTACGTGAGAATAAATGTTTTGGTCTTTTCATTGTATCGTCTCATGTGTTTAGATGTGCACTCGTCAACCTCCTCCCCTAGAACAATATTTCGCAGTGTACCAATAATACTGGTATACTGATATTACGCCATATACGCGGGTATTGCACAACATACACCACCATAGGTGAAAGCATTGTATTTCCGCTTGAATTTTAGTATTCTCACAAATTGGTACAATTTCCCACTTTTTTTGCCATTTTTCGAAACTATTTTTTTAGGTTCCACAGGAAGTGGATGTTTTAACGATATTACCTAAAATAGTCATGAAACGCAGCCAAGAATACGTCGAAACCTTTATTAATAAAGTGCAGGCTTCTAGATTGATTTCGAAAAGCATCATTTTCTTGTCACATTCGTTTGCGCGCAGAGAATTTTTACCCCCTAAGTTTTTCGGTAGACATTTTCCGTTGCTATAAAGGCAACACCTCTAATTATCACTATGAACGGGATAAAGATGCATAAAGATGAGTGAAATAGGCATGTATTCCTCGACAAATGCTCCTCAATGTATACATAGTCCCTGACAAAAAATTACAAACACTTGTAAATTACATCATCTCCTGCATTTAGCTCTTTCCTTTTTTGTTGGGTTTATTGGTCGAAGTTACTTAATTAGTTTACGGCAATTAAATATAAGACTGGTCTCTTTATATAGTTATATCCTATTATTAACTTTATTTGAGCAGATAACGGAAAGGGGTTTTTTGAGACCTAGATTTCGTATAGATGTATCGTGCATTTTTTTTAAATTTTTCGGTTGGATAGGTTTCGAGAATGAGTCCTATTTCACTTTTTGGGCGCACATTTTGTGCCGTCACTGCCCTAGGTTTCACCCAATGTCGGAAATAAGATCCGTTTTAATTGAGCCCTTTCATTTGGTACCCCAAATGATCACATTCTGTAAAAAAAATGCATACCGCTCTCACACAAATCCTTAAACAAGTCGGAATACCGGAAGCTCGCGCTTCGGGTATAAAGGTTTTGTGTTCATCTTATCTAAGAAATTTTTCTATCCGTATACAGCTACAAAACTACAAGACATTCGTACATATTACAGCCGTATATGTTACGCTCACCCTAAATAAATAAACTGCCTATTTTCGAATACTGTACACATATAGGCACGTACATAAATTGATCATACCCATATTTTCGATTTTTCTATCTGAATTAGGCACTACCCGCAAAGTCCATTAGCACGCATATACTATATACCTACATACACACATGTCCCGTTGGAATAATTGATATTCATATACAAATGATTAAAAAACTAAAATAAAATAATTCTATTCCACCCAATTCATACGAACTTACTTCGATGAGGTATTCACGGATTGATATGTGATGATGACGTCATGCAGGTTGTAGAGTGCTCGAAATTCACAAAAAATTGTAAAGTTTTACCCTTTATAACTTTGTTAATAATAGTTTGATTTTCTTCAAACTTCACCAAATTGTGCATCATGTTCTTCATTATATGCATGCCAAATTTTGTGCTTCTGGGATGAACCGGGTAAATTTCCAAAATGTGGAAATATACTATTATTAACTTTATTTGTGCAGGTATCGGAACCGGATATATTTTGAGGCCTAGATTTCATAGAGATGTGCAACTGCGACTTTTTTCAGATTTTTCGGTTGGATAGGTTCTGAGAACGAGACCTGTTACACTTTTTGATGGTCATATTTTGAGCACTCACTCCCCTATGTTTCATCCAATATCAAATATTGAACCAGTTTCGAAAAGTACTAATTGAGACCTTTCATTTGATACCCCATATGGCTACATTCTGTGAAAAAAAATTTTGCACCCTCCTTTCACATGTATGGGGAGCCCCCCCTTAAACTTAACACAAAATGGCGTCAGTTGCTGCATGTAAAGGGAACGGCAGATCACATACTCCTATTAATTTTCGTGACAATCGGTCCAGCCGTTTCCGAATAAATCGGCTGTGACAGACAGACGGACAGACAGACATCGAATCGATTCTAATAAGGTTTTGTTTCACACAAAACCTTAAAAACGTGCAATTTCTGCACCATTGAGGCTTAACAAAGAGAAAGCAAGACTTGAATTTGCTAAGGAATGTTCAAAATTCGGCGTAGAATTCAATTTTACATTAAATTTAAAAGCGATCATTTTAATGCTTTTGCCCAATGTTCAATATTAATCAATATTTTGAAGTAGTGTCTTCTGACGAACCGATGTTATAATTCCTTACGGAAGCTAGTATGCTTTTAGGAGCACGGGAGAGAAATTCGATGCGTATTGCATTAAGTTAACCGTTAAGCATCTGCCATCTATAATGGTATGGGGAGAAATACCATTAACGGACACTTTTATTTCGTCGAGAAGGCCCTTAGAAAAAACCACTATAAAAAAAATTAAAGATCGTCGCAATACCATATGTTGATGAAAACGGATTTTAGATATCTTCGTTAACTTTATTGAAGAGGGCGCCCCATGCCACACCGCACAATTCATAACAAGTTGGGAAACCGGAAGCTAGGCACTTCAGGTATGAAAGGTTTTGTTTGCTTCTTGTATGAGTATATTTGAGTGTAGAACTATCCCATTTGTACGTAGCTCCTTAAGAATATGTATTTAGCATGTCAGATTTAGTACTTCGGGTTGCAAATTTACACGGTAAAGACAACTGAGCTACTGTAACTTTGTTACTCATAGTATGATTTCATCAAACTTGGAGATAATATGCTTCATATTATATTTTATACTACTACCAACTTTTATAACTCTGAGATAAATTTGAGGGCGGTTTTACTCAATTTTCCCAAAAACATGATAATATACTATTATTGACTTAATTTGAACAGATATCGATATGGAGAGTATTTTGAGGCCTGGGCACCATATAGAGGCAGCTTCATGATTTTTTTCAGATTTTTCGGTTGGGTAGTTTCTGAGAATGGGCCCGTTAAAGAAATCATCATTTTCCACCCCTCCCACTCCCCGCCTTTTTAACAAATTTCAAAACTAAGAGCACTAGTACTAATTAAGACCTTTCATTTGATATCCCACATGACCATATTTGGTGAAAAAATTTTTTACACCCCCACTTTTACATGTATGGGGCCCCCCTAAATCTCAACGTAGATGGATATCAATCACTGCATGTCTGGGGGTCCTCAGGTCCCACCTTTTCATCAAATTTCGTGTCAATCGGTATAGCCGTTGTGGAGAAAAGTGCCTGTGACAGACAGACAGACAGACATTGAACCCATTTTAATAAAGTTTTGTTTTGCAAACAAAACCTTAAAGAAATTGCGTTGGAACAAAATATCCCTTTACGAAAAATCACTTGATTTGAACCCAACAGAAGACGTGTGGAATGAAATAAAGAGGCTCCATTTCACAGAACACAACACTAATCGACAAATTTTGAATTATAATGGGGCGTGAGGCGCCTCAGATAAAAGAGTCCATCAAAGGCTAACGTAAAGCAAAGCGGAAAGCAAATTGTGGCAACGCCAAGAATAAATATAAAAAATAATAGTAAATAAAGTATATATTATAATTAGTAAAGTAATATCTTTTAAAATCTATTACTATATTATATATACATTTTTTATGAATAAAAAAAAACTTTATTAGGTGTTTTGTTTTTTAACCAGGGACTGCATTCTCGTACACATTTTTAAGGTTTTGTGTTTCATAAAATGTGGCCATGTGGTATCATTAGTACTTTTCGAATCTGGTTCGATATTTGATATTGGATGAAACGTGGGGGAGTGAGGGCTCAAAATATGACCCCCCAAAAAGTGTAACAGGTTTTCTTTTTCAGAACCTACCCAACCAAAAAATCTAAAAAAAATCACAGTAATGCATCTCTACTAAATCTAGGCCTCAAAATACATCCTTATGTTCATCCCAGAAGTATAAAATTCGGCATAGGTGTAATGAAGAAAGTTATAGGGGTTAAACTTAGTCATTTTTTTGGAATTTCGTGCATTCTACAACCTGTATGACGTCATCATTACATTTCAATTCATCGATACCATAACGAAATGAGTTCTTATGAATGGAATCGGAAAGAATTAGTTTGTTTTAGTTTTTTAGTCATTTGTATATGAATATCAATTACTTTAAACAGACGTATATGTAGGTATACAGCATATGCGTGCTAATGAAGTTTGCGGATAGTGTCTAATTCAGATAGATATATCTGTACATTAAACCAGCCGTATCTAATATACATATATAGGGATAGAAAAATGTGCTTCTGTCTCCCCGACTAGCGCAATAATAAATTTCCTCTTGTTGATGCGCACTTCCCGCGCCTCACATCCGCTCGTATTCACAGTGGCAAGACAATAACAGCTTTCAGTTCCCCGCTCATCGATCCGAGATTATAGCGCCTTTTAAGAAGTGGACAATTTGACTTTCACTAGATAAAAGGGCACTCTCTGGTGAGCTATTCAAGGTAATACTTAAGCGAAGATAAGCGACCAGCGATATCGATCAGTTGCCACCTACTCTTTCATGCAAAATTTATTATACAAGGTGTCTTAAAAGAAATTTTATATTTAGTAGATCGATAAAAAAAAAAATAAGCCGTATATAGAAAAAATGCTTATTAATTATTAAAATACACTTTTTGGGGATTTATTTCTTAACAATAATATCGTCTAAATATAGACCCTCGCGTTCTCAGCACTCATTTAATCGAACAGTAAAATTACTTATGACGTCTCGGCAGGTGGACTCAGGGATGGCTGCCATTTCGTGACGGATATTTTCTTGTGGAGGCCAATTTATGTCACCTCTCCGGGAGATCAATTTGCCTGAGAAAATTTCACGAACACTTGGCAGAGAATATTGGACGTGTGTGTGTTGGAACCATGTTCTTTGGTTATAACCAGGAAAGTTTTGCAGTGCAGATACCAAGAAGTTGTCTAATATCTCCACATAATGCTCTGAATTCACTGTAACTGCACGCTCCCTTTCGCCTTCAAAAAAGTAAGGGCCGATAATTCCTCGCACCGATATCGCAGCCCATACGGTCACTTTAAGCGAATGTAGAAGTTTCTGATGTTTGCGTTTCGGATTCGGTGAACTCCAGTAGCGACAGTTCTGCTTATTTACGTGGCCATTAAGATGAAAATGGGCTTCATCCGAAAACAAAATGTTGGTAAACGTTGAAAATCGCTCAATCACCTGAACTACGAAATTAAGCCTCTGACTGGCATCTTGGGGCTTTAATTCTTGCACCAATTGAATTTTGTAGGGGTGCAGCTTTAGGTCTTTGTGCATAATGCGATGTAATGATAATCTATGCACATTTGAAGCACTCGCGCGCTTCCGAATTGAATGGTTCGGGACGTCACGAACAGACTGATTAACATTCTCTCCCGTTTTCTACCGTTCTTGATGACCTAGGTCGCCCGGATTTTGATTTATCCAGCGTTGTACCAGTCTCTTCAAAATTTTTAACCCAATGTCGAATAAGAGGAATGCTTGGCGCATCATTTAAGTGGCGAAAACCTCGAATACTGCAGAATTTTCTACGCGCTACGGTTGCCGAATCGCCGTTTTTGTAAAACTCTCGCACGCACAACGCGCGGTCTGCTCCCGAGAAACGCTCCATAGAGACTGAATTCCCAAGAGCCAGGCTACCGATTGACATAACCCCCGCGCCCCTCCGATACGTTGCGTTCACGCAGTAAGCTAAATAAATATAAAATTTCTTTTGAGACACCTTGTAGTTACGTATTGGGGCGTGGGGGAATTTTAAGACAAAGGGATCATTAGTAAATTTCAAGTTTTCAAAAGGTCAGAAATACATTTTCATGTTGTTCATTTATAGGGAAGGTTTATATTTTAAAAACTAAAACCCATTGATAAACGATGATAGCATCATCTGTTAATAAAGGAAAGTAAAACGCAATAACAATTGCGTTATGAGGATTGTGAACAAAGAAATACAATATCATTGTATAAATACTTCTTCTTGTGAATATAAACTTGTTAGTATATATTGCGGGCAGCAAAACCCCTCTGGCTCTATGAAAATGTCTCCAGCTACCGAACAGTAATGGTCGAGTTTTCGAGTCCCATCGAATGTCAGCTCTTTTTTCTGCATAATACAGACCCTGTTCATTAAATTAGGACCGCACTACTTTTTTCCGAAATTTGGTTTTCTTTCTTCCAAAGCTTATTACAGAAAATAGAGATAAAATAGAAAATGCTATTTTTAGATTCCCTATCTTATATATAATTCATTTAATCAAAAGGAATCTGACTTAAACATTAATACTTTGTGAAACTACCTCTAGTGTCAATAACTGCCCTTATTCTGTCAGGCATACTTTCATAGCATCGATCTATCATTTGCTTGATTTCATCGTCATTTTCCCAGAAATCGGCAATTTTTAATTTTAAAACATCTAAACTTGAATTAGGAGAGGCGTAAACCTTAGCTTTTAATAGGCTCCAAACGTTCTCGATGGGGTTGAGGTCCGGGGAATTACCAGGCCACGCTAGAATCGGAATGTCACATCTTTTCAACATATTAATTGTAGATTTAGCACGATGACAAGGTGCACCATCTTGCATAAAGGTTGTTGAATGTCGGCAGCATCGCAGGTAATTAAAATGAGGGCACAAAATGTCGTCAATCAAAAACTGGTATTGGCAGGCATCCATTGTTCCCTCTACAAAATATAGCGGTCCTGGTCCATCGGCTGAGATAAGGGACCAGATCATCGCTGCTGGAGGGTGTTTGATAGTTCTTACGACGCAGTCTTCCTGATATCGCTCCGATGGTCTTCTGCGAACATACTGCAGCATTTCTGTAACAGCTTCCAGCCTGCATTCGTCGCTAAAAGCTACCTAAATGGGGACAAAAATATGTTTTGTTTTTTAAAAATATGCTTTTGGGGGATTAGGCGATTATATATATTAAAATTATATCTTATTCACTTTTTTCCAGTCATCAACGGAATAGTGCCGATAACGCTTTGCAAACTCTAGCCTGGCTTTCTTCATTCCAACGGTCAGCTTAGGCTTCTTTGCAGGCCTTCTCGACCGAAGATTGGCTTCGTTATGTCTTCTCCTTAAAGTCATTTGCGAAACATGTATCCCTTCCTCTTGGAGATCCTGATGTAAGCTCCTCAAGGAAGAAAAACGCTTTTCGCAAGCTTGATTAACAATTCTGCGGTCCGTTCGAGGCGTTGTTTTCCTTTTACAACCGCAATTTTGTCGTTTGTTTTCGACTTGTCCTTTGTTAGCCAAATTCGCCTGATTGATTCTGCTAACAGTTTGGTGAGAAACTTTCTCCCTTCTAGCGATATCTCGAAAGCTAAACATTTTCGTCTCCAATAATGAAGTTATTGAACTTATTTTTTCAGAATTAATGTCTTTACGTTTACCCATTTTCAAATTTATATATATAATCCAAAGCACTTCTAAATGTTTATTCTTATCCGAATAAAACCACTTTCTTTTCTTTTAATTCACTTAACTTACTCTTTTTCACTTTTAACACACTCTTCTGTGGTTGACTGGTAATAAACTTTTAAATATCTGCCAAATAATGGGGAATTTACGTCGTATAAATAAGTTTAAATATATTTGTGAACATTTTGGATGACAAGCGAAAAGGAAGTTGGATGAAAAAAAGAGTCTTCGAAAAAAGGAAAAACGATATTAGAGACACTTGATAATTTTCTACTGCTTACAATCGTCACCCAAATAAGATAAAATTACCGTTATTAGAAAATCCCGTAATATTATAATGTCAACGACAAAAATTTCGAAGAAATGTGAAAAAGTCGCTGTGGTCCTAATTTAATGAACAGGGGCTGTACATCTTTGGAAAAATCAAAAAATTAAAATGAAATATTAACAAGTAGAACTCCCCCACGAACACCTTTTCGGCCTGTAGCACTTCCACAAAACATACAAAGATGGAAGCAACGGGTTGTAACTATCCAAGTGATAAGGAATTACAGACTTCGATGCCACCCGTGATTTTAAACAATTAAGTCATGATCGAGACACGGATTTTAGAGGCTTCACCAGATGTCCCCCACGGAGAAATCTGTGAAAGACATGATCTCCATTTCAGTGGAAATCCTACGGTTAGCCAAAAAGGAGAGTACAGCAACTCTCTCTATGAAAGGAACCGGGAACCTGACTACAGCCGACCTGCCGGCGACATTGTTGCCTAATTTTTCCAGAAAATAGGGAGAGGAAGGCTCGGCACAGGAGAGGCAGCTCTTCCACCTCTACCAGAAAAAGCAGAAGAACGGGAAGATAATGATGTGGATGCAACAGGTCTAATGGCGGTACCTGGAAACGAATCCATGCAGCCCAAACCTGGGAAGCCGACGACAGCGGAAGGCACCGGAAAACAATGCGAACTTTCTTGAGAATAAGAACATAGGCGCTACTACACTACCAGAGAAATCGGAACTTCTGGAAGGTGGTGATAGGCTAGCAACTCCCGTGATATCAACACTGGACGCAGCAGACTAGACTATTCAGTTAGCGTCAGTTTTCACATTAGACTACGCTTATGTCTACAAACAAAGGTTAGTTAAATTAACATGCAGCATGCCGAAGCCTCTTGTTATCTATTGGCGGCAAAGTTAGCAAAGTTGTAGGACTTATATATTCCTATTTCAGGTACAAGGACTTAGGTTCATTTTAACAGAATATGCGGTATTGAAACAGTTAAGGGGGCTAGGATCTTCTTCAATGAGGAATCCTCGAGACTGAGAACCTGTGTCGTGATATCAAAATTATTAGAGGCAACCATGTTGGGACAATTTTGTTTCCAGGACCTAGTTGCGGTCAACTTATAATACCGGGTTAATGACAGAAGGAGAAATGTCATAGTGGCGTTCGTTTTTTTTACCAAATGATTTTTTGTGTCTCTCGCTGAAAGATGAACTGAGGGGTATTTTCGGGACTGCAAAATTTAGTGGCCTTGAACTCATACTAGATTGTGATGCGAACGCTCAGCAAATTTTTTGGGGAAGTAGCAAATGGAAACTTAGAGGAAAGAAGCTGTTTGATTATCACTTCAGCCCCTCGGTTCGTGGGGCCACGAAGAAGTGAAGTAATGGACCTAGCAATCTACAGTGCTAAACGAAGTCTCATCACCATTACTTCGAATTTAGTCTTACTATCGCAGCCACACAGACTGTATGTAAAGACTAAATCCTAGCAAAACAGAAGCAAAGCTGAATGAACTTTTTGGCAAAAAAAGTGCAGCAGCCTAAGCGACTAAGGACTGTTTTGACCACAGAAGATCAATTGAAAACTTTGAAGAGACTTGTCCTATTACCCGGGGCTAATGCGGTAACAAGTCGAGAAACCGGCAGCTGGACGCTTCAGGTATGAAAAGTTTTGTGTATTTCATTTATAAAGATATTTGAGTGTAAATTTGTCCCATCAGTACCTAACACGTAATATATGCATATATTATATGAGAGAATCCACTTTCATGTGATATTGACATTCAAAATCTTGAATTTCCAAAGTGACAACTTTGACCTATTATAACTTTGTTAGTAATAGTGCGATTTCCATCAAACTTGCAGCCTACATTGTTGCAAAATTTCGTGATGCTAGGATGAACTTAAGGAGAGTTCTGCAGCCAATTACTGATAATTATAGTAATTAATTATTAGTATTATTAACTTTAATTAGCAATTAGTATTATTAATTTTATTTGAACAGATATCAGTATGGAAGGTATTTCGGAGCCTAGGCACCATATAGTGGCATCATCTTTATTTTTTTCAGATTTTTCGGCTGGGTATTTTCTGAGAATGGGTCCGTTAAAGAAATGATCACTTTCAACCCCCCTCACTCCCTCGAACACGACCTCCTTCGACCAAATGTCAAAACTTAGAACTAAAAACTTTAGAAAGTACTAACCGAACCCTTTCATTTGATACCCCACCTGACTATATTTGATGAAAAACAAATTTACAATTTAATTAAAATTTGACCTAGAATTATGTAACTCACTGTAGCGTTCACAGTTCCCACCTTTTCACCAAATTTGGTATCAATCGCTATAACCATCTCCGAGAAAAATGCGTGTGACGGACAGACGTCTGTCTGTACAGTAAACCTTAAAAATGTTAACTACAAAGGCTCAAAAAATCTAGCAGATGACTTCCAAGTCGTGCTTGTAAAAGCAATAAGCGCTCTTTATTTGGAGAAACTCATACGAGATCTTTGATTCTTAGTATAAATCGAGTATCTTCAATTCTTGTTATGAAATGTTCTTTATTACAATTACAAATGAGTCACATTTAACTTCTTACAACTAAATCTTACACTTCGATAACTCAGGTGCTTGTGCGCTTCTGGTCACCAAGTAAACAGCAGCCAAATGAAACATATGGCGTGTTGCGAATGGGAGTCGCAACCAGGCTAGAGAACTATTCTACCTTTCCTGTCGAACATGGTTATAGGGAATGAGGATTCGTGGGAATTGATTCTTCTGGAGGAAATTGTTCTCGCTGATTTCAATCCCCAGACAATGGACAGCTAGTGGGTTGGTGACTGACGACGGTGAAATTGACTGCATATGCCTTGATGGCATCGATACGTGGCGTTTGGGAAGTGTCATTGAGGATCTGGTTAGCTATGTACTTCGTACCATCGTTGCTTTTGAATATGCCGGTGCAGTGGCGAAGGATTTGCCTTCCCTTGATGCGTAACCTCTCCATATGTCTAAAGGAGATATCCTCCCCCAAGATGAATCCGAAAGTGATCGAAAGTCTAATTAACTATTTGTAGCAGAAAATTTTGACTTTTTATGGAGTGGGTTAATTGAACCGGAGGATAGGATATAGGAATTTGAAAGCACCGTGTAAACACACGGTTTAGTACCTTGTGGGTTAATTGAACCGGAGGATAGGATATAGGAATTTGAAAGCACGGTTTAGTACCTTGTAGACATGAGGGACGTTGGATAAGTTGGAGTTGTTGTTGACATCTTGATAGACGACTTGTTTAAGGTTAGGAATGGGGATTGAATTTATGAGGAGAAACAATCATTCTACTTTCGCGAAAACAGTTGTTTCGCGCTAGTTCTCACCGGATAAATTATCGGTAACACTCATTCCAAAATGAATTCAACGGGCTTGGTCGCATAATATGCCCTTCTGCCTGAAAAGACGGATCTTTGTGGATGCCAGCAGGGTATAAAGAGAGGAGAGCCAAAATTAAAACGTTTAGCTAATAGACTAATTGGTATTGCCATATATAGTCGAAAGCTTTCTTTATGTCGAGGACACAGGCTTTTGGAGGTGTCTTACAATAAATTTCGAGCAAGATAGCAGAGCTTGTTGAAGCGAATGACCTGTGCGATTGACGGACTGGTAATCAGAGATAGCAGCTATCACAGTGGTCATTGATGATGAGTTTGATGGTCCACTCGAATATTTTGGCAAAGGTTGTGAAGATGGAGATAACTATCAGGAAGAGATTTTCATCTTTTTTAGGGGCCGGAATGATTTAAGCATATTTCTAGCTTGCGGAAAAATAGATGCTCAGCAGGTAGTGATTAATTAGAGACTACGGAAAAGAGCTAATAGCTGCAAATAATGCCTTGCCTTGTCTTGTTTTTACTCTGCTTAATGGACACTTCAACCGATTTGGATTTGACAGAGTTAATAGAAGAGATGGAGCCAGTGTATCTAGTTGGGAGAAGTGGATTCTGGACCAGACTAGTTTAACTGGCGGTCTGGATATATGATGTTGTGAATTTGAGGAGGGCGATCGGAGCATTGGCTTCAGTTTAGAAGTTTTGGTGATGAAAAAGTGGTGTAAGGACGTTTGTTTCTCGGGATAGATATTTTGGGGTAGGATATCATCGCGGCTGGCAGTTTTGCATAGTCCCGGGGAGACTTTATTTTCCCTCTATATATTTCGGTTCAGTTCTATATTTGATAGGCGGTTATGTAGGTGATTGCATTGTCATCGAGGCCATGGAGTTCATTCTCAAGGATTCAGGTAATTGCATTATCTTGACCATAATACCATTATTATTTATCCCTCCTGACTTCTATCATACCTCATTTTAAAGGTCATCTCAAGCATAGATATCAATCAATTAATCAAACAATTCGGAATACCGGAAGCTCAGGCTTCGGGTATAAAAGTTTTGTGTTCATCTTATGATAGAAACTTTTTACGCACATTTTTCCATTCTTATCTGGCTAAAAACCCAAACATTCCTTTAAACTTTTTTCAAATTACTAGAAATACGTACATATTACAGACGTATGTATGAATATATTATGCTTATCCTAAACAAATAAACATTGTCTATTGCCGAATACTATATTCTATATGCGTTTATATAAATCGATCCTACACCTATTTTCGGTTTACTTCGTGGATTACATATATGTACATATAATGGATTACATATATGTACATATAAAGGACGTATATTGAATACCACTTGTTCAATGTACAAATATATCTATCTGAATTAGGCAGTATCCCAAAGCTTCATTTACATGTACATATAAATACATACATAGGGCTGTCTCGAGTAATGCGACTTCCCATTCACGTGAGCTGACTTTGTTGTGGTATTGACGAATGGATATGTTATCATGACGTCATATTCGTTTTAGAATGCACAAAATTCACACAAAATATAAAAGTTTCATTTTCTATAACTTTGTTAATAATAAATGAATTCCCTTCAAACAATTATGTCAATGCTATTATGTCTTATGCTATCTCTATCCCTTATGCTTGTGCTAAATTTTGTACTTCTAGCATGGGCCTAAGGGTGGTTTCGTTTATAGTTCTAGAATATGAAAATATACTATTATTAACTTTATTTGGGCAGATATCGGAACGGGATGTATTGTGGGGCCTAGATTTCTTTTATAATAGATTGTTATCTTTTTCAGATTTTTCGGTTGGATAGGTTCTGAGAACGAGACCTGTTACACTTTTTGAGCCCTCACTCCCCTATGTTTCACCCGATATCAAATATGGGACTATTTTTGAAAAATATTAATTGAGCCTTTTCATTTGATACCCCACATGGCCACATTCCGTAAAAAACAAATCTGCACCCTCCATTCCCATGTATGGGGAGCACTAACCTGGCCTGTATGTGCCGACACATTTGACGCATCCGACCCGTTGGCAGTTTTAGTGTTGTGATTGCGTTATCGTTAACGTTGCTCGAATAGTTGCCTCAAAGAAGCAATCGCCGCTTGCAGTCCTCTATCTTGCAGAGGAAGGTCGCATTTTGCTTCTATAAAGTCAAGATTTTCAGGTTTTCCGTAACCGCGGATGGTGCCCTATCTTAACCAGTCGCGCCGAATTCTTATTTGCCAAGAAAAATTCTAGTGTTAAAAAAATGTTCTCCAATCTTTTTCTTTTAAATTTTGATTGATAATATATTCAAAAATACTTGTGTAAAATATTAGGTTGACATCAACTTTCATTATAATTCTATAAGCATATTTCGAAGTGTGCATAATTGACTACTGTATGCAAATAAAATTAGACAAATACATAAAATTTTGGTGAATTTTTCCAAAAAGAAACAGGCAAAAATCGATAACGCTATGTTCAAAAGTTTGTTGAATTGCCAAAATTTAAAATGTATGGCCCAATTTAGGAGTGTGAAGTAGATTTATTTCAGAACTAAAGAAATATTTTTATTGAATTGAATACAATTCGCTTGGACAGACTGGATACTACCCGCACGTCTTTATCTTTTTGTGCCCTCACGGTGCAATATCTCGATACTGCGGGTGCCATTTTTTTTTAAACCATGCTAAGACTACCTCCAAGCCACTTTAATCCGATTACTGGAGTGGACCAGCGAGATAACCATTACAGCGATTATTGTCCTCCAAAATTTAAACTCACTTCTCAGAGGTTCGAATAATTTTTTTTAACAAAATGGGGATTTTAATGCTAAGGAACATTTCAGCCACCCTTTGGAAGTTTGCAAGTGACCTGGAACAAGCGAGCCGAGGTAACATTTTGGTGGGAGTATCTGGGAATCGTCCTGTCGGTGACGAATCTTTTAAACAAGTGGTCCGTCGAGTAAAATATTTGGAAATAGTTTGGTTGAGAATTGTGGGGTCGTTTAGGGTTTAACGGGTGCTAAGCCCTAAACGAAGGGTCCGTGGACCAAAAAAAGAGGAAGTAAGTTGTTCTGCATTTGATCCGGTCCGTTGATGTGGATTTAGAACCCCACAATTCTCAAAAAAATATTTTCAGCTCTGGCTAAACTCTGTTCAATAGAATTAGTGGATTTGCGCTCAATGTAATTCGTAGTCATGTTGTGTTCTGCGAATTATATTAGGTTGGGGAAAAAGTAATGTCGTATTTTGTCAATAGATGGCGACACTTGAAACATATCTTATGTTGTACTTATCGCATCGGGTCATACTATACGGCGATTTGAAGACGATAATCTGGGCTACAGGTGTCTCTTTGACAGTTTTATGATCGTAGGTTTCAGTCACAAATTATAGCGCGTCAAAGATGGAGTCCACCAAGGAAGAAATTCGTCATATTTTACATTTTTACTACCTGAAAGGTAAAAATGCAACGAAGGCGGCCAAAAAAATTCGATTTCGTTCTGGTGTAGTGGATGTCGAAGATACACTCCGTACTAGTAAGCCCATCGTCGTAGAAACCGATAAAATCGTCGAAATCATCCAACTAGACCGGCATGTGAGCATTCGCAACTATGGACAGACCCTCAATTCGGTCCTCTACTGTGACCAACTCGACCGTTTAAAGCAGTCGATTGACCAGAAGCGGCCAGGATTGGTCAATAGGAAAGGTGTTCTGTTCCACCAGGACAACGCTCGGCCTCAAACGTCTTTGATGACCCGCCAGAAGCTACGGGAGCTCGGATGGGATATCCTATCGCACCCACCGTATAGTCCGGACCTGGCACCAAGTGATTACCATCTCTTGCGGTCCATGCAAAACGCTCTTGGTGCTACTAAGTTCGCCTTAAAAGAGGCTTGCGAAAACTGGCTGTCTGAGTTTTTTGCTTTGGTTTTATAAGAGGGGGATAATGGAGTCGCCTTCTAAATGGCAGCAACTTTGCGAACAAAACGGCGCATATTTGACTTAAATCGGATAATTCTAAGTATGTTAAATAAAGCGTTAAAAACACAAATACGACATTACTTTTTCCCCAACTCAATATAAAGGAGCACTTAACATCTGCGAGCCGCTGCGGTCACGCTGTTCCCAGGGCATAGGTGAGACAGCGTTTGACGATTTGCCTCTGGCATAGTAAGAAACCGTAAAGTCGTCATCGCCTAACATTTTTTTACAATTTGGTGTTGAGTATAACACAGAGTTGAGACATGGAGCGTCGACAAGGACAAATCTGTGAGTACAAGAATTTTTCAATAGTTTAGGTAAATAAAATTTAATTTCGGCTGTGATCAGAACACTAAGCCCTAAAGTGGATAAGCCTTAACAGCGCAGGCTAGAGAGAAGCTCTGATCTAAACAAAAAGTGTTAAATTTGTTTCTTTGAAATAAAATAGTGTGTAGTTATCTATAACAAGTGCCAATAAACAAAGGTTTTTCGTGTTGTGCACTTTGCGGGCCTGATAGAATTCAGGGGCAAATAATTATTTTCAGGCTTCACACTTTACAGGCAAAAACACGGTTTCGCGCAAACACCAGGCAGGCAGGCGCGGGTATTCAAAATTGAGGAAAAAGGCTATGTAATTATGTCTTCTGGCTGGGATGGTGTGAATGGGGGATCCAAATCAGAAGATTCTACCAGCAGGAAAATAGTTTAGAAGGCGGTAATACTTCTTACTGACATTAGTGGAGAGAAAAATAAATGGACGAAATGTTTTCTGTGCGCGGAAAAGCATAGCGCTGTCCAATGTCTAAAACTTATTGAGAGCGACGACAAGGAAAGGTTGCTTCGGCAGCACTATCTATGAATTTATTGTGCGTCTTATAAATACAGTATCCCCTTGTAATAAGCGCAAGAATTTCAAGTGCCAAATATGTAGTGGTCAAAGGGTAGTATAGGTCCCGGGGCGAAACGTGGATTGGTACCCACGATGGAGCATAAAACCTGGGAAATGCCTGCTGAACCAACACCAACAGCTCTACTACCAAACCCTATCTCCACCTCCACGTGGTGACCGCTGGGAGCTCTTTCTTGACGAAAAGCTGCAGACGGAGAAGGATGAAGGCGAGTCTCCCGCGCCTAAAAACGGGACAAATTGTACCAACTGGTCCTCCAGGTTGGGGGTTGGGTAGGGCTGACAACCCTACACGGAAAACAACCGTTACGAAGCCACAACAGGAGCCTCGGATAGGACTGATATTAAAACGACGAACCCGGCAACGACAAAGGAACAACGATTTGCGCATTTTCTCATGGAACGTGCGCTCCCTGTACAGAGATGAAGCTGATAAGCAGCTAGCCGATACCCTGTCCCAATATAGGGCTGATGTAACAGCGTTGCAAGAGATGCGATGGACAGGGACCGGTTTCCTGGAGAAGAGCCACTACACCATATATTATAGCGGCCATCCAGTAAACCATGTGCTCGGAGTAGGTTTCTTAGTCAGCCAAAAAATGAAACCTGCTGTTATCGGCTTTGAAAGTATAAGCGAACGGCTATGCACTCTGCGCTTGCGAGGCAAGTTTAGAAATATAAGCCTCATAAACGTTCACGCCCCTACAGAGGAGACTGCAGAGTCGGAGAAGGATACCTTCTACGAGGCAGTAGAAAGAACCCTCGAAGCCTGTCCCAGATATGATATCAAAATCATACTTGGGGATTTTAACAGCCAAGTAGGGAAGGAGCCCGTATTCAGGCGATATGTTGGCTCCCATAGCTTACACGAAAAAACAAATGATAACGGACTGCGGACTATTCAATTAGCAGGGTCACACGAAATGGTTGTTGGAAGTACCTGGTTTGCGCGGAAAGCGGTCCACAAACATACGTGGGCCTCTCCAGACGGGACCACTTTCAACCAAATTGACCACGTGTTGATCGAACGCCGCCACCTCTCAGCCTTGATGAATGTCAGAACATATAGGGGGGCCAATATAGACTCGGATCACTATCTCGTTGGCATGGTGCTCCGAGCTCGAATAACAATACCACCTAGAATCCCCTCTGACAATCAGGTGAGAGTGAACACTGAAGCCATCCACAACACAACCCTCCGCGACACCTATAAGAGGGAAATGGATGCCGCAATAACCGCAGTCAATAGAGGACCTGGAGATGAAGCATCAACTAATGACCTTCACAACCACCTGAAGAACGTTATCATGGATACGGCCACAAATATACTTGGCCCCAGCCGCAAAAGGAGTCGGAACGGCTGGTTTGACGATGAATGTAAGCTAGCAACGGAACGGAAGAATGCCGCATACCGAGTAATGTTGCATT
Organism: Hermetia illucens; assembly: GCF_905115235.1. Taxonomy (NCBI): domain Eukaryota; kingdom Metazoa; phylum Arthropoda; class Insecta; order Diptera; family Stratiomyidae; genus Hermetia; species Hermetia illucens. Next base: position 108,822,231 of record NC_051851.1, on the reverse strand, counting down.
CTCAAAGAACGCGGGCACGCGCAGAGACTTATCACGAACTCCGTCGAGCGGAGAAGCGACTTCACAGACGGAAAAAGGAAGCCTGGGAGAACCAACAAGTCTGTGAACTAGAAAAGTACAGGGAGCAACCGCACCAGGCGCGGAAGTTTTACCAACAAGTCAGCAGGATGAAGCCTTATACACCTCGATGCTCATCCTGCCGAGACAAAGAGGGAAATCTGATTTCCGACAGAATGGGCATATTAGAGCGATGGGTTGAGTACTTTGATGAGCTACTGAACAACCAGAACATCGGCGAGTTGGAGGTCCCGCCAACTGAAGACGACGGACAAATACTGCCACCACCAAGTTTAGGAGAAACAGTCCGTGCAATTCATCGGCTAAAAAATCATAAGTCGCCAGGAGCCGATGGAATTACAGCCGAATTGGTTAAATATGGAGGCGACCAGTTACACCAAGTGGTTCATCAACTTGTGCTCAAGGTATGGGACAGCGAATCAATGCCTGACGATTGGCAGCGAGGCATAATCTGTCTCATACATAAAAAGGGAGATATCACACAGTGCAGCAATTATAGAGGTATCACGTTGCTGAGTACCATCTATAAGATATTCTCCACTATCTTGCTAGGCCGGATAGCCCCATACGCCCAGAACATCATTGGCCCATACCAAAGAGGCTTCACTCCAGGCAAATCAGCAACAGATCAGATTTTCTCTCTGCGGCAGGCGATGGAAAAACTGTTGGAATATGGACAACAGTTGCACCATCTGTTCATCGACTTTAAAGCCGCCTATGATAGCATAGCCAGGGTAAAACTGTACACGGCCATGAGGGAATTCGGTATCCCGACGAAATTAATAAGACTGACTAGGCTGACCCTGACCAATGTGCGAGGCCAGATAAAAGCAGCAGGATCACTCTCAAGACCATTCGACATCAACAACGGCCTACGACAAGGGGATGCGCTATCATGCGTCCTCTTTAACCTGGCCCTCGAGAAGGTGATCCGTGATGCTGAGGTGAATGCAAGAGGTACGATCCTCTTCAAGTCCACCCAACTACTGGCCTATGCTGACGATATCGACATCATGGGAAGAACCACCCGAGACGTTCAAACTGCCTTCATCCAGATCGAGCAGGCGGCGCGAGATCTTGGGCTGCACATCAATGAAGGCAAGACAAAATACATGGTGGCAACGTCAGCACCGAAGACGAATCAACCAACAACATCAAACCGCACTGGTCAAACACAAACACGAACAAGAATAAGGATAGGGGAATACAACTTTGAGACCGTTGACAATTTCTCCTATCTAGGGTCGAAAATCACAACCGATAACAACTACGATGATGAAATCCGCGCACGGTTGTTGTCAGCCAACAGAGCCTACTTCAGCTTACAAAGACTGTTCTGCTCGAAACGTCTCACCATAGGGTCAAAGCTCTTACTGTACAAGACTATGATCTTGCCAGTCCTCATGTATTCCTCGGAAACTTGGGTTCTTAGCAAGAAAAATTGCGAACTCTTGGCCGCGTTCGAGAGAAGAATCCTCCGAAGAATTTTTGGCCCCCTACATGAGGATGGACGATTCCGTAGCCTACACAATGACGAAATCTATGAGCGATACCATGACCGTCCGGTTGTGGATAAAATCCGGCTCAATAGGTTACGGTGGGCGGGTCACTTAATCCGTATGGATGAGGATGATCCCACCCGGAAAGTCTATAAGGGCAATATCTATGGTAGGAAAAGAAGACGAGGCAGACCCTGCCTAAGATGGAGCGATGGCGTGGGCCAGGACGCCAGACAGCTTTTAGGGATATCGAATTGGTGGACCTCGGCGCAAAACCGGGATGTCTGGAGTTCCTTATTAAGGCAGGCCTAGACCGGATACCGGTTGTTGCGCCGTTGATGATGATGAAATATGTAAAGAGCAGCATTTAACAGTCCTACATCTATGCAAGGTTGACGGAGGGAATAGTAGCGCCGTCTTTCATGTTGAAGACTCTACGACTCTCTCGTACGCAGGAAAGAAGGATGGACCGACCTTTCAGATACGATGTCTAATCGACCAGAGGAGCCAGAGCAGCTATATAACTGAGGGCCTGGTCCAAAAACTTCGATTAAGGAAGAAAAAAACGAATGTCCAGGTCGCCCGGGTCGAAGGCGTCTCAGTGGGGAAGGTATCATCGGTGGTCTGCATCGCTCTTCACTTGGATGACGAAGGCCTTGGTGGTAAAAAGGGTGACTAAGGGAGGCCTCCCTCAAATACTACGATTGAATTCCTTGCTGCAGGAAAAAAAAAAAATTGGCGGGCCCTGTAACCGAGTACGCCCCGCATGTTCCGGTGTTACTGGAATCTAGCGTCCTTCCACAGCTTATTGTGAATGGAGTGGAAACTGTGGAGAGTTGGGAGTTTTTATCATAATGCAGTACAATATTTTCTCGGTCAGGAGAAAAAGTGTCTAAGAAATGAGGATCATAAGCTCAGACGAATTTATGACTGAATATATGAAGTTGGGGTATATGGAAGAGGTTCCAGAAGAGCTCCGGGGGGATACCAGCAGAAAAGTATACTACATTTCGTATCTGAGTGTGTTCCGACGACATTCCACTTCAACAAAAATACGGAACGTATTCAACGCATCAAGTCTGACTGCAAATGGGATCAGCCATCAAATAAATCAAATAATCCATCCGGGTCCAAAGCTGCAAAATCACTTCTTCGACATCCTTACTAGAATATGCCGATTTAAATATGTATATTCATCATTGACATCACTAAAATGTATCAGCAGATTCAATTAAAACCGGAGGCTCAATTGAGACTTAGGATCCTTTGGAGAACTAAGCCTGGGCACCCAATTAAGGAATAATAATAATAATCGTTGGCGCAACAATCCATTTTGAATCAGGGCCTTGAAGTGTGTTAGAGCACTTCATTCAAGACCGTAATGGTATACTGTAAGAGGCAATGTGGTCAGCATTGCGCTCGCCCAAGATTATTACCCTGATTGGACTCAGGTACTCATTCACAGCTGAGTCGACTGGTATCCGACGTCAAATCACGATACAAATCCCACTGCCGCCAGTGAGATTTGAACCGCGACTTTCCGCACGATAGTTTTGTAGGGCATATAGTATAAAGGAAACGCAGGTCATTTTGCGTAAAATCGCGGGCGTCTAACAGGAAGGAAGTTCTGCAGTTCATTGACAAAAGCCAGCAAATAGAGTCCGAGGAAGCGCAGAGCGATCTAAAGATCCTTGGCTTACATTATAACCCCAAGGAAGAGTGTTTTCTCTATAGCATTAATCCAAAGCTAAGTGCTGTATATACCAAAAGAAGCATATTAAGTATAGGCGTTTTCATATATGATCTAATCGGCTGGTTACTGCCAGTCGTGATGAAATTGAGAATCGAAATTCAGCGGTTGTGGCAGGAAGGGTATGACTGGAATGATACTATTAAAGATCCAGTCAAGGACCAGTTAGAAAAGGTATTGATTTCACTGAAATGCTTAAATGAAGTTCGAATCCCACGATGGATTGAGCATAGCTCAAAGGTGAAACGATAGAAATCATAGGGTTTAGTGATGCATCGAGTGATGGCTATGCAGCAGTAATCTATAGTCGGACGAAGGCCAGTAAAGGTTACAAACGTGCGCCTGATTGCCGCTCGGGGACTGGAAACGCAATCGAGTAAGAGTTCCGGGCCATGCACCATTCCAAAGCTTGAATTGGAGAGTGTGGTCCTTCTGGCGGATTTATACAGGAATGTGCGCAAGAGCTTAGGAGCGATCCATATCAGGTTCATATCGTGTACTGACTCGGAAGTGGTCCTTTTTTGGATTTAAAGCCAAAAAGCCATTGAAAACAAATTGGTGCAGTGGAAGGTCGCGGTCGTGCATAAGTAATTTTCACCCAGGCATATTCACCACCTGGAGACCAAGCTCAATTTTGCAGATTGTGCTTCTGTCGACAGAGATTGAAGGTCATGGGTTGGGACCCCAGTTCTTGGAAGGGGAGCTTCTTCTCATGGCAGTTGTACAAACATACTCCGAAATTTTGGCTCATGTAGGGGAAATTAGTGCAGGTGAGGATCCTTCCTCAGATTTCATGCTTCGTTTTCCCAGTATTGTTCGGCTGGTGATGCCTTCGCTGGAAGAATGGGAATTCAGGCTTTTATTCAGTGCTAGAAGAACTTGAGATTGCAGTAATTAGACCCCCGCAGAAGCAGCTCTTCGGGAAACAGATGAAGAGGATTCAGCAAGGGATGGCAGTAGAAAAACACCATTGTCTGTCAGCCCTCAACCCATTTATTGAGAAGCCCACGGGCATTTTTGGCGTGGGTGGAAGATTGGAACAGATACTCATTTCATTCAAATAGAAACACCCCATAATATTAGGTAAGTCGCACCTGGTCAACCGACATATAGGAAATCCGCATCGCGGGACCCGACCGTGATGATGTGCGGGAAAAGTATTTTATTCCCGCCCTGCAATAGAGGGTTAAAAAGTGCATCAGGAGATATGTCGAATGTGTGACAATGCGGGGAGAAGCCATGGTTCCGAAGATGATGGATCTTCCTTCGGAATGAATTAGACTATCTCCGGTTTTTGAAGACGTAGGGACGAATTTATGCGGGCCTCTAATTTACGAACCGCAAAAATCATGAAAGTGTACGTAGTAGTGTTTATTTGTATGGCTACTAAGGCCCTGCATTGAGAAATATGTATGGACCTTACAACGAGTGCATTCTTGACCGCATTTCAGAGGTTCATAAGTCGAAGAGGTCAGCCAAAAACAGCCCGTTCCCATAATGGAACGAATTTAGTGGGAGCTTCAAAGGTGTTGAGAGAGGCTTGCCACAAGTTGGCATCCGAGCTAGAGGAGGATATGATCCAAAAAAGGAGTGTGTGGCATCACAATCCTCCAAGGGCTAGTCATTTTGGTGGATTGTTTGAGGCGGCGGCCGGGGTTTTGAAACGATACGTCAGACGAATGCCTTTTATACATCCAACCTTATATACGACAATTTCTATACTGCTCCCGACAACCAAAAGATGGTTGCAAATTCAAGAGTTGCAGCAGCATTTTTAGACAAAGTTTGAGGGAAACTATTTGAGCTATCTTCAAAAGCGGCATAAGTGGAAGAAGCTTGGAAGGCAGTTGGCTGAAGGAGAGTTAGTTCTGATCAAAATTATCTCAGTCGGTTAAGCTGGAAGACGGCGCGGGTAACTGAGGTTATATTGGGATGAATAACTTTGTTAAACATTTCTTCTTGAATTTGATATTCTCGTCCTCCAACAAACGCACCTTGAGGTCCCAGTGGATGTAACCCAGTCCACCTGTTCTTGTCATTAGTAACTTCAATTGTGTTTGGGTGCCTCCATGTTCTCATAGGTAAATGCTTCTACGTAGTAGGGAAGCCAAACTTTGATCCTCGATTTATTATTAAAGGAGGGCTTCTAGTCGTTAACTTAATGAGGTTAATGTAACTTAGTGTATGTCTGGGCCTTCACAGTTCCCAACTTCTCACCAAAATTCATGTCAATCGGTGTAGGCCTTTCTGATAAAAGTGCATGTGACAGATGTATCGACAGATATTGAATCGAAAGTTACAAATCCACCCAAGGCGAATTGAAAACTGATTTAGAAAATTAAAAATCCAGTAAATGAAACCAAGTGCTGTCACGTGACTTTCACTGAATAGAATGAAGTAAAGTTTGCACTTGGATAAATGACTAATATGAAGAAGACATTGGAGACGAAGGCAATGCAAATGAAGCTGAGAACAACAAATATGTATTGGCTTCTAAACAAAAACTCAGGTAAATGTTTACAATACGGTAATATGTTATTAACTTTATTTGAGCAGATATCGGAATGTATTTAGGGGCCTAGATTTTGTGCAGCTGCAGTATCATGAATATATTCAGATTTTACGGTTGGATAGAACGAGACCTTTTACACTTTCCGATGCATACATTTTGAGCAATTACTCCCCTACGTTTCACCCAATATCAGAAATAAGATCAGTTTCAGTTCAGTTTTCCTTCCACATGTATAGGGAGTCCCCCTTAAACTCAACATAAAATGGCGCCACTTTCTGTATGTAAATGGATTTAAAGATCACAAATTCTTACCATTTTTAAGGTTTTGTGTATACACAAAACCTTATTAAAATCGGTTTACCGTCTGTCTGTCTGTCTGTCTGTCTGTCTGTCTGTCTGTCCGTCTGTCTGTCTGTCTGTCTGTCTGTCTGTCTGTCCGTCACACGCATTTTTCTCGGAGACGGTTATAGCGATTGATACCAAATTTGGTAGAAAGGTGGGAACTGTGAACGCTCGCACATACAGTGAGTTACATCCTTTTACGTTGAATTGAAGGGGGGGTCCCCATGCATGCAAAAGGGGGGTGTAAAATTTTTTTTCATCAAATTTAGTCATGTGGGGTATCAAATTAAAGGTCTCGATTAGTACTTTTTGAAGCCGCTCTTAGTTTTGACATTTCTTGGAAACGTGGGGGGTGCGGGGGGTTGAAAGTGACCATTTCTTTAAGGGGGCCATTCTCAGAAACTACCAAACCGAAAAATCTGAAAAAAATCAGAAGGCTGCCACTATATGGTGTCTTGGCTCCGAAATACCTTTCATACCGATATCTGTTCAAAGAAAGTTAATAATAGTATATTACTATAATTTTTTATAATTGAGTGGAAACCCCCCTTAAGTTCATCCTAGTGGCACGGAATTCTGCTGTGATGTAGGCTATAATGTAGAGCATGATCATACCAAGTTTGATGGAAATCGCACTATTACTAACAAATTTATAATACGTCGAAGTTGTTGCTTCTTTGAAAATTGAAGACTATGAATGTCAATATGACCCGAAAGTGAATACTCTCCCATAATATATGGATATATGACGTGCTACGTACTAAGAAATACACAAAACCTTTCGTACCTGAAGCGTCCAGCTTCCGGTTTCCCGACTTGTTAAGGTTTTGTGTAAACACAAAACCTTATTAAAATCGGTTTACCGTCTGTCTGTCTGTCTGTCTGTCCGTCACACGCATTTTTCTCGGAGACGGTTATAGCGATTGACACCAAATTTGGTAGAAAGGTGGGAACTGTGAACGTTCACACATACAGTGAGTTACATCCTTTTACGTTGAATTTAAGGGGGGGTCCCCATACATGCAAAAGGGAGATGCAAAATTTTTTTTCATCAAATATAGTCATGTGGGGTATCAAATTAAAGGTCTCGATTAATACTTTTCGAAGCCGGTCTTAGTTTTGACATTTCTTGAAAATATGGGGAGTGCGGGGGGTTAAAAGTGATCATTTCTTTAAGGGGGCCATTCTCAGAAACTACCAAACCGAAAAATCTGAAAAAAATCGGGAGGCTGCCACTATATGGTACCTTGGCTCCGAAATACCTTTCATACCGATATCTGTTCAAAGAAAGTTAATAATAGTATATTACTATAATTTTTTGTAATTGGCTGGAAACCCCCCTTAAATTCATCCTAGCGGCACGAAATTTTGCAGTGATGTAGGCTATAATGTAGAGCATGATCATACCAAGTTTGATGGAAATCGCACTATTACTAACAAATTTATAATACATCGAAGTTGTTGCTTCTTTGAAAATTGAAGACTATTAATGTCAATATCACCCGAAAGTGGACATATGCTTATATTACGTGCTACGTTCTAAGAAATACACAAAACCTTTCGTACCTGAAGCGTCCAGCTTCCGGTTTCCCGACTTGTTTTATTTCGTGGCAATAACATTAGCTGCTTCCGAATAAATCCGGTGTAACAGACAGACATCGAATCGAATCCAATAAGGTTTCGCTTCACACAAAACCTTAAACAAGTCGGAATACCGGAAGCTCGCGCTTCAGGTATAAAGATGTTGTGTTCATTTTATGTAAGAAACTGCTACGCACATTTTTTTATCCGTATATAGCTAAAAATCCAACATACTCCTTCATATTTTTTAGAACTACAAGCCATGCGTACATATTGCAGGCATAGATATTATTCTCACCCTTAACGAACAAACTGCTTATTTCCGAATACTGTACATACACATGCACGTATATAAATTGATCGTACCCATATTTCCATCTACTTCGTGCGCAAAGCATGTACATATATAGTACGAACATAAAATACCGTTGGTTTAATCTACAAATATATCCATCTGAATATCCGTAAACTTCATTAGCACGCATATACTATACACCTATATACACACATGTCTGTTTGGAGTAATTGATATTCATATATAAATGACTAAAAAACTAAAACAAAATAATTCTTTGCGGACCCATTCATATGAATTCACTACTGCATGTAAAGGGAACAAAAGATCACACGCTCTAACCAATTTTCGTCACAATCGGTTTAGCCGTTTCCGAATAAATTGGGTGTTTTGTGTTTATACAAAACCTTAAAAAAAGAAGGTTTTGTTGGTTTTCGGATAGCGGAGTGGTTACAGCACAAAGCTGTCGTACGGACGGTCGCGGTTCAAATTTCACTGGTGGCAGTGGAATTTGTATCGTGATTTTACGTCGGATACTAGTCTACTCAGCTGTGAATGAGTACCTGAGTCAAATCAGGGTAATAATCACGGGCGAGCGCAATGCTGACCACATTGCCTCCTACAGTGTACTGTAGTGTACCGTTGTGGTCTTGAATGAAGTGCTCTAACACGCTTCAAAGCCCTGATCCAATATGGATAGTTGCGCCAACGATTATTATTTGTTGGTTTTCAGATAATTTGTTCTTATAAGACTAAAACAATTCGATTTCAACCATATGGATTGCTCTGTTTCTGAATAAAGGTAACGAGATCCTTCAAACCTGTGCAAATTACGGTGGTCGTTCTTACATGATTTGAGGGTGTATTACCCAAAATGGAGTCAAACTACTTATTAATATAGATGGGATAATCCGTAATTAGTATTATTTGGGCATTCTTGTTGATTATCTTCCTGTTGTAGTTGTAACAAGTCGGGAAATCGGAAGCTAGACGCTTTAGGTATGAAAGGTTTCGTGTATTTTCTTTTATAAAGAGATTTGAGTGTGCATTTGTCCCATTAGTATGTAGCACGTAATATATTCATATATTATGTGAGAATATCCACTTGCAAGTGATATTACATTCAAAGTCTTCAATTTATACAGAAGTGACGGCTTTGACCCATTATAACTTTGTTAGTAATAGTGCGATTTTCACCAAATTTGGTAGGAATCATGTCCTATGCTATAGCCTACATTGCTGCTCGTGATTCTACGTGGAACTTAAGGGGGGTTTCCTGCCAATTACTAAAAATTATAGTAATGTACTATTATTAACTTTGTTTGAACAGATATCGGTATGGAGGGTATTTCGGAGCCTAGGCACCATACAGTGGCAGCCTCTTGACTTTTTCTCAGATTTTTCGGTTAAGTGGTTTCTGAGAATGGGTCCGTTCAAGAAATGATCACTTTCAACCCCCCCCCCCACTCTCCACCTACCCAACAAATGTCAAAACTAAGACCGGCTTCGAAAAGTACTAACCGAGACCTTCAATTTGCTACCCCACATCATATATTTGATCAAAAACAAACTTACACCCCCCTTTTGCCAGGATGAGGAACCCCCTTAAATTAGACGTAAAAGGACGTAATTTACTATATGCGTGAGCGTTCACAGTTCCCACCTTTCTATCAAATTTGGTGTCAATCGCTACAACCGTCTCCGAGAAAAACGCGTGTGACGGACAGATAGACAGATAGTATACCGATTTTAATACGGTTTTGTATTTACACAAAACCTTAAAAATGGAGAAGTATAGTTGCGGGGTCATATTTCAACATAATATGACCCCAAGAATACCACAAAAATAATAAAAGAATGGATCAACAACCAACAATTTCAAGTTAAGAAGTAATATAGGGCTGATGTAACAGCGTTACAGGAGATGTGTTGGACAGGGACCGGTTTCCTGGAGAAGGTTGCTATACCATATATTATAGTGGCCATCCAGGTTTCTTAGTCAGCCAAAAAATGGAGCCTGCTGTTATCGGCTTTGAAAATATAAGCGAAGGGCTATGCACTCTGCGCTTACGAGGCAAATTTAGAAATATAAGCCTCATTAACGTTCACGCCCCTACAGGGGAGACTGCAGAGTCGGAGAAGGATACCTTCTACGAGGCAGTAAAACGAACCCTCGAAGCCTGTCCCAGATATGATATCAAAATTATACTTGGGGATGTTAACAGCCAAGTATGGAAGGAGCCCGTATTCAAGCGATACGTTGGCTCCCATAGCTTACACCAAAATAGAAATGATAACAGACCGCGGATCATTCAATTAGCAGTGTCACCCGAAGTGGTTGTTGGAAGTACCTGGTTTGCGCGGAAAGCGGTCCACAAATATACATGGGCCTCTCTAGACGGGACCACTTTCAACCAAATTGATCACGTGTTGATCGAACGCCACCACCTCTCAGCCTTGATGAATGTCAGAACATATTGGCTCGGATCATTATTATCTCGTTGGCATGGTGCTCTGAGCTTGAATAACAACACCACTCATAATCCCCTCTGACAATCAGGTGAGAGTTAACACTGAAGCCATCTACAACACAGCCCACCGCAACACCTATAAGAGGGAAATTGATGCCGCAATAACCGTAGTCATAGATCCTGGAGATGAAACATCAACAAATGATCTTCACAATCACCTGAAGAACGTTATCATAAATACGGCCACAAACATACTTGGCCCCAGACGCAAAAGGAGTCGGAACGGCTGGTTTGACAATGAATGTTTAGTATTCTTTGGTATTCTTCCACTCAAAATTTCATGGATTAGTTTTAAAACGATTCATCAACCAAATATGTACCAATTCAATTCTGCAAATATCCGAAGTGTAACTATTTTGATTTAAACGAAAAATTAAAAGGTATCTTCAAGTATTCTAATTTTCACTTAAACAATTTGGTTTCTAGAAGAACACAGGCCCGATCTGTTCTATGCCGAGGTTGGAGACAGAAGACCCGACTTATTTCTATGCGGTCCTTACTGTCCCAACCAACGGCACTTTCTCACCGCTAATTCTCCACTCCCGTGGCGAGTTCTAACATGATTGAGTGGAGAGTTCCGCGCCATCTACTCGCGACATTCGAAATAAATTTTAAATGCTGCGGATCCTGCCGCGCCACATCACTCCGCCCCCAGACGGAACCTAGGGAGTTTCGGCGACCGATCCCGGAACTTCGTTCACCGTTAATCCACAAAACGGACATGACGCTGCTTCGAGGCGTACACGGGTTTCAGTCTGGACAAAGAGACCGCCATTTTGTGTCCACCGATCTCGAGCTGGAAGAAATGTTCTCCCCTCTCGAGAACGCGGTACGGGCCCTCATATGGAGGCTGCAGTGGCTTCCGGACCGCATCCGTCCTGACCAGAACGTGCGTGCATGTGTCTAGTTCCTTGGGCGAACAGGCAGGTGTGGGCGAGTGTCGAGTGGGTGGTGGCGCTTTGATCCGTCGGAGATTGTCCCTCAGCAGACGCACCAACCCCGACTCCGTGAGACCCGATCTCTTGTCGAATACCGGATCGCTTGGGAGTCTTGGGTTCTCCCCGTATACCAGCTCCGCGGGGCTGGCAGCAAATTCCTCTCAGCGGGTTGGACGTAGGCCGAGTAGGACGAGAGGCAAGACTTGAGTCCAGGACGGGTCGTCGCGTGCTATAATAGCGGCTTTCAGCGTTCTAACATCCCATTGGATTGCGGGTGGTATGCAGTAGTCCGCTGGCGTTTAAAACCTAGGAATTTGCCTAACTCCGAGAAAAGGGTGGATTCAAATTGCATTCCCTGGTCAGTGATGACCACTGCAGGGACGCCAAAGCGAGGTATCCACTCTCGGCAGAGGGCTTCGGCACAAGATTGCGCCGTAATGTCTTTCAGAGGTATTGCCTCAGGCCACCGCGTGAATCTGTCGATGATTGTGAGGCAATACTTGTAACCGTGCGAGTCTCGCAAAGGCCCTATTATGTCGAGGTGTATGGTGTGGAAACGCTTGGTAGTGCGGGGGAATGAGCCCACTTCTTTCCTTACATGCCTGGAGACTTTACACTTCTGGCGTGCGATGCACTCTCTGGCCCAGGAATTGATATCCTTGTTCATGGAGGGCCAGAAGTATTTTCCGGTGACTAACCGATTTGTTGTCCTGATGCCAGGATGCGCCAAGTCGTGAACTGCGTGGAACACTTCCTTGCGAAATGTGGCCGGAATGTATGGCCGAGGTCCCTTTTCCGAGTCTTCGCAGCAGAGCGAGAGGTTTGAGCCGAAGATGGGCAACTCCCGAAATTTGTATTTGGAGTTGGATTTGAGGCTCTGAAGTGCTGCGCCATCCTCCTGCGCTTTGGCAATAGCCGAGAAATCGAATGAGGCGGGGATGTTAACCTCGGAGACACGAGACAAAGCGTCAGCAACTATGTTGTCCTTGCCGGACACGTGCTGGATGTCTGACGTAAACTGGCTTATAAAGCTCAGGTGTCGAAGCTGACGAGGGGACGCTTTGTCGGGCTTTTGTTTCAAAGCATACGTGAGAGGCTTATGGTCCGTGAACACTGTGAACGGCCTGCCTTCTAGGGAGAAACGGAAGTATTTGATGCTCAAGTACGCGGCGAGTAGTTCGCGATCGTAGGTACTGTAGTTCCGTTGAGCGGGATTCAACTGTTTCGAGAAGAAGGTCAACGGCTGCCAAACTTGATCCACTTTTGGTGAAGGGCAACACCTACTGCGATGTCAGAGGCATCAACAAAAACGGCTAGGGGTGCATCTTGCAGAGGAAATGCCAGGAGTGTAGGGCCGGCCAGTTGTTGACGGGATTTGTCAAACGCGCGGATAGCCTCTTCAGACCACACGATCTCTCGTGTGTCCTTAGTTTTGGGGCCAGACAAGTACGCGTTCAAAACGGACTGGTGTTGGGCGACCTTGGGCAGGAAACGACGGTAGAAGTTTAGTATGCACAAGAACCTCCTCAACTCCTTCATTGTCTTTGGACGCGGGAAGCTTGTTATCACTTGCACCTTGTCTGGGTCGGGCTGTATTCCTTCTGGGGAAATGGAGTGGCCGAGGAATCTCACCTGTTTTTGAAGGAACTTGCATTTCCCAACGTTTAGGACTAAACCGGCCTCAAGGAGACGTTGAAAAATGCACTCGAGATGGGCTAAGTGCTCAGACTCAGTGGAAGAAGCGACCAAAACATCATCATCACGAAAGAGAAATCGAGGTTTCGCAGGACTGAGTGAATGAACCTTTGAAAGGTTTGCGCCACATTGCACAATCCGAAAGTCATTCGGATGAACTCGAAGAGTCCAAAGGGTGCGCATATTGGAATGTCTTCAGGAGCTACTGGGATTTGGTGGTAAGCCTTGGTTAAGTCCAAGGTCGAAAAGATGCGGCAATTCGCGAGGTGATGCGCAAAGTCGTGGATGAGTGGAATTGGATATCGGTCAGGAACAGTCTGTGCATTCAGCCTTCTGTAATCCCCACAGGGGAGCCATTCGCCATTAGGCTTAGGGACCATATGTAATGGGGAAGACCAACAGCTGTTTGAGGGCCTGCAGATACCCTGTTGAACAAGTTGTTCAAATTCTTTCCGCGCAATAGCCAGTTTCTGGGGTGGTAGAGGACGCACCTTCGAGAAAATCGGGGAACCAGTAGTATTAATGTAGTGTTGCACATTGTGCTTCATTGGTTTCGAGAGACTACACTCGGTAGTAATGTGGCTGAACTTTTGGAGGAGTGTCCGAACACGAGAGTCGGTGATGTCTTCCAAAAGAACGGAAAGGTTATTGTCAGCGTGAGATACCATTTGGCCCGACGAATTAAGGTTGGTCGTGGGGTCTATAAGGGACTTATTTTGCAAGTCCACCAGCAACCCATAGTGACACAAGAAGTCTGCGCCTAATATGGGGAAGCTGACATCCGCAAGGATGAAACGCCACGAAAATGTCCTACGCAAGCCAAGACTCACGTCCACTTGCCTGTACCCGTATGTATTGATGCGGGAGGAATTTGCTGCCGCCAGTTTGAGGGGTTGTGTATAAAGTTTCTGATGCCGGGGTACGGGAAGAACCGAAACCTCCGCACCCGTGTCGACGAGGTAGTTGCGAAAATAGTTAGGCGATGTGGCGCTGCGCTCTGGGTGGCCGTCGCCAAGACCCCCCGCGGACCTAGTTTTTTGCGGTAGGCGCGAATTTACAAGGTAGCGTACATCTTGTCGCTTTATCTCCGAAGTTACGATGGTACCAGCAAATACCTTTGTCCGCAGGCTGTCTTGACGATCTGCTACCCGAACGCCCTTTTCGTGTGGCAGACCGTGAGCAAGCTCGCGATCTGGCACTTGAACGCTGAGCGTCCAACGTCGCCCGCATCTCGGCCACGCTGGCCGTTAAAGCGGCTATCTCGCGCCTTAGGTCGCCCACCTCATCCGACGGTGGTTGAACAGCCGCTATGGTTGGGCTCCTGCACCTGGTCGGCCGTCGCTGCCAGTTCCTCCAATCGCCTGGGTGCCCTCCGGGAGCCGTCGCAGCCAGAGCGACTTGATCAGGTCATTGCCAATCTTGCTCCCACCCAATTGCCTCATTTCGCGGAGCAATTGGCTGGGAGTTCGATCACCCAACGTTAAACCCGCCAGCAAGTGGTCTAATTTGGCCGACTCGCTTGCCGACAGGCGCCTGATCAACCAGAAGAATAGACTCTTCGTCCAGGCCGACCACCGCGTAGTTGAAGCGGGTCGCGTCCGATGTGATGCCGGACATTTGGAACTGCGCTTCCAAATGTGCGAACCACAGCTCCGGGTTCCGCCGCCAAAACGGAGGAACGCGTACGGCGAGGGCGGTCACTTGCGGGTCCGATGGGCCTGCCGCGTCTTTGCTGTCGAACGACATCTTGAGTAACAAAAAGTAGGAGTTTGCAATGAACACGCGATGAGTTTATAATGAAAACGCGGTGAATTTGCTCCGACACGACAGGCCGCACCCACAAATGACCGCGCGAACAAAGTGGATAACACGACCGAAGCGGACGCTCGCTAGCGCAGACCGAAAATAAATAACTCGCCCAGAAAATGGAGAACCCGCGATGAGATAATACCTTGACGCCGTTAAGGTGCAGCGGATGTTTCTTATTATTAATCGTTATATAATTATCATATATATAAAAAAAATAAAAATTGAAATTTTTGAAATTGAGGATTTTGAAAAGAAAATTTTCCTGCGGCGGCCTGCGCTGACAGCGTTTTTGAGGCTGGGGCTCCTGAGCGTGCGGATGATCCAACTTGGCTGCTCCGGCTCCCTACGGTGACGTCGTCGAAGTCAGCTTCCACTTCTTAGCGGCTGGTGAACAAACTACTGCTGTGTTAAGTTCTGTTGTTGCTATTTGAGATGACGTTGAATAGCTTGCTGCTATGTCGTCAGAGGTTGTTGAGTCGCCTGCTGTGGTTCCCGTGCACCTCCAGGCTGATACATAACCAAAGACACGTTGTAATACCAGCTCTGCGCTAAACTTGTTCCATGCTCTCTGGCTATCCACACACTTGTTAATGTTGGGAACGGCGGCGTTTCTGGTCTGAGTTGCACCACGGAGGAGTTCGCACTTGCAATTTCGATGGCACTATCCTGCTTCGGTCGGCGCTGACACGTGACGTCCTCGGCAGAATTCAACTACGTGGTGGCCATGTCCACATAATTAGCACTGCGTTTGGTTCTTTCTGGGGCACGGTTTAGCCACTATACGCAACGAGCGGCACACATGATGATGTCGTCTGTTGCTCAAGTCTTGGCTGCGCTGCCTCGATTTATTTGGGCGTACTGGAGTGGCTGCGGCGGAGAGCGTGGCTGCAGAGTCTTTAGTGGCTGTGGCGGCGAGTGTGGCTGCGGCGACGAGCGTGGCTGCGGGTCGTGTTCACGGTGGGTCACCAATTTGGTATTCTTTGGTATTCTTCCACTCAAAATTTCATGGATTAGTTTTAAAACGATTCATCAACCAAATATGTACCAATTCAATTCTGCAAATATCCGAAGTGTAACTCTTTTGATTTAAACGAAAAATTAAAAGGTATCTTCAAGTATTCTAATTTTCACTTAAACAATATGGTTTCTAGAAGAACACAGGCCCGATCTGTTCTATGCCGAGGTTGGAGACAGAAGACCCGACTTATTTCCATGCGGTCCTTACTGTCCCAACCAACGGCACTTTCTCACCGCTAATTCTCCACTCCCGTGGCGAGTTCTAACATGATTGAGTGGAGAGTTCCGCGCCATCTACCCGTCCGCATCCGCAACATTCGAAATAAATTTCAAATGCTGCCGCGCCACAAATGTAAGCTGGCAACGGAACGGAAGAATGCTGCATTCTCAAAAAACGTGGGCACGCGCAGAGATCACAAACTCCGGCAAGGGAAGAAGCTTCTTCACAGACGGAAAAAGGAAGTCTGGGAGACGATTACAAGCTGGTCTTTACAGCCTCTGGAGCCTTTTGTGTATCCTTTTTGCTCCTCAGCTATCAATTTGTGAGCATGAAGATGTTTTGAGATGTTCGCGAACAAAATTGAAGTGAAGACCTTGTAGATGGTAGAAAGACAAGTAATTGGTCGACATTTTGAAGGGCAAGAGGCATCCTGTTCCTTGGGGATGAGAAAAGTGATCCTCTTGGTGAAAAATTCTGGAAATAAATTCAGAATCGGCAATCATCTAAATTAAAATGATTTGCCAATATCCTGTGATTGTTTTTGAACCGCTTCAGCCAGAAGTTGTGAATCTTGTCAACTCCTGGTGCCTTCCAGTTACCTGCCATGTCAAGGGCTGTTTCTATGTTGACTTCAGTTACGTCAGGCGTGGTCATTTCGGGGAGGGTCTCGCATGAACGCATAAGATGTGAGAGCCACACCGCTTCTAAATTGCAACGGTTGGATTCGCTCCAAACATTTCTCCAGAAGTTTTCTGGCTGATCGAAATCGAAGCTACTTTCCTTACCTGAGTTAGTGAGATTTTTATAGAATCCCTGTTGGATTTGGAAGAACCAGGTGTTGTCTGTCCTTCGCTGAAAGCTTTTGTGATACCTACGAATGCGATTGGAGCATACCGCAAGTTTCTGCTTCAGCACCTTGAAGATTTCTTCGATTAGCATATCATTGGACAGATGGTAGTTCCCAGTGATGCTCGCAACGTTGCTGTGCACTCTTTGCGTTGGATTTCAAAGAAGTACTTGCGTGACGGGCCTAGACCGGATACCGGTTGTTGCGCCGTTGATGATGATGACTTGCGTGACACGACCAATTTGTTGCCTGGTTGGTAGGGCAACTCGATTATTTTTTACTATCACCCGGTATTGATTGACAACATTCTGCTCCGGAACATGACTTAGTTCCGGGAAGCGGGTTATGAACGCATCATGGAGTCGGTGTCTGTACCCTGATGGATTCTGCCCAAAATCTGTGACATGGCGCGGATGATAAATTCGGTATACTCCAATCGCATACGTTCTTAAAAACCCAAAGAAGATTTTATAAAAATCTTAGCAACTCAGGCCGGGAAAATCCCTATCTGGATCAGGGACAAAAATTCGGGAGAAACGTTTGTGTATGCCATCTCCCGAAATGACCATGCCTGACGTAGAAGTAGCCCTTGAAAAGGCAGGTCATTGGAAGACGCCAGGAGTTGCTAAGAGTTCCAACTTCTGACTGAAGCGGTTCAACAACATTCACGAAGTATTGGCAAGTCATTTTAATCAGATGATTGTCGATTCTGAATTAGTTTCACAATTTTTCACCAAGGGGTAACTTTTCTCATCCCCGAGGAAGAGGGTGCCTTTTGCCCTTCAAAAAGTCGACCAATTACTTTTCTTCCTACCATTTACAAGGTCCTTATTTCAGTTCTGTGCGCGAACATCTGAAAGCATTTTGATGTTCATAAACTGATAGCTAAGCAGCAAAAAGGATGTGCAAAAGGCTCTCGAGGCTGTAATGACGGAGAAGCATGGAATCATCCAAGGCGACTCCTAAGCTTGCTGTTTTTTGGCTTTGAATCCGTTATTCCATCTTATGGATGAAAGCAAATACTGGTTCTAAGTCAAACATGGCATATTGCCGAAATGTACATTGAGTTGATTAATATATATTGACGACATCTAACTGTATGCCAAAGACGAAAATAAACTTCGCTTTTTGCTGGCATCACCATCTAATTCACACGTATATCGGCAACGCCGACAAATAAAAATATTATTTTGGCTACCAAAATAACATCCGAACTTTAGAGTTTGGATTCCGTTCCAAATCCGTGGCACGGTAATAGGCGCGGACGATAAATTCGATATGCTCCTATCGCATACGTTCTTACAAACCCAAAAGAGTTTTTATAAAAATCTCAACTCAGGCCGTTAAAATTCCTATCTGGATCAGGGACAAAAATTCGGGAGAAATGTTTATGCAGGCCATCCCCGAAATGACCGACTGAGGAGAGTTTGGATTCGGACGACGTGTACAAATACCGCGGCATATTGCAACCTACATCTGCTACTGTAATGATAAATCTATTATTTGGAGAATTCAAAAGGCGTCTAGATCTTGTCCTGAAAATTGAGCTGTTTGAAAGTGAAACCTCCAACAGATGGTTGACTAACGGTGTACTATTCGATGAGATCGAAGCATTCCTAACTTCAATTTAGGCCGCGCGCCCAGCAAAAAACAAATGGGAATACCGGAAGCTGGGGCTTCGGGTATAAAGGTGTTTTCATCTTATGTGAGAGACTTTTTACGCACAATTTTCTATTCGCACATGGCTAAAAACCCAAAATATTCCTTCATATTTTTTTCAAACTACAACAAATACATATACAGTTGAATACCAATTTTACAATATACAAATATATTTATCTGATTTAGGCACTACCCCAAAGCTTCATTTTCATATACATATAATTACATACATATGTCTGTCTCGAGTAATTGATATATAGATGATTAAAAACGTAAAATGAAATGTTTCCCTGCGACTTCCCATTCACGTGAGCCATTTGGTTGTGATATTGTAACATTGATATGTTATTATGACGTTATACACATTTTAGAATGTACGAAGTTAGGATAAAATGTAAACATTTCATCTTCTATTCTTTTATTAATAACAGTTGGATCTTGTTCAAAGTTAGGCCTTGTTGTTTCTTATATCACTGTCAAATCTTGAACTTCTAACATGAATTTAAGAGGGGTTTACGGCTAAATTTCTAAAATATGATAATATACAATTATTTACCTTATTTATGCAGATATCAAAACGTGGTATATTTTGAGGCCCCCCTTAAACTGAACACCAAATGGCGCCACTTGCTACATATACCACACGTTCTCACCAAATTTCGTGACAATCGGTTTAGACATTTCTGAATAAATCGAGTGTAATGGACACACAGACATCGAATAGATCCTAATTAGGTTTTGTTTGTTAATTATGAAGAGTATATTCTTCATGACTCCTCAACCACCAACTCCAATAGGTTATGCAATAGTGACGAGGAGCCCATACAACACATAACATCTGCGTGTAGGAGTAGACTCGTTATCATAACTCCGTCTGTAAAATTCCTTGCGTTAAAATATAACTTGGTGGTAAATTACGACCTTTATTATAACTATACTCCGCAGAGAATCTTGGGAAATGATCCGGTCAAACTACTGTGGGATCACAATATTGGCACCAACCGCAGTGTTAATCACAATAGTAATTTATTTCTGTTTCTTAAGGAAGAACGAACCTGAATCGTAATCGATGTAGCCGTACCGTTGGACAGCAAGAAAAAATCCGGAACTACGGCCCTTTGGCGGACGATATGAAGCTTGGAGGAGACTTGGAGGCTCTAAAAGATCAAATTAATTCCAGTCGTAATTTTAGCGACGGGATTAGTCCCACAAAATTTACATAAAGCGTCAAAAACCCTCGGTCTTAGGGTAAGACTATACATTGAGATGCAAAAAGCGATGATCAGCAACCTGTGCTATAGTCCGAAGATTCCTGCCCGGAAATAGTCTTCCATTTTAAAGCTATATGTCTCTGCAGTTTAGAAACGCGTCACTGCTGGAAATGTTTGCGGCAATCGGGGATGTAAGAATATATTTTCATATGGTTACACACACTTTGTGTTGAAATGCATCATAAAATGCTATGGCGAAAGCCTTTTGGATGCTGCCTTCAGCCCATCCTAAGGTTGGTCGCCCCCTCGATCCGGTTGGGCGGGAAGAGAGTTCGCGGGTTTTTTCCAGCTTTTTTTTATATTTATATTTTGCCATTTCACCGTGCAACAGCACCGTTTCCTGGGTCGTGATTTCACGGCATCAGCATTGCGGCGCAAAAAACTTGCACCTACACACATACTATTATTTATTTCACAGATTATCATATGATCCCGGCATTAACAAATGGCCTGGCTAGTTGTGCTCGATGTGCTGGCAGATCTCTCATAAGCTGAGTTAGCAATTTTGGCTTGGCTCTACTCACACATTTCTTCACGGTTGATCTCTCGGCAGTTTCACCCATAAATGGCCAAAAAAAGACGCTGTCTTGCCATTTTCCACGATTGCGGCCCTGAATTGAAGTGTTCTTGGTGAAGCTGGTCTAGTAGTAGTTTCGTATGTAGTGAGCTTAAGGAAGAATAATTGGCTGTCTGGCGTCGTACGGTAAATTTGATGTTTCTATTCGATCGTCTAAGCCCACTCTCGTCTAGAAATCGATAAAGACTACATAACAGATCAGTGCCGTTTAATTAATTGCTGTCTCACAGCAGTTTCGTCGATTCTGGATGCGCGTCCCATTGAGCTGTTCTAATGATGACGCCAAACGCACCTTCTAACTCATCCAAATAGCAGATAGCTCGGTCACTGATGTCAAAGGCACGAGTATTTTTGATGAAACATAGTCCATAACTCATGATTCTTTCCATCCACCGAAAAGAATCCCTATGGTGGATTTTATGTACGAATGACGGTTGATCGGTCTCGACAGATAGTACGAAATTTTGTTTGTTTTTTCTCCAAGTCAATGTCAGTGCTACGATGTTTCCCCGGCCAGATGTCTTGAGTTCCATGAAGAAATATTGGCCCGAAGAACCAATGACTTTAATTGCGAAGCTTTTCCGGTGCGATGCCTCTAGACACCAGGTCTGCCGGATTCTGCTTGGAGTCAACGTGTTTTCACTGATTTCGTGTGGATTGGTGTTGTATGGATGCACCCCGAGTCGCCACGAATGTGGAAAACGATGATGCCTCTGCATGTAATCAGTTCAGGACGATTTATGAATCGGTCCAGTGGAAGCATGCCTCTTTAGATCGCATTTCAGTCTGTGCACAAGTTCAGTGGCAAGCTTGGTCGCACATAGCTCCAGTTGGTGTAAAGTGACAGTTTTTAACGGTGCTACCCTAGATTTCGCACAAAAAAGACGTACCGGCCTTCATGCCTCTGAATAGTTTGCTCGAACGTACACCACTGCGCCGCATACCCTCTCCGAGGCATCTGCGAAGGCATGTAGTTGCATATGTTTGGTTCTGAACATATGTCGTGGTATCTCAATCTTGCTTAAAGTTCCCCATCCCTAACTACTTTAAGGCTCCATAGTTTTTGAAGAAATATTTTAGCCGTCACTGTTGCTAGGACCATCAGTCCTAACGGGTTGAACAAGCGGGCCATGTCTGCAAGTACGTTTCGTGTCTTCATTATTCTTGAGATCTAGACACTTAATTCGGAATTCGCCTGGTCTGGGTACCCACATGAGCCGCATCTGGCCTTCTTGTTCCTGCGCTAGATACAATTTTGGTGCCTGGTCGCGGTAAACATATTTAATAAGTACCTTATTGTTTACGCACCATTTCCGTAGCCGGATTTTTTTATAATGGGTGTTGTTTGTCAAGGGTTTCTCTGAGGTTATCTGATCCAGCCCTCAAATCGTCCATGTAGAAATCTTCTCGCAGTCCAATACTTTAGAATCTTCTGCTTTCTTCTGCCACCAAAATTTATCTATAAACCTTCTCGCCGCCGTGAAGACGGGGAAATCGAAAACGTATAAGGATGTGTGAACAGCTCATGTTGAATAGTAGGTCCAATACATAGTACATGATTTAAGCTATGTCCCGATGATGTCTTGGAGTAACCCAGAGTGGTGCAGAAGGAAGCAGTGATGCTTCGAGTCGATTTCTAGCTGATCCAGGTTGAAATCTGTCATATGCTCCAGCCGCTGATATTCGCCAACGAACTTTCGATATTCGTCTCGCAAAATTGGGTCCTTTGAGAGTTTGCTTTGAAGTTGAAAGAAACGTTTCGTTTCAATGGCTTTGGATGCGCCAGCGTCTTGTCAGAATGGTAGTTTCACACTGAAATGCAAGTAATTTAGACTTTTTGCTGTTTGCGTGAGTTTTTCCCCACATCTTCCTCCTTGCTGGGTCATTGTAGAATCACCTACTGATTCTTCTAATTGCCAGAATCGCTTTATTTGCTTGTGTAACTCTGTATCATCTAAATTCAAAACTGCACAGGTGACACTCGGTGTGCTGGGTATTGCTATTCTACCACCAATTATCCACTTGAAGATAGTATTCTGCAGTAATGAAAGGCCCTTGGCCAAGCGTATTTGCCCGAAACTTAGTATCTTGTAGTATAAGACTGCTCCGAGAAGTACGTCAATCCGGCGTGGGTGGTTGAATTTGGGGTCGGCTAACTGAATATCTTTCGGTATAGCCCAATAGTTGCTATCTAGCTTGTGCAATGATTGCGTCGTCGTGCAAAGGTTGATACTCTTGATTTTAGAGTTAACTTGACCGTTAATGCTTACTTGATGTTTTACTGGAGCTTATATGCAGCAGCTACGATTATGATAGTGATCCGGGAACCGCTTCCAATGAGGCTCTCAGTTCGACTGGTTTACCCTCCTAGCAGTTCCTAGAACTAACGAACCGGAGAACAAAGTTGTCTCTATGGATAAGACTATGAAATAATTGAAATTCTGGAAGGCTCTTCACGACATTGTACCCAAGAATATGAACGCGCCTTGAATTCTGTCCTCAATTACAAAGTCGTTGCCGTCATTATATGCCAGCCCGGTGTATCGGTGGAGCCCTGCCAAATCAGCTGAAGCTGTTCCCAATATGTGAAGAGTATTGTGGCCTTCACTTCGTAATAGGCCTTACATTGCGCTTCCCCGATTCCATCAATTCCGTCGATGATATGGTGCGATTGCGCACATCCTGCATTACGGATGTATGATCAGTGCCATGATGCCATCGGCCAATATTGCTGGGCCGACGTTGGCTACTAAGAGAGCCCCAATGGCTTTCTGCTTCTCTGGTTTTATTCTTTTCTATGTCCTGCCCATGGACGACGATAATAGTTTCTGGGTCAACGCCCTTTATACAGAGCGATTTTACGAGATACGTGTAAGGGAGGCTCCCATACTCCTGGCGAGAAGCCTGTTCCGATTTCACTATGAATTCAGATAAAACACGTACTCCAAATTTTCGAGTGACTAATTTACTGTTAAATCAGTCAAACAAACCAAAGACTGTATAGAG
The DNA here is from genome assembly GCF_905115235.1 of Hermetia illucens. Taxonomy (NCBI): domain Eukaryota; kingdom Metazoa; phylum Arthropoda; class Insecta; order Diptera; family Stratiomyidae; genus Hermetia; species Hermetia illucens. Next base: position 108,798,601 of record NC_051851.1, on the reverse strand, counting down.
AAACTTGGCAACAACGCAAGAACTCGATCCAAGCGCACGCGATATATCGGCAGAACGCACCATTGGCTTTTACGGTTACAAGCGAATGGTTTTGCAAGTCATATTTTGACTGTTCGCCTCGTAATGGGCAATTTCCCCTTGGTACTTGCAAGGCTTCCACTAGCTGCGATTACCCTTGGGTGGCATCAGTGAAGGCATTTGGTTTGCGAACACCGCTTTTGGAAGTTGAACTGATAAGAAAGTGGCGGACTGACATTTTAATATAAACTAGAGGACAAAAAGGGACTTCGTCGAATGGATATAAACATCCGAACCATCCGGAGTTCATGTTTCGGCTAACAACTCAAATCTGTCAATCCGCCTGGAGTGATGGTAGGCTGAGTGTAGTATAGTTGTTATTGTGTTAATCGACTTCCAAACGGTGCAACATATCATTTATGATGATACCAAATTTCGTACTTCTAGGAAGAAGAGTGGTTTTCGTATGTCATTATCAACTTTATTTGAGCAGGTATCGAATTGGGATGTGTATAAGCCCACCATAGTTTTTTTTTAGGTTTTTCGGTTGGATAGGCTCTGAGAACGACTTTTACTTTCGGGGCACGCATTTTGGGCCCTCACTACCCTATGTTTCACCCAATATCAGAATTAAGATCACCATGACAATATTCTGTGAGAGATTTTTAATGCCGCGCCATATACGGTGCCTCCAGGCGACATCTTCTATTTATATTTCCTCTAGTAACAGGAAGTAAGACAAATTATCGTACCCATATTTGGCTTATATCAAACTTCTCTAAACCCGACCATGTGACAATTTGCAACTCGTATCTTATTAGAATTTACATTGGACGTGCGCATTCTGCCAGTATTAACTCTAATTTCACAACTGAAATTTAACAGCGGACACTAATGAAATAGCGGTTATTTAACTTATTTAAGGTAACACCATATATATATGTGTGTATATATAAGCAACGCAATATATATAATCAATTTAAAAGCAGCTACATACACTTGACATGTCCGCTGACGATATTTCTTTCTCTTCAGCGTAATCCGTGACCCTTTCGAGATCAGCAGCTCCCCCATCGTGCTTTGTTACTTTCTTCTGCTTCTTGTCCTGGATTTCCTCAGATCCATTGGTATCCCCGCTTCCAGACATTTCTAAGCCGGTGGCACGCACAAAACAAGTTCACAAGTGACCTAACCCAACGTTTCTTCTTCTTTTCATGACTATTAATGCTAATAAAGTTATCTTTCATAGTTCCCGAGGAGGTAAGGTGAATGTCTGTCAACCTTTATGGCCAATGCACAATGAACGCGGGCCTGCGGACGAGAGACTCGTCCTGTCGCCCTCAAGTCAAATTAACATTTCATGTCGGCGAGGTTCTTTCACGACATTCGTAGTGTGGCTGAGCTTTTTGTTTTCGGTTGGCTCAGTTTGAATCAGTTTTGAACATTTTGGTGGTAAGTGCTAATTACTGATTTAACTTACATTAGGTTCGTCGATCGCATATATTATAATTAAAACCAACCTGGGCGGCCTTTATATTGGGTTGGGGAAAAAGAAATGTCATATTTGTGATCGAAATTTGACGCTTTATTTCAAATACTTAGAATTATCCGATTTAAGCCAATGCGCTGTTGTGTTCGCAAACTTGTTGACATTTAGAAGGCAACTTTATTATCCCCCTATTATAAACCCCTCCCCTCCATATTTGCAAAACACTCAGACAGCTAGTTTTCGCAAGCCTCTTTTGAGGCGAACTTAGTAGCACCAAGAGCGTTTTGCATGGACCGCAAGAGATGGTAATCACTTGGTGCCATGTGCGGACTATACGGTGGGTGCGATAGGACATCCCATCCGAGCTCCCGTAGCTTCTGGCGGGTCATCAAAGACGTTTGAGGCCGAGCGTTGACCTGGCGGAACAGAACACCATTCCTATTGACCAATCCTGGCCGCTTCTGGTCAATCGACTGCTTTAAACGGTCGAGTTGGTCACAGTAGAGGACCGAATTGAGGGTCTGGCCATAGTTGAGTAGCTCATAGTGGATAATTCCCTTCCAATCCCACCAAAGACATAGCAAAATCTTCCTGGCCATCAAACCCGGCTTGGCGATGGTTTGGGCCAGCTCGACGCACTTCGACCACTATCTTTTTCGCTTGAGGTTGTCCTACGGGATCCACTTTTCATCACCAGTCACCATCCGCTTTAAAAATGGGTCGAATTCGTTCCGTTTCAGCAGTGCATCGCAGGCGTTGATTCGGTTCAAGAGATTTTTTTCCGTCAACTTGTGTGGCATCGAAACATCCAGCTTTTTTTGCAATCCAATCTTCTGCAAATGGTTCCAAACGGTTTTATGGTCCTTACCCAGTTCCTGGCCAATCGAGCGAATGCTCACATGCCGGTCTAGTTGGATGATTTCGACGATTTTATCGGTTTCTACGACGATGGGCTTACTAGTACGGGGTGTATCTTCGACATCCACTACACCAGAACGAAATCGATCAAACCAACGCTGTGGTGTACGAATCGTTCCAGTATCGGGCCCATAAACTTTACAAATTTGTTCGGCCGCCTTCGTTGCATTTTTACCTCTCGAGTAGTAAAAACGCAAAATATGACGAATTTCTTGCTTGGTAGACTCCATTTTAAAGACTGAAGCATACGATCACAGCACTGTCAAAGAGACACTTGTAGGACAGATTGTCATCTTCAAATCAACACAACACAAGATATGTTTAAGTGTCGCCATCAATTGACAAAATACGACATTTCTTTCTCCCAACCCAATATTTCTTACTTGCTTAGGAATATGCTCGCAGATCGACTGATCGGGGGCATCGTCACAGCATTGGCTATAATATTCTGGATGTGCACAAAGAAACTAAACACAACACTCCCAACTTAATGCTTGAGTTGGCATGATGGCAGAAAAGCGTGACAGTCGTGCGCCGTTCTCATTCAATGGTGTGCGCCATTGCGTCTACACATTTTCATTTACTAGTATTGATGCCGTGCGAAAGAGACAACACTTAGGTCACGTCGTTAACCGGGAAACACAACAGCAGAATGACCCTGTGCGTGCACAGTGAGAGAGCTGTCAAATGGAGTTCATTACACGGACTTGTATGAGGCAATATAAAACAAGTCCGATTGGAAACCCGCAATGTAAACCGGAGGTATGTGCACTTTCAGTGGCATTTAATTTTATGAATTTCATAATATAAAATACAGGAAGGTGCATAAACTAATTGCATAAAATTGAAGGTTATGTGCAATGCCGTGAATTTGTGCGTGGACAATCGACTTGCGTGCATATTTTATGTTATGAAAATCATACAATTAAATGAATGAAAATACCCCCCACTTAAATTCAATTTTAATGAGTAGAAGCGACGGAACTAATCCAAGTGACATTAATAATTAGTACTTGCAACGCAAAAGTCCCTTTCGCAGTTCTCAAAACGAATTCATTCAAATTAATTGCATTCAAGAGTAACTGCCGCAAAAGACATGCGCCGCCAAATTAGAAATGACGTAATCTGTTATCAGAACGAACTTTGCCGACGTGGAGCGATCTTGACTGACCTGGAATCATGATTGTACATTGAAACTGCATGAGGATCGGAGCTTCCCAAGTGTGTATTCTGTATGCATCTTAATTGTGTTTTGCACTTCAAAAAGCCGAACAAAAAATGAATCATTCAGTTTGAGGCCGGGTCTAGATCGCAGTGCGTTCTGCGCACCTGTTAATGTAATGTGTGTCGCATTCCTATAGCATGTATGCGAATCTATGTAACAAGACATCCAGTTACAAACAACCTATAGGAAATTTTTAAAATAACGTTGCGATTTTATTCGGATCGCTACCGTTTTCGATTGATTTTGACACCAAGCTGGACAATTTCTATTACAAATACAGCCACATGCAGTAACATCATGGCACAGATGAGAACTAAGTCAGCGGGAACCAAAGGTTACATTTCCTTAAAGATGCATCCAGGATGCATTTCAATGGATCTTACTGCAATTAGTGAGTGAATTATTCTTCTAAGTTCTTCTACAGGCAGCTTGGTGGAAGCAAACACACACGAGAGCCTCTGAAATTGACTGATGTTTGCTCTGCTAAGCAGTAAAGTGGAAGGTTTTCATACTGCTGAACACTTGCAAATATGCTTTTTACTCCTTTTTGCTTCTGGTTTTTGGGTATGAGGTTTTGAAAAATGTTTGTTTGATTTGAATCATTTCTTGGGCAGTTGAACGACTGTGTCCGGATGTATCAAGTGGTTAGAGCGCCGGGCTGTCGTAGCGGAAGGCCGCGGTTTAAATCTCGCTGGTGGCAGAGGCATTTGTTATCGAGACTGGATGTCGGATACCAGTCGACTGAGTACTTGAGTTAAATCAGGGTAATAATCTCGTGCGATCGCAATGTTGACCGTAGTGTACTGTTACGATATTGAATCAAGTGCTCTAACACACTTCAAGGCCCTGATATAGATTCTCGCGTTAACGATTATTATTATTAGTTATCTATATATATCCGAGCCTTATATTGGTTTGTTTGTGTGTCTCGAGGCAGTCGTCAATTATTAATCTTTGCTTCATCCATTTTTCGCTGGGGAACGCAACCCGATCTTGACTGTACAATGAAAATCTAAACTTGATTAGACAGTTTCACCCCCTGTGTATAGTTTTCTTAGTTGTCATAGTTATTTATATCAATTTGCCAGTTCTCTTGACAGTGGAATAAAAGTGTTGAATGGTTCTGGAAAAAACGAAATCATAGAAGTGATTGAATTCCAGAGAATCTTAACATAAAATTTCCTGTTGCAATTTATTGAGTTCACTAAGAACATTTGAGTATGCCATGACATTTCAGCTCGCAGTGACATTTGGACTCAAAATCAAATGAAACGACATTCAGTGCGGCCGACGACGACCGGGGGTTGCAGGCAATATCCAAAGGACCGAATCGTAGCGATCATGTGTTTCATCGCAGTTTGCAGTGTGCGACCAGGTCAAAATCTTAAATTGTCACAAATACTTAAGCTAAGCCTTGTTTCTTACCTGATTTGCCATTTCGTCTCAATGTTTTGAATAACGTAAGTGTGATAGGAAACTTCAGGGAGAACACTTTGCAAGGCTCTCGAGCTTTGTGAACGCTAAAAGGCACGCAGCTAAGGTATAGTCCTGCATTTTCAACCGTTTTGAGAGCTTTATGTAAATTTCTGGGGACTAGGTAAGGTTTAGTCCTGCATTTTTAACCGTTTTCAGACTTTATGTATTTTTTTGGGGACCAATTCCGTTACTGGAGTCACAGTAGATCTACTATAGGCAGTACCCTTACAAAAATGACCCCACTTGCAAATATGCTTGCAGAAGCTTATCTGTACACATCAGAGACGTTAAACAAGGAAAAGGCATAATCTTCGTCAAATCGTATTGGTAAGAGAGAGATCGGTGAGCTTTTGCTATTCTGGTACTACGGCGTGCTCACCCATATAGCAAAAAGTTGTTTCACGTATTCACTTATCCATAAGCAAAAACTTGCCAATCTCACCAATACATTGGCAAGTCCGGGCGGTATGTCAAACACAGCTGATCGGGTTTTCGGTACATCTCACTCATGCTCAAGGGCAAAACAATTTGAAATCGTGTGTACTCGCACTGATTTCGCCCTTGAGGGGCAAGGTGGAGTGAGGTAGCTGTCTAGTATCTAACTGTGACTGGAGTTACAACGCAGACTAGTCACATTTGACATGAGAAATCGTGAGTGTTGTCAGACACGATAAAATTAAGGTATCAAAAAATGTGAAAAAAAACGTCAGAAATTCTATTTTTACATGAGTGTAATTAGTTTTAAGCAAAAAGAAATTTGTATCGCCCTTGTTGTTCTATTTTGTCTCATATGTATATCGTTTAACTACTAATGTTGTTGGTAAACTGCGAAATATTAGCCCAGTGAGCACAACAAATTATTGGGACAGCAAGAAAAATGAACCGATTTTAATTCGAAAGTAACCCAGTACGAACCTGCAATTCAATTTTAATGTATGCAATTACAGCTGTAGCATCATGCATCGAATAGGAAAGGTATTGAGTCACATCTGGGGAAATTCCCTTTCCAGCTTCCTACAATGGCTTTCTGTAAACATTTTTCGAGATCAGGTTTATAGCAGAGTAACATTTAAAGTTTACGAAGTTCGCGAGGCTCACAAAGCTTACCGTTTGAGGTTTACTTCTAACGACGTCATGTCAGCTTTTGATCGCTTTCGCGTCGTAACTTAAAAACATTGCAACAAAATACCAAATCAGCTGAAGAGCGAAGAGCATATTCCATTAAATCACACTACATACAATTACCTAAAGTATTTCCTAAATAATTACCTCCTCAGAATTCCATGTTGGCAGGTATACCTTCACCAGCTAAAAGGAACGACATTCACCGCGATCGTCGTCGTGCACTCGGCGAGGCCCGCGAGTGCCATAAGGGACCCAGCCAACGATCGATTGGGGAGGCATAAAGCATACATATATGCACAATAAGCATTCCCAATCCGAGAAGGAAGTGTACTTGGGTTCGTTATCCTACTGAATGACAAACGGCAGATTATTCCACGTTATTGTCCACCTGCATTTACCGAAATCGTTACTTTGCTTCTCCGATTTTAAGGAAATTTCGGACTAATTCACGAGGTGACTACAAGTAGCGTAACGTTATCAGTATATCTTTTCTATGATTTTGTCATTCAGCGAAAAAGAGTGAAAAAAGTACCTATTTAACTTTAAAATTGCTGAAAATAAGAAGAAGTTGACCTGAAAACCTAACTGAATAGTAATATCCCTACTTTTCCATAGAATTTGTTGTTGCCAAGATACATTAAATGACCGAATGTACATTTCAGCAGCATGATAGTATTTGATTTGGAGCCCGTATTTGCTTTCATGCAAGAAATGGGTCAACGGATTCAAAACCAAACAGCGTTCATCCTTTTGCTATTCTCCGTTTGGCATAAGTCAATGTTGCCATTTGCCCGATGCTTTCAAGAAAATTCATCCCCTAGTTCCTATACGGTCCCAACTTCAGTGTTCCACCGCTCAACTAATCCAGCGGCATCTAGTACGTGCAATGGGCTTGGTTAATTAAGCCACCCAAAATCACCCCTCTGGCAATGATTGAAATGCGCCACGGCAATGACCTATATGTATCCTTACATCCTTTTCGATTACATCCTAGAACGTTAAGCGAAAACCATTAGCTCACAAAAAGCAGCGATTTATGATCCAAATTCAGGATTTCAAGGATCTCGATTCGATTCAAAGGATCTCGATTCGGTAGCTGCTTCAGCAGCGCCAGGAGAAAGATACTGGTTATGAAATAGGCCAGACACCTTCCACGTTTCACGTTCTCACCAATCCACATTTGAGTTTGTTGACGGTCCATTAAAAGCTGCATCTCCAGCTGAGCTAACAAAAAGATTTCGATTACATAACTTCGTTGCTCTCAGAAGTCCGCGGCATTCGTAGATATAGAAAGGTAAAAGATAAATCACCGGGACGCGAAGGAATGCAAGCAACCTTTATTTGTAGCCCCAAGCAAATGTCCACGGTAGCAATAAGCTTTTTATTAATTTATTATATTTAGACTTAAAACTAGCGTACTGTCCATGTTTATTTTTCTCTTTTTCTTGTTAATTAAGTCTGCTATTATGCAACAACAACACCGAGATCTTATTGTTAATGATTTCTTTTTTTTTCAACTCGTAGGTTACTCGTTACCACTAATAACGGGAGCAGCTCATGTCTGCAAGAAAGAAACTTGAGTACGATCTTCTTAAGAGAGGTATATATAAATAGGAAACGATTATACTTAACCGACGCAGTTGCAGTATCCGTCGCAACCAGTCCGTGATTAAGAAGGTCACATTATTCCTTTGCTATATTATGTGTTAAACCTTCTGACTCAGCTCACATAAACCTTTCGCAACTCCTCATTCACTAAAGAATATACATTTTCTAGAGAATGGATATTGGCAACCTTATCCAGGCCCCAGAAAATAAAATGCAGTTTAATAGATTTTTGTGTATCCATCAGTCGGAGAGATTGGTAGGTGATGTAAATAATATCACAAAAATGATATCAACTTGAAGTGTAATATTATATTACTATCACCGGACACGATAAAACCATTACTACACATTACAACATCCCTTAACACCATCACATTACTTAACATCACCGCATTACCTAACATCACCGCATTACCTAACACATTACCAAAATGATGGATATATTACTTTTGTGATAGTTAAGTATTGTTACATTACCTTGCAAAACGTCACGAAACAACATCGATTTTCGTGGTACAAGTGGTGGGTTCAGTTGTTGCCTGCCAACGACGTGTATCGCTTGCGAATCTATTGTTGTGTAGGGTACGTAAGATCAGCCTTATGAATGGTATGAAAAAATGATTGTCAGTCCTCATGTATTCGTCAGAACTCTCGGTTCCTAGTAAGAAAAACTTCAAACTCGTGGCAGAATCCTCAGAGACGTTTTGGGTCCTACTTGAGGATGCATGAAAGGTTCATTCATTATTAATTAACACCCATTGGGCAGACAAATCACTCCAGTGATAAGTAATATTTGGTAAATATTACCTGATGAATGGTACTAACTGATGTTGATGATATAACATCATATGTACGATGAGGGTAATGAAAAGTGATGTTTGTGATGGTATTTAACTTTTCAAAAAGTGATATGATATCATATTACTAAGGCAATATTTCGCGCACTTCTAATCATTACACCAATAGCTGCGTACCGTATGGCGCTCTCGGGCCTCGCAAAGCTCACGGCGACTATCGCAGCGAATATCGTTCCCTTTGCTTTATAGCGTTTAACTATCAAAACTGAATTTTGAGGAGATAATTATTTAGGCGATACTTTATGTAATTGTACATACGTTTCATTTGGTTTGGTTTGGTTAGAAATTTAACCACTACTATGGATTTGATTTTATCTCCTACTGGTTTGTGCTGCACAATTCGCACGTAAGCCACTAAATTGGTTCGAAACTTGTCTAATAATGGTAAATTTCGTAAATTTAGATTTTTGGAACAATGTTTCTTGGATTTTAATTAACTGGAACGTGATAAAATTTCCGGAACATAATTGATAAACTTAGCACTATTCTATGTACAGGATTTCACGAACACAATAGACTTAGCACTTTTTCTATCCATCCAATCCAATCCATTTCTCTTACTAGAGTGTCCTCTTTCCATTAAGCCAATCTCTGGCAGAAATTTTAATTTGGTACTTTAATGCCTAAAGGAACTTGCAGGATTTTGTTCACCAGGCGAACCTCTTCTTGTAAGTTCGAGCTTGACTCTCAAATCAGGGCTCCTCAGCGGATCCATCTGCATAGCCAGATGAAATTATTGCCAAGGTGCCTGAGTGGAGAATTTAGAAAGAAGTAGGATGGACTTTAACCATTCACTTAGCCATCCGAAATTGTTTGCCAGGGAGTTAGCCCAAATTATTGATTCATCACATATTTAAAGTAAAGTTCATCGACGCGTTTTTTTTAATTTATGGGTGTCTGGTTTGGATCGTAGATTTGAATTTCGACCGGACTAGTCGAAATTAGGAAGATGTCGTGCCGTCACCCCATGCTTACTCTGGGTGGGACTTAGGCCTGCGGTTCCGATCAGATTCCTCACCAAACTGAGAGTTTCCTAACCCTATCTTTTATACTCCTTATTAAGGGGCTATTAAGCTGATTGATCTACTTGGCAGGTGGGTGGCCGTCAACTTTCTTCTCAACGGAAGGTTTTTTTATTTGGACTAGCGCTTTCTGGGAGTGGGGAATGAGCATAAATACCATACCATAAATACCTCTTTTTGTTGTATTCTTTATCACGAAATTGTGAATCAAATTTTGCTATCTCGATATATCTTTTAAAGTAGCTTCTGTTTGCTTACAGTTGGAGGAGCGTGGGGAGGTGGAACCGAAACCGGCCGGAGCTGTTCCCAAAATTCTAACAGGGCAAATGGCCGTTCGAAATAAGATTGGAAAGGGAGCCAGTGCCGCATTTTCAGCGCCTTCAGCGGATCTAATACCAGCGCTGACATCAAAACGTCCCTCATCCCCCTTAGGCAAATAAACACCGGACGCAACCTACACATAGAAAGATGTTCTGCCCTCGCCATACAGATTGAGCGCGTGCAGGAGAACCAGAATCTTAGGTTTGCACCGAGCACTGCACGGTTTGCTCGCCGGCGACCGTAGCAAATGAGGACTCGGCGGGTCTCCGGTCGTACCTTAATTGCTCTACTCCTCGAGCTAGAGCATCGCATTTGCCATTTACGAGTTCGGGTCGAATACTAACTACGGATCTGAACAGATTCTCTAGAAGAGGCAATTACCCGAACGACCGCATAAGTAAGACAGTGCCCGGATGGGGCCTGAATTTCTCGAGACCCCCTAAATCAATGCCGATAGTCAGTTTCCTGAATCGGGTGGCAATGCTGACGGAAGATACCCTGGGAGGGCAGTTTCACTCTATGAGTCGACATCTCCACTTATTGTTGACAGGACCTGCACTGCACTGTACTATGCACGGACCCTGTCAACGACGAGCTGTTCGATGTGCTGCGAGCATTCCGCTTAGGAAAGCTCTGTTCAGACAACGTCTTAGCACCCTATCGCAGCCTCGTCAGGAAGCTGGTGAATGGAGCGTCTCGGAGACCGAACTCTTCACTCTATCTCCCCTGTCGCCCCACTCTCAGACTCATAGTGAACGAGGTCTCTAGCGATTCGAAATTTCCACTTTCAAGCGCCGAAGAGGTTGATGACCAGCCGGGGGCTGTTTTGCCTGATCTATTGTGCTGGAATTGCTGGAGGACCCGTAAGGTACTTTACTTGTGATGCGGCGCGTTTGACGCTTACAAACCTGCATTGCGGGTGCATCTAAAAACGGTCAGAAGGGGAGCACCCTACTACCAACGGCTGATCCCGCGTGCGACTAAATCATATACAGGGTAGATCGTGCAGTTCTAAAACTATCACTAGCGGTTCAGTTAAATTAATACATCTACACTAGTATTTTCCTGAAGCTAGACACTAGACATTTTTTCTCATCTTCGTTATGGGTTTTGTATTTGTTTTTATTATCCCTGTATTGTAAAAGTGAATAAAAAGGACGCTAGTTGGTTGCTGTAACCTTAGTTTAAAGCCAAAGCTTTGTCCGCCGATACCGCGGTAAATAGAAGTTAGATAGTAAACCGAAAAATAGAAGTGTGTTATCGGTTAAGAAAAGAGTTGTTGTTTTTGTATAAAGTGCTGTTTTGTGATAAATTTAATTGTGAAAAGCGAAAAGTGAAGGGTGAGTGTGTTTTTTTACTTGAACAGCTCCTAAGAAGATAAGTATTTAACCTTTTTAAGAGTAAGGGTAACCTTATTAAAGTCGATTCACTGCCTGTTTGTCTGTCATAGGCACGTTTCCCAAAACGGCCAAACCGATCCGAACGAAACTTGGTGGACAGATGATAACTATGAAATCCCACCCATATAGTGAGTGACATAAATTTCGGTGGAGTTTAGAGGGGGGCCCCATACATGCAAAGGGGGTGCCATGCAAATAAGATGCTGACATCATAATCAATTAATTGACATTCCGGCGACATACTAAAATTCCCTTCATGATGAATTTACTACTCCCCGGCCTTTTTAAGGTTGTGTGTAAAACAAAACTTTATTAAAAACGGTTTACTGTCTGTCTGTTCGTCACACCCATTTTTCTCGGAGACTTTAGCAGTGATTGACACTAAATTTGGTGGAAAGGTGGGAACGCTCCCGTATATAGTGAATTACATCCTTTCATGTCGAATTTAAAGGAGGGAGAGGGGTCCCCATACATGCAAAAGGAAAGTGTAAATTTTTTTTCCCAAATATAATCACGTGGGGTATCAGATGAAAGGTCTCGATTAGTACTTTCCGAAGCTGGTCTTGGTTTTGATATTTGTTAGAATATCAGCATCACAAAATTTTGCAGCAATGTAGCCATTAATATAGAGCTTGATCCTACCAAGTTTAGTGGAAATGGCACTGTCACTAGCAAAGTTATAATGGGTCAAAATTATCACTTCTATGCGCATATTACGGGTTACGTATTAATGGTACAAATTCACACCCAAATGTTTTTATAAAAGAAATGCACAAAACCTTCCATATCTGAAGCGTCCAGATTTCGGTATCTCGACTTGTTTGTATCTGTTGTAGGTTGTTTTCTTCTCATTTGTTAATAATATTGCGTTCCTAGTGTGAAGCACATGAGGTTGACTGCTATCAATACAGTGCTTTCCAGATTAAATTATTTGTGTAAATGCCTTTTTAAAAAGTAGACGCAATTGAATTTTTAACTATGTACACGCGGATATCAAATGAAAGGGCTCAATTAGTGCCACATTTAATATCCCACAGGGGCGTTAGCGACTTTTAACTGGTCGGTTACGATACGTACGATGTGACGTCCTCGAGGTGCCCGAGTAAGTAGTTCTGCCCCTAGCTGGCAGCATACCTGCGTCCTAGGGTAGTAGCCTCGAGAAAGCTTCTCGGTGAAGAGCGAACCACGAATGACCGGTACACGTCGGGACACACTGGTAGTCCCCGGAGCCCTCGACAACTCTGTCGGCGTCGACGGGGTGATGTGAGCGTAGCTCTGCCAAGGTGGTAGTTGCGACGTGTATCAGGAGCCACCTCCTTCGGGACCCTGGTCGGGAAGTGTGGATTGAACGCATGTTAATAGACCGCGTTGCCCCGAGCGAGCGCTGATCCGTCCGTGAATTCCGGTATCAGCTAAGCGTAGGTCAGGCCTCAGAGACCTGGGGTAGGGGCTGTGTCTCCGAGAGTATACTCGTTCCTGACTATTGCGGCCCGCTCCCTTGCACACGATGCGCTGGTTACTTTTCCATGGAGAATATTCATAAACCTATAAAAAAAATCGACGAAACAACAGGCAAAGAGGAAAAACTGAGTGCGTTTGGGCGGAGCACAAAAATGCGTCGTTCACCGTAACGATGAGCGAAGGAGGCAACGAGGCTGACATACCCGATGTGACACCGAGGCGCCCAAATAAAGAGGAAGCCTCATCAAGTGGCGCGACTGACCGTGCGGAGATGGCAACTCCAATACCTTGCAGTGCCCCTGCTCTGGAAGTAAGCTCAGTCAGAATCGCTAGTCCTGAACAGCTGGATTTGGACACAAATCAAGTGGAAGTGCATTCGACCGTTCTCGCTAGAGCCGAAGAGGAAAGGCTCATCAGGAAGTGCCCAGCAGTAATGAAACGTATGCGGGCGGCGACGTTCCTTTAGAGGAACATCAGCGAAGGCGTCAAAAACTGGCTGATGGAATTGGAGGAACTACTGGACCACATCTCCTTGTTACAGACGAACGTGGAGAGTAACGGTAGACGATTGTAGAGCAGAAACAGTCGCACTCCCCGCTGAGAATGCTGCTTGCGTCAAACGGAGCGCAGATAGCCCTCTGCAAAGTGAAGTAGGGAAAAAGCGGAAAGAGGAAGACGTGCCTGAAAGAGACTTTATGGAAGTAGTCTCCAGCGCACAAAAAAAAGAAGACGAAAAAGGAAAAAAACAACCGACTCCGTCGCCAGAGACACATCTGTCCAAAAACAAGGAGGCTGCCAACCAAAAGCCAGGTGCGGAAAAAATGAGGAAGCGAAGAAGGACTAGACCGTCGGCTCTGCTCATTAAACCGACGGAAGGCAAGACATTTGCGGAAGTCCTTAGTAAAATCCGCTACAGGATGAAACCCGAAGCGAACGGAGCAGAGGGGTCTTCGATACGGAAAACGAGGAGTGGTGGAGTTCTCGTCGAACTGGGCCCAAAAACGATCAATAAGAGCACGTTCTGCGAAGCGGTCAAGGTCCTATTGGGAGAGAAGGCTCTTGTTTCCAGCCTAGAACTCATGTGCTCTATAGAAATAGGGGATCTTGACTACCTTACAGAAAAGGTCGAAGTAGAGGAGGCGCTAAAGCGTGAATGTCCAGAGGTAACCAATGTCCGGGTAGGTATTACATCTGTAAATGCTCGAGGCCAAAAGCTCGCCGTGGTGGAAGTCTCCGAGCAGTATGCGAGGAAACTCCTTAACAGCGGGAGAATCAAAATCGGATGGGTAGTATGCAGGGTACGAATGCGAATAGTCCCCACCAAGTGCTACAGGTGTCTGGACTATGGACACACGTCATCAGCTTGCAAGATTCCGGACAGGAGGACAGCATGACGGAGATGCGGCCAAGTCGGTCATCAAGCGAAGACTTGCAAGGAAAGCGAGAGTTGTGTTTTCTGCAAGGATCGTGGCGCGTCCGGTGAAAGGGTCGCACACACCGCGGGTTCGGGACGGTGTCTGATCTTCAGGGCGGAATTGGAGAGGGCTAGGGTGCGAACGGCATGATCCGCATTTTACAAATTAACATGCACCGGAGTGCAACCGCTCACCAGTTGCTAGCACAGTTTGCTGCGGAAGTAAATGCTGATCTCGTGCTGATTAGTAAGCAGTACCGAAACAAGGACCCGCCCTCATGGTATCTCGACTTATCGGGCACTGCTGCCATCTGGGTTCGGGCCAACGTTCGACTTCGTGTTTTTGTCGAAGGCCGGGGGGACGGGTTTGTCTGGATCCGGTGTTTAGGGATAACGTTTTTTAGCGTTTACCTGACGCCGAGTGAGACGATGCCGGACTTTCGGCGCCGGCTCGATGCTCTGGAGGACGCTGTTTCGACCACGGAGGAACGAATCCTGGTTGGCGGTAATTTTAATGCCAGGGCTCTCGAATGGAGCATGCCTCAGTCAGACTCCAGAGCGAAACGGATTCTGGAAATGGTGGCGAGAACCGGGCTCGTAGTTTTAAACACCGGATCCACGCCAACGTTTCGGCGCCCAGGTTGTGAAGGAAGCATTCCTGACATCAATTTTGCGTCAGAATCTCTGGCATCATCGGTGGACGGGTGGCGAGTCCTAGAAGATTTCTCGGTAAGTGATCATCAGTACATTGTGTTCGAAGTGGTTGACGCTACTTGCCGGTGAGCACCAACACGACGTTCCCCCTGCGTGTGGAATGTCGCGAGGGTGAACATCGGAAAGTTCGTTGAAGCTCTTGGAGCAGGTAGGGCCGCGCTGGGGCACTCCGGAGGGTGGTAGTGTCGCAGCCGACACCGTCGTAAATTCAGTGAATCTGATAACGACGGCGTGTGAGGCTTCCATGCTCCGGAGAGGCCCCAGGCGCGACAAGCCTTCTATGTACTGGTGGACGGCAGAAATTGCCGACCTACGGAAGGAGTGTCATAAGCTCTGCCGTTTGGCACAACGTTTGCACGCCAACGAGGAGGCATGCGTCATAAAGACACAATATAGATCAGCAAAAAGGAGGCTCCGCAGCGCTATAAATAGAAGCAAAGCTTGCGGCTGGCAGAATCTTGTTAATGAGGTGAATGAGGACCCGTGGGGACTTGGCTTATCACCCGGAAAATCGGGGCTCTGCGGAAGCCCTGCATACTGAGTACCGACCAGATGGACCGCATTGTGCGGGCATTGTTCCCCAAGTACACTGTACGGGTTGATGTAAATAGCACGGAAAGTGTCGTGGATTGCCCCCTTTTTACAATGAGAGAGCTCGAAGAAGCGGTTCTCACTATTAATAACAGGAAGGCGCCAGGTCCTGATGGCATCCCGGCGGAAGTTGGCGAACTGGTGTTCCGCCAACGGCCAGAATTGTTGCTTGAAATGTTCAACGCGTGCTTGAAGGAGGGCATTTTTCCCTGTCGCTGGAAAGTGGCCAGACTCGCGTCGATCAGTAAGGGTAAAGGAGACCCGGAACTCCCCTCTGCATACCGACCGCTGTGCATGCTTGACACGGGCGGAAAAGTGCTCCAGAAGCTCATCAGGGGTAGACTCGCAGAAGCGATCCGTGCTGTCAGGGACTTATCCGCAAGGCAGTTCGGGTTTAGAACAGGGAAATCTACAGTGGATGCTGTTATGGAGGTCGTAGATGCGTTTAATCGAGCCGGGGCACACAGCCGCCGATCTCGACGGATAGTGCTCCTCATAACGCTTGATGTCAGAAATGCCTTCAATTCCGTAAGATGGACAGATATGCAAGGCACACTAGAAAACTCCTTGCTCTATGAGACGCTAAAGGGCCAGAGGAGGATGGAAATCACGTCGGGAGTAGCACAGGGATCCATCCTAGGGCCGGACCTCTGGAACGCTTCCTACGATAGTCTGCTGAGACTCGATATGCCCGAAGAGTCGCGCCTGGTCGGT
Source organism: Hermetia illucens (assembly GCF_905115235.1). NCBI lineage: Eukaryota > Metazoa > Arthropoda > Insecta > Diptera > Stratiomyidae > Hermetia > Hermetia illucens. Next base: position 108,782,248 of record NC_051851.1, on the reverse strand, counting down.
TATGCAGACGACGTTGCGACACTTGTTGCCAGACGTACTGTTGAACAGGCGCAAAGCAGACTTGGCATATTGATGCGACGGGTAAGCGGATAGATGACTGCTCACGGTTTCAACTTTGCGCTAGAAAAGTCATCCTGACCAGAAGGAGAATCCCCACCCTGGGTCCCAAAACCAGCAATTAAATACCTTGGTTTAATGCTCGACTCGAAGATGAGCTTCTTCGAGCAAATCAAAGCAGCAGCGGACAGGGCGAATGTAGGAGGCCTTATAACTAGGAGACGTCTCCTCATGGGAGCAACGCAGTCCGTTCTTCTCTATGGTGCGGAGGTATGGGCTGATGCCCTTGACAAGGAGGTGCATCGTAAATGCCTCGCTCAAGTGCAGAGGCGGGGAGCTTTGCGAGTGGCGTCTGCTTATCGCACCGTCTCCGAATCGGCTGTGATGGTGATTGCGGGAGTGATCCCCGTTGCCCTCCTTGCCAAGGAGCGCAAAGATATCTATCGCCGTAAGGGCGAAAACTTAAGAGAAGTGGTTGCCCGTGAAGAACGTCAACGCACCCTTAGTGAGTTGCAACTTTCTTGCCAAAATGAGCCAAGGGGCAAGTGGACTGCGCGGCTCATCGACAAATTAGAGTCATGGTTGAACAGAACGCACGGTGAAATTGATTACTTCCTTACCCAACTTCTAAGTGGGGATGGAGGTTTTCAGTCTTACCTGCACAGGATTGGGAAGGCGTGATCTCCTGCTTGTGTGTTCTGCAATGGAGTGGAGGATGACGCTGAGCACACCTTTTTCTCTTGGGAGAGGTGGGACGGCCTCTGCCAGCAGCTTTATGTAGACGCAGGGGAGCTCCCTCCAGACGGCGTTGTCAGAGATGCTGAAGAGTGCTGGCAGCTGGAATCGTATTGCGCATTATGTTCGGGCTCTTCTTATTACGAAGAAGATTGAGCTCGACCGGCGGAGTGATCGGACGGTAAAGGGTTCCCTGAGCAAGCAACAACTCCCTTCCTCCCTTCCCCTCCCGTTGGTGAAAGGAATTCCCTGACTTGAAGGCTCCCAAAGCCGGGAGAGTGGGAAGGCTAGCCCGAAGTAATGTGTCAAACGATTCCAGGCTAGTTCTCTGATGACAGGGAGGTGTTTAGTTGGTAGTCCGCCAGCGTGCTGTTGCGGGAGTCCAACACTCTGTGCGTAAATGCATTCACCTACCCTCCTCCCAAAAAAAAAAAAGAAATCGAGTAAAACGTTGAGGAGTTAGAGCTCAAAATGTGTGCCCCAAAAAGTGAAACAGGTCTCGTTCTCCGAACCTATCCAACCGAAAAATCTGAAAAAATCACGTTGATGCATCTATATGAAATCCAGGCCTCAAAATACATCTCATTTCGATATGTACACAAATAAAGCAAATAAAGCCAATAACAATATATTACCATGTTTTAGAAATGTATCACCCCAGAAATGCCAAATTTGGTTGCGGGGTAGACGATAACATAGGAAATAAGTATGAAGTGTTTAAAAGCAGTCCAACTATTATTCACAAAGTTATAGAAGGTCTAAATTTCATATTTTAGGTAGATTTATTGCACCTAAGACGTGTATAATGTCATCACCATATAAAGTGAACTTACTATTCCTTTGTAAGGTTTTGTGTGAAACAAAACCTTATTAGAATCGACTCGGTGTCTGTCTGTCTGTCTGTCTGTCACAACCGATTTATTCGGAAACGACTTGACCGATTGTCACGCAAATTGGTAAGAGTGTGTGACTTGCTGTTCTCTTTACATGCACCAAGTGGCGCCATTTTGTGTTAAGTCTAAGGGGGGCCTCCCCATACATATGAATGGAGGGTGCAACATTTTTTTTCATAAAATGTGGCCAGTTCGGATACCAAATGAAAGGTCTCAATCTGTACTTTCCAAAACATTTGATATTGGGTGCAACATAGAGAAGTGTGGGCCTAAAATATGACCCAAAGAAAGTGTAATAGGTCTCGTTCTCAGAACCTACCTAACCGAAAAATCCGAAAAAAATCACAGTGGTGCATCTCTACGATATCTAAGCCTCAAAATACATCCAGTTCCGAAATCAACACAAGTAAAGTTAACAATAGTATGGCAACGTCAGCACCGAAGACGAACCAACCAACAACATCAAACCGCACTGGTCAAACAAGAAGAATAAGGATAGGAGAATACAACTTTGAGACCGTTGACAATTTCTCCTATCTAGGGTCGAAAATCACAACCGATAACAACTACGATGATGAAATCCGCGCACGGTTGTTGTCTGCCAGCAGAGCCTATTTCAGCTTACAAAAACTGTTCCGCTCGAAACGTCTCACCATAGGGTCAAAGCTCTTAGTGTACAAAACAATGATCTTGCCAGTCCTCATGTATTCCTCAGAAAGGAGCAGTAGGAGTGAGTGATCAAATTCTGAACAAAAGTCACAAAGGAAGGGATGTGTCCGGTGGTTGAGTATAAAGTAGTAATACTAGCCTAACTTGTTGAAAAAATTGATAAAAATCCTTTGATAGTGGGAAAGAAGTTAGCAAAGAACTGTCAATGATGTTAGATAATTTGGAAGAAGAAGTTAGGGGAGCATCGAAAGATACTTCATCAGACTTCATCAACTACTAGACCTAATGATCTTCATCTCCAGTGATGTTATAACACCACAGCCTTGAAAAGGCAAGCAGTAAAAAAACGTAATATGTACAATACTAACTGAGATAGATAGTAAACCTATAAGAACAATTCTAAGCGCACAGGGTAAAACTGTATAGGAATTTAGACACTGTTGTTATTAATATTCGGTCATCATTAAAAAGAATTAATCCCTTCAAGGTTAAAAAATCTAAGGCGAGATCTAAACCTAGGAAACATTCAAAAAGCAAAAATGTGATTAGAAAAATCTGAGTCAATTAAACGAGGAAAAAACACAGAAAAGAAAAGAAACGGCGTGGATAAATTTATAGGAAAAGTTCCGGATTACATTTTAAATCAGGATAAGTTGTTAATTAACGGAGTAGATCTACGTGTAATTTTCTCATTCGAAAAACCGGAATTTTACCTATCAAAATTATGAAGGAAACAATTTATATGAATCATGCAACTGCTAGTCCAAGCATCTTGCTTACGCATGAAAATTTGGCCTTCTTATAGAAAGTATCGTTCGTTGGTATATCGACGGAAAATAAAGTATTCTCAACAGAAGTCATCTTCAGATACCCAAATATAACCAGCAATACTGCAGGTGTAGAGTTGATAGGAAGATGTAGAAACTTGGAATTGATTACTTGCAAAGTTTTCTACGACTTTTGTTCGTGATGCAGATACAAAGGATTTTATAAAAAAAAAACTATGTAACGGCTCACTCAAAGATTACTAACATTCAACCTTACACTCGATCTCAATAGGAATGAATACAATCACGATTACATCAGCGCTAGAAAGGTGAAGGTGAATTCTTTAGAGGCGTATTTCCAAGCGATCATCTTCGAGTGAAGAAACCAGTCTGTATCATCCATCCATCCATCACTCCATGATCCATCATACAGGGCCTGCAGCCATTGAGTAGCATTCTTTTTTCCCACGGAGGGACCAGCAGAATACTTCCACTGATTCAGAAATTACCCCACACATAAATTATTCGGCGATTTCCGATTGGTAAATTCGAAATCCTTTATCAATTATATCGATATATGGACTTAACTGTTGTATGTATGTATATATACTTACGTTATAAAGGAAAAAGTTTCAGACACTTTCTAGGAATGTTTTTTATCATGTGATCTACGTGCAAACGATGATAGAGTTGTAGTTGTAGACACATTTCGTAAAGTATACTTGAAAGGCAGCCCTCAAAGTAGTGGCAGCAGCTATAATCAACGATACAGGGCTCTGCGTGAAGATATAAAAGCGTAGATCGATTTCAAAACTATGATTAGTTCACCTTTAAAGTTATGCGGAATGAAGTCGCTTCAGAAAAAACCGTGTCGTGAGATGAAAGTTACAAAACCATCCGAAGTGCCTGGTGAATAGGTGTTATTAAATTATATCTCCTTCTTAGATAACTGTCAGAATCGGAAGGTTATGCTGGGTTTTGGTCCTTCAACGTTCGAGGCTAAAATTGTTTTCCACTTGCACAGCCGATTTCCACTGGCAACTAATTACAATGGCTGTATTCCTGTGTAAGACTACCTAGAAAAACCCAAAGAGGAGACTGGAGAAACCATTCCGAAAAACCAACTCGGTCTACTGAAGTAATTAGAAATTCCTATAGGCAAAGATAGTATTCAACTATGATTATTCGGGCTACTTACATTGTACGAGATTACAATAATAATAACTCCGCCGAAGCCGGTCCCAAACCCGGTTGTGAAAGGAGGAGGGATAGATAGCTTCAGTCTGAATGGCTGTACGCCACCGCAGCGTCTCAGGGGGTAGGTGAGGAAAGTGCAGGAACTTTGCAGTCTTGCAGATTACTCACTAAGGAAGCTATCTCAACACCTAGCAGCTAGGGATAAAATGCACCACCAAAAATGAGAAGAAGGAGAAATTTGAGGTCCGGCACGGATAACCGGCGGGAGTCGTCTGACTTGGTGACTGGGTCGGGCTCTCGTAATGGACAGCACGGCGTCGAAACCGCTAGTCGTGGGGCGGTTCGACGTCTAGGCGCCACGACGACCAGGAGCACAGCTCCGCCTGTTGCAGCTGTTTCGCCACAATCTGTGGCGACCACTTCAGCAGGTTCGCGTAGGAAGCGGATGAAATGGACTGAAGAAATGAACCTCTTCATCATCCGCTCCTACGAAATAACGACGGGGGCGGGTACAACATCTTACCGCCCCTTGTTGCACCAGAGATTCGTCGAGCGTTTCCCGCCATCCGCGCACGTGACTGTGCAGCGAGTCGCAGACCAGTACCGCTTTATTACTCGCAGCGACATAATCCTGGCCACCATCAGGGAGCGTGTTAGACTTGAAGTCATCGGGGAAACTGGTGACCGAGAGTCGATGGGGGCAGAGGCGGCGGCATCAACAACACCACGCCGCACTGCAGGCAACAGGTTCAGTACTCGCCAAAGCACTCTTCTCCACCGTCCAGCTGAGGTTTCCGCTGAGGTTCGGGACGAATTCCAAAGAGCGTGTATGGAATTCTCGGATATGGATCCTTTGCATAGACCAGGTATTCCCAGGCTCTATGCATCTCCAGCAACTCCGGGAATTCTATCTCAAATCAATGATGAGATTGCATCTCGACTGTGTGCTGATATGTCGCTGCTGCAACTACAATCACTTGTGTATTGTGGTGCAGTTGCGGCTATTAGATTGCTCGGTCAGAAGATTCGCTTTCGCGTTATTGGTTTGAGTGACAAAAGAGATCCACCATGGAAAATTCGTCTGGAACGTCGGCGGGACTCACTAAGGCAGGACATTGCTAGACTGATTCAGACCAGCACTGGCAATGCCAGCCGACGGGTGAGAAATAAAGTGCAGAGGGTTTACCGGAACTATGCCATCCCCTGTGAGACACCCGTTGTTGAAATTCTGGACACACTAAAACAGAAACTTTCTGTCATATGCAGTCGGTTACGACGGTATGGCGAAAGTTATTCCAGACGTGTCCAGAATGCAACATATACGAGGAACCAGCGGAGCTTTTTCAGATCTCTTGACGAATCCCAACAGAGCGGTGACGGAAGCGAAAGAGTATTGGGGTGGACTTTGGGGGTTAACTGCCCAGCATGCTGAGTGGATCACCGCCGAAGGCACCCGCCATGCCAATACACCTGGCATGAATTTCGCGGATGTTACCGAAGAGGAAGTTCGACGAGCCATAAACAGCTCGAAGAACTGGAGGGGCCCTGGTCTGGATCGGGTGCAGAATTTCTGGTATAAGAAATTTACCAGCGTACACAGTCGGTTGGCACGCAGTATAAATGAGGTCATGAGTCGGCCGGAGGAATTTCCACCTTTCCTCACTGCGGGGATTACCTACCTTATCCCTAAGAAGGACACGGTGCAGGACTCCGCAGACACAAGACCGATCACTTGCTTACCAACCCTCTACAAATTCATCACGTCCATTATTAGTGGAAGGATCAATGTGCACCTCGAGACCATCAACATTCTGTCCGAGGAGCAGAAGGGCTGCCGAGTTGGGTCAAGGGGTTGCAAAGAACAACTCATTATCGACTCGGTAGTTGTAGGACAAGCAACTAGAGGCCAGAGAAACCTCTTCAGTTGCTATATCGATTATGCCAAGGCTTTCGACAGCGTTCCGCATACCTGGCTAATCGATATCCTACATCTGTATCGCATTGATCCGAAACTAATAAAGTTTTTGGCGACAGTCATGGAAGGGTGGCATACCACCTTATCAGTCCGTACATCTGAGGGTGCTAATACCTACGGCGGGGCATCTTCCAGGGGGATTCATTGAGTCCCCTTTGGTTTTGTATGGCACTGAACCCCCTTTCATGGCTACTGAATGATGCTAGAGGGCATGGTTTTGCAATAAAGTATGGCCTACGTACTGTGCGAACTGACACACTTGATGTAGATGACATCAAGCTGTATGCTGGTACTGACGACCATCTTAGAAGTCTGTTGCGAATAATAGACATGTTCAGCCGTGATATTCAGATGGAGTTTGGATTAGACAAATGTCGAATCCAAGCAATCCGCAAAGGTCATCACGAGCCACATGCCGGACATAGCATTGGTGACCTCCACATCGAAGCTATGACCGAGACAGACTTCTACAAGTACCTAGAAATTCTGCAAGGAACCCATGCTCGAGTTGGTGATCTGAAAGAAGCTCTGCTGTCCGAATTCCTGCGACGTGTAAAGCTGGTGCTGAAATCGCATCTCTCGGGGAAGAATAAAATAAGCGCGTTGAATGTATTCACCATCCCTTCCCTGGCTTATGCATTCGGAATATTGCCGTGGACGAAGACCGATCTGGAAAACGTCCAGCGGCGGATACGGACAACTATGTCCAAATTTCGAATGCATCACCCAAAGTCTGCCGTGGAGCGGATGAACCTGCCTCGTGACATCGGAGGTAGAGGCGTGGTTGACGTGGCGGCACAACATCATCGCCAAGTCGACTCGCTGCGCGCTTATTTTTACAGCAAAGAGCAGGCGAGTCCCTTGCATGCGGCTGTCTGTAAAGCAGACTGTGGACTGACTCCCCTTAACTTGAAGGATCGATCCTTCAATCCTCTGAGTGGGGTGAAGTCGGACCAAGAGCGGATCGATGAATGGAAGTCGAAGGCAATGCACGGTAAACACGTGAATTGTCTTTGGCAGCCATTTGTCGAACAGATGGCTGTGTGCTGGGGAGCTCTTTGCTGAGACGGAGGGGTTTATGTGTGCCATTCAAGATGGCGTGGTCGCCACCCGAGCTTATAAAAAGCTCATCATGAAAGAACGGGTGGAGAACGACCAGTGCAGAATGTGTGGTTCGACGTTAGAGACGTTGGACCATCTCATTTCTGGCTGTACTGTTATGGCACCGGTGCAATACATCACCAGGCATAATACTGTATGTAACGTTATCCATCAAAACCTTGCATATAAGCATGGGCTGCTCACGGGAACATGTCCGGTTTACCGATATGAGCCGCAAGCAGTACTTGATAGTTCTGCTTACAGCATGTATTGGGACCGGCAAGTTCTGACTGATCGCCATACCACACACAATAAGCCTGACGTACTGTTAGTTGACAAGACGGGTCGCTCCGCGTATATTATTGATGTTGCTATCCCCCATAATAGCAACATTGAATGGAAATACGTGGAGAAGAAGGTGAACTATGAGCCATTGGCTCGGGAAATCAAAGAAATTTGGCGTCTCGAGCGGGTGGTTGTAGTTCCCATAATATTGTCAGCTACAGGTATTGTACCTAAATCCCTCACGGCTTCCCTTGATGTCCTGGGACTTTCGCACAGTCTGGTTCAAACCATGCAGAAGTACACCATTCTGCATACGTGCTCGATGTTGCGGGGAGTACTCGACGGATTCTCCCACTGACCTACCACCGGCCACCACCACCAGTGCCCCTTTTAGTTTTTAAGTAGGTAGGATCGTCCGAGCCTAAATGCTTGGCACTTAGTGCTAGTATTAGGTAAAATCCGGCATCTGCCGAGATTGTGATAACTCGGAAAAATAATAATCGTTGGTACAACAATCTAATTGGATTAGTACCTTGGAGGGTGTTAGTGCACTTCATTGAAGGGCGTAACGGTACACTACAGGATTACAGTATCCTATAGGAAGCAATGTGGTCAGCACTGCGCTCGCTCGCGATTATTAGCCTGATGGTGGATTTCTTTAAGATTATCGTGGTTCACAGCAATAATGCTTCTGAAAGTGTGAAGGAATATTTCAACGAATACGTTGCCAGATGATGAGATAAAAACATAATCAAGCCGACTAACAAGGACTTTTTCATACCTTCAAAAACGAGTCTTTTTTACGAAATACCAATATTTTGTAGTATAAACACTATTTGGACCTGTTACCAAATGCGTGTCTGCACAAATGCTGGCACCTAAACTGGAAAGACCGAGGAACTTGGAAGAGCTCTTCGGAAAAGGCGCATTGATATCTGCGCTTTGCCTTCTGGCAACTTTTCGATGGAAAACTTGTCACGTGCCTGTTGACAATTATATTATCATTACCGGCGACCTTAATGGTCATGTGGGTGAAAGGCAGATGGTAACAGGTGCCATGGAGGAAAGAGGTTTGGAGTGCACAATGAGGGTGGTGAGCATATAATCGATTTTGCGGACATCCATGATTTTGTACTTATGAATACATGGTTCATCAAACGATTGTCTCATCTTCTAACATTTTATAGTGGAAACAATAAAACGCAAATCGACTATATTATCATGAGATGTCGAAATTTTACCACTGTCATTGATTGCAAAGCCGTTCCTTACGAGACCATCGCACCTCAACACCGACCGTTGATTGCCGTCCTGCAAATCAAGCCACCAATAAAACATGCACTGTTCCGCCGCACATTAAATGGTGACGTGTGAAGAAAGAAATGATCTCACTTACGCGATTTGCAGCCATTACGAATGTGGAAGAATCGTGGAACCAAATGAAAGACACGACCCACAAAGCCGCCTCTGCAACACTCGGGATGAAAGGGTGAAGGTTCGTGAAAAGAAACGCCTCTACCACAAGTTTCTCGACGATAAAACGCTCGCAAAGTGGCAAATTTATAAGAATGCCAACCGGGAAACAAAGCAAACGATCGTTGTCACCCGAGCGCACTATTACTAAAATCTTTACGACAAACTGCGGATGGCGAGAGAGATCTGTATCGACTTATCAAAAGCCGAAACGAATGAACACAGGATACGCACAATTCTGTTACGTTATTGACAAGAACGGTCCTTTTTTTACCAACCGCGACGGATAGATGGCGAAAATACTTCAAGCAGATTTCAACTGAAGAATTCACTCATCCTCCACCTCCACAATCATTGCCGAGACAACGATGTTGTGTTGGACTAGTGGCGTGACACGTTTTGATCACATCCGAAATGAAGATATCCGTGATCAATATCAGGTTGCACCGATCGTGGATAAATTGCGAGGGAGGCGTCTTCGGCTGACCGAAACAATGGTGACTTGATACGCTGGATGGGGATTCCATTGCGCGATTGCATCCAGATCAGGCATTTGATAGAGGCAAATGGCGAAACCGATCACGAGAAGCCGACCCCGCTTGTTAACGGGACAGAGTCTGAAGAAAAAGAAGAATTATTTAGGAAATGCATTTGTATCTTTTTTGGATGTCATGTAATGAAATGCAATTTAATGTTACGACTATCTCAACAATCTTGTCCTTTTGGGTATCGAAAAGAATTAGTTCCTGGTTTGACATTTCGTTTTAATGTTTTTGAACTAATGAATCACCAAGGAGCATGGGTCATCGCGAGCGAAAACTGACTTTTCCTCTTCATTAATGGGCATTAAAAACATATCTCTATGCCGGGGAACTGTAGAAAGTCGCTAAAGTCCTCGAAATTATTGAAGACTTTGGTCTGATCGATCTTCTCTCTGTGCAAACTTCTCCCAGAAAGAGTTTAAACAAATTTTAGCAGTATTTCGCCTACCCGGAATCTTTTGGATTTAATTTCTATCGAGAAGAATGTCTTCCTTTGATTGATTAGATAGACTTCTGAGTCATATTTGTCCCCCAACGACCAGCTTCCTGACAAATTTTCAGAATCGTGTTGACGTAATCAACGAATAGTCCTCCAATTTTTGTAGCAGGATCATACTGTGTGAAGTCATATTAAATTATAACTTTTTCTAAAGATAAGTGAAACCTCGGGTATATCCCATGTACTGGGTATAACCCATGTACCGATTTTCTTACCTGTGTTCACGACCAAAAATTATGTTTCTTTCAGCACAGACCCTGCATAAGTTAAAATATTATTTGAGATTGATTCTGAAAGGAACAAAGAGGTCAGGAGGCATTGAGATAATTTCCTCGACTTGGGGGATATTATTAAAACGGAAAATTTCAGGATGACCGATAGGATACGGGACATACGAGTATTTATTTAAATATGGATACATAGATTTATTTATATATTGATGTGAAGTCTAAATCAATTCATCATTAATAACTTTATGGTATCACTTAAGGGGGCCATCCCGTGTGAAGGCCGTTTTTTTTTGCCTTTTTTGAAAAATGATTTTGAAGGACTGGATAATATTGTTTATCGATATCTCTAGTATTCAGTTTGATATCTTAGCTAGTTTTCGGAATACGTATCAATTTATGCACCCATCTCCAAAAAAAGTTGTTTTCCTGCTGCCACGCTGGAGGGCGCTGTGTTCATCTGAGAAAAAAAAACTAAACGGCATTTTAATGTGGACAATATTCTACGGTCTGCAAACTAGGATAATTCGAATATATTAAAAGGTAAATTTTTGGTGGGCTTTTAAACTTAATTTTTTGGATTTTGATGTTTTTTCACGGCTTTTTTTATGAATCAAAGAAAAACAACCCGTCCAATTGCAATTATCCTAGTTTGCGGACCGTAGAAATATGTATTAAAGAGGTCGTGAAAATTTCAAAGAATTTGGTTGGATAGATTTTGAGCTATGGTGGCAGGCCGATTGTTGCTCTCTGGTTTCAATTCTGGCTCTTTTAGCGAGGTCAGTCGATCGTCGTTCGGACCGCCAAATTCGCGCTTCATTTCGGCGGTCGGCATAAACCTGACATATGTGACCAACTTGACATCCCATTGTCACTAGGATTTTGAGAATGTCATTGAATCCTTCATTGAAAATAATTACAGCCAGAAAAGTGGCTATTTCTACGACCTTGGCCCCAGCCCAGAATGAAGGTGTTTAGGAGCGAAAGTCCAGATCAATGCAGTTAACGACTCATTGTTATTCTGGGTCTCTGCTCCTAAAGATCTGTTCAAGAGATCATCTCGTGACAAATCTTCGTAGACTGGTTTGATGACTGTTTGAACTTCTTCTGTCAAAAGTGCCTTCTCGTGGTGGAAAGTATCCAGTTCTCCTTTAGCAACTATCCAAGCCTGCTGGACAATTTTGATATCGTCTGTAGAACATTTATGAAAAAAAGTTGCCCAAATTTTTTGCTTCATTCCTTCTATAGAATTTGCGTGTCGACGAATAGCTAGCCAAAAAAATGTAGTGAGGTCGTTAATAACCTTTCAGTAAGTTTTCCACCAATGCCTTTGTGATTCTTCTTTGCATTTCTAAGCTTCTAAGCCGCGTTCCCATTTTTTCTCGACGTGTCCTACGCATTCCTTTTTTACTACTACGTATATTTTATTATTTGCAGAAATACCATAATACTACTGTAGTGTACCGTTACGGTCTTGAATGAAGTGCTCTAACACACTTCAAGGCCCTGATCCAATATGGATTGTTGTGCCAACGATTATTATTATTATTATTATTATTATTGTTATTCTGGGTCTCTGCTCCTAAAGATCTGTTCAAGAGATCATCTCGTGACAAATCTTCGTAGACTGGTTTGATGACTGTTTGAACTTCTTCAGTCAAAAGTGCCTTCTCGTGGTGGGAAGTATCCAGTTCTCCTTTAGCAACTATCCAAGCCTGCTGGACAATTTTGATATCGTCTGTAGCCAAAAAAATGTAGTGAGGTCGTTAATAACCTTTCAGTAAGTTTTCCACCAATGCCTTTGTGATTCTTCTTTGCATTTCTAAGCTTCTAAGCCGCGTTCCCATTTTTTTCTCGACGTGTCCTACGCATTCCTTTTTTACTACTACGTATATTTTATTATTTGCAGAAATACCGGAGAAAACTCCAGCGAAATCCAATTTACGAAACTTGTCGCAATTGGAACATCCATGTTCATGCTTGCTAAAAGTTTCTTTTCTGATGTTGATGCGAAGTCCTTTTTCTTCTCTGATAAGTATCGATCCCCGTGAAATACTCGTTTTTTAGTGCGAGCATGACGTTGAATGTTAAAGCGATCTCCCTTCGTACGATCCATTTAAAAAAATCACTGAACACGCAAACAGCACAATACTTACAACAAAATATAACTGAGTATAGCTTGAAAGCCTTTCAGCGTTCACTCTATACTGGATTATCCTTTTCATTCCAAACAGCAAATAAGTTTAGACAATTGATTGGTTTTCCATCTTTTTATATTTATACCTGTGTTTGAATTTATAAGGCTCAGGTAAAAAACTAACAGGTAAAAAAAGATTCGATGCTCTTTCTCATCGAGTACTCTAGCCGCGGCTGCAAACTCCTTACCTGCTTAACACTGTAATTTCTGAACGACTCAGAATATCGGAAAATCCCTTTGCCCACATATTCTCCAATATATATAGAGACAATTCATACAAAAAAATGGATTTCTCCAACCCGACACACAGGATGACCCCCTTAAAGACTTCGGTTCGCCCCCCGAAAACGGCTTCGCATTAATTAAGTGCAGGTAAAATATTAACAACATGTAACTGTTGTCGTATATCAACATACTTTTTCAAAAATTCTTTCAATTTCAATCCTAAGTATACATCAGATTGTAGCCAAAACGCTTTATTAAATCAATTCTTCTCTTTGTACTTTCATATCGCCGTGACAAAATATCAAATTTTCTAGTTATACTTGAAAGTGCTTCTCATATTTTAAAACATCCTTCAAATTCATTGGTGGAAGTGGAACTTATATCGTGATTTGACTCAGCTGCGAATAAGTACCTGAGTCAAATCAGGGTAATAATCTCAGGCGAGCGCAATAGTCAGTGGTCGAAAGATAGTATAGGTCCCAGGGCGAAACGTGGATTGGTACCCACGATGGAGCATAAAATCTGGAAAACTCTATCTTTACCACCGCATGGTGATCACTTGGAGTTCTTTCTTAATGAAAAATTGCAGATGGAGAAGAATGAAAGCGAGTCTCCCGCGCCTAAAAACCGGACAAATTATAACACCTGGTCCTCCAGGTTGGGAGTTGGGTAGGGTTGACAACCCTACATGGAAAACTCAAGTTACGAAGCTACAGAAGGAGCCTCGGACAGAATGGAATTTAAAACGACGAATCCGGCAATGACAACGGAATAAAGATTTGCGCATTTTCTCATAGAAGGTGCGTTCCCTGTACAGACCGAATGTTGGTGAGCAGCGAAAGACTATGCATTCTGCGTTAGCGAGGCAAATTTAAAAATATAAGCCTCATAAACATTCACGCCCCTATAGAGGAAACTGCAGAGTCAGAGACCCTCGAAGCCTGTCCAAAGTATCATATCAAAATCATACTTGTAGATTTCAACAGTCAAATATTCTGGCAACGGCTCCCATAACTTACACAGGGATACCAATGATAACGGACTGTGGATTATTCAGTTACCAATATCGCACGAAATGGTTGTTGGAAGTACCTGGTTTACGCGGAAAGCGGTCAACAAACATACGTGGGCCTCTCCAGACGGGACCACTTTCAACCAAATTGACCACGTGTTGATCGAACGCCGCCACCTCTCAGCCTTGATGAATGTTAGAACATATAGGGGGGCCAACATAGGCTCGGATCACTATCTCGTTGGCATGGTGCTCCGAGCTCGAATAACAATATCACCTAGAATCCCCTCTGACAATCAGGTGAGAGTGAACACTGAAGCACTCCACAACACAACCCTCCGCGACACCTATAAGAGGGAAATGGATACTGCAATAACTGCGGTCAACAGAGGACCTGGAGATGAAGCATCAACAAATGATCTTCACAATCACCTGAAGAACGTTATCATGGATACGGCCACAAGCATACTTGCCCCACCTGCAAAAGGAGTTGGAACGGCTGGTTTGACGTATGTATGTTGAATGTAAGAAAGCAACGGAACGGAAGAATGCCGCATACTGAGTAATGTTGCATTCTCAAAGAACGCGGGCACGCGCAGAGACTTATCACGAACTCCATTGAGCGGAGAAGCGACTTCACAGACGGAAAAAGGAAGCCTGGGAGAACCAACAAGTCTTTGAACTAGAAAAGTACAGGGAGCAACCGCACCAGCCGCGGAAGTTTTACCAACAAGTCAGCAGGATGAAGCCTTATACACCTCGATGCTCATCCTGCCGAGACAAAGAGGGAAACCTGATTTCCGACAGAATGGGCATATTAGAGCGATGGGTTGAGTACTTTGATGAGCTACTGAACAACCAGAACATCGGCGAGTTGGAGGTCCCGCCAACTGAAGACGACGGACAAATACTGCCACTACCAAGTTTAGGAGAAACAGTCCGTGCAATTCATCGGCTAAAAAATCATAAGTCGCCAGGAGCCGATGGAATTACAGCCGAATTGGTTAAATATGGAGGCGACCAGTTACACCAAGTGGTTCATCAACTTGTGCTCAAGGTATGGGACAGCGAATCAATGCCTGACGATTGGCAACGAGGCATTATCTGTCTCATACATGAAAAGGGAGATATCACACAGTGCAGCAATTATAGAGGTATCACGTTGCTGAGTACCATCTATAAGATATTCTCCACTATCTTGCTAGGCCGGATAGCCCCATACGCCCAGAACATCTTTGGCCCATACCAAAGAGGCTTCACTCCAGGCAAATCAGCAGCAGATCAGATTTTCTGTCTGCTGCAAGCGATGGAAAAGCTGTTGGAGTATGGACAACAGTTGCACCATCTGTTCATCGACTTTAAAGCCGCCTATGATAGCATAGTCAGGGTAAAACTGTACACGGCGATGAGAGGATTCGGCATCCCGACGAAATTAATAAGACTGACTAGGCTGACCCTGACCAATATGCGAGGCCAGATAAAAGCAGCAGAATCACTCTCAAGACCATTCGACATCAACAACGGTCTACGACAAGGGGATGCCCTATCATGCGTCTTCTTTAACCTGGCCCTCGAGAAAATGATCCGTGATGCTAAGGTAAATGCAAGAGGTACGATCCTCTTCAAGTCCACCCAACTACTGGTCTATGTTGACGATATCGACATCATGGGAAGAACCACCCGAGACGTACAAACTGCCTTCATCCAGATCGAGCAGGCGGCAATCGGCGCGAGATCTTGGGCTGCACATCAATGAAGGCAAGACAAAGTATATGGTGGCAACGTCAGCACCGAAGACGATTCAACCAACATCATCAAACCGCACTGGTCAAATACGAAGAAGAACAAGGATAGGAGAATTCAACCTTGAGACCGTTGACAATTTCTCCTATCTAGGGTCGAAAATCACAACCGATAACAACTACGATGATGAAATCCGCGCACGGTTGTTGTCAGCCAACAGAGCCTATTTCAGCTCACAAAGACTGTTCCGCTCGAAACGTCTCACCATAGGGTCAAAGCTCTTACTGTACATGACTATGATCTTGCCAGTCCTCATGTATTCCTCGGAAACTTGGGTTCTTAGCAAGAAAAATTGCGAACTCTTGGCCGCGTTCGAGAGAAGAATTCTCCGAAGAATTTTTGACCCCCTACATGAGGATGGACGATTCCGTAACCTACTTCTTCATCTTTCTTCTTTTTCTTCAGCCTTTGTCCCGTTCACAAGCGGGGTCGGCTCGTCGTGATCGGCTTCGCCATTTGGCTCTATTGAATGCCTGATCTGGATGCAATCTCGAGGCTTTCAAATCCCCATCCAGAGTATCAGGCCACCGTTGTTTGGGTCTGCCTTTTGGTCGTTTACCATCGACTTCGATGTTCAGACCAATCTTGGCAAGTGAATTCTCGTTTGCACGAATTGCGTGACGATACCATCGAAGGCGGCTCTCCCACAACTTTTCCACGATCGGTGCAACTCCATAACGATCGCGGATATCCTCATTTCGGATGTGATCTAAACGTGTCACGCTACTAGTCCAATGTAGCATCTTCGTCTCCATTACCGCAAAACGCCGTTCATTATCTTTTATGGTCGGCCAACACTCAGAACCATAGAGAGCTACTGGACAGACGACATTGCGATAAATTTGAGATTTGAGACATTCGTTGATACGTCGATCACAAAGAACACCAGTTGTGGAACGCCACTTCATCCAGGTTGCGTTAATGGATGAAGCAATTTCATAACGCAGTTCTCCATTGGCTGATAGCGTTGACCCGAGGTATTTAAATCGCTCAGTTCTGGGCAGATCACTGTCACTGACAGTGATTGCGCCTGTTTCATGGGGATCGGTCGTCAAAAATTCAGTTTTGTTTAAATTCAATCTGAGACCGTGTTGCATGAGGCGATCATTCCATTTTTGAACAAGTTGCTCGAGATCATTCTTTCAGTAGCTCATCAAAGTACTCAACCCATCGCTCTAATATGCCCATTCTGTCGGAAATCAGATTTCCCTCTTTGTCTCGGCAGGATGAGCATCGAGGTGTATAAGGCTTCATCTTGCTGACTTGTTGGTAAAACTTCCGCGCCTGGTGCGGTTGCACCCTGTACTTTTCTAGCTCACAGACTTGTTGGTTCTCTCAGGGTTCCCTTTTCCGTCTGTGAAGTCGCTTCTCTACTCGACGGAGTTCGCGATAAGTCTCTGCGCGTGCCCGCGTTCTTTGAGAATGCAACATTACTCGGCCCATTTTGTCGGACATCAGATTGTCTCAGGATGAGCATCGAGGTGTGTAAGACTTCATCGTGCCGACTTGTTAATAAAACTTGTACGCCTGGTGCGATTGCTCCCTGTACTTTTCGAGTTCACGGACCTGCTGGTTCTCCCTGGCTTCCTTTTTCCGTCTGTGCACTGCAGTGCTCGCTTCTCCGTTCCCCGGAGCTCGCGATAAGTGTCTGCGCGTGCCCGAGTTCTTTGAGAATGCAATATTACTCGGTATGCAGCATTCTTCCGTTCCGTTGCTAACTTACATTCACCGTCAAATCAGCCGTTCCGACTCCCTTTGCGACTGGCGCCAAGTATGTTTGTGGCCGTATCCATGATAACGTTCTTCAGGTGATTGTGAAGATTATTTGTTGATGCTTCATTTCCAGGTCCTCTGTTGACTGCAGTTATTGCGGCATTCATTTCCCTCTTATAGGTGTCGCGGAGGGTTGTGTTGTGGAGTGCTTCAGTGTTCACTCTCACCTGATTGTCAGAGGGGATTCTAGGTGATATTGTTATTCGAGCTCGGAGCACCATGCCAACGAGATAGTGATCCGAGCCTATGTTGGCCCCCCTATATGTTCTAACATTCATCAAGGCTGAGAGGTGGCGGCGTTCGATCAACACGTGGTCAATTTGGTTGAAAGTGGTCCCGTCTGGAGAGGCCCACGTATGTTTGTTGACCGCTTTCCGCGTAAACCAGGTACTTCCAACAACCATTTCGTGCGATATTGGTAACTGAATAATCCACAGTCCGTTATCATTGGTATCCCTGTGTAAGTTATGGGAGCCGTTGCCAGAATATTTGACTGTTGAAATCTACAAGTATGATTTTGATATGATACTTTGGACAGGCTTCGAGGGTCTCTGACTCTGCAGTTTCCTCTATAGGGGCGTGAATGTTTATGAGGCTTATATTTTTAAATTTGCCTCGCTAACGCAGAATGCATAGTCTTTCGCTGCTCACCAACATTCGGTCTGTACAGGGAACGCACCTTCTATGAGAAAATGCGCAAATCTTTATTCCGTTGTCATTGCCGGATTCGTCGTTTTAAATTCCATTCTGTCCGAGGCTCCTTCTGTAGCTTCGTAACTTGAGTTTTCCATGTAGGGTTGTCAACCCTACCCAACTCCCAACCTGGAGGACCAGGTGGTATAATTTGTCCGGTTTTTAGGCGCGGGAGACTCGCTTTCATTCTTCTCCATCTGCAATTTTTCATTAAGAAAGAACTCCAAGTGATCACCATGCGGTGGTAAAGATAGAGTTTTCCAGATTTTATGCTCCATCGTGGGTACCAATCCACGTTTCGCCCTGGGACCTATACTATCTTTCGACCACTGACTATTGCGCTCGCCCGAGATTATTACCCTGATTTGACTCAGGTACTTATTCGCAGCTGAGTCAAATCACGATACAAGTTCCACTTCCACCAATGAATTTGAAGGATGTTTTAAAATATGAGAAGCACTTTCAAGTATAACTAGAAAATTTGATATTTTGTCACGGCGATATGAAAGTACAAAGAGAAGAATTGATTTAATAAAGCGTTTTGGCTACAATCTGATGTATACTTAGGATTGAAATTGAAAGAATTTTTGAAAAAGTATGTTGATATACGACAACAGTTACATGTTGTTAATATTTTACCTGCACTTAATTAATGCGAAGCCGTTTTCGGGGGGCGAACCGAAGTCTTTAAGGGGGTCATCCTGTGTGTCGGGTTGGAGAAATCCATTTTTTTGTATGAATTGTCTCTATATATATTGGAGAATATGTGGGCAAAGGGATTTTCCGATATTCTGAGTCGTTCAGAAATTACAGTGTTAAGCAGGTAAGGAGTTTGCAGCCGCGGCTAGAGTACTCGATGAGAAAGAGCATCGAATCTTTTTTTACCTGTTAGTTTTTTACCTGAGCCTTATAAATTCAAACACAGGTATAAATATAAAAAGATGGAAAACCAATCAATTGTCTAAACTTATTTGCTGTTTGGAATGAAAAGGATAATCCAGTATAGAGTGAACGCTGAAAGGCTTTCAAGCTATACTCAGTTATATTTTGTTGTAAGTATTGTGCTGTTTGCGTGTTCAGTGATTTTTTTAAATGGATCGTACGAAGGGAGATCGCTTTAACATTCAACGTCATGCTCGCACTAAAAAACGAGTATTTCACGGGGATCGATACTTATCAGAGAAGAAAAAGGACTTCGCATCAACATCAGAAAAGAAACTTTTAGCAAGCATGAACATGGATGTTCCAATTGCGACAAGTTTCGTAAATTGGATTTCGCTGGAGTTTTCTCCGGTATTTCTGCAAATAATAAAATATACGTAGTAGTAAAAAAGGAATGCGTAGGACACGTCGAGAAAAAAATGGGAACGCGGCTTAGAAGCTTAGAAATGCAAAGAAGAATCACAAAGGCATTGGTGGAAAACTTACTGAAAGGTTATTAACGACCTCACTACATTTTTTTGGCTACAGACGATATCAAAATTGTCCAGCAGGCTTGGATAGTTGCTAAAGGAGAACTGGATACTTCCCACCACGAGAAGGCACTTTTGACTGAAGAAGTTCAAACAGTCATCAAACCAGTCTACGAAGATTTGTCACGAGATGATCTCTTGAACAGATCTTTAGGAGCAGAGACCCAGAATAACAATAATAATAATAATAATAATAATAATCGTTGGCACAACAATCCATATTGGATCAGGGCCTTGAAGTGTGTTAGAGCACTTCATTCAAGACCGTAACGGTACACTACAGTAGTATTATGGTATTTCTGCAAATAATAAAATATACGTAGTAGTAAAAAAGGAATGCGTAGGACACGTCGAGAAAAAATGGGAACGCGGCTTAGAAGCTTAGAAATGCAAAGAAGAATCACAAAGGCATTGGTGGAAAACTTACTGAAAGGTTATTAACGACCTCACTACATTTTTTTGGCTAGCTATTCGTCGACACGCAAATTCTATAGAAGGAATGAAGCAAAAAATTTGGGCAACTTTTTTTCATAAATGTTCTACAGACGATATCAAAATTGTCCAGCAGGCTTGGATAGTTGCTAAAGGAGAACTGGATACTTTCCACCACGAGAAGGCACTTTTGACAGAAGAAGTTCAAACAGTCATCAAACCAGTCTACGAAGATTTGTCACGAGATGATCTCTTGAACAGATCTTTAGGAGCAGAGACCCAGAATAACAATGAGTCGTTAACTGCATTGATCTGGACTTTCGCTCCTAAACACCTTCATTCTGGGCTGGGGCCAAGGTCGTAGAAATAGCCACTTTTCTGGCTGTAATTATTTTCAATGAAGGATTCAATGACATTCTCAAAATCCTAGTGACAATGGGATGTCAAGTTGGTCACATATGTCAGGTTTATGCCGACCGCCGAAATGAAGCGCGAATTTGGCGGTCCGAACGACGATCGACTGACCTCGCTAAAAGAGCCAGAATTGAAACCAGAGAGCAACAATCGGCCTGCCACCATAGCTCAAAATCTATCCAACCAAATTCTTTGAAATTTTCACGACCTCTTTAATACATATTTCTACGGTCCGCAAACTAGGATAATTGCAATTGGACGGGTTGTTTTTCTTTGATTCATAAAAAAAGCCGTGAAAAAACATCAAAATCCAAAAAATTAAGTTTAAAAGCCCACCAAAAATTTACCTTTTAATATATTCGAATTATCCTAGTTTGCAGACCGTAGAATATTGTCCACATTAAAATGCCGTTTAGTTTTTTTTTTCTCAGATGAACACAGCGCCCTCCAGCGTGGCAGCAGGAAAACAACTTTTTTTTGGAGATGGGTGCATAAATTGATACGTATTCCGAAAACTAGCTAAGATATCAAACTGAATACTAGAGATATCGATAAACATATGCTGAAAAAATCGCGTTTCTATCTTTATCCAGTCCTTCAAAATCATTTTTCAAAAAAGGCAAAAAAAAAAACGGCCTTCACACGGGATGGCCCCCTTAAGTGATACCATAAAGTTATTAATGATGAATTGATTTAGACTTCACATCAATATATAAATAAATCTATGTATCCATATTTAAATAAATACTCGTATGTCCCGTATCCTATCGGTCATATCCCCCAAGTCGAGGAAATTATCTCAATGCCTCCTGACCTCTTTGTTCCTTTCAGAATCAATCTCAAATAATATTTTAACTTATGCAGGGTCTGTGCTGAAAGAAACATAATTTTTGGTCGTGAACACAGGTAAGAAAATCGGTACATGGGTTATACCCAGTACATGGGATATACCCGAGGTTTCACTTATCTTTAGAAAAAGTTATAATTTAATATGACTTCACACAGTATGATCCTGCTACAAAAATTGGAGGACTATTCGTTGATTACGTCAACACGATTCTGAAAATTTGTCAGGAAGCTGGTCGTTGGGGGACAAATATGACTCAGAAGTCTATCTAATCAATCAAAGGAAGACATTCTTCTCGATAGAAATTAAATCCAAAAGATTCCGGGTAGGCGAAATACTGCTAAAATTTGTTTAAACTCTTTCTGGGAGAAGTTTGCACAGAGAGAAGATCGATCAGACCAAAGTCTTCAATAATTTCGAGGACTTTAGCGACTTTCTACAGTTCCCCGGCATAGAGATATGTTTTTAATGCCCATTAATGAAGAGGAAAAGTCAGTTTTCGCTCGCGATGACCCATGCTCCTTGGTGATTCATTAGTTCAAAAACATTAAAACGAAATGTCAAACCAGGAACTAATTCTTTTCGATACCCAAAAGGACAAGATTGTTGAGATAGTCGTAACATTAAATTGCATTTCATTACATGACATCCAAAAAAGATACAAATGCATTTCCTAAATAATTCTTCTTTTTCTTCAGACTCTGTCCCGTTAACAAGCGGGGTCGGCTTCTCGTGATCGGTTTCGCCATTTGCCTCTATCAAATGCCTGATCTGGATGCAATCGCGCAATGGAATCCCCATCCAGCGTATCAAGTCACCATTGTTTCGGTCAGCCGAAGACGCCTCCCTCGCAATTTATCCACGATCGGTGCAACCTGATATTGATCACGGATATCTTCATTTCGGATGTGATCAAAACGTGTCACGCCACTAGTCCAACACAACATCTTTGTCTCGGCAATGATTGTGGAGGTGGAGGATGAGTGAATTCTTCAGTTGAAATCTGCTTGAAGTATTTTCGCCATCTATCCGTCGCGGTTGGTAAAAAAAGGACCGTTCTTGTCAATAACGTAACAGAATTGTGCGTATCCTGTGTTCATTCGTTTCGGCTTTTGATAAGTCGATACAGATCTCTCTCGCCATCCGCAGTTTGTCGTAAAGATTTTAGTAATAGTGCGCTCGGGTGACAACGATCGTTTGCTTTGTTTCCCGGTTGGCATTCTTATAAATTTGCCACTTTGCGAGCGTTTTAGTCGTCGAGAAACTTGTGGTAGAGGCGTTTCTTTTCACGAACCTTCACCCTTTCACCCCGAGTGTTGCAGAGGCGGCTTTGTGGGTCGTGTCTTTCATTTGGTTCCACGATTCTTCCACATTCGTAATGGCTGCAAATCGCGTAAGTGAGATCATTTCTTTCTTCACACGTCACCATTTAATGTGCGGCGGAACAGTGCATGTTTTATTGGTGGCTTGATTTGCAGGACGGCAATCAACGGTCGGTGTTGAGGTGCGATGGTCTCGTAAGGAACGGCTTTGCAATCAATGACAGTGGTAAAATTTCGACATCTCATGATAATATAGTCGATTTGCGTTTTATTGTTTCCACTATAAAATGTTAGAAGATGAGACAATCGTTTGATGAACCATGTATTCATAAGTACAAAATCATGGATGTCCGCAAAATCGATTATATGCTCACCACCCTCATTGTGCACTCCAAACCTCTTTCCTCCATGGCACCTGTTACCATCTGCCTTTCACCCACATGACCATTAAGGTCGCCGGTAATGATAATATAATTGTCAACAGGCACGTGACAAGTTTTCCATCGAAAAGTTGCCAGAAGGCAAAGCGCAGATATCAATGCGCCTTTTCCGAAGAGCTCTTCCAAGTTCCTCGGTCTTTCCAGTTTAGGTGCCAGCATTTGTGCAGACACGCATTTGGTAACAGGTCCAAATAGTGTTTATACTACAAAATATTGGTATTTCGTAAAAAAGACTCGTTTTTGAAGGTATGAAAAAGTCCTTGTTAGTCGGCTCGATTATGTTTTTATCTCATCATCTGGCAACGTATTCGTTGAAATATTCCTTCACACTTTCAGAAGCATTATTGCTGTGAACCACGATAATCTTAAAGAAATCCACCATCAGGCTAATAATCGCGAGCGAGCGCAGTGCTGACCACATTGCTTCCTATAGGATACTGTAATCCAGTAGTGTACCGTTACGCCCTTCAATGAAGTGCTCTAACACCCTTGAAGGCACTAATCCAATTAGATTGTTGTACCAACGATTATTATTATTATTGTAATCTCGTACAATGTAAGTAGCCCGAATAATCATAGTTGAATACTATCTTTGCCTATAGGAATTTCTAATTACTTCAGTAGACCGAGTTGGTTTTTCGGAATGGTTTCTCCAGTCTCCTCTTTGGGCTTTTCTAGGTAGTCTTACACAGAAATACAGCCATTGTAATGTAGTAGTTGCCAGTGGAAATCGGCTGTGCAAGTGGAAAACAATTTTAGCCTCGAACGTTGAAGGACCAAAACCCAGCATAACCTTCCGATTCTGACAGTTATCTAAGAAGGAGATATAATTTAATAACACCTATTCACCAGGCACTTCGGATGGTTTTGTAACTTTCATCTAATTTATGTGTGGGGTAATTTCTGAATCAGTGGAAGTATTCTGCTGGTCCCTCCGTGGGAAAAAAGAATGCTACTCAATGGCTGCAGGCCCTGTATGATAGATCATGGAGTGATGGATGGATGGATAATACAGACTGGTTTCTTCACTCGAAGATGATCGCTTGGAAATACGCCTCTAAGGAATTCACCTTCACCTTTCTAGCGCTGATGTAATCGTGATTGTATTCATTCCTATTCAGATCGAGTGCAAGGTTGAATGTTAGTAATGTTTGAGTGAGCCGTTACATAGTTTTTTTTTTTATAAAATCCTTTGTGTTTGCATCACGAACAAAAGTCGTAGAAAACTTTGCAAGTGTTCAATTCCAAGTTTCTACATCTTCCTATCAACTCTACACCTGCAGTATTGCTGGTCATATTTGGGTATCTGAAGATGACTTCTTTTGAGAATACTTTATTTTCCGTCGATATACCAACGAACGATACTTTCTATAAGAAGGCCAAATTTTCATACGCAAGCAAGATGCTTGGACTAACAGTTACATGATTCATATAAATTGCTTCCTCCATAATTTTGATAGGTAAAATTCCGGTTTTTCGAATGAGAAAATTACACGTAGATCTACTCCGTTAAATAACAACTTATCCTGATTTAAAATATAATCCGGAGCTTTTACTATAAATTTATCCACGCCGTTTCTTTTCTTTTCTGTGTTTTTTCCTCGTTTAATTGACTCAGATTTTTCTAATTACGTTTTTGCCTTTTGAATGTTTCCTAGGTTTAGATCTCGCCTTAGATATTCAAACCTTGAACGGATTAATTTTTTTTAATGCTGACCGAATATTAATAACAACAGTGTCTAAATCCCTATACAGTTTTACCCTGTGCGCTTAGAATTGTTCTTATAGGTTTACTATCTATCTCAGTTAGTATTGTACATATTACGTTTTTTTACTGCTTGCCTTTTCAAGGCTGTGGTGTTATAACATCACTGGAGATGAAGATCATTAGGTCTAGTAGTTGATGAAGTCTGATGAAGTATCTTTCGATGCTCCCCTAACTTCTTCTTCCAAATTATCTAACATCATTGACAGTTCTTTGCTAACTTCTTTCCCACTATCAAAGGATTTTTATCAATTTTTTCAACAAGTTAGGCTAGTATTACTACTTTATACTCAACCACCGGACACATCCCTTCGTTTTTGACTTTTGTTCAGAATTTGACCACTCATGGAGGGTCTTACTCTTTGTTGCGCCAATTGAACCTCCTTCAGGATTCTTCCTCGGTCATCTATAGTGATGCGAGGACGGAGCTTCTAAAAAAGGAGGTCCAAAAGAAACTATTATCTGCCCAGCAGAGAGCACCTAGCCACCACAATTTGAGAGCACGACCATCTACCTTCGAGGTCGGTGACAGGGTATTCCGGAGGAACTTTCAGCAAAGCACTTTTAATAAACATTATAATGCCAAACGGACCTGAAGTTCTTGGCCAGTGTAGTGAAGGGGCGGCTGGGCGCCTATCTGTACCGGCTGACTGATGACCGTGTGAGAGATGGAGGGGTGTTGAATGGGCAGGACATGAAGTCTAGTTCTCAGGGCAGTCCTAGGCAGCCCGCACCTCAGTACGACCCTCGGAGCCAAACTGCGGCACATGATATCGTAGCGACCGAAAATTCGTCACCAGCGATTAAACAGTCCCTCGAAGCGATTGCCGCCATCCAGGAGGTTCAGATTGATGTGTTGAAGTTGCCGCCGAGTGGGGCAATTCAAGGGTGGTTCCCGAACCAGCAGGGAGTATCTATACTTAGACGAAATGCTTCTTCACAGTCTTCTCCAACTGGACTCGATAGACGCGTGTGCCAGGATAACATCAAGGCCGCTCGGAAGGAGGCCATCAGGCGCATCTACGAGTGCATTTCGGTTCTGGAGGCAAAACCCGGCTCAAGCGTCCTTGATCAACCAAACTGATTCCTCCAGGTTCTTCTCCTTGCCGTGTGGTTTGCTACATCGGTATAATTTCCTGTCCGCTTTTGAGTTTTAAGATTCAAATTTCAAATTTGAGTCGTAAAATTTCGGCGACGCTTTGCCGCCGCAACACGGCGAAGAAAGTATTTTTGGAAGAGAAGAGGATCGCGGCAAGTTTGGGGGGGGGGGGGGGGGAGAGAAGTGTTCCGAATGGAAGAAAACGGGAGTTCAAAAAAATTTTTCCTCTGAGTAAACATGTGTGTTAGTGTAGAAAAATTGGGCAAAATTTGTGCGGTATGATTTTTATTAATTTCATATACAATAAACACTTCGTTTTATCCGGTTTGTAGCTCCCGTGGATACTAGTTGGGTTGCGCCAAAAATTCTTAGTCCAATCGCCCGCCAGTTTTAATTATCTTGTTCAGTTGAATCTAAGCACCTGGTATAAAAACGGTGTCGTGCGAACGGAGGAAAAACATTCCTTTTTTGTTTGATTTCATGCTCATTCAGCAACAACAAGCGCTGCCACAAACTCAGTAACATCAATCGGGCCAACAACAGCAATCTTCTACTAGACTAAGAGCTAGCGGACCCCGGAGCTACGTTAGTAGTAGTTAATATTAGTTAATCCTACCGTGTCGTCGCAGGATCCATTCCTTTATACGGGAAATCAAAGCACGGGTCCAGCGACCCCTTTGCGAGTCATCCCATCGTTGCTGCTACTTCTCCAGCGACTCCCCCTAGCCGCCTTTCGGTATTCTGCATCCTTTTCAGAAGGATTAATTTTCTTTTTCTCGTATAGGCAGCGTGTCTCACTTGCCAGAACGTCTATCGGGATCATCCTCGAAATAACATACGCTGCGTCGCCTAATATTGTTCTGAAGGCGCTGCACACCCTTTGCGCCACTAAGCGATAAGTCATATTTACTCTAATCCGCTTATTCTCACATGCTTGTGGCGCAGCAGAATTCGCGGACAGATGACGCCACCGGCGCTCTCCACTCAGTTTAGACCTCGCCACAGGAGTGGAGAGCAGAGTGCCATGAAGGGGCGGTAGATATGTCAGATATAAAAACATATTGGCTGGACTTCTACTTCAACTGACAGGACCTAAAAAAAGAAAAAGGACTTTCACTTCGACTCAGCTTACATTTTTGAGACGAGAAAAATTTGTTGTTTGAGATATTGAATTCAATTTGATTTTAACAGAAAATATTTTACTTAAATGAAAAATTAATTTACAAATTAATTAATGAATCGCAGCCCCGCTGTCGCGCCTTTTGTCACGGACGCTTTAGCCGCCACCGCTGTCGCCACAGACACCGCAGCTCTAGACGCCATCAAAGCAGCCCCAGACGCCATCACCGCTGCCCCAGCCGTCAACACTAGCCCAGCCGAACGTCATTATCACAGACACCAATATCACCGCTGCCCCAGACACCACCACCGCTGCCCCAGCCTTCAACACTAGCCCAGCCGAAGGTCATCATCACAGACACCAATATCACCGCCGCAGCTACCGCTATCGCAGCAGGAGTCAAAAGTCCCGCCACCATCGCCGCCTCCTCAGTAGACGCCGCAGTTGTAAGATTATGTGAAATTCGGTTTTACTTCAAGTGTGATTGGTAAACATAAAATTTATATCGCCGCAAGAGACGGCGTCAAGGTATTTGCCGAATCTTTCGTCGGTGGATCTCTTTTCGCCTGGTTTCCGCTCTTTTGGCGAGCTTTCGTAGTTCTTGCTGGTCTGCGCATCAAGCGTTGACTTTGGGGTACGTCGTTGGCGTTTCTTTTTTTTCCGCTCGTGTGGGCATCTGAAGGTGTGGCCGGTCGTGTCAAATAGGGCTTTAGCTGAAGTCGGTATTACCGCGGTTTCCTTCCCACAAATTCGCGTCGTAGCTTTAGCTTTTTGGAATGTCGGTTGACGGCAAAAACGCGGGAGGTCCATCGGACCCGCAAGTGACCGCCCTCATCGTGCGCGTCCCTCCGTTTTGGCGGCGGAACCCGGAACTGTGGTTCGTGCATTTGGAAGCACAGTTCCAGATGTCCGGGATCACAGGGGACGCGACTCGCTTCAATCACGCGGTGGTCGGCCTGGACGAGGAGTCCATTGTGCTGGTGTCCGACGTAGTAAAATCGGCTTCGTACTCACTGCGGAAGACCGAATTGATCAGGCGTCTGTCAGTAAGTGAGTCGACAAAACGGAATCACTTGCTGGCAGGCCTAACGTTGGGAGATCGCCAATTGCTGTGCGAAATGAAGCAATTGGGTGGGAGTAAGATCGATGGCGAAGTGATGAAGTCCCTTTGGCTGCGTCGGCTCCCAGAGGGCACCCAGGCGGTCCTCGCATGCGTCTCAGGTTCCTTGGAGGCACTGGCAGCTGCGGCCGACAATGTGCACGAGGTGCACCTACGCCCGACCATAGCGGCCGTTCAACAGCCATCGGGCGAGGTGGACGACTTAAGGCGCGAGATAGCCGCCTTAATAGGCAGTGTGGCCGAGATGCGGTCGACGCTGGACGCTCAGCGTTCAGGCCCCAGATTACGAGCTCACTCGCCGTCTGCTACTCAAAAAGGGCGATCGGGTAGCAGATCGTCAGGACAGTCCACGGACCGAGGTATTTGCTGGTACCACCGCAGATTCGGAGAGGAAGCCGCTAAATGTACGATCCCTTGTAAGTTCGTGCCTGCCGCAAAAAACTAGGTCCGCGAGGGGTTCTGACGACGACCACCCAGAACGCAGTGCCACGTTGCTTAACAATTTACGACCCTCTCAGCAGGCGCAACTACCTCGTGGATACTGGTGCGGAAGTTTCGGTTCTTCCCGTACCCCAACACCATAAATTATTTCCACAATCTCTGAAGCTAGTAGCGGCAAACTCCTCCCGTATCAACACCTCCGGGTATAGGCAAGTGGACGTGAGTCTTGGCGTGCGTAGAACATTTTCGTTGCGTTTCATCCTGGCAGATGTCAGCTTCCCATACTAGGCGCAGACTTCCTGTGTCACTATTGGATTGCTGGTGGACTTGCAAAACAAGTCTCTTATAGATTCCACGATCAACCTTAATTCGTTGGGACAAATTGTATCTCACCCAGGCAATAATCTTTCCGTTCTTTTAGAGGACATTACCGACTCTCGTGTTCGGGCACTTCTCCAAAAGTTCAGTCAGATTACTACCGAGTGTAGTTTCTCCAAACCAGTGAAGCACAATGTTCAGCACCACATTAGCACTACTGGTTCCCCGATCTTCTCGAAGGTGCGTCCTCTACCATCCCAGAAACTGGTTTTTGCGCAGAAAGAGTTTGACCAACTCGTTCAACAGGGTATCTGCAGGCCCTCAAACAGCTGTTGGTCTTCCTCACTGCATATGGTCCCTAAACCAAATGGCGAATGGCGCCCATGTGGGGATTACAGAAGGCTAAATGCACAGACTGTTCCTGACCGATATCCAATTCCACTCATCCACGACTGTGCGCATCACCTCGCGAATTGCCGCATCTTTTCGACCTTGGACTTAACCAAGGCTTATCATCAAATCCCTGTAGCTCCGAAAGACATTCCAAAGACGGCAATATGCACACCGTTTGAATTCTTTGAGTTCATACCGATGCCCTTTAGTCTGTACAATGCGGCGCAAACAAGGTTTATCGACTTGTTCCTGCGAAATCTTAACTTTCGTTTCTTGTACTTGGATGATGTTTTGGTCGCTTCTTCCTCAGAGTCTGAGCACTTAGCTCATCTCGAGTGCATTTTTCAATGTCTCCTCGAGGCCGGGTTAGTCCTAAACGTTGAGAAATTCAAGTTCCTTCAAACACGGGTGAGATTCCTCGGCCACTCCATTTCCCCTGAAGGAATACAGTCCGACTCAGACAAGGTGCAAGCGATTACAAGCTTCCCGCGTCCGAAAACTGTATAGGATTTGCGGAGGTTCTTGGGCATGCTAAACTTCTATCGTCGTTTCCTGCCCAATGCCGCCCAACACCAGTCCGTTTTGAACGCGTACTTGTCTGGCCCCAAAACTAAGGACACACAAGAGATCGTCCGCGTCCGCGCGGTCAATAAATCCCGACAGCAACTGGCTGATGCTACACTCTTAGCATTTCCTCTGCAAGATACATCTGTAGCCGTTTTTGTTGATGCCTCTGACACCGCAGTAGATGCCGCCCTTCACGAAAAGGTGAATCACATCTGGCAGCCGTTGAGCTTCTTCTCGAAACAGTTGATCCCCGCTCAACGGAACTACAGTACCTACGATTGTGAACTGCTCGGCGCGTACTTGAGCATCAAATACTTTCGTTTCGCCCTTGAAGGCAGGCCGTTCACGGTGTTCACGGACCATAAACCTCTCGTATATGCTTTGAAACAAAAGCCCGACAAAGCGTCCCCTCATCAGCTTCGACATCTGAACTTTATAAGCCAGTTTACGTCAGACATCCAGCACGAGTCCGGCAAGGACAACATAGTTGCTGACGCTTTGTCTGGCATCTCCGAGGTTAACATCTCCGCCTCACTCGACTTCTCGGCTATTGCCAAGGCGCAAGAGGATGAGGCAACACTTCAGAGCTTCAAATTCAACCCCAAATACAAATTTCGGGAGTTGCCCATCTTCGGCTCAAACCTCTCTCTCTGCTGCGAAGACTCGGAAAAGGGACCTCGGCCATACATTCCGGCCACATTTCGAAAGGAAGTGCTCCACGCAGTTCACGACTTGGCGCATCCCGGCATCAGGACAACAAATCGGTTAGTCACCGGAAAATACTTCTGGCCCTACATGAACAAGGATGTCAATTCCTGGGCTAGAGAGTGCATCGCATGGCAAAAGTGTTAAGTTACCAGGGATGTAAGGAAAGAAGTGGGCTCATTCACCCGCCTACCAAGCGGTTCCACACCATACACCTCGACATAGTAGGGCCTTTGCGAGACTCGCACGGTTACAAGTATTGCCTCACAATCATCGACAGGTTTACGCGATGGCTTGAGGCAATATCTCTGAAGCACATTAGGGCGCAATCTTGTGCCGAAGCCCTCTGTCGAGAGTGGATACCTCGCTTTGGCGTCTCTGCAGTGGTCATCACTGACCAGGGAATGCAATTTGAGTCCACCCTTTTCTCCGAGTTAGGCAAACTCCTAGGGTTTAAATGCTAGCGAACTACTGCATACCACCCGCAATCCAATGCGATGCTAGAATGCTGACACCGTACGCTGAAAGCCGCCATTATGGCACGCGACGATCCGCCCTGGACCCAAGTCTTGCCTCTCGTCCCACTCGGCCTACGTACAACCCGCCGAGAGGAGTTTGCTGCCAGCCCCGCGGAGCTGGTATACGGGAAGAACCCGAGACTCCCAAGTGATCCGGTCTTCGACAAGAGATCGGGTCTCACAGAGTCCCGGTTCATGCGTCTGCTGAGAGACAATCTCCGATGCATCAAGGCCACTCCTCATACCCAACGCTCGTCTATACCTGTCTGTGCGCCCAAGGAGCTGGACACGTGTACGCACGTCCTGATTAGGACGGATGCCATCTGGAAGCCGCTGCAGCCTCCTTATGAAGGCCCGTACCGCGTTCTCGAGCGAGGGGAACATTTCTTCCAGCTCGAGATCAGTAGACACAAAAAGGCGATCTCCCTGTCCAGGCTGAAGCCCGTGTGCACCCCAAAACAACGGCGCATTCACTTCAAGGACTGATGGGAAACACAGTTCCGGATTCGGTCGCTGAAACCCCTCAGTTTCATCTGGGGGGGAAGTGATGTGGCGCGGCAGGATTCGCAGCATTCGAAATTTATTTCGTATGTTGCGAATGCGAGCGGACAGATGACGCCACCGGGGCTTCCACTCAGCTAAATCTCGCCACAGGAGTGGAGACCAGAGTGCCATGAAGAGACGGCAGATATGTCAGATATAAAAACATAATGGCTGGACTTCTACTTCAACTGACAGGACCTAAAAAAAGAAAAAGGACTTCGACTTCGACTCAGCTTACATTTTTGACATTTTACAAATTAATTAATGAAGTAAAGTAAACTAATACAAAATGCTAGTGCTTCCTTCAAAACTGGTGCCGAGTATAATATTCTGGAGCGAACCACTCCGGTCGCAAGTAATCTGCGACTGTATCTTGAGCCTCCAATGATAGGCATCATTCGCGCTAATGATACGCTGGTATTTACCGCTTTCTTACAGTCATAGTCCAGGTGTCTCTTGAAATTGATTTTAGCGTCAATCATCACCTTTACGTATTTGATAACCGGTTTCGAAGTGATGATGTGACCACCAACACGAATATTAACCGTGTTCCTCTTCCTACGGTTGGTAATCAAGACCGCCTCCGTTTTTTATTCCGCAAGGTCAAGCTGAACCATCTCCAGCTCCGCTTTTATGGCGCTAATGGTTTCGTTAGCATATAGGCGTCTTCCGGTTGTTTCACGATGGCCAAAACAGCTGGATCATCTGCGAAACCGATTATCTACCTGTGGTATGGGAAGGGCAAGGACCCCATTGTACATGAAGTTCCACAGGAGAGGTCCCAACACTGAGCCCTGCGGTACTCCTGCAGTGCCGGTGCTTGGATCCGTCTCGTACCAAAGTGTCCTCTCCGAAAGGTAACTGTCGAGGAGCTTAGGTAAATAACTACGGACACCCGTTTTAGCCAGTTAGCTTTTTATTCACTCCCAACTAGCAGAGTTGCACGCATTTTTTATATCCAACATCACCACGGCACAGTATTTTTTAGACGACATCGCGTCTCAAGCCAGCTTCAAAACAACATCTACGGCGTCGATCGTTGAGTGCTCCGATATACTATCCTTATATTCAACGATAGGAAGCAGTCTATTGTAGATAGCCCTTTCGAGCATCTTTCCTACGGTGTTGATAAAGCAAATGCTTATTCGGGGTTGGAAGCAAAAATAGTCTTTTCCTCTTCCACCGGTCGAGGAAAACTCCTTCTACCATGCATGCTTCAAATACGCTGATAAACCAGTCCGGTCTGGTGTTAACAGTGAGTTTAAGAGCTCCGTTAAATTTGTGCAAGTTCCTCTTCAGTTACCGCAGGAATCGTGTAGACGTTCAATGCTTACTTGTGCTGTTTGCGCTCCCCGGGGGAAGAGGGCCATCACGATATCGAGCAGAAGATGCGGGCAAGTCAGCTGCGGTGTTCGCTCTTTCATCTTCTTCATAACCATCTTGTACGCTGTTCACCAGGGGCTTTGTTTGCTTCTGCGCAAAGTTCCTTGAAGCTTTCTCGCTTGCTGGTCCGTATAGCCTGCTTAAGTCTACTTCAAAGGTTCACCTGCCGGTTCTCTTTGTCTAGATTGCTGACAGATCATTCTAGCTCGAAAACATGCATGTAACTCCGCGATCTATTCATTCCACCAATAGTTTGAGCACCTTCTTGCGAGGACTCGCTGCCTCGGCATAGCAGGGTGGCATGTTCTCGTTATGTCTTACCTTACCTTTTCTGTTGCCGCACCACCGGGATTGTGGCCTCTCAACCGCATCTCTATGAATGAATCCTCTTCAAACTTTTTCACGTACCAGCCCTGGTTTTCAGCCCTGCGGGAACGCACTTCGCCGCATGACCCATGTTCGATCTGGAGGAAAATTGCCTACTCACTGACAAACCATGCCATTCTCTTCGGCAATGTGGTACTCTCAAATGTCAGATCAACTATTGAGCTCGACCCTCTCCCACAAAAAGTGGAAACACTTTACGTATTTGCAAGCACCAAGTGTAGCTCCGCGAAAACCTCGAGTCGGATATGGCCCTTGGTATTCGTAGTGCGACTGCCCCAATCCACGGCCCACGCGTTGAAATCACCCGCTATGACCTTGGGGTTTCGACTTCTTGCTTGGAGGAACGCAGCAACTATATATGTAGATATCAGCTATTTTGGCCAGACGAATCCAACTTCCGGAAATTCCATCACTTCTTGAATGGCTTGATTTCCACACGCCCATATCGCCGCCTTGCCAGTGCGATAAGGCTCGCTGATTAGGGTAGCTTCGATTCCCTTCTCGTAGATAGTCTGCGAGAAATTCCGCCATGCTATTAACATAGTATGCCGGTCCCAAACCCAGGTAAAGGAAGAGGGTTCGAGGCAACCTACTCTGTACTATCCTCAGTAAAACAAAAATAAAATGCTGAGATCAGGGAAAGAGATAAATTGAGTGTAGTTGGAGTTATTCTACTATGCTAAATCCTACCTCCTTGGTGGCAGGCCTCGCGACAGCTCGACCAAGAAAATGCATACAATGTCGTTACAAACATGATAATCGGATTGAATCACAAGCCTCGGAGAAATGCTAGGGCGTCCACCTCAGTCGACGTGGCAGGACGGGCCCCGGTCCTGTCGAGAAATGGGCAAGGGTTCTTGACGCATGGACGGCGTCAGGACGTAAGCAAGTTAGTCCGCACACAACGAACAAAACAAATACGTGTCTGCACGCTAAATGTTGGTACCCTAACTGGAAAGACCGAGGAACTCGCAAGAGCCCTTCGGAAAAGGCGCATTGATATCTGCGCTCTGCAAGAAACCCGATGGTCTGGTGCCAAAAGCTGCGACATTGGATGCGAACGCGGTAAAAATGGCTACAAACTTCTCTATTTTTGTAACCCACACTGAATATGGTGTTGACATTGCCTTCTCAGAGGGTTTCCGTGATGCCATTAAAGAAGTCGAACGATTTGATGATCAGCTGATGAAGCTCACCATTATATCAGCTGATCGCACTATTCACTTCTTCACCGCGTATGCACCACAGACAGGTCGACCTGATGCCGAGAAAGATGCCTTCTGGCAACTTCTCGATGAAAAGACTTGTCACGTGCCTGCTGACGATTATATAATCATTGCCGGCGACCTTAATGGTCATGTGGGTGAAAAGGCAGACAGTAACAGGTGTCATGGGGGAAATGGGTTCGGAGCGCTCAATGAGGGTAGCGAGCGTATAATCGATTTTGCGGACACCCATGGCCTTGTACTTATGAATACATGATTCGTCAAATGACTGTCTCATCTTCCTACATTTTATAGTGGCAACAGTAAAACGCTAATCGACTATATTCTCATAAGACGCCAACATTTTACCACTGTCACTGATTGCAAAGTCGTTCCCTATGAGACCATCGCACCTCAACATAGGCCGTTGATTGCCGTGCTGTGAATTAAGCCACCGATAAAACAGCGTGAGGAACGCATTGGCTCGCGACGCATTACATGGTGGCAATTTGGTAAGAAGAAAGAAGAAACGATCTCACTCATACGATTTCCGACCATTACGAATGTGGAAAAATCATGGAACCAAATGAAGGACACGATTCACAAAGCGGCCTCTGCAGCCCTCGGTGTCCCCGAGCCGGGTAGGCGGTACAACAACCGAGATACTTAGCTTTTGAATGATGATGTGGAAATGAAGATCCGTGAAAAGAAACGCCTGTACCACACATTTCTCGACGATAAAACGCCTGCTAATTGGCAAATTTATAAGAATGTCAACCGAGAAGGAAAGAAAGCGGTCGCTGTCACCCAAGCGAACCATTTAAAAAATCTTTACGATAAACTGGACACTCGGGATGGCGAGAGACATCAGTATCGACTTGTTAAAAATCGTAATGAACGCACACAGAATATCGAACATTTCTGTTGCGTTAATGACAAGAACGGTACTTTGCTTACCAACCGTCGAGCCGCAACGGATAGATGGCGAGAATACTTCGAGCAGATTTCAACTGAAGAATTTGCTCATCCTTCACTTCCACAGTCATTGCCGACATTTGGAGCAGTTGCACCAGTCAGCGCAACTGAAGTCGAGGAGGCAATAAAACAAATGAAATCGGGGAAAGCAACAGGACCTGACGACATCGCATCTGAGCTCCGGAAAGCGAAGAGCTGCGACCCAACAGTGAATTCTTTAACCGGGTTATTCAGGAGGGAAGAACACCATCTGACTGGCAAGAAAGTACCACTGTTCCAATATGGAAAAAGAGAGGTAGTCCAGCAGAATGTTCAAATTACCGTCGGATCCGGTTACTTTCCCATACCATGAAGATTTTTGAAGGCATTCTTGACAACCGTATTCGCGAAATCATTGAAATAACCGTGAATCAAGCCGGATTTATCAAGAATTGCGGAACTACTGACGCAGTAAATGCTGCGCGGTTACTCATGGAGAAACATCGTGAGAAGCATCGCCCTCTTTACATTGCCTTTCTGGATCTAGAGAAAGCGTTTGACCGTGTACCACACGAACTCATCTGGTATGCTTTACGACAACAGTTCGTACCAGAAGAACTCGTGCGCTGGATTCAATTGCTCTACCACGATCCGAAAAGTAAAGTTCGAAGCATGGCGGGTGTATCAAAGCCGCTTCGTATCTCTGTTGGTGTTCATGAAGGAAGCGCCCTCTCACCACTCCTCTTTGTTCTTGTTATGGACACCGTCACACGGGATATCCAACGTCCAGCGCCCTACACACTGCTTTATGCAGATGATGTTTTCCTAGCATCTGATAGCAAAAAGGATCTCGAGCAACTTGTTCAAAAATGGAATGACCGCCTCATGCAACACGGTCTCAGATTGAATTTAAACAAAAAACTGAATTTTTGACGACCGATCCCCATGAAACAGGCGCAATCACTGTCAGCGACAGTGATCTGCCCAGAACTGAGCCATTTAAATACCTCGGGTCAACGCTATCAGCCAATGGAGAACTGCGTTATGAAATTGCTTCATCCATTAACGCAACCCGGATGAAGTCGCGTTCCAAAACTGGTGTTCTTTGTGATCGACGTATCAACGAATGTCTCAAATCTAAAATTTACCGCAATGTCGTCTGTCCAGTAGCTCTCTATGGTTCTGAGCGTTGGCCGACCATAAAAGATAATGAACGGCGTTTTGCGGTAATGGAGACGAAGATGCTACATTGGACTAGTGGCGTCACACGTTTAGATCACATCCGAAATGAGGATATCCGCGATCGATATGGGGTTGCACCGATCGTGGAAAAGTTGCGAGAGAGCTGTCTTCGATGGTATGGTCATGCAATTCGTGCAAACAAGAATTCACTTGCCAAGATTGGTCTGAACATCGAAGTCGATGATAAACGACCAAAAGGCAGACCTAAACAACGGTGGCCTGATACGCTGGATGGGGATTTGAAAGCCTCGAGATTGCATCCAGATCAGGCATTCGATAGAGCCAAATGGCGAAGTCGATCACGACGATCCGCTTGTGAACGGGACAAAGGCTGAAGAAAAAGAAAGAAGAAGATGGTCTGCGAGAGAGAGTCTTGTGCTGCCTCGCAGTCATTGAGGTTGATTTATATCAACCTCATTTCTTTACTGAATTCAGGGCTTTCCTAAACAATGGGCATCTGCTGGTGTCTGCAACGTGCCGACAGTCGACGCCTTTTTTCTCCTTTCAAAGCATATATTCAAGGTCAGCCTTGCACTCCCTGTCGTCAGCAGTTTGAAAACGCTGCTTCAGCCGGTAAGCTTATAGCTGCCGTTTGCGTGTCTCCGTATTTTTTTTTCTTTTTTTGTGCATACACGGAGGTGGAAAATCTTAGAAAGACACGTCCGACGCAGCTCCGCCGCCCGAACGCCGGAACTACAGCGGGCGCGTGTGGGATTCACACCCAGTAAAAACCACCCCTGGTCTCTCCAGCCCCAGCCCCGCGGGAACACCATTGAGGTATTACTTCTCGGGGTAGGTTTGCTCTTAGGCACTCATCCCTTTCCTATTTGCAGCTTTCCTCCTTCTTTGTTCCTTCAGCAACTCCTCCTGCATTTGGATGATTGCGGAGCCAACCGCAAGCCACTTCTCCTCGGACTACAGCATCTCAGTAACCAAGCTCTCCGGGTCCCGCTCCTGTCCAGCACCTGGTTTAAGCTCCTTCTCTCCATCGCAAATCGTGGGCAGTGAAACATCATATGCTCTGGATCCTCGGGTATGCCATCCCATCTGGGGCAGTTCGGAGAATCATCCAACCCAAAGTGGTGCAGATACTGCCTATAGCAACCACCGTGTCCCGCGAGAAACTGGGTAATGTGGTAGTTCGTCTCCCCATGTTTTTGCTCAAGCCACACCCTAATGTTGGGAATGAGCCTGTGCGTCCACCGACCTTTCGTAGACTCGTCCCATCTGTGTTTCCAGAGATCAAGCCACTTTGACCTTGCCGCATTTCTACGCTGTGCATGCCCCTCCATATGTCTTGCATTGTACAGCACACTCATTTCTTTGGCCAGAATGTCAACAGGGATCATGCCTGCCACCACCAATACTGCCTCATCTGATCTGGTTCTAAAAGCACTGCAAACCCTCAAAGCCATCCGCCGGTAAACCTGCGTGTCTCCGTATGGCTTCCTCAGTATCCTGATTGTGGAATCTTGCAGGCTAAGTCGTCGAGCTGCTTTTTTTAGGCGTCACGGATATCCTCCTTGGTGTGATTTCATCAATGCCCTTGCATCGTATACCAATCTCTTGTTTTCTGCCCCATACTTGTGCTTCTTCTCCTAAAAACTGTTCCACCTTGCCGAGGAAATTTTGCCCCCCCAAAACCGTTTTGCCCGGAGACTTCGTCAGCTCCAGTATCAAATTTCGTTTTGGGAAGCATCTGATTCGACTGAAGTTTTCTCCAAGATCCATCAGCTCAGGATCGGATTTGACCTTTCTGAGGATATCGGCATAAGTCATATCACCTTTTTTGGAGATGATAATTAATTTGGGCCGTAATCTTCTTTCATGGCATTTTTCTTCTTCCCCAACCTTAGCCCATGCTTGGTTCCGTTTTGAGGACTTGCCTTCCTTGGGTCGATTGACACCGGCGCCGCAGTTTCCACGATTTTGGTAACTTTGTTTGCTTCCCTTTTTTCGGTAAGAGACTTTTTGCCTTTTCGCGTCCTGCGAGGATCCGAAAGAATCATTCGCTCGCTGTCTACTCCTTTCAAATTTACCGTCCTTTGGATTTTGAGAGGGTGTCACCTGTGTTGCCGGGGTGGCGCTTGATTTCTTCGAGGCATTTTGTCGTGCTTGGCACTATTACACAGCACCCGAGAGGCTCGGACCATGTTTCTGATGGCCTAATGCACATTGTGTCTGTCTTTTATGAATTCTGACAACGCTATTATTTTTCCTCTATTTTCGTCCATATTCTGACACTGTTCC
Source organism: Hermetia illucens (assembly GCF_905115235.1). Lineage (NCBI taxonomy): Eukaryota > Metazoa > Arthropoda > Insecta > Diptera > Stratiomyidae > Hermetia > Hermetia illucens. The sequence continues at coordinate 108,743,188 of NC_051851.1, read as the reverse complement.
TCTGCTTGGTTTTCCGACTGGGCGCTTCCGTATTTATTAGCCTTCTGGGAGTTTCCCTGAATTCCTTCCTTTATCTACGTTAACTTCGAAGGAGATCGCAGGAGTTTCCAGTTTTTCCTAAATGGATCCACCACTAAGCCCAGCGGCATGTTCAGACTAGGTGCAGTCACCGCACTATGAGCTAATGAATGACCAGTTTCGAGTCGTCTTTCCGTGTATTTGAACAGGCGTTCTCGAAAGTGATGCACTCCTTTGAAATGCCTCTTTCTTGAGGCTACTTGTAGTATTCGATGCAGCGGTGGTCAAGTAATACACCACCGAGGCACTGCAGTCGAGGAATATCGACGGCCGGGGGCCTGCTAGCCCACTCTCAAATGCCGCCGGTACTAGGGTTCCGAGTCCCTGCACAATGACTTTTTCTCACCTTTCTTCTTCCATATTGGTTTCTTGTTCTGGGTGTCCTTCCCATGGCCATTTTTGTGCACGGGAGGGTATTTTTCTCCCACCTACCCGACTTGCGCATAAACATGCCCATGCACGCACACCTCCAGATACGTACATGTGCATATTCCGGGCCTGATGGGAGATCTGGTAACTGGTGTCTGTCCGTCTGTCTATCTGTTTGTCCGTCACACGCATTTTTCTCCGAGACATTTATAGCAATTGACACTAAGTTTGGTGGAAAGGTGGGAATTGTGAACGCTCAGGCATAAAGTGAGTTACAACCTTTTATGTTGAATTTTAAGGGGGTCCCCAAACATGCAAAAAGGGGTGTGTAAATGTTTTTCTCCACAAATATAGTCAGGGGGGTATCAAAGGAGAGGTCTCGGTTAGTACTTTCTGAAGCTGGTTTTAGTTTTGACATTTGTTAGAATGGTGGGGAGTGCGGGGGGTCGAAAGTGATCATTTATTTAACGTGCCCATTCTCAGAAATTGCCCAAATGAAAACTCTGAGAAAAATCAAGAGGCTGCCACTATATGGTGCCTAGGTTCCGAAATACCTTCCATACCGATATCCCTTCAAATAAAGTTAATATACAGGGTGCGGCAGGATAACTTCCTTTTTTCAAAACTCAATAAAAACTATTGTATGCATCGGAAAATATTTATTTATTTTTTATAATGTAGGTAAATGTCTAAAGTTTTTATTTATCATACATTATTTTGAAGATCAAATCTGTTAGGTGACGTCCCCCCATTCTCCATACATTGCGTAAACCGATTTCTGGCGTTTGTCATGACTCTTGTTAGCATAGCAGGTGTTATGTTGGCAATTTCTTCTTGGATGTTGGTCTTCAAATCTTGTAGGCTTCTTGGATGGTTCACATAAACACGGGATTTCAAAAAACCCCATAGAAAAAAATCACAAGGGACAGATCGGGAGAGCGTGCCGGCCATTCCAAATCGCCTCTAATTGAGATAAGGCGCTCTGGAAAGTGTTCCCTCAAAACAGCAATCGATGCTCTTGAAGTGTGTGCTGTTGCACCGTCTTGTTGGAACCAAGTGTCCCCCAAATCAAAATTCTGTAGCATATTTACATACCGGTCCGAATTCACTGTCACTGTAACGTCATTTTCCTCAAAAAAACAGGGACCAATAATTCCAGCTGAGGAAATTGCACACCACACTGTGACTTTGGGTGAATGCAAAGGCTTTTGATGCAATTGTTGAGGGTTGGTGTCAGCCCAGTAGCGCATGTTTTGTTTCTTAACCGACCCACACAAATGAAAATGGGCTTCATCGCTAAAAAAAACAATAGCACCCACGGGAACGACATCAAGAAGAAGCTCACACGCGTTCATCCGAGAATTGAAGTCACGTTCTGAAAGTTCGTGCACTATCGCCATCTTATAGGGATGAAAATGAAGATCATCACGAAGAATTCTTCTCACAGAACGATCGGATAGTCCAAGGGCAGATGCGTGTTTGCGCGCAGAACACCGTGGCGATCGCGACATTGACGCTCTCACTGCTTCAATGTTCTCAGGTGATCTAACGGGCCGAGGGACTCCAGTTCTTCCTTTTGTCGCACTTGCAGTTTGTCTGAATGTAGTGACCCATGTAACAATTGATTTGCGGTCTGGGACGGGAGCCAACGGGGCTAAATTTAAGCGATTCCGAAATGCACGCTGTGTTGCAATAACCGAACATCCGCTTGAAAAGTAAACCTCAATGGCAAAGGCACGCTCATCACTATTCCAACGCATGATGGAGACTGAACCGTGTCGGGACAAAACTTTACAGTATCCCCTCTTGAACGAGACCACTAGCGCTCCGCTATGACATCAACGAACTGAGTGGCGCGCATTTTAAAAAAGGAAGTTATGCTGCCGCACCCTGTAGTATATTACAATAATTCACCTCTATAACATAGAGTATGATCCTACCAAGTTTGGTGGAAATTGCACTATTACTAACAAAGCTATTATAGATCAAAGTTGCCGTTTTTTACAAATTCAAGACTATGAATAGCAATACCACCCGAAAGTGGATACTCTCACGTAATATATGCATATATTATGTGCTACGCACTAATGGGGCAAACCCACACTCAAATGTTTTTATATAAGAAATACACAAAACCTTTCATGCCTGAAGCGTCCAGCTTCCGGGTTTTGCACCTGTTGTAGGTTAAGCTCTTCATATTTGCTAATAATATTAAACAACGAGTGTGAAGCGTATCTTCTTCTCTTTCTTCAACCTTGGTCCCGTTCACAAGCGGAGGCGGCCCCTCGAGTTCGGTTACGCTCTATCAAATGACTGACCTGGATTCAACCGCTAGGCTTTTAAAGCTAGGCTTTCAACGTATCAAGCCACCCTTGTTTCGGCCGACCTTTTGGTCACTTACCATTGATTTCGATGTTCGGACCAATCTTGGCAAGTGAATTCTCGTTTGCGCGAATTACGTGACCATACCATCGAAGACGCCTTGATAAGTTTGAATGGCGTCTTGTGGTAATGGAGACGAAGATGTTGCATTACACTGGTGGCGTGACACGTTTTGATCACGTCTGAAATGAGAATATTCGCGATCGATATAAGTTTGCACCGATCGTGGAAAAACTGCGAGAGAGGCGTTTTCGATGGTGTGGTCACGTAATTCACGCTAACGAGAATTTACTAACCAATATTGGTGTGATCATGGAAGTCAATGGTAAGCAACCAAAAAGCTGGCCGAAACAATGGTGGCTTGATACGCTGGGTGTGGATTTAAAGACCCCGCGATTATATCCTGATCAGACATTTGATAAAATGAAATGACGAAACCGATCACGACGAGCCGACCCCGCTTGGGATTGGGACAAAGTCTGAAGAAAAAGATGTGAGGAGCGACGAGTGCATGACAGCCCCGTGTCATATAGTTAAAAATTCCATTGCCCTCTATTTTTTAGAAAGCGATTTAAATAAATCATTTGATGGAAACCCCTGTATTGATAATAGCTATCCTCATATGCTTCACGCTCTCAGTTTAATATTATTAGCAAATGACAAGAATGTAGCCTACATCAAATATAAAAAAAACTGGGGAGAATTAGATTCTTCTTGAATGGAATTTAAATATTTCACTCAGATGTCAATTATTCTCGTTAACTATGATGTCAGCATCTTATTTGTATGGCTCAGGATGCTGTTTGTTCGCACGAAGTTGATAAGTTTGAACTGCTATAACTTTGACACTACTAGTTGGATTTTCATGAAACTTGGCATGTTTATGCACGAGGCTATCCTCTATGTTGGTGCACTGATGAACTTAAGGGGAGTTTTTTAATCAATTTCCAAAAGTTGAAAATATACTATTTGTAAATTTATTTGAGCAGATACCGGAATGGGACACCTTTCGAAGATTAGATTTGACACAAGTGTTTTACACGTAGAAGTGCGACCTTAATGTTTCACGCGAATGTCAATTATTCCGGATAATTATGACGTCAGCATCTTATTTACATGGCTTTGGAAGCAGTAAACTTGCACGAAATTGCTTGTTTTTGAACTGCTATAACTTCGGCGTTAATAGTCAGATTTCCTCGAAATTTAGCACCTATATAGAAAATATTGTCCTCTATGCTGGAAGTCCTAGGATGAATTTAAGGGGTTTTTTTCAGTAAATTTCTAAAAAGTAGTAATATACTATTAGTGAGTTTATTTGAGCAAATATCGGAATCGAACATATTTTGAGATCTAGATTGGATCTAAGAGCACCACCCTGATTTTTTTCCGGATTTTTAGGTTGGGTAGTTTCTGAAAATGAGTCCTGTCTCACTTTGAGTGCGTTCATTTTGAATCCCTACTCACGCGTTTTGCAATCCACGCCAAAACTAATGTTAGTTTCAGAAAAAAAACAAATCGAGACCTTTCATTTGATATCCTACACGGCTATATCTGGTGAAAAAAAAAGTTAAATCCCCCTTTGCATGTACGGGGAGCCCCTCTTTAAACTCCACCTAAACGGGCGAGCGCAATTCTGATCACATTGTCTCCTACAGTCTACTGTAGTGTGTCGTTACGGTCTTGAATGAAGTGCTCTAACACACTTCAAGGCCCAGATCCAATATGGATTGTTGCGCCACCGATTATTACTTATTATTAAATTTACGCCACTCGTAGCATGCGTGGGATTTCATAGTTCCCATCTGTCCACTAAATTTCGTTCGGATCGGTTTAGCCGTTTTGGAGAAAAGTGCGTGTGACAGACAGACAGACATTGAATCGATTTTAATAAGGTTTTGTTTTACACAAAACCTTAAAAAATACGTTTTTAGAGTAAGAGCCCGTGGAGCCCAAACCTACGGTATAGTATGAAACTTAAGAGTTTAGCTGTGTGAAGTCCGACAAGTATAGGAACGATTAGGTATTATATAGTTTCAGTAGTAGTGGCTTCGGCAGCTAACAGGTAACAAAAGTAACTAAATTGATGACTTGACAACGTCATAGAATAAAGGGTAATTCTTTTATATTTTCTTTGGGATAATGACAGAAATCAAGTTTCACATTGCCAGGCAGTTATCATTCTGGCAATCTCTCGCCAAACGCCCCCAAAGTTCAATAAAATGTAAATGTTTCTAGGTCATAGTATAAAGGTTGAATTTTATATATTTTACTACTCCTATTGGTAGAATAGGTTTCTCTGCAGTCATACATTTTTGGCATTTCTAACACGTGCCAGACCAAATGTCACTAGCATTTTCACAGCTATAAAAGGGTTTTCTTTTTTTATGTCTTTGGGTGGCAAGATTTATTTTTTTTTGCAGTTAGTCTACTATAACTACCACAAATTGAGTACCTAGTATAAAATGATGTTAGCAAACTTTTATCACAGTAAATGGGAGATAATTTATTTTTACAAAATTAATACATTGTGTTCCCCGCAATATTTATTTAAAGCCACCGGGGGTAAATAGTTAGGTTAGGATGGGTCGCCGCAGGGCCATCATGTCATCTGGCCCCCATAAAGTGGAAAGGAAGACGGGGCCACTCGTCGCGTCGATACCAAAATCGGCGCAGAGTTATTCCTTCCTCGTCCATTCCGAGCGCGTTAAGTTTTTTTGTGATTGTGTCCCCCTCCCTTATTAGGCTGTTAGGCAGTTTAGATCCTTTGAGAAGTTTTGTGTAAACACAAAACCTTATTAAAATCGGTTTACCGTCTGTCTATCTGTCTGTCTGTCTTTTTTTTTCGTCGTTGGAAGGTGGAAAGGTTCAAAACCTACTGCTGGCTCCTGCCACGCAATTATGTGAGACTTCTACTCACTAAAACCACCTCCTTCTCATTCCACTCTCCCACGGAACTCCTATCAAGTATTGCGTCGCGGGGCTGGATCAGCTTTTAACTGCGGCTCATCATGGTTCTCTCCCTTCCTTGTTTTCGTCGTAGTTCTTCCTGCCTAAGCTGTTGGTGAATAGCTTGCAGTTCCCTTACAACCTGGTTCCAGGCATCCGTTGACTCCAGTATAAACTCCACAATGTTTTCGGGTGTTAAACGCCTGTCTGCGACCGCTTCCATTCTTGTTCGGTGCGCGGTGAACCTGGGGCAATCAAATATGACATGCTCCGCATTCTCAGCCACGTTACCACATCTTGGGCAGCATGGTGATTCGTCGTGGCCAAATCGATGTAAATAAGCACGATAACCTCCATGTCCACTTAAGAATTGTGTTAACTCGCAGCTTAATTCCCCATGCTTTCGTTCAAACCATCTCCGAATATCCGGAATGATGCGGTAGGTCCAACGACCAGTTTGGGACTCGTCCCATCGCTGTTGCCACCGTTCGATAGACTCCACCGTGCCAGCTGCCGTCGAAATGCGCTAGACTCTCCAGCTGCATACGTTTTGTCGTAGAGTCGCCGACTTTCTTTCGCCAAGATGTCTATTGGGAGCATCCCCGCTAGTACATATGCTGCTTCTCCTGATGTTGTCCGATATGCACTGCATACCCGGAGTGCACTTAACCGATACGCCATTCCCAATTTTCGGCAATTCACTTTGTTATTCAGAGAAGTTGCCGAAACTGGAGCTGCGTAGAGTAGCACGGAGCTGACTACCCTGGAGAGCAGAAGACGTCGACTTTGTCTTGGCCCACCAATGTTCGGTAGTATCCTCGAGATCGTTGTAGCGATGGAAGACGCTTTAGTTGCGGCGTACTCAATGTGTCTTTTGAAGTTGAGTCTTCTGTCAATAATTACTCCCAAGTATTTGAGCGATGGTTGGGAGTAAATTGTTTGTCCGCCAACTTTGATTTTCACAGTTGTGTTGTTTCTTCTCTTGCTAATGACTTCTATTTCATGCTCGGCAAGTGAAAGGCCAGAATTTCTCAACCAGGAATTGATCTCCCATATCGCTTCATTTGCATAGATCTCGATCTCGTCTTGGTGCTTTGCAACCACCGTTATTCCGATATCATCGGCGAAGCCAATAGTTGTCACGTTGCCCGGTAGGCGTAGCGTCAACACTCCATCGTACATAACTAACCCAGGACAGAACCCTGTGGCACTCCGCAAGTTGTCGGGAATATTTTTAGCTCATCGTCCGAGTCGCAGTAAAATCTTCTCCCAAGGAGAAACTCGACCACAATGCGTACAATGTACTTCGGGGCCTGTATCTTGTCGAGTGCCTCGATGATTTTTTTCCATTTTGTACTATTGAACGCATTTTTTACGTCGAGGGTTATTACTGCACAGCATTTTCCTTCTTCTATTGCAGCCTGAGCCAAGCCAGTCAGCATGCTGATTGCGTCGACAGTTGATTTTGCCTTACGAAATCCGAATTGTTTGTCGGAAAGGCCTCCTTCCTTTTCCGCAACACCGAGCAGTCTGTTATATATTACTCGTTCAAATAGTTTGCCAATGGTATTGACCAGACATATCGGCCTATATGAGGAGGAATCACCCAATGGTTTACCTGCCTTCGGAATGAGTATTAGCTTTTGTACCTTCCATTGCTCGGGGAATTCTCCTTCCCTAAGGCATGCCGTGAAAACTTGGGCAAACATACCTGGTGCTGTCCTGGCGGCTACCTTCAGTGCAATGTTAGGGATTCCATCCGGTCCTGGAGTCTTTTTAAGGTTTTGTGTAAAACAAAACCTTATTAAAATCGATTCAATATCGGTCTGTCTGTCTGTCTGTCTGTCACACGCATTTTTCTCCAAAACGGCTAAACGGATCCGAACGAAATTTGGTGGACAGATGGGAACTACGAAAACCCACGCATACAGCGAGTGGCATAAATTTAGGTGGAGTTTAAAGGGGGGCTCCCCATACATGCAAAGGGGGGATCCAAAAATTTTTTCCACCGGATATATTTGTGTAGGGTATCACATGAAAGGTTTCGATTTGTACTTTTCGAAACTGACATTACTTTTGGCATAAATTGCAAAGTGCGTGAGTAAGGAGTCAAAATGTACGCACTTGAAGTGAGACAGGACTCATTTTCGGAGACTACCCAACCAAAAAATCCGAAAAAAATCAGGGTGGTGTGCCTAGATGAAATCTAGGCCTCAAAATATGTCCCATTCCAATATCTGCTCAAATAAACTTACTAATAGTATATTACTACTTTTCAGAAATTTACTGAAAAAAAACCTCTCAGATTCATCCTAGGACTTCCGAATTTTGTACCAGCATAGAGGACAATATTTCGTATGTACATGCTAAATTTCGTGGAAATCTGGCAATTAACGCCAAAGTTATAGCAGTTCAAACTTAGCAATTTCGCGGGAATTTACTGCTTCCAAAACCATGCAAATCAGATGCTGACGTCATAATTACCCGGAATAATTGACATTCGCGTGAAATATTAAAGTCGCATTTATGAAGAATCTACTTATCTGCAGCCCTTTTTACGATTTTGTGTAAAACACTTATGTGAAATCTAATCTTCGAGAGATGTCCCATTCCGATATCTGCTCAAACAATTTACTAATAGTATATTATCAACCTTTAGAAATTGACTAAAAAACTCCCCTTAAGTTCATCCTAAATATACTAAATTGCACCGACATTGAGGGCAGCCTCGTGCATACACATGCCAAGTTTCATGAAAATCCAACTATTAGCGGGAAAGTTATAGCAGTTCAAACTTATCAATTTCGTGCTAATTAACAGCATCCTAAGCCATACAAATAAGATGCTGACGTCATAATTAACGAGAATAATTGAAATTCGAGTGAAATATTAAAATTCCATTCAAGAAGAATCTAATTCTCCCTAGCGCTTTTTTATATTTGATATTGGTTAAATTGTTGGCATTTGCTAATACTCAGAGTATGAAGCGTATGAGGTTGACTATTTCAATACAGGGCTTTCCATCAAATGATTTATTTAAATTACTTTCTAAAAAATAGACGCCAATAGAATTTTTAACTATGTGACACGGAACTGTCAGGCTCATCGCTCCTCACATCTTCTTCTTTTTCTTCAGCCTTCAGTTCACAAGCGGGGCCGGCTCGTCATGATCGGTTTCGTCATTTTTTTTTATCAAATGCCTGATGAGGATGTAATCGCGAGACCTTCAAATCCCCATCCAGTGTATCATGCGACCATTGTTTTCGCTTTGGGGTTGTAGCGACTTACATTGAAGGATAGTTTCTCCAGCAATGACGTGAATTCCTCTAATGTGAGGCTCGGTGCTACGTAACAGCTATAGATATATATCCCTCCAATCTTGGCACGGGTGAACCCGTCTTCTGGATGTTTTTTCGCATCTACTATAGCTTGGCTTCCGCAGCTCCATATCGCCGCCTTACTGGTTTTGTCTGCTATCCATACTCCGCTATGCAGACTTTCGTATTGCTCAGATACAATCGCAACGTCGACGTTGTTCTCGAATACGTTTTGGGAAAGTAGGTCTTGGGCCGCTCGACAGTGATTCAGATTGAGTTGCATAAACTTCATTTGGCTTTATTTATGAACGCCTTTGTGAACACTGGGCATTTACTGCTTCTTGCAATGTGGGCGCTGTCACTACTTTTTGCTTCCGCGCAGAATACACACTTGGGCATTCCGTTGTAGTCCTTTGCCAAATGGCCTTGTTCTCCACATTTGCGGCACAGATTTGATCTGTCTTGGGAGCTAGTGCAAGCTTTCGCTATATGACCAACCTGCCAGCACTTATAGCATTTATGTACTGGACTCTGTTCCCGTAGCCGACAGACCACCCATCCATACGTACTTTGCCCACTGCAATCGTCTTTTTCGCTGCTTCAATAGGAAGACTTATCGACGCTATCTGCGTGTCACCGTACGCTTTCCTAAGTCGTAGCACATTAGACTCGCTCACTGATTGTAATCCCAATTGGGTTTGCAAGGCCTCGCAGATCTCAGGTTTTGTGGTGACTTCATCCAAATCTTTGCATTCGATCACCACCGAATCTTTACTCATTTTGACCGCCGCAGCCTCACCTAGCGATACTTCGATTTTCTTCCGTAGGTCTTCGCCTCCGTCGTCACTAGTTTTAAGTTCGAACAACAGGTCGCCTTTCTGTGTTCGTCTTATCCGCGTGACATTTGCACTCAAATCCGTCAAGGAGGCATCTGCTTTAACCTTGCGTAGGATTTCCGCGTACGTCAACTCGCTGGTTTTTGTTATTATCAGCGCGTGCGGCCTGGCTCTTTTTTGCAGCTTCTTCTTAGGTCCTACCTTAGTCCAAGTGTCTTCGGCGCTGCTAGTCGCCTTTTCCGCATGCCCAGATGATCTTCCGTCATTCCTAGGTTGGGTCGGCATCTGTTTCTCTTTTTTCCTTTTTGCTGTTCGTTGGGGAGATAGCACTTCTTCATTTGGGTCTCTTAATCGTTTGTTCCGGATTTCCGAGATATCCTTTTCACTAAGGAAGAGTTTTTTGCCAAAGAGCTTTTTGGGAAGAGATGCCTTCTGCGTGGTTTTTGTTGGCGTATCGGCACTGTTCCTTCCGCCCGTGTTTTCACGTCCTCCTTAGCCTTGAAGTATGTTGCCCTGATAGAACGCACCTGATCTTTAATCGCGTGGTGTACATTATTGCGTTGATTAACGTACTCCATTAGATTATTTATCATCGATCCCAGCCTTGTAAATGCGTCCCCCTCGGCTTCAGCAGTAACTACACTGCTGCTACTCTTAAGGCCTAACATGCGTTTTTCCGTCGAATTCGTTGCCGGTGATCGCACTAATTTTGCGCTCCGCTTGAAAGGATCACTCGCGCTAGAAGGTAACAATGGAGACACCCCACTAGCCATTTTGCTAGTGGGAAGCCCACCGGAGTCCTCCGCTTCCTCCACTGCTTACAGTAATTTAACTTAAAAAGTGAAATTATAATAATGTAGTTTATAAAAACTTATCCGCTTTAAGTGAGGATCGAACTCGGGCTTCACTCACCAATTTAAAAATTTATTTATTATATAATATGTAAAAACAAAACCCTGCGCCCGAGAGACGAGAACCGACCACAGACCACACGTAATGTGAAGCAAGCGTGCTGTCAGTAAGCTACGTACTCTCGATTCAAAATTGCACTCTATGTGGGTTAGTCCAAACAATAATTGCAATTTCTACTCGCATTCAGTGTAAACGCCTTGAATGTCCAATTCAGCATTCAGCGAGAGAAATGAATAAAGGGGAAGAGTCAAACTCCAACCTGTTCCTATTTCGATCAGCAATCATTAACCAGCTAAAAAATCCTATCTGCAGCTTAAGTGTTCCGCCGTGTTGGTTCGGTTAAATTCAAACAATTTTTCATTATTTTTTGAATATAAAAGAAAAAATAGAAGAAAAAATTCCTCATACGTGATTGAACCAAAGTCGCCCGGGCCGCGGGTACGCGCGTTCCCACGAGTCTGTCCTCGGTGTTGTACGTCATTTTAAGGTTTTGTTTGTAAAACAAAACCTTATTAAAATCGGTTTACTGTCTGTCTGTCTGTCCGTCTGTCTTTTTTTTTTTTTTATTGATGGAGGTGGAAATCTTAGAAAGACACTGCCGCGCCAGGTTGCAGCAGCGTGTGGGATTCTCACCCACTAAAACCACCCCCACTTTCTCCTTTTTCCTTCCCCGCGGGATCGCCGCAAAGCATTACTTCGCGGGGTGGACTGCGCTTTACGCGACCACGCCCTCCGTTCTTCGCGTCCTCCTTGCGCGCTCCGCTCTTGCCAGTTCCTCTTGTATTCGTTTGATGGCGGTGTTCACCGCACACCAGTTTCCCTCCGATTTCAACATTTCCCCGACGATGTTCTGCGGGCTTAGAGTGGTTTTCAGGGAGTCTTCCAGACTCCTCCTTTCTGAGAGAAATCGTGGACAGTGGAACATAACATGCTCCGGGTCCTCAGGTGTGCAACCACATTCAGGAGACAAGGGAGAATCATCTAGCCTGAATTGGTGCAGGTACTTCCTGTAACCGCCATGTCCTGACAGGAATTGCGTCAGATGGTAGTTAATCTCACCGTGTCGTCGCTGGATCCACTCTTCAATACGGGGAATCAAAGTGTGGGTCCAGCGACCCCTCTGCGGGTTATCCCACCGTTTCTGCCACTTCTCCAGCGAGTCCCGCCTTGCCGCCTTTCGGCATTCTGCATCCTTTTCAAGAGGATTCATCTTCCTTGTCTCGTACAGGCAGCGTGTCTCACTTGCCAGAATGTCTATCGGGATCATTCCCGCAATAACACACGCTGCTTCGCCTGATATTGTTCTGAAGGCGCTGCACACCCTTAGCGCCACTAAGCGGTAAGTCATATTCACTCTCCTACGATTACTCTCACACGCTAATGCTTTCTCCCAAACTGGTGCCGCGTATAATAGTGTGGAGCGAACCACTCCGGCTACAAGTAATCTGCGACTGTACCTTGGACCTCCAATGTTAGGCATCATCCGCGCTAATGATACGCTGGTATTTGCCGCTTTCTCACAGGCATAGTCCAGATGTCCCTTGAAATTGATTTTAGCGTCAATCATCACCCCTAGGTATTTGATAACCGGCTTCGAAGTGGTGACGTGACCACCAACGCGAATATTAATCGTATTCCTCTTCCTACGATTGGTAATCAAGACCGCCTCCGTCTTTTGTTCCGCAAGGTCAAGCTGAACGATCTCCAGCCACGCTTTTATGGCGCTAATGGTTTCGTTAGCGTACATTTCCACGTCTTCAGGTTCTTTCGCGACGACAACCACAGCTAGATCATCTGCGAAACCGATTATCGTGGCACGGGAAGGACAAGGACCCCATTGTACATGACGTTCCACAGGAGAGGACCCAACACTGAGCCCTGTGGTACTCCTGCGGTGACGGTGTACTGCTTGGATCCCTCATCCGTGTCGTACCACAGTGTCCTCTCCGAAAGGTAACTGTTGAGGAGCTTAGTCAAGTAACTAGGGACACCCGTTTTAGCCAGTGAACTTTTTATCCACTCCCAGCTTGCGGAATTGAACGCATTTTTGATGTCCAACGTCACTACGGCACAGCATTTTTTTGACGACATTGCGTCTCGAGCCAGCTTCAAAACAACGTCTACGGCGTCGATCGTTGAGTGGGCTTGACGAAATCCAAATTGTCGCTCCGATAGTCCATCCTTGTATTCGATGATAGGGAGCAGTCTGTTGTAGATGACCCTTTCGAGCATCTTTCCTGCCGTGTCGATAAGGCAAATCGGTCGGTATGATGATGGGTGTCCTGGGTGTTTATTCGGCTTCGGGAGCAAAACTAGTTTTTGCCTCTTCCACCGGGCGGGGAAAACTCCTTCTATCATGCATGTTTCAAACACGCTGATAAACCAGTCGGGTCTGGTCTTAACAGCGAGTTTAAGGGCTCTATTGGGAACAGCATCCAGACCGGGTGCTTTGTCATCACCAATTCTCCGGCAAATTTGCGTAAGTTCCTCCTCAGTTACCGCAGGTATGGTGTAGACGTCGAGTGCTCGCTTGTGTTGTTTGCGCTCCCCTTTATCCGGGGGGAAGAGCGCCGTCACGATATCGAGCAGAAGATGCGGGCAGGTCAATTGTGGTGTTCGCCCTCTCATCTTCTTCATAACTATCCTGTACGCTGTTCCCCAGGGGCTTTGGTCTGCCTCTGTGCAAAGCTCCTTGAAGCATTCTCGCTTGCTGGTCCGTATAGCCTGCTTAAGCTTACCTCGAAGGTTCACATATGCTAGCCGTTTCTCGTCGAAGTCTGGTGTTGCTCTAGATCGTTGGCAGATCCTTCTAGCACGAAAACATGCATTCCGTAACACCGCGATCTCTTCATTCCACCAATAGTTTGAGCGCCTTTTTGCGAGAACTCGTCGTCTCGGCATAGCAGCGTCGCATGCTCTTGTTATGCGTCCCATCATTTGCTCTACCTTTTCCGTAGCCGCACCACCGGGACTTTGGCCTCCCAATAGCATCTCTATGAATGCATCCTCCTCAAGCCCTTTCACGGACCAGCCCCGGTTTCCAGCCTCACGGGAACACGTATCGACGCATGGCCCATATTCGATCTGGAGGAAAATCGCCTGGTGGTCGCTGTGAGTATAATGCTCACTGACAAACCATGTCATTCTCCTCGCCAATGTGGTACTCACATATGTCAGGTCGACTATTGAGCCCGACCCTGTCCCACGAAAAGTGGAAACGTTTCCCGTGTTGGCAAGCAACAAATCTAGCTCCGCGAAAGCCTCGAGCAGGATACGGCCCCTGGCGTTCGTAGTGCGACTGCCCCAATCAACGGCCCACGCGTTGAAATCACAAGCTATGATCTTGGGGTTTCGACTTCTTGCATCCGAGACTAGCATACCTAGCATTCCTTCGAATTCTGTTATCGTCGCGCTTGGTGGAGCATAGCAACTATATATATAGATACCAGCTATTTTTGCCTGACGAATCCAACTTCTGGAAACTCCATCACTTCTTGAATGGCCTGATTTCCACACGCCCATATTGCCGCCTTGCCAGTTTCATCTGCAGTCCAGGCACCGCTCTTATTGTTGCGATAAGGCTCGCTGATTATGGCAGCTTCGATTCCCTTCTCATAGATGGTCTGCGAGAGAAGGTCTTGCCCTGCCTCGCAGTGGTTGAGGTTGATTTGTATCAACCTCATTTTTTTACTGCATTCAAGGCTCGCCTAAACACTGGGCATCTGCTGCTGCCTGCAACGTGCCGACAGTCGACGCCCTTTTTTTCCTTGCAGAGCATGCATTCAGGCTCAGCCTTGCATTCCCTGAACATATGGCCTTCTCTCCCACATTTTCTGCAACATTTTGATCTGTCACAGTCACCGGTGCATTTCGCCGCTATGTGGCCGAATTCCAGGCATCTAAAGCAGCGCTTAAGGGATACCTGCTCCCTGAGTCGGCAAACGGCCCAACCTATTTTTACTTTCCCAGCCGCCAGCAGTTTGAACGCTGCTTCAGTTGGTAAGCTTATGGTTGCCGTTTGCGTGCCTCCGTATGCCTTCCTCAGTCCCCTGATTGCGGAATCTTGCAAGCCAAGTGGTCCGAACTGCTTTTCTAAGGCGTCACGGATATCCTCCTTGGTCGTGATTTCGTCAATGTCCTTACATTCTATGACAAGCTCCTGCTTTCTGGCCCGTACTTGAGCTTCTTCTCCTAAGGACTTCTCCACCTTGCCGAGGAAATTTTCCACCGTTTTGCCCGGAGGCTTCTTCAGCTCAAGCATCAAGTCTCCTTTCTGGGAGCGACTGATTCGGCTGACGTTTTCTCCAAGGTCCATCAGCTCAGGATCGAATTTGACCTTCCTAAGGATATCGGCGTAAGTCATATCCCCTTTTTTGGAGATGATGATTAATTCGGGCCGTAATCTTCTTTTCTGCGTCGTGTTTTTCCTTCCACCAACCTTGGTCCATGCTTCCTTGGTCCCTTTTTGAGGCTTTGCCTCCCTTGGGTCAATTGGGGCCGGCGCCGCAGTTTCCACGATGTTGGTAACTTTGTTTCCCTTGCCTTTTGCCGGTGAGAGGCCTTTTTGTCTTTTCGCGTCCTGTGAGGATCCGAAAGAATCGTTCGCGCACTCTCTACTCCTCTTTTCAAGTTTACCGCCCTTTGGATGTTGAGGGGGTGTCACTTGTGTTGCCTGGGTGACACTTGATTTCTTCGAGGCGTTTTTTTCTTCCTTGGCACCATTGTATAGTACCCGAATGGTACGCACCATGTTTTTGATGGCCTGGTGCACGTTGTGTTTGTCCTTAATAAATTCAGACAACTCTACTATTTTACCTCCGAGTAGGGCAAACGATGATTCTTCCGGACTCTGACATAGCTCCTCCGCTTGGTTTTCACATTGGGCGCTTACGTACTTATTAGCCTTCCGAATGCTTCCCTGATTTCCTTCCTTCATCAAGGTTGATTTCGGAGGAGATCGCACTATCGTCGAGCTTCTCTTAAATGGATCAACCACTAAGTCCTGCGACATGTTTCGACCAGGTGTAGTTACCCCGCTATGGGCTAATAACTGACCAGTTTGTGCCCCATCTTTCCTTGGGTTTTGAACAGGCGTTCTCGGGAGTGATGTACTCCTTTTAAATGCCTCTTTCTCCAGGCTACTTGTAGTATTTGATGCAACGGTGGCCAAGTAATCCACCACCGAGGCACTGCAGTCGAGGGATATCGACGGCCGGGAGCCTGCTTGCCCACTCCCAAAAGCCGCCGGTACTGGGTTTCCGAAGCCCTGCACCGTAACTTTATTCTCCTTCTGTTCCTCCATGTTTGGTTTTATTTCTGGGTATCCTTCCCATAGCCAATTTTTATCCACGGGCGGGCGTTTACTTCCCACCTACCCGGCCTGCGCATAAGCATGCCCATACACGCACACCTCCAAATGCGTATATGTGCATATTCCTACGCACCCGCCGAGCATTCCCTTATCCGCACGAAGGGACGCGCAGGTCTGTCCGTCTGTCTGTCTGTCTGTCTGTCTGTCTGTCTGTCTGTCCGTCACACGCATTTTTCTCGGAGACGGTTGTAGCGATTGGCACCAAATTTGGTAAAAAGGTGGGAACTGTGAACTCTCACGCATATAGTGAGTTACATCCTTTTACGACGAATTTAAGGGGGGGTCCCCATACATGCAAAGGGAGGGTGTAAATTTTTTTTTTCATCAAATATAGTCATGTGGGGTATCAAATTAAAGGTCTCGATTAGTACTTTTCGAAGCCGGTCTTAGTTTTGACATTTGTTGAAAAGGTGGGGGGTGCGGGGGGTTGAAATTGGTCATTTTTTTAACGAACCCATTCTCAGAAACTACCCAACCGAAAGATCTGAAAAAAATCAGGGCGCTGTCACTATATGGTGCCTAGGCTCCGAAATACCCTCCATACCGATACCTGTTCAAATAAAGTTAATAATAGTACATTACTATAATTTTTAGTAATTGACAAGAAAACCCCTCTTATGTTCACCCTAGAATCACAAAATTTTGCAACAATATAGGCTACAGCATAGAGCATGATCCTGCCAAATTTGGTGAAAATCGCACTATTACTAACAAAGTAATACTAGGTCAAAGCTGTCGCTTCTCTGCAAATTCGAGACTATGAATGTCAATATCACTTGAAAGTGGAATTTTTCACATAATATATGCATATTTTACGTGCTACATGCTAATGGGACAAATGCACACCCAAATCTCTTTATCAAATAAATACACAAAATCTTTCATACCTGAAGCGTCTAGCTTCCGGTTTCCCGACTTGTTCAATATTAGTTACTAGATATTACTAGCTAACACACGCCGATATATTTCATAAACGGCAATCTAAATGACCGGTTCAGTGGAGAAGAGAACAAAGGGAAGATAAAACTTGTTATTTAAATAAGTTTCACGTAAGAAGCGCCACCGATCTCACTTCACCTTTAACTACTCCCGCACTTTTCACCTTCGGGCAGTTTAGTTCACAACTTTCGCTGAATGTCTTTGCCTTTTTTTGCTTCTTGATTTGCGAGCGTTCGCAATGCACTTCCGTTCCAGTCAACGATTAACCGCTGTCCGTCTGTCTGTCCGTCTGTCTGTCTGTCTGTCCGTCACACGCATTTTTCTCGGAAACGGTTATAGCGATTGACACTAAATTTGGTAGAAAGGTGGGAACTCTGAACGCTCGCACATACAGTGAGTTACATCCTCTTACGTTGAATTTAAGGGGGGTCCCCATACATGCAAGAGGGGGGTGTAAATTTTTTTTTCATCAAATATAGTCATGTGAGGTATCAAATTAAAGGTCTCGATTAGTACTTTTCGAAGCCGGTCTTAGTTTTGACATTTCTTGGAAACGTGGGGAGTGCGGGGGGTTGAAAGTGATCATTTCTTTAAGGAGGCCATTCTCAGAAACTACCAAACCGAAAAAATTTGAAAAAAATCAGGAGGCTCCCACTATATGGTGCCTTGGCTCCGAAATACCTTTCATACCGATATCTGTTCAACGAAAGTTAATAATAGTATATTACTATAATTTTTTGTAATTGGCTGGGAACCCCCCTTAAATTCATCCTAGCGGCACGAAATTCTGCAGTGATGTAGGCTACAATGTAGAGCATGATCATACCAAGTTTGATGGAAATCGCACTATTACTACCATATTTATAATACGTCGAAATTGTTGCTTCTTTGAAAATTGAAGACAATCAATGTCAATATCACCCGAAAGTGGACATATGCATATATTACGTGCCACGTACTAAGAAATACACAAAACCTTTCGTACCAGAAGCGTCCAGCTTCCGGTTTCTCGACTTGTTTATTAGTCGAGGCAAGTCCCGGTAGTGCCATATGTACAGCACCAGCGGTATTCAATTCAATTTGTGCGCGGAGTGTGCGCATATGTACACATGTATGCATCAGTGTGCGGTAGTAGAATATGTTTGTTTGTTTAGGTTGAAGTATATTTATGACTTTAATATGTACATGTATATATTTTGCAACTAGGAAAAATATGAGGAAATATTTTGAATTGGAATTGAAAAACATGCATCGAAAATTTCTCACAGAAGATAAACATAAAACCTTTATACCCAAAGCATCGATCTTCCGGTATTCCGGCTTATTTTTCCATATTCTATAAATTTTCAGAGCATCTTTCCGTGATGTAAGGCTTCCACCCTTTAATCATTTAAATACACACAAATGAACCATGCATGAATGAAAATTCTCTTTAAATGTACAAATTCTTTGAGCTACATGCCTTGTCCTTCAAATTTATTCGGGAATTTGTTTGATAATTGCAACACCTATAAAAGTGTGTGTACCGTTTAATGCAAACTCAAATAGTAATTTGAAGCGAAGTATCGCTAAACAAATCAAAGCAGCCTCATGCTACACACATCTGCATACCTGCTGTAAACACTAAACCTTATTAAAATCGATTCGATTTCTGCCTGTCTGTCTGTCACACCCGACTTACTCGAAAATGAAAGGACCCATTGTCACAAAATTTGGTGAGCACGTCTGTGAATCCCTTTAAATATAACAAGTGGCGTCATTTTGTGTTAAGTTTGAAGGGGGCTTCCCGTACATGCGAAAGGGGGTGTAATTTTTTTTCACTGAATATGGTCATGTGAGATATCAAATGAAAGGGCTCGAGTACTCGAAAAACTTCCTACTTTTGATTTTGGGTGAAACATAGGAGAGTGACGGCTCTAAATGTTATCCCTAAAACCAGCCAGAAAATCTAAACAAGTCGGGAAACCGGAAGCTGGACGCTTCAGGTACGAAAGGTTTTGTGTATTTTTTAGTACGTAGCACGTAATATATCCATATATTATGTGAGAGTATCCACTTTCGGGTGATATTGACATTCATAGTCTTCAATTTTCAAAGAAGCAACAAATTTGAGGTATTATAACTTTGTTAGTAATAGTGAGATTTCCACCAAACTTGGTAAGATCATGCCCTATATTATAGCCTATATCACTGCAAAATTTCATGGTACTAGGATGAACTTAAGGGGGGTTTCTAACCAATTACAAAAAATTGTAGTAATGTACTATTATTAACTTTATTTAAAGAGATATCGGCATGGAAAGTACTAATCGAGACCTTTAATTTGATACCCAACATGACTATATTTGATGAAAAAAAATATACACCCCCCCTTTTGCATGTATGGGGACCCCCCCCCCTTAAATTCGACGTAAAAGGATGTAATTCACTGTATGCGTGAGCGTTCACAGTTCCCACCTTTCTACCAAATTTGGTGTCAATCGCTGTAACCATCTCTGAGAAAAATGCGTGTGACGGACAGACAGACAGACAGACAGTAAACCGAATTAGATTAGATTCTTGAATGGAATTTTAATATTTCACTCGAATGTCAATTATTCTCGTTAATTATGACGTCAGCATCTTATTTGTATGGCTTAGAATGCTGTTAATTAGCACGAAATTGATAAGTGTGAATTGCTATAACTTTGGCGTTAATTGCCAGATTTCCACGAAATTTAGCATGTATATACGAAATATTGTCCTCTATGCTGGTACAAAATTCGGAAGCCTTAGGATGAATTTAAGGGGGGTTTTTCAGTAAATTTCTAAAAAGTAGTAATATACTATTAGTAAGTTTATTTGAGCAGATATTGGAATGGGACATATTTTGAGGCCTAGATTTCATCTAGGCGCACCACTCCGATTTTTTCCGGATTTTTGGGTTGCGTACATTTTGACTCCTTACTCACGCACTTTGCAATTTATGCCAAAATTTATGCCGAACCTAAGGCCAGTTTCGGAAAGTACAAATCGAGACCTTTCATTTGATACCCTACGCAACTATATCCGGTGAAAAAAATTTTTGAATCCCCCCTTTGCATGTATGGGGAGCCCCCCTTTAAACTCCACCTAAATTTATGCCACTCGCTGTATGCGTGGGATTTCATAGTTGCCATCTGTCCACCAAATTTCGTTCGGATCGGTTTAGCCGTTTTGGAGAAAAATGCGTGTGACAGACAGACAGACAGACATTGAATCGATTTTAATAAGGTTTTGTTTTTGTGTCCGGATAGCTCAGTGGTTAGAGCACTAGGCTGTCATACGGAAAGTCGCGGTTCAAATTTCACTGGTGGCAGTGGAATTTGTATCGTGATTTGACGTCGGATACCAGTCGACTCAGCTGTGAATGAGTACCTGAGTCAAATCAGGGCAATAATCTCGGGCGAGCGCAATGCTGACCACATTGCCTCCTAGTGTACCGTTACGGTCTTGAATGAAGTGCTCTAACACACTTCATTGTTGCGCCAACGATTATTATTATTATTTGTTTTACACAAAACCTTAAAAAAAATGCAGTGATTCGCATATACAAAATCTAGGCCCGAAAATACTCCCCGTTCCTATATCTGTACAAATAAAGTTAATAATAATATATTACCATATTTTAGAAATGTATCCGAAAAATCCGTTAAGTTCATTTTGGAAGTGTAAAATTTAGTAACAATATAGGCGATAGCTTAGGACATAACTTCTGAACGCAATCCAACCATTATTAACAAAGTTATAGAAGTTCAAAGTTTCGCATTTCAGGTAAATTTATCGCATTCTAAGACGTGCATGGCTACATCATCATATAAAGTGAACTTCTCTGACCACGGCGGGGTCCATGGGCTCATTTTCGTTTTTTAAGGTTTCGTGTGAAACAAAACCTTATTAGAATCGAGTCGGTGTCTGTCTGTCTGTCTGGTGCTCCGAGGTGGCGGGGAGGAAGACGGGGCAGCAACCCTGTCGGCTGAATCAAAACCAAGTGGCCGAGGAGAACCTCCACGTGGTGGCACCGGGATCCGCTGTGTCGCATTAGCTTGCCGGTCGTGATGCGGTTGGCCCCTAGTGGGAGTTTCATGGGAATTGTGGTTATGCTCAAGCGAGAAGAGACCTTCGGGCCTTGGCGTGGTGTTGCGTTTCAACACGGGTGCCGTACTCCTTAGTTCGGTAGAGATTTTGGTAGGTCTTGCATCCACCAGTATGAATGTTAAGCCATGTACTTGCATAGACTGGTACCGTTGTTGCTTGTGGTCCCAAAATCAATCTGTGTCTTAAGAAGACCGTAGGATTAAGTCTCCACGACAGGTACCTACGTTAAAACCGCAAGGACTTAAGTATCTGTCTGTCTGTCTGTCACACCCGATTTGTTCGGAAACGGCCAGATCGATTGTAATGAAAATTGGTGAGAGTATATAATCTGGTGTTCCTTTTACATACAGTAAGTGGCGCCATTTTTTGTTAAATTTAAGAGGGGCTCCCCGTACATGTGAATGGAGGGTGCAAATTTTTTTTCATAGAATGTTGCCACGTGGGGTATCAAATGAAAGGTCTCAATTAGTACTTTCTGAAACTGGTTCAATATTTGATATTGGGTGAAACATAGGGGAGTGAGGGCTCAAAATATGACCCTGAAAAAGTGTAACATGTCGCGTTCTCAGAACCTATCCAACCGAAAAATCTGAAAAAAATCACGGTGGTGCATCTCTACGAAATCTGGTTCCGATATCTGCACAAACAAAGTTAATAATAGTATATTTCCACATTTTAGAAATATTCCCGGCACCCCCATTATGTTCATCCCAGAAGTACAAAATTTGGCATGCGTGTAATTAACAATATAATGCACAATTTGGTCAAGAAGAAGAAAATGCAACTATTAATAACAAAGTTATAGGGGGTAAAACTTTAACATTTTTTGTAAATTTCGTGCGCTCTACAACGTGCATGACGTCATCATCACATATCAATTCGTCAATACCACAACGAAATGAGTTCTCATGAATGGGGTCCCAAAGAATTATTTTGTTTTAGTTTTTTAGTCATTTGTATATGAATATCAATTACTCCAACCAGACATGTATGTATGTATATATTCGGTACTTGGTCCCCTGTTGTGGAATATCATGTATAATGGGGTGCTTGCTCTTCCCGTCCCAGAGGGGACTACGATTGTCGGCTTTGCTGATGACCTAGCTGTAGTTGTTGCAGCAAAACACCCAGAAGATGTGGAGGTTTACGCAACAGAAACAGTGAGAGCGGTAAAGTCCTGGCTAGAAAAGGCCTTGGCGGACGCGAAAACGGAAGCGGTCTTGATAACGAAACGCAGGAAAAATAACACTGTAAAAGTGGAGGTCGGTGGACATACGGTCGTATCAAAGCCGGCTATCAAATACCTGGGGGTATTTGACACCAAATTGAGTTTTAGGGAGCACCTAGAGTATGCATGCCAAAAGGCAGCCAGTGCCACCACGGCACTTGCAAAAATGTTGCCAAATATTAATAATAATAATAATCGTTGGCGCAACAATCCATATTGAATCAAGGCCTTGAAGTGTGTTAGAGCACTTCATTCAAGACCGTAACGGTACACCACAGTAGACTGTGGGAGGCAATGTGGTCAGCATTGCGCTCGTCCGAGATTATTACCCTGATTTGACTCAGGTACTCATTCACAGCTGAGTCGACTGGTGTCCGACATCCAGTCACGATAACAAATTCCTCTGCCCCCAGCCAGATTCGAACCGCGACCTTTCGCTACGACAGCCCAGCGCTCTAACCACTTGAGCCATCCGGACACCAAATATTGGTGGGCCGAAACATTGCCGGAGGTTGGTGCTAGCCGGAGTGGTGCGCTCCATCCTGCTCTACTCGTCGCCTGTGTGGCAGAGGCGCTTGCAAGCTCTCAGAGACGGAAGCAGGTGAACTCGTTTTACCGGCGGATGGCTTTGAGGGTTTGCAGTGCTTTTAGAACCAGATCAGATGAGGCAGTATTGGTGGTGGCAGGCATGATCCCGGTTGACATTCTGGCCAAAGAAATGAGTGTCCTGTACAATGCAAGACATATGAAGGGGCATGCACAGCGTAGAAATGCGGCAAGGTAAGAGTGGCTTGATCTCTGGCAACGCAGATGGGACGAGTCTGCGAAAGGTCGGTGGACGCACAGGCTCATTCCCAACATTAGGGTGTGGCTTGAGCGAAAACATGGGGATACCAACTACCACATTACTCAGTTCCTCACGGGACACGGTGGTTACTACAGGCAGTATCTGCACCGCTTTGGGTTGGATGATTTTCCGAACTGTCCCAGATGCGATGGCATACCGGAGGATCCGGAGCATGTGATGTTTCACTGCCCACGACTTGCGATGGAAAGAAGGAGCTTAAACCAGGTGCTGGGCAGGAGCGGGACCCCGGAGAGCTTCGTTACTGAAATGCAGGAGTCCGAGGAGAAGTGGCTTGCGGTTGGCTCTGCAATCATCCAAATGCAGGAGGAGTTGCTGAAGGAACAAAGAAGAAGGAAAGCTGCAAATAGGAGAAGGATGAGTGCCTAATGGCAAACCTACCCCGCGGAGTAATACCTTAACGGTGGTCCCGCGGGGCTGGGGCTGGAGAGACCGGGGGTGGTTTTTAGTGGGTGTGAATCCCACACGCCCCCGCTGTTGTTCCGCCGTTTGGGCGGCGGAGCTGCGGCGGACGTGTCTTTCTAAGATTTTCCACCTCCGTGTACGCACAAAAAAAAAAGACATGTATGTATGTAGGTATATAGTATATGCGTGCTAATGAACATTGCGGGTAGTTGGATATAAGAAGTAAATCGGAAATATGGGTACGAACAATTTATATACGTGCATATATGTGTACAGTATTGGGAAATAGGCAGTTTGTTTGTTTAGGGTGAGCGTAATATATATGGCTATAATATGTACGTATTCCTCATAGTTTGGAAAAATATGAAGGGATATGTTGGATTTGTAGCTATATACGGATAGAAAAATGTGGTTTGCAATTTCTTACATAAGATGAACACAAAACCTTTATACCCGAAGCGCGAGCTTCCGACTTCCGACTTATTAACTGTTTCTAGCTATTTGAATCATCATCATCAACGGCGCAACAACCGGTATCCAGTCTAGCCCTGCCTTAATAAGGAACCAATTCAATATCCCTATAAGCTGTCTGGCGTCCTGACCTACGCCATCGCTCCATCTTAGGCAGGGTCTGCCTCGTCTTCTGTTTCTACCATAGATATTGCCCTTATAGACTTTCCGGGTGGGTTCATCCTCATCCATACGGATTAAGTGACCCGCCCACCGTAACCTATTGAGCCGGAATTTATCCACAACCGGACGGTCATGATATCGCTCATAGATTTCGTCATTGTGTAGGCTACGGAATGTCAGTATCAAATACTGGTGACAGGCATGTGTAGGTATATGTATGTTCTAATAGAATTTGCGAGTAGTGTTCAATAAGTTGGCCATGTGCGTACGTATGCACCATATGCTTTCGCGCATAGAATTAATTGGAAATGCGCTCAATTAGATGGAATGTTTGTTTATTTAGTATGAATACAATATTTTCATATACCCTTTTCATATACAATACTTACGAACATACATGCATATCATTTGGTTTGCTCATATAAGATGAACACAATACCTGAAGCGGCGCCCTTCCGGTATTCTGACTTGTTTACTTATTTGCTGATTTTTTGTTGCTTTTCTGATTTCTGCTCTGTTCCCGTGATAACCCAATTACTTATACAAACCTATGCACTTATTAATTTGTTAGTAAACGATTGAATCCTGGTGTTTAACGTTGATAGTTTCAAGGCCACTTCTGGGTGACTTCATAAATGGAAAGTCCGTGGGAATGTTTCTTTTCATAAAACGGGCGGTGAAGTAACTAAGGCTGACCGTCAAGCTGTTAATAATTGGTTGGTGAATGTTTAGACCTTCTTGCACAATACGAAAGTGGTTGCACCTACAACGCGGATGAATCGGTCAGTTTCTATAAAGAACTTTTCCGAGATGGATCAGCATATCGGACCGACATGGTCACTAGGATAAAAATTTGTACGCAGCAACTAGCGTTACAATTTATGTGCGATGGGTCTAATATATAGCATATATTATATTTATGATAGAAAGTGTAAAACAATTTGACTCCTTTAGAGGTAGACAGTCCCTGTACCATATTATATCTGCAACAAAATAAACAGAATATCTGTTAATTTTAGAACAGTTTTTTGCCTGCAAATACAACCAGCATGGTTCAGCCACTCGATCAAGAAAGAAGAAAGTGTTTCAAAACATATTATATTACCGTACAGATCTTGTGTGAAAATAACTTTTCGCTGCAAGATTTCATCTTAGAAGCTGCAAAATTTGCTAAAAGATTTTCGTGGTTAGTTGCTCCCACCACAATACAAAATTGTTTCAAAAAGACAGGATTTACCAATCTGAATAATGGAAACCTTCTGGAACTTGTTGCCTTTGTAATGAAGATGTCATTGATTTGTCAATCTCGCAAGATGAATTTAGAGAATACTTTTTGTGCTATATAAATGTGGAGTGTTATGGAGAGATTCCACATGAAGAAATTGTAGCAGAAGTGATGGAATATAACACCGAAATAACTGAATGCGACAACGAAGACGAAAAATTTCCAGATAATGAAAGTATAAAACTAACTCCTGCATATGGTGAAGCATTATCTGTACTTTTTGTGTACCCCGGAAATATTTTCATAATATTGAAAATGTTAATCTGATTGATTGAGGAAGTCATTTCAAAGAAATCAACTAAATTATATTTTACACAATCAAAGATCACCGCACTGGTCAAACGGGAAGAATAAAGATAGGAGACTACAATTTTGAGACCATTGATACATTCTCCTGTCTAGGGTCGAAAATCACAACCGATAACAGCTACGATGATGAAATCCGCGCACGGTTGTTGTCAGCCAACAGAGCCTATTTTAGCTTACAAAAACTATTCTGCTCGAAACGTCTTACGATAGGGTCAAAGCTCTTATTGCCAGGCTTCACGTATTCCTCGGAGACTTGGATTCTTAGCAAGAAGAACTGCGAACTCTTGGGCGCGTTGGAGAGAAGAATCCTCCGACGAATTTTTGCCCACCTACATGAGGCTGGACGATTCCGTAGCCTACACAATGACGAAATCTATGAGCGATACCATGACCGTCTGGTTGTGGATAAAATCCGGCTCAATAGGTTAGGGTGGGCGGGTGACTTAATGCGCCCTTTGACCACCATTCAAAAGATGGTTGTGCGATATCCCCGGACTAGTCTTCTTGACCTTGACCCTGCCTCGTAATTTTTCAACATGATAAGTAATAGTGAAACTGGTTTTTCACTTCCTATTAAAACCATTAGTTTTACTTTGTTTAAACAGAAATTAATTAAGCGACAATAGTAAATCAGCAAGTTAATTAAGTTGCAAAACGAAATCAAACATCCTTTAAGGTGCGACAATGAGCAAATCAACTCGATAAGCAACGGAACGGAAGAATGCTGGATACCGAGTAATGTTAGCACCAACACTTATCACGAAGTCCGGCGAGCGGAGAAACGAAAAAGGAAGCCTGAGAAAACCAACAGGTCTGTTAACTAGAAAAGTGCAGGGATCAACCGCACCCGTCGCAGAGGTTTTACCAATATGTTAGCGGAATGAAGTCATATACACCTCTATGCTCATTCTGCCGAGACAAAGAGGGAAATCTGATTTCTGACTGAATGGGCATATTGACGCGATGAACTACTGAACAACCAGAACATCGGCGAGTTAGGGGTCTCGCCAACTGAAGGCGACGGACAAATACTGCCACCACCAAGTATAGAAGAAACAGTCCGTACAATTCATCGACTGGAAAACGATAAGTCGCCAGGAGCCGATGGAATTACAGCCGAATTGGTTAAATATGGAGGCGACCAGTTACACCAAGTGGTTCATCAACTTGTGCTCAAGGTGTGGGATAGCGAATCAATGCCTGACGACTGTCAAAGAGGCATTATCTGTCTCATACATAAAAAGGGAGATATCACACAGTGCAGCAATTATAGAGGTATCACGTTGCTGAGTACCATCTATAAGATATTCTCCACTATCTTGTTAGGCCGGATAGCCCCGTACGCCCAGAACATCATTGGCCCATACCAAAGAGGCTTCACTCCAGGCAAATCAGCAACAGATCAGATTTTCTGTTTGCGGCAAGCGATGGAAAAACTGTTGGAATATAGACATCAGTTGCACCATCTTTTATCTCTATACTTGAGAATCAAATTAGTAAAGCAAAACGACACCGATTTTATTTTTTTTTCATTTCAAATATACTGCGTTACCCTAACACTCTAATTAGAATAAAATTTTGTTTAAGAATTGAAGGATTCCTAAATCCACCATCCACTTAATGGCCGACCGGACCAAGTTGGAAAGCAACATGCTTTCGCGATTGTGGTCCACGGAACCCTCATTCTTGAGCAAGCACCCAAAATGCAAAACTTAAGACTTGCGGTTTCGTTAATAGAGAACAAAATTCTTAAATAGGAGGTATGTGCCTTACCTACTTGCCATAAAATATCCTAACAAAAGGATTAAGGTAGACCAGGGGGATGACGGTTATTTCAGGTAAATTTCTTCATAATTAAGGAAGTAATAAGGTAAACATGTATCCATTTAAAAATACTTTATTTAAGAATTAATATAAATACAGTCGAACCTGGATATAAGGAATTGCAAGGGAAACTCACTTAAATTCCTTATAAACAAGTTTTCCATTTATCCAGTTTTCCTTATACAGAGGCTTTCAGCAAAAAATTCCTTTTATCCAGGTTTTTAAAATCACCTGGTGTATTTAGTATTACAGCAACTTTGAGTTTTCATTTAAATACAAATAAATAATCCGCATGATAAATAAAATTAAAAAGAGTATATCAATATCAAAGATTCTTTATTTCATAAGTCGTCACTGTAATCAGTCGAATACATAAATGGAATGAGTGTCTATCTCATAGATATTAAGTTTTGAAAAAATCAAATATTTTTGTTTGTTTATCAGTGACCACATTTTCAACGTTTCTTTCGGTTCGGTTCGGTTTCACGCTGTTCAAAAAATTTTGTTAAAGTATGCAGTGCCTCTAACGCTTCCCTCTTCTTTACAAGTTTTATTTCAAGAGTATCGCCGTGATCTTCATCACTATCGTTTTCATTGGTGTCACACATTTGGAGGGTGCTCACAATGTCGTCGACTGTTTGCTCTCCTGTAACCTCGATATTTTCATCGACGTTTACATAATCTTCGAAGCTAGGTACCCTCTCACCGGCATTGGAAGTTAATTCAGACCACTCTTGGAATGAAGGCCGTAACTCCTCATGTGAAGAGTCCCATTCGGAATATTGGGGCTCTTGTAAACCATTTATCCTGAACCCTGCTTTCCTAAAACAGTTAGCTATAGTGGTCTGGGTTACAGATAACCATGCTTTTTTCACAAATCTCATTGCGATGAGAACGTTTATTTCCAAGCTACCGTTGCTTTCGAGATTTGTTAAAATATGGCGAACAACCTCCCGACGATAATTAATTTTAAAATTTTGAATCACTCCCTGATCTAGGGGCTGCAGCTTGCTGGTGGAGTTTGGAGGTAGGTAGACAACTTTTATGTGTTGTAGTTCATCTGAGCTGTAATGGGCAGTACAATTATCGATAAAAAGTAAAATTTTCCTATTTTCGAGGCGCATCTGAATATCGATTTTCTTAAGCCATTCCGAAAAAAGTGCTGCAGTCATCCATGCTTTGCTATTGTTTTTGTATTCAACAGGAAGAGTTATCACGCCTAAAACAGAAAAAAATCTATAGTATTTTAACTATCGACTCATAACCTTTATTCTGTTAATGTCATTTATACAGTAACAGCGAACGAAGAATCTTTTACTCACCTGCAAAACATCTGGGTTTCCTTGACTTGCCGATAAGAAAAACGGGTAATTTCTCAGTGCCAGTCATGTTCGCACATAAAAGAATAGTGACACGTTCCTTGCTGTACTTCCCACCATGACACGAAATTCCCTTAAAGGTAAAGGTCTTATCTGGCAAGCATTTAAAAAAGAGCCCTGTTTCGTCTGCATTGAAAATGTCGTTAGGAGAATAATCTCCCAGCAAAGCGGGAAGATCGTTTATCCACTGGCTACATGCGTTGATGTCTACAGCACCACTTTCACCAGAAATTTTTTTAAAAATAAGATCATTTCTTTTTTTAAAGCCATCCAACCAACCGTTGCTGGCGCAAAAACCTCCAATCGTCAACTTCCTAGCAAATTCTTCAGCTTTTTCTTTCAAAATCGGTCCATTTACAGGTACATTCTTGCTTTGGCACTGTTTCAACCACTCCACTAAACACTGTTCCAGATTCGGATATTCCGAATTACGATTTCTTTTTATTTTGCCATGTCCTTCAGAACACTCTTGTTTGATTTTGTCGCTTTCTTTTAAAATACGACACAATGTCGACAGCGGCACGAAATATTCCGCGGATATTGCATTCCGAGTTTTTCCGTTTTCAAACTCCTTTATCAATTTCAATTTCTCACTTAAACTTAAATTTTTTCTCTTGTTTTCGGACATGACAGCCTTTTATTATTAAAAGAAACAAAAGTTATAGCGGCAAAAGAACAGTAAAAGGTTTAATTTGCAAGTGAAAGAATCGTCACCACTATCACCGAGTTTCAAATTAAACTTTGAATAAACAAAAAATTTCAAAACGTGTCACAATAGAAAATTGCACGATTCTAAGAAAAAAAAAGACCTTCCCTTTTTGTCGTTCAGGGGAAAATTCCATATATAGAGGTCATGACAACTGAATAACATAAAAATTTCCATTTATAGAGGCTCCGGAAAAAAAATGAATTCCTTATAAAGAGGTTTTCTATTCCATATATAGAAGTTCGAAAAATTGAAAAATGTTATTTTTTCTTTGAAAATTGAAGGTGCACGAAAAAATGTTCCATTTAAAGAAGTTTTCCTTATATCCAAGTTCCTTATATCCAGGTTCGACTGTACTTTCAATTAATTAACATAAGAAAGAACATCTTCCTTCCATTTATAATAAAGTACATCCATTACAAACCAACTACTACCATATTGCTCATGTCATAGAATCTAATTCTGGAACAAATAAATAAATAGCCACATGCAAAACCTAACCAACCAACAACATCAAATCGCACTGGTCAAACGAGAAGAATAAAGATAGGAGACTACAATTTTGAGACTGTTGATAATTTCTCCTATCTAGGGTCGAAAATTATAACAGATAATAGTTACGACGATGAAATCCGCGCAAGGTTGTTGGCTGCCAACAAAGCCTATTTTAGCTTACGAAAACTATTCCCCTCGAAACGTCTCGCCATAGGGTCAAAGCTCTTACTGTACAAGACTATGATCTTGTCAGTCCTCTTGTATTACTCGGAGAATTGAGTTCTTAGCAAGCTTTTTGCAACGCTCGTGAGAAGAATCCTGCCAAGAATTTTTGGTCCCCTACATGATGATGGACGATTTCCTAGCCTACATAACAACGAAATCTATGAGCGATACCATGACCGTCAGGTTGTGGATAAAATCCGGCTCAATAGGTTACGGTTGGCGGGTCACTTATTCCGTATGGATGAGGAAGATCTATAAGGGGAATATCCATGATAGAAAAAGTAGCCGGGGCAGACCCTGCCTTTAATGGACCGGTGACGTAGGCCAGGACCCGGCAGCTTTTAGGGATGTCGAATTGGTGTACCTCGCGCCCTAGACCGGATACGGGTTGTTGCGCCGTTGATGATGATGAATGAGCAAATCACTCAATATGTCATTAACTATGTGTGTTTATGAAGTTGATTCACCGACTCCCAATTAATCTTTTGTTGCAAGATGACGCCATTATACATTTTTATATGTGCACTTATTGTATAGGCATAATGGAAAAGGGAACGTAACGTCCGCAATAAAAAAGGAGAGGAACCCAATTAGATACCTCTCTATCTTGTTTAATTTGTTTGATGTTTCTGTTTTGTAAAAGATTGTCGGGAGAGTGAGGTGGGCAATGCCGACAATGAGAAGAAATTATAGTAAAACTGTGCCTTTGCTTCATTTTGTCATTAAGAATTTAATTAAGATGCAACACGAAATCATACATTTTTGATGATAATTAGCAATTGGATCAATATACCGTTAATTCCTTTGTATTCATAAACATTGGATTAAATTAAATTATGCATACATAAAAAGAAGAAATTGATCCTGATTCAATTATGACTTATTGGTAAAAGATGGCACATATATTTTTATGTTTATGTCTGCACTTCCTCTATATGCATTCTTACCTCGCTAAGCCGCATGAATCTTTGCTTAAAGATAGTTTTATTGCATTACAAGCAACGACGGTGCCACAACAATTGCTAATGATAGCCAGAAGTATGTTGACAATTAGGAAAAACCGGAAGCTTGACGCTTCTGGTATAAAAGGGTTTTGTGTTTCTCTATGTGAGAAGCATAACGCAGTTTTCTTGGCTGATAGCATTAACTCGAGATATTTAAATCGCTCAGTTCTGTCCATGGCAGTAACCTGCCCAGAACTGAGAACTGCATAATGAAATTGCTTCACGCATTAACGCAACCTGGATGATGTGGCATTCCAAAACTGATGTTCTTTGTGATCGACGTATCAGCGAACGTCTCAAATTTAAAATTTGCCACAATGTCGTCCGTCTGCCCAATAAACAATGAACGTGATACCTTTCCGCGATCGATATAGGGTAGCACTGATCGTGGAAAAACTGCGAATAAGGTGTTTTCCATGGTATGGTCACGTAATTCGCGCTGACGAGAATTCATTTGCCAATATTGGCTGGAATATCGAAGCCAATAGTAAGCGACCAAAAGGCCGACCGAAACAATGGTGGCTTAATACGCTGAATGGGGATTTAAAGCCTCGGCGATTATATTCAGATCAGGCATTTGATAAAATAAAATGCCGAAACCGATCCCCAGCTTGTGAACGGGACAAAGGTTGAAGAAAAGAAGAAGATGTGAGGAGCCACGTGTGCATGGCAGCTCCGTGTCTCGTGGCTAAGAATTCCATTGCTCTCTATTTTTTAGAAAGCGATTTAAATAAATCATTTGTTGGAAAGTATCCGGATGGCTCAAGTGGTTAGAGAGAGCCACGATAACAAATCTCACTGGTGGCAGAGGGATTTGTTATCGTGGCTGGATGTCGGACACCAGTCGACTCAGCTGTGAATGGGTACCTGAGTCAAATCAGGATAATGATCTCGGGCGAGCACAATGCTAACCACATTGCCTCCTGCAGTATACTGTAGAGTACCGTTTCGGTCTTGAATGAAGTGCTCTAACACACTTCAAGGCCCTGATCCAATGTGGATTGTTGCCCCAACGATTATTATTATTATTCTTTGTTGGAAAGCCCTGTATTGATAATAGTCAACCTCATACGCTTCGCACTCTGAGTTTATTATTATTAGCAAATGCGAAGAACTTAACCTACATTAGATATAAACAAGTCGGGCAACCGGAAACTTGACGCTTCAGGTATAAAAGGTTTTGTGTTTCCTTATGTGAGGAGCATAACGTAGTTCTCCATTCGCTTATAGCATTGACCCGAGATATTGAAATCGTTCAGTTCTGGGCAGGTTACTGCCATTGAATGAACTGAGCGATTTCAATATCTCGAGGGGCAGGTCTGCTCCCTATAAACCCCGGACGGGTTACTCCTTTTATACTATCCTTCATTTTTGGCGTTTGTTGATCTTGCCTTTACTTTATCCTTCATCGTCTTTAGCGTTGGTACACGTCTCAACGTTGATGAGCTTCTTTTGAATGGATCTCTTTCCGTCTTTCTTTCTGTCTGTCTGTCTGTCACAGGCACTTTTCTCAGAAACGGCTATACCCATTGCCACAAAATTTGGTGAGAAGGTGGGACCTGTGGACCCCAAACATGCAGTGAGTGATATCCTTCTACGTTGAGATTTAGGGGGGTCCCCATACATGTAAAAGGGGGATGTAAAAAGATTTTTCACCAAATATAGTCATGGGGTATCAAATGAAACGTTTTAATTAGTACTTTTCAGAGCCGGTCTTAGTTTTGAGATTTCTTAGAAAGGCGGGGAGAGGGAGGGGTAGAAAGTGATGATTTATTTAACTGAGCCATTCTCAGAAACTACTCAACCGAAAAATCTGAAAAAAAATCGTCAAAGTGCCTCTATATGGTGCCCAGGCCTCAAAATACTCTCCATATCGATATCTGTTCAAATTAAGTTAATAATAGTATATTACCATATTTTTGGGAAAATTGAGTAATATCCCCCTAAAGTTTGCCTCAGAGTTATAAAAGTTGGTAGTAATATAAAGTATAATATGAAGCATATTATCTTCAAGTTTGATCAAAGTCACACTGTTAGTAACAAAGTTACAGTAGCTCAAAGTTGTCTTTACCGTGTAAATTTACAACCCGAACTACTAAATCTGATGTGCTAAATGCATATTCTTAACGCCCTACGTACAAATGGGATAGTTCCACACTCAAATATACTCACAGAAGAAGCAAACGAAACCTTTCATACCTGAAACGCCCAGCTTCCGGTTTCCCGACTTGGGCAGGTTACTGCCATTGAATGAACTGAGCGATTTCAATATCTCGAGGGGCAGGTTACTGCCATTGCCAGAACTCAGCGATTTAAATATCTCGAGTCAATGCTATCAGCCAATGGAGAATTGTGTAATGAAATCGATATAGGTTTGCACCGATCGTGGAAAAACTGCGAGAGAGGCGTTTTCGATGGTGTGGTCACGTAATTCACGTTAACGAGAATTCAATAACCAGCATTGGTCAGACCATTAAAGTCAATGATAAGCAACCAAAACGCCGGCCAAAAAAATGGTGGCTTGATACACTCGATGGGGATTTAAAGGTCTCGCGATTACATCCTGATCAGGCATTTGACAAAATAAAATGATGAAACCTATCACGACGGGCCGACCCCACTTGTGAACTGAAGGCTGAAGAAAAAGAAAAAGATGTGAGGAGCGACGAGTGCGCGACAGCTCCGTGTCACATAGCTAAAAATTCCATTGCCCTCTATTTTCTAGAAAGCGATTTAAATAAATCATTTGATGGAAAGCCCTGTATTGATAATAGTCTACCTCATACGCTTCCCACTCTGAGTTTAATATTATTAGCAAATGCCAAGAATTTAACCAACACCAAATATAAACAAGTCGGAATACCGCTCGCGCTTCGGGTATAAAGGTTTTGTGTTCATCTTATGTAAGAAACTTCAACGCACATTTTACTATTCCTATATAGCTACAAATCTAACATATTCCTTCGTCATTCATTGTCTTCCAAACTACAAGATGTACGTACATATTACAGCTATAGATATTATCCTCACCCTAAACAAACAAACTGCCTATTTCCGAATACTGTACATATATATGCACGTATATTAATTGATTGTACCCATATTTCCGATTTATTTCGTGCCAAAAGGATGCATATGTACATATATAGTACGTACACTAAGACGGCTGGTTTAATGTACAAATATATCGATCTGAAGTAGACACCAGCCGCAAATTTCATTAGCGTACATATACTATATACCTACATACACACGTCTGTTTGGAGTAATTGATATTCACATAGAAATGACTAAAAAACTGAAACAAAATAATTCTTTGCGACCCCATTCATATGAACTCATTTCGTTATGCTATTCAAGAATTGAAATGTGACGATGACGTCATACAGGTTTTAGAATGTACGAAATTCACAAAAAATGGTAAAGTTTCACCCCCTATAACTTTGTTAATAATAGTTAGAAGAAAATAGTTAGTAGAAAATAGGATTTTCTTTAAACTTGACCAACTTGTGCACTATATTCTTCATTACACCTATGCCAAATTTTATACTTTTGGAATGAACATAAGGGGGGTTGCCGGGTAAATTTCTAAAATGTAAAAATATACTATTATTAACTTTATTTGTGCAGATATCGGAACCAGATGTATTTTGAGGCCTAGATTTAGTAGAAATGTACCACTGTGATTTTTTTCAGATTTTTCGGTTGGATAGGTTCTGTCCGGATGTGTCCGGATAGCTCAGTGGTTAGAGCACTAGGCTGTCATACGGAAGGTCGCGGTTCAAATCTCACTGGTGGCAGTGGAATTTGCATCGTGATTTGACGTCGGATACCAGTCGACTCAGCTGTGAATGAGTACCTGAGTCAAATCAGGGTAATAATCTCGGGCGAGCGCAATGCTGACCACATTGCCTCCTAGTGTACCGTTACGGTCTTGAATGAAGTGCTCTAACACACTTCAAGGCCCTGATCCAATATGGATTGTTGCGCCAACGATTATTATTATTATTATTATAGGTTCTGAGAACGAGACCTGTTACACTTTTTGTGGGTCATATTTTCAGCCCTCACAATCCTATGTTTTACCTTATATGAAATATGGAACCAGTTTCGGAAAGTACTAATTGAGCCCTTTCGTTTGATACCCCATATGGCCACATTCTGTGAAAAAAATTTTGCAGCCTACTTTCACATATATGGGGAGCCGCCCTTAAACTTAATACAGCATGGCGCCAGTTGCTGCATGTAAAGGGAACAACAGATCACATACTTTAACCAATTTTCATGACAATCGGTCTAGCCGTTTCCGAATAAATCGACTGTGATAGACAGACAGACAGACGGACAGACAGACAGACCTGTGAGGAGTGGCCAGATCTCCCATCAGGCGCGACCCCAACTGGCAGATTGGGGCATACTTACTGATATGTAAATATGTGTTCATGCACTTTTCTTTTCTGACTGTGCATGGGCTAGTGTTTGCTCATCTCTGGTGCGCGGGCCAAAATGGCTGTGGAAAGAATACAGAACATAAAACCAAAATGGAAGACGAGAGAAGGAGGAAACTTACGGTGCAGGGGCTCGGAACCCCAGTACCGGCGGCTTTTGGGAGTGAGCAAGCGCGCTCCCGGTCGCCGATATCCCTCGACCGCAGTGCCTCGGTGGTGGACAACTTGGCCACCTTGGCATATAATACTACAAGTGATCTGAATCTGGAGAAGGAGGTGTTCAAGCGAAGTACGACCTTACCGAGGACACCAATACCAAGAGCAAACAAAGATGAACTAAAAGCAGCTTTTAGGACAACAAAAACCGTGACAACACCCACCGCACATGTTCAAGATGCTCGACAGCAGGAGGTGCTCCAGGAACAAAGAAGGGATCCATTCAAAAGAAGCTCATCAACTTTGAGATTTCCACCTATGCCAAAGATGATGAAGGATTAAGTACAGGCAAGGGAGCAGAGCCCCGAGCCGGAGGAATTACCCTTCACCCAGCTTGGGCAAAAATAGTTGAGCTGTCCGAGTTTATTAAGGACAAGTACAACGTGCACCAAGCCATAAAGAATACGGTGAGGGCTATTAGGGTCCTCTATAATAGATCACAGATGAAGGAAAAGAATGCTAAGGATACGCCGAACCCCGCTGTGCCAACAGTAACACAAGTGACCCAAGTGATGCCTAACCGTACTACCATCGAATCCCGGCGAAATAAAAGAGTACGTGAAAAAGAGGGGGATCCTTTAAATAATCAGCAAGCAGGTGCGAAAAAAACGCGGAGAGGACATTCTGAAAACTAACACCAACAGCTCAGAAGGAGGACAACGTACAGCGAATCTAGAAAACTCGACCAGCGTTGCGAAGCTCAAGACAAACGGAAACGATAAATGGACTAAGGTTACGAGCAAAAAAGCCAAAGGAAAAGCAAAAGTGCGAACCCGTCCAGATGCGATTGTTATCTCCAGTAAGGGCAATCTGTCCTGCGCGGAGATACTCAGAAAGGTCAAAGCGGATCCCGACCTAAAAGATCTGAGCAGAAATGTAAACAGAATCCGAAGAACCCAGAAAGGTGATCTCATGTTGGAGCTGAAAAGATCCAGCGTGGGCAAAACTGACGACTTTCGCACTCGAGTGAAAACTCACTTGGGGAGAATGCCCCAATCCATGCTCAAAAACATGAGATCTATATACAATGTAAGGATCTCGATGAAGGGATATCGAAAGGAGAAATTTATACTGCGAGCACCGTTTAAAAAGTCATCCATAACAAGTCGGGAAACCAGAAGCTGGGCGCTTCAGGTATGAAAGGTTTTGTTTGCTTCTTCTGTGAGTATATTTAAGTGTGGAACTATCCCATTTGTACGTAGGGCGTTAAGAATATGCATTTAGCACATCAGATTTAGTAGTTCGGGTTGTAAATTTACACGGTAAAGACAACTTTGAGCTACTGTAACTTTGTTACTAACAGTGTGACTTTGATCAAACTTGAAGATAATATGCTTCATATTATACTTTATATTACTACCAACTTTTATAACTCTGAGGCAAACTTTAGGGGGATATTACTCAATTTTCCCAAAAATATGGTAATATACCATTATTAACTTAATTTGAACAGATATCGATATGGAGAGTATTTTGAGGCCTGGGCACCATATAGAGGCACTTTGACGATTTTTTTCAGATTTTTCGGTTGAGTAGTTTCTGAGAATGGCTCCGTTAAATAAATCATCACTTTCTACCCCTCCCTCTCCCCGCCTTTCTAAGAAATCTCAAAAATAAGACCGGCTCCCAAAAGTACCAATTAAAACGTTTCATTTGATACCCCATGACTATATTTGGTGAAAAATCTTTTTACATCCCCCTTTTACAACCCTAAATCTCAACGTAGAAGGATATCACTCACTGCATGTTTGGGGTCCACAGGTCCCACCTTCTCACCAAATTTTGTGGCAATGGGTATAGCCGTTTCTGAGAAAAGTGCCTGTGACAGACAGACAGACAGACAGAAAGAAAGAAAGAAAGACGGAAAGAGATCCATTCAAAAGAAGCTCATCAACGTTGAGACGTGTACCAACGCTAAAGACGATGAAGGATAAAGTAAAGGCAAGATCAACAAACGCCAAAAATGAAGGATAGTATAAAAGGAGTAACCCGTCCGGGGTTTATAGGGAGCAGACTCCCGATCCGGAGGGCCCTTTATTCAGCTGGGGGCAAAAATAATTGAGCTGTCCGAGTTCACCAAGGACAAGCACAACGTGCACCAAGCCATAAAGAATATGGTGAGGGCTATAATATATCGCAGATCGAGGAAAAGAATACTAACGATACGTCGAACCCCGCTGCACTAACAGTGTCACAAGCGACCCAAGTGACGCCTAACCTTACTACCATCAAATCACGGCGAAATAAAGGAGTACATGAAAAAGAAGGGGATCCTTTAAATAATCAGTAGTCGCCTAAGAGAAACAATGGCGGACAGGAAACTCTGAAAACCAGCACTAATAGCTCTGGAGGGAGAAAGCGTACAGCGAATGTAGAAAAGTCGACCAGCGTTGCGAAGCTCAAGACGAACGGAAACGATGGATAGACTAAGGTTACCAGCAAAAAAACGAAAGGAAGAGCAAAAGTGCGAACCCGTCCAGATGCGATTGTTACCTCCAGTAAAGGCAATCTGTCGTGCGCGAAAATACTCAAAAAGGTCAAAGCTGATCCCGACCTAAAAGATATCAGCGGAAATGTGAATCGAATCCGAAGAACCCAGAAAGGGGATCTCATGTTCGAGCTGAAAAGATCCAGCGTGGGCAAGGCTGATGACTTTCGCACTCGGGTGAAGGACTCACTTGGGGAGAACGCCGCAGAGGGTGCCCAAAAACATGAGATCTACATACAATGTAAGGATCTCGATTAAGTGACATCGAAAGCAGAAATTTGTGCTGCTCTGAAGGAGCAATTTAAGTTGGAAGAACTTGTCGACGAGTCTGTTGTGAGTTTACGAAAAGCCTAAGGCGGTACTCAAACGGCCACACTGCGAGTACCAGCGGAGACAGCGCAGAAGTTGTTGGCGGCCGGAAAAGTTCGGATTGGATGGGTTGTCTGCCGTTTAAGAGAACAGACTTCACTAAAGAGGTGCTTTAAATGCCTCATGTTTGGGCACTTCGCTAAGGTATGCACCAGCAGCATTGATCGATCCGATTGATGCGTGGGTGGGGAGAAAAGCCATATTGCCAGGGAATGCAATAGGGACCCCAAATGCCTATTGTGCGAGGTGAAGGAGGGACAAGATAACCGGTATATTGCCGGAAGTAGTAAATGTTCCGAATTTAGGAAGGCGCTCACTGCAATAAGAAAATGAGGTTTATTCAAATCATTGCAGGGTCGCTCAGGATTTACTTGAGCAAACCACGTCTGAATCTGAGATGGAAATCGCCATCATAAGTGAGCCGTACAGAAACCGTCACGGTGGGTTATGGGTCACAGATTCGACTGGTGGAGCGGCGATATGGGCTTGTGGTCGACAGGCCATACAATGTACTGCAAGCCAGGCAGCCAGTGGCTTTGTGTGGGCGAAAATAAGTAGTGTATATGTATACAGCTGCTACGACCCACCAAGTTTGACACTGTCTGAATTGGAGCAAATGCTTGATAATATTGTTCTCGACGCAATGGGACGAAGTGATTTCAATGCTTGGGCCCTAGAGTGGGGTAGCAAAGAATCAAATGCTAGGGGGCGGAGTTTAATAGATGCTTTCGCGCAGATGGACATAGTTTTGGCTAACGAAGGTGCTGTAAACACCTTCCAGAAAGGGGGGTCAGGCTCAGTTGTAAACCTGACCTTTGTCAGCCCCAGGAAATAACACGCGCCACCGAACGCTACACCCATAGCGATCACCAGGCAATCTTCTTTGAGACATGTGTCGAGCCTCAGGACAAAGAGCTATCATGCCGGAATCCGAAAAAGATTTCAGGCTGGTCTGCCAAATCTTTAGATGAGCAGACCTTCATAGAGGTGTGATTAGGTCAACCTGATAAAGCAGGCGCCTCTACGGAAAGAGCCGTGACATGTCGATGCCTAGGAGGTGCTCACTCCCCCGTAGAAGACCAAACTACTGGTGGAATAATGAACTGACCGGTCTTCGATCAGCCTGCCACCGAGCCAGAAGAGCGGCTCAGAGGGCGGTAGGTAGAGGCGATCAAGGACAGAAAGAGTGCGCCTGCAAGGCAGCCCGCAAAACCCTCAAGCTCGCCATCCAGCGAAGCAAGAGAAAATATTTTAAGGAGCTCTGCTCAGAAGCGAACGTAAACCCGTGGGGGAGAGCTTATGGAATCATGATGGGACGATTCAGAGGCCGTTCATCTCCGCAGATCACGTGTTCCATCCTCTTCCTGAAAGTCATCCAGGGGTTATTCCCCCAGCGAGAGGAGAGCACCGACACATTCTAACCACCTCTGAATGTGACGGCAATCCCGCCAGTCACCAGAGACGAGCTGCTGGATATCTGCGGTAGAATAGGAGACAAAAAAGCGCCCGGCCTGGACGGAGTACCGAATAAGGCTCTTAAGCTTGCCGTGAAATCCAGGACATGTTCGTTGAGTTGTTCGGAGCGTGCATGTCCGAGGGAATATTTCCAGCGGCATGGAAGCGACAGAAGTTGGTACTTCTGCCTAAGCCTGGTAAACCTCCAGGTGAACCATCGTCATTATTATTATTATTAGGTTAAGGAAAAGTCGCACCGCGTCCTTGAAGAACTATTGTGCCCCTTTTACTGGTTATAGTGTACCTGTTGATCATAGTATCTCAAGCAGGCTTGTAACCGTTAGGAACTTTAGTATGTTCCCCACTTCCAGAAGTTTCAGCTTTGCACCTGGTATTAAGTGTTCTCCCAGATGTATCGACCTACTTTGCACAAGTGCCGGACACTGTCCCAGGACGTGCATAGAGGTTTCGTCTTCCTCCTCACAGAACCTGCAGGTAGTGTCCGTAGATATCCCTAGCTTCCCTAGGTGATACTTCAGCCGACAATGACCAGTGAGAATTCCCACTATGATTCGGAGGTTCTTTTTGGTGAGGTTTAAGCAATCCGTTGTGCGCATGGGTTCGACTGCTCCA
The DNA here is from genome assembly GCF_905115235.1 of Hermetia illucens. Classification (NCBI taxonomy): domain Eukaryota; kingdom Metazoa; phylum Arthropoda; class Insecta; order Diptera; family Stratiomyidae; genus Hermetia; species Hermetia illucens. The sequence goes on along the minus strand of NC_051851.1, from coordinate 108,701,955 downwards.
ACCCTGGTAGGCCCGCCCAATATAGTTCCCTCAACCGTTTCTCTTCGTTTCTTAGATTCATAGTCATGAAACCGTTTCCGATTCCACAGAAGGGTTCTGGCCCGTGTAAAGGCATCCCTGCTCCCTTCTTGTCTAGTTCATTCGTTGTCCCATTGCCTTCCAACCCAGCATGGCCTGGAACCCAAAATATCCAGACCTTGTTGGACGAGCTGAGTGTATTCAGTCTCTCAAGGCATTCCCATACCAGTTTAGAGTTCACCTGGTTGAACCTAAGTGCCTTGATCGCTGCTTGGCTATCGGTGAGAATAGCTGTGTTCTGCCCCCTGTAGTTCCTTTGCAGATTAAAGGAGGCATATTTGTCTATGGCGTAAATTTCCGCCTGGAATATGCTAGTGTACCTGTCCATTGGCTCAAAGTACATTTTCCTTGGACCAATGATACCGGCACCCGCTCCCTCTGCTGTGAGGGATCCGTCAGTGTACCAAGTAATCAGTTGCTGGTTTAAGCCGTATGTCGCAGCCACGCTCTCCCAGTTTGCTTTGTTACTCCAACGTGTTTCAAACTTGAAACTTGAAACCTCGTTGTCATGTTGTCCCTCGGCATCAGTAATTCGGGATACCGCCTAGAAAGGATATCAATCTTCGTTCGATTTAGGCAGCTCCCCGCCTCACTCATACTACCGGCCATCCTGAATATTGATCTCCTTGCCTGCATCTGTATATGCAGATGGAGAGGGGTTAATCCCAGAAGGACCTCCAGGGATGCCGTTGGGCATGTCCTCATTGCCCCACTGATACACACGCAAGCCAGCCTTTGGAGCTTATGTAATTTCCTGGCTTGTGTACTGAGTTGGGTTCTTTCTGCCCAGATTACCGCTCTATAGGTAATCATTGATCTTACTATTGCAGTATATATCCAAGTACCCATCGTCATACCGACTCATATGCCTTTTGGGCACTGTGGGGAAAATGTTAGAGTGGGTAATCTCCCGGTTGTCGAGAGCCAAGGCGGCCTTTCAAATCGGCAGTATGGGTTGCGAAAAGCCCTATCAACAAATCATGAAATTGGTTACTGGCTTGGCCGAAGATGCAATCCACGGAAAGGCTAGTACCAGCAAATATTGCGTGGTAGTAACCCTGGACGTGAAAAATGCGTTCAATTCGGCCAATTGGAATCTAATACGGAAATCCCTAGCGAAGGTTGGTATTCCCGCTTATCTCGCTGCTATCGTCGATAGTTATTTAACTGAAAGGAGGCTCTGGTATGACACCGATGACGGACCCCGGGAGTTCGTTGTTTCCGCGGGTGTCCCACAGGGCTCCGTATTGGGCCCACTACTGTGGAACATCATGTACAACGATGTACTTAATCTTCCCCTTCCGGAGGAAGCCACAGTGATGGGTTACGCTGACGACATAGCACTGGTTGTTGTCGTAAAGCATCTTGAAGATGCTGAGTTATACTCAAGCGAGGCAATCAGTGTCAAATGCTGGTTAGAGGGCTCTGGTCCGACGCTTGCGGAGGAAAAAACAGAAGCGGTCCTCATGACAAAGCGCCGGAAAAGAAATTACGCCTGTGTTAGAATCGGGAATCATATCATCACTTCCAAGCCGACCATCAAATACTTGGGGGTGGTGATAGACAGGAAGCTCAGCTATAAGCAACACGTACAGTATATTTGTGATAAATCATCCACTGCTAGTATGGCCCTGGCGAGGATGATGCTGAATGTGGGAGGGCCACGGCATACCTCTAGGTTGCTTATAGCCAGGATGGTGGCCTCAATCATGCTTTATGCGACCCCAGTTTGGAGGGAGGCATTGCAGATGTCAGTTAACACTAACAAACTGAGTGCAGTATACAGGAGGATAGCCTTCAGGGTATGCTCTGCCTTCAGGACTGTCTCAGATCATGCAGCATTCGTCATCTCTGGAATGATGCCGATTGACATCTTGGCAGATAAGATGGCGAATATATACCGTGTGAAATCAATCTCCCCCTTATTGCAGATGAAGAACGCTGAGAGGGAGAGATCCATAGATAGATGGCAAGAGCGGTGGGAACGCTCGGGAAAGGGTCGGTGGGCTCACAGCCTCATTCCTGCCATCAAGGAGTGGTTGGAGAGACGACACGGTGATATTAATTATAATCTCACTCAGTTTCTCACGGGACATGGAGGATATCTCCAATACCTTCACAGGTTTAAATTGGAGACCTCACCCGATTGTCCAAATTGTGATGGAGTCCCAGACGACGCAGAGCATTTATTCTTCCACTGTCCGAGATTTGTGGGAGAAAGGAGGAATCTAGAGGAGACTCTAGGAGAGGTGCTGGTACCAGAAAATCGGGTGCGAAAATGCTAGCACATCAAGAAAATTGGGATGCAGAGGAAAGGAAAAAAGCGTAGTCACGTGCGCCGCGTATAGAAGAAAAGGGATTAAGCTAGAGTGAGCTGACTCCGCCCCGTGATGTAATACCTTATGGTGGTTCCGCGGGGCAGGGAGGGAGTCGGGGGTGGTTTTAGTGGGTAAAATCCCACACGTGTGTCCAGACCAGTGTCTTTTAAAGATTTCCACCTCCTCAAAAAAAAAAAAAAGACAGACAGACAGACATCGACTCGATTCTAATAAGGTTTTGTTTCACAAAAAACCTTAAAAAGGGCTAGAGAGAATTAGATTCATCTTGAATGAGAATTTAAATATTTCACTCAGATGTCAATTGTTCTCGTTAACTATGATGTCAGCATCTTATTTGTATGGCTTAGGATGCTGTTTGTTCGCACGAAGTTGATAAGTTTGAACTGCTATAACTTTGACACTAATAGTTGGATTTTCATGAAACTTGGCATGTGTATGCACGAGGCTATCCTCTATGTCGGTGCACTGATGGACTTAAGGGGAGTTTTTTAATCAATTTCCAAAGGTTGATAATATACTATTTGTAAATTTATTTGAGCAGATACCGGAATGGGACACCTCTCGAAGATTAGATTTGACACAAGTGTTTTAAACAAAACTTTAAAAAGGGCTGCAGATAAGTAGACGTAGAAGTGCGACCTTAATGTTTCACACGAATGTCAATTATTCCGGATAATTATGACGTCAGCATCTTATTGGCTGGAAGCAGTAAACTCGCACAAATTTGCTTGTTTTTGAGCTACTATAACTTTGGCTTTAATAGTCAGATTTCCACGAAATTTAGCACCTATATAGAAAATATTGTCCTCTATGCTGGAAGTCCTAGGATGAATTTAAGGGGTTTTTTTCAGTAAATTTCTAAAAAGTAGTAATATACTATTAGTGAGTTTATTTGAGCAGATATCGGAATCGGACATATTTTGAGACCTAGATTGCATCTAAGCGCACCACCCTGATTTTTTTTTCGGATTTTTAGGTTGGGTAGTTTGTGGAAATGAGTCCTGTCTCACTTTGAGTGCGTACATTTTGACTCCTTACTCACGCGTTTTGCAATCCACGCCAAAACTAATGTAGTTTCAGAAAAAACAAATCGAGACCTTTGATTTGATATCCTACACGGCTATATCTGGTAAAAAAAATTTTTGAACCCTCCCTTTTCATGTCTGGGGAGCCCCCTTTAAACTCCACTTAAATTTATGCCACTCGCTGCATGCGTGGGATTTCATAGTGCCTATCTGTCCACCAAATTTCGTTCGGATCGGTTTAGCCGTTTTGGAGAAAAGTGCGTGTGACAGACAGACAGACAGACATTGCATCGATTTGAATAAGGTTTTGTTTTACACAAAGCCTTAAAAAAGGGCTGGGGATAGTTAGATTTTTTTTAATAGAATTTCAATATTTCGCTGGAATGTCAATTATTCTCCTTAATTATGACGTCAGCATCATATTTGTATGGCTTAGGATGCGGTAAATTTGCACGAAATTGATAACGTTGAACTGCTATAACTTTGACACTAATAGTTGGATTTTCATGAAACGGGGCATGCGTATGCACGATACTGTCCTCTATGCAAAATTTAATACTCCTAAGATGAACTTAAGGAGGGTTTTCAGTAAATTTCTAAAAGCTAGTAATATACTGTTAGTAAGTTTGTTTGAGCAGATGTCGGAATGGGACATCTCTCGATGCTTAGATTTGGCATAAATAAGTGTTTTACATAAAACCTTAAAAAGGGCTAGGGAGAAATAGATTCTTCATAAATGCGACTTTAATATTTCACTTGAATGTCAATTATTCTGGCTAATTATGACGTCAGCATCCTATTTGCATGGCTTTGGAAGCAGTAAATTCGCGCGCAATTGTTAAGTTTGAACTACTATAAATTTGGCGGTGATGGACAGATGCGTATGCAAGATATTGTCCTCTATGTGATTGGGGTTTTTCAGTTAGTTTCTAAAAGTTGTGAATATATTATTAATAAGCTTATTTGAACAGATATCGGAATGGGACATATTTTGACGCCTACATCTCATCTAAGGGCACCCTGATTTTTTTTCAGATTTTTGGGTTGGGTAGTTTCTGAAAATGGGTCCTGTCTCACTTTAAGTGTGTACATTTTGACTCCTTAGTCGCGCACTTTACAATTCACGTCGAAACTAATATCAGTTTCGGAAAGTTCTAACCGAGTCCTTTGTTACCCCACATGACTACACTCGGTGAAAAAAAATTTTAAATCCTCCCTTTGCATATATGGGGAGCCCCCTTTAAACTCCAGCTAAATTTATGTCACTCTCCATTGGGATTTCAAAGTTCCCATCTGTCCACTAAATTTCGTCTGGATCGGTTTTGCCGTTTTGGAGAAAAGAGCGGAGGCATATTTGCAGAAAACGCATTAAGTGCACAAATTTGTACAAGTATAGCCCAGATATCTTTAGTATAAGCAACACGAAAAATGGAATTTGTAATTAGTTGGTAAGTAGCTTACTCAATAAGTTCTCAATAAGGTTTTAAGAGAGTAAATAAAATGTTGGAATGTACAAATATTAAAATAAGATTTAAATAGTAAATAAGATATTGGAATGCACAAATAATGTAACATATCAGTTCCAATAAGTATGCATAAGAGAGAATCGTTGTTGGTAAGATTTACATAAGATTAGTTAAATCTGTCACATTAGACTTGTGACTTTTTCCTTGGAATTGAAACTGAAAATAAAAATCATCATTCCAGTTTAAATCCGGTTGTTCGCAATCATTGCTACTTCCTAAAGCCGGAACTATAATGATCATATCATAATGCCAAAATTTCATTAAATTTAGATTAGAGATCTGCCAAAACTCATTCTCGCCCATGATCACATTGATTCGTTTGATTACTTGATATTTCGAGTTGATGTTTTGAACATCTCACTTCTCACTTGCTTACACCATTTCGCGAAAATAAATTTCAAGTGACATTTCCTATGACACCTGCTTGACATTTTATATGCTGAATTCAATTCGATTGTTACCGAATTTTCTGTGTTTAACGGAAGTTTAACCAAACTCTCGGAGGGGCACATAAGACATTCTTCTATAGGGTTAAGGGCCTCTTAAATCTTTTTCTTTTATGATGCGCGGAAGTATATTTTAATCTTTTTTTTGATTAAGTAACCAATATTTGATTACTTCGGAGTCAAGTGCACCTTCATTTTCTGTGACTATTTTCTTGGGCTTGCCGATTCTATTAACCATACTTGGCAATGCTTGTATGACTGTGTCAATTGTCAGTTCTTTAGTGGTTTAATTATTTAATTTTAATAATAGCCATAAATTATGAACATCTACCTAGGCACGTAATGTGAGCACTCTACTCTTAAACTATATATCTACATGGTATATTTTCCGTATCTCTGTTGGTGTTGTAGTAGATTATTGGATTCTTTTCTTATTTGCTTTGAGTGTATACCAGACACTTAATGAGATAATTCGTCCTTTTAAGTACGGGTAATACTATTTTTTGGTGGAAAAGAGATTTGTATCGTGATTGAATGTCGGATATCAGTCGACTCAGCTGTGAATGGGTACCTGAGCCAATCAGAGCAATAATCTGGCGCCAGCGCAATGCTGACCACATTGCCTTTTACCGTGTATTGTAGTGTACCGTTACTATCTTGAATGAAGTACTACAACACACTTGAACGCCCTGATCCAATGTGAATTGTTGCGCCAACGATTATTATTAATACAATTTTTTGGATACTATTTCATATGTTTTAGTAGGGGTCAAGCAGTGCACTGCAGGATAGACTGATGCGGAACATAGCTCCCTGAGGCCAACCTATCTCTCTCTAAGGATGAGTTGTCTCTCCTCTGGGACGGTGTGTGCCTTTTCAGGGGCCAAGCCTCTCAAGACCGTTAGTGAGTGGTGATAGCCACACCCTGTACGAGGTGACCCTACTATTAACAAAACGCTACGGATCTAGACTGGGGAGTCAAAAAACACCACCCCCAATCCAGGGTGTCATGCGAACCGTGCCCATTGGATAGTTTGCAGTCGGGGGTAACTGACTGTATTCGAACGAAGCCTCACTGATACCTGGTCGCCTCAGTGAGTAAGTTAGACCTTACCGTGCTACGGGGGGCTACCCCCATACTAGTGGGAATCAAATGAGTACAAAGCTGGAAAAGAAAACAAAAACCAAAAAAGCGGGGCCCCGTACCGCACCAAAACTGGTTAATCAGGCGGAGGCACGTCTCCGAATTACTGAAAGCCAGGTGACTACACCCAAGAAGGGAGAAGTTGGGACGTCAAGCAGTGGATCCAAGGTGAGCATTAGTAAACTGCGTGGACTACAGCCAACGAACACGATTGCTCAAAGAGCAGGGACCAAGGGCCTGAAACCAGAAGAGGCCCTTAAGAAGGCTCAGGACAGACCTAAGCCATCTCTACCGGAGTCGAGAAAGCGGGGAGCAGCAGAGATCAGCCCGCATGAAGGGAATGCTCCCAAAAAACCCAGACCTGAACCCACGGGAGGAGAAAACCCGGGCAGGTCAGGAGTGAAGGCAGGACCCAGGAAGCCCGGCATTAGCTATGCTACTGCGGTCAAGGACATTCGACTGGCCATACTGCCAAAAAGGTTTCCCGAGCAAATACTCACTCGGGAGGAACAGGAAATCATTGAGGAACTTGTCGTCAAGCAGATGATCAAGGGTTGGACGTCGAAACTGGTGTTCACCGGGATACGCTTTCGACCAGGCCTTATACTGGTGGACTGCGCGACGGAAGGCATCGCAGAATGGGTTAGAACCATAATTCCTAGATTGCCAGGCTGGGAAGGGGTAGAACTGTCAACATGTGCTGGAGATGATATACCAGGAGCCCACATGGTAACAGTTTTTCTGCCAAAGGCCGCGGTAATAAAAACAGAAGACCTTATGAGACTCCTAATTGCTCAGAATGAATATCTCCATACTCGACTATGGAGAGTCTTCAGAAGCAAGGTGGAGGGAAAGGGTAAACTCCTCACGATCGGGGTAGATGACCGATCCCTAGAGGCAATTAAACATCGGAGTTGTCATATCAACTACCGATTTGGCAACATACCCGTGCATGTGCACAGGGAAAAGCCAAGAAAAGAGACCTCGGAGAAGGCATCGGGTGGAAAACTTACCGAGGTCCCTGAAGAAGTCGCGGAAGCCATAGAGGCGGAAAGAACTGGATCAACCAGGGAAATAGACCTGCTGCCCAGTGAAGAACAGAAGCTGGACGACCTAGACCAAGGACTCCTAGGGCTCGGGGTGGACAGCGACGCGCAGGAAAGCGCCATGTCGGAGGAGGAGGGTGACACTCCCACAGTGGAGAAGAGCTCCAAATAATAACGGAGCCAATGGCCAGCACTAGGATAGCCCAGATAAACCTCCACCATGCGAGGGCTGCATCTGCAGTGATTGCAAGGGCAAATTCCAAGGAGAACATTGGAATAGTGCTAGCTCAGGAGCCCTAGGTGTACCGGGGACAGATTCGCGGTCTGCAAGGAGGAGACATGCAGGTAATTTGGGACTCCTTTTGTGAAAAACCAAGAGCTTGCATAATTCTCAAACGTAATTTAAAATACATATGTCTTTCAGAGTTCTTAACCGGGGACCTTGTGGCTATCCAAGTCTCATTGGAAGCCTGGAGGAGCACTCGAGAGGTAGTTGTAGCATCGGAATACTTCCCAGGAGACGAGAGCCGGGCTCCACCGGAACAAGTCGCAAAGCTGACGGAGTATTGCGAGGAGAGGGCCTTACCACTTCTTCTCGGCTGCGATGCCAACGCCCACCACGAAGTGTGGGGAAGCAGCGACACTAATCGTAGAGGTGAGTACCTTCTCGAATTTATTCTTAGTAATAAGTTAGAAATATACAACGAAGGGAACACTCCAACATTTGTGACCAGCACCAGACAAGAGGTACTAGATATAACTCTAGGAAATATCCTAATGAACGGGATGGTCAGCAATTGGAGGGTGTCGGATGAACCCTCAATGTCTGATCACACGATAATCAGATTCGACATTGAGGGTAACTCCGAAATAAAAAGAATAATAAGGAATCCCAAGAGAACGGATTGGGAATCCTACACAACGCACCTGAGCAACAACATTGCCCACCTTCAAGGGGGAGGTGACATCAGGAGCGAATTGGAATTAGAAACGGTGGTGGAAGACCTCAACACAATCGTCATTGACGCATATGAGGCCAGCTGTCCGACCAAGACAGTCAAGTCATCAAGGGATGTACCATGGTGGAACAGGAACTTAGCTAGAATGAGAACGGAGATACGAAAACTCTTTAACCGGGCAAAACAAACCGGGGACTGGCGGAGGTATAAAAATGCATTGACTGCGTATAGCAACGCGATCAGGGAAGCGAAACGGAACAGCTTTAGGGAATTCTGTGAAGGGATTGAACAGATCACAGAAGCAACCAGGCTGTACAAGGCTGTAGCCAAAGACGGGGGAATATCCTCTGTCTGCTTGAAAAAGGAAGATGGGACATTCACCGAGAATGAGGAGGACAGGGTACACCTGCTTCTCAGAACTCATTTCCCGGGGTCCTACCCCTCGGCGGCAGGCGACAATAATCTGCCTGACACCCCAACAACGAATAAAAGGGAAAGGAAAGAGAGCTGGAAACTAGCAAAAGAGTTATGCTCAGAAGCTAGGCTAAGATGGGCAGTGGGAACTTTTCAACCAATGAAATCTCCCGGAGTGGATGGCATTTTCCCAGCACTTATCCAGAGAGGCCTAGGAATTATCTTAGAGTCTCTTCTGAGGGTGGTAAGGAGGAGCATAGCACTGGGTTACATACCAAGGGCATGGAGACGGGCAAAAGTGGTCTTTATTCCGAAAGCGGGTAAAAAGGATTCTTTTCACCCTAAATCTTTCAGACCAATCTGCCTAACATCGTTCGTACTTAAAACGGTGGAGAAGGTCATAGACAACTATATTAGAACTAACGTTCTAAAGCGTAATCCCCTACATCACTGTCAACATGCTTACCGGGCAGGAAGGTCAACTGAAACTCTGTATCAGCTGACAGAGGTACTACAGGACGCCATAGAAACAAAAGAAATTGCACTGTGCGCGTTTTTGGATATCGAAGGAGCATTCGACAACACATCGCACACAGAGATACAGGATGCCCTGAGCCGCAAAGGAGTGGGAAACACCCTACAAATTCTATTATCATGAACACCACTCAAGGCTGTCCACAGGGTGGAGTACTATCGCCGCTGATGTGGAGTATGGTAGTGGATGAACTCCTGGACGTGTTAACTAATACTGGAATACAAGTCCAGGGCTACGCGGACGACATTGTTCTAATCTGTAGGGGCAAATATGAAGATACCCTATGTGATAGAATCCAAACTGGATTAAGGGTTACTAGTGCCTGGTGCAGGAAGGTGGGACTGCGGATCAACCCAACCAAAACCACCATAGTACCATTCACTAGGAGGCGTAAGCTGGATCACCTGAAAGCCATAACATTACATGATATGGAGGTGAAATGAGAAACAGAGGTCAAATATTTGGGAATCACGCTAGACCAAAAATTACTCTGGAAGACACATGTCGGAAACATTTGTCGACTTGCAGATTCATAGCAATAAAAAAATGGGGTTGCAGCCCGAAGATACTACTTTGGATATATACTGCAATAGTAAGGTCAATGATCACCTATGGAGCGGTAATCTGGACAGAAAGAACCCAACTCAGCACACAAGCCAGGGAATTACATAAACTCCAAAGGCTGGCTTGCGTGTGTATCAGTGGGGCAATGAGGACATGCCCAACGGCATCCCTGGAGGTCCTTCTGGGATTAACCCCTCTCCATCTGCACATACAGATGCAGGCAAGGAGATCAATATTCAGGATGGCCGGTAGTATGAGTGAGGCGGGGAGCTGCCTAAATCGAAGGGAGATTGATATCCTTTCTAGGCGGTATCCCGAATTACTGATACCGAGGGACAACATGACAACGAGGTTTCGCTTCGATAAGAAGTTTGAAACACGTTGGAGTAACAAGGCAAACTGGGAGAGCGTGGCTGCGACATACGGCTTAAACCAGCAACTGATTACTTGGTACACTAACGGATCCCTCACAGCAGAGGGAGCGGGTGCCGGTATCATTGGCCCAAGGAAAATGTACTTTGAGCCAATGGGCAGGTACACTAGCATATTCCAGGCGGAAATTTACGCCATAGACAAATGTGCCTCCTTTAATCTGCAAAGGAACTAAAGGGGGCAGAACACAGCTATTCTCACCGATAGCCAAGCAGCGATCAAGGCACTTAGGTTCAACCAGGTGAACTCTAAACTGGTATGGGAATGCCTTGAGAGACTGAATACACTCAGCTCGTCCAACAAGGTCTGGATATTTTGGGTTCCAGGCAATGGGACAACGAATGAACTAGCCAAGAAGGGAGCAGGGATGCCTTTACACGGACCAGAACCCTTCTGTGGAATCGGAAACGGTTTCATGACTATGAATCTAAGAAACGAAGAGAAACGGTTGAGGGAAATATATTGGGCGGGCCTACCAGGGATGGAGCAGTCCAGGGTGCTTATTGGGGGATACGAACCCATGCGCACAAAGGATTGCTTAAACCTCAGCAAAAAGGACCTCCGAATCATAGTGGGAATTCTCACTGGTCATTGTCGGCTGAAATATTACCTAGGGAAGCTAGGGATATCTACGGACACTACCTGCAGGTTCTGTGAGGAGGAGGACGAAACCTCTATGCACGTCCTGGGACAGTGTCCGGCACTTGTGTAAAGTAGGTCGATACATCTGGGAGAACACTTAATACCAGGTGCAAAGCTGAAACTTCTGGAAGTGGGGAACATACTAAAGTTCCTAACGGTTACAAGCCTGCTTGAGATACTATGATCAACAGGTACACTATAACCAATAAAAGAGGCACAATAGTTCTTCAAGGACGCGGTGCGACTTTCCCTTAACAGAATAATAATAATAATATGTTTTAGTAATTGCTGGGTGGTTATTAATTTCGTGCTCTTTCGCGATAATCTCTTCAATTTCTGCTCTTGTGCAATTCCAATGAAATCGATTAGCTTGTAGCACAGAACCTTTTGGATTGTCTATTTTCCATTTGTTATATTGCTTTTGAAATAGCAATAGAATTTCGTTGTTCGAAAATTTTATACCTGTAGTATCCGGTTGGGGTATGTATTCAATTTTGTTCGGATAACTGAGTGGTTAGAGAACAAGGCAGTCGTACGTAAGGTCGCGGTTCAAATCTCACTGGCGGCAGTGGGATTCGTATCGTGATTTGACGTCGTATACCAGTCGACTCAGCTGTGAATGACTACCTGAGTCAAATCAGGGTAATAATCTCGGCCGAGCGCAATGCTGACCATATTGTCTCTTACAGTCTACTGTAGTGTGCCGTTACGGTCTTGAATGAAGTGCTCTAATACACTTCAAGGCCCTGATCCAATATGGATTGTTGCGCCAACGATTACTATTATTATTATTCAATTGTTTTATCGTTTCGTTTCGTTTTACATTGCTGGATATACCCATTTTCAATATAATTTGGTTTTTAGAGCAGTTATTGGGTTTTCATAGAATATGCTCATATGGGGTATCAAATAAAAGAACTCGATTAGTGCTTCTCGAAACTGATCTTATTTCTGATATTGAGTGAAACATTGAGGAGGGAGAGCTCAAAATGTGTCCACCAAAAAGTGAAACATCCAGCCGATGAATCACAATCCCATTCCAATATCTGTTCAAATATTCAAAATTTACCCAAAACCCCCCTTTAATTTCTTCCTAGAAGTATAAGACTTGGCATTGGTATAAGGGATAATATGACGCATAACCTTGACAAGTTTGAATGAAATCCAACCATTATTAACAAAGTTATTGGCGTTGAAACCGTTGCATATCCTGAAAATGATGTTATCATCATTGTTTCGGCGATATCCTAGACGGCCTCTTCCAATGGGCTACCCTGCTTGGGCGTTGGCCAAACTCGCGCACTAGCTCCTGGATTTTAAATTAGATGACCAAAATTAGATGAGATGGGCCAAATCGCTTAAATATAAAATAATCGCTTAATATAAAATGAAGTTATATGAACGGTGGGGTCCATGGCGATATTTTAATTTTCCTTTTTTAGCTTTTTTTAGTTATTCATATACCAGTATCAATTACACGAGACAGGCATGTGTATGTATATATATGTGCAAATTAAGTTTGCGGGAAGTGTCCAATAGGATGGATATGTGCGTACGCTACTACCAGGGGTCTTGATTATTTTGTACATATGTATGTATGTGGTCCATATGTATTAGCAATTAATGAAGGGATTAAGTTTAAATGAAAAATTTCGTTGATAAATTTCCAAATTTATTTACACATTTATCATTCAACATTCTCTAGAATTAACAATACGTGCAGACTTATTTATATATGCTTCTCGATAGATGACAGTATAACGTAAAAATGTCAGATCCAAATTATGAAATTCATTACTAATCGGGCGTCATTTAAAATGTTCTCTTATATTATATTTCACATATATTATATTATATTATATTATATTATATTATATTATATTATATTTCACAGTATTATGTGACATTTGGAATATTACTTAAAATTACCGTACATAAGTTGAATAATTATTATTTTGAACAAATTTTATTTTGAAATAATAGTGTTTCTGCACATCCGTTCCTTCGGAAACGAAATAGGGTTCCTGTAAGGCGTTCAGCTCATCGATCTGCTTCCGGTTATGAATCCTTTCGGAGAAGCAAGGGAGTAGGAAAACAAAGTTGTTGTTGTTGTAAAACGGACCGTTAAACGCTGTCCAAATTTAGTTTTAGCAAGCATGAATTCGGTGATGAGATATTTTTTACCCACATCTAAAGACATTAATACATAGGTCTGGGGTAATGTTTCGTTGACAATGTTCAGGATTTCGACAGTATTCTAAGGAAACAACAAATAATAAACTATAGTAAAATATTTTCTTAACAAAATTAAGAAAAGTATATTAGCGACCCATAAATAAAGTTGCGGACTGCACGCAGCCTCAATGTACAATGAAGAAGTTCGTTCCACGTCGGTAAGGTTCATTCTGATGACAAATGATGCCATTTGCAATTTGGCGGTGCTTTTCGTTTTCGGCTGCTACTTTCGAATGAATTCGTTTTGAGAACTGTGGAAGACACTATTTGCGTTGTAAGTACTAATTGTTAATGTCACTTACATTAGTCCCGTCGCTTCCATTCATAAAAATTGAATTTAAGGCGGAGGTATGTGCACTCTTCGATCACGACGAGCCGACCCCGCTTGTGAACGGGACAATGGCTGAAGAGAAAAAGAAGAAGTATGTGCACTCTTCGAGACATTAATTGTATAAATTTCATAACATAAAATATGTATGTATGCAATTCGATTGTTCGCGCACAAAATCATGACATTGCATATAATCTTTAAGTTTATGCAATTAGTTTATGCATCTTCCTGTATTTTATGTTGTGTTGTATCGCATGATTTATTGCAGCACTTCCCATGATTTGCAAAATGAAACAAAAAACAAAATACATGGGCCTAAGATATTGGGATCATGAAAATATTCATCAACAAAAGCATTGCACATGCTTATGCCTTTATTCTTTGAGTTATCCAATGCATTTTTTTATTTTTTGTATTCTCTGAAATTAATTGCCTAACTCCTGCAAATGCAAACTTCCTACAATTTCATAATACTATACAACCAAATGCCTGCGAACAAAATTCCACAAATACTTGTCTTATGATTTACAATAATATTTCCCATGATCTGGTATGTTTTACGACAACACTTAGTGCCAGATAAACTGGGTTCAATTGCTCTCCGATCCGAAAATGCGGATGATGTTTTTCTAGCATCTGATAGTAAAAATAATCTCGAGCAACTTGTCCAAACATGGAATGATCGCCTCATGCAACACGGTCTCAGATTGATTCTAAACAAAACTGAATTTTTGACGACCGAGCCCCATGAAACAGGCATAATCACTCCCAGCGGCCGTGATCTGCCCAGAATTGAGCGATTTAAATACTTCGGGTCAATGCTATCAGCGAATGGAGATCTGCGTTATGAAGTTGCTTCACGCACTAACGCAACCTGGATGAAGTGGTATTCCACAACTGGTGTTCTTTGTGATCGATGTATCAACGAACGTCTCAAAATTTACCGCAAGGTCGTCGGTCCAGTTGCTCTCTATGGTTCTGAGTGTTGGCCGACTATAAAACACAATGAACGGCGGTAATGGAGACGAAGATGTTACGCTGGACTAGTGGCATGACCCGTTTTGATCACATTCGAAATGAGGATATCCGCGATCGTTATGGGGTTGTTGTTTGGGGGGGCATGTTCTTTGTAGACAAAAAAAATCCACGCTAGTTACTCTTAACTATAAATAGCGTGGAAGATCCTCAGAAATTTTTAAAGTATAAAATGCTTACGCGAAGAATAGAAGGTAAGACAGAGAAAGTTTTCTTAACAAATAATTGATACATTTTTCTACTTTTATTTCAGATGGATTTAATTTGTTATTTATAATATGATTATATCTAAAAATTTACGATCAATGCTAAAACTTTACCATTGGCTTTTGAGCTAAGAGAATACTGATGATAATGAGCTTTTTAGCTCTTTCAAAAAAAAGTCGATAATAACAAAACACAATTCATTGTCTTAATCGAAAAAAATACTTGAAATGTTTTCAAATTTAACGTTTGCTTTTTTGTTGATAATGATCTCTTTGGCTCTTTCAAATATAATATACAAAAACTACTGGAAGATCAAGCAACTAGCCCAAGGCCAATTATTATAAAAGAAGGCTGCTTTGGAAATATAAATAAACGCCAAAATCAGCCACCAGATCCCTAATAGTGGAGAAGGAGTAGAGTCTTCGAAAGGGGATTAAAAATTGTATTAGACAGCTTGCCGAATTATTTAAAAAAGTAGTCATTTGCAAAAATGAATAAAATATTGGAAGAAGAAGAAAAATTGCATGAGTTATTGAGCAGCAAAAAAAAAAAAAGTAAAATAAAATTTTCTACAAATGTCTTTCACTTCTAATGTAATTTAACTCTTACAAAATTCTGTTGTTTTGGGTAAAAAATTTTGCTTTGAGGTGATGGACACTGTTATTAGCTACTTGGAGAAACAAACATTTTCAATAACAGTGGAAGAAGATTTTTCTATAATAATCTATAATAATCGTTAGTGCGCAACAATCCAGTTGGAACAAGGCCCTGAAGTTTTCCACAAATTTTTCGAAATCATAGATGAGTGTGTAAAATTGTCAAATTATTCAACTATAAGCAATATTACAAATAGACCAGCAGCTCCACTTCATTGACATGTGTTGCTACTACTGTTACAAATGTGAAGTCGTAAATGAAATAGTGAAAAATTCTATGGAGGGTATTAAAATTTCAATGTATATATCATTGCTAAACTCGCCGCATGAGAAACCTATATGGCCTAGTTTAATCAGTCGAATTCAACATTTCTTTCAGACGATATTATTCAGATTGATGTAAATATCGTCAATTTTCGATTCGGGAAGGGTAGAATAAATCCAAAAGTGCTAAGTGAAGCTGACGTCCTATTGAAGAAAACTAGCGTAGTAGATGTTGGCAAAGGAGGGGATGTCCATTGTCTTCCGAGAAGTATTTGCTACGTTTTGGATAGTGAAATAGGCCATAGTGTTGGGTCCCAGCTCTTTGCTTTCGAGAGTTCAGATGCGATGTCGTCAGTGGCGCTGAGAGGTGGAATTGCTCCTCATGTCGGCTGTCGTGACCTCCACTTTCACTGTTCACTTCTTTTTTTACACACAAACTCTTTAGTTCCGTTTCTAATCAAATTTTATTAGTTATTATACTTAAATTACACTTACACTTACGTTTTCGTTACTCTACACTACTTAAACTTTCCCTACCTTTCGGGTTCGCTTTTACAAATCGACTGGCGCTTATATTTCCTTATGCTTATTCTAGACCTACCTTAACCTACTTTCTTATTCTCATTTGCCGACCCACGATTACCTCAAACCATGATTAAGAGGTCAGTGCTGTTATGCAAACACTCAGCATTTTACAACACAATACTGACCGACTAGTATGTTCCGCATATTGTAATACAAAGCTTGCACTTTCTATCACAATATCGATTACACACTTCTAGGTCGCGCCCAATGAGTCACCTCATCGGCAATGCTTGTGAAAGTGGAGGATTAACAAATTCTTCCTATGAAATCTGCTCGAAAGTAGCGTTCTTGTCATTAATACAACATAATTGTTCTTGCCGACACGAACGCATGGCTTTTCACAAGTCGATATAGACCTCTCTTTCCATTCCGATCTTTGTAGTGCACGACCCGGGTGAAAGCGCTTTGCTTCCCGGTTGCCATTCTTGTAAATTTTCCAACTGCAAACGATTTATCGTTACGAAACTAATGGTAGAGTTTCTTTTCACGGCCCTTCATTTGAACATCGTTATTCCGAAGCCAATATCTGAGTTGATGTACCGCTTACCTAGCTTGGTGATCACGAAGGTTGCATAGGCCGCTTCGTTCCACATTAGTAATGGTTGGCAATCGCGCATGATAGATCATTTCTTTTCCTTCCCAAGAAATCGCCACCATTTAATGCGCAGCGGGCCAGTGCATTTCTCACGTGGTTTTATCAGTGGATTAATTCGGATGATGCGATCAACGGCCGATGTTGAGGTGCGATGGTCTGATAAGGAACGGCGTTACAGTCAGTGACTGTTTATTATCCTTTGTTTCTCATTGTTACTGATTAATCGGTAAAGGGCGGTTTTCATTTTTATTGAATCCTTATTTCCGCTTGTTATGAATTTAATTACAGTTCCCAGAAAATCGATTAATCTTTTGTTTGGATGGTGCTAGTTTGTTGATTATAATCAGTCCAATCTTTCGGGGTTGTTAGAATTTTTTATCGGGTTAAACTGGTTACATGATCAAAAAATAGAGTTCCCTCTAATATAGACTGAACTTAAACGATCAGTATTCCATCAGTCTGCCATAAGTCAATTCATCAAAAATGGACTGATGAAATGGCTGATGGATGGACGGGTTTGATATAAACAATACGACAAAAAACCATTCGGAAATTATATTTCAATTAATAACAAAATGACAACTGCACTACACTCAAGTTGTCATCAGTCCAGGCAGGCTGACCTATTTACTTTAAAAATTTAAAGTTCCATCAGTCATTGCCAAAAAAAATACCCTAGACCATCAGTTTGGTCAGTCTGACTGACACCAGACTGATCAAATACTTATCGTATAAGGTTAGCCAAATGGGCGTTGTCCTGCGATTGCAGGAATTTACATATTCCAATGTTAAATACCGGTCTGAAGGAGACGTTGAAAAATGCACTTGAGATGCTTTAAATTCTCGAACTCAGAGGAAGACGCGACAAGAACATTATTCGGATATACGAAACGGAAGTCGAGGTTTCGCAGTACAGAGTAGATGAATCTCTGAAAGATTTGCGCCGCGTTACGCATTCTGAAATTCCTCCTAATTAACTCGAAGAGTCCGAAAGATGAGCATATTGTCGTTTTATTTTGGAGCTACAGGAATTTGATGGTATTCCTTGACTAAGTCCAAGGTCAAGAAAATACGGCAGTTTGCGTTAGAGTGCGCAAAATCGTGGATGAGTAGAATGGCGTATCGGCCTGAAACCGTCTCTGCATTTAGACGTCTGTAGTCGTCACCAAGTCTTCTTTTGCCATTGGGTTTAGTGACCATGTGAGGTGGCGAAGACCAACAACTACCTGAAGGTCTGCAAACACCCTGCCTAAGAAGTTCTTTAAACTCTTTGCGTGCAACTACAATGATAATGATACGTGATGATGGACGCACCTCAGAAAAGATCGGTGAGCCAGTACTGTTGATGTAATGCTGAACATCATGCTTAATGGGGTTGGAAAGACAACGCTCGGTAGTAATGTTGCGGTATTTTTGAAGAATTGCGCGAATATGTTCATCAGCAACGTCTGGGCAGACGATCCTTCCTGATGGCCTAAGGGAAGTTGTGGGGTCAATAAGGGACAGGAAATCTGTGTCTAAGATGGGAATGTTACTGTCCGCGATAAGGAAGCGCCAAGAAAACGCTCGTCGAAATCCCAAAATCACTTCTACCTGCCTTTAGCTATACGTGCGGATCAACGGAAAAGTGACTGCCTCGAATTTCAAATATTGCCGTATTAAATTATGATTGCCGGGATACGGGAAGAACCGACACTTCAGTGTCTGTATCGAACAGATTGCGCCGGCTCAAGAGGTCCAAGATTGTGAGGCCGTGGTTTGCTGCATTGCAAGTTGCAGTCGCCAGAACTCCCGGCGAGTCTCTTCTTTTTGGTCAGAAATTGCAAGGGCTGGTATATTTCTTAGTCTTTTCGCGGAACCTACGATGGTACTAGCATGCCCCGATACTTGCCGAAAGTGCCAACGACCCACAACTCGATCGGCCATTTCGGGAGGCTAACCTAGTCCTACTTCCCGAACGTAAAGAACCGACGGCCCTGCCACCTCAGAGACGGTAGTGTTAATGCTGGAACAATCTGCTGCATCTCAGCCACCTGGCTTGATGTACTGCGCGACGCATCGCCAACCTGATAAACATTGTCCGCAATCGCGGTTAACTGATGCGGACTCCGACTCCCCACATGCTAGGATGGTATGTATGCTCTCCGGGAGCCTCTGCAACTACAACGACGGTAACATCTCAGTGCCGACTTTGTCACCAGCCAACTGCATCATTTCACGCTACAGTTGGGTTTGCGCCCGGTCACCTAGATAGATCTTTGAGTAAATGGTTAATTTCGCTCGTGTCACTTGGTGACAGGCGCTTTATGTGCTGCTCTTTTAGTGTTTTATAAAAACAGTCCTCGAGAACGTCGGAGACAAGCTAAGTTGTCTCCCCAGCTAGCCCAACCAGTGCATATTTCAAGCGAATTGGATCAGTTATGACGCACGCCAAAGCGAATTGAATTTGAAACTGGAGGAACCACGCTGCCGACTTCTCGTGCACATTGTGGCATCAAAAACATGCAAGCAGAACGAGTTTTGTGTTCCTGTCAAAAATTGTTTTTCGATATCATAGCCTCTGCGATTCGTATTTGCGTCCGTTCGACACGCAAGCTGCTCCCTTCGCATCACTGTTTATTAGATGTTTACAGGATAAATTAATGCAGCGGCAAGTATGGATCTTTTTATTTATATTATTAGATATGCTGTGCTTCAATCTTCAAAACCAAACCAAACAAATCGAAAAAGTAACTAATGAAAAGGAAAAAACGGGTAAACTACGCATGACTTGAACTGTCAAGAAACTGATAATCGCCTTGTCAACAGAAAAGTTCGATTTTTCTAACTTTCCGTCGAACGAGCTAGCGAATAATGACTGACAATAATGACATTGTGTTGTTAGTCGAGACATGATTTCCGAATGGTTCGATAATAATGACATTTTGTTGTTAATCACGACATGATTTCCGAATGATTCGGATCTTTAAATTATACAACAAAAATGGGTTTTGTCTTGTTTATATTGAACCCGCCAATCCATCAATATTTCATCAGTCCCTTTTTGATGAATTGGCTTATAGCAAGGTGAGGTGAGCCAGACAATTGCGTGAAACGCACTTCATTTGACAGCTCGTGCGCGGTCACTGTGCATTGGTTATTAAGGACGATAATCGAATACCTCGAGTTGTCCTGCGTGGCTTAAGCGCTCGCGAGCCTCTGTCGTGAATGCCGTTACAAATCCTTTCTTATACGAAACAGGTCCGAGGGCATTCCGAGCGTTTAACAGCCATGGCCTGTTCAAAATGCTTTTAACGTACGCAATTAAATGCAGCAAGTAGTTTCGAGTTAAGATTCCGTTAAATTACTATCACCTCTATGTTTTCATTTCTCCCAAAACCACACAGCGCAGAATTTTCAACCAACACCTTTTTCAGCTGGTATGAAACCTATCAAATCGACCCTGATTCTGTACAACAAACAGAGTTGGGAACTAGCGAACTAATCATCATCATCAACGGTGCAACCCGCGGCATCCGGTCTAGGCCTGCCTTAGTAAGGAACTCCAGACATCCCGGTTTTGCGCCGAGGTCCACCAATTCGATATCCCTAAAAGCTGCCTGGCGTCCTGACCTACGCCATCGCTCCATCTCAGGCAGGGTATGCCCCGTCTTCTTTTTCTACCATAGATATTGCCCTTATAGACTTTCCGGGTGGGATCACCCTCATCCACACGGATTAAGTGACCCGCCCACCGTAACCTATTGAGCCGGATTTTATCCACAACCGGACGGTCATGGTATCGCTCATAGATTTCGTTGTTATTTAGGCTACGGAATCGTCCATCCTCATGTAGAGGGCCAAAAATTCTTCGGAAGATTTTTCTCTCGAACACGGCCAAGAGTTCGTAATTTTCCTTGCTAAGAACCCAGGTTCGCATGAGGATTGGCAAGATCATGGTCTTGTATAGTAAGAGCTTTGACCCTAGGATGAGACGAAGTGGCAAACTAATGCTATCGAGAAAGAATTGACGTCACCATAATGATCGTAGCTAAACGCGAGCGCAGATGCAAGATTATAAGAGGCATGCGAGGTTAGAGTGCGTCTATCGAAACGCACTGTCGCGGGATGAATGTCAGCCCAGTTTAGGAATTGAAATATTCTTGTGTGTGGTGGCTGTCAAGTTGACATAAGTGGTTTGTTTGCCGGGTGATTAGAGACTATGTCTGCTACATTTAAAATAGCGAAGAAAAAATATACCCAAAGCGATTTGCGACGTCTTTTAAATGAGCAGAAAAACAAAATTAAAAATTCGATTGAAGAGAGAATAGACTCTCCTCTAGCGAAATATCCTTTTCAATCACAGCTTGTCTTTATTTTCTATCCCTTGTTTAATACAGTACAATCCCGGATGATTCGTATCGTCAAAGGCCTGGTGGTTTGGTGTGAATTGTCGAGAGTAGAAAATAAAGAAAATTAACGCTGGCTACCGGCAAATTTGTACGAATGTGGAGAAAATACGAATTATCGGGTGCCACTGCATTTGCATTGCTTACTGCTTTTCCTTAACCTTTTCCTACGTATAACGATGTAGGTCAGTTAACTTGTATCTTATGCAAGTCGATTGTCCGAACTGCGTCTATTTGGAAAGTGCATGTCAATTCCAAACAACACAAGGAGAACGTCGCGTCAGCAATACAGGTAAAAGGACATTCGGAAATAAGTTTTAAACGGCCGGCGAATACACCACTTCCACCAAGTTGTCAGAAGAAACGGTTGAAAATAGCAAGCTCGAGCGAGGAAACTGTGTTGCAACTAAATAAACGACAAACATTTCTGGATTCTACCGACGCGAATGGCTTTTTCGAAATATCTGTAGGACAAAAGTTGAAAGGTGTAAGTCGTTTAGAAAGAATTAGTCAGACTGACAACGATTCGGCATTTAATATTGGAAAAGATGAAAAAATACCAGAGGGATTTTTCGATGACCCCGTTAAGGATGCCAGAGTTCGTAATCAAGAATATAAGGATACTCAGGATGAAGAGTGGGAGAAATTTCAACGCGAAATAAGGGAGGAATCAACATTATCGAATGCAATAATCGCAGAAGAGCAGGATGAAGCGACGGCGGAGCGTCAGATTAAAGAGATTGACGAGCAAATTCGTAAGTGGTCACGGGTCCTTGATTTGGAAAAGCGGAAAGATATTGCGACAAAGCTCAAAACTGAATCATTAGACAAAATAAAGGCAATGGAAAGTGAACATGATAGTGATGATGGAGGCGATTATGATATCGATGAATTTTTCGATTGGCGTGCAAAAAGATCTGATCGGAGAAAGTGAATTTAAAATAATTTGAGTCTTTCCCATATATTCCCCCAAAGATATATACAGATGTTTGTTTCATGGTGCAGATATGAAAATGTATAAACCGACGATATATGTTTATGTAAAAATTTATGAACAAGATTCGAAGACTTGTAGACGATAATAACTGTGGATATAAATTTCTCGTGATGTATATCCTAGCCACGAGTTCGCAATCTTCTATTTGTTTACTATTTATTGCATATATTTTCCTATCTTTTAAACATTAAAATAAAAGTTGTCGCCTTGATGGATTACAATTCAATAATATATCCTTATTCAGTGAAGAAATATAGCGTTATTGATGTAGAGAAATTTGCGACATGAAGTTGAAATACGACAACACAGCTCGGTTTGATCTCTTGTCGGGTGTTGCTTAACAATGTAATTTGGCCCGTAGCACTTGAACCACAACAAATTGAAATAATGCATGACTTTTTTGATTAGAAATACGTTTATTACAACAACGAGTTTAAAATTTGTAAGTCGCACAATATCAAAACAATCGATTGAATAAGGGTCGTATAAAATTTGCTTATTTTTAACAACTCAAAATCAGTAAACCGGTGAAATTTATTTAACATGCTTCTTTCTACTTTTAACCAGTTGACCTCCTTGTTGTAAAGACAATGTAGATTCCTCGATGGTCTTTAGCTGATGTCGAAGTTCTTCCAGATCATGACTTGTTAGGATTAATGACTTGATCGTCACATTCATTTTGTTG
The DNA here is from genome assembly GCF_905115235.1 of Hermetia illucens. Classification (NCBI taxonomy): domain Eukaryota; kingdom Metazoa; phylum Arthropoda; class Insecta; order Diptera; family Stratiomyidae; genus Hermetia; species Hermetia illucens. The sequence goes on along the minus strand of NC_051851.1, from coordinate 108,678,827 downwards.
GTATACTGCTTGGTCCAAACCAATGACAACCTTGTGATATTACTTGACGAGTGCAACAAGACTTCTTGATGAGCGTATTTATAGTGACTTGAACATTTTTTAGAGTAGTGTGGCGCGGCAGGATTCGCAGCATTCGAAATTTATTTCGAATGTTGCGAGTGCGAGCGAATAGATGGCGCGGATCTATCCACTTTGCGTAGCACGCCACGGGAGTGGAAGATCGCAGAAAAGTGTGCCATGAGTTGTTGTCTAAAACGTAGTAGACACACAATAAAAAATTAATCTAATGCAGTAATTATGTTTTTCGTAAATGTCTCTGATTTGTAATATTAAGTTCGAATATATGAATAAATACTGAAGTCCTTTGAATTAAAAATAGGAAAACGGAAGTTGAGTCCGCCGACTAAGATTAGGTCAAATAACATGTATAACTAATTTAATAATAAATGTTAACTTAAATATTATAATAAATATAAGTAATGTTAAATACTTAATTGGTGACCCCGATATTTAAAAAACGACAAATTATCCGCCATCGCCGCCATTGGTGAAGCTCTATTGACGACAAAATTCGTCCGAGCAACACGGCAGAAATAGAACTTCCAAACACCGAGAAATCTATCAAAAACATCAGTAGACCGTACGGCAAGTGATTTTCACGCGTTCGCATCTACAGTTGAGTGTGGAGTGCCGTTGTAAACATCACGAAAACGTGTCGCATCTCCACATCCCGAGTCGGAGCAGAGGCAAGAAAAAACGCGAGAAAACCTTCTCTACACAGTGTACTGCGCGACACACGTCGGACCCTCTCCAGAAGTAGATTTTCACGCGACTTCCCGTACGCACGCCCTCTTGCACAACACCTTTCACGCACCGGACTAGTCATCATTGTCACAACGATCAACAACAGCAGCAAACGGCTGTCCCCGTCGCCGCCACCGCTGCCGTCCCCAGTCGCCGCAACCACCACCGCTGCCATCACAGACGCAGCAGCTGTCACCGGTGCTGCCACAGACGCAGCAGCTGCCACCGCTGTCGCTACAGACGCCATCAACGCAGCCCCAGCCACCATGTCCAACCCCAAATACAAATTTCGGGAGTTGCCCATCTTCGGCTCAAACCTCTCGCTCTGCTGCGAAGACTCGGAAAAGGGACCTCGGCCATACATTCCGGCCACATTTCGCAAGGAAGTGTTCCACGCAGTTCACGACTTGGCGCACCCCGGCATCAGGACAACAAACCGGTTAGTCACCGGAAAATACTTCTGGCCCTCCATGAACAAGGATGTCAATTCCTGGGCCAGAGAGTGCATCGCATGCCAAAAGTGTAAAGTCTCCAGACATGTAAGGAAAGAAGTGGGCTCATTCCCCCGCACTACCAAGCGTTTCCACACCATACACCTCGACATAATAGGGCCTTTGCGAGACTCGCACGGTTATAAGTATTGCCTCACAATCATCGACAGGTTCACGCGGTGGCCTGAGGCAATACCTCTGAAAGACATTACGGCGCAATCATGTGCTGAAGCCCTCGGTCGAGAGTGGATACCTCGCTTTGGCGTCCCTGCAGTGGTCATCACTGACCAGGGAATGCAATTTGAGTCCACCCTTTTCTCCGAGTTAGGCAAACTCCTTGGTTTTAAACGCCAGCGGACTACGGCATACCACCCACAATCCAATGGGATGCTGGAACGTTGGCACCGGACTCTGAAAGCCGCCATTATGGCACGCGACGACCCGTCCTGGACGCAAGTCTTGCCTCTCGTCCTACTCGGCCTTCGTACAACCCGCCGAGAGGAATTTGCTGCCAGCCCCGCGGAGCTGGTTTACGGGGAGAACCCAAGACTCCCAAGCGATCCGGTCTTCGACAAGAGATCGGGTCTCACGGAGTCGGGGTTGGTGCGTCTGCTGAGGGACAATCTCCGACGCATCAAGGCGCCACCACCCACTCGACACTCGTCCATACCTGCCAGTTCGCCCAAGGAGCTGGACACTTGCACGCACGTGCTGATCAGGACGGATGCCGTCCGGAAGCCGCTGCAGCCTCCATATGAGGGCCCGTACCGCGTTCTCGAGCGGGGAGAACATTTCTTCCAGCTCGAGATCGGTGGTCACAAAAAGGCAGTCTCTTTGTCCAGGCTGAAACCCGCGTGCGCCCCGAAGCAACGTCGTGTCCGCTTTGTGGATTAACGGCGAACGAAGTTCGGGGATCAGTCGCCGAAACCCCTAGGTTTCATCTGGGGGCGGAGTGATGTGGCGCGGCAGGATTCGCAGCATTCGAAATTTATTTCGAATGTTGCGAGTGCGAGCGAATAGATGGCGCGGATCTATCCACTTTGCGTAGCACGCCACGGGAGTGGAAGATCGCAGAAAAGTGTGCCATGAGTTGTTGTCTAAAACGTAGTAGACACACAATAAAAAATTAATCTAATGCAGTAATTATGTTTTTCGTAAATGTCTCTGATTTGTAATATTAAGTTCGAATATATGAATAAATACTGAAGTCCTTTGAATTAAAAATAGGAAAACGGAAGTTGAGTCCGCCGACTAAGATTAGGTCAAATAACATGTATAACTAATTTAATAATAAATGTTAACTTAAATATTATAATAAATATAAGTAATGTTAAATACTTAAGTAGAATCGGGATGTAATTATATTACCCCACTATTTTCGAACTCAATTATGGCTGATTCTTCATTGCTCGCGGCTTCAAGGCGCATGGATGTTACTGTAGCATAGATCCACTGGTTGGGGTGTTTCAGCTGGTGCCATTTGCTTTCATCCCGTAACTTGATCCACGTTGTTGAATAAGCCAAGTAGGTAAGTTTTTATACAGTCATTCATTATCGCTTAGGACGAAGCACGCATCTAGTTGAGGTTGCTCTACAGATAGAAATTCATCAGGGTAGATGGCCTTATTAGCATATATGTTGTAGATATCTTAATTTCTGACAATGGTTCTTTTATTCTCTGGAATCTGCTAGCAGTAGTTCGATAGAAAAGATAACATGGTACTCTGCCACCATTTACCCGACTGAGTTTGCCGAATTCCAACATATTATTCCTATCAATTGGCAATTGTAGATTTGGGCAAAAGGTGAGCCCAATAAGAGTGGGGTTAATTTTCCATGATGATTATCTATTAGTACTCCCATGACAAAAATTATAAGAATGCCAACCGGGATGCAAAGAAAGCATTTGCTGGCACCCGAGCGGATCATTACAAAAATCTACGATAAACTGGACACTCGCGATGGCGAAAGTAATCTGTATCGACTTGCTAAAAGCCGTAACGAACGTACACAGGATATCGAACACTTCTGTTGCGTCAATGACAAGAACGGCACTTTCCTTACCAATCATCGAGCCGCAACGGGTGGATGGCGAGAAAACTTCGAGCAGATTTCAACTGAAGAAATTGCTCATCCTCCACTTCCACAATCATTGCCGATATTTGGACCAGGTCCACCTGTCAGCGCAACGGAAGTCGAGAAGGCAATAAAACGAATGAAATCGGGGAAAGCCACACCATCTGGCGACATCATATCTGCACTCTGGAAAGCGAAGAGCTGAGACCCAACACTGTGGCTCAGCGAGTTCTTTAATTGAGTTATTCAGGAAGGAAGAACATCTGACTGGCAAGAAAGTACCACTGTTGGAATAATTAAAAAGAAAAGTAGTCCAGCAGAATGTTCAAATTACCTTCCGATCCGGTTACTTTCACATAACATGAAGATCTTTGAACGCATTCTTCACAACCGTATTCGCAAAAGCGTTGAAATAACCGTGAATCAAGTCGGGTGTGTTAAAAACTGCGGAACTACTAGAGCAATACAGGCTGCGCTGTTACTCATGGAGAAACACCGTGAGAAGCATCGCCCTCTTTACATTGCATTTCTGGATCTAGAGAAAGCGTTTGATCGTGTGTCACACGAATTCATCTAGTATGCTTTACGACAACACTTACACAATGGAGAACTGCGTTATGAAATTCCTTCATGCATTAAGGCAACCTGGATGAAGTGGCGTTCTACAACTGGTGTTTTTTGTGATCGATGTATTAACAAACGTCTCAAAGCTAAAATTTACCACAATGTCGTTCGTCCTGACCCCTTTATGGTTCTGAGTCTTTGCCAACTATAAAAGACAATGCGCGGCGTCTTGCGGTGATGGAGACGAAGATGTTGCGTTGGACTTGCGGACTGACACGTTTTGATCACATCCGAATTGAGGATATCTGCGATCGTTATGGGGTTGCACCGATCGTGGAAAAATTGCGAGGGAAGCATTTTTGATGGGATGGTCACGCAATTCGGGCTAACGATAATTCACTTGTCAAGATTAGCCTGAACAACGAAGTCGATGGTAAACGACCAAAAAACAAGCCGAAACAACGGTGGCTCGATACGCTGGATGGGGATTTAAAAGCCTCGAGATTGGATCCAGAGTAGGCAATCGATAGAGGCAAGTGGCGAAACCGATCACGACGAGCAGACCCCGCTTGTGATCAAGACAAAGGCTGAAGATGAGAAGTGCGAGGGGCCGAAAATTATCATTTCTTTAGCGGATCCAGTCTCAGAAACTACCCAACCGAAAAATCTGAAAAAAATCAAGAATGCTACTACATGGTGTCTAGGCTCCGAAATACCCTCCGTTACAATATCTTTTCAAATAACGTCAATAATGGTATGTAATTATAATTTTTAGTAATTGACTGAAAACCCCTTACGTTCATCCTAGAATCATGAAATCAATGTATGCCATAGTATAGAGCATGATCCTGCCGAGTTTGATAGAAATCGCACTATTTCTAACAAAGTTATAACTCGTCAAAGTTGCCGTTCAAGTGCAAATTTAAGGCTTATCACGCGAAAGTAGATATTCTCACATAATATATGCATATATTGCGTGCTAGGTTCTAATGGGATAAATGCACACTCAAATGGCTTTGTAAAAGGAATACACAAAACCTTTAATACCTGAAACGTCCGGCTTCCGGTTTCTTAACTTATTCAGATTATCAATGGTTTTCAACATTGTAGATGCATAGTTAGAGTCGGGAACTCTAAAAAGAGTATTGGCAACATTTCCGACGATATCAATGACACTTTTTGTAACTCGAATATTTGTTGCCAATTTGAAGCTCGGTTCTAAATTTCCCTCTATGCAATCAAAATAGACATAACATATCTTTACAGAGATTGTCACAAAGTTTTTGTAGCGTTAATGCTCCTACCTTTAAAAGATTTATTTCGGCTTCGTACGGTCACGACTCTTGCAGTGCTGATTTTTCAAAATAGATTCCTGGTTTGTTGCTGAATTGCGTGGCGTTGACTTTATTGCACAGGACAACTGGCAACAACAAAACTGCCAGGATGGTAAGTAACACTCCTGATTGTAGTCGTGATCTTTTTTTCAGGGAGTTGAATCTGCTTGTGATTCGGGAACCCTTAGTTGACTCAATATAATGCCAAACAGGAACAATGCTTTAGTTGAAAGAATGTTGCTGGACTCAAGTTGTTTTTTCGCTATTTTGTTTCCAAGCATTAGCATTGGACACTGCAAAGTTAAAGTTGTTTTCATTTTCTAGAAACAATGACACTTATCGACAGATAGGGCGCGTGAATACACCTTTTGTGCGCTTACATAAAACCCTCACCACCCCATCGTCTCCGCTGTACATCTTGATTATCCTGCCTAACGGTCCCTGCAACATCAAGAGAATTCAGTGACTATAGTTTAAAGTGTCCCGTAAGTCAGTGACGCCGTGAATACATTGTTTATGTCTGTATGTCTACCACATCCGATTTACTGGAGGATGTGTTTTCGGCTCGGTTATTTGCGGTTAGCCCCCTTGTGGGAGTTTCATGGTCATTGTGGTTATGCCTACATCGCGGGCAGAGCTCCTTGGAACTCATGCGTGGAGTTGTGCGGTTCAACCCGGTACCGCGCCCCTTAGTTGTGGCAGAGGTGTTAGATAGGCCTTGCATCCACTGGTATGAATGCTGAGCCTGCACTTAATATAAACCAGCACCGCTGTGCCAGTCATGGTTGGGCTATGATTGTGGTCCCCAAATCAATCGGTGTCCGAAGAGGACCGCGCGATTATGGGAACATCGAACTCAGGTTAAACACCCAGGACTTTCATGTCGGTAAGTGAGTCAGCAAAGCGGAATCATTTACCGACGGAGGTCACCTTAGGCAACTGCTCCCTGAGTCAACTGCTGCGTGAGGTGAACCAATTGGGCTGGGATAAGGTCGAGGTGGAGCGACTCCCAGGGAGCACCCAAGCTATCTTGGCTAATGCGGACTCCGCATCTTTGAAGGTGTTAGCGAACATCGCGTACAAAATTCACGAGGTGCATGTGCGCCGTTGCTAAAAAAAGAATTCGACACACTTTTAAAACAGGGTATTTGCAGCCTATCAAATAACTGTTGCTCTTCTCCACTAGACATGGTCCCAAACTTTAATGGCGAATGGAGACCATGTGGCGATTATAGACATCTGAATGCCTTAACCAAGCCGTACCATCAAATCCTTATAGCTCCAGAAGACATTCCGAATTCCGACGGCAATATGCACACCCTTCGGATTCTTTGAGTTCACACCGATGCCCTTTAGTCTGTACAATGCGGCGCAAACAAGGTTCATCGACTTGGTCTTGCGAAATCTTAACTTTTGTTTCGTGTTGGATGATGTTCTCGTCGCCTCTAGAACATCTCGAGTGCATTTTGCAACATCTCCTTAGACCACACGTTTTCCCCTAAGGTAATCCACCCGAATCCAGACAAGGTTCAAACCATTGCAGCCTTCCCATAACCTAAAACATTCCCTGGATCTACAAAGCATTTTCACACGATCCTCATCGACATCATTGGCCCCTTGCGAAATTCGCATGGGTTCAAGTATTTGCTCCCAATCATCGATAGGTTGACGCGGGGACCTAAAGCAATACCTTTGTCCCACATTTCCGCACAATCTTGTGTCGAGGCCCTTTGTCGGGAATGGATCCCACACTTTGGAATTCCAGCCGAAGTCATTACTGAGCAGGGAATGCAGTTCGAGTCTACGAGTTAGGCATACTCCTGGGTTTCAAACGCCATCGGGCGACTGCATACTGTTTAGAATATAATCAGAATAAGTCTTTTTAAGAAATATAACACATACTTTATCTAGAGTATAATATTAACTCGCAATAATTGCATGCAAGGTATTAGTTTCGATTGTCAACAACGATGGTAAAGAACTAGCGTTAAAAATGTATTGAACAAAATCAGCTAAAAATACATTGCATGAGAAATTGGTTGACATAGCGTTTTTTTTTTTTTTGTAATATTCGTACCTACGGTTTTTTAGTCTACTAAGAATTTTATCTGTAAGCAAAAATTGTGTATATAATAAGTGTTCAAATGCAATAAAATTTCAATATGGTTCAAGCACACAAGCCTTTAATTTGTTTAAAGCTTAGGTGAGACTGCCTAAGCACTTGGCCATATTCAGTTTGATTTTTTTTAGAAAAGTCAACATTTTCTGCTCCGTCGAGCCGGATACTGAACGAGTTGGAGCAATTGTTCTCTACCGCAATCTTTGCGCTCAATATTTTCCACCGTGTAAATTGAACAAATCAATTTGGTGCAAAAGAGTGGCAAGACTCCGGTGCTAGAGAGCTTAAAAGTACCCATCCGTCAGTATCCTTGTAGATCCGTGACGTCACAAGATGACCAAGGAGGTGATCTTAGTACAGCGGGATAATTTCGCCAGTCTGAACAGACTGAGCCGAAATCATTTGAAGGACAGCAAGGAGAGGCATTCCCTTGGCTATTTCCAAGCCAGAACAAAACGTCTGGAGGAACTGTGGCAGGCTTGCCAGGAACGACATAGAGCAGTCCTGGATGACCTTTCAGGAGATTCCAGTAAACAGAAGTCCTACTTGGAAGAGTATGAGAGCGCCGAAGAAACGTATTTGGATTTGCTTACTCGTTTTAGGTCGGGCTTGGCGGCATACCAGCCAATCACGCAACATATGAACAGCAGCGGTTCAGCCGCGACGAACCGGGTGCAATTGGAAAGATTGACTATCCCGAAGTTTGATGGGGAAATACAGTCAGTGGCGCATGTTCAATGACATGTTCAATTCGTTAATTCACTGCAACGAGACGCTGTCTGCGGTTGAAAAGATGCAGTACTTGAAAACTCATGTTCAAGGTGATGCTGCAAGAGTCATTCAACATCTGGATGTGAACAACGAAAATTACGAGGCAGCAAGGCACATGCTGCGAGAACGGTATGACAACAAGCGAGCCATGTCATGGAATTACTTGCACAAGTTCCACAACTTGCTAATGGCAAAGGAAGATTCTGATTCCTCTATCAAACGAGTAATGGACGCCACCGCAGAGTTCATCGCTAATATGAATAGCATCGGCGTCAACACTGAGCATTGGGACTTATTGGTCAACAAGCGAGCCATGGCATGGAATTACTTGCACAAGTTCCACAACTTGCCAATGGCAAAGGAAGATTCTGATTCCTCTATCAAACGAGTAATGGACGCCACCGCAGAGTTCATCGCTAATATGAATAGCATCGGCGTCAACACTGAGCATTGGGACTTATTGGTCATTTTCGAAACAACTCAGAAATTGGACCAACAATCTCGACGATTATGGGAGGCATCACTGGGTGCTAACGCAGAGTTAACCACCTTGAAATTGTTTTTGGAGTTCCTGACGAGTCGGTTCAGGGCACTCGAGGCGTTGAACATTCCTCGGAAAACTTCTAAGGTTGACTCACTGACGACTACAACGACAAAGGCATGCAGCATTTGCACCAAGGACCACTACATGAATCAGTGCGACAAGTTCAGAGAGATGGACGAGCAACAACGGAAAAATGAAGCAAGAAAACAAAACTTGTGCTTTAACTGCTTGAGGAAGGCACATGGCGTCAACCAATGCAACTCGAGTGGCAGGTGCCGGACATGTTCGAAGAAGCACCATTCGTTACTACATAACAGTGAAATCACAAGCATTTCAAAAAAATTGACAGTCGATTCTAAACCGTTCATCCCGACTACCAAAGCGTTGTTGGCTGGGGATGGAACGCTGGATCAAACAGTAATACTCGGAACCGCTCGAGTTGATGTACAGAGTGTTTCGGGCGAATTTGTGACTTTGAGAGCTTTAATAGATTCTGGGTCGCAAAGGAGTTTCATCACGGAATCAGCGGTTCAATTGCTTGGTCTACGAAGGCGATTCTCAAAGATACATATATGCGGAGTCGGAGCAGGTACAAGACTGCAGAGCAGAAGCAGTGTGGAGTTAGTGATCAAGGAAAAGTATGGAGGCTTCACAACCAATGTGTCAACTTTAGTACTACCGACCATAACGAACTTGCATTCGTCAACCGAAACCCAGTCAAGCTGCCAGCGGGACTATCAATCAAAAAATTAGCTGATCCCCAATACGGAACTCCAGGGCGAATCGACATTCTGCTTGGAGCAGACATCTACAACGAGATCGTGTTAGCAGAGTTCAAAAGGGGACCTCCTTGTGCAGTGAATACCAGATTTGGCTGGATTTTACTCGGTCCGATTGCTGCTCGAAACAATCAAGAGGGAATATTGACATTTATCGCTACTGAAGACAGCACGGATAGGCTGGTCAAGAGGTTTTGGGAAATCAACGAGATACCGAGCGAACAGCCGGTAACAAGGGACGAGCAGGCAGCTATGGAATCGTATCAGCAGACCACCAGGAGGGACGAGTCTGGCAGATACATTGTTCGGCTCCCGTTTAAGCAATTGGAAAAACGATTGAACAACGACGATGACTTAAGGAATCAATATGTAGCATTCATGGAGGAATACCTTGAGCTAGGCCATATGGTGGAAGTGCCAATCGCAGATAAGTTTACAAAACAGACATATTACTTGCCTCATCATGCCGTACGCAAGGATGGCAGTACCACCACAAAGCTTCGAGTCGTTTTCAATGCGTCTCAAGCAACACCAACAGGCAAGTCACTCAACGATATCTTGCTCGTCGGTCCCAACATTCAGAATAGCATCACTCATGTATTGATGAGATGGAGAACGCATCGATACGTGATAGCAGCTGACATAGAAAAGATGTACCGACAGATAAGTATACATCCTCAGGATCAGGACTATCAACGAATCCTGTGGCGAAGTCATCCATCCGAACTGATTAAACATTTTAAGTTAACAACAGTTACATATGGCGCGGCCAGCGCCCCGTACTTGGCGATGCGCACTTTGCATCAGCTATCGGATGACGAAAGGATGCACTATCCAAAAGCGTGTCGAGCCATTAAAGAAGACTTTTATGTGGATGATGTCCTAACAGGCGGAGATACAATCAAGGAAGCGCAAACCTTACAGCAAGACCTTATCAAAGTGCTACAAAAGGGAGGGTTTAAATTAAGGAAATGGGCAGCAAATCACGATAGTCTGTTGGAGTCAATTCCTGTTTCCGATAGAGAAGCGAACCGACCGTTAAGCATCGACAAGGAAGATCACATCAAGACGCTAGGACTACGATGGCATCCAGCAAGGGATTGCTTCTTCTTCAAGGTTACCTTAGAGGAGATCACAGGTACTGTGCTCACGAAACGACAATTGCTTTCTGAGGTAGCCAAATTATTCGATCCAATGGGATGGTTGCAGCCATGTATTGTCGTAGGGAAAATAATGATGCAGCAGTTGTGGTTACAACACAGAACCTGGAATGAACCAATCACAGAAGAACTTGATGCGAAATGGCGAAACTTCCGTTCACAGTTGCCGGTTCTCCAGGAAATTACTATTCCAAGGTGGCTACACTGTAGTGATACTGTAACTATTCAAGTCCATGGATTTTGTGACGCCTCAGAAGCAGCATATGTGGCAGTCATCTATGTACGCATTGAGGACCGTGACGGTTCCACAACTGTTCAACTCATAACGTCGAAGTCCAAAGTCGCACCGTTAAAGGTCCAATCGATTCCACGGTTGGAGCTGTGCAGCGCTGCGCTCTTGTGCGACCTGATGTCAACTACGTTAGAAGCCCATGGTTGGAAGGATGTCATTCCCTATTATTGGACAGATTCGATGATCGTACTACAATGGCTCCAAAGTCCAGCAGCTAAATGGAAAGTGTTTATCGCCAATAGAGTCAGCCACATTCATTCCTCCTCCGATTCCAAACAATGGCGACATATAAATAGCAAAGCAAACCCGGCAGATGTCGCATCCCGTGGAATTTTCCCTAACTTTTTAAAAAATCATGTACAGTGGAGGAACGGCCCGGACTGGTTAAAGGAACATCAAGACAAATGGCCGAAATTCAGATTCATATGCAACAAAGCAGTCACCAATTTAGAAGTACGACAAAAGGCAGCATGTTTCAGAACTATTAAGGCAGAAGAAAAGGAGAATTTAACGCAACGATTCTCATCATTCACGAAACTCGTAAGAGTCATCGCTTACTGCAGAAGATGGAGGTCTAACTCTCACAACCCATTTTTAAAGTCAGATGAGCTCCGACAAGCGGAAACCGCTCTCATTAGGATGATTCAGCGAGAGGCATTTGCAGATGATATCAGTCTACTCAACACCAACAAACCCTTGGCCAAGACTAGTTCGCTGATTAGGTTAACACCGTTCCTCGATTCAGACCAGATCTTGCGGGTATGTGGAAGGATACAGCAGAGTGCTGCAAATTTCGATACAAAACACCCTATACTACTACCCCGAGGACATATGGCTAATCTGATCATAAAACATTACCATCATGTAATGCTGCATGGTCCCGCTCAGCTAGTACACTCGACGATTCGTACGAAGTACTGGATCATTGACGGGCTCACGGCCGTGAAACAATTCGGGAGGAAATGTACCCATTGTTTCAGAATGAACGCCAAACCGAGTCAACAACTGATGGGAATACTGTCTCAGGAACGAGTACGGCCAGGAAAACCTTTTGCTCGGACAGGAATTGATTACGCTGGGCCAATCACAATTAAATGGAGTAACGGTAGAGGGACCAAGACCACCAAAGCATACATAGTTGTGTTCGTATGTCTATCTACAAAGGCTGTACATCTTGAGCTCGCTAGCGATCTAACAGCGAAAACATGCATTGCAGCAATCAGACGGTTCATTGCAACGAGAGGTATGTGTCACACCTTGATAAGCGACAACGGCACCAATTTTGTAGGGGCTGACAAACTGTTGCGTGAGACGGCACGAAAGATGATTGAGGAAGCACAAGGAAAATTAGCTGTAAACAACATCAACTGGAAGTTTATTCCACCGGGAAGTCCTCACTTTGGAGGGATCTGGGAGGCAGCAGTCAAAAGTATGAAGCGCCATTTGATCAAAACCATCGGTGCGCACTTGTTAAATGTGGAAGAAATGTTCACGCAGCTAGCACAGATCGAAGCATGTATGAACTCGAGGCCCTTGACACCATTGAGCACTGATCCACATGACCTTACCGCTTTGACTCCTGGACACTTCTTGACGGGGGAACATCTGTTTGAACTGCCGGATGGAAATACAGAAGACAATGTTACAAAAAAGTGGCAACTAGTGCAAAGGCTCAAACAACAGTTCTGGCATCGATGGAGTTTGGAGTATTTGACACAGTTGCAGCAACGAGCAAAGTGGTTTAGTGAGAATCGAAAAATAAACGTGGATGATCTAGTCCTCATTAAATGCGAAAATCAACCGTCTGGCCGATGGCCTCTAGGAAGAATTGTGGCAGTTTATCCTGGAAATGATGGACTAACTAGAGTAGTCACGCTGAAGACCGAAAATAACATAATCAAACGACCTATTTTGAAGATTTGTCCTTTGCCAAACAACGGGGAACGTACAGTAGAGCCAACGATAGCTGACATTGGTATCCACCCAAATCGGCAGAAAAGGAAACAAGAATCCCGGTCTGGGGGAAAGACATCAAAAATGTCCAAACTGATGATAAATTTAATCGCTTTATTGGTTTGTGTCACAGGGGCAAAACGCAACTATACCATCAAGCACCCTGAATCAGGGATATATGTCGAGCATTTGGGTCAGGTTCGACTAATAAAGGGACAATTCGGGTTAGACGTCAATATCTCTAGTGAAGAGATCATGTCTGACCTAGAGCACACTCGACAGATATATCAGAATATGTCCAATATCTGTAAAGAAGGCCTACGATTACACCCAGATATACGGTGTGCGGAGCTTGTGACTCAACTTGAACATGAAGTCAACATAACAATGGACGCTATCAGTCCATGGGTTACAGTGAGGAATCAACGCGGTCTCCTAGGAAATCTACTGCAAGGAATCTTCGGAGTGAACGACGAAGTCTACGCAGACATCGACAAACTGGATGAAAATCAAAGGCAGGTCATCAAGACTTTGGAACACCATGGCAACCTGTTGTTAAGCACTACCGCACTTGTGAAAGAGACACGGCAAGCTCTTATCACTAAATTACACCTCGTCGCTAGGAAAGTAGATCACGCCTATAAGACAATGGCAGAAATGGCCACCTGGTACACCAATCACAACAGAATCAATATTCAACTCTTGGCAGCGTATCAGGCAGCATTCACTTGGCTGGAGCACACTCAGAAGCATTATGAAGCGATTTACAAAATTAAATCAGGAACAGGAAGCTTTTCGGAAATACTACCAGCATTAACCATAGTGACCACCCTCTCTCGGATGCAAGAAAAGCTAGGAGGTGAACTGATCATAGTTTCACAAGAAGTAGGCAAACCTGGCATTTCTACCCAGGGAAACAGAATTACGTTTTCCGGCTGGTTCCACATCGTTGAACGAAAGATGACGATGACCACCCGAATTGCATCTTGGACGAGATCTACAACAGATTCAACAAGACACCATGCCCGCAGCACATCATTCATGAGAAGAACATGTTGTGGAAACAGTTAATACGACCCAACACTTGGCTATTTCTTGCTTCCACCACGAATCCTGTCGTCCTCATTTGCAAGGGACAAAGACAAGACCTACAACTCGAAGGCGTAGGCATCTTAGAAATGGACCCAAGTTGCAGTCTGAAGAGTTCTACAGTTATTCTTCGAACCACTCCCACCGATATCAACAACGCCATGGTCCAGTACACCTACGTGAAACCCGTCATCATCCAACGACTTGACACAATCAACACGACAGTTGTGTACGTACCATCAAAGACAATTCTCGAACGAGACGACAACTTCATTGAGGAGACTCAACATCAAGAAGCCCAACTTCGAGCCGATATGAAGACTACTACTTGGCACCATCTTAGGCATCAGACCATCGTATTAGGGTCCGGGCTCGGTTTCGGGTTCCTGATTACCAGCATCATCATCACGGCGCTCCTTTGCAAATTCTGCAAGTCACAAAGCTTTCAGTCAACTTCATCACCCAGAACATCTCCAGAATCCACGGTCCAGTTTTACGACCACGATAAATAGAAGAACCAGTGGTTCTTGGCTGGGCAGAATGTTTAGAATATAATCAGAATAAGTCTTTTTATGAAATATAACACATACTTTATCTAGAGTATAATATTAACTCGCAATAATTGCATGCAAGGTATTAGTTTCGATTGTCAACAATGATGGTAAAGAACTAGCGTTAAAAATGTATTGAACAAAATCAGCTAAAAATACATTGCATGAGAAATTGGTTGACATAGCGTTTTTTTTTTGTAATATTCGTACCTACGGTTTTTTAGTCTACTAAGAATTTTATCTGTAAGCAAAAATTGTGTATATAATAAGTGTTCAAATGCAATAAAATTTCAATATGGTTCAAGCACACAAGCCTTTAATTTGTTTAAAGCTTAGGTGAGACTGCCTAAGCACTTGGCCATATTCAGTTTGATTTTTTTTAGAAAAGTCAACATACATACAAAAGTCAGCATACAATCCGCAATCCAATGGGATTCTGGAACGCTGGCATCGGACACTAAAGGCCGCTTTAATGGCACAAGATGAGTCCTGTCTACGTACAGTCCATCGTGAAGAGTTTGCCGCCAACTCCGCCGAGCTAATATACGGAGAGAATTGAGACTCACCCGCGATCCTCTGATCGATGCCAGGTCAACCCTTTCCACTACTGGGCTTTTGCGCTTGCTCCAGGACACCGTGGCCAAATTAAATTCATCCCCACCATTTTATCATTCTTCGGCGGAGGCCTCGATGTCTGCACACACATCTTGGCTCGTGTGGATGCTTCCCGGAAGTTCTTGCAACCACCATATGAGGGCTCATATGAAAGGTTAAACAGTGGGGAGTACTTCCTTAGGATTGATGTAGACGGCAGGCCCAAGAACGTCTCAGTGTCCAGATTAGCCAGCCTTTTGCCTCCAGAGCTGAGGTTTCGGGGAAGTCTCGCGTGAGATTCCAGGAGTCGTGTTTTGTCGCAGAAACTCAGTATCAGCTGGGGGTGGAATAGTGTGGAGCCACTTAGTGGAGATTCATCTGAGTTGCACACCAAAGTAGCCCAACTCACCACGACTCGAGACTCACCTCACCCCGCCGGAGTAATTCAGAACTATTAAAAATTAGTCTTCGAGTTTTTTGTTGTGCGTTTTCCAGCCATGCTCGACAAAATTTCACCATCTATAATAATTACTTCCGTAGTTAATTTAACATTGTAATTATGAGAATCTACAATAACTACTTCCGAATTTAATTTAGTATTATAATTATGGGTACACGATTTATTTCACGAAAGGTTTGAATGGAGTATAATTCAGTCAATAGAATGATGAAATGATCTGTAAAACTCATAACATCATCATCATCATCAACGGCGCAACAATCGGTATCAGGTCTAGGCCTACCTTAATAAGGAACTCCAGACATCCCGGTTTTGCGCCGAGGTCCACCAACTCGATATCCCTAAAAGCTGTCTGGCGTCCTGACCTACTCCATCGCTCCATCTTAGGCAGGGTCTCTCTCGTCTTCTTTTTCTACCATAGATATTGCCCTTATAGACTTTCCGGGTGGGATCATCCTCATTCATACGGATTAAGTGACCCGCCCACCGTACCCTATTGAGCTGGATTTTATCCACAACCAGACGGTCATGGTATCGCTCATAGATTTCGTCATTGTGTAGGCTACGGAATCGTCCATCCTCATGTAGAGGGCCAAAAATTCTTCGGAGGATTCTTCTCTCGAACGCGGCCAAGAGTTCGCAATTTTTCTTGCTAAGAACCCAAATTTCCGAGGAATACATGAGAAATGGCAAGATCATAGTCTTGTACCGTAAGAGCTTTGACCCTATGGTGAGACGTTTCGAGCGGAACAGTCTTTGTAAGCTGAAATGGGCTCTGTTGGCTAACAACAACCGTGCGCGGATTTCATCATCGTAGTTGTTATCGGTTGTGATTTTCGACCCTAGATAGGAGAAATTGTCAACGGTCTCAAAGTTGCATTCTCCTATCCTTATTCTTCTCCGTGTTTGTGTTTGATCAGTGCGGTTTGATGCTGTTGGTTGATTCGTCTTCGCTGTTGACGTTGCCACCATATACTTTGTCTTGCCTTCATTGTTGTGCAGCCCAAAATCTCGCGCCGATTGCCGCCTGCTCGATCTGGATGAAGGCAGTTTGTACGTCTCGGGTGGTTCTTCCCATGATGTCGATATCATCAGCGTAGGCCAGTAGTTGGGTGGACTTGAAGAGGGTCGTACCTCTTGCATTTACCTCAGCATCACGGATCACTTTGTCGAGGGCCAGGTTGAAGAAGACGCATGATAGGGCATCCGCTTGTCGTAGACCGTTGTTGATGTCGAATGATCTTGAGAGTGATCCTGCTGCTTTTATCTGGCCTCGCACATTGGTCAGGGTCAGCCTAGTCAGTCTTATTAATTTCGTCGGGATACTGAATTCTCTCATGGCCGTGTACAGTTTTACCCTGGCTATGCTATCATAGGCGGCTTTAAAGTCGATGAACAGATGGTGCAACTGTTGTCCATATTCCAACAGTTTTTCCATCGCTTGCCGCAGACAGAAAATCTGATCTGTTGCTGATTTGCCTGGAGTGAAGCTTCTTTGGTATGGGCCAATGATTTTCTGGGCGTATGGGGCTATCCGGCCTAGCAAGATAGTGGAGAATATCTTATAGATGGTACTCAGCAACGTGGTACCTCTATAATTGCTGCACTGTGTGTTTTTATGTATGAGACCGATAAAGCCTCGTTGCCAATCGTCAGGCATTGATTCGCTGTCTCATACCTTGAACACAAGTTGATGAACCACTTTGTGTAACTGGTCGCCTCCATATTTAACCAATTCGGCTCTAATTCCATCGGCTGCTGGCGACTTATGATTTTTTAGCTGATGAATTGCACGGACTGTTTCTCCCAAACTTGGTGGTGGCAGTATTTGTCCGTCGTCTTCAGTTGGCGTCAGAGGGGATTCTAGGTGGTATTGTTATTCGAGCTCGGAGCACCATGCCCTATATGTTCTGACATTCATCAAGGCTGAGAGGTGGCGGCGTTCGATCAACACGTGGTCAATTTGGTTGAAAGTGGTCCCGTCTGGAGAGGCCCACGTATGTTTGTGGACCGCTTTCCGCGCAAACCACGTACTTCCAACAACCACTTCGTGTGACCCTGCTAATTGAATAGTCCGCAGTCCATTATCATTTGTTTTTTCGTGTAAGCTATGGGAGCCAACGTATCGCCTGAATACGGGCTCCTTCCCTACTTGGCTGTTAAAATCCCCAAGTATGATTTTCATATCATATCTGGGACAGGCTTCGAGGGTTCGTTCTACTGCCTCGTAGAAGGTATCCTCCGACTCTGCAGTCTCCTCTGTAGGGGCGGGAACGTTTATGAGCCTTATATTTCTAAACTTGCCTCGCAAGCGCAGAGTGCATAGCGGTTCGCTTATGTTTTCAAAGCCGATAACAGCAGGTTTCATTTTTTGGCTGACTAAGAAACCTACTCCGAGCACATGGTTTACTGGATGACCGCTATAATATATGGTGTAGTGGCTCTTCCCCAGGAAACCGGTCCCTGTCCATCGCATCTCTTGCAACGCTGTTATATCAGCCCTATATTGGGACAGGGTATCGGCTAACTGCTCATCAGCTTCATCTCTGTACAGGGAGCGCACGTTCCATGAGAAAATGCGCAAATCGTTATTCCGTTGTCGTTGCCGGGTCCGTCGTTTTAAAATCCGTCCTGTCCGAGGCTCCTGTTGTGGCTTCGTAACAAGTTGTTTTCCGTGTAGGGTTGTAGTTGGTACAATTTGTCCCGTTTTTAGGCGCGGGAGACTCGCCTTCATCCTGCTCCGTCTGCAGCTTTTCGTTAAGAATGAGCTCCCAGCGGTCACCACGTGGACGTGGAGATAGGGTCTGGTAGTAGAGCTGCTGGTGTTGGTTCAGCAGGCATTTCCCAGGTTTTATGCTCCATCGTGGGTACCAATCTACGTTTCGCCCCGTGACCTATTCTACCCTTTGACCACTTCAAACTCATAACATGGCTCCAAATATTGCTTCATAACAGCAGTTTGACAGGGGAAAAGCAGAGCAGCAACAGAAAATGTTCTCTTTGTAATACACATTCCTCGCGAGGCATTTTGAAATCTGCCTGTATGCTAGTCCATTGAAAAATTCATTTCGTTGTCAAGCGTTCATCACGAATTCATTAATTATGTATATGGAGCCAATCGGATGAACTACACTCTTGCGAAGGGGTTTTCAGATTTGCCTCCGGGGCAACAGAATTGGTTACTGATGAATCCTGTTGTGTATTGGTCCGATCGAATGATTCTAATCAAACTGAACAATGAATTAATGCTAAGTTTCCAATTTGATTTTTTGTTATATGTGATTTGTTTGAGTTGAGTAATATTGAATATTTGAGTTTTCATCGCCTTGTATGGTTGCAGGGGGAAGATTTAAAGTTAAAAGTAGTATTAAATGGTTGTCGAATTGAAAGTGGTGCCTTTGTTGAATCAATGGAAGGTGTTTATGGCTTCGTACATCCCAACGGGAACTAAAGGGAGAGCTTCCTTAAAGATTCATTTCGGATTAATGGTGATGGATTTTAATGGAATCACTGAGCAAATAATTCTTCAAAATTCCCGCTATCGCAAGCTTGGTAGAAGCAAACGCGCGCAACATACTCAAAAATAGATCTACGATTGCTCTTCTAGGAAGTTAGGAGGAAATAAGTAGATCCATCCAAGATCAATCTTCCGCAAGCGATTGCGAAAGGCGTTTAATGAGATTCGGTGCCCCTTTTTCCGCTGAAATTGTTCCTCCTGTATATAGCCTTTTTGGCTTATCTGATTCGCAGGAAACGTTTGAACATTTTAATTGTTGTGGAATCATATTTATTTGAAAAAATATTTGACAGTTGAATGTATGTTTAATACAGCTGTAGTAAACTTAATTCACACTATGTATTACATTTAATGGTTAGTTCACACTGTTACATTTCTCCTTCCTTCAGTAATTTTACATCTCTTCGACTAGTCTCTTGGGTCGATTTCTTAGCCGTTGGCTTCGCCGTACTGGATGTTCAATTTGTTGTGCTTCGGTGTGTTGTCCTTGTTCACTCATGTTTCCGTTTTCATACGACGGTATAGCGGGCTGCATAGACTGTCGGGCTTGCAGACTGGTAATGGAAACTGTTTCGCTTAAAATCTGAAACATCCCGGAAGTCGATTGATGGTGGTATTACCCTCCGTTCTCGGATATGATCTGCATGTCGTCTTCTTTCTACACCGTCCTTTGTTCGAACACGGTAGGAATATCGATTTGTTCTTTCGACTATGTTGGCTGGTTCCCACATTTTCTCGATGTCTGTCTTTACGAATACTGGTTGTGCTGGTTGGAACTCTCTGTTAGACTGCTCTGCTTGAAGATTTTGCTTTACATGTTTAAAATGCATCTCTCGCCGTACATTAGGCTTCAGATTGTCAAATAAAGTTCGCAGGCGTCGACCTAGCAAAAATTCAGATGGTGCCTTCCCTGTAAAGGAGTATGGTGTGTTTCGATATGTAAATAGAAATGTGCGCAAGCGCTGACGTTGTGATAAACCATCATATTCACTGGCTTTCATGCGCTCCTTGAATGTTCGTACGAATCGTTCGGCTAGTCCGTTGGTTTTCGGATGGTACGGTGAAGACGTTACATGTTTTATTCCATGACTTTGACAATAATTTCGAAACTCTTCTGACGTAAATTGACTACCATTATCCGACACGATAATTTCCGGATAACCAAATGTTATAAACTTCTCCTCTAGGAATTCGCACAAAGTTCTTGTGGTGGCAGCATAAAGTACATCTGCTTCTACCCACTTTGATAAAGCATCAACAAGCACAATCCACATTTTTCCTTCGAAGGGACCTGCAAAGTCCTACAATGCTCTGGCAGGGACCAAAAGTAGATTGGCAGTTCAGATTGTTTTGGGCGTTGCCGTTGACATGCCATGCATGATTTCACTGTATGTTCCACGTCCTTGTCGATGTTCGGCCACCATACATAGTACCTCGTTAACGCACGCATAGAGCCAATGCCTGGATGCCCTCTATGAAGATGCCTCAATGTTACTTCTTGAAGATTATCGGGCACGATAATTCGTCTTTGCCACATCAAAATACCGTTTTCGTATGATAGTTCCTCCCGTTTGTCGTAGTATGGTTTCAGCTCGTTGTTGATACACTTCGTGTCTGGCCAGTGACGCTCAATTAACTCAATTACTCGTCGTAATATTAGGTTATGTTTCGTTTGCTTCCTAAGTTCCTGTTCTGTTAGTACAATATCATCAAGCTTCCGTGTTTGAATTACCGCATAAATTTTATAAATCTTCTGCGCTTCCTCCGAAATTGCTTCATGTGCGTTTGGTAAGCGTGATAAGCAATCAGCTAGAATATTGTATTTGCCTTGACGATACTGTATATCGTAATTGTATGCACCTAACATTAGTGCCCATCTCGTCAGACGGTTGTTTACGATTTTTTGCAAATTTCGTTTGTCTCCCAACAGGTATTGAAGCGGCTTGTGATCCGTAATTAATGTAAACTTTGTCCCACGTAAATATGGATCAAATTTCTTCACGGCGAAAAATATTGCTAATGCCTCCTTGTCAATGGTAGCGTATTTTTGTTCTGCTTCGTTCAATTTTCGTGACGCGTAGGCGATAGGTAACTCGTTGTTAGCCTCGTCCTGATGATATAAAACAGCACCAAGGCCTACATCGGATGCGTCTGTTGCCAAATAAAGCGGTTTTGTGTGATCGTAAGGAGTTAGCTGACGGGCTATCATATGTCTAACATTATCAAATTGTTTCTGTTCCTTTATTGACCATCGCCATTGCGACTTTGTACCAGCTAATGCGTGTAGTTCGGAACATGCTCCATGTAAGTTGGGTATGAATTTCTCGTAAAAATTGACCAATCCCAGAAGAGATCGTAACTCCTTCTTGTTAGTGGGTATTGCAGCATTTTTGATTGCTATCAGCTTGTCTTCCACTGGATAGATCCCTTTTCGGTTGAATTGATGGCCCAAATAGTCGATACTGTCTTGAAAAAAGCTACATTTGTTCTTTTCGATACGAAAACCAGCTTCACGCAGACGTTTAAAAACTTCTCTTAATGATCTTAGATGGCTATCTTCATCTGGACCTGTAATGCCTATGTCGTCGAAATAGATTGCAACGTTGGGTATGCCAGCAAGTAGATTTTCCATATAATTTTGAAATGTTCCGGGTGCACTCGATATACCAGGAGTCATACGGTTATACTGAAAATAACCTTTGTGTGTGGATATGATTAGGTATTTTCTTGACTCTGGACTAATCTCGAATTGTAGATAGGCATCGCGTAGA
Organism: Hermetia illucens; assembly: GCF_905115235.1. Taxonomy (NCBI): domain Eukaryota; kingdom Metazoa; phylum Arthropoda; class Insecta; order Diptera; family Stratiomyidae; genus Hermetia; species Hermetia illucens. The sequence goes on along the minus strand of NC_051851.1, from coordinate 108,656,958 downwards.
TCTAATTTCGTGTACTTCTCACCCTTGGCAAGCTGCTGACAGATGTTTCCGAATGTTGGTACTGGATGTCGTATTGTTACTAGTGCTGGATTCAGTGTAACACGAAAATCACCACAAATACGTATATTTCCGTTTCGTTTAACCACGTTGACAGTGGGTGTTGCCCATTCGATCGGTGTTTCGTTGGGGTCAACAGGTGAGATAATTCCAAGCTGCTGTAACCTTTCAAGTTCGAATTCCACGCTTTTTTGAATTCCGAATCGGACTGGCCTGGCTGGAATATGTATTGGTGTTGCTGTTTCCTTTACGTGAATTTTAACTTGGTAGTTATTTATTTTTCCCAGTCCTTCTTCGAATAGCTGCTTGTTCTCTTCCAATATGTCATTTAACTTCTGATGCAGTGGTTTCGTTGTCGGCTGCACGTGGTTGTTGACACGATCTACGTTGTACACTGGTTCGGGCAGTGGCAAATTGAAGGCTTCATTCCACTCTAAGCCAAATAACATTGGATTCGCGTTGTCCACCACGACTACTTTCAAAGATCGCGTTCGCTTGTTCAGCGTCACTGTCACTGTAGCTTCGCCTTGGCAAGGTAAATCGAAATTGCCATAAGCCCGTAGTTTTGTCTTCCCTTTAAGCGTTGGTGATCCGATCTGTTTCCAAAAATCTGTACTTATAATGGAAACTGACGCGCCCGGATCCCAGTCCATCGTACACGTGACACCGTTTATCTTAACGTCAATGTTTCTTTTCTTAGCAATGGCACTCATTACTTTAAAAACTTGCTCACAACTCGAAATATATGTATCACTATTTTTTACGTTGTAAATACGCTGTTGTTTCTTTTTGTCTCTCGCGATCAATTTAGCTCTGCCTTTTCTTATACAGCACGACCCGTAATGTCCACGTTTGCCACACGCTTCACAATTGTGATTCGCCGCCTTGCAGTTGTCTTTTGAATGTCTTTCACGCGCACCACATCTTAAACATTGTTCTTCCGACAAAATTCGGATCCGCTTACCGATTTTCGAACGACGTTTTACTATCTTTTTCACTTCCGCGCATTCACTTTCTACAATGTCTTTTTCCGCCAACTCTCTTGATAGCGCTACTTTGAAAACTGCCGCGAACGACACTTCGTTTGCTATGCCTTCAATATCATCGAATGTTTTTAGCTCTGGCCACCTTTGTTTCAATTCCACTTCAAGTCGGGGATGGTTGAGACCCGTTGCAAACCGATCATGTAATTGACGTTCTAGCATGTCGCCGTCGTAGCCACAATCGCGACTTATGTCTTTTAGCCTGTTCGCGTAAGATTCGAATGACTCATCTTTTTTCCTCACACAATTCCAAAAGTTCGTTAGACCTTTGAAGCGCGTGGTTTTTCGTTCAAAAAGCTTCACGAATTTTTCCGCGATTTCCGTGTAAGTCAGGTTTTCAAATTTTTTCTTTGCGTCCGCAAATGCAATTTTTAGTTCACGATAGGTTTCCGGCTTTAGACATGATACGAATAATTCTCTTTTCGAACTTATATCATCCGCGATTCCCCACATGTGGCACTGAGCTTCAAAATAATCTACGAAAACACTAGCCGTTGTAACGCCATCATATTTCTCACATTTAAAGTTTTTTAGGATGTTTTGTTTTTTTACCTCTGTAGAGATGTTTTCTCTACCAACCGTCACGGTAGCGAAATTTTCAAGAATTTTTAGGATGGCGGTTTGTTGCTCCGCCTGCACACGTAAAAATTCGGCAAACTGTGTGGCGTCCATATTTAACTCGCGCTCGGAAAAACGAAAAACACGACCGTCCTCGTCGCCAGTATGTTGTGGAATCATATTTATTTGAAAAAATATTTGACAGTTGAATGTATGTTTAATACAGCTGTAGTAAACTTAATTGTTAATTCACACTATGTATTACATTTAATGGTTAGTTCACACTGTTACATTAATCTTACCTTTTTAAGGTTCTGTGTAAAACGAAACCCTATTAAAATCGGTTTACTGTCTGTCTGTCACACTCATTTTTTCAGGGACCAGCTGTAGGAATTGACACCAAATTACATCATTCTAGGTCAAAATTAAAGCAGGTGCAATTTTTTTTCACCAGATATAGCCATGTGGGATATCGAATGAAAGGTTGGTGCTTGCAAAGCCGGTCTTAGTTTTGACATCTGTTAAAAAGGTGGGGAGTGCGGGGAGCCGAAAGTGATCATTTCTTTCACCCATTCTCAGAAAACCCAACTGAAAAATCTGAAAAAAAATCAGGAGGGTGCTACTATGTGGTGCCTAGGCTTCGAAATACCTCTCATACTGATATCTGTTCAAATAAAAGTAATAATAGTATTAGGTTGTTGCACATGGAATGGCCGATTTGGCAATCAAGTGAAATTAGTTGTGATTTTGCTGTATCAAACCACCACCCGTTGACACTGTTGGTGTTGGATAATGAAGTATAAATACTCACACATTTAATTTAGGAGTCATTTCAGTTTTGACCATCGTTGTGATAACAATGAATAGAAAGGAAAAAAGGCGGCCAGGGACATTAAGAGCGTATTTGGAGCTGATACGGTAAGCGAACGAATCACACGGCGGTGGTTCGAAAAATTCCGGTCAGGCGACGTAAACCTTCAAAGTGAGTCACGTGGACATCCAGGACCATCGATTGACAACGACGGGCTGCGTCTGCTAGTCGAATCCGACACACGTCAGCCTGTGAGAGACATTGTAGAGAAACTGGGCGTACACTATTCGACAGTTTCCCGACACTTGTAACAACTTGGAAAGATGAAAAAACTGGGCAAATGGGTTCCACATGGCGCTTCGAATGTAAATTTGCAGTTCTTTACTCACCGGCAACAGAAGCGATCCCTTTTTGCACAGAATAGTGACATATGGATATTATACGACAATCGTCGCCGATCAGCACAATGGCTAGGTGCTGATGAACCACTGAGCCTCCATCCGAAGAAGGAAATGGTGACTGTTTGGTGGTCTACAGCTGGAGTTATGCACTATTCTTTTTTGGCACCTGGAGAAACGATAAATGCAGAGAAATACTGTGCCCAACTCGAGGAAATGCACCAAAAATTGAGTATTCAACGGCCGAGATTGGTCAACAGAGATGGTGTAATACTTCTTCACGACAATGCATGAACTCATGTATCCGGTTTAAAAATCGAACGAATTGCAGTATGAGACTCTGCCTCATTCACCATATCCACCGCACCTTTCGCCAACCGACTACCACTTTTTTTAAGTATTTGGATCATTTTTTGGCGGAAAAACAATTTAGGGATAAAGAGCCCATCAAAATTGCCTTCGACGAATTTATCAACACCCGACAGGTGGACTTCTAAGAAACTGGCATACATTCTCTTGAATCTTGCTGGAAGAAATGTAAAAACCACCCCTTAAGTTCATCCTAGAATCACCAAGCAACAATGTACGCTAAAAGATAGAGCACAATCCCCCAAGCAGCACAGTTCGCTGCAGAAGTAAATGCTGATCTAATGCTGATTAGCGAGCAATACCGAAACAAGGACCCGTCCTCATGGTATCTCGACTTATCGGGCACCGCTGCCATCTGGGTTCGGGACAACGTTCGACTTCGTGTTCTTGCCGAAGGCCGGGGGGACGGGTTTGTCTGGATCCGGGGTTTAGGGATAATGATTTTTAGCGTTTACCTGACGCCGAAAGAGACGATGCCGGACTTTCGGCCCCGGCTTGATGCTCTGGAGGACGCCGTTTGGCGGTGATTTCAATGCCAGGACTCTTGAATGGAGCATGCCTCAGTCAGACTCCAGAGGGAAACGGATTCTGGAAATGGTGGCGAGAACCGGGCTCGTAGTTTTAAACACCGGATCCACGCCAGCGTTTCGGGGCCCAGGTTGCGAAGGAAGCATTCCTGACATCACTTTTGCGTCGGAATCTCTGGCATCATCGGTGGATGGGTGGCGAGTCCTAGAAGACTTCTCGGCAAGTGATCATCAGTACATTGCGTTCGAAGTGTTTGACGCTACTTGCCGGCGAGCACCAACACGACGTTCCCCCTGCGTGTGGAATGTCGTGAACATCGGAAAGTTCGTCGAAGTTCTTGGAGCAGGTAGGGCCGCGCTGGGGGGCACTCCCGGGGGTGGTAGTGTCGCAGGTGACACCGTCGTAAATTCAGTGATGAATCTGATAACGACGGCGTGTGAGGCTTCCATACCTCGGAGAGGTCCCAGGCGCGACAAGCCTTCTATGTACTGGTGGACGGCAGAAATTGCCGACCTACGGAAATAGTGTCATAAGCTCCGCCGTTTGGCACAACATTTGCACGCCAACGAGGAGGCATGTGCCATCAAGGCACAATATAGATCCGCAAAAAGGAGACTCCGCAGCGCCATAAATAAAAGCAAAGCTCGCGGCTGGCAGAATCCTGTTAATGAGATGAATGAGGAGCCGTGGGGACTTGGCTATAAGCTTGTCACTCGGAAAATCGGGGCTCTGCGGAAGCCCTGCATACTGAGCACCGACCAGATGGACCACATTGTGCGTGCATTGTTCCCCACACACCTTGTACGGGTTGATGTAAATAGCGCGGAAAGCGTCGTGGATTGCAACCTGTTCACAATGAGAGAGCTCGAAGAAGCGGTTCTCACTATGAGAAACAGGAAGGGGCCAGGTCCTGATGGCATCCCGGCGGAAGTTGACAAACTGGTGTTCCACCAACGGCCAGAATTGCTGCCCGAAGCGTTCAATGCGTGCTTGAGGGAGGGCATTTTTCCTTGTCGCTGGAAAGTGACCAGGCTCGCGTTCATCAGTAAGGGTAAAGGAGACCCGGAGCTCCCGTCTGCATACCGACCGCTGTGCATGCTTGACACGGCCGGAAAAGTGCTCGAGAAGTTCATCAGGGGTAGACTCGCTGAAGCGATCCATGCTGCCGGGGACTTATCCGCAAAGCAGTTCGGGTTTAGAACAGGGAAATCTACAGTGGATGTTGTTATGGAGGTCGTAGATGCGTTTAATCGAGCCGGGGCACACAGCCGCCGATCTCGACGGATAGTGCTCCTCATAACGCTTGATGTCAGAAATGCCTTCAATTCCGTAAGATGGACTGATACGCTAGGCACACTAGAGAACTCCTTTCACGTGCCAAGCTATCTCTTGCGGATATTGAGGGATTATCTGAAAGACCGCTCTCTGCTCTATGAGACGCTAGGGGGCCAGAGAAGGATGGAAATCACATCGGGAGTAGCACAACGATCCATCCTAGGGCCGGACCTCTGGAACGCTTCCTACGACAGTCTGCTGAGACTCAATATGCCCGAAGAGTCGCGCCTGGTCGGTTATGCAGACGACGTTGCGGCATTTGTTGCCGAACGTACTGTTGAACAGGCGCAAGACAGACTTGGCATATTGATGCGACGGGTAAGCGGATGGATTATTTCTTACGGTTTCAACCTTGCACTGGGAAAAACCGAAGTAGTCATCCTGACCAGAAGGAGAATCCCGACCCTGCGTCCCAAAACCAGCGATTAAATACCTTGGTTTAATGCTCGACTCGAAGATGAGCTTCTTCGAGCAAATCAAAGCAGCAGCGGACAGGGCTGCAGCTGGAGTCGCGGCCTTGAGTCAGCTAATGGCGAATGTAGGCGGCCCTATATCAACTAGGAGACGTTTCCTCATGGGAGCAACGCAGTCTGTTCTTCTCTATTGACAAGGAGGTGCATCGTAAATGCCTCGCTCAAGTGCAGAAGCGGGGAGCTTTGCGAGTGGCGTCTGCTTATAGCACCGTCCCCGAACCGGCTGTGATGGTGATTGTGGGAGTGATCCCCGTTGCCCTCCTAGCCAAGGAGCGCAAAGCTATCTACCGTCTTAAGGGCGAAAACTTAAGAGAAGTGGTTGCCCGTGAAGAACGTCAACGCACCCTTAGCGAGTGGCAGCTTTCTTGGCAAAATGAGCCAAGGGGCAAGTGGACTGCGCGGCTCATCGACAAATTAGACCCATAGTTGAACAGAACGCACAGTGAGATTGATTACTTCCTTACCCAACTTCTAAGTGGGCATGGAGATTTTTAGTCTTACCTGCACAGGATTGGGAAGGCGTGATCTCCTGATTGTGTGCTCTGCAATGGAGTGGCGGATGACGCTGAACGCACTTTTTTCTCTTGCGCGAGGTGGGACGGCCTCCACCAGCAGCTTTATGCAGACGCAGGGGAGCTCTCTCCAGACAACATTGTCAGAGAGATGCTGAAGAGCGCTGGCAGCTGGAATCGTATTGCGCATTATGTTCGGGGTCTTCTTATTACGAAAACGATTGAACTCGACCGGCGGAGGGGTCGGTCGGTAAGGGGTTCCCTGAACTAACAACAACTCCCTTCCTCTCCTCCCCTCCCGTTGGTGAAAGGAATTCCCTGACTTGAAGGCTCCCAAAGCCGGGAGAGCGGGAGGACTAGCCCAAAGTAATGTGTCAAACGGTTCCAGGCTAGTTCTCTGATCAAAGGGAGGTGTTTAGTTTGTAGTCCGCCAGCGTTGTTGCGCTGTTGCGGGAGTCCAACACTCTGTGCGTAAACGCATTCACCTACCCTACTCCCCACTATTAATATCAAAGTTATAAGAGGTCAAAATTGTCGTTTCTGTCCAAATTCAAGACTCTGAATGTAAGTATCACGCGAAAGCGGATATTCTCACATAATATATGTATGCATATATTACGTGCTAGATTCGAATGGGACAAATGTCCACTCAAATATATTCTTATATGAACAAAATTACATAAAACCCGACTTGTTTAGCTTTTTTTAGTCGCTTGTATATCAGTATCAATTGCTCAATATAAATGGTATTCAATTCACTTTACGCGCGGTGTAATTCGGAGATATTCAGATGCGTACAATCATACATAAATGCGCGCATGTATGCATCATCATGTGATACTAGGAAACCTTTGTTTTAAAGGGTGAGCATAATATTTATAGCTTTAATATGTAGGTACATGTGTATATCTTGCAAATCGGAAATTTATGAAGAACTGTTTTGAATTTTTAGCTGTGTATGAATGGAAAAACTTGCATAGAAACTCAATAGGAAATTGAAATTTAATAGTGCTTTCAATGGCGGTGAGAAAAGTAGTGTTTCATGTTCCTGTCTAAACCTTGATATAAAGAATCGCATAAAAGAAGTGACCAGAATGGTATTCAGATACACTGCAATTTCCTAACTTCTGCGCATTTCCAAGAATGTTTTGTTTTTCTAATCAACAGCGGTTCGTATCACATTCAGTGGTGATCAAAGGATGAAACTAGTTGTTGTGTAAAGTTTCGTCCGTGTTAATTAATTTTGTGGGTAGAAGATTTGTGTTTCCCGAGAAGTAACATGCCAAGCGCTTCATGCAGCGTGTGTTCATCTTATATAAGAAACTTAAACGCATATTTTTGTATCCGTATATAGCTACAAACCCAACATATTCCTTCAAATTTTTCCAAACTACAAGACGTACGTACATATTACAGCCGTAGATATTATCCTCACCCTAAACAAACAAACTACCTGTTTCCGAATGTACATATAACGTACGCATATTAAATACGGCTGGTTTAATGTACACATATATCTATCTGAATTAGACACTACCCGCAAACTTCATTAGCACGCATATACTATATACCTACATACACGCATGTCTGTTTGGAGTAATTGATATTCATACACAAATGACTAAAAAACTAAAACGAAATAATTCTTCCGGCCCCCATTCATAAGAACTCATTTCGTTGTGGTATTGCCGAATTGATTTGTGATTATGACGTCATGCCGGCTGTAGAGCGCACGAAATTCACAAAAATGGCAAAGTTTTACTATGTATAACTTTGATCATAATAGTTGGATTTTCTTCAAACTTGACCAAATTGTGCATTTGTTATCCATTATATCCGTGCCATAAGGGGTTTGCCGGTTAAATTTCTAAAATGTGCAAAATATACTATTATTAACTTTATTTGTGCAAATATCGGAACCGGATGCACCACTGTGATTTTTTTAAGATTTTTCGGTTGGATAGGTTCTAAGAACGAAACCTGTTACACTTTTTGTGGTCATATTTTGAGCCCTCACTGCCCTGTGTTTCACCCAAGGTGAAATATGGAACCAGTTTCGAAAAGTACTAAATGAGCCCTTTCATTTGATACCCCACATGGCTACATTTGGTGAAAAACAAAATTGTACCCTCCATTCACATATATGGGGAGCCCTCCCCCTTAAACTTGGCATAAAATGGCGCCACTTGCTGTATGTAAAGGGAACAACAGGTCACATATTCTTACCAATTTTCGCGCCAATCGGACTAGCCGTTTCCAAATAAATCGGGTGTGACAGACAGCAAAATCCGGAGGACCCAGAAAGGGGACCTCAAACTGACGACTTTCGTAAACAAGTTATAAACTCACTTGGGAAGAATGTCGCCGTTTATTCCCAAAAACATGAGATTTACATCCAATGCAAGGATCTCGATGAGGTAAAATCCAGAGAAGTCATTGCCCTGAAATATCAATTCAAGTTGGAGGAATTCAGCGAAGAATCTATCGTGAGCTTAAGAAAAGCTTACGGCGGTACACAAACGGCTACAATGCGACTGCCAGTCGAGTCAGCGCAGGTTCGGATTGGATGGGTTGTTTGTCGACTAAGGAAACAGATCTCTTTAAAGAGGTGCTTCTTTCTTTTTCTTCAACCTTTGTCCCGTTCACAAGCGGGGTCGCCTCGTCGTGATCGGTTTCGCCATTTGGCTCTATCGAATGCCAGATCTGGGTGCAATCTCGAGGCTTTCAAATCCCCATCCAGCGTATCAAGCCACCGTTGCTTAGGTCTGCCTTTTGGTCGTTTACCATCGACTTCGATGTTCAGACCAATCTTGGCAAGTGAATTCTCGTTTGCACGAATTGCGTGACCATACCATCGAAGACGCCTCTCTCGCAACTTTTCCACGATCGGTGCAACCCCATAACGATCGCGGATATCCTCATTTCGGATGTGATCTAAACGTGTGACGCCACTAGTCCAACGTAGCATCTTCGTCTCCATTACCGCAAGACGCCGTTCATTGTCTTTTATGGTCGGCCAACACTCAGAACCATAGAGAGCCACTGGACGGACGACATTGCGGTAAATTTTAGATTTGAGACGTTCGTTGATACGTCGATCACAAAGAACACCAGTTGTGGAACGCCACTTCATCCAGGTTGCGTTAATGCGTGAAGCAATTTCATAACGCAGTTCTCCATTGGCTGATAGCGTTGAACCGAGGTATTTAAATCGCTCAGTTCTGGGCAGATCACTACCGCTGACAGTGATTGTGCCTGTTTCATGGGGATCGGTTGTCAAAAATTCAGTTTTGTTTAAATTCAATCTGAGACTGTGTTGCATGAGGCGATCATTCAATTTTTGAACAAGTTGCTCGAGATCATTTTTGCTATCAGATGCTAGGAAAACATCATCTGCATAAAGCAGTGTGTAGGGCGCTGGACGTTGGATATCCCGTGTGACGGTGTCCATAACAAGGACAAAGGTGCTTCAAATGTCTAATGTTTGGACACTTCGCAAAGGCATGCACTAGCGGCATCGATCGGCTTTGTGGGCAAAAATAAGTGGTATATTCGTATATAGCTGCTATGCCCCACCGAGCCTCACATTGCCTGAGCTTGAAGACCTGTTAGACGATCTTGTTCACGGCGCAAGGCGACGAGGTCCAAAGGTGACAGTCGGTGACTTTAATGCGTGGGCTATCTGGTGGGGCAGCAAAGAGACTAACGTGCCCATTAGAAACATTCGCCCAGTTGGATGTAGTTCTGGCCAACGAAGGCGATGTAAACATCATCATAATCAACGGCGCAACAACCGGTATCCGGTCTAGGTCTGCCTTAATAAGGAACTTCAGACATCCCGGTTTTGCGCCGAGGTCCACCAACTCGATATCCCTAAAAGCTGTCTGGTGTCCTGACCTACGCCATTGCTCCATCTTACGCAGGGTCTGCCTAGTCTTCTTTTTCTACCATAGATATTGCCCTTATAGACTTTCAGGGTTGGATCATCCTCATTCATACGGATTAAGTGACCCGCCCACCGTAACCTATTGAGCCGGATGGGACAAATTGTCAACGGTCTCAAAGTTGTATTCTCTCTCCTATCCTTATTCTTCTTCGTCTTTGTGTTTGACCAGTGCGGTTTGATGTTGTTGGTTGATTCTCCTTCGGTGCTGACGTTGCCACCATATATTTTGTCTTACCTTGATTGATGTGCAGCCCAAGATTTCGCGCCGCCTGCTCGATCTGGATGAAGGCAGTTTGTATGTCTCGGGTAGTTCTTCCCATGATGTCGATATCATCAGCATAGGCCAGTAGTTGGGTGGACTTAAAGAGGATCATAGTTCTTGCATTTACCTCAGCATCACGGATCACCTTCTCGAGGGCCAGGTTAAAGAGGACGCATGATAGCGCATCCCCTTTCCGTAGACCGTTGTTGATGTCGAATGGTCTTGAGAGTGATCCTGCTGCTATTATCTGGCCTCGCACATTGGTCAGGGTCAACCTAGTCAGTCTTATTAATTTCGTCGGAATACCGAATTCTCTCATGGCTTGTACAGTTTCACCCTGGCTATGCTATCATAGGCGGCTTTAAAGTCGATGAATAGATGGTGCAACTGTTGTCCATATTCCAACAGTTTTTTCATCGCTTGCCGCAGACAGAAAATCTGATCTGTTGCTGATTTGCCTGGAGTGAAGCCTCTTTGGTATGGGCCAATGATGTTCTGGGCGTATGGGGCTATCCGGCCTAGCAAGATAGTGGAGAATATCTTATAGATGGTACTCAGCAACGTGATACCTCTATAATTGCTGCACTGTGTGATATCTCCCTTTTTATGTATGAGACAGATGATGCCTCGTTGCCAATCGTCAGGCATTGATTCGCTATCCCATACCTTGAACACAAGTTGATGAACCACTTGGTGTAACTGGTCGCCTCCATATTTAACCAATTCGGCTCTAATTCCATCGGCTCCTGGCGACTAAAAAAGCTGATGGATTGCACGGACTGTTTCGCCTAAACTTGGTGGTGGCAGTATTTATCCGTCGTCTTCAGTTGGCGGGACCTCCAACTCGCCGATGTTCTGGTTGTTCAGTAGCTCATCAAAGTACTCAACCCTTCGCTCTAATATGTCCATTCTGTCGGAAATCAGATTTCCCTCTTTGTTTCGGCAGGATGAGCATCGAGGTGTATAAGGCTTCATCCTGCTGACTTGTTGGTAAAACTTCCGCGCCTGGTGCTGTTTCTCCCTTTACTACCCTATATGTTCTGAGAGGTGGCGGCGTTCGATCAACACGTAGTCAATTTGGTTGAAAGTGGTCCCGTCTGGAGAGGCCCACGTATGTTTGTGGACCGCTTTCCGCGCAAACCACGTACTTCCAGCAACCATTTCGTGTGACCCTGCTAATTGAATAGTCCGCAGTCCATTATCATTTGTTTTTTCATGTAAGCTATGGGAGCCAACGTATCGCCTGAATACGGGCTCCTTCCCTACTTGGCTGTTAAAATCCCCAAGTATGATTTTCATATCATATCTGGGACAGGCTTCGAGGGTTCGTTCTACTGCCTCGTAGAAGGTATCCTCCGACTCTGCAGTCTCCTCTGTAGGGGCGGGAACGTTTATGAGCCTTATATTTCTAAACTTGCCTCGCAAGCGCAGAGTGCATAGCGGTTCGCCTATGTTTTCAAAGCCGATAACAGCAGGTTTCATTTTTTGGCTGACTAAGAAACCTACTCCGAGCACATGGTTTACTGGATGACCGCTATAATATATGGTGTAGTGGCTCTTCCCCAGGAAACCGGTCCCTGTCCATCGCATCTCTTGCAACGCTGTTATATCAGCCCTATATTGGGACAGGGTATCGGCTAGCTGCTCATCAACTTCACCTCTGTACAGGGAGCGCACGTTCTTTGAGAAAATGCGCAAATCGTTGATCCGTTGTCGTTGCGGGTCCTCCGTTTTAAAGTCCGTAACATCGGTTTTCCGTGTAGGGTTGTCAGCCCTACCCAACCCCCAACCTGAAGGACGAGTTGGTACAATTTGTCCCGTTTTTAGGCGCGGGAGACTCGCCTTCATCCTTCTCCGTCTGCAGCTTTTCGTTAAGAAAGAGCTCCCAGCGGTCACCACGTGGACGTGGAGATAGGATTTGGTAGTAGAGCTGTTGGTGCTGGTTCAGCAGGCATTTCCAAGGTTTTATGCTCCATCGTGGGTACCAATCCACGTTTCGCGCTGGGACCTATACTACCCTTTGACACTTATCGGAAAGGGGGATCTGGTTTGTCAGCCCAGCGTTAGCACGTGACATGTCCTGGCAAGTTAGCAAGGGCTTCACGTGTGGTGACCACCAGGCAATCACTTTTGAACGAAGGGCGAAACCACAAGGCAGGAGACCCGCATCTCAGATGCCGAAATCCGAAGGAACACCAGAATGGTGTGCAAACACTCCTCTGGTGAGCAAGCATTCATGGAAGTAAGGCTATACCTGCCTAGCAAAGCAAGCACCTCCACGGATAGAGCTCTCCATGTCCAAAGCGTGTGACGCGTTGATGCCTAGGAGATGCTCATTCCCCACTAGAAGATCCAATTATTGGTGGCATAGAAAGAGAGAACTGCTCAGAGGGTAATAGGTAGGATCGATCAACGGCAAAAGGAGCATCCCTATAAGGAAGCTCGCAAGAATCTCAAGCTCCCCATCCAGCGGAATGAGAGGGAATGTTTCAAAGAACTCTGTTTGGAAGCGGACATAAATCCATGAGGTAGCGCCTATAAAATCGTGACAGGACGATTCAGTGGCCGATCATCTCCGCAGATTACGTACCCTATGCTCTTGTTGAGGGTATCTTTCCTGCATCATGGAAGCGGCAGAAACGACCTAAGGCTGGCAAACCTCCAGGGGAATCGGCTTTTCAGATAGGTAGTGCGGATTCCGTAAAGCCAGATTAACCATTGATCCCATCAAAATGGTTATTGGCTTGGCTGAAAATGCTAATCTCGGAAGGGGTTGTACCAGCAAATATTGTGTGATGGTGACCCTGGATGCGAGGAATGCATTCAACTCGGTCAATTGGAACCTTATACGAAAGTCTCTGGCGGCGATTGGTATTCCCACCTACCTCGCCGCTATTATCGATAGGTACTTGCAAGAACGGACACTGTGGTATAATACCGATGATGGACCCAAGGAGTACGTTGCCTCCGCGGGTGTCCCACAGGGCTCTGTACTGGGCCCACTACTATGGACATCATGTATAATGATGTACTTAACCTTCCGGTTCCGAAGGAAACTACGGTGGTGGGTTACACCGATAATACAGCACTGGTTGTGGTTGTAAAACATCTCTAGGATGCTGAGTTGTATTCAAGGGAAGAAAGCGCGGAGGAAAAGACGGAAGCAGTCCTCATCACTGAGCGCTGCAAAAGAAATTACGCCTGCTTTAGAATCGGGAATAGTATCATCACTTCCAAGCCGGCCATCAAATACTTGGGGGTGATGATAGACGGAGGACTTCACTTTAAGCCGCACATAGAGCATACTTGTGGAAAAGCATCCACCACGAGTATGTTCTGGCAAGGATGATGCCGAACATAGGAGGACCGCGGCATACTTACAGGCTGCTGCCAGGGTGGTGAGTTCTATCATACTTTATGCAGTCCTATTTTGGGGAAAAACATTGTAGGTTTTATGTAATGCACATAAACTGAGGTGGGGGCATGGGGAGGTCAATTATAATCTCACCGGCCATATAGGATACGGTCAATTTGAATTGGACATCTCACCTTATTGTTCAAACTGCGAGACCTAGCTAGAGTAAGCTAACTCCGTCCCGTGATCTAATGCCTAAGGGTAGTTTCACGGGTTTTAGTGGGTAAAAAGCCCATACTCTGGCGTGCCCAGGGTAGAGTCTTTTGAAGATTTCCATCTCCTTTAAAAAAAATAGACAGACAGACGGACAGACAGACACCGAATCGATTCTAATAAGGTTTTGCATCACACAAAACCATAAAAAAGTCTAATCGAGGATAGGGAAAATCTTAGTTCCTACACTAAATAGGTTGGTCGTCAGTTGGCTTCAAGCCAATCTTGGCATTCTTTAGGAATAGAGTTCTGTTGGCTTCGTGCCTAAGACTCTGTGCTAGGAAAGGGGTAGTAACTCAAATTGGCACTGCGCCAAGGGTAATTATCACGCTTTCATCCGAGGATGCTGGGAGTCCTGAGTCCACATCCACTTGATGATGGACCGGACAACTTGGGAAGCAACCTCAACAAAAAAAATTCACCTCGGCCTGGTGCAGGTTTGTACTTAGGACGGATTTCACTTCAATATAATTCGCACTCATGTCGTGTTTGCGATTATATATAAATGGAGCTTCGGTCACGTTGCCCCAGCGCACAGATGAGACAGCGCCTGATGAGTTGCCTCTGCCCTGGACAAAACCGTCAGTAAAGATTTTTTCTTTTCTTTTTGAACTTCTTTAACCCAAAAAGAGGAGTCCGTGGTCTGTCCGTCATCAAGTGAATGCGGAGCCAAGGTTGCCAGCACCCTCAACAAAAAAAATCACATATAAATAGAGCGATTACCACCTGCCGGCACTTTCGGTCACGCTGCTCCCAAGGCACAGGTGAGGCAGCGTCTGATGAGTTGCGGCTGCCCTGGAGGAAACCGTCAATGAAGATTTTTTCTTTTCCTACAGACGGAGTTATGACGATTAGTGTGCTCGGTACTGCTGAACATCCTGCACGCAGATGTTATGTGTGGGATGGTCTCCTCTTCCCAGTTGCATAACCTACAACTGGAATTTGTGATTGAGGAGTCGTGAAATATGTACCGTTTGTAATTTTTTGTTGGAAGCGAAGTATCCTGAATTGAAGTTAGTAATGCTTCGCTCTCCCAAAATAGTACACCGTTAGTCAACCATTTGTTGGAGGCTTCCATATCAATGCCTGGCAACAACAAATTTTTTATATGAGCTCCGTGAATTGGTTTCTTCTTTTCCTACATGTCTATCTTCATTTAGATTGAAGTAACATTCAACATGGAATCCCATTCTATGCTTTTCAGTTCAAGGCAGACAATCTATTATCTGCCATGACGGTAACCTGATGTAATTGGTTAGAGGATCGTTTCTCGAAGAGAATGCACGGGATTATAGTGTTTTTAAATCAAGTACCCCCTTCTTCCTTGATGACGTGGGATGTTGTTGTCCTTACCCGTCTCTTGACAGATTCTAAATCGGTATTACTCCACTGTGTTGATTGCCATGCCAGTTTTCAGGACAAGGTCCAGACGCCATTCAAATTCCTCCAGCAACTTAGATTTCATTATTACCACAGCTTGTGCTGTTGCTTGCAATATGCCGAGGTAGTTGTAGACGTCGTCCGAATCAATTTGGATATTACTGTAGCTGTATCCTTCGTTGTCGGAGTGTTTTCCCCGAACAATTGTTTTTATGCGACATTTCTCCAAACCCAACTGCATGCCCGATATCCTTACTGAAGTAGACTTATTTATTTATTTAACGGACAACAAACAAAGTAAACTCCAATTACTTATTGTTCTCAGGTGAAGAAAGCAATAATTTTATCCTATGCTTAACACTACTTAAAGTAGAGAAATTAAAACGACCAAGCGGTTGTGCGTTGTAATTTCGGCAAAGCCTGGGAATCAAGGAAGAAAGTACACTTCGAGCTCTGCGAAGGGCACGTTGAAAATGTCTGCATTACGTGTGTTATAAGACGGAGGACGGCAGGTTATGTCGTTAGCGCCGGAGCAGTCCATCAGACCTGAAGAAAGTTTAAAAAATGTGCATAAATCCAGATGGGATTTACGCTGTTGAAGGAAGGGAAGGTTCACAAAGCGGAGGCGGGAGGGGTAGTCCACACTGTGTGTGAACGAGAGGTGACTAGATCAGGGAGCAATACTCGAGTATTCCTCACGTGGGAATTGCAGAGAATTATGGAGGGTTGAATGGAATCAAAATCAGAGAAGGAGCGAAGTATTATATAAAGCCTGAGGTCGAGGCAATGGGTGTCAAACTGCAGCTTATTGTCGATTTAAGCAGGATAAGGAATGTCCGTTAAGAAAGTAGGAGAAATAAGTGGGTGAGGATTTTAGGGAGTAACACATAGAGTATGTGTGGCGCAGCAGGGTTAACAATATCCGAAATTTGTTTTCCAATGTTGTTAATTCGATTGACAGTTGCCACCACCGGTGTTCTCCGTGGCTGAGTAGGCCTTGTTGAGTAAAAAAAAAAATAATGGAAAGTAAAAAAATGATTTGACATTTTTAGATTTTTCAATGAAGGCGAACTTGAGAATTTACATCGAAAGAAGATTTTTATCTTCAATCGCATCTATCGTCAAAATATTATTATAAGTGAACAGAAACATGTTATGCTTGAAATCGAAAGCAAGTACTAGTGATAGTCAAATCCTAGAGACCAAATTGGTGACCCCGTGTATGCAGTAAAGTGTTGTTCAGAAGTTTCTGTGCATTTCCCGAGTATTTTCTGGATTCCAAACTCCAGTGCAAATTCAAGAACATCCCGAAGTTATGAAGAAACCGAACTGCGCTTCCGTGATTCCAACTACGAGCTCAGGTTTAACAGCACCAGGAACCAGGCGCTGCGCTAATTTCGGAGACGTGACCGCCCCGTAGTTGAAGCCACCAGCCTCTTAGAAGTGGAAGCTGACTTCGACGACGTCACCGCAGGGAGCCGGAGCCGCCGTCAAGAATCCCAAGTTACGACGGATTCAGCTGACAACAGCAACAACATCAACAATTCTCACCGGAGGCGTTGAACAATAATTACAGAATTTATATTAAATATGAAATCCAATCATCATCATCAATGGCGCAACAACCAGTATCTGGTCTAGGCTTGCCTTAATAAGTAACTCCAGACATCCCGGTTTTGCGGCGAGGTCCACCAGTTCGATATCCCCAAAAGTTCTCTGGCGTCCTGACCTACCCCATCGTTCCATTTTAGGTAGGGTCTGCCTCGTTTTCTTTCTCTACCATAGATATTGCCTTTATAAACTTTCTGGGCTAGATCATCCTCATCCATACGGATTAAGTGACCCGCCCACCGTTACCTATTGAGCCGGATTGTATCCACAATCTTGCGATTATAGTATCGCTCATAGATTTCGTCGTTATGTAGGCTACGGAATCGTCCATCCTCATGTAGGGGGCGAAAAATTCTTCGTAGGATTTTTCTTTCGAACGCGGCCAAGAATTCGCAATTCTTTTTGCTAAAAACCCAAGTCTCCGAAGAGTACATGAGGACTGGCATTGTTATTGTCTTGTACAGTAAGAGCTATGGTGAGACGTTTCGAGCGGAACAGTTTTTAAGGTTTAACCTTATTAGAATCGGTATACTGTCTGTCTGTCTGACCCTCTGTCTGTCTTTTTTTTTTTTGAGGAGGTGGAAATCTTCAAAAGACACTGGTCTGGACTCACCAGCGTGTGGGATTTTTACCCACTAAAACCAACCCCGACTCCCTCTCTGCCCCGCGGAACCACCATAAGGTATTACATCACGGGGCGGAGTCAGCTCATTCTAGCTTAGTCACCTTTCTTCTATATGCAGCGCACGTGACCGCGTTTTTCTCCTTTCCTCCTCCTCCTTTCCTTTTCGCAGTTTATTTTGGATAGATGCGATCATGCAGTTGACCGTATCCCAATTTTCCTGATGTGCTCGCATTTTCGGCACCAGATTTTCTGGTACCAGCACCTCTCCTAGAGTCTCCTCCTTCCTCCTTTCTTCCACAAATCTCGGACAGTGGAAGAATACATACTTTGGGTCCTCTGGGACTAGCAATTTGGACAGTCGGGTGAGATCTCCAATTTAAACCTGTGAAGGTATTGGAGATATCCTCTATGCCCCGTGAGAAACTGGGTGAGATTATAATTAATCTCACCGTGTCGTCTCTCAAACCACTCCTTGATGGCAGGAATGAGCCTGTGAGTCCACCGACCCTTCCCCGAGCGTCCCCACCGCTCTTGCCGATCTCTCCCTCTCAGTCTTCTTCGTCCGCGATGAGGAAGAAGTTGGCTTCGCATTGTATATATTCGCCATCTCATCTGCCAATATGTCAATGGGCATCATTCCAGAGATGACGAATGCTGCATCATCTGAGATAGTCCTGAAGGAAGGGCATACCCTCAGGGCTGTCCTCCTGTAGACTGAACTCAGTTTGGTAGCATTCCCTGATATCCGTAACGCCTCCCTCCAAACTGGGGTTGCATAGAGCATGATCGAGGTCACCACCCTGGCTATAAGCAACCAAGAAGTATGCCGTGACCCTCCCACGTTCGGCATCATCCTTGCCAGGGCCATACTTGCAGTTGATGATTTGTCGCAAACATACCGCACATGTTGCTTATAGCTAAGCTTCCTGTCTATCACCACCCCCAAGTATTTTATGGTCGGCTTGGAAGTGATGATATGATTCCCGATGCTAATACAGGCGTAATTTCTCTTTCGGCGCTTAGTGATGAGGACCGCTTCTGTTTTTTCCTTCGCAAGTGTTAGACCAAAGTTCTTTAGTCAACTTTCAACAGCACGGATTGCCTCGCTTGAGTATAACGCAGCATCTTCGAGATGCTTTGCGACAACAACCAGCGTTATGTCGTCAGCGTAACCCACCACTGTGGCTTCCCTGGGAAGGGGAAGATTAAGTACATCGTTGTACATGATGTTCCACAGTAGTGGCCCAATATGGAGCCCTGCGGGACACCCGCGGAAACAACTTACTCCCGGGGTCCGTCATCAGTGTCATACCAGAGCCTCCTTTCAGTTAAATAACTATCGACGATAGTAGCGAGATAAGCGGGAATACCAACCTTCGCTAAAGATTTCGGTATTAATTCTAATTGGCCAACATATCCAACAGCTCGTCTCTGGTAACTGGCGGAATTGCCGTCACATTCAGAGGTGGTTGAAATGTGTCGGTGCTCTCCTTTTGCTGGGGGAATAACTCCTGGATGATTTTTAGCAAGAGAGTGGGACACGTGATCTGCGGAGATGAGTGGCCTCTGAATCGTCCCATCACGATGTAGTACATTGAGCCAGATGGACGGCTCATTCCGTAGGCGCGCCTGCTTTATCAGGTTGATCTAACCACACCTCTATTAAAGTCTGCTCATCCAAAGATTTTGCAGACCAGTCTGAAATCTTTTTCGGTTTCGGACATGATAGCTCTTTGCCCTGTGGCTCGACACATGTCTCAACGAAGATTGCCTGGTGATCGCTGTGGGTGTAGCGTTCACTGACGCATCAGAACATACCTCACGTCAGCGCAGGGGCTGACAAAGGTGAGGTCTACAACCGAGCCTGACCCTTCTTTCTGAAAGGTGTTTACAGCACCTTCGTTAGCCAAAACTATGCCCATCTGCGCAAAAGCTTCTAATAAACTGCGCCCCCTAGCATTTGATTCCCTACTACCCCACTCTTGGGCCCAAACATAGAAATCATCAGCAATAGCCTTTGGACTTCGTCCCCTCGCGTCGAGAACAAGATTATCAAGCATTTCCTCGAATTCAGACTATCAAACTTGGTGGGGCGAGCAGCTGTATACATACACACCACTTATTTTCGCCCAAACAAAACCACTGGCTTCCTGACTTGCAGTACATTGTATGGCCTGTCGACCACAAGCCCATATCGCCGCTCCACCAGTCGAATCAGTGACGCATATGCCACTGTGACGGTGTCTATACGGTTCGCTTACGAATGCGATTTCCATCTTAGATTCGACCGTCGTCTGCTCAAGTAAATCCTGAGCGACCCTGCAATGATTCAGGTTTATTTGAATAAACCACATTTTCTCATTAGAGTGAGTGCCTTCCTAAATTCCGGACATTTACTACTTTCGGATATATGCCGGTTATCCTGTACCTCCTTCAGCTCACACAATAGGCATTTGGGGTCCCTATTGCACTCCCTGGCAATATGGCCCTTCTCCCCACACCTTCTGCATCATTGATCGGATCGATCAATGCTGCTGGTGCATGCCTTCGCAAAGTGCTCAAACATGAGGCATTTAAAGCACCTCTTCAGTGAAATTTGTTTCCTTAAACGGCAGACAACCCATCCAATCCGAACTCTTCCGGTAGCCAACAACATCTGCGCTGCCTCCGCTGGTACTCGTATTGTGGCCGTTTGAGTACCACTATAAGCTTTTCATAAGCCCACAACAGACCTGTGGCGCGGCAGGATCTGCAGCATTCGAAATTTATTTCGAATGTTGCGGATGCGGACGGATAGGTGGCGCGGAACTCTCCACTCGCTCATTTTCAGAATGCACCGGGGGAGTGGAGAATTAGCGGCGGAAAAATGCCGTTGGTTGGGACAGTAAGGACCGCATGGAAATAAGCCGGTCTCTTCTGTTTCCAACCGCGGCGGCGTAAACACCTAAAGTAATAAACTACTTGTATTGCTAGAGAAAAAAATAGGAGAAATAGGCAGTGTGAAATAGTAACAAAGTGTGGTGCATTGTTTTTAGATAAATGCTTTTGTAAATAAGAAGAAAACGGTTTATAATTTATTTTAAAGACAAAGACTAGGTGGTTAAAAGACACACAGAAGATCAGCTAAAGTGATGACCCCGACACTAGAGCCCGCACAAGCGCCGCCGCCACAGACATCGCCACCGCAGCAACGGCCTCAAGTCTGGTGATTCGCCATCGTCATCCTCGTGGATATTAAGTTGGAAAATTTTGTGAATACGGAAGCATACAAAATCCCATCGAAGTGTTACGAAAACATCAGTGCTACGAGCCGACGACGTAAACAACGCCGCATCGCAACCCATCAGCACTCTACAACGGGCACAGGCAGGCACTTCGAATAAACTTTCTTCGCTTCAATTTTCGTTGAAGGCGCATAAATCTCCGTCCGTCTACGGGTCCAGTCAGCTCGGCTTGAAAGTAGCACACGCAAGGAGTTTCACAGGAAAGTCAACGGCCATACCACAACGGTCCACCGGTTCTCGTCTGATCACCGAAGTTAAGCGTTCATTCCAAGAAGATAGCAATCATCAAATTTAATTGTTATCATTAGTTTTGAAATATTCGCACTAATTGTTAATTATATTAGTAAAAGTTAAAATTGTGATAATAATAATTGAAAATCGCTGCAAGAGACGGCGTTAGGTGTTTCACATCGCGGGTTCTCCATTTCCTTGGTGGTGTTTTTGGTCTGCGCTGGAGAGCGTCCGCTTCGGTCGTAATTTTCTCTGTTCGTGCGTGCATTTGTGGGTGCGGCCTGCCGTGTCGGAGTAAAATTCACCGCGTCTGCATTACAACTCGTACTTTTCGTTAAACAAGATGTCGTTTGACAGCAAAGAAGCGGCAGGCCCATCGGACCCGCAAGTGACCGCCCTCGCCGTACGCGTTCCTCCGTTTTGGAGGCGGAACCCGGAGCTGTGGTTCGTGCATTTGGAAGCGCAGTTCCAAATGTCCGGCATCACATCGGACGCGACCCGCTTCAACTACGCGGTGATCGGCCTGGACGAAGAGTCCATTCTTATGGTGTCGGAAGTAGTGAAGTCGGCATCATATACTCAGCTCAAGAGTGAGTTGATCAGGCGCCTGTCGGCAAGCGAGTCGGCAAAATTAGACCACTTGCTGGCGGGTTTAACGTTGGGTGATCGAACTCCCAGCCAATTGCTTCGCGAAATGAGGCAATTGGGTGGGAGCAAGATTGGCGACGACCTGATTAAGTCGCTCTGGCTGCGACGGTTTCCGGAGGGCACCCAGGCGATACTAGCTTGCGTTTCCCGTTCCTTGGAGGAACTGGCAGCGTTGGGCGAACGTACAGACCTCTAGGTGAGTTCTTTCAACTTGAATTGCTCCTTCAGAGCAGTACAAATTTCTCCTTTCGATGTTACTTCATCGAGATCCTTACATTGTATATAGATCTCATGTTTTTGAGCACGCACTGCGACATTCTCTCCAAGTGAGTTTTTCACTTGAGTGCGAAAGTCATAAGTTTTGCCCGCGCTGGCTCTTTTCAGCTCGAACATGGGATCCCCTTTCTGGGTTCTTCGGATTCTGTTTAAATTTCCGCTCAGATCTTTTAGGTCGGGATCAGCTTTGACCTTTTTGAGTATTTCCGCGCACGACAGATTGCTTTTACTGGAGATAACAATTGCATCTGGATGAGTTCGCACTTTTGCTTTTCGGTCCGCTTTTTTGTTGGTAACTTTAGTCCATCCATCGTTTTCGCTCATCTTGGGCTTCGCAACGTTGGTCGAGTTTCCTAGATTCGCTGTACGCTTTCCTGCTTCTGAGCTGTTGCTGTCGGTTTTCAGAATGTCCTGTCCGCCTTTTTGTCTCTTTTTCACGTACTCGTTTATTTCCGTCTGTCTGTCTGTCTGTCTGTTTGTCCGTCACACGCATTTTTCTCGGAGACGCTAATAGCCATTAACACCAAATTTGGTAGAAAGGTGGGAACTGTGAACGCTCACGCATACAGTGAATTACATCCTGTTACGTCGAATTTAAGGGGGGTCGCCATACATGCAAAAAGGGGCGGTGTAAATTTTTTCTTCATCAAATATAGTCATGTGGGGTATCAAATTAAAGGTCCCGGTTAATACTTTTCAAAGCCGGTCTTAGTTTTGACATTTGTTGAAAAGGTGGGGAGTGCGGGGGGTTGAAAGTGATCATTTCTTTAAGGGGGCCACTCTCAGAAACTACCAAACCGAAAAATCAGAAAAAAACCAGGAGGATGCCACTGTATGGCACCCAGGCTCCGAAATACCTTCCATACCGATATCTGTTCAAATAGAGTTAATAATAGTGTATTACTATAATTTTTAGTAATTCGCTGCACAACCCCCCTTAAGTTTATCCTAGCACCACGAAATTGCAGTGATGGAGGCTATAATGTAGAACATGAACTTACCATTACTAACAAAGTTATAATAGGTAAAAGTTGTTGCTTCTTGGAAAATTGAAGACTATGAATATCAATATAACCGGAAAGTGGATACTCTCACATAATATATGGATATATTACATGCGACGTACTAAGAAATATACAAAACCTTTCGTACCTGAAGCGTCCAGCTTCCGGTTTCCCGACCTGTTGTAAGCTAAAATAGGCTCTGTTAGCTGACAACAACCGTGCGCGGATTTCATCATCGTAGCTGTTATCGGTTGTGATTTTCGACCCTAGATAGGAGAAATTATCAACGGTCTCAAAGTTGTATTCTCCTATCCTTATTCTTCTTCGTGTTTGTGTTTGACCAGTGCGTTTTGATGTTGCTGGTTGATTCGTCTTCGGTGCTGACGTTGCCCCAATATACTTTGTCTTGTCTTCATTGATGTGTAGCTCAAGATCTCGTGCCGCTTGTTCGATCTGGATGAAGGGAGTTTGTACGTCTCGGGTGGTTCTTCCCATGATGTCGATATCGTCAACATAGGCCAGCAGTTGGGTGGACTCGAGGAGGATCGTACCTCTTGCATTTACCTCAGCATCACGGATCACTTTCTCTTATTAATTTCGTCGGCCTACCGAATTCTCTCATGGCCGTGTAAAGTTTTACCCTGGCTATGCTATCATAAGCGGCTTTAAAGTCGATGAATAGATGGTGCAACTGGTGTCCATATTCCAACAGTTTTTCCATCCTTTGCCGCAGACAGAAAATCTGATCTGTTGCTGATTTGCCTGGAGTGAAGCCTCTTTGGTATGGGCCAATGATGTCCTGGGCGTATGGGGCTATCCGGCCTAGGAAGATAGTGGAGAATATCTTATAGATGGTACTCAGCAACGTGATACCTCTATAATTGCTGCACTATCACACAGTCCCTTTTTATGTAATGCCTCGTTGCCGATCGTCATTCGCTGTTCCATACCTTGAGCACAAGTTGATGAACTACTTGGTGTAATTGGTCGCCTCCATATTTAACCAATTGGGCTGTAATTCCATCGGCTCCTGTCGACTTTTTAGCCGACGAATTGTTTCTCCCATACTTGGTGGTGGCAGTATTTGTCCGTCGTCTTCAGTTGGCGGGACCTTCAACTCGCTGATGTTCTGGTTGTTCAGTAGCTCGTCAAAGTACTCAGCCCATCGCTCCAATATGCCCATTCTGTCGGAAATCAGATTTCCCTCTTTGTCTCGACAGGATGAGCATCGAGGTGTATAAGGCTTCATCCGCCTCACTTGTTGGTAAAACTTGCTCTCTGTACTTTTCGAGTTCACAGACTTGTTGTTTCTCCCAGGCTTAAAATTAATAATCACCATAAAACCGCCGCAAGAGATGGCATTGACACTCTTTAGATTTCCTCTCTTTTAGCGTGTTCTTTATTCTGGTCTGCGCGCCAAGCTTCCGCTTCGCGGTGCGTCGGTGGTGTCTCTTTTTCTCTCGAACGGGGCATTTGTGGGTGCGGTCTGCCGTAGTCAGAGTAGGGCCTTTTAACATTCGGTCTTCGGCAAAACTCGTGTCGTAAATTTAGTTGTTGTGATATCGATGGACGACAAAGGTTCGGCAGGCCCATCGGACCCTCACGTGACCGCCCTCGCTGTGCACGTCCCTCCATCTTAGCGACGGAACCCGGAGTTGTAGTTCGTCCATCTGGAGGCGCAATTCCAGATGTCCGGGATAACGGCGGACGCGACAAAGTTTAATTATGCGATTGTGGGCTTGGATGAGGAGTCCATCTCCTGGTAGCAAACATATTAAAATCGGCCGCCTACACGGTATTGGAAACAGAGTTGATTAAGCGCCTGTTGGTAAGTCAATCAGCTAAGCTGGATCACTTGCTGGTAGGTTTGACGTTGGGCGATCGAACTCCCAGCCAACTGCTTCGCGAAATGAGGCAATTGGGTGGGAGCAAAGATCGACGATGATCTGTTGTAGTCACTCTCGCTGCGACGACTTCCGGAGAGTACCCAGGCGGTCCTCGCGTGCATCTCCGGTTCTTAGGAGGCGCTGGCAGCCGCGGCCGATACGGTGCACGAGGTGCACGCGCGTCTAACGTCTATAACAACTTCTGACGAAGTTGGCGAGATGAAGCGCGAGATGGCCGCGCTTATGGCCAGTATGGCTGAGATGAGGGAGACGCTGGACGCTCAGCGTTCGGCCGCCAAGTCGTGAGCTCGCTCGTAGTCTTCTGCTCGAAAAGGGCGATGGAAGCATTTGTTGGTTCCATTGCAGATTCGGCGAAAAGGCCACCAGATGTACGATTCCATGTAAATTCGCGCCTATCTCAAAAACCTGGGTCCGCGGGGTGTCCTGGCGGCGGCCACCCACAACGCAGCGCCACGTTGCCCAACAATTTACGACCCTCTCCGCAGGCGCAGTTATCTTGTAGATCGGAGGACACCATCGACTATTTCCTCAACCATTGAAATTGGTGGCAGCAAATTCCTCCCGAAATAACACATACGGGTATAGGCAAGTGAACGTGAGTGTTGGCTTGCGAAGGACGTTTTCGTGGCGATTCATCCTGGCGGATGTCAGCTTCCCCATTTTAGGCGCAGACTTCTTGTGTCACTATGGGTTGCTGGTGGACTTGTAGAATAGGTCCCATATAAACTCCACAACCAACCTTGATTCGGCCTGACAAATTAAGGTTGCACAGACTGTTCCAGACTGATATCCTATTCCGCTCATCCACGACTTTGAGCATCATCATATCTTTCCGACCTTGGATTTAACCAAGGCGCATCATCAAATCCCTGTAGCTCCAGAAGACGAGTTCACATGGATGACTTTCGGGTCGTGCAATGCGGTGCAAACCTTTCAAAGGTTCATTCACTCAGTCCTGCGAAACCTCGACTTCTGTTCCGTATATTTGGATGATTTTCTGGTCGCTTCTTCCTCAGAGTCAGCCCATCTCGAGTGCATTTTCCAATGTCTCCTTGAGGCCGGTTCAGTCCTAAACGTTGATAAATACAAGCTTCTTCAAACACAGGTGAGATTCCTCGGCCACTTCATTTCCCCTGACGAAATTCAGCCTGACCAAACAAGGTGCAAGCGATCCCAGGCTTCTCGCGTTCGGAAACCGTGAAGGATTTGCGGAGGTTCTTGAGCATGCTAAACTTCTATCGTTGTTTCCTGTCCAAGGCCGCTCAACACCATTCCGTTTTGAACGCATACTTCTCTGGCCCCAAAACAAAGGACACACGAGAGATTGTGTGGTCTGAAGAGGCTGTCCGCGCATCTGACAACAACTGACTGGTGGTACACTCTTGGCATTTCCTCAACAAGATGCACCCCTAGCCGTTTATGTTGATGCCTCTGACATCGCAGTAGGTGCTGCTCTTCACCAAAAGGTGAATCAAGTCTGGTAGCCGTTGAGCTTCTTCTCCAGACAATTAAACCTACGATCGAGAACTGCTCATCATGTACTTGAGCATTAAATACTTCTGCTTCTGCTCAGGCCATTCACAATGTTCACAGACCTTAAGCTTTGAAAAAGAAGCCCGACAAAGCGTCCCATCGTCAGCTTCGACATCCCGGCCTCACTCGACTTCTCGGCTATCGCCAAAGCACAGGAGGATGACGCAGTACTTCAGAGGCTCAAATCCAACCCCAAATCCAAGTTTCGGGAGTTGCCCATCTTCGGCTCGAACCTCTCTCTCTGCTGCGAATACTCGGAAAAGGGACCCCGGCCATACATTCCGTCCACCTTTCGCAAGGAAGTGTTCCACGCGGTTCACCACGTAGCGCATCCAGGCATCAGGACAACAATCCGGTTAACCACCGAGAAATAATTCTGGCATCACATGCCAGAAGTGTAAGATCACCAGGCATGTAAGAAAAGAATTGGGCTCATTTCCCCGCACTACCAAGCGGTTTACGCGGTCGCCTGAGGCAATACCTCTGAAGGATATTATTGCGCAATTTTGTGCCGAAGCCCTCTGTCGAGAGTGGATACCTCGCTTTGGCGTCCCTGCAGTGGTCATCACTGACCACTCACTGAATTTGAGTCCATCTTTTTCTCGGAGTTAGGCAAACTCCTGGGATTCAAACGCCAGCGAACTACGACATACCACCCGCAATCCAATGGGATGCTAGAGCGTTGGCACCGGGCGCTGAAAACTGTCATTATGGCTCGCGGCGATCCGTCCTGGACTCAGGTCTTGCCTCTCGTCCTACTTGGCCTCAGAAAAACCCGCCGAGAGGAATTCGCTGCCATCTCCGCGGAGCTGGTATACGGGGAGAACCCAAGGCTCCCGAGTAATCCGGTCTTCGATAAGAGATCGGGTCTCACAGACTCTAGATTGCTGCGCCTGCTAAGGGACAACCTTCGCCGCATTAGAGCCACACCTCCCACTTGACACTCGTTCACACCTGCCTGCGCGCCCAAGGAACCGGACACGCGCAAGCACGTCCTAGTCATATACGAAGGCCCGTACCGTGCTCTCGAGCGGGGAGAGCATTTCTTCCAGCTCGAGATCGGGGGACATGAAAAGGCTATCTCCTTATCCAGGCTGAAGCCCGTTTGCGCCCCAAATCAACGTCGCGTTCGCTTCGCCGAATGATGGGGAGACCAGTTCCAAATTTAGTCGCTGAAACCCCTAGGTTTCCCCTGGGGGCGGAGTGATGTGACGCAACAGGGTTAACAACATTCGAAATTTATTTCGAATGTTGTTAATTCGATTGACAGTTGCCACCACCGGTGTTCTCCATGGCGGAGTAGGCCTTGATGGGTCAAAAAAATAATGGAAATTAAAAAGGTGGTTTGACATTTTTAGATTTTTCAATGAAGGCGAACTTGAGAATTTACATCGAAAGAAGATTTTCATCTTCAATCGCATTCATCGTGAAAATATTATTATAAGTAAATAGAAACATGCTATGCTTCAAATCGAAAGCAAGTACTAGTGATAGTCAAATCCTAGAGACAAAAACACTTTCTGACAGTTAGCGCTAAACCATTAGTCGAGCACCAACGAACCAGAGTATCTAAGTTAGATGGAAGGCAAACACAGTCCATAGGCGACGATATAACGGAAAACAGCTAAGGTCGTCGGTATAGAGGAAACAGGGACAAGTAATTAAGGGGGGCGGGGAGAAGATCAAAAATAGATCCCTGGGACACGCCAGAGGATGGGAGAAGGAGCGGGAAGTGCAGCCGTCAAAAGAGATGCGGCAGAATCGGTTGGAAAGGTAACAGGCAAGCCATAAAACAAGTGGTATGGGAACTCTTAAAGGCGAGAGTTTGGATAGAAGTATCTTGTGATTTAGAGTGTCGAAGGCTTTAGCAAAATTAGTTTCAATGGTATGTACTTCTTGTCGTGAGTTTAGGTATTTGGCGACAAAGTTGGTAAAGTCAAGCCGGTCGGAGGCAGTTTACTCACGCTTAAAAAAGCCGTGTTTCTCTTTCACTATGTAAAGGTCAAAATGGAAGAACTAGTCGCTGACATATCTTTCCAAGATTTTGGAGCGGGAAGAGAGGGGAGAAATTGGACCGTAATTCTCGGCAAGCGTACGATCGCCACTTTTGTGAATGGGGATGTTGAGAGCCTCTTTCTGCAACCCAGGAAAATGATTCTCTTCGAGGCCTTTGTTGAAAATAAAATCTAGGGAAAAGAAAAGATGGGGAATGGTAGGCGTTGCGGGGTAGGCTACATCCACTAGCGGGATGGATTCGGAGGAAGGAGGAGGAACATAGACTGAGGAAAAGTAGCAGCAGAGCAAATCACAAGATAGTTGGGGGGAATTGGCTGAGGAACCAGAGAATTTTATGAACGTAAGGGATAGCTGGGCAGGACAGCGGGAGTTACGAATGTGGGACCAGAAAGGTTTGAGGTTTCCGCGCTTTAGTGAGTCTTCAACACTGGTCAAATATTCGTTTCTGGACTTACGTATTAAGGATTCGACCAAGGAAATGATACAGAAGGTGTTGAGTGCTTGGTCACACGCTAATGGAGAGAAGAGGGGAACCCAGTTGATTGCCGCTATGGCTGAGTTCAGACCTTCGAAGTTCACCTTGCGAAAGTTGAACTTGATAGGCTTGCGCGCGACAAGAGAGTGGAGTCGGGATATCTGAGCATCAAACTCGAGAGCAGGATGATGGGCGTCAGGGGAAGCGTAAGGTGGGGCATCAGAGGATTGGGAAAGGCAACGCACAGGAAGGTTAGAGAAGACAAAGTCAAGAGTGCGATGTAAGTAGTTTCTAGAAAGGTTAAACTGGAGGGCGGCACAGATGCACATGAAAGTAAATAGAGGAAGGGAAGGGTGGGTGGAGTTATTAGTGACGGAGGAAAGGCCAAAGTAATGGGCCAGGAAAGCATGGGAAGACAGAGGCCACAGAGGATGAAAGAAAGTGAGGGGAACAAAACGATTAGGACCTCTGATAATCTGTCGAAGAAATCCCCGTACAGAGAAGGTGGGCTGAGGCGGAGAACATATACACACGACATTTGACGGAATGACTCATATGGTTACAGAATCGTAGGTGAATGAGGAGGAGGCAGATATGATTTCGGCACGCCGAGGGGACTTAGCAGATATTAGGGCTGCCTTGCCAAGCGCAGCGCAGTCTCTCTCAGAACGAAGAACCCTTACATTTTGATAAAACAGTGTAAAGTTTTTCGAATCATTTAAGTTCGGCGAGGCAGGCGGGTGAGCCGGAAATTTTCTCGAAGCTTAGTCCTCTGATAAGGCTTGGTGAAGACTCTCCCTGTGGCCAAAAGGAAGTTTGGACGAAGGCATCGAAGTCGAGGGGATACGTCATTTTGAAGGAAGCTATCACCCATCCTTCGTCAGCCTCACACGAGTTACATATACACCTACTCATATTACAACAAACTTCTCCAACGACATATAAAGTAAACACTTTATAATCATTGGAAACACTTTACCAAATCCACTCACATAAATTAAAATCATTGGAAACACTTTCCCAAACCCATTCACATAAATTAGAATCATTAGAAACACTTGACCATTAATCAATATCTTTATTATCAACATTCAGTCAAGTTAATACCAGAGTACTTTGTATAAACAATAAATATGAACCACTCATCAATAGTTCTTAAACACTTATCCGATCTAAACATTCAGAAGATAAGAATAATATACCAAATGCATATCTAGCATATTCCTTATCTTTCAAAATATCAAATTACAAAAGATGCAATTCGGCATTTTACATCCTTTGTTCCATATGAATATAAATATGAGCATTTTGTATCGAACAGTTAGTCTAGTGAAATCGCGTAAGAGTAAGATCACGTACTTGGATCTTAATATTATAAGTGAACAATCAGAGTTTTTCTAATAAAGAAAGTATTAAGCAAAAATAATTCTTTTTTTTTCGTTTATGGTTTCCGTAACCAAAACTGGCGCAGTCGTCCGTCTTAAGGAGGGAGAAACCTCCTAAGTCACCAAACCAACAAAATAAAAGTTTCGCGACACCGCTAAGTGTATAAAGAACACAAGGTGTAACCAATCGACGAAAAAGGTACGGTAAAAACCGCGTAACAATCCGGTCAACTTAGAAAAAAAAACCTATAACAGAGCTAGCATTGCTCAAGGCAGAATTATTTAGAAAATTCGCCTCTGGCCAACTAAGAAATAGTTGAGTCAGCTAAACCATTTGTTATCCTTTAACTGGTCTTGGGAAACAAGCAGTTAGTTGGACTAACAGAAAAGAAAAAAAAACACTTACGACCCTTGGAAAACAAGCGTCATAATCCAAAAAGTTCTGAACACCTTCCGAAAAAGAAGAGTGTTATAATAAAAAAAAAACAGATAAAACAGTAAATTCGGAACGGTACGAAAAGTACTCAGTACAGACTTCTGATTATCTTAAAAATTCAAGTACATAATAAACGTGAATTAAACTAAACTCAACACAATGGTCGAACAACAAGTTCCAATACCACTCGAATTATCATTCGAGGACCTCATAAAAGAGGCACGTCGACTACCTACCTACACGGGAAATAACAATTAGTTTGCAATCACATCATGGATCAGCGAAGCCGAAACCATTCTAACTCTAACACCACCTGGCAACCATTCAGCCTATATCTTCCGGCTCATACTCAACAAAATACAGGGACCAGCAAGGTGCACCATCCAAAAAATATTTGAGCCCAACTGGCAGAACATCCAACACACCCTCATCACAAGGTAAGTGGCGGAAATTTTGATGACATATACCACAAATTGAATAGTTTACTTAATAAATTAAATGTTAAATACCTGCAAGACCCTAATCAAAATTTACATTCGGAGTTCAGCCCAGTTAGAAACGAAAATTTAATATTAAACAAATACAAAAGTTTAATTCCCGAATACAAAATGTTTTTACTCGAAAGTCGTAATTGTCAAAAACCCGACCAATCGTTCAATCTTTTGAATGAATTGTACCAAAATACAAATAATTCCGAACGGAAATCTGATTATAAACATCCACATAGATCAAATCGGTACTCCTCAGATAATAATAACTCATATCGTAATAATAATTACCGCAAAAGTAATAATAATAACTACAACAGAAATCAAAATTATAAAAACTATAATAAAAACCAAAATAATAGTAGTAACAATTATTACAACAAAAACCGTTCTAACTACAGAAATGTTGCAAAACAGGGTGAATCAACCCAAATGCAAATTGATCCATCCAAGGTTCAACCAAAACATAGAACCGATGGATACAAATTTTCTAGCACCAGCCTCGGAAATTTTCTTCCCATAATCAATTTAACCATTGATAATCAAATAATTCCAACCCTAATTGACACTGGCGCTTCAACTTCTGGAATCGATAAAAACTTTCTTCCACACTTAACGCGTATAAAACTTCCAACACCTATCCCTATTGTAGGCCTAGGCGGTGAAATATTAGTCAAAAACAAACTAAAAACGGGAATGCCAACTGAGTTTCAACTCCCAGAATCTCATAAAATCCTCTGGAATGAGATGGATTTTAAAAATAAATCATTCAAAGCTGTAATAGGACAAAACCTATTACATCCTCTGAATGTTACTGTTAATCTTGGTAAGGGCAGTCTAGAAATAAATAACAAAAAACTATTGTTTAACTACGCTGCACCAGAAGAAATTAATCTTCAAACCGAAATCAGGACATCCACAGACTCTGAACAAAAATTGTTTGAGAACCTCAACATTGAGGAATCCGACGCATTACGGTGGATCCTTAACGGAAATAAGGATCTTTTCTATAAAGAATGTACCAACCTAACATGTACCACTCAAACAAAACACCAGATTATAGCCAAATCAAACAAGCCATTATATTCAAAGGCATACAGGTTCCCACAAAGACATGACAACGAAGTTAAATTACAAATGGAAGAAATGTTAAAACAAGGAATAATTAGTCATTCCACTTCCCCTTATAATGCTCCTATTTGGATTGTACCCAAAAAAATGGACAATTCCGGAAAAACAAAATGGAGAATCGTTATCGATTACCGTAAATTGAATGAGGAACGATTAAAGATAAGTTTCCTATTCCAAACATCGAATCATTATTCGATAAACTAGGGAAATCTCAATACTTCACTACCCTAGATCTTGCTAAAGGTTTCCATCAAATTGAAGTTGCAGAATCCGACCGTCAAAAAACTGCTTTTTCAACACCTCAAGGACATTACGAATTTATCCGAATGCCTTTTGGATTGAAAACGTTCCAACGAATGATGAACGAAGTCCTAAAGGACCACATTAATAAAATATGTGTCGTATACCTCGACGATATTTTAATTTTTGCTACATCTCTCCAGGAAATTGAGGATAATACAAAAAAATTCTAGCAACTCTTCGCAAATATCACCTCAAAATACAAATCGACAAATGTAAATTCTTCTGAAAAGAAACAGATTACCTAGGTCACATACTGGCTACGGATGGAATCAAACCAAATCCTGATAAAATAAATGTCATAAGAAACTTAAAAATCCCTAATACTACAAAACAGATAAAATCATCTCTGGGAATAACAGGATATTATCGAAAATTTATTAACAATTATGCAAAAATTGCATCACCATTAACCGATGCACTCAAAAAATCTAATAAAATAAACATAGATGACCCAAAACACTGTGCAGCTTTCGAAAAATTAAAAGACCTTATCACCAATTATCCTATTCTGAGATACCCGGATTTCAAAAAGAAATTCACATTAACCACTGACTCTAGCGATAAAGCTATCGGAGCAGTATTATCTCAACAAGGACACCCTATTTCATTCCCGAGTAGAACCTTCAACGAACATGAGAGAAATTACTCGACGATAGAAAAGGAATTACTATCAATAATCTGGTCAACACAATATTTCAGACCATATCTTTATGGTGTACAATTCGACATTCGTACAGACCATAGACCTTTAGTTTGGTTAAGCAATCTAAAGGAACCAAATAGTAAACTCCAGCGATGGAAAATAAAATTAAATGAGTACAACTACAACATTGAGTATATAAAAGGCAAGGAAAACAAAGTAGCAGATTTTCTCAGCCGAATAGACACAGATATCCACCAAATAAATGTAATTCAGGAAGCACCTGATAATGAAACAGTACTTTCTGAAAGTATGGAAAGTAATCGTATTACCATTCATTCGGGGATTGAAGATCAAAACGACTTCATATCCATTAAAGAAGGAATCGTTAAAATATACAAAACACAAATAATAATAACAAAACATAAACACAGAGAAAGTAAGTTTGTAAATAAAAAACTGAAAATATATATCGACGAAAACGATATCAAATGTAAAAATTCAGTAATGGATATACTGAGACGTTATATTCCAGAAAAAGGTAAAATTGGAATATACTGTGAACTAAATGATCACATGTGGAATAAAATACAACTAGTAATTATCAGCTTATACTCAAACAACATAAAATTAAAATTCTTGAAGTGTACAAAATATGCAATTGATCTACTAAATGAAGATCAATGCTATCAGAAAATCAAACAAATACACGAAAATGGGAATCATCGCGGAATAAATGAAAATTTCGAGGAAATTAAAAACCTATACCATTATAACGGTGTATATATAAATTACTCACCAAATATATAAACAATTGCGAAATAAGCAATCTCGTAAAATATGATCGACATCCTGTCAAACCAAAATTTAAATTAACCGAAACACCTTCGGATATAAACCAAACATTACATATCGACATCTTTTTCATTGGAAAAAACCAATTCTTTACAAGTATCGATAAATTCTCTAAACACCTTTACACAAAGGAAACATTAGACAAAAATGCAATCACCTTTATAAACCTAATTCGAGAAAGGAATGCTAATCTATGCAAACCACAAAAAATTATAGCTGAAAATGAATTTAATCTAATAAATGTCAAAGACTATTTACGTAGCGAAAACATAGAAGTTCATTTTACCTCGCCAAATACACATACTGGAAACTCGGACGTGAATAGCTGTCATAAAACTTTAATTGATCAAATTAGAGTACTAACTCTAACAAATCCAGAAACGAACATCACCGAAAAAATACTAAAAGCTACTGAACATTATAATAACACAATCCATTCAACTACCGGCTATAAACCTATCGAAATACAACAAGGATTGCACAATAAAAACAAAATCTCCCAACAAATAAAAAGAAAGAAACTAAAATGGATAGAATATCAAAACAAAAACCGTGAATTAGAACAGGACATCCGTCACAACAGAGTCTTCATTGAAAACTATGCTAATGAAAAACACAAGGAGGAACCAAAATTCCGAAAAGTCGATATAATCAAAAATGAAAATAATGAGATCATATTAACAAAAGATAACAAACCTAGAAATAAAATACATCCAGTCAGAATAAAACGCATCAAAAAATTTATGAAAAATCCTGAACCAAATCATAAATTAAAATCGGAATTAAAAACAGAAAAAGTATCTGAATACATTATTACAGACGAACAAAAATTAATAATTAAACATGCTTTAAATCAAGGTTCAGAAACCGAAATAATAAATAATAAATTTAAATTAAATATATCTAGAAAAGATATCCACACCCTAAAAGAAAACCAATGGCTCAACGATCAAATTATAAATTTCTATTTCAACCTTATTGCTGAACGCAGTAAACAAAATAATAATTTACCAAGAATATACAGTATGAATACATTCTTCATACCTTGTCTCCAACAAAACGGATACCAATCAATTAGTAATTGGACACGTAAAATCAACATATTCTCATTTGATATAATCGTAATCCCAGTACATGTAAATAACGTACATTGGACTTTAGCTGTCATTGACCTTAAAAACAAAAGAATCAAATACTATGATTCCTTGGGCAGTACAAACAACAAACTATTAGAAATGCTAGAAAATTATCTAAAACTAGAATCCTTGGAAAAACTAAAACAACAGACATTCGTGAAAGAAAACGTAGAAAATTCACCCGCACAGCAAAACGAAAATGACTGTGGAGTATTCAGTTGTGTAACAGCAGAATATATCGCTAAAAATAAAAACTTAACATTTTCACAAAAACAAATACCATATTTTAGACAGAAAATGATACTAGAGATCATAAATGGGGAATTACTCACATAAGATTATATTTCTTCCAGACCTTCGTAACAACACCAAAATCCAAAACCCGTATGTTGTTAAAAATAATAATAATTATAACGTCCACAATACCAACTATAAAAATGGAAATGACAATTGAACAAATAAAGTCCGAATCAGGAATCGTTCTAATAAAAAAGGACCCAGTCAAACTAATAACAAACTACAGGAGAATATATCACAAAGTTGATCTTACCCAATACGAAATTGCACTTAATAAAATAACAAAAGACATTAATCTCAATCCATATACCGTTGAAACCATCAAAACCATTAAAGGAGAACTAAAACTTCTACATTTCGACAAACCCATAAATAACGTTGAAATTATAACGCAACCTAACATTAACATTAATAGCCAAACAACCGAAACCATTAATCCAATTACAATAAGTCGAATTACCGAACTCTGTAAATCAAAACTAGGCCAAATGCCAGGCTACATAGAATTATGTAAAACAGAAAAGGAATCCGAAACACTAAATTGAGAAAAACGCGGATTAATAAACCCAATAGGTAAAATTTATAAATTACTGTTCGGAATCATGGACAACGATGACCATGAAAAAGTAATGGAACATCTAATGGTAATAGATACAAATAATCACAACCTAATAAAATTATTCAATAACCAACTACAAATTAATAATGTATTTCAAAACAACCTAAATAAAATAGTGAAAAATATAAATCATACAAATAGTTCATTCAAAAAATTGGCGTCTGACATAAATAACACGACTTACCATATAAACAAAATCCTTGTAGAAATTCAATTAAATCACAATTTAGATTTAAGAAAGACATAACAACAAATGTCCTAATTAAAAGTAATATTCTAGTGTTTGTCATCAATATTCCAATACTTACACAACCAATATTGCCAGACTATGTTACACAAGTATCAAACAAATACCATCAAACTTTAAACATTGACATTAAAAATGTAGTATTATATAACAACCCATATTTTAAGTTTGAAAAACATGTAAAATCCTTGAAAAATACATTACCATGTAAAAATAAAAACTGTATCATAGAATATAAGAATAATAATCAAGTAAGTGAAATTGAAAAAGGATTATTACTAGTAATAGATGTCAATCGAAAACTAAAACAAAACTGTAACGAAAAATTGTATGAACTAAACGGAATATTTGTAGATTCAGTAATTGCAATATTGAAATAAACGAAAAAGTATACACAAACAATGCAAAACAATTTCAACAGATACTAATGCTCGAACCAATTAAAAATATTTCAAATTATAACATTAAAATAAATATATTTTATCTTCTATATTTATTCTATATTTATTTTATATTTATTTTTTATGTTTATTTCTATATTTATTTTAATGTTATAATTTGAAATATTTTTAATTGGTTCGAGCACAAAAAAATTGGAAAAAATTGAGGAAAT
Organism: Hermetia illucens; assembly: GCF_905115235.1. Classification (NCBI taxonomy): domain Eukaryota; kingdom Metazoa; phylum Arthropoda; class Insecta; order Diptera; family Stratiomyidae; genus Hermetia; species Hermetia illucens. The sequence continues at coordinate 108,619,898 of NC_051851.1, read as the reverse complement.
CAAATTTGTTCATAAACAAAACATTATTGCAACAAGTACAACAATAATAATAACTCCGCCGAAGCCGGTCCCAAGCCCGGTTGTGAAAGGAGGAGGGATGGATAGCTTCAGTCTGAATGGCTGTACGCCACCGCAGCGTCTCAGGGGGTAGGTGAGGAAAGTGCAGGAACTTTGCAGTCTTGCAAATTACTCACTAAGGAAGCTATCTACACACCTGGCAGCTAGGGATAAAATGCACCACCAACAATGAGAAGAACTAGAAATTTAAGGTCCGGTACGGATAACCGGCGGGAGTCGTCTGACTTGGTGACTGGGTCGGGCTCTCGTAATGGACAGCACGGCGTCGAAACCGCTAGTCGTGGACGACCAGGAGCACAGCTCCGCCTGCTGCAGCTGTTTCGCCACAATCTGTAGCGACCACTTCAGCAGGTTCGCGTAGGAAGCGGATGAAATGGACTAAAGAAATGAACCTCTTCATCATCCGCTCCTACTACGAAATAACGGCGGGGGCGGGTACAACATCTTACCGCCCCTTGTTGCACCAGAGATTCGTCGAGCGTTTCCCGCAATTCGCGCACATGACTGTGCAGCGAGTCGCAGACCAGTACTGCTTCATTACTCGCAGCGACACAAACCCGGCCACCATCAGGGAGCGTGTTAGACTTGAAGTCATCGGGGAAACTGGTGACCGAGAGTCGATGGGGGCGAGGCGGCGGCATCAACAACACCACGCCGCACTGCAGGCAACAGGTTCAGTGCTCGCCGAAGCACTCTTCTCCACCGTCCAACTGAGGTTTCCGCTGAGGTTCGGGACGAATTCCAAAGAGCGTGTATAGAATTCTCGGATATGGATCCTTTGCATAGACCAGGTATTCCCAGGCTCTATGCATCTCCAGCAACTCCGGGAATTCTATCTCAAATCAATGATGAGATTGCGTCTCGACTGTGTGCTGATATGTCGCTGCTGCAACTACAATCACTTGTGTATTGTGGTGCAGTTGCGGCTATCAGATTGCACGGTCAGAAGATTCGCTTTCGCGTTATTGGTTTGAGTGACAAAAGAGATCCACCATGGAAAATTCGTCTGGAACGTCGGCGGGACTCACTAAGGCAGGACATTGCTAGACTGATTCAGACCAGCACTGGCAATGCCAGCCGACGGGTGAGAAATAAAGTGCAGAGGGTTTACCGGAACTATGCCATCCCCTGTGAGACACCCGTTGTTGAAATTCTGGACACACTAAAACAGAAACTTTCTGTCATATGCAGTCGGTTACGACGGTATGGCGAAAGTTATTCCAGACGTGTCCAGAATGCAACATACGCGAGGAACCAGCGGAGCTTTTTCAGATCTCTCAACGAATCCCAACAGAGCGCCCAGACAATACAGTTCTCGGTGACGGAAGCGAAAGAGTATTGGGGTGGACTTTGGGGGTTACCTGCCCAGCGTGCTGAGCATGCTGAGTGGATCACCGCCGAAGGCACCCGCCATGCCAATACAAATGGCATGAATTTCGCGGATGTTACCGAAGAGGAAGTTCGACGAGCCATAAACAGCTCGAAAAACTGGAGGGGCCCAGGTCTGGATCGGGTGCAGAATTTCTGGTATAAGAAATTTACCAGCGTACACAGTCGATTGGCACGCAGTATAAATGAGGTCATGAGTCCCACCTTTCCACCTTTCCTCACTGCGGGAATTACCTACCTTATCCCTAAGAAAGACACGGTGCAGGACCCCGCAGACACAAGACCGATCACTTGCTTACCAACCCTCTACAAATTCATCACGTCCATTATTAGTGGAAGGATCAATGCGCACCTCGAGACCAACAACATTCTGTCCGAGGAGCAGAAGGGCTGCCGAGTTGGGTCAAGGGGTTGCAAAGAGCAACTCATTATCGACTCGATAGTTGTAGGACAAGCAACTAGAGGCCAGAGAAACCTCTTCAGTTGCTATATCGATTATGCCAAGGCTTTTGATAGCGTTCCGCATACCTGGCTAATCGACATCCTACATCTGTATCGCATTGATCCGAAACTAATAAAGTTTTTGGCGACAGTCATGGAAGGGTGGCATACCACCTTGTCAGTCCGTAAATCTGAGGGTGCTAATACCTCAGAGCCCATCCGTATTCGGAGGGGCATCTTCCAGGGGGATTCATTGAGTCCTCTTTGGTTTTGTATGGCACTGAACCCCCTTTCATGGCTACTGAATGATGCTAGAGGGCATGGTTTTGCAATAAAATATGGCCTACGTGCTAAGTGCGAACTGACACACTTGATGTACCTATCATAGATGACATCAAGCTGTATGCTGGTACTGACAACCATCTTAGAAGTCTGTTGCGAATAATAGACATGTTCAGCCGTGATATTCGGATGGAGTTTGGATTAGACAAATGTCGAATCCAAGCCATTCGCAAAGGTCATCACGAGCCACATGTCGGACATAGCATTGGTGACCTCCACATCGAAGCTATGACTGAGACAGACTTCTACAAGTACCTAGGAATTCTGCAAGGAACCCATGCTCGAGTTGGTGATCTGAAGGAAGCTCTGCTGTCCGAATTCCTGCGACGTGTGAAGCTGGTGCTGAAATCGCATCTCTCGGGGAAGAATAAAATAAGCGCGTTGAATGTATTCGCTATCCCTTCACTGGCTTATGCATTCGGAATATTGCCGTGGACGAAGACCGACCTGGAAAACGTCCAGCGGGGGATACGGACAACTATGTCCAAATTCCGAATGCATCACCCAAAGTCTGCCGTGGAGCGGATGAACCTGCCTCGTGACATCGGAGGTAGAGGCGTGGTTGACGTGGCGGCACAACATCATCGCCAAGTCGACTCGCTGCGCGCTTATTTTTACAGCAAAGAGCAGGCGAGTCCCTTGCATGCGGCTGTCTGTAATGCAGACTGTGGACTGACTCCCCTTAACTTGAAGGATCGATCCTTCAATCCTCTGAGTGGGGTGAAGTCGGACCAAGAGCGGATCGATGAATGGAAGTCGAAGGCAATGCACGGTAAACACGTGAATTGTCTTTGGCAGCCATTTGTCGAACAGATGGCTGTGTGCTGGGGAGCTCTTTGCTGAGACGGAGGGGTTTATGTGTGCCATTCAAGATGGCGTGGACGCCACCCGAGCTTATAAAAAGCTCATCATGAAAGAACGGGTGGAGAACGACCAGTGCAGAATGTGTGGTTCGACGTTAGAGACGTTGGACCATCTCATTTCTGGCTGTACTGTTATGGCACCGGTGCAATACATCACCAGGCATAATACTGTATGTAACGTTATCCATCAAAACCTTGCATATAAGCATGGGCTGCTCACGGGAACATGTCCGGTTTACCGATATGAGCCGCAAGCAGTACTTGATAGTTCTGCTTACAGCATGTATTGGGACCGGCAAGTTCTGACTGATCGCCATACCACACACAATAAGCCTGACGTACTGTTAGTTGACAAGACGGGTCGCTCCGCGTATATTATTGATGTTGCTATCCCCCATAATAGCAACATTGAATGGAAATACGTGGAGAAGAAGGTGAACTATGAGCCATTGGCTCGGGAAATCAAAGAAATTTGGCGTCTCGAGCGGGTGGTTGTAGTTCCCATAATATTGTCAGCTACAGGTATTGTACCTAAATCCCTGACGGCTTCCCTTGATGTCCTGGGACTTTCGCACAGTCTGGTTCAAACCATGCAGAAGTACACCATTCTGCATACGTGCTCGATGTTGCGGGGGGTACTCGACGGATTCTCCCACTGACCTACCACCGGCCACCACCACCAGTGCCCCTTTAGTTTTTAAGTAGGTAGGATCGTCCGAGCCTAAATGCTTGGCACTTAGTGCTAGTATTAGGTAAAATCCGGCATCTGCCGAGATTGTGATAACTCGGGAATTATAATAATAATCATACCTACCGTACTATTTATTGCATATCTGTACTTTAAAAATAATAAATCAGTCAAAATTAATATAAATAAAAGCCGTACAGAAAATATTGAAAATTACCCTTTAAATATTGTTGAGGACAACAATAAACATAAGGAGGGAGGAGTTACATATACGACATATAAAGTAAACAATTTATAATCATTGGAAACACTTTACCAAATCCACTCACATAAATTAAAATCATTGGAAACACTTTCCCAAACCCATTCACATAAATTAGAATCATTAGAAACACTTGACCATTAATCAATATCTTTATTATCAACATTCAGTCAAGTTAATACCAGAGTACTTTGTATAAACAATAAATACGAACCACTCATCAATAGTTCTTAAACACTTATCCGATCTAAACAGTCAGAAGATAAGAATAATATACCAAATGCATATCTAGCATATTCCTTATCTTTCAAAATAGCAAATTACAAAAGATGCAATTCGGCATGTTACATCCTTTGTTCCATATTAATATAAATATGAGCATTTTGTATCGAACAGTTAGTCTAGTGAAATCGCGTAATAGTAAGATCACGTACTTGGATCTTAATATTATAAGTGAACAATCAGAGTTTTTCTAATAAAGAAAGTATTAAGCAAAAATAATTCTTTTTTTTCGTTTATGGTTTCCGTAACCAAAACTCACATGAAAGAGGTGACAAGGTTGAGTTGGCTTTGGTTCTGATATAGGCTAGAATTTCGTCGGACGTGGTGGAATACGCTATCCTCGACACGAACAGCTATGGCTAGCGGACGTCAACGGGCTGATACAATCTTGTACAGATGGAGTGGAGCAGTGCGTGGCAGATAGAGGCAGAGAATTAGTCGCCGGCAAGGTATAAGTAGGGCCGGTCGGCGGCGTCTCAGGAGGCTACACTGGTACTCGATCAAGCAGCAGCTTGAGGAAGCAGAATTGATTGTGTTATTGAAACTACATATTCAATCGTGTGTTGATGCAGCAGTTGAATTGCATCAGATAGCGTGATACCGCAGCAGGCGTTAGGACAATAGTGACAGTGAAAATTTTGCGTGAATTTCTATAGTCATAAACCAGACCACTCCAGATAAGAAAAATGAAACGACAACGACAAATAGAGATAAATTTGAGACGCGAGAATCAATTTTCTGATTAGGCTTAATAATTCTAATAAGCGTTTCATTTTTCTTGTCTAGTCAATAGTTCAAAGGTTGATCTTAAGATAATGTTGTCCACATATAAGGACACCAAAAAGACATGGAACGAGCAGTTGAATTGTTAGAGTTGAGTTTCTCGAAACAAAAATAAAATTATATTAATAAGTAAATCGTGCGTTTTCATTTTCAAGGAAACATATATCTGGCGCAGTCGGTAGGATGCGTCTCGTGTAAATTAAATTAAAAACGATAAGTTTATATTCGGAGTGACAAATTGAAAGTGAATAAACATTTTAATTTATACGCGAGTTTTAACTCCTTAGACGCAGTGAAGACTTAATCGATAAGATTTCGAAAAGAAAGTGAATTAACGCATCAATTTTATGTGACACACAGTGAAAAAGTTGTGAAGATATTTTAACAATACACGAAACGTGAGAGACCACAGCAATTAATTGTGTTGAAGAATCTCCAAGCGTTATAGAAATGACGGAAGAAAAAACCACAGGTATGAGCAAAGTAATTCTATCGCCCTCAGTCCTCAACTCAAAATTGAGTATAACACTGGATCCAATCAAACACGCTTCACATTTGCCTATATTTGACGGATGCCGGGACCGGCTTAAGAGTTTTACCGACATGGTGGACGTTATGGTACCCATACTTCAGGACTACGATACATCATCGCAAATTATAGTTTCTAATATAATTAAAAGTAGAATAGTTGGAAAGGCGAAACAAATTTTAGATTCCAGTCCCCATATAACTAAATGGGAAGAAATAAGAAAAATTTTATATGCCAATTTTTCGGATCAAAGAAATAGTAACCAACTTCTAAATGAACTTAGATCTACAGAGTTCAGAGGTTCTATTATTGATTATATAAATGTAATTCAAAAAAGATTAACCAATTTAAACTTGAAGGTAGAACAGGAGCAAAAATTCAATTTTGTAAGAATCATTCAAGATAATCATACTATTGCTTTAGAAGTTCTTAAAAACAATATGCCTGAGCCAGTCAGAACCATTTTGTTCTGTAGAAATCCAACTTCTATTGAAAATGTCATTTTCATATTATCTGAGACGGGACATCTTTACCAAAAGAAAGAAAGTAATATTCCTAAAAACAGGAGCACCAATAGAAATTTTAAACAGGGTTTTCAGAACCTTCCAAATCAAAGTTTACAAAGTGGAAACTATCAACACCATAATTTACATACTCAAAATAATTATCTATTTCACCAAAATCAATATGGTAGTCAACATTACCATAATCAAAGTTGGAAAAACCAAAACTTTAATCCATCTTTCCCAAATTATGATCAACATCGTTTTAATCAAAATTCAGTCCAAAGTCGAATTCGTAGATTTGGACCACCACAACCTATGGAAGTTGATGGATCGCGACAAGTGATTAACACTAACCAGCAGGGAAATTTTCGAAAACCTGCCTCGGAAAATCCACAAACTTCAATCTTCCATATATTAGAATAGATTCGAAAGGTATTCCTCTTAGATTTTTAATAGATACAGGTGCTGCAGTAAGCATTATCGACCCAAATATTTGTCACCCAAGTTTAAGAATATCACAAAGTAATTCTGTCATCCATACACTAAATTCAAATATTTTTTATTCACATACCGTCCAAATTAAACCCTTCGAAGAAATTGGAGGAGTAGAGAAAATTAATTTTATTGAATTTAAATTTAATGATTTTTTTAATGGATTAATAGGGAATAACATTTTTCAAAATTATGAGGTAAAAATTGATTTATTTAACAGAATCATTAATTTCAATGACAAACAATTATCAATATATTTTTCTAAGGAAGAAGAAGAACTAGATGGATACATTAATCATATTTATATGACTGATGTATACAGAGAAAATGATCCATTATCTTTATTAAGAATAGATCATTTAAATAATGAGGAAAATAAATCCTTAACAAACTTATTAAAGACTTATAGAAATCTTTTCTTTCAAGAAGGTGATAATCTGACTTTTACTCATGAGATAAAACATGAGATAAAAACAACAAATAGTATGGCAGTCTACTCTAAATCATATAGATATCCTCAAATTCATCGAAAACAGGTAGACAAACAAATAATGGAAATGCTTGAACAAGGGATTATACGACCAAGTAAATCTCCATATTCTTCACCAATTTGGGTAGTTCCAAAGAAAGCTGATGCTTCAGGGAAAATGAAGTGGCGTATTGTAGTGGACTATAGGAAGTTAAACAGTATAACTATTGATGATAAATTTCCAATACCAAATATTGATGATATTTTGGATAAATTGGGAAGATGCATCTATTTCACTACTTTAGATTTGGCTAAAGGATTTCACCAAATTGCATTTTCAACTGATAAAGGTCATTATGAGTTCACCAGAATGCCTTTTGGTCTAAAGAATGCTCCCGCAACATTCCAAAGACTAATGAATGAAATTCTCCACGAACATATTGGGAAAATATGTTTTGTTTATATGGATGATATTATAGTTTTCAGCACATCTCTAGACGAACATATGCTTTCTCTTAGGAAAATATTTAATGTCTTAAAAGAGGCAAATTTAAAAATACAAATTGATAAAAGTGAATTCTTGAAAAAGGAAACAGATTTCCTTGGTCACATTGTAACCACTGAAGGAATCAAACCTAACCCTAAGAAAGTAGAAGCAATTCGTAATTTTACAATTCCTGGAACAACTTAACAAATAAAATCGTTTTTAGGAATGGTTGGATATTATAGGAAATTTATTAAGGATTTTTCCAAAGTAGCTAAACCCTTAACTCTTCGACTAAAGAAGAATTATAAAATAAATCCTCGAGATATTGATTATGTTGATGTTTTTGAAAAACTCAAGCAACTAATAACAACAGAGCCTATTTTGAAATATCCTGATTTCGATAAGAAATTTACACTTACTACGGATGCCTCAAATTATGCTGTAGGTGCTATACTTTCTCAGGATAGTCACCCGATTTGCTACGCCTCACGTACTCTTAATGAACATGAAGGTAGATATTCCACAATAGAGAAAGAACTTTTAGCTATTGTGTGGGCTACTAAATATTTCAGGCCATATTTATACGGAAGGAAATTCATCATTAAGACTGATCATAAACCGTTAACATGGTTAGCAAACTTAAAATTGCAAAGATGGAAGCTTAAGTTGGAGGAGTTCAATTATGACATAGAATATATTCAGGGCAAAGAAAATTATGTAGCAGATGTATTGTCTCGTCCTTCACAAGTTGTAAACTTAGTGAACGTAAATGAAGTGAACGAAGACAATAATATTGAAAATGCATCAAACGCAACATGTCATAGTGCAAATGAAGATAGTTTAGAGTATATACCTATTTCAGAAGCACCTCTAAACTTGTATAAAACACAAATAATAATTAAAGAAGGAAAAGAAAACAGAATTAAAAAAGATAGATTCTTTGGGAAACTCCGCATAACTTGTATATCTCGAGAAATAAATGAAAAATATTTCCAATATATTTTAAATAACCACACCCCTAGCAAAGGATTAGTTGCAGTCTATATTCCAAACCTAACAATTTACAGTAGGTTTCAAGATGAGTATTTAAAATGGAAAAGCCCTCATACTAGAATTAAATTTATAAAATGTAGTTATCTACTTTTTGACTGTACCGACAAAGGACAAATTCAAGAAGAAATATTAAGGGAACATAAAAGAAATAATCATAGAGGTATTGAGGAAGTTTTTAAAGAGATAAAAACTAAATACTATCACCCTAATTTGAAAACTGAAATCGCCAAAGTGATAAATAATTGCCATACATGTCAAATTGGTAAATACGAAAGAAGACCAGCAAAAATTCCTTTCAACAAACCTCCTATTCCAGAAAAACCTCATGAAACAGCTCACATGGACATATGGTTTCTAGACAAAAATCATTTCTTTTTAACTTTAATAGACAGATTTTCGAAATTTGCTCAAGCCATCGGTTTAAAGTCTAGAAATTGGGTAGATATTAAGTCAGCACTCAATCAGTATTTCGCAACTTCTGGTAAACCTACACTTATAATAACAGATAATGAAAGTAGTTTCAAAAGTAATTTAGAAAATTTTTTACAAAATGAGAATGTTGCCTTGCACTTTACTACACCTGGATTGAAAACTGGTAATTCAGATGTAGAAAGACTTCATAATACATTAAATGAACATGTGCGTATTAAAATAATTGAAACTAAACTCGCACCATCAGCTATCGATGTTCAAGAGATTATGAAATTTTACAATACAACTATTCATTCTTCAACTAATCATAGACCAATCGAGATACATAATGGAATTATATAAGCTTCCGAATACAACCAAATAAGAAGTAGGCTGGTAAGGAAACAGGATAAAAGTATCGAAAATAAAAACAGGAATAGAAAGAATGAGGAAATAAATTCAAAATACATTAAAAATAAATTCAAACGCAAAAAACAGGATATGCCCTTTGTCACGAAACCCAATCATAACATAAAAAATAAGAGGCTCTTCATGAAATTAAAGAAATTTCAAAAATCTATCCCTCAGGTATCTTCATCGTAATATGATTGCTCTATGTCACATTAGGGCAACACATAGAAATTACCGAGATCCCTCAAGGTAATGGATTCACCTTGATACGAGGAGACCAAGTTCCTATTATTCAGAATTTCTCCAAGGTGATACATGTAATAAATCTACAGAGGTACAATGACATCATTGCCAGTATCGAAAACACTACTTCAGCACAAATCACCGAAAAGTTTTCAATTATACCATTGTTAATTGAAAAAATCATAGCAAAACTTTTTACTTTAGAGCCCCATAGAATCAAAAGAACAATATTTAGCCCGTATGGTTCCTTTTTGAAATGGTTTGGTGGTGTTATGGATGATAATGATAGACAGTTCATTGATGGAAATTTTAATAAAATTGAATTGAATATGAAATCTTTTCTTGCCAATAATGAAAAACAAATTGCAATAAATAGTCGGATTGATGAAAGTATCCAGAAATTAGCAAGCCATATAAACGAACAACAAGAAATAGTAATCTCCAAATTCAATATTTTAAGTAACAGTTTAAACAAACGTTTAGTAGAACTAGAAACTTTTCGAGTCATAAAGAAAACTTGCAGATGATTTCAGATTCAATAGAGGAAATTAAAAACATTGTTTTATTATCTAGATTGGAAATATTGGGTAGAAATATTCTTACAATTGAAGAGATACGACAATACCAATTAGATGAACATGAACATGAAAAATCTTGAACTAGTAACACCATATAAAAAATTTCTCTTTTATAAAGATAATGTGTTCATATATAGTAATGAAAATGTAGAAAATAAATTAATACCTATTCAAGAGGAATGTATAACAGATATTTTAAACGAACCTCAAAATTGCACTATCAAAATGAATGATCGACCAGGCATAGAACAAATTACAGAAAACATAATAATAACGAAAAATTTAAATACTACTAAAGTATATCAAAACTGTAATGATCAGAATATTGTAATTAAAAGGCATAATATAATAAAATTTTTAAATTGTAAAATAATCTTAGGGGATAAAATATTCACTAATAAAGAAAATTTTGTTCAAAATAACATTATATTACCAAACATACTAAAAAATATATCATACGACGAAATTCATAATTTGATCTTAAAATCTATTCATGTTCAAAATATTGAGAATTTGAATCACATAAAACTATTATCATTGGAACATAATAAAACTTGATGGACAAGCTTAATTACGGATGTCATAATAATCTTTATCATTCTTATAGTTATATATTTATCTATTTTAAAGTTCATAAAAAGAAAACTAGCATCAAAGTAAATATAAATTCAATGCGCGAGGACACGCATCTTAGGGATGGAGGAGTCATAAACCAGACCACTCCAGATAAGAAAAATGAAACGACAACGACAAATAGAGATAAATTTGAGACGCGAGAATCAATTTTCTGATTAGGCTTAATAATTGTAATAAGCGTTTCATTTTTCTTATCTAGTCAATAGTTCAAAGGTTGATCTTAAGATAATGTTGTCCACATATAAGGACACCAAAAAGACATGGAACGAGCAGTTGAATTGTTATATTAATAAGTAAATCGTGCGTTTTCATTTTCAAGGAAACATATATCTCTATGAACGCAGAGGGAATCCCCAAACATTTAGCGTGGAAGGTCGTAACACAATACCCATCGCAGTCTAAAATTTTGGAGTGAATAGATTCCAGCTTTTTACAAATAGCACACATAGTACCATAAATCGGCGAGAACATTGCCATAATAAAATTGAAAAAGGGATTGAATTCACAGCCACGGAAGCTATAACTTTAAGGTTACCGGGAAACAGTAATTACAAAGTTGGATACAGAATATTGTTGCCGGAACAAAATTGTAAATCTGAGAAAGCACACAAGAAGCGTGAAAACTGGCCGTTTCACTTGCGCGAGGTATTGACACAATGCACAGAACCAGGTTAATCGGAAAACGGCTCAAAGAACAAGGTAAAGGGAAACTGTAGAATATTCGCGATAAAAGTCGGTGTAACACGTCCGTTCAACTCGAAGTTCGGTGAATGCCGATATCCCTACTGAGCTGAATGGTGATGTCCAGCAAAGAGTGAAGTTGGTTTTCGAGTGAGGTTGGTTCTCGTCGCATACAATTTGATATCGCCTATATAAGTATATTAATAATAATCGTTGGCGCAACATGTTGGACCAGGCCCATGAAGTGTATTAGAGCACTTCATTCACATTTTGAAGGGCAAGATGCATCCTGTTCTTTGGGGGTGAGAAAAGTTGTCCCCTTTTTGAAAAATTGTGAAACTAATTTCGGTTCGACAATCATCTGTTCAGAATGATTTGCCATACGGTGTGAATGCTCTTGAACCGTTTCAGCCAGAATCTTATCAACTCCTAGCGTCTTCCAATTACCTGACATTTCAACGACTGCTTCTACGTCGACTTCAGTTATGTTAGGCATGGTCATTTCGGGGAGGGCCTCGCATGAACGCATAAGGTGTGTGAGCCACGCCGCATCTAAACTGCAATAGCTGGGTTCGCTCCAAACACTTCTCCATAAAGGATAAAAGTATCGAAAATAAAAACAGGAATAGAAAGAATGAGGAAATAAATTCAAAATACATTAAAAATAAATTCAAACGCAAAAAACAGGATATGCCCTTTGTCACGAAACCCAATCATAACATAAAAAATAAGAGGCTCTTCATGAAATTAAAGAAATTTCAAAAATCTATCCCTCAGGTATCTTCATCGTAATATGATTGCTCTATGTCACATTAGGGCAACACATAGAAATTACCGAGATCCCTCAAGGTAATGGATTCACCTTGATACGAGGAGACCAAGTTCCTATTATTCAGAATTTCTCCAAGGTGATACATGTAATAAATCTACAGAGGTACAATGACATCATTGCCAGTATCGAAAACACTACTTCAGCACAAATCACCGAAAAGTTTTCAATTATACCATTGTTAATTGAAAAAATCATAGCAAAACTTTTTACTTTAGAGCCCCATAGAATCAAAAGAACAATATTTAGCCCGTATGGTTCCTTTTTGAAATGGTTTGGTGGTGTTATGGATGATAATGATAGACAGTTCATTGATGGAAATTTTAATAAAATTGAATTGAATATGAAATCTTTTCTTGCCAATAATGAAAAACAAATTGCAATAAATAGTCGGATTGATGAAAGTATCCAGAAATTAGCAAGCCATATAAACGAACAACAAGAAATAGTAATCTCCAAATTCAATATTTTAAGTAACAGTTTAAACAAACGTTTAGTAGAACTAGAAACTTTTCGAGTCATAAAGAAAACTTGCAGATGATTTCAGATTCAATAGAGGAAATTAAAAACATTGTTTTATTATCTAGATTGGAAATATTGGGTAGAAATATTCTTACAATTGAAGAGATACGACAATACCAATTAGATGAACATGAACATGAAAAATCTTGAACTAGTAACACCATATAAAAAATTTCTCTTTTATAAAGATAATGTGTTCATATATAGTAATGAAAATGTAGAAAATAAATTAATACCTATTCAAGAGGAATGTATAACAGATATTTTAAACGAACCTCAAAATTGCACTATCAAAATGAATGATCGACCAGGCATAGAACAAATTACAGAAAACATAATAATAACGAAAAATTTAAATACTACTAAAGTATATCAAAACTGTAATGATCAGAATATTGTAATTAAAAGGCATAATATAATAAAATTTTTAAATTGTAAAATAATCTTAGGGGATAAAATATTCACTAATAAAGAAAATTTTGTTCAAAATAACATTATATTACCAAACATACTAAAAAATATATCATACGACGAAATTCATAATTTGATCTTAAAATCTATTCATGTTCAAAATATTGAGAATTTGAATCACATAAAACTATTATCATTGGAACATAATAAAACTTGATGGACAAGCTTAATTACGGATGTCATAATAATCTTTATCATTCTTATAGTTATATATTTATCTATTTTAAAGTTCATAAAAAGAAAACTAGCATCAAAGTAAATATAAATTCAATGCGCGAGGACACGCATCTTAGGGATGGAGGAGTCATAAACCAGACCACTCCAGATAAGAAAAATGAAACGACAACGACAAATAGAGATAAATTTGAGACGCGAGAATCAATTTTCTGATTAGGCTTAATAATTGTAATAAGCGTTTCATTTTTCTTATCTAGTCAATAGTTCAAAGGTTGATCTTAAGATAATGTTGTCCACATATAAGGACACCAAAAAGACATGGAACGAGCAGTTGAATTGTTATATTAATAAGTAAATCGTGCGTTTTCATTTTCAAGGAAACATATATCTCTATGAACGCAGAGGGAATCCCCAAACATTTAGCGTGGAAGGTCGTAACACAATACCCATCGCAGTCTAAAATTTTGGAGTGAATAGATTCCAGCTTTTTACAAATAGCACACATAGTACCATAAATCGGCGAGAACATTGCCATAATAAAATTGAAAAAGGGATTGAATTCACAGCCACGGAAGCTATAACTTTAAGGTTACCGGGAAACAGTAATTACAAAGTTGGATACAGAATATTGTTGCCGGAACAAAATTGTAAATCTGAGAAAGCACACAAGAAGCGTGAAAACTGGCCGTTTCACTTGCGCGAGGTATTGACACAATGCACAGAACCAGGTTAATCGGAAAACGGCTCAAAGAACAAGGTAAAGGGAAACTGTAGAATATTCGCGATAAAAGTCGGTGTAACACGTCCGTTCAACTCGAAGTTCGGTGAATGCCGATATCCCTACTGAGCTGAATGGTGATGTCCAGCAAAGAGTGAAGTTGGTTTTCGAGTGAGGTTGGTTCTCGTCGCATACAATTTGATATCGCCTATATAAGTATATTAATAATAATCGTTGGCGCAACATGTTGGACCAGGCCCATGAAGTGTATTAGAGCACTTCATTCACATTTTGAAGGGCAAGATGCATCCTGTTCTTTGGGGGTGAGAAAAGTTGTCCCCTTTTTGAAAAATTGTGAAACTAATTTCGGTTCGACAATCATCTGTTCAGAATGATTTGCCATACGGTGTGAATGCTCTTGAACCGTTTCAGCCAGAATCTTATCAACTCCTAGCGTCTTCCAATTACCTGACATTTCAACGACTGCTTCTACGTCGACTTCAGTTATGTTAGGCATGGTCATTTCGGGGAGGGCCTCGCATGAACGCATAAGGTGTGTGAGCCACGCCGCATCTAAACTGCAATAGCTGGGTTCGCTCCAAACACTTCTCCAGAAGTCTTCTGCCTGATCCAGATCGAGGTCACTTCCACCCACTGAATTTGTGAGATTTTTATAGAATTCCCACCCGTGGACCAAAGTGTTGTTTGTCCTTCGCTGAAAAGTCTTTCAGTGCCTACGGATGAGATTGAAGCATGTCGCAAGTTTTAGCTTCAGCACCTCAAGAATTTCTTGGATTGGCATATCATTTGACACATGGTAATTTCCATGTACTCAAAGAAAAACTCACGAAGAGAATGCACTTGATTATAGTGCAATGTTTTCAAATTAAGTACCCCCCTTCCTCCCTGATGACGTAGGATGGTGATCCTCAATTTTTCAGCAGCTCTATTGTGCATGGTGTTGTTTACAAGAACTACCCTTACCCGTCTATTGAGAGATTCTAAATCCGTATTACTCAACAGAATCACACCGAAAGTATACAGAAGGACGGGAATGGCAAAAGTGTTGATTCCCATGATTTTGTTTTTCCGGTACAGCTCAGTTTTAAGGACAAGATCCAGACGCCGTTCAAATTCCCCCAGCAACTTAGATGTCATGCCACAGCAGGTGTTGTTGCTTGTAATATGCCGGGGTATTTGTAGACTCATCCGAATCCATACCCTCAATTTAGATATTATTTTGGCTGTATCCCCCGTTGTCGGTGTGTTTTTCCCCGAACAATTGTTTTTATGCGACATTTTTCCAATCCCAACTGCATGCCGATATCCCTGCTGAACTAGATGGCGATGTCCAGGATAGAGCGAAGTTGGTTTTCATCTTTGGCATACAATTTGATGTCGTCAATATACATTAAACGGCTTAATGTACATTTCGACAACACGCCATGATTGACTTGAAACGCGTATTTGCTTTCATGCAGAAGATCAGATAACGTATTCAAAGCTAAATAAATTCACAGTGAGCTTTGAGAGTCGCCTAGGATAATGGCACGCCTGATTGGTATCTCTCTTGATGTTTGTGAGGATACCGATAGCTTCGCGTTCCAATTCTTCATCACCGTTCTGAGGAGAAGAACGACATTCGAGGTAATTTTGTACAAGAGTAACACTTGTAATAACTACGAATGTGATTTGGAGTCAAAGGCTGATTTATGTTCAATGTCAAGATATTTTTTTGGTGGAGAGCCTGCTAAAAGCGCCCACAAACGACAAACCAAGTTGGTGACCAAGTTCCCGGTTACAGTGCGGTTGCACGTCTGTGGAGAAATTCTCCATACAAACTCAGGTTACGCAACGGTTGCAAGAACATCAAAATGTTTTCATATTTTTTGGGCGTGGCCTCTAAATGTGAATCGGTTACGAATCGGTTCGGTGCGTGTTTGATCATTTGAAAAGCTCCCGAGCGATTGTAATGTGCTGCGAACGCTTGAGACGTTCACATCATATAATGAACGATGATATGATTTGATATGCGTTCGATTATTTCTTAATTACATTCCCAATGATTCTTCCAGTTCTTATTGCTACCATTATCTACGAAGCCATTGTTGTGGCATTGTCGTATATGGTATGGGGTGTTGTTTGGGTGTTTTATGGGTAGGATTGGAAATGGAGAATTGTTGATATGATATATTATTAGATTGCCACTATGTAAAATGAAAGTGCAAAACATTAAATTTCCCCGTCGCTACAAGTTCATTATGATAATGTCTTACTTTTCTTCTTTCTTGTTCGCTCATATCCTTTTCTTAAAATGCATTTACTTTATTTGGAATATAAAGACATGTTCTGTGATATTTTATGATGTTCCTTATCCTTGAATATTCAAACAGTTGTGCATTTGATATTTCATACATTTTATTATTGGCTTATGACGCTTCGGATGCACTTTGAATTTCTTATCGTTCAGTTGAATGGTTCATAATTCTCGTTTGAACAAGTGTTTAGGATAGTGAAGCCTACATTGGTATGTGGCGACATAACTACATATATTTGAATTAAGATGTGAGAATTGCTAGTATCCCATTAGGATCCCCTATCGTTTATCCAAAGCTTAGAACAACATCTCAAAGCATTTATTTTCGGTTTCGGAGAAGTATGTGACTATTTGTTTATTTGTTCCAGAATTAGATTCTATGAGTTGAGCAACAGTAGTCCGATTTATACTGGATGTACTTTCTTATAAAAAAGAGGGAGTTGTTCTTTCGTACGGCTGATTCCCACCGTTAATAATGAAATAATGAAGGAATTTTACTTGAAAGAACAATGATCCCTCTGGTCTACCTTAATCCTTTTATTAGGTTGTTTAATTGCAAGTAGGCGACGCATAGCTGTGTAGGTTGAATTCTCGTGCAGCACATGCCTCGTAATTAATAATTATGTTCTGTATTAACGAAAGCTAAATACCACGTTTGGGTATTGTTCAAATAGGAATTTCGTTTTTTTAAAAAAGTGGGTTTGCGATGTACCTGTACCCTGTAACTTTGCCTAGCATTTTCTGAAAATGAGAAATTATACTGACACTTTTTGTGTTTTGCTTTATCTTGAAATTAACTCGATGCAACAGGTAATCAAAGGAAAATCATTTAAGATACAATAATCAGCAATTCGCTCAACATGCCGTTAATTTCTTTGTATTTATAAACATAAAATTAAATTATAGGCACTGAAAAATAAGAAGTAGATCCATTCTATTCTATTTAACCTATTGGTGAAAGATGATGCAGATATACATTTTGACATGTTTATAATAATAACAATAATCGTTGGCGCAACAATCTATGTTGGATCAGGGCCTTGAAGTGTGTTAGAGCACTCCATTCAAGACCGTATTTGTACTTAATCTATAGGTAAAATGATCTTCTATAAGCGGAATAGCTACTTCTATACATATAATTTAATTGTTTGGAACCATTTATTAAATTTTCAGGAGAAATATAAATGTATATCACAAGAAAAACAAAGCATTAAATGCAATGTTCAAAGGTGGCACATACATTTCCTGATTTTGCTTTTGTAAATAGGCACATTATTTACCACAGTTTTCTCATTTTTTGCTGTTTAGCAATCAGTTCCCTTGCAACGGATCGTCGGGTAACGGATGTTTTGAAAAAGATTGTTGGTTGAGTGAGGTGGGAAATGCCGACAATGAAAATAATGATGGCCAATACAAATTGAAGTCTAATAAATGTTGGGATGGGACGCATATATTTTTTTGGGAACCTTTTTTAAATATGCACGGCGCCTTTGAGAATTATTTCTTGCATTTCAGGAAGGACAGCTCCAATTGAGGAATAGGTAGCTGTCCGAAAGTTTCCATTGTTTTATTGTTTTGCAAGCATTTGCCTTCTGCAGGATCAGTATATTATATTATTATAGAATATTTATGGCTTAAGTATTTTCCGACGGGATGAGCTGGCTAATCCCAAATATGAGAATTATGATAGGCAATAAAAAGTAGTGAAAACATAAGCGAACGGCTATGCTCTCTGCGCTTGCGAGGCAAGTTTAGAAATATAAGCCTCATAAACGTCCCCGCCCCTACAGAGGAGACTGCAGAGTCGGAGAAGGATACCTTCTACGAGGCAGTAGAACGAACCCTCGAAGCCTGTCCCAGATATGATATCAAAATCATACTTGGGGATTTTAACAGCCAAGTAGGGAAGGAGCCCGTATTCAGGCAATACGTTGGCTCCCATAGCTTATACGAGAAAACAAATGATAACGGACTGCGGATTATTCAATTAGCAGGGTGAGAGTGAACACTGAAGCCATCCACAACACAACCCTCCGCGACGCCTATAAGAGGGAAATAGATGCCGCAATAACCGCAGTCAACAGAGGACCTGGAGATGAAGCATCAACAAATGATCTTCACAATCACCTGAAGAACGTTATCATGGATACGGCCACAAGCATACTTGGCCCCAGCCGCAAAGGGAGTCGGAACGGCTGGTTTGACGATGAATATAAGCTAGCAAAGAACGGAAGAATGCCGCATACCGAGTAATTTTGCATTCTCAAAGAACGCGGGCACGCGCAGAGACTTATCAAGAACTCCGTCGAGCGGAGAAGCGACTTCACAGACGGAAAAAGGAAGCCTGGGAGAACCAACAGGTCTGTGAACTAGAAAAGTACAGGGAGCAACCGCACCAGGCGCGGAAGTTTTACCAACAAGTCAGCGGGATGAAGCCTTATACACCTCGATGCTCATCCTGCCGAAACAAAGAGGGAAATCTGATTTCCGACAGAATGGGCATATTAGAGCGATGGGTTGAGTACTTTGATGAGCTACTGAACAACCAGAACATCGGGGAGTTGGAGGTCCCGCCAACTGAAGACGACGGACAAATACTGCCACCACCAAGTTTAGAAGAAACAGTCCGTGCAATTTATCAGCTAAAAAATCATAAGTCGCCAGGAGCCGATGGAATTACAGCCAAGTGGTTCATCAACTTATGCTCAAGGTATGGGACAGCGAATCAATGCCTGATGATTGGCAACGAGGCATTATCTGTCTCATACATAAAAAGGGAGATATCACACAGTGCAGCAATTATAGAGGTATCACGTTGCTGAGTACCATCTATAAGATATTCTCCACTATCTTGCTAGGCCGGATAGCCCCATACGCCCAGAACATCATTGGCCCATACCTAAGAGGGTTCACTCCAGGCAAATCAGCAACAAATCAGATTTTCTGTCTGCGGCAAGCGATGGAAAAACTGTTGGAATATGGACAACAGTTGCACCATCTGTTCATCGACTTTAAAGCCGCCTATGATAGCATAGCCAGGGTAAAACTGTACACGGTCATGAGAGAATTCGGTATCCCGACGAAATTAATAAGGCTGACTAGGCTGACCCGAAATTGCGAACTCTTGGCCGCGTTCGAGAGAAGAATCCTCCGAAGAATTTTTGGCCCCCTACATGAGGATGGACGATTCCGTAGCATACACAATGACGAAATCTATGAGCGATACCATGACCGTCCGGTTGTGGATAAAATCCGGCTCAAAAGGTTACGGTAGGCGGGTCACTTAATCCGTGTGGATGAGGATGATCCCACCCGGAAAGTCTATAAGGTCAATATCTCTGGTAGAAAAAGAAGACGAGACAGACCCTGCCTAAGATGGAGCAATGGCGTAGGTCAGGACGCCATACAACTTTTAGGGATATCGAATTGGTGGACCTCGGCGCAAAACCGGGATGTCTGGAATTCCTTATTAAGGCAGGCCTAGACCGGATACCGGTTGTTGCGCCGTTGATGATGATGATGAATAAAAAGTAAGTCTAGTTTAAAAATGAAAGGAAAATTCTTAATACATGTTCAAAGGTGGAACATATTTTTAATGTATACTTTGCCGTTGGTAATGATTAAAAAATGGCCCTTTAATAAATGGTGACGTCGCCTTATCGAATACGATACAAAATATTCTCACGATGGGGCAATTGGGAGCCCTACGTTTGACTACGGTCAGTATTGCTGAAGCCCTAGCAACTTCAAGTGAGCATAGCGGGGAATAACCTTCCTTCCTTCCTGTTATTATTTAATCATATAGTTACATATAAATACATACTTATAAGATGAAAAATCCTAATTGTTGTTTTCATTTATAAACAAACTTTGCCAAGGCACTGCTCCAACTCCATTAAAATACCTTGCGTATTTCATTCTTGTTTCGTTTGTTATTGAAGTTGCATTTCTCAATGCAGTTGGTTGAAGTTCAGAAAGCTGCTGGCTCGTCTATTATGACATATAACAAGGCCCTTTTCAAATTCATACTCATATTTATTTTATTAACTGGACAATTTATAAAATCCACTACAAATACGTCCAATTCACTCTTAAATCCCACCCACTTTCAGTTCACGACAATGTAAACAAAATTACTGTCACGATGCGCGGATGTGCACTCCTCGAGATCTCGCAAGGAAATGAAGTTGCAGGACCAATTGCTGCCTGTGTGCCGAACAAACCGAAACCTCGTTACCAACTTGGTTCATTCTTTCAAATTAAGAAGTTAAATAAGATGCAACATTTCATTTCATTTCGTTTTATTTATTTCCAATTAGTGTCTTATATCTGATACATTTTGCTTAAGAGTAGCTTAGAATTAGCTTAGCTAGTTTAGAATTATTACAATGGGTGGCTATACATTGTTTGGCCTACCCGATCTTCTCTGTAATTAACTTTATTGTGTAAAAACAAATTGTAATTTACAACGTTCCTTGGCTTTGCATTTAATTAAAACATTACCTATTTTCAAAACTGCGTCCGCAGTAATGACGCGAGAAGGTTTTATTTTACTTATTTACATCTACCTTATTACTGCTTTTTTACTACTACTTATTTCTCTTACATAAATACTTAATTCTACTATATAAAATAGCACTTAATATTCATATAGTGCTTAGCCTCTTTGCACTCCTATCAGGCAAGATGTGTCGAAGAAGGACAGGATTATTAATTTTAGGTCAGGGTTCATTATCTGGCACGGCCTAAGGAAAGTCGCTGATGGGATTGTTTTGCCCTGCTCATGCAGTTTTCTAATTTTTGGGTTTGGATGGTTTTCAAGTTTATTGAAAAACCGCTCCATAATGTTGAGAATATATTCTCTAATGGGGTTTATATTTGCTCGCCGGTATACAATGGCGTTTCTGCCGCACTTCTTAGTCTTCCAATTGTAAGACAATCCAGTGCAATGTCTTAATACACGGCGTTCGAAAGACATGCATTTATCCATGGCTTTCGAATAGCAAGTGAACCATGAAGGGGCTCCGTAGCATATGATGGGCCTGATGAGAGTCTTATATAGGATCAGCTTAGTTTTGGTGCTTAGATCCACTTTTTGCGAAGAATAAAGTAGATTTTGCGCTACACACCATTTGCTTTTCCAATGGCGAGTTTAACATGGTCGTTGAAATTGATTCCTAGATATTTGATCGATTTCGACCCTCTTACTATTGTATTCCCGATTTCCAGTTTCAGGCGTTTAGCCTTCCTGTGGATGGATCTAGATCCCAAGTACCTAGATTTCCTCCTGAAGATGCAGACTTGTGACTTGGTTGAGTTAATTTTAATACCCCAGCTCTAGTAGTAGTAGCAGAGATCAACCAAATAATCCTCTATATCGCTAATTGCCTTGTCTGGGTGAAAATTAGAGGAGAAGACGAGTGTGTCGTCGGCATACTGCATAAGTTCTGTACCGACCTCAGGGAAGGGGACATCAGCAATGAAAATGTTGTATAAAGTAGGACCAGAAATGGATCCCTGCGGCACTCCAAAAGTAACCGGCAAGAGATCGGAAATCTCATTCCGACGTAAAAATGTCTATCCTCGAAGAAACTGATGGGAAGTCTGATCGTCGGGATTGGGAATTCGTATTTGATCAGTTTATAGATTAACCCGTTTATCCAGACGGAATCAAAGGCCTTTTCTAAATCCAGAGCGCAAGCTACCTTAGGTTTGTTATTGATGTTATTGGTGTTTAGCACGGAAACCGAACTGATGGTCTGGAATAATGTTGTTAAGATTGCAGTGTTGGACCAGCCCTACGGTCCATGCTCTCTCAAAAAGCTTCCCCAGGTTAGATATAAGTGAAACGGGTCTGAAGTTACCAGGTTCACAGGAGACACCTCCTTTCCGAATGGCTATAATTTTGGCTATTTTCCAGGTGGACGGGAAGTAGCCATTATTAATGTAGTTATTAAAAACCGCAAGCAGGAACTTAATGGAGGCTACTGGAAGATTTTTTAAGACGAAATTCGTAATTCCATCTGGGCCTATTGACTTTTTATCGTTAAGGTTATGGGTAATAGCAATGAGTTGTGATTAACTCAGAAATTTGCTCGAATCAGTAGGCTTGCTGGAAGGGTTCTGGGCAGAAAAAGACGTGATTCTGTAGCAGTTCCTAGAAGTGAAATCTCTGACTGTTGAATCAACAGTCTTAATGAGAGCCGTTCTGTTGCTCGGAGGTGTTGCGTTGAGCTGCCGCTCGAAGAATTCCCCAAGTATTTTTGCTTTCTCAACATCACTGCAGACTCGCACTTTGTTTTGGGTTAGAACAAAGTTGCGGGCTTTGTATTTCCCCGTTAGCCTGTTGATATTTTGGAACATATTAGCTCCAAGCTTAATGTCTGCAAGTTTGAGGGTCAATTCCTTGCCACCATACCATGAATTAGTGTACTGAGACAGTTAATCTGCGAGAGTAATGCTTTATATTCAGCATTTATTTTATTCCCGTGCTCGTGAAATTTGCGCTTGAGATTAGGCCTCCAAATCTGCCTAACTTTCAAGTGGGAAGAGAATTGAATTCAAACTCATCGACTTTTATCAGCTTAGAGTTCCTGCGTGTAGCAGTGTCAATAGCGTCAGACGCCAAGTTAATAGCCTCGTCGATTTTTTTGTCCGGCAGATTGCGATTATTTGAGAGCTTTTTCAAGTTGAGTTTTGGTGCTAACTCAGCCCTGAATTTATCCCAATCAGTGTGGGCGAAAGACCTAATTGTGGTCGTTACTCTCTTTTTCAGAGAAAGAGGTGAGGACAGTTTAAGATTGACTGCGAAATGGTCGGACATGCCTGGTAAGGTATCACATGATATTACCTGAAAGCTTTGCTTCATTTCCATAGACAGAAGGAAGTAGTCTAATATAGATTGACTACTGGGCCTTGACGGAGAATTCGGCAAGACCAGCACGAGATTGGTAGCCGAGAAAGGGTTGTGGATCCATTTGAGCAGGGTTTTCCCATTACAGTTAATGGCCGTGTCGACTCAATGAGTGTGCCTGCAGTTGAAGTCGCCTCCAAAGACAATGTAATAATTCATAATCTTTTTTGATTAATAGGGTAGGGTCGGTGTTGTTATCGTCCCGGATGGTATTATATCCGGTGAAGTCCACGTTATGCTTGCTTTTAAAATGGGTCGCAATAAATGTCTGCTTTCAGAGAGTTGATCAAAACCTGGGCAGTGGCACGTTTGGCGTGAGATACAAGGGACTCGGAGTTAAAAGTAACGATACTTAACTCCATAAATTAAAAATAAGTTTAATGGCAGCAAATTGCCGTTGTTCATTCGTGCTGGTTGAGGTGAGGGCTCCAACCAATTCACGGAATGCTGCCGGCTGGTTTGGGAGAGACTTTGTTGTAGGTGAAGGTGTAAGGGCCACCCGGGGTAGTGATTGTTTCATGGCTTGGGGGGTAAGATATGCCTGGTTTGGCCAAACTTTGCGACAGTTGTGCTACTGCCTGTTTGATCTGCTGTGCTTCTTTAGATTTGCGGGCTTTGGCGCCTTCTTTTCGGGCCAGCATATCTTTATATGCTGGGCAACCGCGCGGCATTGCGGCACCTTCGTTGAGGGGAGTGGGCAGTCGTACAATTGTACAATTTTGAGCAACGTGCCCAAAATTTTGACAAATGAAACATTGAATCTGTCCCAACGGTCTTATTTTTTCTAAGGTAACCTTGTGATGTAGAATGTATTTCACCTTGAAAGCGTCGTTGAGTTCTTGAGAGGGCTTGAAGGTCACTATAAAAATTCCCGATTGAGACTTCATTGGGAGAGAAGGATTCCCCTTATGTAGAGCTCTGTCCTGATTTGTCAAGAAGTTGGCTACAGACTCAGCTTTGAGCTCCGCCAGAATTTCTACAGCATCGGTTTCCCGATGTAGTCCTTGAATAATGAAGAACTGCGTCCTCAGGGATTGAGGGGGCCTCGTTGTAGCGTTTAAGCCTTGCTCTTTGATAAGAGCGAAGATTTTGCCGTGATCCTGATGGATTCGGCGAAAACGAGGGTCTTATCTGTTCGAGTGTTCTTAAAAGTTACCTTTATCCCTTTTGTCTTAAGGGACCTTAGCAAAACAGAGACATTTAATGAATATCCGGTAATTATCGGTATCTTTTGCGGGGGTTGGGGTGATATTTGCCTGGGGAGTGCTTTCACTAATTTTAACACTTTTGGCACTAACCTTATTCCTTTTTGGCTTACGTCTTGAGACGCACATCCCACAATATCGTCCACTTCAATTGGGTGTCCAGCTTGCAGGTTTTCCTTCTCCTAGCGTTTTTCTCGTTCTGCTCTGAGCTCTGCCCGGAGCTCCACGATCTCCTTCTTCAGCATCTTGATTATTTCGAGCAGATTTGCTCGACTCTCGTCTCCGGGGCTCGGGCCTCCCTCTTCGTCAGAGGGGCCCCCGGTCTTCGCCCTCTTGGCGGACATCCTGTCTCCAAGCCCGCCCCGCCTGGATCACAGAAATTATCCGGTTCACTGAAAGAAAACAGAAAAAAACATTTGCTTGTAAATTGTACTTTAATATACGGTGTCTCAATAATATTGAGATACACTGTATATTTCACCGCACTATACTTCCTTTGTCACTGTTGCTTTAGCAGAGCACTCTGCCTGCTCCGCCGCTTGTCACTTATTTTTTGAATTTTAACACCTTCACTTTTTAAGGTTTTGTGTCTGTCCGTCTGTCTGTCTGTCTGTCTGTCTGTCCGTCACATGCATTTTTCTCGGAGACGGTTATAGCGATTGACACCAAATTTGGTAGAAAAGTGGGAACGGTGAACGCTCACACATACAGTGAGTTACATCCTTTTATGTTGAATTTAAGGAGGGTCCCCATACATGCAAAAGGGGGGTGTAAAATTTTTTTTCATCAAATATAGTCATGTGGGGTATCAAATTAAAGGTCTCAATTAGTACTTTTCGAAGCCGGTCTTAGTTTTGACATTTCTTGAAAATGTGGGGAGTGCGGGGGGTTGAAAGTGATCATTTCTTTAAGGGGGCCATTCTCAGAAACTACCAAACCGAAAAATCTGAAAAAAATCAGGAGGCTGCCACTATATGGTGCCTTGGCTCCGAAATACCTTTCATACCGATATCCGTTCAAAGAAAGTTAATAATAGTATATTACTATAATTTTTTGTAATTGGCTGGAAAGCCCCCTTAAATTCATCCTAGCGGTATGAAATTCTGCAGTGATGTAGGCTATAATATAGAGCATGATCATACCAAGTTTGATGGAAATCGCACTATTACTAACAAATGTATAATACATCGAAGTTGTTGCTTCTTTGAAAATTGAAGACTATCAATGTCAATATCACTCGAAAGTGGACATATGGTTATATTACGTGCTACGTACTAAGAAATACACAAAACCTTTCGTACCAGAAGCGTCCAGCTTCCGGTTTCCCGACTTGTTCTATCTATTTCGCAGCACACGTCTGCTCGCCTCGAGATCTCGAAGCGAAGATGCAACATGAAATCAAACAAACATCATTTAAGGTAGGATGATTAGCAAGTGGATCATAGGCCTTTAATTTCTTAGTCTTTCTTTACATTGTATTAAATTAAATTATGGGCACATAAAAATAAGAAGTTGGTAAACCAAATTCTTACTAACCTCTCGGTGAAAGATGGCACAGATATATTTATATCTGGACTTCCTATATCAGCATTATTACCTTCCTAGGCCGCATGAATCCTTTCATAAAGATCGTTTTATTGCATTACAAGCATTTGGAATCAAAAACAAGGGTGCCACAACAATTGCTAATGATAGCCCGAGGTATGTTCGCAATTAGAAATAAGTTTTTGTTTTACAGGAAACCTTAAAAAAACCGGAGGCATATTTACACTTAAGCTGGAAAATGCATTAAGTGTCGTAATTTGTAAAAATGTAGCCTAGCGCAAGATATTGAAAAGTGAAATTAACTTCCAAATAGGAAATACGAGTATATAATATTAAGTTTATTTAGATTATTGGCATTTACATGCTCACGACGCCAAAGTGTTACATTGGACTATACAAACCAACAGATTCAGTAAATAAGATGTTGGAATGCACAAATAATGTAACATATCAATCAGTTCCAATAAACTAATGCCGAATTACAATAAGAATGCATGGCTTATCGGAACTAAAGAGCAACAAAAAAGGATCGTTTTTGGTAAAATTTACATAATTTAGCTTAGACTCAGCTCACATTAGATTTGTTACTTTTTCGTTACAATTGAAATTAACTAGTCAATTAATGGCTATCAAACTAAACATAAAGATCATCGTTTTGTTTAAAACCTGGTTGTTCTCAATCATTGCTACTCCCTAAAACCTAAAGACGATGTGCACTATTCGACATCTCGCATCATAATGACCCTTACAGCGCGACGATGCGCACTCGTCGAGATCTCGCAACGAAACGAAGTTGCAGGGTCGGTTGCACGTGTGTGGCAAACGAACCCGTAACTTGGTCACCAACTTGGTTCGCCGTTTGTGGGCGCTGTTATGGCGACCGTATCGGTTATAAGCTGCTCTTTACAGCCTCGGGAGCCATATGCGTACCCTTTTTGCTCCTCAGCTATCAATTCAATCAAGATGTTTTGAGATAATCGCGCACAGAATCAAGTGAAGACTTTGTAGATGGTAGAAAGACAAGTAATTGGTCGACATTATGAAGGGCAAGAAACACCCTGTTCCTTGGGGTTGAGAGAAGTTTGCCCCTTGGTGAAAAATGCATAGGGTCGGCAATCGTCTCGTTAAAATGATTTGTCATTACCCTGTGAATGCTTTTGAACCGCTTTAGCCAGAAGTTGTGAATCTTATCAACTCCTGGTCCCTTCCAATTACCTGCCTTTTCAAGGGCTGCTTCTAGGTCAATTTCAGTTACGTCAGACATGGCTATTTCGAGGAAAGCCTCGCATGAACATATAAGGTGTGGAAGCCACGCTGCTTCTAAATTGCACCGACTAGGTTCGTGCCAAACACTTCTCCAAAAGTTTTCTGCCTGATCCAGCTCGAGGTTACTTTCACGACTTGAGAGATGAGGTGAGCTTTTTATAAAATCGCCGTTGGTTTTGGAAGAACAAGATGTTGTCTGTCCTTCGCTGAAAGCGTTCTTAATACCTACGGATGCGATTGGAACATACCGCAAATTTCTGTTTCAGCACCTCGAGGATTTCTTCGATTGTCTTATCATTGGACAGATGGTAATTTCCAATGATGTTCGCAACGCAACTGCGCACTCTTGGTGACATTTATAAGAAGTGCTTACGCGACATGACCAAACCCCTCTGTCAACTTTTCGACTCTTTTGTTGAGTCGAAATACCCATTGCACATACCTCTATTTTTCGCTACAAGTTGTTGATTATTGAGACGAATAACCGTAGTAGCTGCAACATAGACCAGGCCGTGAACCTCTGTTGCAGTAATCTCACAAGCCAAACGATCAGCCAAAATTCTGTGAACGGCAGCAATGATGTTAGTAGTTACCGAAGTAAACTTTAGTTCCCTGCCGTCTGGGAGAATCTCAGCATATTTTTTGCATGCAGGTATATATATATATACATATATTCAGGAGCACTCACAGGATATTAGCAAATCAATTTAATCAGATGATTGCCGATCCTGATTTAGTTCCACCATTTTTCACCAAGGAGATAACTTTTCTCATCCCCAAGGAACAGGGTGCCTCTTACCCTTCAAAATGTCGACCAATTACTTGTCTTCCTACCATCTACAAGGTCTTCACTTCAGTTCTGTGCGCGAACATCTCAAAACATCTTGATGTTCATAAATTGATAGCTGAGAAGCAAAAAGGATGTGCAAAAGGCTCCCGAGGCTGCAAAGAACAGCTTATAATCGATACGGTAGCTGGAAAGCAGGCTGTCCATCAGAAACGAAATATCTCGACAGCCTACATCGATTATAAATCACCCTTTGACTTGATATCACATTCGTGGTAACTACAAGTGTTACGCTTGTATAAAATCAACCCGAATGTCGTTCTTCTTCTGAGAACAGTAATGAAGAATTGGAGCACGAAGCTATCGGTATCCTCACAAACATCAGGAGAGATACCAATCAGAAGTGGCATTTTCTAAGGCGACTCTCTAAGCCCACGGTGGTTTTGTTTGGCTTTGAATCCACTATCTCATCTTTTGCATCAAAGTAAATATGGGTTCCCAGTTAAACATGGCATATTGTCGAAATGTACATTAGGTCATTTGATGTACATCGACGACATCAAATGTTATGCCAAAGACGAGAACCAACTTCATTCCTTGCTGGACATCACCATCCAGTTCAGCAGGGATATCGGCATGCAGTTGGGTGTGGAAAAATGTCGCATAAAAACAATTGTTCGGAGAAAACACACCGACAACGAAGGATACAGCCAAAATAACATCCGAATTGAGGGTATGGATTCGGACGACGTCTACAAATACCTCGGCATATTGCAAGCAACAACACCTGCTGTGACAATAATCAAATCTAAGTTGCTGGGGGAATTTGACCGGCGTCTGGATCTTGTCCTTAAAACTGAGCTGTACGGGAAAAATAAAATCATGGCAATCAACACCTTCGCCATTCCCGTCCTTCTATATACTTTCGGTGTGATACAGTGGAGTAATACTGATTTAGAATCTGTCAATAGAGGGGTAAGGGTAGTTCTTGCAAACAACAACATGCATAATAGAGCTGCAGAAAAATTGAGGATCACTATCCCACGTCATCAGGGAGGAAGGGGGGTACTTGATTTAAAAACGTTGCACTACAATCCAGTGCATTCTCTTAGTGAGTTTTTCTATGAGAAACAATCCTCTAGCCAAATACATCCGGCTACCGTCATGGCAGATAATAAATTATCTCCTTTGAACTTGAGAAGCAGAGAATGGGATCCCATGTCGAATGTTACTTCAGTCCAACAGAAGATCCACATGTGGAAAGAGAAACCCATTCATGGAGATCATATCAAAAATTTGTTGTTGTCAGGCATTGACATCGAAGCCTCCAACAAATAGTTGACAAATGGTGTACTGTTCATGAGACCGTATAACTTAGTGGCAACTTACCATCCTTACTATAAGTATACTCCGCAGAGAATCTTAGAAAATGATCGGGTCAAACTACTGTGAGATCACACTATTGCCACCGACCACAGTAATCATAACAGACCCGATCTAGTTCTGCTTCTGAAGGAAGAACGAGCGTGCTTTATAATCGATGTAGCCGTACCGTTGGACCGGAACACTGTTGAAAAATAGCACGCAAACATCCGGAACTACGGTCCCTTGACAGACGATATGAAGCAGACCTGGAGACTACAAAAGATCGAAGTAGTCCCAGTAGTAATTTCAGCGACGGGATTAGTCCCCGAGAACTTACATAAAGCGTTGGAAACGCTCGATCTTAGGGCTGGACTATACATGGAGATGCAAAAAGGGGTTATCCTTACAACCTGTGCTATGGTCTGAAGAGTCCTATCCGGTAACAATCTGACCTAATGGGTTTCAGTCTTGATCCGCACTGTCTTCGATATAAGATCCATGTCTCTGTAGTGTAGAACCTCCGCGTCATTGGCTGAAGTGTTTGCAACAATCGGGGTGTAGTAATACATTTTCGCATGGTCGCACACACTTTGCGTTAAAACGCATCATCGCTGTTATGCGGGCCTTTGGATGTTGCCTTCAGCCCACCTTTAGGTTGGTCGCCCCTCGGTCCGGTTGGGCGGGAAGAGGGTCCGTGGGTTTTATATAATTAAAAATATATGTACTTGCGGGGCAAATTTTTGTCCAGATAAATGACGGCATAATACCGCCTGTAACTGTGGAGGAGCAGCGGGAAATATGTGGTAGGTTTGACCCAAGACCCCAGGTTTGGATGGCATCCCCAACCGAGCTTTGAAACTGGCAGTGAGACTAGGCCCGACGTTTTCGCCAACACCTTCGAGGCGTGCCTAAAAGAAGGAATATTCCCCTGTCCAGTCGAAAAAGCAAAAGTTGGTGTTGCTTCCGAAGCTTGGCAAGCCACCTGGAAACCCAGCGTCATATCGTCCTATCCGCCTGTTGGATACAATGGGGAAATGATAGAGAGAGTCATCTACAAGAGACTCCTGCCCATCGTCGAAGCCAGCAATGGTTTGTCGGAACGCCAGTTTGGTTTCCGACGCGCCCACTCTACGGGGGACGCAATTGGCATGGTGGTAAACCTGGCAAAAGGTGCACTGATTTCTGGCGGCTGCTGTGCCGTGGTGGCGTTGGATGTCAAAAACGCATTCAACTCGGCCAACTGGAATAGAATTAAAGGGGCGTTGGCTGACATTGGTGTCCCCGGATACTTAGCGAATTTGGTGGAAAACTACCTCTCAGAGAGGATTCTCTGGTACGGAATGGATGAGGGGGTACCACAGGGATCGGTACTTGGTCCCCTGTTGTGGAATATCATGCATAATGGGGTGGTTGCTCTTCCCGTCCCAGAGGGGACTACGATTGTCGGCTTTGCTGATGACCTAGCTGTGGTTCCTGCAGCAAAACACCCAGAAGATGTGGAGATTTACGCAACGGAAACAGTGAGAGCGGTAAAGTCCTGCCTAGAAAAGGCCGGGCTGACCTTAGCGGACGTGAAAACGAAAGCGGTCTTAATAACGAACCGCAGAAAAAATAACACTGTGAAAGTGGAGGTCGCTGGACATACGGTCGTATGAAAGCCGGCTATCAAATACCTGGGGGTAATAATTTACACCAAATTGAGTTTTAACGAACACCTAGAGTATGCGTGCCAAAAGGCAGCCAGTGCCACCGCGGCACTTGCAAAAATGTTGCCAAATATTGGTGAACCGAAACATTGCCGGAGGTTGGTGCTAGCCGGAGTGGTGCGCTCCATCCTGCTCTACTCGCCGCCTGTGTGGACAGAGGCGCTTGCAAACTCTCAGAGACGGAAGCAGGTGTACTAGGTTTACCGGCGGATGGCTTTGAGGGTTTGCAGTGCTTTTAGAACCACATCAGATGAGCCAGTATTGGTGGCGGCAGGTATGATCCCGGTTGACATTATGACCAAAGAAATGAGTGTCCTGTACAATGCAAGACGTATGGAGGGGCATGCACAGCGTAGAAATGCGGCAAGGTCAGAGTGGCTTGATCTCTGGCAACGCAGATGGGACGAGTCTCCGAAAGGTCGATGGACGCACATGCTCAATCCCAACATTAGGGTATAGCTTGAGCAAAAACATGGGGATACCAACTACCACATTACCCAGTTCCTCACGGGACACGGTGGTTGCTACAGGCAGTATCTGCACCGCTTTGGGTTGGATGATTCTCCGAACTGTCCCAGATGCGATGGCATGCCAGAGGATCCAGAGCATAAGATGTTTCACTGCCCACGATTTGCGATGGAGAGAAGGAGCTTAAACCAGGTGCTGGGCAGGAGCGGGACCCGGAGAGCTGTAGTCCGAGGAGAAGTGGCTTGCGGTTGGCTCCGCAATCATCCAAATGCAGGAAGAGTTGCTGAAGCAACAAAGAAGGAGGAAAGCTGCAAATAGGAGAGAGATGAGTGCCTAAGAGCAAACCTACCCCGCGAAGTAATACCTTAACGGTGGTCCCGCGGGGCTGGGGCTGGAGAGACCGGGGGTGGTTTTTAGTGGGTGTGAATCCCACACGCGCCCGCTGTAGCTGCGGCGGACGTGTCTTTCTAAGATTTTCCACCTCCGTGTACGCACAAACAAAAAAAAAATTTTATCCTCACCTGAGTTCCAAACGCAGAGCTGCATGCGACCAGGCGCGTGTCATGGGTTGCGGATAGTGACATGACCCACCAGGTCAGCTACGAATATCGCAAGTTAACATTTCCCTTTGTGTTCGTCCTCCCTCCCCGATTCTTCCCGTTCAGGGGGACCAAACCTCCTTAACAAATCCGTAATCCTCCCCAACACTCGTGGGAACAAAATTGGGGAAAATAATTTAAATTCTTTTAATGGGACCCTAGGGACACGAAGACAGTACCCAACACGGTTAGGAGTCGCTTAACAATATCAGATCGGCTCTTCGCCCTCAGATGTTTTGGCGGTTATGCCGTCAACCACCTGGCCCGGGAGACCTAGGCGTCGTATGGTTTGGACGAACCAACTTAACGAATTTATCGTCCGCGCCTATTACCGTGTCACGGATTTGGAACGGAATCCATCAGGGTACAGACATCGATCCATGACGGGTTCATATCCCGAATTCCGGAGCTAAGTCATGTTCCGGAACACAACGTCGTCAACCAGTACCGGGCGATAGTGAATAACAACCGAGTTGCCTTACCAACTAGGCAACAAATCTTCCAAGAGGTTTCACTTGAGCTCAGGCTGAAGTCATCAAATTACCGGACTAGTCAAAGGAGTAACACAAGTACTCCACCTGTAAGGCACTCCATGAATCCAGTAGTCAGGAGAAGCTTAGTAACTGGGGATGTCGACCTAATTTATAATAATGGTTTGACCGCATTCCAGGTCGCATTCACAGAGTATGGTGAGATTCTCCCAAACGCTAGGCCAAGGATCCCAAAACTGAAGTTTACTTCGGCAACTACTAACATCATTGCTGCCGTTGACAAAATTTTGGCTGATCGTTTGGCTAGCGAGATTACTGCTACAGTCTGATCTACGTTGCAGCTGCCACGGTTATTCGTCTCCATAATCAACATCTTAGAGCGAATAATAGAGGAATGCGCAGAATGACTTTACCGTTCTGGGTGTTTCGACTCAACAAAAGAGTCGAAAAGTTGAGAAAGGAGATTGGTCGTGTCACGCAAGCACTCCTTGGAAATCTATCACCAAGAGTGCACAGATGCGTTGCGAACATCATTGGAAATTACCATCTGTCCAATGATATACCAATCGAAGAAATCCTCGAGGTGCTGAAGCAGAAACTTGCGGAATGCTCCAATCGCATCCGTAGGTATCAAACAAGTCGGAATACCGGAAGCTCCCGCTTCGGGTATAAAGGTTTTGTGTTCATCTTATCTAAGAAATTTCAACTACCATTTTTCTATCCGTATACAGCTTCAAAACTACGAGACATACGTACATATTACAGCCGTAGATGTTACGTTCACCCTAAACAAACAAACTGCCTATTTTCGAATACTGTACACATATAGGCACGTATATAGATTGATCGTACCCATATTTCCGATTTACTTCTTATATCTATCTGAATTAGGCACTACCCGCACGCATATACTATATACCTACATACACACATGTCCCGTTGGAATAATTGATATTCATATACAAATGATTAAAAAACTAAAACAAAATAATTCTTTTCCACCCAATTTATACGAACTTACTTCGTTGTGGTATTGACGAATTGATATGTGATGATGACGTCATGCAGGTTGTAGAGTGCACGAAATTGACAAAAAATTGTAAAGTTCTACCCCCTAAAACTTTGTTAATAATAGTTTGATTTTCTTCACCAAATTGTGCATTATGTTCTTCTTTATACCCATGCCAAATTTTGTACTTCTGGAATGAACATAAGGGGGGCTACCGGGTAAATTTCTCAAATGTGGAAATATACTATTATTAACTTTATTTGTGCAGATATCGGAACCGGATATATTTTGAGGCCTAGATTTCATAGAGATGCAATACCGTGATTTTTTTCAGATTTTTCGGTTGGATAGGTTCTGAGAACGAGACCTGTTACACTTTTTGATGGTCATATTTTGAGCCCTCACTCCCATATGTTGCATCCAGTATCAAATATTGAACCAGTTTCGAAAAGTCCTAATGAAAACCTTTCATTTGATACCCCACATGGCTACATTCTGTGAAAAAATATTTTGCACCCTCCTTTCACATGTATGGGGAACCCCCCTTAAACTTAACACAAAATGGCGTCAGTTGCTGAATGTAAAGGGAACGGCAGATCACATACTCCTACCAATTTTCGTGACGATTGGTCTAGCCATTTCCGAATAAATCGGCTGTGACAGACAGACAGACAGACAGAAGGACAGACAGACAGACAGACATCTTGGCAGATGAGATGGCGAATATATACCATGCGAAGCCAATCTCTCCCTTATTGCAGACGAAGAAGGCTGAGAGGGTGAGATCCATAAATAGATGGCAAGAGCGGTGGGAACGTTCGGGAAAGGGTCGGTGGACTCACAGGCTCATTCCTGCCATCAAGGAGTGGTTGGAGAGACGACACGGTGAGATTAATTATAATCTCACCCAGTTTCTCACGGGACATGGAGGATATCTCCAATACCTTCACAGGTTTAAATTGGAGACCTCACCCGACTGTCCAAATTGCGATGGAGTCCCAGAGGACCCAGAGCATGTATTCTTCCACTGTCCGAGATTTGTGGAAGAAAGGAGGAACCTAGAGGAGACTCTAGGAGAAGTGCTGGTACCAGAAAATCTGGTGCCGAAAATGCTAGCACATTAAGAGAATTGGGATGCGATCAGCTCCATGATCGCATCAAGTCAAGATAAATTGCGAAAGGCAGAGGAAAGGAGAAAAACGCGGTCACGTGCGCCGCGTATAGAAGAAATAGGATTAAGCTAGAGTGAGGTGACTCCGCCCCGTGATGTAATACCTTATGGTGGTTCCGCGGGGCAGGGAGGGAGTCGGGGGTGGTTTTAGTGGGTAAAAATCCCACACGCTAGTGTGTCCAGACCAGTGTCTTTTGAAGATTTCCACCTCCTCACAAAAAAAAAAAAAAAAAGAGACAGTCAGACAAACGGACAGACAGACATCGAATCGATTCTAGTAAGGTTTTGTTTCACACAAAACCTTAAAAAGCTTTCAGCGAAGGACACACAACACCTTGTTCTTCCAGAACCAACGGGAATTCTACAAAAATCTCACCAACTCAGATAGGGAAAGTAACCTCGATCTGGATCAGGCAGAAGACTTCTGGAGAAGTGTATGGAGCGAATCCAGTCATTGCAATTTAGAAGCAGCGTGGCTTCCACACCTTATGCGTTCATGCGAGGCCCTCCCCGAAATGACCATGCCTCACGTAACTGAAGTCGACCTAGAAACAACCCTTGACAAGGCAGGTAACTGGAAGGCGCCAGGAGTTGACAAGATTCACAACTTCTGGATGAAGCGGTTCAAGAGCACTCACAGGATATTGGCAAATCATTTTATTCAGAAGATTGCCGATCTTGATTTAGTTCCACCATTTTTCACCAAGGGGATAACTTTCCTCATCCCCAAGGAACAGGGTGCCTCTTGCCCTTCAAAATGTCGACCAATTATTTGTCTTCCTACCATCTACAAAGTCTTCACTTCAGTTCCTTGCGCGAACATCTCAAAACATCTTGATGTTCATAAATTAATAGCTGAGGAGCAAAAAGGATGCGCAAAAGGCTCCCGAGGCTGCAAAGAACAGCTTATAATCGATACGGTAGCTATAAAGCAGGCTGTCCATCAGAAACGAAATATCTCGACAGCCTTCATCGACTACAAGTCAGCCTTTGACTCCATATCACATTCGTGGTTACTACAAGTGTTACGCTTGTATAAAATCAACCCGTATGTCGTTCTTCTTTTGAGAACAGTAATGAAGAATTGGAGCACGAAGCTATCGGTATCCTCACAAACATCAGGAGAGATACCAATCAAAAGTGGCATTTTCCAAGGCGACTCTCTAAGCCCACTGTGGTTTTGTCTGGTTTTGAATCCACTATCCCATCTTTTGCATGAAAGCAAATATGGGTTCCCAGTTAAACGTGGCATATTGTTGAAATGTACATTAAGCCATTTAATGTACATTGACGACATCAAATTGTATGCCAAAGACGAGACCCAACTTCGCTCCTCGCTGGACATCACCATCCAGTTAAGCAGGGATATCGGCGTGCAGTTGGGTTTGGAGAAATGTCGCATCAAAGCAATTGTTCGGGGAAAACACACCGACAACGAAGGATACAGCCAAAGTAACATCCGAATTGAGGGTATGGATTCGGACGACGTCTACAAATACCTCGGCATATTGCAAGCAACAACATCTGCTGTGGCAATAATCAAATCTAAGTTGCTGGGGGAATTTGAACGGCGCCTGGATCTTGTCCTTAAAACTGAGCTGTACGGGAAAAATAAAATCATGGCAATCAACGCCTTCGCCATTCCCATCCTTCTATACACTTTCGTTGTGATACAGTGGAGTAAAACCTATTTTAGAATCTGTCAATAGACGGGTAAGGGTAGTTCTTGCAAACAAAAACATGCACAATAGAGCTGCAGAAAAATTGTGGATCACTATCCCACGTCATCAGGGAGGAAGGGAGGTACTTGATTTAAAAACCTTGCACTACAATCAAGTGCATTCTCTTCGTGAGTTTTTCTATGAGAAACAATCCTCTAGCCAAATACATCAGGCTACCGTCATGGCAGATAATAAATTATCTCCTTTGAACTTGAGAAGCAGAGAATGGGATCCCATGTCGAATGTTACTTCAGTCCAACAGAAGATGGACATGTGGAAAGAGAAACCCATTCACGGAGATCATATCAAAAATTTGTTGTCAGGCATTGACATCGAAGCCTCCAACAAATAGTTGACAAATGGTGTACTTTTCTATGAGACCGAAGCATTCTGTTCGAATCACACAAAAATAACTATGTAAGCAGTAAGTTAAAATTAATAAGTGCATCGACACATTGGCCTACTTTCGCACAAATCAATTACAGTGTCAACATAATAGCAGTTCACAAAAAAAATGCTGAACATGCGCTTGTGCCAGAAATGAATCAGTAGGTCATGCAAACAAAAATGTGTAAATTGTAAATTGCTTAGTTATAAGATTTCTTGTATAAAAGCAAAGCGATAGTAATAAACCGGGCCACAAGCTAAAGAAAGTGAAAAGCAGCATTTTCTTCTTGCTTCCTTCAGCGTACAATAACTTGATGATTATTGTACCTATCCCGGCAGCCATCAACAATTTAAGAATTGTTGAATAGATATCAATTTAAGGATTGATATCTCCCCATTTTTACATGGTCCGTCGAGCCGGATATCTGTTCGAGCCAATATTTTCAGACATCCTACACATTCAGTCATTCGTCGATATTACCGCATACTACAATGGCTCCGGGACAGGCAGAACAAGGAGGCTCAGCATCCACAACAAGCGTGATCAGCGAGCAACGACACAATCTGGAGGAAGTTCTTCGTCTGATTCGGAACTTCAAGAAGGATTCGATGACGCGATACAACCTACAATATTTTCAACACCGAGAGGAGACGCTAAAGCGAGCATGGGCGAACTGCGAAGCCTTGCACGGAAGGGTGAAGGCCGTGAGGGCTCAGGATGCCGTACTGCTTGAGCAGTACATGAAAGAGTACGAGGAGGTCGAGGATGCCTGGGCCGAATGTTCGGTGGTATTCCGTGAAAGCATTGCCGGTTACATAGCTGCGGAGAGCAGTCAACGTCCAGCACTTCAAGAGGTCCCAGATGCAGGCGAAAACGTAGTAAGGCTAGAAAGCATTAAAATATCCAGCTACGGCGGCGACTACACTCAGTGGGCAGCATTCCATGACTTATTCAAGGTCATGGTGCACGACAACAACAAATTAAGTGGTGTACAAAAGTTTCAGTATCTTCGTGCGTCGGTCAACGGCGAGGCAGAACAATTGATACGCCACCTTACTCTAACAGAGACTAATTATGCGCCAGCATGGAAGTTACGATACAACAATAAGAGGACCATCGGGAATGCCTACATGAAGGGCATATGGAGTTTACCGACCAGCACTTCAGCTAGTGCGATATGTATCAAGCGCATATTGAACACGACCGAGCAATTCCGTGCCAATATGTATTATTGGGAGCAGATTTAGTCGACCTAATCATGGTGTACATCCTGTAACAAAAATTGGACAATGAAAGTAATTCTGAATGGCAGAAATTTATTGGTTCTTCGAACGAGATACCAACTTTGAATCAATTCACGACCTTCTTGAATCAACGGTTCACAATACTGGAAGCAGTGCAGATTACCCAACGCAAGACGGTGAAAGTAGGGGTACACTCAGCACAAGCAACGGGAGCCGTCTGCCGAGTATGCCAGGGCGATCATCGAATTTCCCAATGCGACACATTTCTGAAATCAGACATAGCCAGACGACGAGAGTTGGTAGCATCTTTGCGGCTGTGCTACAATTGCTTGCACGAGGCTCATGCAGCCAGGAACTGCCCATCACGCAAAGGGTGCAAACTGTGTGGAAAAAGGCATAACTCAATGTTACACCAAGCATCGTCGAATAGAGCTGCATCTTCAGCTTTGCCGAATCCAAAACAACAAGTCTCATCGCTGAATGCTATCAACAGTGGCGTCGACGTTACGGCTGTTCTATTGGCTACAGCAAGGATTCGAGTAAAGGACAGCCAAGGAACGTTCATTCTTTTGCGTGCATTGGTCGATCAAGGGTCCCAGCGTTCGTTCATCAGTGAAGCTACGGCGCAACTCTTACGGCTACCACGTCGAGCGATAAATCTGACAATCAGCGGCATCGGGAGTCATTCAACGAGCAGCAAGGGAGCGATATTTGCTCAAAGCAAAGAGAAATGGTCGACAACTTTCAACTTATCTCTTGTCGTAGTAAACCATATAACGGACAAGATTCCCCAGTCCAAGACACCATGTAAGATAGCTGAATTGAGACAGGAGGACTTAGCTGATTCATCGTATCACATTCCGGGGAAGATCGACGTCCTCCTGGGTGCTGACGTTTATGGCGATCTATTGGAAAAGGGCGTAATCCGGATAAAGAATACCAAAGTTTTGGCTCAAAAAACCAAAATCGGTTGGATCCCGTCCGGGCCTGTCAACCAAGTAACACGAGCAGCAGAACCTTCCATCAATATGGTTAGCATCGAACAGCTAGATGCTGACATACAAAAATTATGGGAACAGGAAGAGTTGCCACAAGAGCAAATCCTCACCCAAGAGGAAGCAGACTGCGAGAGGCAGTTCATCCGAACTACTAAGAGGGATCCAACGTCAGGCCGATACATAGTCAGGCTGCCGATTAAGCCTGACATGAACCCCTCGATCCTGCTGCATCCGTCATTAAAAGACGCTGTCATTCGCCTCCGCCAGACAGAGACAAAACTCGAACGGAATCCACAGCTCAAAGCGCAGTACAATGCATTCCTAAAGGAATATCTGGAATTGGCACATATGAGCGAGGTCCCGTCCGCAGAAATTTTTTGCAAACACTCATACTACTTGCCACATCATGCTGTAGTTAGAGAGGACAGCACAACTACGAAAGTTCGCGTCGTATTCAATGCGTCCCATAAAACGTCCTCCGGCACCTCGTTGAACGATATCCTAATGGTGGGACCAAATAGGCAATACACCATCTTTGAAATATTGCTGCGATGGAGGAGGCATAAATACGCATTGGCTGCAGACATTGAGAAGATGTACCGACAGATACTCGTGGACAGTCGAGACTGCGACTTACTGCGAATTGTTTGGAGACCAAAACCCCAAGGTCCAATAAAGCACTACCGGCTAAACACAGTAACTTATGGCACCGCCAGCGCTCCCTTCCAAGCAACACGTACACTACAACAGGTCGCTGAAGACTAGCAATTCACGTCACCATCAGCAAGTGGAAGCATCAAAAAGGACTTCTATGTACATGACTTGCTGACTGGATCCTCGACCATAGAAGGTGCAGCGAAATTGCAAAACGATATTGTGACCGTTCTCAAAAAAGCTGGATTTAACATTCGCAAATGGTCCACGAATTATGAGGAGGTTCTGAAACATGTAAGCACCGCTGACCGGGAAACGTCTGACGTAGTCAACATCAATCTAGAGAATACCGTCAAGACATTGGGTTTGCAATGGATTCGTAGAGACGACATATTCACCTTTAAAGTGAAACTGCCTTACATCTCAGCGAACGAGCCAGTTACGAAACGAATAATTACATCCAATGCTGCAAGATTATTCGATCTGCTTGATTGGATCCAGCCCATCATAATAGTTAGCAAGATATTTATCCAAAAGTTGTGGCTACAGAAACTGGATTGGGATAAGCCCGTACCTGACCAGTTGAAAATAGAGTGGCTGACCTACATGAAGGAGTGGCCAGCGTTATCACAACTTCAAATACTGATCGCTGCAAGGTAGAACTCCATGGTTTCTACGACGCGTCAATGGCAGCTTTTGCAGCGGTGATTTACGTTCGAGTAATACATCCGGATGGCACGGTATATGCGAACATATTAACACGTGAAGCAAGCCTGCGAATTCCCTGCCGACACAGCTGAATTTTACTGGATGGATTCGACCATTGTCCTCGCTTGGTTGAGTGATCACCCAGCCAGGTGGAAAACGTTCGTCGCAAATAGGGTGAGCGAAATCCAGACTACGAGCAACTCTAGTCAATGGAGACACTTCGATACAGAGTGGAACCCGGCGGACATAGCGTGACTGCTTCTCAGCTCCTCAAAAGCGACTTGTGGTGGAACGGACCCAAGTGGCTGCAACACAAACCAATCAACTACTCGTCAAGGGCAATCGACATTACCACAACACTCGAGAGGAAGCCTGACACCTCCTGCAAAGTTGCGAAGGTTGCGAAGTTCACTTTCGACGATAGTATACTGGGGAGGTTGTCCGACTTCGCAAAACTGACTAGAATTGTGGCATATTGCCTTCGCTTTAAGTCACCAACTATTGCAGAACCTGCAACCCTGACAACTTCGGAACTCAACAACGCTGAAATGGCTTGTGTACGGTTATCCCAAGCACTATCTTTCAAAGATGAGATAGAAAGGTTGGACAAGGGACAACCAGTTCCAGCTACTTCAAAATTATTCCACCTGGCACCGTTCACTGATTCTGAGGGGATCCTCAGGGTGGGCGGAAGACTGCGACACTCACTATTATCGGACGATCGTAAGCGTCCAGTGATTCTAAGTCCTGACTGCAAGTTGTCCGAATTGATCGTAAGAGCATACCATTTGCGCACTTTGCATGGAGGCAATCAAGTAACCCAAGCAGCAATCAGAAGACAGTACTGGATATTGCAGTCTTCCAAATTGGTAAAAACATGCATCCACAAATGCATAACCTGTTTTAAATCAAACGCAAAGCCAGGAGAACAGTTAATGGGAGCGTTACCTGAAACACGAGTTACCCCTGGAAGAGCCTTCAAAACCTGCGAACTGGATTTTGCCGGACCAATGAAACTAAAATGGTCATCAGGTAGAGGCGCTGAAACGATGAAATCCTATATAGCACTCTTTATCTGCTTGAAGACCAAAGCCATTCACTTGGAGGTTGTGAGTGATCTCTCTGGACAAGCGTGTCTTGTAGCAATCAAACGATTTGTGTTCATGTTCATGCAGATGACGAAAACCGTTCAGTCCACGGTAGCTAACGACAAAATCACCTGGCACTTCATACCCCCGAGCAGTCCTCATTTCGGAGGATTATGGGAAGCTAGGGTGAAGTCAGTCAAACTGCACCTGCAGAAAGTAATCGGTGACAGCTTGTTAACAATGGGGGAAATGTATACGGTTCTCACCCAGATCGAAGCAGTTCTTAATATTCGGTCATTCATGCCCATCAGCGACGACGTTAATGATCTGGAAGCACTCACTCCCGCGCATTTTTTGATTGGCAAACCACTCATATCAATCCCGCAAGAAACCCCGAACGAAGAACTAAACCTGCTGAAAAAATGGAAACTGACACAGCAAATTGTAAAACAATTTTGGAACCGGTGGTCAGATGAGTTCATCTCAAGGTTGCAACAAAGGCCAAAATGGATGAAGACAAAGCCGAACATGGAACCCGGACAACTGGTGTTAGTCAAGAGCGAGAATTATCCTCCATCAAAGTGGCCATTAGCTCGTATCACTGAGGTTCATCCTGGTGCAGACGGTCTAGTTCGCGTAGCAGCAATTAAATTACATGGCCGTACCAAGAGACCAATCGTCAAGTTAGCGGCACTACCTATTGAAGACCACCATCCAGTGAACATTCCAGAGGGTTCTAACAAGAATGAACATGCCTCCGCGAAAAAGCAGGACAGTCAACCCACTAAAGTCAACCGGAAACGAAGATCTCAGCCAACAACTACAAGAGTTAAATCAAACGATGCAACTTCCGCTTCCCACCACAAAATGGTACGACATACCGTCAACAAATTAAATGTCAACTACATTATGCTAATGCTAATAAATATTAATCAAATATAACAAATTTCTCAATTTTGTCTTGTTCTATAATATGTACTTCAGACATATGTAGGTGGGCGGAATGTTGGAATCACACAAAAATAACTATGTAAGCAGTAAGCTAAAATTAATAAGTGCATCGACACATTGGTCTACTTTCGCACAAATCAATTACAATGTCAACATAATAACAGTTCACAAAAAAATGCTGAACATGCGCTTGTGCCAGAAATGAATCAATAGGTCATGCAAACAAAAATGTGTAAATTGTAAATTGCTTAGTTATAAGATTTCTTGTATAAAAGCAAAGCGATAGTAATAAACCGGGCCACAAGCTAAAGAAAAGTGAAAAGCAGTATTTTCTTCTTGCTTCCTTCAGCGTACAATAATTTGAGGATTATTGTACCTATCCCGGCAGCCATCAACAATTTAAGAATTGTTGAATAGATATCAATTTAAGGATTGATATCTGCCCATTTTTACACATTCCTAACTTCAATTCAGGATGCTTCGCTCCCAACAAAAAATTATAAACGGTACATTCTACACGACTCCTCAATCACCAACTCCAGTTGTAGGTTATGCAACTGTGAAGGGGAGACCATCCAGCACATAACATCTGCGTGCAGTTGCAGGATGTTGAGCAGTACCGAGTACACCAATCGTCATAACTCCGTCTGCAAGATTCTCCATCAAAACCTTGTGTTGAGGTATAACTTAGTGGCAACCTACCATCCTTACTATAAGTATACTCCGCAGAGAATCTTGGAAAACGATCCGGTCAAACTACTGTGGGATCCCACTATTGCCACCGACCACAGTGTTAATCATAACAGACCCGATCTAGTTCTGCTTCTGAAGGAAGAACGAGCGTGCTTTATAATCGATGTAGCCGTATCGTTGGACCGGAACACTGTTGAAAAACAACACGAAAAAATCCGGAACTACGGCCCCTTGGCAGACGATATGAAGCGGACTTGGAGACTACAAAAGATCGAAGTAGTCCCAGTGGTAATTTCAGCGAGGGGATTAGTCCCGCGGAACTTACATAAAGCGTTGAAAACGCTCGATCTTAGGGCTGGACTGTACATGGAGATGCAAAAAGCGGTTATCCTTGCAACCTGTGCTATAGTCCGAAGAGTCCTGTCCGGTAACAATCTGACCTAATGGGTTTCAGTCTTGATCCGCACTGTCTTCGATATAAGATCCATGTCTCTGTAGTGTAGAACCTCCGCGTCATTGGCTGAAGTGTTTGCGATAACCGGGATGTAGTAATACAT
This sequence comes from Hermetia illucens, assembly GCF_905115235.1. Classification (NCBI taxonomy): domain Eukaryota; kingdom Metazoa; phylum Arthropoda; class Insecta; order Diptera; family Stratiomyidae; genus Hermetia; species Hermetia illucens. Next base: position 108,575,713 of record NC_051851.1, on the reverse strand, counting down.
TTTCGCATGGTCGCACACACTTTGCGTTAAAACGCATCATCGCTGTTATGCGGGCCTTTGGATGTTGCCTTCAGCCCATCCTTAGGTTGGTCGCCCCCCGGTCAGTTTGGGCGGGAAGAGGGTCCGTGGGCTTTTTTAACTAAATCACATTGCCAAGGCATGCACTAGTCCAAATGACAGGTCAAAGCAATGCAGGAGATGCGGAGTGGAAGGCATATCAGCACGGACTGCGGAGCTGACCCAAATTGTCTACTGTGCAAAGGAAAGGAGGGTGGCGGACGCGAAGACCGAAGCGGTCTTAATAACGAACCGCAGGAAGGCTAACACTGTGAAAGTGGAGGTCGCTGGACATACGGTCGTATGAAAGCCGGCTATCAAATACCTGGGGGTAATAATTGACACCAAATTGAGTTTTAGGGAACACCTAGAGTATGCATGGCCGAAACATTGTCGGAAGTTGGTGCTAGCCGGAGTGGTACGCTAAATCCTGCTCTACTCGTCACCTGTGTGGACAGAGGCGCTTGCAAACTCTCAGAGACGGAAGTTGATGAACTCGGTTTATCGGCGGATGGTTTTGAGGGTTTGCAGTGCTTTTAGAACCACATCAGATGAGGCAGTATTGGTGGTGGCAGGCATGATCCCGGTTGACATTCTGGCTAAAGTAATGAGTGTCCTGTACAATGCAAGACGTATAGAGGGGCATGCACAGCGTAGAAACGCGGCAAGGTCAGAGTCGGTTGATCTCTTTCAAGATGGGACGAGTCTACGAAAGGTCGGTGGACGCACAGACTAATTCCCAACATTAGGGTATGGCTTCTCACGGGACATGGTGGTTACTACAGACAGTATCTGCACCGCTTTGGGTTGGATGATTCTCCGAACTGTCCCAGATGCGATGGCATACCAGAGGATCCAGAGCATGTGATGTTTCATTGCCCACGATTTCCGATAGAGTGAAGGAGCTTAAACCAGGTGCTGGGCAGGAGCGTGACCCCGGAGAGCTTGGTTACTGAGATGCTGTAGTCCGAGGAGAAGTGGTTTGCGGTTGGCTCCGCAATCATCCTAATGCAGGAGGAGTTGCTGAAGCAACAAAGAAGGCGGAAACCTGCAAATACGACAAGGATGAGTGCCTAAGAGCAAACCTACTCCGCGAAGTAATGCCTTAATGGTAGTCCCGCGGAGCTGGGGCTGGAGAGACCAAGGGTGGTTTTTAGTGGGTGTGAATCCCACAAGCGCCCACTGTAGTCCCGGCGTTCGCGCGGCGGAGCTACGGCGAACGTGTCATTCTAAGATTCTAAGCCACGGCCCCTCTTCCCGCCCAACCGGACCGAGGGGCAACTAACCTAAGGATGGACTGAAGGCAACATCCAAAGGCCCGCACCACAGCGATGATGCGTTTTAACGCAAAGTGTGTGCGACCATGCGGAAATGTATTACTACATCCCGATTGTCGCAAACACTTCAGCCAATGACGCGGAGGTTCTACACTACAGAGACATGGATGTTATATCGAAGACAGTGCGGATCAAGGCTGAAACCCATTAGGTCAGATTGTTAGCGGCCAGGACTCTTCGGACTTTAGCACAGGTTGCAAGGATAACCGCTTTTTGCATCTCCATGTATAGTCCAGCCCTAAGATCGAGCGTTTTCAACGCTTTATGTAAGTTCCGCGGGACTAATCCCGTCGCTGAAATTACTACTGGGACTACTTCGATCTTTTGTAGTCTCCAAGTCTGCTTCATATCGTCTGCCAAGGGGCCGTAGTTCCGGATTTTTTCGTGCTGATTTTCAACAGTGTTTCGGTCCAACGGTACGGCTACATCGATTATAAAGCACGCTCGTTCATCCTTCAGAAGCAGAACTAGATCGGGTCTGTTATGATTAACACTGTGGTCGGTGGTAATAGTGTGATCCCACAGTAGTTTGACCTGATCATTTTCCAAGATTCTCTGCGAAGTATACTTATAGGAAGGAAGGTAAGTTGCCACTAAGTTATACTTCAACGCAAGGTTTTGATGAAGAATCTTGCAGACGGAGTTATGACGATTGGTGTACTCAGTACTGCTCAACATCCTGCAACTGCACGCAGATGTTATGTGCTGGATGGTCGTGAAGAATGTACCGTTTATATTTTTTTGTTGGGAGCGAAGCATCCTGAATTGAAGTTAGGAATGCTTCGGTCTCATAGAAAAGTATACCATTTGTCAACCATTTGTTGGAGGCTTCGATGTCAATGCCTGACAACAACAAATTTTTGATATGATCTCCGTGAATGGGTTTCTCTTTCCACATGTCGATCTTCTGTTGGACTGAAGTAACATTCGACATGGGTTCCCATTCTCTGCTTCTCAAGTTCAAAGGAGATAATTTATTATCTGCCATGACGGTAGCCGGATGTATTTGGCTAGAGCATTGTTTCTCATAGAAAAACTCACGAAGAGAATGCACTTGATTGTAGTGCAAGGTTTTTAAATCAAGTACCCCCCTTCCTCCCTGATGACGTGGGATAGTGATCCTCAATTTTTCTGCAGCTCTATTGTGCATGTTCTTGTTTGCAGGAACTACCCTTACTCGTATATTGCCTGATTCTAAAACCGTATTACTCCACTGTATCACACCGAAAGTGTATAGAAGGACGGAAATGGAGAAGGTGTTGATTGCCATGACTTTATTTTTCCCGTACAGCTCAGTTTTAAGGACAAGATCCAGACACCGTTCAAATTCCCCCAGCAACTCAGATTTGATTATTGCCACAGCAGGTGTTTTTGCTTGCAATATGCCGAAGTATTTGTAGACATCATCCGAATCCATACCCTCAATTCGGATGTTATTTTGGCTGTATCCTTCGTTGTCGGTGTGTTTTCCCCGAACAATTGTTTTTATGCGATATTTCTCCAAACCCAACTGCATGCCGATATCCCTGCTGAACTGAATGGTGGTGTCCAGCAAGGAGCGAAGTTGGTTCTCGTCTTTGACATAAAATTTGATGTCGTCAATGTACATTAAATGGCTTAATGTACATTTCGACAATATGTCTTGCTTAACTTGGAACCCATATTTGCTTTCATGCAAAAGATGGGATAGTGGATTCAAAGCCAAACAAAACCACAGTGGGATTAAAGAGTCGCCTTGGAAAAAGCCACTTCTGATTGGTATCTCTCCTGATATTTGTGAGAATACCGATAGCTTCGTGCTCCAATTCTTCATTACTGTTCTCAAAAGAAGAACGACATTCGGGTTGATTTTATACAAGCGTAACACTTGTAGTAACCACGAATGTGATATGGAGTCAAAGGCTGATTTATAATCGATGTAGACTGTCGAGATATTTCGTTTCTGATGGGCATCCTGCTTTACAGGGACCGAATTGATTATAACCTGTTCTTTACAGCCGCGGGAGCCTTTGCGCATCCCTTTTCTCCTCAACATCAAGATATTTTGAGATGTTCGCGCACAGAAATGAAAGGAAGATCTTATAGATGGTAGGAAGACGAGTAAATGGTCGACATTTTGAAGGGCAAGAGGCACCCTGTTCCTTGGGGATGAGGAAAGTTATCCCCTTGGTGAAAAATTGATTTTTCACCAAGATTTTTGTAGAATCCCCGTTGGTTCTGGAAGAACAAGGTGTCTTCTGTCCTTCGCTGAAAGCTTTTTTGATACCTACTAATGCGATTGGAGCATACCGCAAGTTTCTGCTTCAGCACCCCGAGGATTTCTTCGATTAGCGTATCATTGGACAGATGATGTTCGCAACGCATCTGTGCACTCTTGGTGATGGATTTCCAAGGAGTGCTTGCGTCACACGACCAATCTCCTTTCTCAACTTTTCGACTCTTCGGTTGAGTCGAAATGTGCAATTGCACTAGTCTGCTTAACGATTTCCGAGTGTAATTCCAATTTATTTGAAAGGAAAAAGACGATGAGGCCTTGAGCACGGAGTAATCACAAATTGCAAATGACGTCGTTACGAATTGAAACTTTCATTTAAACAGTCGAAAACAATTTAACAATGGAAACAATAATGGAAACACTTTTTGAACAACGCGAGCGATCCGTCGTCGTTTAAGGCTGGAGGCAGAAGAGAACGAACCGTCTCCTTGTGGTTCTTTCTACCCCGAACTCATGGCACACTTTCCTCGCTAGTCTTCCACTCCCGTGGCGAGCTCTATAAAGTGGAAAGTTCCGCGCCATCTATTTGTTCACAGTCGCAACATTCGAAATTTATTTCCTGCCGCACCACATCACTCCGCCCCCAGATGAAACCTAGGGGTTTCGGCGACTGATCCCGGAACTTCGTTCACCATCAATCCACAAAACGGACACGACGCTGCTTCGGGGCGCACACGGGTTTCAGCCTGGACAGAGAGACCGCCTTTTTGTGTCCACCGATCTCGAGCTGGAAGAAATGTTCACCCCACTCGAGAAGGCCCGTACCGCTATGGAGGCTGCAGCGGCTTCCGGACGTGTCCAATTCCTTGGGCGAACAAGCAGGTGTGGACGTGTGTGCGTGGTGCGGCTTTGATGCGTCGGAGATTGTCTCTCAGCAGACGCACCAACCCCGACTCTGTGAGACCCGATCTCTTGTCGAAGACCGGATCACTTGGGAGTCTCGGGTTCTCCCCGAAAAACAGCTCCGCGGGGCTGGCAGCAAATTCCTCTCGGCGCGTTGTACGTAAGCCAAGTAGGACGAGAGGCAAGACTTGGGACCAGGACGGGTCGTCGCGTGCCATAATGACGGCTTTCAGCGTCCGGTGCCAACGTTCTAGCATCCCATTGCATTGCGGGTGGTATGCAGTAGTCCGCTGGCGTTTAAAACCAAGGAGTTTGCCTAATTCGGAGAAAAGGGTGGACTCAAATTGCATTCCCTGGTCAGTGATGAGAGGTTTGAGCCGAAGATGGGCAACTCCCGAAATTTGTATTTGGGGTTGGATTTGAGGCTCTGAAGTGCTGCGTCATTCTCCTGCGCTTTGGCAATAACCGAGAAATCGAGCGAGGCGGGGATGTTAACCTCGGAAACACGAGACAAAGCGTCAGCAACTATGTTGTCCTTGCCGGACTCGTGCTGGATGTCTGACGTAAACTGGCTTATAAAGCTCAGGTGTCGTAGCTGACGAGGGGACGCTTTGTCGGGCTTTTGTTTCAAAGCATATATGAGAGGTTTATGGTCCGTGAACACTGTGAACGGTCTGCCTTCTAGGGAGAAACGGAAGTATTTGATGCTCAAGTACGCGCCGAGCAGTTCGCGATCGTAGGTACTGTAGTTCCGTTGAGCGGGGTTCAACTGCTTCGAGAAGAAGCTCAACGGTTGCCAAACTTGATCCACTTTTTGGTGAAAGGCAGCACCAACTGCGATGTCAGAGGCATCAACAAAAACGGCTAGGGGTGCATCTTGCAGCGGGAATGCCAAGAGTGTAGCGTCGGGCAGTTGTTGACGGGATTTATCAAACGTGTGGATAGCCTCTTCAGACCACACGATTTCTCGTGTGTCCTTAGTTTTGGAGCCAGACAAGTACGCGTTCAAAATGGACTGGTGATGGGCGGCCTTGGGCAGGAACCGACGGTAGAAGTTTAGCATGCCCAAGAACCTCCTCAACTCCCTCACTGTCTTTGGACGCGGGAAGCTTGTTATCGCTTGCACCTTGTCTGGGTCGGGCTGTATTCCTTCAGGGGAAATGGAGTGGCCGAGGAATCTCACCTGTGTTTGAAGGAACTTGCATTTCTCAACGTTTAGGACTATCCCAGCCTCAAGGAGACATTGAAAATGCACTCGAGATAAGTTAAGTGCTCAGACTCTGAGGAAGAAGCGACCAAAACATCATCCAAGTACACGAAACGAAAGTTAAGATTTCGCAGGACCAAGTCGATGAACCTTGTTTGCGCCGCATTGTACAGACTAAAGGGCATCGGTATGAACTCAAAGAATCCAAACGGTGTGCATATTGCCGTCTTTGGAATGTCTTCTGGAGCTACTGGGATTTGGTGATGCGCCTTGGTTAAAACCAAGGTCGAAAAGATGCGGCAATTCGCGAGGTGATGCGCAAAGTCGTGGATGAGTGAAATTGGATATCGGTCAAGAACAGTCTGTGCATTTAGCTTTCTGTAATCCCCACATGGGCGCCATTCGCCGTTTGGCTTAGGGACTATATGTAGTGGGGAAGACCAACAGCTGTTTGAGGCCCTGCAGATACCCTGTTGAACGAGTTGTTCAAACTCTTTCCATCCAATAGCCAGTTTCTGGGATGATAGAGGACGCACCTTCGAGAAGATTGGGGAACCAGTTGTGTTAATGTGGTGCTGCATATTGTGCTTCACTGGTTTTGAGAGACTACACTCGGGAGTAATCTGGCTGAACTTTTGTAGGAGTGTCCGAACACGAGAGTCTGTCATGTCTTCCAAAAGAACGGAAAGGTTATTATCTGTGTGAGATACCATTTGGCCCGACGAATTAAGGTTGGTCGTGGGATCTATAAGGGACTTATTTTGCAAGTCCACCAGCAAACCATAGTGACACAAGAAGTCTGCGCCTAATATCGGGAAGCTGACATCCGCCACGAAAGCGTCCTATGCAAGCCAAGACTCACGTCCACCTGCCTATACCCGTATGTGTTTATGCGGGAGGAATTTGCTGCCGCCAGTTTGAGCGGTTGTGGAAAAAGTTGATGTTGCCGAGGTACGGGAAGAACGGAAACCTCCGCCCCAGTATCGATGAGGTAGTTGCGCCTGTTGAGGGGGTCGAAAATAGTTAGGCAACGGGGCGCTACGTTCTGGGTGGCCATCGCCAAGACCCCCCACCGACCCAATTTTTTGCGGTAGGCGCGAATTTACACAGTAGCGTACATCTTGTCGCTTCATCCCCGAATCTAAGATGGTACCAGCAAACACCTTGGTCCGCAGGCTGTCTTGACGACCTGCTACCCGAACGCCCTTTTCGATTGGCAGACCGTGAGCGAGCTCGCGATCTGGCGCCCGAACGCTGAGCGTCCAAGTCGCCCGCATCTCGGCCACACTGGCTGTTAAAGCGGCTATCCCGCGCCTCAAGTCGCCCACCTCATCCGACGGTGGTTGAACGGCCGCCAAGGTTGGGCGTACGTACACCTCCTGCACCTGGTCGGACGTCGCTGCCAGTTCCTCCAAGGAACCGGAAACGCAAGCTAGGATCGCCTGGGTGCCCTCCGGAAGCCGACACAGCCAGAGCGACTTGATCAGATCGTCGCCGATCTTGCTCCCACCCAATCGCCTCATTTCGCGAAGCAATTGGCTGGGAGTTCGATCACCCAACGTTAAACCCGCCAGAAAGTGGTCTAATTTTGCCGACTCGCTTGCCGACAGGCGCCTGATCAACTCGCTCTTGAGCTGCGAGTACGATGCCGACTTCACTACGTCCGACACCATAAGAATGGACTCCTCGTCCAGGCCGACCACCGCGTAGTTGAAGCGGGTCGCGTCCGATGTGATGCCGGACATTTGGAACTTGGCTTCCAAATGTATGAACCACAGCTCCGGGTTCCGCCGCCAAAATGGAGAAACACGCACGGCGAGGGCGGTCACTTGCGCGTCCGCGTCTTTGTTGTCAATCGACATCTTGACTAACAAAAAGAAAACTTCTTTTCGACGCGAGTGTTAAAGCGAAGACGCGGTGAAACTGTTCTAGTTGACACGGCAGGCCGAACCCACAAATGCACGCACGCACAAAGAAATCACCTCCCAGAACTTCACCCAGAGAGCGGACAACTAACGATGACAAACATTTTAAAGACCTCCGCGCCGTCTCCTGCAGCGGGTATAATATTTATTGATATGTCAAAAAAAAATAAATTCAACTAAAATAAATTAAAATTCAATTAAAATAAATTACAATAATGATTCGCTGCTGCGGCGCCTTTGGTGAAGACGGCGTCGATGTGAAGGCGGCGGCGGCGGCGGTTTAGTTTTTAATCTTGAACTAAATGAAACGGCGGCGTCTGCTGCAGCGATGGTGGCGGAGTCTTCGGCTTCTGCCTGATAGCGGTGGCTGCGGCAATGATCCTGGTATTGGCTACGGCGGTTATGTTGGCGGCGGCTACAGCGTTTGAGATGGTGATGGCTGCGGCTGTGATGCTGGTGTCGGCTACGACGGTATCGGCTGCGGCGGTCATGTTGGCGGCGGTTACAGCGTTTGAGATGGTGATGGCTGCGGCTGCGGCAACGCTGGTGGCTGCGGCAGCGACGGCGGCGGCTACGGCGTCGGCGATGGTGGCGACGGTTCCGGTTGCTTTCTCACCTTGTTGGTGCGTGTTCCGGGGTCACCAATCTGTGCAATTGCACTAGTCTGCTTAACGATTTCCGAGTGTAATTCCAATTTATTTGAAAGGAAAAACACGATGAGACCAGAGCACGGAGTAATCACAAATTGCAAATGACGTCGTTACGAATTGAAACTTTTATTTAAACAATCGAAAATAATTTGAGAAAGGAAAGAATAATGGAAACACTTTTTGAACAACGCGAGCGATCCGTCGTCGTTTAAGGCTGGAGATTCGAAATATTCGAAATAAATTTCGAATGCCGCGTATCCTGCCGCGCCACAGAAATACCCAGAACGGTAAAGTCCTTCTGCGCATACCTCTGTTATTCGCTCTAAGATGTTGATTATGGCGACGAATAACCGTGGCAGCTGCAAAGTAGATCAGGCTGTGAACCTCTGTAGCAGTAATCTCGCAAGCCAAACGATCAGCCAAAATTCTGTCAACGGCAGCAATGATGTTAGTAGTTGCCGATGTAAACTTCAGTTTTGGGATCCTTGGCCCAGTGTCTGGGAGAATCTCAGCATACTCTGTGAATGCGACTTGGGTTGCGGTCAAAGCCTCATTATAAATTGGGTCGACATCCCCGGTCACTAAGCTTCTTCTGATTACTGGGTTCATGGAGTGCCTTATAAGTAGAGTATTCGTATTGCTTCTTTGTTCAGTCCGGTACGTTGGTGACTCCAGCCCGAGCTCAAGTGAAACCTCTTGGAATATTTGTTGCCTAGTTGGTAGGGCTATTCGATTATTTTTCACTATCACCCGGCATTGATTGACAACGTTCTGCTCCGGAACATGACTTAGTTCCAGGAAGCGGGTTATGAACGCGTCATGGAGTCGGTATCTGTACCCTGATGGATTCCGTTCCTAATCCGTGACACGGTAATCGGCGCGGACGATAAATTCGTTAAGTTGGTTCGTCCAATCCGTACGACGCCTAGGTCTCCCGACCCTGGTGGTTTACAGCATAACCGCCAAAACATCCAAGGGCGAAGAGCGGCTCTGGTGTTGCTGAACGACCGTTAACCGTGTTGGGTATTCTCTTCGTGTCCCTGGGGTCCCATCAAAACAATTTGAATTATTTTCCCCGATTTTGTTCCGACGAGTGTTGGGGAGGCAGACAACCTTGCAACAGAGCCCCAATGTTGCAATGTCCCATGGTTACCTCCAAAGGTAGGGAAGGTATTTGGAGGGGAGCCGCTGAAATACAGTGTAACGTCACCGCAATTCATCCAATAGGCGCGTCGATACCTTCACCCCGGATTACGGATTTGTTAAAGAGGTTTACTCCTCCTATATATATAGTTAAAGAAGCCCACGGACCCTCTTCCCCGCCCAACCGGACCGAGGGGCGACCAACCTAAGGGTGGGCTGAAGGCAACATCCAAAGGCCCACATAACAACGATGATGCGTTTTAACGCAAAGTGTGTGCCACCATGCGAAAATGTATTACTACATCCCGATCGTCGCAAACACTTCAGCCAATGACGCGGCGGTTCTACACTACAGAGACATGGATCTTATATCGAAAACAGTGCGGATCGAGACTGAAATCCATTAGGTCAGATTGTTACCGGACAGGACTCTTCGTACTATAGCACAGGCTGCAAAGATAACCGCTTTTTGCATCTCCATGTATAGTCCAGCCCTAAGATCGAGCGTTTTCAGCGCTTTATGTAAGTTCTACGGGACTAATCCCGTCGCTGAAATTACTACTGGGACTACTTCGATCTTTTGTAGTCTCCAAGTCTGCTTTATATCGTTTGCCAACAGGCCGTAGTTCCGGATTTTTTCGTGCTGTTTTTCAACAATGTTCCGGTCCAACGGTACGGCTACATCGATTATAAAGCACGCTCGTTCTTCCTTCAGAAGCAGAACTAGATCGGGTCTGTTATGATTAACACTGTGGTCGGTGGCAATAGTGTGATCCCACAGTAGTTTGACCCGATCATTTTCCAAGATTCTCTGCGGAGTATATTTATAGTAGGGATGGTAGGTTGCCACTCAGTTATACTTCAACGCAAGGTTTTGATGAAGAATCTTGCAGACGGAGTTATGACGATTGGTGTACTCGGTACCGCTCAACATCCTGCAACTGCACGCAGATGTTATGTGCTGGATGGTCTCCTCTTCACAGTTGCATAACCTACAACTGGAGTTGGTGATTGAGGAGTCGTGAAGAATGTACCGTTTATAATTTTTTGTTGGGAGCGAAGCATCCTGAATTGAAGTTAGGAATGCTTCGGTCTTATAGAAAAGTACACCATTACTCAACCATTTGTTGGAGGCTTCGATATCAATGCCTGACAACAACAATTATTTTATATGATCTCCGTGAATGGGTTTCTCTCTCCACATGTCGATCTTCTGTTGAACTAAAGTAACATTCGACATGGGATCCCAGTCTCTGCTTCTCAAGTTCAAAGGAGATAACTTATTATCTGCCATGACGGTGGCCTTATGTATTTGGCTAGACGATTGTTTCTCATAGAAAAACTCACGAAGAGAATGCACTTGATTGTAGTGCAACGTTTTTAAATCAAGTAGCATCACACCGAAAGTATATAGAAGGACGGGAATGGCGAAGGTGTTGATTGCCATGATTTTATTTTTCCCGTACAGCTCAGTTTTAAGAACAAGATCCAGACACCGTTCAAATTCCCCCAGCAACCTAGCAGGTGTTGTTGCTTGCAATATGCCGAGGTATTTGTACACGTCGTCCGAATCCATACCCTCAATTCGGATGTTATTTTGGCTGTATCCTTCGTTGTCGGTATGTTTTCCCCCAACAATTGCTTTGATGCGACATTTCTCCAAACCCAACTGCACGCCGATATCCCTGCTGAACTGGATGGTGATGTCCAGCAAGGAGCGAAGTTGGTTTTCGTCTTTGGCATACAATTTGATGTCGTCAATGTACATTAAATGGTTTAATGTACCTTTTAATTTGGAACCCGTATTTGCTTTCATGCAAAAGATGGGATAGTGGATTCAAAACCAGACAAAACCACAGTGGGCTGAGAGAGTCGCCTTGGAAAATGCCACTTCTGATTGGTATCTCTCCTGATGTTTGTGAGGATACCGATAGCTTCGTGCTCCAATTCTTCACTACTGTTCTCAGAAGAAGAATGACATTCGGGTTGATTTTATACAAGCGCAACACTTGTAGTTACCACGAATGTGATATCAAGTCAAAGGGTAATTTATAATCGATGTAGGCTGTCGAGATATTTCGTTTCTGATGGACAGCCTGCTTTCCAGCTACCGTATCGATTATAAGCTGTTCTTTGCAGCTTCGGGAGCCTTTTGCGCATCCTTTTTGCTCCTCAGCTATCATTTATGAACATCAAGATGTTTTGAGATGTTCGCGCACAGAACTGAAGTGAAGACCTTGTAGATGGTAGGAAGACAAGTAATTGGTCGACATTTTGAAGGGTAAGAGGCACCCTGTTCCTTGGGGATGAGGAAAGTTATCCCCTTGGTGAAAAATGGTGGAACTAAATCAAGATCAGCAATCATCTGATTAAATTGATTTGCCAATATCCTGTGAGCGCTCTTGAATCGCTTCAGCCAGAAGTTGTGAATCTTGTCAACTCCTGGCGCCTTCCAGTTACCTGCCTTGTCAAAGGCTGTTTCGACGTCGACCTCAGTTACGACAGGCATGGTCATTTCGGGGAGGGCCACGCATGAACGCATAAGGTGTGGGAGCCACGCTGCTTCTAAATTGCAATGGCTGGATTCGCTCCAAACACTTCTCCACAAGTCTTCTGCCTGATCCAGATCGAGGTTACTTTCCCTATTTGAATTGGTGAGATTTTTGCAGAATCCCCGTTGGTTCTGGAAGAACAAGGTATTGTCTGTCCTTCGCTGAAAGCCTTTTTGATACATACGGATGCGATTGGAGCATACCGCAAGTTTCTGCTTCAGCACCTCGAGGATTTCTTCGATTGGCATATCATTGGACAGATGGTAGTTTCCAATGATGTTCGCAACGCATCTGTGCACTCTTCGTGATGGATTTCCAAGGAGTGCCTGCGTCACACGACCAATCTCCTTTCTCAACTCTTCGACTCTTTTGTTGAGTCGAAACACCCAGAACGGTAAATTCCTTCTGCGCATACCTCTGTTATTCGCTCTAAGATGTTGATTATTGAGACGAATAACCGTGGCAGCTGCAACGTAGATCAGGCTATGAACCTCTGTAGCAGTAATCTCGCTAGCCAAACGATCAGCCAGAATTTTGCCAACGGCAGCAATGATGTTAGTAGTTGCCGAAGTAAACTTCAGTTTTGGGATCCTTGGCCCTGCGACTGGGGAAATCTCAGCATACTCTGTGAATGCGACCTGGAATGCGGTCAAACCATTATTATAAATTGGGTCGACATCCCCAGTTACTAAGCTTCTCCTGACTACTGGATTCATGGAGTGCCTTACAGGTGGAGTTCTTGTGTTACTCCTTTGACTAGTCCAGTAATTTGATGACTCCAGCCCGAGCTCAAGTGAAACCTCTTGGAAGATTTGTTGCCAAGTTGGTAAGGCAACTCGGTTGTTATTCACTATCACCCGGTATTGATTGAAAACGTTCTGCTTCGGAAAATGACTTGGTTCCGGGAAGCGGGTTATGAACGCGTCATGTAGTCGATGTCTATACCCTGACGGATTCCGTTAGGTGCGGACGATAAATTAGTTAAGTTGGTTCGTCCAAACCATGCGACGCCTAGGTCTCCCGTCCCTGGCGATTGACGGTATAACCGCCAAAACATCCAAAGGCGAAGAGCCGCTCTAATATTGTTGAGCGACTCTTAACCGTGTTGGGTACTGTCTTCGTGCCCCTAGGGTCCCATCGAAAGAATTTTAATTATTTTCCCCAATATTGTTCCCACGAGTGTTGGGGAGGCAGTCAACCCTGCAACAGAGCCCCAATGTTGCAATGCCCCATGGTTACCTCCAAAGGTAGGGAAGGTATTTGGAGGGGAGAAACTGAAATACAGTGTAACGTCACTGCAATTCATACGATAGGCGCGTCGATCCCTTCACCCCGGATTACGGATTTGTTAAGGAGGTTTACTCCCCCTGAAAGAGAAGAATCACTAAAGGAGGGCGAACACAAAGGGAAACGTTCTGCTTGTCCGCGGCCACTTATTTACAAGATTAACTTGCGAAATTCATAGCTGATCCGGTGGGTCATGTCATTATCCGCAAGCCATGACACGCGCCTGGTCGCATGCAGCTCTGCGTTTGCAACTCAGGTGAGGATAAACCTGGGACGCCAAGAATATAGTAAAACCAGCCCACGGACCCTCTTCCCGCCCAACCGGACCGAGGGGCGACTAACCTAAGGATGGGCTGAAGGCAACATTCAAAGTCCCGCATCACAGCGATAATGCGTTTTAACGCAAAGTGTGTGCCACCATGCGAAAATGTATTACTACATCCCGATTGTCGCAAACACTTCAGCCAATGACGCGGAGGTTCTACACTACAGAGACATGGATCTTATATCGAAGCAGTGCGGATCAAGTCTATTGTTACCGGACAGGACTCTTCGTACTATAGCACAGGTTGCAAGGATAAGATCGAGCGTTTTCAGCGCTTTATGTAAGTTCTACGGGACTAATGCCGTCGCTGAAATTACTGCTGGGACTACTTCGATCTTTTGTAGTTTCCAAGTCTGCTTCATATCGTCTGCCAAGGGGCCGTAGTTCCGGATTTTTTCGTGCTGTTTTTCAACAGTGTTCCGGTCCAACGGTACGGCTACATCGATTATAAAGCACGCTCGTTCTTCCTTCAGAAGCAGAACTAGATCGGATCTGTTATGATTAACACTGTGGTCGGTGGCAATAGTGTGATCCTACAGTAGTGTGACCCGATCATTTTCCAAGATTCTCTGCGGAGTATACTTATAGTAAGTATGGTAGGTTGCCACTAAGTTATACTTCAACGCAAGGTTTTGATGGAGAATTTTGCAGACGGAGTTATGACGATTGGTGTACTCGGTACTGCTCTACATCCTGCACGCAGATGTTATGTGCTGGATGGTCTCCTCTTCACAGTTGCATAACCTACAACTGGAGTTGGTGATTGAGGAGTCGTGAAGAATGTACCGTTTATAATTTTTTGTTGGGAGCAAAGCATCCTGAATTGAAGTTAGGAATGCTTCGGTCTTATAGAAAAGTACACCATTTGTCAACAAATTTTTGATATGACCTCCGTGAATGGGTTTCTCTTCCCACATGTCGATCTTCTGTTGGACTGAAGTAACATTCGACATGGGATCCCATTCTCTGCTTCTCAAGTTCAGAGGAGATAATTTATTATCTGCCATGACGGTAGCCGGATGTATTTGGCTAGAGGATTGTTTCTCATAGAAAAACTCACGAAGAGAATGCACTTGATTGTAGTGCAACGTTTTTAAATCAAGTACCCCCCCTCCTCCCTGATGACGTGGGATGGTGATCCTCAATTTTTCGGCAGCTCTATTGTGCATGTTGTTGTTTGCATGAACTACCCTTACTCGTCTATTGCCTGATTCTAAATCCGTATTACTCCACCGTATCACACCGAAAGTGTATAGAAGGACGGGAATAGCGAAGTTGTTGATTGCCATGATTTTATTTTTCCCGTACAGCTCAAAGGACAAGATCCAGACGCCGTTCAAATTCCCCCAGCAACTTAGATTTAATTATTGCCACAGCAGGTGTTGTTGCTTGCTATATGTCGAGGTATTTGTAGACGTCGTCCGAATCCATACCCTCAATTCGGATGTTATTTTGGCTGTATCCTTCGTTGTCGGTGTGTTTTCCCCGAACAATTGTTTTTATGCGACATTTTTCCAAACCCAACTGCATGCCGATATCCCTGCTGAACTGGAAGGAACAGCAAGGAATGAAGTTGGTTCTCGTCTTTGGCATACAATTTGATATCGTCAATGTACATCAAATGACCTAATGTACATTTCGACAATATGCCATGCTTGACTTGGAACCCGTATTTGCTTTCATGCAAAAGATGGGATAGCGAATTCAAAGCCAACCACAGTGGGCTTTGAGAGTCGCCTTTTAAAATGCCACTTCTGATTGGTATCTCTCCTGATGTTTGTGAGGATACCGATAGCTTCGTGCTCCAATTCTTCATTGCTGTTCTCAGAAGAAGAACGACATTCGGGTTGATTTTATACAAGCGTAACACTTGTAGTAACCACGAATGTGATATGGAGTCAAAGGCTGACTTGTAGTCGATGTAGGCTGTCGAGATATTTCGTTTCTGATGGACAGCCTGTTTTACAGCTACCGTATCGATTATAAGCTGTTCTTTGCAGCCTCGGGAGCCTTTGGCGCATCCTTTTTGCTCCTCAGCTATCAATTTATGAACATCGAGATGTTTTGAGATGTTCGCGCACAGAACTAAAGTGAAGACCTTGTAGATGGTAGGAAGACAAGTAATTGGTCGACATTTTGAAGGGCAAGAGGCACCCTGTTCCTTGGGGATGAGGAAAGTTATCCCCTTGGTGAAAAATGGTGGAACTAAATCAAGATCGGCAATCATCTGATTAAATTGATTTGCCAATATCCTGTGAGTGCTCTTGAACCACTTCAGCCAGAAGTTGTGAATCTTGTCAACTCCTGGCGCCTTCCAGTTACCTGCCTTGTCAAGGGCTGCTTCAACGTTGACTTCAGTGACGTCAGGCATGGTCATTTCGGGGAGGGCCTCGCATGAACGCATAAGGTGTGGGACCCAAATTGCAACGGCTGGATTCGCTCCAAACGCTTCTCCACAAGTCTTCTGCCTGATCCAGATCGAGGTTACTTTCCCTATTTGAATTGGTGAGATTTTTGTAGAATCCCCGTTGGTTCTGGAAGAACAAGGTGTTGTCTGTTCTTCGCTGAAAGCCTTTTTGATACATACGGATGCGATTGGAGCATACCGCAAGTTTCTGCTTCAGCACCTCGAGGATTTCTTCGATTGGCATATCATTGGACCGGTGGTAGTTTCCAATGATGTTCGCAACGCATCTGTGCACTCTTCGTGATGGATTTCCAAGGAGTGCCTGCGTCACACGACCAATCTCCTTTCTCAACTTTTCGACTCTTTTGTTGAGTCGAAACACCCAGAACGGTAAAGTCCTTCTGCGCATACCTCTGTTATTCGCTCTAAGATGTTGATTATTGAGACGAATAACCGTGGCAGCTGCAACGCAGATCAGGCTATGAACCCCTGTAGCAGTAATCTCGCTAGCCAAACGATCAGCGAAAATTCTGTCAACGGCGGCAATGATGTTAGTAGTTGCCGAAGTAAACTTCAATTTTGGGATCTTTGGCCTCGCGTCTGGGAGAATCTCAGCGTACTCTGTGAATGCGACCTGGAATGCGGTCAAAGCCTCATTATAAATTGGGTCGATGTTCCCATTCACTAAGCTTCTCCTGATTACTGGATTCATGGAGTGCCTTACAGGTGGAGTTCTTGTGTTACTCCTTTGACTAGTCCAGTAAATTGATGACTCCAGCCCCAGCTCAAGTGAAACCTCTTGGAAGATTTGTTGCCTAGTTGGTAAGTCAACTCAGTTGTTATTCACTATCACCCGGTATTGATTGACAACGTTCTGCTCCGGAAGATGACTTAGTTCCGGGAAGCGGGTTATGAACGTGTCATGGAGTCGATGTCTGTACCCTGATGGATTCCGTTCCTAATCCGTGACACGGTAATAGGCGTGGACGATAAATTCGTTAAGTTGGTTCGTCCAAACCATACGACGCCTAGGTCTCCCGTCCCTGGTGGTTGACGGCATAACCGCCAAAACATCCAAGGGCGAAGAGCCGCTCTGGAGTTGTTGAACGACCCTAAATCGTGTTGGGTACTGTCTTCGTGTCCCTGGGGTCCCATCAAAGCAATTTGAAAAATTATCCCCAATTTATCTTATCTTAGCGATATTCGTAGCTGACCCGGTGGGTCATATCATTATCCGCAACCCATGACATGCGCCTGGTGGCATGCAGCTCTACGTTTGCAACTCAGGTGAGGATAAACCTGGTACCCCAGGCCATATATATATATATATATACATATGGTTTTATTTCTTTTATGGATGAAGATGGAAATCTTAGAAAGACGCTGCTGCGCCAGGTTGCAGCAGTGTGTGGGATTCGCAACTACTACAACACCCCTCTACAGCCCCGTGCCCCGTAAGGAACTGTGTCAGGTGGTAATTCAATTCTCCGTGCTTTAAGGTCGACCCATTTCTCGATACACGGGAACAATGTATGGTCCACCGGCCCTTGTCGGACACAACTTTCTTCTGATTAGCGCAATTGGCCGGTATGCCAAACTCATCTTCCTCCGGTCGACGGCGTGGTTCAAGGTTCCGTCCAGACAGGGGCCCCGTATAGCAGGATCAACCTCACCATTCCAGCGATGAGTAGCCTGCGATTATACTTCGCCCCTCCCACGTTAGGCATCATCCTTGCAAGGGATGACCTACCATTTGCTAACTTCTCTCGCGCATAATCCAAGTGTCCCTTGAAACTCAGCCTGCCAACGATCATCACCCCCAGGTATTTGACAATTGGTTTTGAGACGACCTCACAATTACCAACCCGCATGGTAACCGTGTTGTTCTTCCTACGGTTGGTAATGAGGACCGCTCCGTCTTTTCGTCCGCCAGGTCTACCTTGGCCATTCGTAACCATGACTTGATGATATGAATGGATTCATTTGCATAAAGCTCCACATCCTCGGGATGCTTTGCAATTGCAATTACCGTTAGGTCGTCTGCAAAACCAATCAGCGTTGCCTCCTCCGGCATGCGTAGGCCAAGCACTCCGTCGTATATTATGCTCCACAGCAGTGGTCCCAATACAGAACTTTGAGGCACACCTGCTGTCACAATATAGTCCTTCGGCCGGTCGTCCGTCTCGTACCAGAGAAGTCTATCCGAAAGGTAACTCTCGATGAGCCGAGCCAAGTAACTAGGAACACCCAGTTTGGCGAAAGCGCCCTTAATCCAGCCCCAGTTGAGTTCAAAGCATTTTTGACGTCCAGCGTCACCAGAGCACAGTATTTGCCCATGGCCATTGCATTTCGAGGCAATTCCACGACCTTTACTACTGCATCGACCGTAGAACGGGCTCGGCGAAACCCATATTGCCGCTCTGAAAGACCACCCACAAGCTCGATGAACGGGAGCAACCTGTTGAATATTACCCTCTCCAACATCTTCCCCATGGTGTCTAAGAGACAAATAGGGCGATAAGAAGAGGGCACACCGGGTGGTTTTCTGCTTCTTCCACTGGGCGAGAAATATTCCTTCCACCATGCACGATTCGAATGTGCTTGCGAACCACCATGGTCTGGCCTTGACCGCCACCTTCAGAGCCTTGTTCGAAATTCCGTCCCATCCCGGAACTTTACTCTCCCCAGTACGTCTGCAGATTTCCCAAAGTTCCTCTTCGGTAACACCAGGGATCGAAAAGACGTCCTGCAAAGCTGCCAGTTGGGGTTCTCTTTCATCCTGTTTCTGCTGCGGGAAAAGAGTTGTAATTATTTGCAACAAGAGCCGTGGGCATGTCACTTGAGGTGATTTTTGGCCGCGGATCTTCTTCATTACAACTTGGTAGGCTGTACCCCACGGATTCGTTGTAGCCTCCATGCAGAGTTTCTGGTAGCATTCCCGCCTGCTTCTCCGAATGACCTTCTTATTCCTTCTCACGCTCCTGGTGCTCCGGCCTTCCCCTTGTCCTGTGGGAAAGTCTCATCACTCTGAGGCAAGAGGATCTCAAGGCAGCGATCTCCGTGTTCCACCCAATAGTTTGGCCTCTTGCCGTGGTGCAAACGTCGTCGACCCGTCGTAGCGTCACATGCTTCGGGTACACGCTGAGACAACTGACACTTTCCATCCCTGTTCCATCCGGATCATGAGCTCCCTTCAATGCCATCAGGAATATCTCCTCGTCGAAAGCTCCGATAGACCAGCTAACCACTTTAGCCTTTCCATCTCCAGAGCGTCGTTGACTGCTTCCCCGGTTCCCAATGCGGAGGAAGATGGCCTTGTGGTCACTGTGGGTGTAGTGCTCACTCACTTGCGAAGCCATCTCCCCCACCAGTAAAGTGCTAACAAATGTCAGGTCAACGATCGAACCCGACCCTCTACTTCGAACGGTGGGCACGCATCCAACGTTGGCGAGCACGATGTCCAGCCCCCCAAAAGACTCCAACAGAATTTGACCTCTGGTGTTTGTCGATCAGCTTCCCCACTCCAGGGCCCATGCGTTGAAATCGCCCGCAATGATTTAGGGCTGTCTCTAGCGTCCAACACCAGACTGTCTGACATCTCCTCATATTGTGCTAAGGTTGCACTAGGAGGAGCGTAGCAGCTGTAAATATGGACACCGTTGGCCGTCGCCCCTATAAAACCGGCTGCCGGGGGGAACAAGACTTCCTGAATGGCGTCTCTTCCGCACGCCCAGATTGCGGCGTTGCCAGACGCATCCACCGCCCAAATCGCACTGCCGTGGTTTCTGTACAGCTCGCAAAGTACCGCGACAATCTCATTCGACTCTGGAATGGTTTGCGAGAGCAGGTCCTGAGCTGCCTCACAGTGATACAGTGATTGAGATTAATTTGTATCAACCTCATTTGCCTGTGCGGTTCAACGCCCTCTTATATACCGGACATTTACTGCTTCCCGAAACATGCCGGTCGTCCACGCCCTCTTTCCCACTACACAGCATACATCGTGGATCTCCGGTGCAATCTTTGATGAGGTGGCCCTCTTCCCCACACTTCCTGCCTCCAGCCGCCTGTCATGGGTTGAGGATAATGATGTGGCCTACCGGGCCAGTTACGAATATCGCAAGTTAATCTTGTAAATAAGTGGCCGCGGACAAGCAGAACGTACGTTTCCCTTTGTGTTCGTCCTTCCTTACCGATTCTTGCCGTTCATGGGGAGTAAACCTCCTTAACAAATCCGTAATCCGCAGTGACGTTACACTGTATTTCAGTGGCTCCCCTCCAAATACCTTCCCTACCTTTGGAGGTAATCATGGGACATTACAATATTGGGGCTCTGTTACAGGGTTGACTGCCTCCCCAATACTCGTGGCAACACAATTGGGGATAATATTTCAAATTCTTTTGATGGGACCCCAGGGACACGAAGACAGTACCCAATATGGTTAAGGGTCGTTCAACAACACCAGAGCGGCTCTTCGCCCTTGGATATTTTGGCGGTTATGCCGTCAACCACCAGGGACGGGAGGCCTAGACGTCGTATGGTTTGGACGAACCAACTCAACGAATTTATCGTCCGCGCCTATTACCGTGTCACGAATTTGGAACGGAATCCATCAGGGCACAGACATCGACCCCATGACGCGTTCATAACCCGATTTCCGGAGCTAACGAGGTGCTGAAGCAGAAACTTGCGGTATGCTCCAATCGCATCCGCTGGTATCAAAAAAGCTTTCAGCGATGGACAGATAACACCTTGTTCTTCCAAAACCAACGGGGATTCTACAGAAATCTCACCAACTCAGATAGGGAAAGTAACCTCGATCTGGATCAGGCAGACGACTTGTGGAGAAGTGTTTGGAGCGAATGCAGCCATCGTAATTTAGAAGCAGCGTGGCTCCCACACCTTATGCGTTCATGCGAGGCCCTCCCCGAAATGATCATGCCTCACGTAACTGAAGTCGACGTAGAAACAGCCCTTGACAAGGCAGGTAACTGGAAGGCGCGAGGAGTTGACAAGATTCACAACTTCTCGCTGAAGTGGTTCTAGAGTACTCACAGGATATTGGCAAATCATTTTATTCAGAAGATTGCCGATCCTGATTTAGTTCCACCATTTTTCACCAAGGGGATAACTTTTCTCATCCCCAAGGAACAGGGTGCCTCTTGCCCTTCAAAATGTCGACCAATTACTTGTCTTCCTACCATCTACAAGGTCTTCACTTCAGTTCTGTGCGCGAACATCTCAAAACATCTTGATGTCCACAAATTGATAGCTGAGGAGCAAAAAGGATGTGCAAAAGGCTCCCGAGGCTGCAAAGAACAGCTTATAATCGATACGGTAGCTGTAAAGCAGGCTGTCCATCAGAAACGAAATATCTCGACAGTCTATCGATTATAAATCGGCTTTTGACTCCATATCACATTCGTGGTTACTACAAGTGTTACGCTTGTATAAAATCAACCCGAATGTCGTTCTTCTTCTGAGAACAGTAATGAAGAATTGGAGCTGGAGCTATCAGTATCCTCACGAAAATCAGGAGAGATACCAATCAGGCGTGGCATTTTCCAAGGCGACTCTCTAAGCCCACTGTGATTTTGTTTGGCTTTGAATTCGCTATCCCATCTTTTGCATGAAAGCAAATACGGGTTCCAAGTCAAGCATGGCATATTGTCGAAATGTACATTAGGTCATTTGATGAACATTGACGATATCAAATTGTATGCCAAAGACGAGAACCAACTTCGCTCCTTGCTAGACATCACCATCCAGTTCAGCTGGGATATCGGCATGCAGTTGGGTTTGGAAAAATGTCGCATAAAAACAATTGTTCCGGGAAAACTTACCGACAACGAAGGGTACAGCCAAAATAACATCCGAATTGAGGGTATGGATTCGGACGACGTCTACAAATACCTCGGCATATTGCAAGCAACAAGACCTGCTGTGACAATAATCAAATCTAAGTTGCTGGGGGAATTTGACCGGCGTCTGGATCTTGTCCTTAAAACTGAGCTGTACGGGAAAAATAAAATCATGGCAATCAACACCTTCGTCTTTCCCGTCCTTCTATATACTTTCGGTGTGATACTACTTGATTTAAAAACGTTGCACTACAATCAAGTGCATTCTCTTCGTGAGTTTTTCTATGAGAAACAATCGTCTAGCCAAATACATAAGGCCACCGTCATGGCAGATAATAAATTATCTCCTTTGAACTTGAGAAGCAGAGAATGGGATCCCATGTCGAATGTTACTTCAGTTCAACAGAAGATCGACATGTGGAGAGAGAAACCCATTCACGGAGATCATATAAAATAATTGTTGTTATCAGGCATTGATATCGAAGCCTCCAACAAACGGTTGAGTAATGGTGTACTTTTCTATAAGACCGAAGCATTCAATTCAGGATTCAGGAATATAAACGGTACATTCTTCACGACTCCTCAATCACCAACTCCAGTTGTAGGTTATGCAACTGTGAAGAGGAGACCATCCAGCACATAACATCTGCGTGCAGTTGCAGGATGTTGAGCAGTACCAAGCACACCAATCGTCATAACTCCGTCTGCAAGATTCTCCATCAAAGCCTTGCGTTGAAGTATAACTTAGTGGCAACCTACCATCCCTACTATAAATATACTCCGCAGAGAATCTTGGAAAACGATCGGGTCAAACTACTGTGAGATCACACTATTGCCACCGACCACAGTGTTAATCATAACAGACCCGATCTAGTTCTGCTTCTGAAGGAAGAACGAGCGTGCTTTATAATCGATGTAGCCGTACCGTTGGCCCGGAACACTGTTGGAAAACAACACGAAAAAATCCGGAACTACGGCCCCTTGGCAGACGATATGAAGCAGACTTGAAGACTACAAAAGATCGAAGTAGTCCCAGTAGTAATTTCAGCGACGGGATTAGTCCCGTAGAACTTACATAAAGCGCTGAAAACGCTCGATCTTAGGGCTGGACTATACATGGAGATGCAGAAAGCGGTCAGGATGACCGCAACCTGTGCTATAGTCCGAAGAGTTCTGTCCGGTAACAATCTGACCTAATGGGTTTCAGTCTTGATCCGCACTGTCTTCGATATAAGACCCATGTCTCTGTAGTGTAGAACCACCGCGTCATTGGCTGAAGTGTTTGTGACAATCGGGATGTAGTAATACATTTTCGCATGATCGCACACACTTTGCGTTAAGACGCATCATCGCTGTTATGCGGGCCTTTGGGTGTTGCCTTCAGCGCGTGTGGGATTCGCACCAATTGAAACCCACCCGCGATCCCTCCAGCCTCAGCCCCGCAGAACACCATTTAGATATTATTTCACGGGGTATATTTCGCCTTAGAAACTCGTCCTTCTCCTATTTGCGGCTTTCCTCATTCTTTGTTCCTTCAGCAACTCCACCGGCATTTGGATGATTGCGGTGCAAACCGTAAGCCACTTCTCCTCAGCTTCTCTTCACTTCTCCTCACTTCAGCATCTCCGCAACCAAGCTCTCCGGGGTCAGACTCCTGCCCAGCACCTGGTTTATGCTTCTCTCCATTGCACATCTTGGGCAGTGAAACATCACATGCTCTGAATCCTCCGGTATACCATCGCATCTGGGACAATTCGAAGAATCATCCAACCCAAACCGGTGCAGATACTCTCTGTAGCAACCACGGTATCCCGTGAGGAACTGGGTAATGTGGTAGTTGGTCTGCCCATGTTGCCACTCAAGCCACACCCTAATGTTGGGAATAAACCGGTGCGTCCACCGACCTTTCGTAAACTCGTTCCATCTGTGCTGCCAGAGATCATGCGACTCTGACCTTGCCGCATTTCTACGCTGTGCATGCCCCTCCATACGTCTTTCATGGTACAGCACACTCATTTCATCATTAATTCCATCATCTTGCGCATTATATTCAGCAGGCAGATAGGACGATCGAGGGGTTTCCAGGTGGCTTGCCAGGTTTCGGAAACAACACCAACTTTTGCTTTCGCCACTGGACAAGGAATATTCCTTCTTGTATGCACGCCTCGAAGATGTTGGCGAAAAGGTCGGACCTGATCTTCACCGCCAGTTTGAAAGTTCGATTGGGGATACCATCCAAACCCGGGGCCCTGTTGTCACCGATCCTACCACATATTTCCCGCAACTCCTCCACAGTTACGGGGGGTATTATGCCGTCATTTAGCTGCACAACCATTTGCCTTCCACCACCGTAAACCTCCACATCTTCCCTGAGTTTTGCAAAGATCACTATGGCCAGGTCCTCTGCAAAACCGACCAACGTGGCCTCCTCTTCTACGGGAAGCAAGAGCACCCCGTTACACATTGCGTTCCGGTGCAGAGGACGCAAAAGCGACCAGCTGTGATGATGTATTCATTGGGCCCGTCGTCCGTCCCGTACCAGAGAGCTCTGTCCGACAGGTAACTCTCCATTAACTTAGCCAAGTAACCAGATGCATTAATTTTGGCCAATGACTCCTTAATGCGGCCCCAGTTGGCGGAGTTGAATGCAGTTTTTACAACCACCGTCACCACGGCACAGCACTTGCCAGAAAGCATTGCCTCCACCACTCTTCCCACCGTGCCAACAGTGGAGCGAGCTTTCCGGAACACGTATTGTTCATCCGCAAGACCATTCCCGTCTTCCACGATTGGGAGTAATCTATTTTAGATGATGTACTCGAACATCTTCCCCATAGTGTCCAACTCGGCTTGCCGGGTTTGGGCAACAGCACCAGTTTTTGCCTTTCCCATTGTGAGGACAGAGTGTGGTTACAATTGTTTTTTGAGCGACCTTTGCCCCTGCAACTTCTTCATAACCAGCCCATTCACATCATCCAACTCGACAAATGCCTCGAGCAGAATCGTTTGTCCTTCAGCTACACCACTCACAAGCCCAGACATTGAAGTCACCCGCTATAATTTTCGGGGTATGACTCTTTGCGTCCAGCACCAAATGTTGCAGCATGTCCTCGTACTGCGCACGTGTTGCACTAGGAGGAACATAACAGCTGTAAACATGAATCCCGCCCAACTTTATTCTCACGAAACCAGCTTCCGGAAGTTGCATAATTTCCTGAATAGTCTGCCTGCCGCACGCCCATATTGCTGCCTTACCGGCCTGGTCCCTGGTCCAGACACCACCACCGTAGTTGCGATAGGGTTCACAAATAATGGCAACGTCAATTCCCGTCTCTCGAATGGTATGTGAGGGGAGGTCTTGCGTCGCCTCACATTTGTTGAGATTGATTTGAATCAATCTCATTGGGGCCTTGTCTTTAGCGCTCTCCTGAACACTGGACATCTGCTACTGCCAGTAATATGTCGATGTCCTCCTTTCCATCGCACTGCATGCTGTGCACTCCTTGGTCATATGTCCATCTCCTCCGCAATTTCTGCACCGCTTTGATCTATCATGGGCGCTGGTGCATGCTGCGGCTATGTGTCCAAAGTCGAGGCACCTGAAGCATCTCTTCATGTCCACTCACTCTCTGAGTCGACAGTTGACCCAGCCTATCTTGACTCTGCACGCCGCTAGTATTTTGAAGACTGTCTCTGCTGGCAGGCTGATAACTGCAGTCTGCGTCCCCTCAAAAGCCTTTCGCATCGATTTGACAGTCGACTCCTGTAGTCCCGGAAGCTCGAACACCTTTTCCAGTACTGCGTGGGCATCCTGCTTCGGGGTAACCTCATCGATGTCCATGCACTCGATAGTTACCTCTGGCGTACCGTCTGGCGTTTACTTCAGCCTGCTGGCCAAGGGATTTTTCCACCGGTTTCTTTGGAGAGCGGGCGCGGTTTACGCGCTACTTTCTCTGCCTGGGCTCTGCCATACGCCATTCCGATACTTCTGATCATAGCTCTAATATTTTGGTGGATGCTCTTCCTCCCCTTTATAAACGCACAGAGCTCCATTGTCTTCTCACCCAGTGCGGCAAATGCAAATGTCAGTCGACCCATACAGGGTTGTGCTTTTAAAATCATTTCTAGTAATGACAAATGATAAAAAATCACATTCACAACTACCACCAAACATTCCAAAATCCCTCTCAACCAGAATACCTACCGAGAATTACGCGAAACTTGCCCACGTCTTGCAAAACCAAAATCTCCTGGTAACATGTCCACTGGAGAAATAGCTAATTTTCTTGCCAACCACTTCCTAGAGGCGCACAAAACAACGATCCATCTCTCCGGTCCCACAGCTCATATCCCTGCCATTAGACATATTCAAACGATTACTTCATCCCATTTGCCTTACATTACCT
This sequence comes from Hermetia illucens, assembly GCF_905115235.1. Classification (NCBI taxonomy): domain Eukaryota; kingdom Metazoa; phylum Arthropoda; class Insecta; order Diptera; family Stratiomyidae; genus Hermetia; species Hermetia illucens. Next base: position 108,549,437 of record NC_051851.1, on the reverse strand, counting down.
TTCTTCCTTCATCCGCCCAATCATCTTACAGACAAATGCAATCCAGTGCAAGCAATATCATCTAGCCAAGTTGAAATTTGGATTACCACCAGAAATAGTAAGAAACCTATATATACAACATTATATTGAAGAAATAAGAATAGCGGAAACTGACTGTTTCACATATAAAGGTTTTGTGTTCATTTTATGTGAGGAACTTTCCATGAAAGCATACGTATGTACAATATAAGCATGAGGCTTCACCTTTCCGAGCACATATTTTAGATTCTCACTTTCTTGTCTTTTTTCTCTCTGCAGCAAGCGATGGAAAAACTTTTGGTATCTAGACAACAGTTGCACCATCTATTCATCGACTTTAAAGCCGCCTATGATAGCATAGCCAGGGTAAAACAGTACACGGCCATGAGAGAATTCGGTATCCCGACGAAATTAATAAGACTGACTAGGCTCACCCTGACCAATATGCGAGGCCAGATAAAAGCAGCAGGATCACTCTCAAGACCATTCGACATCAACAACGGTGTACGACAAGGGGGTGCCCTATCATGTGTCCTCTTTAACCTGGCCCCCGAGAAAGTAATCCGTGATGCTGAGGTAAATGCTAGAGGTACGATCCTCTTTAACTCCACCCAACTACCGGCCTATGCTGATGATATCGACATCATGGGAAGAATCACCCGAGATGTACAAACTCCCTTCACCCAGATCTAGCAGGCGGCGCGAGATCTTGGGCTGCACATCAATGAAGGCAAGACAAAGTATATGGTGGCAACGTCAGCACCAAAAACCAACCAACCAACAACATCAAACCGCACTGATCAAACGGGAAGAATAAAGATAGGAGAATACAATACAACGCCAACAACAATTTCTCCTATCTAGGGTCGACAATCATAACCAATAACAACTACGATGATGAAATCCGCGCATGGTTATTGTCGGCCAACAGAGCCTATTTCAGCTTACAAAAACTATTCCACTCGAAACGTCTTAGGAAAGGGTCAACGCTTTTACTGTACAATGTATTCCTCGAAGGCTTGGGTTCTTAGCAAGAAGAATTGCGAACTCTTGGCCACGTTTAAGAGAAGAATCCTCCGAAGAATTTTTAGCCCCCTACATGAGGATAGACGATTCCGTACATAACGACAAAATCTAGAAGAACTCGTGAGCGATACCATGACCGTCCGGTTGTGGATAAAATCCGGCTCCATAGGTTACGGTGGGCGGGTCACTTAATCCGTATGGATGGGGATGATCCACCCCGGAAAGATTATAAAGGCAATATCTATGGTAGGAAAAGAAGACGAGGCAGACCCTGCCTAAGATGGAGCGATGGAGTAGGTCAGGACGCCAGACAGCTTTATCGATATCGAGTTGGTGGACCTCGGCGCAAAACCGGGATGTCTGGAGTTCCTTATTAAGGCAGGCCTAGACCGGATACCAATTGTTGCGCCATTGATGATGTTGATGATGATGACTTTCTTGTCTTTCATCCAATATCAAAAATTAGGTTAGTTTCGAAAAATACTAATCGACTCCTTTTATTTGATAACCCTCATAACTATATTCGGTGAAAAAAAATACCTTCTTTTCGCATATATGGAGCACCTTTAATCCCGACACCAAATAATGCATGTGTTCTGTAAAGGGACACATACACCACATATTCTTACCAAATTTGGTGACGTTAGATATAGCTCTTTCCGAGTAAATCGGGTATGACGGACAGATAGTCAGATAAGCGGAGGAACAGACAGACAGACGAACAGACGGGCATTGAATCGATTTTAATAAAGTTTCGTTTCACACAAAATCGTAAAAAATGAGCTAATCAGTCCATTCCTTGCTAAATATTTTAAGCAATGCCTGCTTACAGTACATTTTCGACGAAACCCTCTCACACTATTCCCATTCGGAAAAAAAAACTAAATCTCATCCTGCCCAAGCAGCTACCGCCCTATATCACTGTTAAAATGTACATAAAAAAATCTTTGAAGCAACCCTCTAAGAAATTGTTCTTCAACATACCACTAAACTCAGCACCATCGCGCACTTTCAATTAGCTAATAAACTGGCGCAACCCTCTCATGCTCTTGTCATTCTTAACAAATCGGGAAACCGGAAACTAAATGCTTCAGGTATAAAAGGTTTTGTGTACTGCTTATGCAAGCATATTTGGAAGGACATTTATCCCATTTGTACCTAGTTCTTAATATTTATACATTTAATTTGTCAGAACATTCACTTTAGTATGATGCTGACATTTCGAGTCTTAGAATGCAAGAAATTTGCACAAAAGTAACAACTTGGATACAAATTTAATAGTATCATGTTCTACAATATAGCCTATATTACTTCAAAAGTGAATGATTCTAGGATAAACTTAAGGGAGGTTTATGGCCAATTTCTAAAAAATATGTTAGCAAAAAATATTTTGATAAACTGTTATTAACCTTATTTAAACAGGCGTTGGTGTGGAGAGTATTTGGAGGCCTAGATTCCATGTCCATGGGCCACCATATTTCTTTACAGATATTTGGGTTGACTAGCTTCCGAGCACGGGTCCTTAAAACAATTAACCCGTTTTGGACCCCCGAACTCTTCGCTTTTCAGCTAATGTCAAAACTAATATTGGCTTCAGAAAGTTGTAATCGAGACCTTTAATTTGATACCCCACGTAACAATAGTCGGTGAAAAAAAGGTTCACACCGTCCTTTTGCATGTGCACCTCGCCTGGCGAGCATACCTCAATACAAGTAAGAAGCTAACACCCAAATCAATGAACTGGTTGAATGGCCGTAAGTATATAATCATTCATCTGCAAACCAATACACTCTTGAAAACCAGAGGTGAGATAGATAAAACCTTGTTGAAATTCAACGAAGTAATGATCACGGTTGCTCTGCCCTTTACTCCACGCTCATGTATTGCGACCCTCCCAAAAAATAGCACTTCGCATAGCATACTACAGCTGGTCCAAGTAAAGCGCAACCTGAGAAGAGAATGGCAAAATTAATTACGGGGTTTATCGCCAACTGCATTATGCGACTTTTCCTTGTTCAAAGCTACAAGAAGGTTGAAGAATTTGCTCATCCTCCACTTCCACATTCAATGCTGACATTCGGACCAGTTCCACCTGTCAGCGCAGGCGGCGTTGAAATAACAATGAATCCAACCGGGTTTGTCAAAAACTATGGAACCCCTGGGGAAACACCGTGAGATGCATCACCCTCTTTACATTGCATTTCTGGATCTAGAGAAAGCGTTTGATCGTGTGCCACACGAACTCATCTGGTATGCTTTACAACACTTAGTGCCAAAAGAACTCGTGCGCTGGGCCCAATTGCTCTACCACGATCCGAAAAGTAAAGTGAGAGGTATGGCGAGTGTATCAAAACCGCTTCATTTCTCTGTTAGTGTTCTTCAAGGAAGCGCCCTCTCACCACTCCTCTTTGTTCTTGTTATGGACACCGTCACACGGGACATCCAACGTACAGCGCCCTACACACTGCTTTATGCAGATAATGTTTTCCTAGCATCTAATAGCAAAAATGATCTCCAGCAACTTGTCCAAAAATGGACAAGGACCGCCTCATGCAACACGGTCTCAGATTGAATCTAAACAAAACTGATTTTTTGACGGCCGATCCCCATGAAACAGGCACAATCACTGTCAGCAGCTGGTAATATACTGGATGGGGATTCAAAAGCCTCGAGACTGCACCCAAGCGAGACATTCGATAGGGCCAAATGGCGAAACGGATCACGACGAGCTGACCTCGCTTGTGAACGGGACAAAGGCTGAAGAAAAAGAAGAATAATAATCGTTGGTGCAACAATCCATATTGCATTGAGCTCGCCCGAGTTTATTACCCTGACTTGACTCAGGTACTCATTCACAGTCGACTGGTTTCCGACGTCAAACCACAATACAAATCCCACTGCTTCCAGTGAGATGTGAACCGCGACCTTTCCTAGGACAGCCTTGTACTCTAACCACTCAGCTATCCGGACACCTATTCAATGCAAATCGCCACTTGTGGAGGAATTAATAAAAATTTGATTCCTGTTTCTCTTCATACATCGATTTTAAATTGTAAACCGTCATAAAATTAGATTAGATTTAAGCTATTTTTCTTATAATAGTTTTTCCAATATACAGCGCCCGACAAAAAAAATGTTCGAACTGGGAGTGTAAAAGAAAATCCAAGTTCAAAGGGGTCAAGGTGTCAAGTTCTTAATATTAACACCAGCAGAAGTTCGCTTCAAAGAATGTGGTGGAAAAGAAAGTTGAAGTTTTGAGAAAAAAGGTAGAAAAGGGAAAGGTGAAAGGAAACATATACTCAAATAATTTGTCAAACGATTTTTTTTAGTAGGCAAATGAATGTATCTATAAATGTCACATTAGAAGAAATTAATTTTCGCTTTTTTATTTTCGGTCTTTAGTATTTCGTATGCCTTTCGCTCTACTCACCTCTGCATCTCGTGCGAGCATGGATTGGTATAAATTTGCAATGAAATCATCCGGCATTTCATTAAACCGTATATTTTCTAAAGTTTTTTTCTAGATTTGCTTTGTTCCTTATCTTTTGCAGTCGCCATTTCATGAACGCCCAAAAATTCTCTATTGGGTTCAAATCTAGACTGTTTCCGGGCCATGGTAGCAACTGTATACCAAGCTCTTCTTCCCAAGATATTACCTGTGAATAAGAACCGTACTGGGGAAAATTTCGTTTATTTACAGTACGAGCTCTATGACAGGGAGCCGAATCGTCCTGAAACATTACTTCATCAAAGTGCTTATGCAGTGCTTCTACCATCTGAACAACGCAACCTTCGATAACTTTTTTGTACTTTTCTGCGTTGACAGCACCGCTTAGAAACGAAAATACCAATTCCTTTGGATGTTATGCATCCCCAAGTCATTGCTGAGGGAGAATGGCGTGCAATTCGTACAACACACTGGTGGTCAAATCTCTTTCTTTTTCTTCTTTGCACTGGGGACGGAGTGTCAGATCCCAGTAAATTGAATTTCGACTCATCAGAGAACATAACTCACCTCTAATCGTCCACAATCGTCGTTCTAATGCCCAATTCAGCCTTTTTTCAAGTATAGCCTTCATTAAAATCGGCTTTTTTGCTGGTCTTCGAACGCTGAGTCCTAATTCATTCAACCATCGCTGCATCGTTCTCACATTAACTGACACATTCTCCCCTTCCAGCAATTCATTACGTAATTGAGGAGCAGTTGCAAATCAATCTCGCAAGGATGCTCGCTGTGTCCGGATAGCTGAGTGGTTAGAGCACAAGGCTGTCGTACGGAAGGTCGGGGTTCAAATCTCGCTGGCGGCAGTGGGATTTGTATCGTGATTTGAGTCGGATACCAGTCGACTCAGCTGTGAATGAGTACCTGAGTCAAATCAGCGTAATAATCTCCGGCGAGCGTAATGATGACCACATTGCTTCCTACAGTGTTCCATAGTGTACCGTTACGGTCTTGAATGAAGTGCTCTAACACACTTCAAGACCCTGACCCAATGTGGATTGTTATGCCAACGATTATTATTATTATTACCCGCTCCCTTGTTTTTCCCGGCTGTCATCTCGGGCATACTTTTTAAAAAAATGTCTAATACTTGCCTCAGAACAATTGATTTTTCTCCCTATTTCTCTATTACTATCACCCCGTTCCCGCAAAACCAGAATACGGGCATTTTCCTCAACACTTAACTTTTCCCTTCCTGACATTTTTTTACACAAAATAAGGGATTTCACCCTCTCTCCTTCCAAATCTCCAAGCAAACTGGTACTGAACTAAATTTGAATATGACAATCCTTTCTCCCTATTTCTCTATTACTATCACCCCGTTCCCGCAAAACCAGAATACGGGCATTTTCCTCAACACTTAACTTTTCCCTTCCTGACATTTTTTTACACAAAATAAGGGATTTCACCCTCTCTCCTTCCAAATCTCCAAGCAAACTGGTACTGAACTAAATTTGAATATGACAATCCTTTTATAACACCAATTCTTAACTTTAAATACCAAAATAGACATCATTAGGCGAGACTAAACGTTGTCTAGACGCAATTAAAACGGTGCCGCATTGACGATGCGCATAATCAGATGTCATTTAATATAATAATAATAATAAGCCGGTCCCAAGCCCGGTTGTGAAAGGAGGAGGGATAGATAGCTTCAGTCTGAATGGCTGTACGCCACCGCAGCGGCTCAGGGGGTAGGTGAGGAAAGTGCAGGAACTTTGCAGTCTTGCAAATTACTCATTAAGGAAGCTATCCCAACACCTGGCAGCTAGGGATAAAATGCACCACCAACAATGAGAAGAACTAGAAATTTAAGGTCCGGTACGAATAACCGGCGGGAGTCGTCTGACTTGGTGACTGGGTCGGGCTCTCGTAATGGACAGCACGGCGTCGAAACCGCTAGTCGTGGGGCGGTTCGACGTCTAGGCGCCACGACGACCAGGAGCACAGCTCCGCCTGCTGCAGCTGTTTCGCCACAATCTGTGGCGATCACTTCAGCAGGTTCGCGTAGAAAGCGGATGAAATGGACTGAAAAAATGAACCTCTTCATCATCCGCTCCTACTACGAAATAACGGCGGGGGCGGGTACAACATCTTACCGCCCCTTGTTGCACCAGAGATTCGTCGAGCGTTTCCCGCAATTCACGCACGTGACTGTGCAGCGAGTCGCAGACCAGTACCGCTTTATTACTCGCAGCGACACAATCCCGGCCACCATCACGAAGCGTGTTCGACTTGAAGTCATCGGGGAAACTGGTGACCGAGAGTCGATGGGAGCAGAGGCGGCGGCATCAACAACACCACGCCGCACCGCAGGCAACAGGTTCAGTACTCGCTGAAGCACTCTTCTCCACCGTCCAGCTGAGGTTTCCGCTGAGGTTCGGGACGAATTCCAAAGAGCGTGTATGGAATTCTCGGATAAGGATCCTTTGCATAGACCAGGTATTCCCAGGCTCTATGCATCTCCAGCAACTCCGGGAATTCTATCTCAAATCAATGATGAGATTGCATCTCGACTGTGTGCTGATATGTCGCTGCTGCAACTACAATCACTTGTGTATTGTGGTGCAGTTGCGGCTATTAGATTGGTTTGAGTGACAAAAGAGATCCACCATGGAAAATTCGTCTGGAACGTCGGCGGGACTCACTAAGGCAGGACATTGCTAGACTGATTCAGATCAGCACTGGCAATGCCAGCCGACGGGTGAGAAATAAAGTGCAGAGGGTTTACCGGAACTATGCCATCCCCTGTGAGACACCCGTTGTTGAAATTCTGGACACACTAAAACAGAAACTTTCTGTCATATGCAGTCGGTTACGACGGTATGGCGAAAGCTATTCCAGACGTGTCCAGAATGCAACATACGCGAGGAACCAGCGGAGCTTTTTCAGATCTCTCAACGAATCCCAACAGAGCGCCCAGACAATACAGTTCTCGGTGACGGAAGCGAAAGAGTATTGGGGTGGACTTTGGGGGTTAACTGCCCAGCATGCTGAGTGGATCACCGCCGAAGGCACCCGCCATGCCAATACACGTGGCATGAATTTCGCGGATGTTACCGAAGAGGAAGTTCGACGAGCTATAAACAGCTCGAAGAACTGGAGGGGCCCAGGTCTGGATCGGGTGCAGAATTTCTGGTATAAGAAATTTACCAGCATACACAGCCGGTTGGCACGCAGTATAAATGAGTCATGAGTCAGGCGGAGGAATTTCCACCTTTCCTCACTGCGGGGATTACCTACCTTATCCCTAAGAAGGACACGGTGCAGGACCCCGCAGACACAAGACCGATCACTTGCTTACCAACCCTCTACAAATTCATCAAGTTCATTATTAGTGGAAGGATCAATGTGCACCTCGAGACCAACAACATTCTGTCCGAGGAGCAGAAGGGCTGCCGAGTTGGGTCAAGGGGTTGCAAAGAGCAACTCATTATCGACTCGGTAGTTGTAGGACAAGCAACTAGAGGCCAAAGAAACCTCTTCAGTTGCTATATCGATTATGCCAAGGCTTTTGATAGCGTTCCGCACACCTGGCTAATCGACATCCTACATGTGTATCGCATTGATCCAAAACTAATAAAGTTTTTGGCGACAGTCATGGAAGGGTGGCATACCACCTTATCAGTCCGTACATCTGAGGGTGCTAATACCTCAGAGCCCATCCGTATGTGGCGCGGCAGGATCTGCAGCATTCGAAATTTATTTCGAATGTTGCGGATGCGGACGGGTAGATGGCGCGGAACTCTCCACTCACTCATTTTCTGAACGCACCAGGGGAGTGGAGAATTAGCGGTGGAAAAATGCCGTTGGTTGGGACAGTAAGGACCGCATGGAAATAAGTCGGTCTCTTCTGTTTCCAACCGCAGCGGCGTACACACGCATTTCAAGAAGCGAACAAATACTGTGCTAAAGTCAAATAAATTAAATTTGTCGTGTGAATTTCAAGTTATTGCCAAATTGGTTTTAATAAAGTTTAATGTTTGGATTTATTACAAAAGTTTGATTTCGACGACTAAAGTGGTGACCCCGTCTAGGAAAACGCACAAGCGCCGCCGCCACAGTCATCGCCACCATCACGACGAAAAGGCCACCAAGGGCAGGAAATAGCTGCGATTCATCAACATCTTTCTACGCACAATACAACTGTTTGGATTGCCATTTGTTTGACTCGGATGTGGTTTTGCCTTTGTGCGGTTTTATTAAGTTGGAAAATTTGTGAATACGGAAGCATACAAAATCCCATCGAAGTGCTACGAAAACATCTGTGCTACGAGCCGACGACGTAAACAACGTCGCATCGCAAACCTTCCGCACTCTACGACGGGCACAGGCAGGCACTTCGCATAAACTTTCTTCCTTTCAATTTTCGTCGAAGGCGCATAAATCCCCGTCCGTCTACGGGTCCAGTCGGCTCGGCTTGAAAGTAGCACACGCAAGGACGACTAATTAAATCCGATAAAAAAATATAATTGCTTCCCTCGCAAGGAGTTTCGCAGGAAAGGAGACGGCCAACAACTTCATTCCAACTAATGCTACAACAACCACACCTTTTACTGTAAAAACCACATAGAAGTTTTCTACACTATTTATTCCGCATTTGTATATTTAATGTACATTATTATATTATATTCATAATTCAGATAATAATAATCAAAAATCGCTGCAAGAGACGGCGTTGAAGTGTTTCACATCGCGGGTTCTCCGTTTCCTTGGTGGTGTTTTTGGTTTGCGCTGGAGAGCGTCCGCTTCGGTCGTCATTTTTCTCTGTTCGTGCGTGCATCTGTGGATGCGGCCTGCCGTGTCGGAGTAAAATTCACCGCGTTTCATTATAAATTCACCGCGTCTGCATTACAAACTCGTACTTTTCGTTAAACAAGATGTCGTTTGAGAGCAAGGACGCGGCAGGCCCATCGGACCTGCAAGTGACCGCCCTCGCCGTACGCGTTCCTCCGTTTTGGCGGCGGAACCCCGAGCTGTGGTTCGTGCATTTGGAAGCGCAGTTCCAAATGTCCGGCATCACATCGGACGCGACCCGCTTCAACTACGCGGTGGTCGGCCTGGACGAGGAGTCCATTCTGCTGATGTCCGACGTAGTGAAGTCGGCATCGTACTCGCAGCTCAAGAGCGAGTTGATCAGGCGCCTGTCGGCAAGCGAGTCGGCAAAATTAGACCACTTGCTGGCGGGTTTAACGTTGGGTGATCGAACTCCCAGCCAATTGCTTCGCGAAATGAGGCAATTGGGTGGGAGCAAGATCGGCGACGATCTGATCAAGTCGCTCTGGCTGCGTCGGCTTCCGGAGGGCACCCAGGCGATCCTAGCTTGCGTTTCTGGTTCCTTGGAGGAACTGGCAGCGACGGCCGACCACGTACAGGAGGTGTACGTTCGCCCAACCATAGCGGCCGTACAACCACAGTCGGATGAGGTGAGCGACTTACGGCGCGAGATAGCGGCTTTAACTGCCAGCGTGGCCGAGATGCGGGCGACGTTGGACGCTCAGCGTTCGAGTGCCAGGTCGCGAGCTCGCTCACGGTCTGCCACACGAAAAGGGCGTTCGGGTAGCAGGTCGTCAAGACAGCCTGCGGACCAAGGTATTTGCTGGTACCATCGTAACTCCGGAGATAAAGCGACAAGATGTAGTGACCGCGGCTGCGCGACGGGAGCGGAATTTCATTCGGCTCTTTCTTAATCAATTTGCTTAAACAATGCATTTAATAGTGTGCAATTGCCTTAAAGTTCGTCGCAGATTGCACATTATTCAATGTATTCAAGCGAATTGATCTTGACAGGAGGGGAATGATTTGCCGCATCCGCAGGCGCATGCGCATGTTGCCGCAACATTGCCTAGCGAGTGAGAAAGGCTATGTAGCGGGAATAGAAGCGGTGCACGAACAAAGGCAGCGAGAATGTTGCTGGGAGAAGGTTTTTGGCGGGAAGGAAAAACGGGGAGTTTGGTTTGAGAGCTGGAGGACAGCGGTTCGGAGAGCTTCTTGGTGGAGGACAGGAGAAAAGAATCGAGGAGGAGAACGGGTTTGAATTTTGAGGAAAGTGAAGACGGAGAAAAAAGAAGAGGATCATTCATCCGAAGGTGGGAAGGTTTTCGCGAGCAAAATAAAAGAATTCGACCAAGAAAACTAACACCACATCGTGCTAACTGAAGTGTATTTTAAACGAAGATTCCGAGAATAAGTTAAAATCGTTTAATCGTTAACAAATGATCAATGTACAGAGTTTTAAAGCAAAAAGGAGAAAAACAATTGAAATAGGCGAAATAGCAACGGAAAGAAATTAATATTTAATTGCTGAAGTTTAGTGTCGAAATTTCCGCGCTGTGTATAAACAAAACAACCTCATAAAAGCATGAGGAACGAAATTATAGAGAAGAAGTGAACTAACGTTAGTTTTTTTTTTGTAGGACTATATATTTGTTAGTTATAAATAGTTTGAATTTAATGAAAAAAAGAAATATTTACCCGAAGGATCGGTCCGAGCTCGGAGTGACATCTGGGTAAGTGGTTTGCTTATTTTCTTTTCTTTTCTTTTTTTTTTATGATTTTTAGTTTATTTCCATTTGCGTTGGTAAATTTTACATTTTGGTTATTTATTGTTTCTTTTTTCTCTTATTTTATTTTCATTTTCTTTTTCTTAAACTTACATTTTAGTTAACTTTATTTTAATTTCTCTTTGGTTGTAATAATTTTTTTTTGTATTATGTTCTGAAGCTTGAAAAAGTACATTAATGTGTGAATAATCAAAAGTAGTTTGAGGACTTCCTCCCCTTAGTTCCTCCTTACTCCCGCGGAATTCTTACATAAGGGACATCCTCTAATAGAATAACTGGCCGGAGGATGTCGAGGAAGGGTGGGAACCTCACCGGCCGCGCCTCGTTCAAGATCTGAGGCGGAAGGGACGGCAATCGGGAAGGTGATCCGTCGTGGATTTTCCACTACTTGATCGCGGCACTCGGGTCCGGAGACAAACGGCTCCACGCGCGCGGTCGAGCCGTTTTTTTTATTATTTTTATTTTCCAATTTAGCTCGCGTTCTGGTTTTATTCGATAGGCCGTTGCGAATTCCTACGTAAAATTCGATTTTAAAATCCGGTGCGGACCCACTCACCGGTAAAGACACGTTGTTTTTAGTAATGAAGCGTGAGGGATCAAAGCGCTCAAAGGACCCCCCCACATTCCCGAGCCTGGCTAGCACAGAGGCGTGCAAGAACGTGTCGACCGAGAGCTTTGATAGAGCTGCAATCTTCGTGGGCGGACCTTCACGGTCAAATTTTGCCAAATTGTTTAGCTTTTTGGGATAGCTCTGCCCTCTAGGTCGTTATCGGCCACTCAAGGGATCGACTTGATCTCCTATCTCCATAACTATCATTACAAATGGCGCCCAACGTGGGGCCCAACATTTCCTGGATTCAGGCTTAATTTATTATTTACAGGTTACTGGAATCATGTGGAAGATAACCTATTCCGGCTCACAACTTCGTTTGGTGGTGTCGGATAGAGAATCAATAGATTCTCAATATTGTTCCCGGCTAGGCTCCACGTACACTTGTCTTCAGATTTCTAGTTTTAGGTTTCACGCCTTTTTCCCCGGAAGCAAGTATTCCTAAGCCTCAATTTCCTTTCCCACCTTGTAACGTAGAGTCTCCTGCCCTATCCTTGGTAGAATACCATAAGAGCTAGTCGTTTGTTGTGTTCGTCTTGAGATACGTCTCGTAGGTGATTGCCTCCCAGAAGTCTCTGGATCTACGGGCCTTTGCGGCTATAAGCTGAAAGGTATTGCCGTCCGAGCTTCTGAGGAGTGTCCTTTCCTACCTTTATGTGAAACGACTATCTCTTCGTTTCGGAATTTTGAAGAAAATTAAATATTCTTTCTTCTTCGTAGGGATGAAGTGACGGGTGAGATGGATCCTTGATGGAATACGGAGGTAGTCGGCTATATGCTGTGCCATTCCGTCCTCAATGATTCATCTTCACTTTGTTCTCTGACTCCAGACGAGGAAGATTGAATTCTCGCGATCCCTTTTTGGTTTGTTCTTTTTATTTAATATTCTGCGACGGGGAGCAGCTCGATTGTTGTCTCTTCATGAAAAACACTGTGTGTGGAAGTTTTCTGCACACAGATGGAAAAAAATTTATGAGGTTGGGATGGCATTTTGGTCATCCGAGAGTTTTGCTTGAGTTAAATATGGAGTTGAAAATTTGGATAGAGAGGAGTCCTCATAATTCATTTTTTTTTTCCTTTTTTTTTCTTCTTTTTCATTGTTTCCTTTCTTTTGCCTTGTTTTTTTTCGCTTTTCTTTTTCTTTTCGATTAATTAGATTATTTTAACTTTTCCTTTTTTTTTTTTTTTAACTTCTTTTATATACTTCGGTTTTTTTTTTTTTCTTTTCGCTTGATTTGATCATTTTACTCTTTTTTTTATATATACTTCGTTTTTCTTCTTTTCGGTTTTGCAACTTATAATTTCGCTTCTTTTGTTTTTCTTTATTTTTTCTCTTGGGCTTCCTTTTGGTGGTTTCCAATTTTATTTTTTTTTTAAATTTCTTTAACGACATGTCTCACCAACGAGATCACGGGTCTCGCGACCTTTATCGTCTCCCTTCCACGCTACCTCCAGGTCAGTGGAGCTCAGCTGAGCTTGACCTGCCAGCACGCCGTGACGACTGACGGTGGCGAGGAGAGATCCTGTGGGTTGGGTTGATCCTTCCACGCGGGATGTTAGGGCGACGGACGCTTCACGAGTTGAAGGATTGGTTCGAGAGCAATGTGTTCCGCTTCGAGACTCGAACCAGAACACGCACTCTGTGCATCAGGCAGCTCAACATCAGCCTGCTTCAACTCGTGCAGTACATTTTGAGGACAGACATGACAGAGGACATAATAAAGACAATTTTTACACACCTGACCATAGACGTAACGTTGATTTTTACGGACTTGACGACAGGTCCGGATCCGAGAACTTTCAACGACATGACGACAGATCCGGACTCGACTATATGTACGATTTTACCGACTCTGACGAGGACGATTCGCCGTATAGATGCCAGGCACGACCGCTTAATACAAAATCAGCGGATCGTGTTTATTCAATTTTGGCATCCTGGGACTTGGTTTTTGATGGCACATCCAAAACTTTGCCCATCAACCAATTCTTGTTCCGCGTGGAGGCTTTGACCAACACAACCTTACAGGGGGATTTTGGCCTGCTGTGTACTTATGTGCACACTTTTCAGAGACAGAGCAGCAGATTGGTACTGGGACTATCACCAGTCTGTCGGACGAATCGAGTGGACCTCTTTTCGTGAGGCTCTTCGCCATGAGTTTAAGGATTCTCTAGATGATTGGGATATCCTTGAACTGATGCGAGACCGCATGCAAGGTCCATCCGAAGATTTCGACAGTTACTGTAAAGCTGTGCGATCGCTAGCTAATAGGCTAGAAAATTCCTTAACGGAAGACAAATTGGTAGAGTTGCTACGTCGTGGGTTGAGACCCGACGTTCAGAGGCAACTGCTCTATTTTCCGGCTAGTACGGTTCGCGAGCTGCGTAAGTTAGTGCAGCAGAGTGAAATTTTAGAGGAGCGTCTCTCAAGTAGGCTCTCTCACCAATTACACAGCTATTCTGCTGAATCTGAAGAGGGTGTTGACATAAAGAACATCTCAGGAAATCCTCAGTCTGAGATTCATGATCGAGATTTGGACTTGGTCTGCTGGAATTGTCGGCAGATTGGACATTTGTTTGAAGACTGTTGGGAGGATCCCAAAGTCTTTTGTTTCGGTTGCGGGCGCCCGAACACTCGTAAGCCCGTATGTCCAAATTGTCGAGTTCCAGAGCCCAGCCCCAGTCATCAGGGCGTTCCTGCATTGGACGCACGTGACTGCGCAGGCATTGCGACAACGTCTTCCACAGTAACTCCGAAAGTTACCGTGTTGAAGCGGTCCGATAACTCAAACATGACCTACCCGGATTTGACCCCACCACCAATTGTTTCAAGGAAACCGATGCTTTCGGTTCTGAGGCCGTTGCACGTAAGACTGCAACAATATCAAGCGGCCAGAGAACGGATCTTCGGAGTAGCAGAGATGGCGACGAAAAAACCGAAGCGCTCAACTCTTCGCTTACGCCAATATTGGATGCGAATAATGCGCAACCGTCGTCTTTACTACTCTGCCATTCTCACGAGTCGGCCCAATAATGATATTCGCCCGTATGCGGATGTCACAGTCTTGGGTGAGCGTGTTTCAGGACTGATTGATACCGGAGCCACTGTAAGTTGCTTAGCTTCGGATTTCGCCCGGAAAATTATTAACGACGGTCGGTACAAGTGGGAGAAATTACGCATCGATCTCAGGACAGCTGACGGGACTAGCCACTCGACAGTAGGCAGAGTGTCAGCTGACATCACGTTTCGTGATCGGACGGAATCGATGTCGTTCCTCCTTATCCCGTCGTTAACGCAAAATCTTTACCTTGGAGCTGATTTTGTGCGCAAGTTCGATCTCGCACAGGACTTATTTGTACCTTCCATTTGTTCTATCGAAAATGTTGAGAACGTCAATTAACACCAGTTGACGACACACCAGCGAGCAAGGCTCGAGGCTGTCATTGGCAGTTTTCCATCTTTCGAGTCGGAGGGCTTAGGACGTACAAGTCTCACGACACACGTCATCGATGTCGGCGGTAACAAACCGATTAAACAGAGACACTTCTCAGTCTCTCCCGCTATCGAAAAGCTCCTCTACGAAGAGATTGATAGGATGCTGGCTTTGGGAGTCATCGAAGAATCGCAAAGCGCCTGGTCTTCGCCAGTTACCCTTGTGGTGAAACCTGGTAAAGTGCGACTTTGCCTTGATGCACGTAAAGTGAATAGTGTAACAGTGAAGGACGCTTATCCTTTACCTCTCATCGAGGGGATTTTCAGTCGTCTCCCGAAGGCTAGATTCATTACGAGTTTAGATCTGAAGGATGCGTTCTGGCAAATTCCTCTGGATGAGGCGTCCAAGGATAAGACTGCCTTCACCGTCCCAGGTCGGCCACTCTATCAGTTTGTGACCATGCCGTTTGGGCTCTGCAATGCACCTCAAACCATGCAGCGACTGATGGATAAGGTCATCCCTGCTCACTTGCGTCATCAAGTCTTTGTATATTTAGATGACTTGCTGCTTATTACAGAGACCTTCGACCAGCACCTGCTGCTCTTAAGCGAAGTGGCTCTCTGTATGAGACGCGCTGGCTTGACATTGAACATCCGGAAGAGCAAGTTTGTCATGAAGGAAGTTCGATACTTGGGGCACATCATCGGTAACGGGACGATTTGTACCGATCCCGACAAGGTACACGCCATTAAAGATTTTCCGCGGCCGAAAACCGTCAGGCAACTACGGCGGTTTCTTGGGATGTGTGGGTGGTATCAGCGATTTGTGCCAAATTACGCTTCGCTGACTGCACCGTTGACAGACATGCTTCAGAAGAAGCGTCAGTTTTGCTGGTCTGAGGAAGCTATCTCGGCCTTCGACGCTCTGAAAACGAGTCTCTCCTCGGCTCCAGTTCTGCACAGCCCCGACTTCTCCAAGCCTTTCGCCATACATTGTGACGCAAGTCAACATGGCATAGGAGCGGTGCTAATGCAGAAGACAGAGGAGGGACATGAAGTTCCTATAGCGTATATGTCGAAGAAGCTTACACAGCCTCAGCGAAACTACACTGTCACTGAGCAAGAATGTCTGGCAGCGGTGGAGGCAGTGCGCAAATTCCGACCGTATGTTGAAGGCACAACATTCGAAGTGGTAACTGACCACGCTTCGCTCAAATGGCTGATGAACCAGTCCGACCTTCACGGCAGACTGGCCAGATGGGCATTGAAGCTTCAAGGATTCTCGTTCATCATTAAGCACAGGAAGGGATCACAACATCTGGTCCCGGATTCTCTATTTGTATATCGATTTGATCGGCCCATACCCCAGATCTCGCGCCGGAAATATCGGAGCAATAGTCGTTCTCGATTCTCTCTCAAAGTTTTCATTTGTGGAGCCGATTAAACGGTTTACCGCAAACGTGCTGACCGAATACTTGGAGAAGAGAATCTTTCATGTGTTTGGAATCCCTGAGTCGATCACATCTGATAATGGGGTACAGTTCAAATCCGTGGCTTTCAACGATCTTCTGAACCAGTATGGCATTCAACACATGTACACCGCTTTATACTCCCCGCAGGCAAACGCCTCGGAGCGAGTGAATCGCTCACTGTTGGCTGCTATACGCGCTTATATCGGTCCTGATCAAAGAGATTGGGATAACAAGTTGTCATCCATCAACTGTGCCTTGCGTTCAGCGAAACACGTCTCGATAGGGACATCACCCTATCACGTCGTTTTTGGGCAAAGCATGGTCACCCATGGGAGTACCTATGCCCTCTTACGACGCCTGAACGCCTTGCCTGATGCTACCTTGGAGATCTGTTCTCAGGATAAACTTGCTATTCTGAGAGCAGAGGTTCAAGGGCGAATCCTCCAGGCAAGAGAGACACAGGAAAGGGGTTACAACTTGCGATCCCGAGCTCGTGAATTTCAGGTCGGAGATATCGTGTATAAGCGGCTCTTCAACTTAAGCAGTGCAGCAAAACGATATAATGCCAAATTGGATCAGAAGTTCGTGAAGGCGAAGGTCATCGGTCGAGTCGGAACGGTTCAATACGAGCTGGAGGACATGGAGGGTCGTAACCTGGGCATCGCTCACGCGAAGGACCTCAAGGCCTAATGTGGGTTTGGATCTCGGTCTACCTTTCCTTGTAACCGCCAACACCCAGCCGCTATCAGCAGTGAGGCCCTCACTGGTCTTCAGCTTTCTTTCCTCGAGCGGGTCTCGAAAACCCAGCTGCCCTGTAGTGACCGCGGCTGCGCGACGGGAGCGGAATTTCATTCGGCTCTTTCTTAATCAATTTGCTTAAACAATGCATTTAATAGTGTGCCATTGCCTTAAAGTTCGCCGCAAATTGCACATTATTCAATGTATTCAAGCGAATTGATCTTGGCAGGAGGGGAATGATTTGCCGCATCCGCAGGCGCATGCGCATGTTGCCGCAACATTGCCTAGCGAGTGAGAAAGGCTATGTAGCGGGAATAGAAGCGGTGCACGAACAAAGGCAGCGAGAATGTTGCTGGGAGAAGGTTTTTGGCGGGAAGGAAAAACGGGGAGTTTGGTTTGAGAGCTGGAGGACAGCGGTTCGGAGAGCTTCTTGGTGGAGGACAGGAGAAAAGAATCGAGGAGGAGAACGGGTTTGAATTTTGAGGAAAGTGAAGACGGAGAAAAAAGAAGAGGATCATTCATCCGAAGGTGGGAAGGTTTTCGCGAGCAAAATAAAAGAATTCGACCAAGAAAACTAACACCACATCGTGCTAACTGAAGTGTATTTTAAACGAAGATTCCGAGAATAAGTTAAAATCGTTTAATCGTTAACAAATGATCAATGTACAGAGTTTTAAAGCAAAAAGGAGAAAAACAATTGAAATAGGCGAAATAGCAACGGAAAGAAATTAATATTTAATTGCTGAAGTTTAGTGTCGAAATTTCCGCGCTGTGTATAAACAAAACAACCTCATAAAAGCATGAGGAACGAAATTATAGAGAAGAAGTGAACTAACGTTAGTTTTTTTTTTTTGTAGGACTATATATTTGTTAGTTATAAATAGTTTGAATTTAAAAAAAAAAAGAAATAGGTACCCGAAGGATCGGTCCGAGCTCGGAGTGACATCTGGGTAAGTGGTTTGCTTATTTTCTTTTCTTTTCTTTTTTTTTTATGATTTTTAGTTTATTTCCATTTGCGTTGGTAAATTTTACATTTTGGTTATTTATTGTTTCTTTTTTCTCTTATTTTATTTTCATTTTCTTTTTCTTAAACTTACATTTTAGTTAACTTTATTTTAATTTCTCTTTGGTTGTAATAATTTTTTTTTGTATTATGTTCTGAAGCTTGAAAAAGTACATTAATGTGTGAATAATCAAAAGTAGTTTGAGGACTTCCTCCCCTTAGTTCCTCCTTACTCCCGCGGAATTCTTACATAAGGGACATCCTCTAATAGAATAACTGGCCGGAGGATGTCGAGGAAGGGTGGGAACCTCACCGGCCGCGCCTCGTTCAAGATCTGAGGCGGAAGGGACGGCAATCGGGAAGGTGATCCGTCGTGGATTTTCCACTACTTGATCGCGGCACTCGGGTCCGGAGACAAACGGCTCCACGCGCGCGGTCGAGCCGTTTTTTTTTATTATTTTTATTTTCCAATTTAGCTCGCGTTCTGGTTTTATTCGATAGGCCGTTGCGAATTCCTACGTAAAATTCGATTTTAAAATCCGGTGCGGACCCACTCACCGGTAAAGACACGTTGTTTTTAGTAATGAAGCGTGAGGGATCAAAGCGCTCAAAGGACCCCCCCACATTCCCGAGCCTGGCTAGCACAGAGGCGTGCAAGAACGTGTCGACCGAGAGCTTTGATAGAGTTGCAATCTTCGTGGGCGGACCTTCACGGTCAAATTTTGCCAAATTGTTTAGCTTTTTGGGATAGCTCTGCCCTCTAGGTCGTTATCGGCCACTCAAGGGATCGACTTGATCTCCTATCTCCATCTTATCATTACAAAGATGTACGCTACCTTGTAAATTCGCGCCTACCGCAAAAAACTAGGTCCGCGGGGGGTCTTGGCGACGGCCACCCAGAGCGCAGCGCCCCGTCGCCTAACTATTTTCGACCCCCTCAGCAGGCGCAACTACCTCGTCGACACGGGTGCGGAGGTTTCGGTTCTTCCCGTACCCCGGCATCATCGACTTTATCCACAACCCCTCAAACTGGCGGCAGCAAATTCCTCCCGCATCAATACTTACGGGTACAGGCAAGTGGACGTGAGTCTTGGCTTGCGTAGGACGTTTCCGTGGCGTTTCATCCTGGCGGATGTCAGCTTCCCCATATTAGGCGCAGACTTCTTGTGTCACTATGGATTGCTGGTGGACTTGCAAAATAAGTCCCTGATAGACCCCACAACCAACCTTAATTCGTCGGGCCAAATGGTATCTCACGCTGACAATAACCTTTCCGTTCTTTTAGAAGACATCACCGACTCTCGTGTTCGGACACTCCTCCAAAAGTTCAGCCAGATTACTACCGAGTGTAGTCTCTCAAAACCAGTGAAGCACAATGTGCAGCACCACATAAATACTACTGGTTCCCCGATTTTCTCGAAGGTGCGTCCTCTACCACCCCAGAAACTGGCTATCGCGCGGAAAGAATTTGAACAACTCGTTCAACAGGGTATCTGCAGGCCCTCAAACAGCTGTTGGTCTTCCCCTTTACATATGGTCCCTAAGCCAAATGGCGAATGGCGTCCCTGTGGGGATTACAGAAGGCTAAACGCACAGACTGTTCCTGACCGATATCCGATTCCACTCATCCACGACTTTGCGCATCACCTCGCGAATTGCCGCATCTTTTCGACCTTGGACTTAGCCAAGGCATACCACCAAATCCCAGTAGCTCCTGAAGACATTCCAAAGACGGCAATATGCACACCCTTTGGACTCTTCGAGTTCACCCGAATGACTTTCGGATTGTGCAATGCGGCGCAAACCTTTCAAAGGTTCATTCACTCAGTCCTGCGAAACCTCGATTTCTGTTTCGTCTATTTGGATGATGTTTTGGTCGCTTCCTCCACTGAGTCTGAGCACTTAGCCCATCTCGAGTGCATTTTTCAACGTCTCCTTGAGGCCGGTTTAGTCCTAAACGTTGAGAAATGCAGATTCCTTCAACAACAGGTGAGATTCCTCGGCCACTCCATTTCCTCTGAAGGAATACAGCCCGACCCAGACAAGGTGCAAGCAATCACAAGCTTCCCGCGTCCAAAAACAGTGAGGGAGTTGAGGAGGTTCTTGGGCATGCTAAACTTTTACCGTCGTTTCCTGCCAAAGGCCGCCCAACACCAATCCGTTTTGAACGCGTACTTGTCTGGCCCCAAAACAAAGGACACACGAGAGATTGTGTGGTCTGAAGAGGCTGTCCGCGCGTTCAATAAATCCCGACAGCAACTGGCTGATGCTACACTTTTGGCATTTCCTCAGCAAGATGCACCCCTAGCCGTTTTTGTTGATGCCTCTGACATCGCAGTAGGTGCTGCCCTTCACCAAAAGGTGGATCAAGTTTGGCAGCCGTTGAGCTTCTTCTTGAAACAGTTGAATCCCGCTCAACGGAACTACAGTACCTACGATCGCGAACTGCACGCCGCGTACTTGAGCATCAAATACTTCCGTTTCTCCCTAGAAGGCAGACCGTTCCCAGTGTTCACCGACCATAAGCCTCTCACTTTTGCTTTGAAACAAAAGCCCGACAAAGCGTCCCCTCGTCAGCTTCGACACCTGAGCTTCATAAGCCAGTTTACGTCAGATATCCAGCACGTGTCCGGCAAGGAGAACATAGTTGCTGACGCTTTCTCTCGTGTCTCCGAGGTTACCATCCCCGCCTCACTCGATTTCTCGGCTATTGCCAAGGCGCGGGAGGATGACGCAGCACTTCAGAGCCTCAAATCCAACCCCAAATACAAATTTCGGGAGTTGCCCATCTTCGGTTCAAACCTCTCGCTCTGCTGCGAAGACTCGGAAAAGGGATCTCGGCCATACATTCCGGCCACATTTCGCAAGGAAGTGTTCCACGCAGTTCACGACTTGGCGCATCGCGTCATCACTGACCAGGGAATGCAATTTGAGTCCACCCTTTTCTCGGAGTTAGGAAAACTCCTGGGTTTTAAACGCCAGCGGACTACGGCATACCACCCGCAATCCAATGGGATGCTGGAACGTTGGCACCGGACGCTGAAAGCCGCCATCATGGCACGCGACGACCCGTCCTGGACTCAAGCCTTGCCTCTCGTTCTACTCGGCCTTCGTACAACCCGCCGAGAGGAATTTGCTGCCAGCCCCGCGGAGCTGGTATACGGTGAGAACCCAAGACTCCCAAGCGATCCGGTCTTCGACAAGAGATCGGGTCTCACAGAGTCGGGGTTGGTGCGTCTGCTGAGGGACAATCTCCGACGCATCAAAACGCCACCACCCACTCGACACGCGTCCATACCTGCTTGTTCGCCCAAGGAACTGGACACATGCACGCACGTGCTTATCAGGACGGACGCCGTCCGGAAGCCGCTGCAGCCCCTATATGAGGGCCCGTACCGCGTTCTCGAGAGGGGGGAACATTTCTTCCAGCTCGAGATCGGTGGTCACAAAAAGGCGGTCTCTTTGTCCAGGCTGAAACCCGTGTGCGCCCCGAAACAGCGTCGTGTCCGCTTTGTGGATTAACGGCGAACGAAGTTCCGGGATCCGTCGCCGAAACCCCCTAGGTTTCGTCTAGGGGCGGAGTGATGTGGCGCGGCAGGATCTGCAGCATTCGAAATTTATTTCGAATGTTGCGGATGCGGACGGGTAGATGGCGCGGAACTCTCCACTCACTCATTTTCTGAACGCACCAGGGGAGTGGAGAATTAGCGGTGGAAAAATGCCGTTGGTTGGGACAGTAAGGACCGCATGGAAATAAGTCGGTCTCTTCTGTTTCCAACCGCGGCGGCGTACACACGCATTTCAAGAAGCGAACAAGTACTGTGCTAAAGTCAAATAAATTAAATTTGTCGTGTGAATTTCAAGTTATTGACAAATTGGTTTTAATAAAGTTTAATGTTTGGATTTATTACAAAAGTTTGATTTCGACGACTAAACGTATACGGCGGGGCATCTTCCAGGGGGATTCATTGAGTCCCCTTTGGTTTTGTATGGCACTGAACCCCCTGAGGGCATGGTTTTGCAATAAAGTATGGCCTACGTGCTAAGTGCGAACTGACACACTTGATGTATTTAGATGACATCAAGCTGTATGCTGGTACTGACGACCATCTTAGAAGTCTGTTGCGAATAATAGACATGTTCAGCTGTGATATTCGGATGGAGTTTGGATTAGACAAATGTCGAATCCAAGCCATCCGCAAAGGTCATCACGAGCCACATGTCGGACATAGCATTGGTGACCTCCACATCGAAGCTATGACCGAGACAGACTTCTACAAGTACCTAGGAATTCTGCAAGGAACCCATGCTCGAGTTGGTGATCTGAAAGAAGCTTTGCTGTCCGAATTCCTGCGACGTGTCAAGCTGGTGCTGAAATCGCATCTCTCGGGAAAGAATAAAATAAGCGCGTTGAATGTATTCACCATCCCTTCACTGGCTTATGCATTCGGAATATTGCCGTGGACGAAGACCGATCTGGAAAACGTCCAGCGGCGGATACGGACAACTATGTCCAAATTTCGAATGCATCACCCAAAGTCTGCCGTGGAGCGGATGAACCTGCCTCGTGACATCGGAGGTAGGGGCGTGGTTGACGTGGCGGCACAACATCATCGCCAAGTCGACTCGCTGCGCACTTATTTTTACAGCAAAGAGCAGGCGAGTCCCTTGCATGCGGCTGTCTGTAAGGCAGACTGTGGACTGACTCCACTTAACTTGAAGGATCGATCCTTCAATCCTCTGAGTGGGGTGAAGTCGGACCAAGAGCGGATCGATGAATGGAAGTCGAAGGCAATGCACCGTAAACACGTGAATTGTCTTTGGCAGCCATTTGTCGAACAGATGGCTGTGTGCTCGGGAGCTCTTTGCTGAGACGGAGGGGTTTATGTGTGCCATTCAGGATGGCGTAGTCGCCACCCGAGCTTATAAAAAGCTCATCATGAAAGAACGGGTGGAGAACGACCAGTGCAGAATGTGTGGTTCGACGTTAGAGACGTTGGACCATCTCATTTCTGGCTGTACTGTTATGGCACCGGTGCAATACATCACCAGGCATAAGGCTGAATGTAAGGTTATCCATCAAAACCTTGCATATAAGCATGGGCTGATCACGGGAACATGTCCGGTTTACCGATATGAGCCGCAAGCAGTACTTGATAGTTCTGCTTACAGCATGTATTGGGACCGGCAAGTTCTGACTGATCGCCATACCACACACAATAAGCCTGACGTACTGTTAGTTGACAAGACGGGTCGTTCCGCGTATATTATTGATGTTGCTATCCCCCATAATAGCAACATTGAATGGAAATACGTGGAGAAGAAGGTGAACTATGAGCCATTGGCTCGGGAAATCAAAGAAATTTGGCGTCTCGAGCGGGTGGTTGTAGTTCCCATAATATTGTCAGCTACAGGTATTGTACCTAAATCCCTCACGGCTTCCCTTGATGTCCTGGGACTTTCGCACAGTCTGGTTCAAACCATGCAGAAGTACACCATTCTGCATACGTGCTCGATGTTGCGGGGAGTACTCGACGGATTCTCCCACTGACCTACCACCGGCCACCACCACCAGTGCCCCTTTTAGTTTTTAAGTAGGTAGGATCGTCCGAGCCTAAATGCTTGGCACTTAGTGCTAGTATTAGGTAAAATCCGGCATCTGCCGAGATGGTGAAAACTCGGATAAAAATAATTACAATTGTTGGCGCAACAATCCATATTGGATCAGAGCCTTGAAGTGTGTTAGAGCACTTCATTCAAGATCGTAACGGTACACAACAGGATTACAGTACCCTATAGGAGGCAATGTGGCCAACATTGCGCTCGACCGAGATTATTACCCTGATTTGACTCAGGTATTCATTTACAGCTGAGTGGACTGGTATCCGGCGTCAAATCACCATACAAATCTCACTGCCACCAGTGTACATGGTTGTACGCATAGAATTGTTTATTGTATGGAGGCATACCAAAGGCCTTACCAAAAATTCCACTTCAGTTTCAAATATCCACCAATTCAAAATGTTTCGGGGATTCAAATAGCCGTTACAATGAAAGATACGTTGAGCTGTGTTTTTGTTGAATTTCTGATTTCTTTACATTTTTTGGAATCTTTTAACGAATTAACGTTTGCACACATTCATCTTTACTTCCTGTTTTAAGTTCATGATGCAAATTTTTTTGGACAATATTCGTTATAATAACGTTGACCCTGTCGTTTTTTATGTAAAGGTCACAGCCAAAGGAGAACAGAAAACTCTCCGCCGAGCAAATAAAATAACGAACGCTGTTTCAATTACTCGCCCAGCCCTCCATAAACGATAATGGGAAACGTACTTTTAAAATGGAATATTTCAATCGCCATAGTATTTCATTATTTTCTTTCACCCCATCCCTATAAACGATACAAGTCTAGTAGACAGGCAATTTCGATGTCGTTCCCCATCTCTATTTTTCACTACTTTCATGAACTATGATTTGAATCAAAGAATCACAACTGTCACTTTATGCTCTTACGCGAATCGTAAATGGCATACGTAAAATATTACATGACACCGTCTTACATTAAGTGTCTTGCGATGCTCATAATGAAGTGTCACTTACCATTTACGACTGACGCAAGAACATATAAATATAAACTTTATTTGATAACTTAATGTGTATAGTATTAAATAATACAAAAAAGACGCCTGTTAATTTTTGATTGTAAATTTCATATTGAAAATTTTCAAAAAAAAAGTATGAAATGTCAACTTTAAAAAGAAAAGATTTCTTCTAGTATATAAAGGTAATTATGAATTAATTGAACTGCTTTTGCTGCAGCCTCCCCTGGAAAGCGTCAGTCCTCCCATTTATCTAGACTCCCCATTATGTTTGAAATAGCAGGGAGTAAACGTTTAGGTTGGGGTGGGCCGTCGAAGAACCAACATGTTATCTAATCGTCCATGAAGAGGAAAGAAAGACAAGGACCACTCGACGGGCAGATACCTGAATCAGCTCACGGCTAGTCCTTCCTCGTCCATCCCTCGCGCGAGTTTTGTCGTCGAACGGTTGTAGGAGCAAAAAAAAAAAAGAATTCAAAGAATATTCTTCTTTAAATCTAATTAACTTTATTCAAGTTCTAAATAATTGACAATTGACTTTGTTCAAGTTCGAATTTTTTTTTTTCCGCCACCAATTTTAGAGAAACGACTGGGGGCAATCTATGTAATCAGTTTTCTTTTATACATTTTCAAATTGCAATTGTAATCTAAGACTAAGAATTCCCGCGGATGGGTAAATGCAAAACTGCAACGTAACGTCTGGCAGATTTCCGTTGTTGGAATTTTCTCATGAAATTTCAGCAACGTTTGCATTTACTTGTTGTAGAATGTTTCTTATTTGTTCGGAATTTGGAATATTATACATAACTTCCCTCCCCTTATAAAAAGAATTCTCCTGAATTCTAACAATTTTCGAAATATCTTTTTCCAAATTTTCAAAATTATTTGACGTTTTTATGTTTTCGTAAAATATGATAGTAAGTATGACGAAAATTACAATTGTTAAAATGGTAAGAACAATAAAAATACTTGAAAAATTTATATAATTAAGACTTTTGTGAAATTTTGTAAGTTTTATTTCTTCCGCCATGCTATTAACATAGTATGCTGGTCCCAAGCCCAGGTAAAGGAGGAGGGTTTGAGGCAACGTACTCTGTACTATCCTCAGTAAAACAAAAATAAAATGCTGAGATCAGGGAAAGAGATAAATAGAGTATAGTTGGAGTTATTCTACTATGCTAAATCCTACCTGATCTCTCTTGATGACAGGCCCCGCGACAGGTCGACCAAGAAAATGCATACAATGTCGTTACAAACATGATGATCGGATTGAGTCACAAGCCTCGGAGAAATGCTAGGGCGTCCACCTCAGTCGACGGGGCAGGACGGGCCCCGGTCCTGTCGAGAAATGGGCAAGGGTTCTTGACGCATGGACGGCGTCAGGACGTAAGCAAGTTAGTCCGCACACAACGAACAAAACAAATACGTGTCTGCACGCTAAATGTTGGTACCCTAACTGCAAAGACGGAGGAACTCGCAAGAGCCCTTCGGAAAAGGTGCATTGACATCTGCGCTCTGCAAGAAACCCGATGGTCTGGTGCCAAAAGCTGCGACATTGAACGTGAACGCGGTAAAAATGGCTACAAACTTCTCTATTTTGTTAACCAACACACTCAATATGGTGTTGGCATTGCCATCTCAGAGGGTTTCCGTGATGCCTTTAAAGAAGTTGAACGATTTGATGATCGGTTGATGAAGCTCACCATTATATCAGCTGATCTCACTATTCACTTCTTTACCGCGTATGCACCACAGACAGGTCGACCTGATGCCGAGAAAGATGCCTTCTGGCAACTTCTCGATGAAAAGACTTGTCACGTGCCTGGTGACGATTACATAACCATTGCCGGTGACCTTAATGGTCATGTGGGTGAAAAGGCAGACGGTAACAGGTGCCATGGGGGAAAGGGGTTCGGAGCGCGCAATGAAGGTGGTGAGCGTATAATCGATTTTGCGGACACACATGACCTTGTACTTATGAATACATGGTTCATTAAACGATTGTCTCATCTTCCCACATTTTATAGTGGGAACAATAAAACGCAAATCGACTATATTCTCATAAGACGCCAACATTTTACCACTGTCACTGATTGCAAATTCGTTCCCTATGAGACCATCGCACCTCAACATCGGCCGTTGATTGCCGTTCTGCGAATTAAGCCACCGATAAAACAGCGTGAGGAACACACTGGCCCGCCGCGCATTAAATGGTGGCGATTTGGTGAGAAGAAAGAAGAAACGGTCTCACTCATACGATTTCCAACCATTACGGATGTGGAAGAATCATGGAACCAAATGAAAGACACGATCCACAAAGCGGCCTCTGCAACGCTCGAGGTCACCAAGCCGGGTAAGCGGTACGTTAACCGAAATACTTGGCTTTAGAATGATGATGTTGAAATGAATGAAATGATAAAACGCCTGCTAATTGGAAAATTTATAAGAATGTCAACCGGGAAGCAAAGAAAGCGGTCGCTGTCACCCGAGCGAACCATTTCAAAAATCTTTACGATAAACTGGACACTCGGAATGGTGAGAGAGATCTGTATCGACTTGCTAAAAGCCGTGATGAACACACACAGGATATCGAACACTTCTGTTGTGTTAATGACAAGAACGGTACTTTGCTTACCAACCGTCGAGCCGCAACGGATGGATGGCGAGAATACTTCGAGCAGATTTCAACTGAAGAATTTGTTCATCCTCCACTTCCACAATCATTGCCGACATTTGGAGCACAGTTCCACCAGTCAGCGCAACTGAAGTCGAGGAAGCAATAAAACAAATGAAATCGGGGAAAGCAACAGGACATGACGACATCGCATCTGAGCTCTGGGAAGCGAAGAGCTGGGACCCAACACTGTGGCTCAGTGAATTCTTTAACCGGGTTATTCAGGAAGGAAGAACACCATCTGACTGGCAAGACCCACTGTGCCTATATGGAAAAAGAAAGGTACTCCAGCAGAATGTTCAAATTACCGTCCGATCCACTTACTTTCCCATACCATGAAGATTTTTGAACGCATTCTTGATAACCGTATTCGCGAAATCGTTGAAATAACCCTGAATCACGCCGGGTTTGTCAAAAACTGCGGAACTACTGACGCAATACACGCTGCGCGGTTACTCATGGAGAAACATCGTGAGAAGCATCGTCCTCTTTACATTGCATTTCTGGATCTAGAGAAAGCGTTTGACCATGTGCCACACGAACTCATCTGGTGTGCTTTACAACACTTAGTGTCAAAAGAACTCATGCGCTGGGACCAATTGCTCCACCACGATCCGAAAAGTAAAGTTCGAAGCATGGCGGGTGTATCAAAACCACTTCATGTCTCTGTCGGTGTTCATCAAGGAAACGCCCTCTCACCACTCCTCTTTGTCCTTGTTATGGACACCGTCACACGGGATATCCAACGTCCAGCACCCTACACACTGCTTTATGCAGATGATGTTTTCCTAGCATCTGATAGCAAAAATGATCTCGAGCAACTTGTTCAAAAATGGAATGATCGCCTCATGCAACACGGTCTCAGATTGAATTTAAACAAAACTGCATTTTTGACGACCGATCCCCATGAAACAGGCACAATCACTGTCAGCGGCAGTGATCTGCCCAGAACTGAGCGATTTAAATACCTCGGGTCAACGCTATCAGCCAATGGAGAACTGCGTTATGAAATTGCTTCACGCATTAACGCAACCTGGATGAAGTGGCGTTCCACAACTGGTGTCCTTTGTGATCGACGTATCAACGAATGTCTCAAATCTAAAATTTACCGCAATGTCGTCTGTCCAGTCGCTCTCTATGGTTCTGAGTGTTGGCCGACCATAAAAGACAATGAACGGCGTCTTGCGGTAATGGAGACGAAGATGCTACGTTGGACTAGTGGCGTCACACGTTTGGATCACATCCGTAATGAGGATATCCGCGATCGTTATGGGGTTGCACCGATCGTGGAAAAGTTACGAGAGAGGCGTCTTCGATGGTATGGTCACGCAATTCGTACAAACGAGAATTCACTTGCCAAGATGGGTCTGAACGTCGTCGTCGATGGTAAACGACCAAAGGGCAGACCTAAGCAACGGTGGCTTGATACGCTGGATGGGGATTTGAAAGCCTCGAGATTGCACCCAGATCAGGCATTCGATAGAGCCAAATGGCGAAGCCGATTACGACGAGCCGACCCCGCTTGTGAACGGGACAAAGGCTGAAGAAAAGGAAGAAGATTTCTTCCAAGTTCTCGAAATTTTTGAAATCAATATTTTTAAATTTGAGATTTTCTGTAAAATTATTAGCTTCTTCGTCTGTGTAAAAGAATCTATCTATGAATTTCATATTTCTGTTACTCAGAGTTTCGTTCAGTATTTTAAGAGAACAATTATTTACATTTAGCATGAAATTTCCATTGAGTTTGATGTTCCTATCGTCGCACATATTTACTATTTCTTGATTGCACATATTTTTACAAAATATGGTAGTTTCATCTATTTTCCTTACCGTTGGTTTGTTTACAATTAATTTGCAGTTATTATTCGTTATACAGTTGTTTAAAGGTTTTAATTCTCTTTCGTATTGAATATTTCCATTGAATTCATATTTTGTTTCATTTATTTCTAAGATGTATATATCTTCCAAAACAATTTCTAAATTTGATTCTGTAGGCATTGGAGTAATGAGTTTATAGTTTACAATTTTGTATGAATCTGGGATTTTGATTGCGATTACTATCGTATTTTTGTCATGTTCAAGAAGTCCTGTCCTTACGTTTTTCAGTTTGTAAAAGTCCAAATTCATTATCTTAATTTCGTCCGTTGTAAGCATACTTGGATGAACAATTCCCAACCGTACTAAAGCGATATTGTCTATGATTTGATTTAGTTTTTCCTTGAGCATTTCTATTTTAAGCATTTGGTCTAATCTAAGTTGCTGGGAAAATAAACGTTTCTCGTGTTCGGTTAACATTTGGTAAGTTTTGGTTATACGATTCCTGTCGGATTCTACAATATTTTTGAAATTAGTAATCGTTTCGTTAAAGTATGAATTTATTTGGATTTGTTTATTAACGTTGGCTGCCAAATTGCCCTGATTTTCCGTAATTCGTCCATGTGACTAATTATTTCTTCCCTGACATTATCGTCCATTGTGCCAAATAACCATTTATGGGTAGTTCCTACAATGTTTAATAATCCTCTTTTGGTCTATTTTTGGGTTCTATACTTATTAATTTTGCTTTGAGATTCTCTAATTCATTTTCTTCCCTGTCATTATCGTCCATTGTGCCAAATAACCATTTATGGGTAGTTCCTACAATGTTTAATAATCCTCTTTTTGGTCTATTTTTGGGTTCTATACTTATTAATTTTGCTTTGAGATTCTCTAATTCATTTTGTATAACAGAATCCTGAATGCCTAATTTTACAATGTTTTGTTCAATTCCATCCACAGTTAATTTAATTTCTTGTATGTTAATAACATGCAGTATCGTCTTTGAACCAGTTATGATTTCCGTCTGTCCAATGTTGATGGTTGTATATCCATTGTTAGTCGTTATGGGTTGTAAAGTCAGAGTTGCTGTTGCTATTTGTACAAAGGATGCCACGAATAGTAGGAATATGATTGGTTTTCCCTGGGTAAATGGTTAATTTGTTATTAGTTTTGGTAAGTGTGTATAAAAAAAAATTTCAAGACATTAGTTTCCCCTCAAGTATCTCTAACAAAATTTTCTTTCTAAGATATGGGATGTTTGTCTGAGCGAAGGTTATGTCCTTATTCTTAGCTATATTTTCTGCGAATAAACAGGTGAAAACTCCGCAATCATTGCTGTGGAGCATCGGATATAGTTTGTTTTATGAAAGGTGTGTCTAAAAGTTTGTTACGTTTATCTATAGATTCGTCATTTAGATATTTTTCCAAAGCGTTTAAAACTTCTGGGTTTGGTTCACCCTTTGAATCATAATATTTAATGCTTTATTTTTAAAGTCGATTACTGCTAAGGACCAATCTACCTGGCTTACATGTATCGGTATTAAAATTATGTCGTAGGAGAAAATGTCTATCTTCCTTGTCCACCTTCTCACTCCTTTATATCCCATCTGTAAAAGTCGAGTCATGTCCTGAAAATTAGAATTTAGGGTTGATTGGTTTTCTGTCATATTTGACTTGTTGACATACGTCGCATTGATTTATTACGACATCGAGTAGTTTAGGATAATAAATTTTGTTCTTTAGACTATGAAATGTCTCCTAAATACCCGAATGAAGGCTTTCCCTCACATGATAAAATGATATTTGTTTTACAGCTTCTGTTTCCGTAAGAATGTCTTGTGCTCTGTAAGAACATCTGATAAATTTGATGGTGCTATCGTTGGAGAACATTTGTCTCAGTTTTTCTTGGACAATGTTATATTTCGTGTCCGGAATTTCCGAATAGATTCCCGTGGTGCCTTTTTTAATGTATTTCCTGAAAATCTCCCCTAGGTTCTCAAAGTCATATTCAGCTATGTAAATTATTCGCTTATTGTGAATGATTTCTAGCTCTATTTTTTGTCATTTTTAAGGATGATCTGAGTGCGGTATTTATTCACGATCTCTTCCTTAATTGGAATGTGGTCTAGTAATTCTTCTTGTGCAGAATGGATTGTAGCCATAGTTGCAACTTCATTGTCTTCGATATTAAACAAATTACCTAGTGTAGATTCTGAGTGATTTTCGACTTTAGATGTTTCTTCATTCAGATTTTGATCTTCTTCTGCATGTTTTATTCGGCTTACAAAGTCAGCAACGCGATTTTCTTTGCCTTTGAGATATTCAATTGTAAACTGATATTCACCAAGTCTAAGAAGCCATCTTTGATGCTGTGGGGAAATATCTTTACCCTTATACTTAGCGTGTACTTGATCGGTTGATGATCAGTGAGTGTGGTAAATCTATTACCATAGACGTAAGGCCTAAAATATTTTACGGCCCAAAATATAGCAAGGAATTCTTTGTCCGTTGCCGAATAGTTACATTCATGTTTATTAAGGTCCTTGAGGCAAAACAAACTGGGTGTCCTTCTTGCGAGAGCACCGCTCCGATTGCATATCCAGATGCATCAGTAGTAAGTTGAAATGGTTTTTGGAAATCCGGAAAACGTAATATAGGATAAGTACTTATTAATGTTTTCAATTTTTCGAAGGCTTCAATATACGTCGGGTCTTTAATAATAATAATAATCGTTGGCACAAAAATCCATATTGGATCAGGGCCTTGAAGTGTGTTAGAGCACTTCATTCAAGACCGTAACGGTACACTACAGTAGACTGTAGGAGACAATGTGGTCAGCATTGCGCTCGGCCGAGATTATTACCCTGATTTGACTCAGGTATTCATTCACAGCTGAGTCGATTGGTATCCGACGTCAAATCACGATACAAATTCCCTCTGCCACTAGCGAGATTTGAACCGCGACCTTCCGCACGACAGCCTTGTGCTCTAACCACTCAGCTATCCGGACACCGTCGGGTCTTTAGTATTTATTTTATTGCCCTTTTTCAGGTATTTTATAATTGGTTGACCTACCTTCGCATAATCGCGTATAAACTTTCGGTAGAAGCCTGTTAACCCTATGAAGCTTCTAATCTGTCTTTCGGTTTTTGGTAATTTTAGTTGTTCAATAACTTTAATTTTATCCGGATTCGGCTTCAATCCTTCTTTAGTGATTACATGTCCTAAGAAGCTCGTTTCCTTTCTCAGGAAATTGCAGTTGTCGATTTGGATTTTGAGCTGGTTTGCTTCCAAAGCTCGAAAGATATCTGTCAAGGATTTAATATGTTCCTGTAATGAAGTACTGAATATAAGTACGTCATCCAGGTAAACTACACAAGTTTTATTGATGTAGTCTCGTGGAACATCATTCATGAGACGCTGAAATGTTGCCGGGGCGTTTTTGAGCCCAAATGGCATCCTACAAAATTCGTATAACCCATGAGGTGTTACGAAGGCGGTTTTGTGACGATCTTCCTTTTTCACTAGTATCTGGTGATATCCCTTCGCCAGGTCTATTGTCGAAAAATATTGGGCCCTTCCGAGTTTATTCAACAAGGAATCCATATTGGGCAGAGGGAATTTATCATCAATAGTTATTTCGTTGAGGCGGCGATAGTCTACGACTAATCTAAATTTTTGTTGTCCTGAATTATCTTGCTTTTTCGGGACAACAATAAGAGGACTTGAATATTTGAGGAACTCTTTTGAATTATTCCTTGCGCCTCCATTTCACGAATTTGCCTACGAACTTCATCTTCGTGTTTGGATGGATACCTGTACAACTTCGAGTTGATTTGCTCGTCCGTGATTGTTTTAATTTCGTGTTGTACGGTATGATTACTTGTTAGCTTATCACCTTCTTTGAAAAATAGGTGGTCAAACCTTTTTACAAGTTTCACGATTGCAGGATATTCTTCCTTATTTAAGTGGTTAAGATTTAGATGTTGTAGATAGTTATTGTCTATATGTTCCAGTTGACATATTTGGTTAGTTGGTAAAGGGTTATTTAGGAATTTAATGACTTGATTATTTAAAGTTACAGTGTTTGTTTCAAAGTCGATGATTGTGTTTAGGGCATTTAATAAATCTGCACCTATTAAAAATTGATATTTTCTCCTTTTCAGAAATTTTACTTTCCATCTGATTTTAGCTCCAAACGGTAATTTAAATTCCGCAGGTGCTCGTGTTTGAATTTCGTATTCAATCAGATCTTTTCCAGTAATAGTGGAAAAATAAATTGGTTCAATTTTAACACATTTAAAATCTTTGACGTTTTCGTCTACAAGACTAAATGATGAACCTGTATCTATGAGTGCAATATATTTGTTGTTATTTAAAGAAATTTGAATAAGGGGTAAACTTTCCGAGGCTAGTTGATAAAAAAATTTGAGTTTATTTCACGATGGGTGTCCTCCGTATCCGAAATATTATTGTTTTCTCAATTATTTTGCCATCGTTCACTTTCATTTCGAGTATTAGATTGAATATTTTCAATTTCCATAGGCTCTTCTTGATTTTGCCTATACCTGTCTGATCTACGCTGAAACGAGTTACCATTGTTATACTGTTTAAATTGATTGCTATTATTATTCCATTTCCCTGAATTCTGTCTAATTTGGTGGGATTTTTGGGTTTCAGTGTTTTGATTTTTTGATCGATTATTGTCTGAATTGTTAGTATGATTATGATTTCGTTCCCTACCGCTTTCATTGTCGTTATGTCTGTGCGGTCTTGATTGTCTGTCTGTATTTGTTTCCTGATAGTTCACATTTCGAAAAAATTTTTTGGTTTTATTTTTATTTTGATAATAATTAGATGTTTGCTTTCTAAATTCAGGTCTAATGCATTCAACTTCATATCTCCGCAACCTAAAAATGCCTATAATTTTATCAATATCACTTTCATAAAAAATTTTATCTAATACGACTCCCTGAGTATTTTTCTTTTACCGCTATTAATGGTTACTTCTCCTTTTCCTGAGAAGCTGCTCATATACTTGATTTCTCTGAGCACTTTTTCCCTATGCTCATTTGTTGCTTGCTGTAAGTTTAATTGTTGGAGGGCCGTAGCCAATTGTTGTACTTGTTGCTCTCTCTTCTGAACTCGTTCTTGGAGTTCTCGAAAAGTGTTCTCCATACTGAACTCGTCAATTAATTTGCGGCTGATATTAAATATTTCACCTCTCTTCCCTTTTCTCTGCACTTTTAAGAAATGTACTCTAATCTACCTTACTTTCTACTACCTTGAATTTTCTGTAATTTTTTTATATAATTTGGTCCTTGGTCACTCACTGTCTCTCACAATTTTTTTTTTCACTGTTTGTCAAAGTATTTCACTGTTTATCACAATTTTTCACTGTGCTTTCTTTCTATTCACTTATTAGTTTAGTTTCACTATAACCAGATTTCTCTTTGCCAGCCTCAACAGAGAGTTTAAGGAGCCTATTATGGCTTATTCTTTCGGACTTGGCCGCTCTGGTTTTATAAAATTTTTGATTAATTTTATTAATGTTCGCGTCGCGAAGCCCGTTTACTACCGAGTAACCTTTTCGGTCTTTCGATTTAATTAGTTATGCACTAATTACGGACACGACACTTGTGGGAGTAAAAAAAAAAAGAAAAAAAATATTCAAAGAATATTCTTCTTTAAATCTAATTAACTTTATTCAAGTTTAAATAATTGACAATTGACTTTGTTCAAGTTCGTTTTTTTTTCCGCGAGTAATACTCTTACCAATTTTAGAAAAACGACTGGGGGGCAATCTATGTAATCAGTTTTCTTTTATACATTTTCAAATTGCAATTGTAATCTAAGACTAAGAATTTCCGCGGATGGGTAAATGCAAACCTGCAACGTAGAGTCTGGCAGATTTCCGTTGTTGGAATTTTCTCATGAAATTTCAGCAACGTTTGCATTTACTTGTTGTAGAATATTTCTTATTTGTTCGGAATTTGGAATATTATACATAACTCGCGTTAGGCTTTTTTTTGTGATTGTGCCCCCCTCTCTAATTAGACCTTCTGGCAGTTTCACTCCTTTGGAATTGAAGTTTTCGGTGGTATCAACCCGCCTCGAGATTTTACGTCTCTATTAGAGTAGTTTACCCGGGATGGGTTTAGTTTTTCTCTTGACTATTAAGTCAAGGCACGTGATTAAATCTCTGTGTGTGTGACAAGGAGGTAAAATTTGAGAACCTCTTGGCGAACTGCTAGCAGTTGGCTCCAGCATGTGCCGTCCGTTTCATCATATTATCTCGCGCAGTCGGTGTTCACGACTGTCAAACCTGTTAGTGGAGTTTAGTTGGTTGACAGCCTTGGTGACAGTGCTGGTGCCGAGGTGATACAAGGCCATACTCTCCTCATAACAGAGTAAGAATTCCCAACACGTGTCGCAGTTGGCGAAGTCTTGTTACGACCTTGATCGCAATAATGTTGCGTAATTTTAAATTTTTGTTTTTAATTTTTAAAAAAAAGTCCGCGAAAGTTCTTCGTAATGTAATGTCCAAGAATTACAATTAATTTTTCCATATAAAAAAATCTCAAAAAATCATGTGAAAAAGGAATTCTAATGTGGTTTCCTCAGTTAATTAATACAACTAGCGCTTTGTTGCTTATAAGTTGGAATGTACCAATATAGAGATTTTGAACTCATTGCAGCTTCAGGGTTACAGCGGCTACAGACGCGCAACCAAGTTACGGTTCGTTTGCCACATATGCAACTACATTTCATTGCCAGATCCCGATGAATACGCATCGTCACATCGTGAGGCTCATTCCGACGCGAGATGTCAAAAAGTGCACATCTTTGCACCGTGAGCTTCGGTACGTTGTGCGCTCTTTTAGTGTATGTCGTCGAATTACATACGTGTGTAGTCCTCCACGAGGGTTTTAGGGAGTAGCAATGATTGGGAACAACCGGATTTAAACTAAAATTATGGATTTTACTCACAGTTCCAAAGCAAGGAATGAGTTAATTGACTCCTTAGTTTCAATTCCAATAAAAAGTCGCAAGTCTAATTGTGAGATATTTACCTAGTCTAAGCTAACCTTGTGTAAATCTTAACAACAACAATTCCTGTGTGTTGTTCTTTAGTTCCCATGAGCTATACATTCTTATTGGAATTCCGCATTAGTTTATTGGAACTGATATGTTACATTAAAGCTGCACTCCAACATTTTATTTACTCTCCTAAAATCTTATTGAGTGGTTGTGTGGTTTGCATGGTCCAATGTAACTGGATGGCATCTCGAAGTTTTAAATGCAAGATTTGTAAATAAACTTAATTTTATTATATATATTTCCGATTTGGAAGTTTTTCACTTTTCGTTCAACTTATACTAAAGATATTTTGCTTTAGGCTATACTTTTACAAATTAATGCACTTAATGCATTTTATAACAACAGTTTATAACAATCATCATCATCAACGGCGCAACAACCGGTATCCGGTCTAGGCCTGCCTTAATAAGAAACTCCAAACACCTGCTTTTGCGCCGGAGTCTACTAATTCGATATCCCTAAAAACTGACTGCGTCCTGACCTATGCAATCGCTTTA
This sequence comes from Hermetia illucens, assembly GCF_905115235.1. Classification (NCBI taxonomy): domain Eukaryota; kingdom Metazoa; phylum Arthropoda; class Insecta; order Diptera; family Stratiomyidae; genus Hermetia; species Hermetia illucens. The sequence continues at coordinate 108,512,380 of NC_051851.1, read as the reverse complement.
CCTCAGGCAGGGTCTGCCTCGTCTTCTTTTTCTACCATAGATATTGTCCTTATAGACTTCCCAGGCTGAATCATCCTCATCCATACCGATTAAATAACTCGTCGGACTTTATCCACAACCTGACGGTCATGGTATCGTGTAAAGGGGCCCAAAATTCTTCGGGGGATTTTTGTCTCGAACGCGGCCAAGAGGTCGCAATTTTTCCTGCTGAGAACACAAGTCTCCGAGGAATACATGAGGGCTAGCATGATCATTGTCTTGTACAGTAAGAGCTTTGACCCTATGGTGAGACGTTTCGAGCAGGACAGTTTTCAGTCAGCCAAAAACCATGCGCGGATCTCATCGTCATAGCTGTTATCGGTTGTGATTTTCGACCCAAGATAGGAGAAATTATCAACGGTCTCAAAGTTGTAGTATCCTATCTTTATTTTTCCCGTTTGACCAGTGCGGTTTGATGTTGTTGGTTGGTTGGTTTTGCTGCTGACGTTGCCATCATATATTTTGTCTTGCCATTCATTGCGGTCCAAGATCTTGCGCCGCCTGCTTGATCAGGATGAAGGCAGTTTGTACGCCTCGCGTCGTTCCTCCCATGAAGTCGATTTCAGTCTTATTAATTTCATCGGGATACCGAAATCTCTCGTGTCCGTGTACATTTATGATAATGTTCCGCAGGTGATTGCGAAGATCATTTGTTGATGCTTCATCTCCAGGATCTCTGTTGACTGGGGTTATTGCGGCATCCATTTCCCTCTTATAGGTGATAAAGAGGGCTGTGTTGTGGATGACTTCAGTGTTAACTCTCACCTGATTTTTGGGTGGTGTTGTAATTCGAGATTCTGGGTGGTGTTGTAATTCGAGCTCGGAGCACTATACCAATGAGATAGTGATCCGAGTATATATTGGCCCCTATGTATTCTGAGGTTCATCAAGGCGAAGAGGCGGCGATGTTCGATCAACACGTGGTCAATTTGGTTGAAAGTGATCCCGTCTGGAGGGGCCCACGTTTGCTTGTGGACGGCTTTCCGCGCAAACCAGGTACTAATTGAATATTCCGCAGTCCGTTATCATTTGTATTTTGATGTTAGCTATGGGAGGTAACGTATCGCCTGAATACGGGCTGCGTCCTTACTTGGCTGTTAAAATTCCCAAGTTTAATTTTGATATCATATCTGGGATAGGCTTCATTCTACTGCCCCGTAGAAGGTATGCTTCTCCGACTCTGCAGTCTCCTCTGTAGGTGCGTGAACGTTAATTTGGCTTATATTTCTAAATTTGCCTCGCAAGCGCAGAGTGCATAGCCAGTTTGTACAATTTGTCCCATTTTTATACGCGAAAGACTCCCCTTCATCCTTCTCCGTCTGTAGCTTTTCGTTAAGAAAGAGCTCCCAGCGTTTACCACGTGGAGGTGGAGATAGGGTTTGATAGTAGAGCTGTTGGTGTTGGCTTAGCAGGCGTTTCCCAGGTTTTGTGCTCCATCGTGTATACCGATCCACGTTTCACCCTGGGACCTATACTACCCTTTGACCACCAAAATGCAAATATGCCTCCGATTTTTCTAATTGTCAACATGTCTCCAGCTATAATTAGCCATTGCTGTGGCACCGTTTTTGATAGCGAATGCTTATAATGCAATAAAACGTTCTGTATGAAAGGATTCACGCAGCTTAGCAAGGTAATAATGCACATAGAGGAAGTGCAGTAATAAACAAAAAAACATGTCTGTGTCATCTTTCACCAATAGGTTAATTAGAATTTGGTGGATCAACTTATTATTTTTAGTGTGCATAATTTAATTTAATTCAGTATTTATAAACACCAAGAAATTAACGACATATGGAGCGAATTGCTAATTATCGAATCTCAAATGATTTTGTTTTTTTTTTTTGATTTTGATTGACTTCTTAATTTCAAAATGAAGCAAAGGGCTAACTTCACTATAATTTCCCATTTTCAAAAAATACACGGCAACATTACAGGGTCCAAGTACATCGCAAACCCGCGTTAATTAGGTTTCGTTAATACAGAACAAAATTCTTAATTACCAGGCGTGTTCCACACGGGAACTCCACCTACACGGACATGCGTCACCTGCTCGCAATAAAATAACCTAATAGAAGGATTAAGATAGACAATGGGGATGAGGGTTCTTTCAGTTAAAATTCCTTCATAATTAAGGAAGCATTAACGTAAACGTGTATCCACGTAAAAATCATTTCTTTAAGAATTAATATAAACATGTACAACTAATTAACGGTGGGAATCAGCTGTTAGAAAGAACAACTCCCTCTCTCTTATGAGAAAGTATAATACATTCATTACAAATTGGCTACTATTGGTCAACTGATAGAATTTAATTCAGTAACAAATAAACAAATAGTCACATACATCTCCGAAAACGAAAATAAAAGCTTTGAAATGTCCTTCTAAGTTTTGAATAAACGATAGGGGATCCAAATGAGATACTAGCAATTCTCACATTTTAGTTCAAATATAATTGTCGCCACATTCTAACGTGCCATTCAATTGAAAAATACCAATTCAAAGTGCATCCGAAGCGCCATTACCATCATAAGATACCACAGTATATGTACTATACTGTAATATGATAAATGCATTTTAAGAAAAGGGTATGAGCGAACAAGAAAGAAAAAAATTAATACATTATCGTAATGAACTTGGAGCGACCGCATAATTTAAAATTTTCCACTTTAATTTTACATAGTGGCAAGATCTAGTAATCATATATCATATCAATGTAATGATATAGTTATAACCCCACAGTCCTCTACTTTCAATCCTACCTATAAATCACCCAAACAACACCACATATCATCAAAACAGACAAGAGAACTAATATTTTAAATAAATATAATTCACACCAACCTCCTCTCATTTCAAATAATTAGTTCAAGTAGCACTTATATAATTATATAGTTATAATTTTCGCTTTCTAAACTAATTCCTTTTTGGTTCTTAACATATGGTACTTAAAATAGAAGTTTTTAAAAAATGTACAAGAGGTTGAAATCAAGTCGAGCGGGATAAAATTAAAGAATGAAGCAAGAAAATTACGTTCTTTTATAATTTTAAAAGTATTCCAAAGGAGGAGTACGCACCTAGAACATTTACTATATATAGTTACATTTGCATCATGCCCTTCGTACGAATATACAACAGTGGCTTTCTAGATAATGAAAATGATAGCTGTAGGCAATAAGAACTGGAAGAATTTTTATTGCCAATTTATTAGGTTGTTGCATATGAAATGGCCGATTTGGTACTAAAATTTGAAACGACTGTAAAGTCTAGAAAAATTTATTTAATTAAACAAAATAGTTGCCAATCGGTTCAAAACACTTCTCCCAGCGAGATACAAGAGCATGTATGCCAGTTTAGTAGAAGTCCAATTTTCAGGTGTTGATAAACTTGTCGAAGGCAATTTTGATGGCCTCTTCATTCCTAAATTGTTTTTCCGCCAAAAAATGATCCAAATGCTTAAAAAAGAGGTAGTCGGTTGGCGAAAAGTCCAATGAATATGGTGAATGAGGCAGAGGCTCATACTGCAATTCGTTCAACTTTTGAATACATATGCATTTCTCGGCATTTATCGTTTCTCCAGGTGCCAAACAAAAATAGTGGACAACTCCAACTGTAGACCACCAAACAGTCACCATTACCTTCTTCGGATGAAGCTCGGTTTCGACATATGCTTCGGTGGCTCATCAGCATCTAGCATGTGTGATGATTGGCGACGATTGCCATATGATATCCACTTTTCATCACATGTCACTATTCTGTGCAAAAGGGGATAGCTTCTGCTGCGGGAGAGAAAAAACTGAAAATTTCCATTCAAAGCGCCATGTTTTGCGTAAGGGCATGCGGAACCCATTTGTCGATTTTTTCACGTTTCCAAGTACTTGCAACTGCCGGAAAACTGTCGAATAGTGTATGCCCAGTTTGTCTGCACTGTCTCCCACAGACTGACGTGTGTTGAATTCGACTAGCAAACGCAGTTCGTCGTTGTTAATCGATGGTCCTGGATATCCACGTGGCTCACGTTCAAGGTTTACGTCGCCTGACCGGAATTTTTCAAACTACCGCCGTGTGGTTCATTCCTTTACCGTATCAGCTCTGAATGCGCTGTTCCTGGTCACCTCCGCTGCTTTATGACCGAGTTTGAACTCATACAGAAAAAGTATACGTTCTTGGCTCTTTTCCATTATTTTTTTTCTTTTTATTTACTGTTATCGCAACAATGGTCAAAACTGAAATGACTCCTTGATTAAAGGTACGAATATTTATACTTCATTATCCGATACCAACAGCGCCAACTGGTGATGGTTTGATGCTGCAAAATCCCAACTAACTTCACTTCATTGCCAAATCGGCCATTTCATATGCAACAACCTAATAATTAAGAAATAACCGAACGCACATTTGCACTTAAGCAACAAAATGCATTAAGTGCACTAATTGATAAGAGTATACCCTAAGGCAAGATATTATTAGTATAAATAGGAAAGAGTCAAATATATAGTCAGTTGATAAGTAAGTGCCGACACAAAAGCATAATAAATAAATATATTTAGGAAACTCCTATTTCAATTTTATTTTTTTTATTATTAACTTTTATTCGTAAAATTTATATTTATATCGTATCAAATCTACATCATAACAATCTACATCATAACAATATGATGTGGACGGCTCAAGCGTTCCCAACACATTAAAGTGCCTGGGATGCTTTTCAAATGATCAAGCACACACTGAACAGATTTGCAACCAGTTGACATTTAGAGGCCACGTCCACAAAATATCAAAACATTTTGATGTTCTTGTAACCGTTGCCGCAATACGTTTGTATTGAGAATTTCTCCACAGACGTGCAACCGCACTGAAACCAGGAACCAACTAGGTTCGTCGTCTGTGCTTCCTTTCACGCACGTGTGAGTAGATTGGCTGCAGTCTCAGCAGAACCGAAATTATCTACATATCCACTACGCTGCGTACTTTAAGCGAACGTGGTGAAAGAAAATTATGGAATAGTATGGCAGTAGAAGTATTCCGTTTGAACAGTACGTGTTCAATTATCATTTAAGGAGGGCTTGAGGAGTAAATGAAACCCCGTTTCGGTATTTTATCTGCTCGATGGAGAGTTTTCTGCAGCCTTTTTCCTGCGAATTCACCACACCGGCATAATGCCGCGCTTACGATGCGTATAATGAGATGTCAGTTATCGTATTGCATTTAATGTAAACCGACGTTAAGAGTTAAGCATATGGCAACTCCCACATCATATTGCGATGCGAATCAGATAGCGTAGAATCTTACTAGGTTCTAACTTTAATATTACGTGACATATCCGTGTAGTGAGATAAATTCAACAGCCAATCACAATCATGTGTATATGGTTGCAGACATAGAATTGTTTATTATATGGCGGGAAACAGAAAAGAAAGAAGAAGAACTTGTTAAAAGTGTTCTACCAAAAATTGCACTTTGGTTTTAAAAATCCAGCAACACAAAATGTATCGTGGATGCGAATAGCCGTTACAATGAACGATACGTTGGGCTGTTTTTTTTATTGAATTTCTGAATTTGTTTCATTTTTTGGAATCTTTAAACCAATTAACGATTGCACAAATTTATGTTTATCTAAATCCTGTTTCAAGTTCATCACACAAATCTTTTCAGACAATATTCATCATAATAAAGTTGACCCTTCGGTTTGTCGTATAAACTTGTGGGAGCGAATCGTATTCTCAGAAATTTCACAAGAATTTTTAACGATCACAGCAAAAAGACAACGACGACAGAGTTCTGTACCATCTTTCAAGAATACCGTTTGCTCTTAGCCGATTACTTTCCCGGAAGATTTCCGATTCGAATTGAGTGCCTTGATCTGTAGTTATCACCACAGTAGATTTACTATAGGCAATACCCACACTAAAATGACTCGACTTGCGAATGCACTTCAGAAGCTTATCAATACACATCAGAGACGCTAAACAAGGAAAAGGCATGATCTTTGTCAAATCGTATTGGTAAGAGAGAGAGATCGGTAAGCTTTTGCTATTCTGGTATTACTGCCGTGCTCACTCATGTAGCAAAAAGTTCTTTCACGTATTCACTTATACATAAGCAGAAAATTTCTGATCTCACCAATACATTTGCAAGTCCGGGGGGTATGTTAAACACAGCTGATCGGATTTTCGTTACATCTAGCTCATGCTCATTGGCCCTTGAGGTGCAAGGGGGAGTGTGATAGCTGTTTAGTATCTAACTGTGGTTATCACCTCAGGAGTACCATATCGTGCAATCCAGTTGTTATAGAAAGCTTCTGCTACAAATTCCGCAGACTGGTCTGTAATTGGAATAGCCTCGGGCCATCGCGAAAATCGGTCTGGCAATATCTACACCCTTTCGATTGTATTAATGGTCCTACTATCTCAAGATGAAATTTTTGCGAAAGATTTTTTGTATGCTGCATGACTTTTGATCTTTGGCAAGGTATGCATGCTCGTGACTATGACGAAAGATAAGGAGACCTTATGCTGGGCCAAATATATTTATTACGTAGTTGACGAGAAATAGAACGATTACCCGAATGGGAAAGACGGTGAGTCGCATTCAAAATGCGCTTGCACATAGTCATTGGTATGTAGACTCTAATATTGCCGCTTGGTGCGTCGCAGTAAACTTTTCCTTTTCTTTTTCCCTATGCTCATTTGTTGCTTGCTGTAAGTTTAATTGTTGGAGGGCCGCAGCCAATTGTTGTACTTGTTGCTCCCTCTTCTGAACTCGTTCTTGGAGTTCTCGAAAAGTGTTCTCCATACTGAACTCGTCAATTAATTTGCGGCTGATATTAAATATTTCACCTCTCTTCCCTTTTCTCCGCACTTTTCAGAAATGTACTCTAATCTACCTTACTTTCTACTACCTTGAATTTTCTGTAATTTTTTATATAATTTGGTCCTTGGTCACTCACTGTCTCTCACAATTTTTTTTTTTTCACTGTTTGTCAAAGTATTTCACTGTTTATCACAATTTTTCACTGTGCTTTCTTTCTATTCACTTATTAGTTTAGTTTCACTATAACCAGATTTCTCTTTGCAGGCTTATCCTTTCGGACTTGGCCGCTCTGGTTTTATAAAATTTTTGATTAATTTTATTAATGTTCGCGTCGCGAAGCCCGTTTACTACCGAGTAACCTTTTCGGTCTTTCGATTTAATTAGTTATGCACTAATTACGGACACGACACTTGTGGGAGTAAAAAAAAAGAAAAAAAATATTCAAAGAATATTCTTCTTTAAATCTAATTAACTTTATTCAAGTTTAAATAATTGACAATTGACTTTGTTCAAGTTCGTTTTTTTTTTCCGCGAGTAATACTCTTACCAATTTTAGAAAAACGACGGGGGGGCAATCTATGTAATCAGTTTTCTTTTATACATTTTCAAATTGCAATTGTAATCTAAGACTAAGAATTTCCGCGGATGGGTAAATGCAAACCTGCAACGTAGAGTCTGGCAGATTTCCGTTGTTGGAATTTTCTCATGAAATTTCAGCAACGTTTGCATTTACTTGTTGTAGAATATTTCTTATTTGTTCGGAATTTGGAATATTATACATAACTCGCGTTAGGCTTTTTTTTGTGATTGTGCCCCCCTCTCTAATTAGACCTTCTGGCAGTTTCACTCCTTTGGAATTGAAGTTTTCGGTGGTATCAACCCGCCTCGAGATTTTACGTCTCTATTAGAGTAGTTTACCCGGGATGGGTTTAGTTTTTCTCTTGACTATTAAGTCAAGGCACGTGATTAAATCTCTGTGTGTGTGACAAGGAGGTAAAATTTGAGAACCTCTTGGCGAACTGCTAGCAGTTGGCTCCAGCATGTGCCGTCCGTTTCATCATATTATCTCGCGCAGTCGGTGTTCACGACTGTCAAACCTGTTAGTGGAGTTTAGTTGGTTGACAGCCTTGGTGACAGTGCTGGTGCCGAGGTGATACAAGGCCATACTCTCCTCATAACAGAGTAAGAATTCCCAACACGTGTCGCAGTTGGCGAAGTCTTGTTACGACCTTGATCGCAATAATGTTGCGTAATTTTAAATTTTTGTTTTTAATTTTTAAAAAAAAGTCCGCGAAAGTTCTTCGTAATGTAATGTCCAAGAATTACAATTAATTTTTCCATATAAAAAAATCTCAAAAAATCATGTGAAAAAGGAATTCTAATGTGGTTTCCTCAGTTAATTAATACAACTAGCGCTTTGTTGCTTATAAGTTGGAATGTACCAATATAGAGATTTTGAACTCATTGCAGCTTCAGGGTTACAGCGGCTACAGACGCGCAACCAAGTTACGGTTCGTTTGCCACATATGCAACTACATTTCATTGCCAGATCCCGATGAATACGCATCGTCACATCGTGAGGCTCATTCCGACGCGAGATGTCAAAAAGTGCACATCTTTGCACCGTGAGCTTCGGTACGTTGTGCGCTCTTTTAGTGTATGTCGTCGAATTACATACGTGTGTAGTCCTCCACGAGGGTTTTAGGGAGTAGCAATGATTGGGAACAACCGGATTTAAACTAAAATTATGGATTTTACTCACAGTTCCAAAGCAAGGAATGAGTTAATTGACTCCTTAGTTTCAATTCCAATAAAAAGTCGCAAGTCTAATTGTGAGATATTTACCTAGTCTAAGCTAACCTTGTGTAAATCTTAACAACAACAATTCCTGTGTGTTGTTCTTTAGTTCCCATGAGCTATACATTCTTATTGGAATTCCGCATTAGTTTATTGGAACTGATATGTTACATTAAAGCTGCACTCCAACATTTTATTTACTCTCCTAAAATCTTATTGAGTGGTTGTGTGGTTTGCATGGTCCAATGTAACTGGATGGCATCTCGAAGTTTTAAATGCAAGATTTGTAAATAAACTTAATTTTATTATATATATTTCCGATTTGGAAGTTTTTCACTTTTCGTTCAACTTATACTAAAGATATTTTGCTTTAGGCTATACTTTTACAAATTAATGCACTTAATGCATTTTATAACAACAGTTTATAACAATCATCATCATCAACGGCGCAACAACCGGTATCCGGTCTAGGCCTGCCTTAATAAGAAACTCCAAACACCTGCTTTTGCGCCGGAGTCTACTAATTCGATATCCCTAAAAACTGACTGCGTCCTGACCTATGCAATCGCTTTACCTCAGGCAGGGTCTGCCTCGTCTTCTTTTTCTACCATAGATATTGTCCTTATAGACTTCCCAGGCTGAATCATCCTCATCCATACCGATTAAATAACTCGTCGGACTTTATCCACAACCTGACGGTCATGGTATCGTGTAAAGGGGCCCAAAATTCTTCGGGGGATTTTTGTCTCGAACGCGGCCAAGAGGTCGCAATTTTTCCTGCTGAGAACACAAGTCTCCGAGGAATACATGAGGGCTAGCATGATCATTGTCTTGTACAGTAAGAGCTTTGACCCTATGGTGAGACGTTTCGAGCAGGACAGTTTTCAGTCAGCCAAAAACCATGCGCGGATCTCATCGTCATAGCTGTTATCGGTTGTGATTTTCGACCCAAGATAGGAGAAATTATCAACGGTCTCAAAGTTGTAGTATCCTATCTTTATTTTTCCCGTTTGACCAGTGCGGTTTGATGTTGTTGGTTGGTTGGTTTTGCTGCTGACGTTGCCATCATATATTTTGTCTTGCCATTCATTGCGGTCCAAGATCTTGCGCCGCCTGCTTGATCAGGATGAAGGCAGTTTGTACGCCTCGCGTCGTTCCTCCCATGAAGTCGATTTCAGTCTTATTAATTTCATCGGGATACCGAAATCTCTCGTGTCCGTGTACATTTATGATAATGTTCCGCAGGTGATTGCGAAGATCATTTGTTGATGCTTCATCTCCAGGATCTCTGTTGACTGGGGTTATTGCGGCATCCATTTCCCTCTTATAGGTGATAAAGAGGGCTGTGTTGTGGATGACTTCAGTGTTAACTCTCACCTGATTTTTGGGTGGTGTTGTAATTCGAGATTCTGGGTGGTGTTGTAATTCGAGCTCGGAGCACTATACCAATGAGATAGTGATCCGAGTATATATTGGCCCCTATGTATTCTGAGGTTCATCAAGGCGAAGAGGCGGCGATGTTCGATCAACACGTGGTCAATTTGGTTGAAAGTGATCCCGTCTGGAGGGGCCCACGTTTGCTTGTGGACGGCTTTCCGCGCAAACCAGGTACTAATTGAATATTCCGCAGTCCGTTATCATTTGTATTTTGATGTTAGCTATGGGAGGTAACGTATCGCCTGAATACGGGCTGCGTCCTTACTTGGCTGTTAAAATTCCCAAGTTTAATTTTGATATCATATCTGGGATAGGCTTCATTCTACTGCCCCGTAGAAGGTATGCTTCTCCGACTCTGCAGTCTCCTCTGTAGGTGCGTGAACGTTAATTTGGCTTATATTTCTAAATTTGCCTCGCAAGCGCAGAGTGCATAGCCAGTTTGTACAATTTGTCCCATTTTTATACGCGAAAGACTCCCCTTCATCCTTCTCCGTCTGTAGCTTTTCGTTAAGAAAGAGCTCCCAGCGTTTACCACGTGGAGGTGGAGATAGGGTTTGATAGTAGAGCTGTTGGTGTTGGCTTAGCAGGCGTTTCCCAGGTTTTGTGCTCCATCGTGTATACCGATCCACGTTTCACCCTGGGACCTATACTACCCTTTGACCACCAAAATGCAAATATGCCTCCGATTTTTCTAATTGTCAACATGTCTCCAGCTATAATTAGCCATTGCTGTGGCACCGTTTTTGATAGCGAATGCTTATAATGCAATAAAACGTTCTGTATGAAAGGATTCACGCAGCTTAGCAAGGTAATAATGCACATAGAGGAAGTGCAGTAATAAACAAAAAAACATGTCTGTGTCATCTTTCACCAATAGGTTAATTAGAATTTGGTGGATCAACTTATTATTTTTAGTGTGCATAATTTAATTTAATTCAGTATTTATAAACACCAAGAAATTAACGACATATGGAGCGAATTGCTAATTATCGAATCTCAAATGATTTTGTTTTTTTTTTTTTGATTTTGATTGACTTCTTAATTTCAAAATGAAGCAAAGGGCTAACTTCACTATAATTTCCCATTTTCAAAAAATACACGGCAACATTACAGGGTCCAAGTACATCGCAAACCCGCGTTAATTAGGTTTCGTTAATACAGAACAAAATTCTTAATTACCAGGCGTGTTCCACACGGGAACTCCACCTACACGGACATGCGTCACCTGCTCGCAATAAAATAACCTAATAGAAGGATTAAGATAGACAATGGGGATGAGGGTTCTTTCAGTTAAAATTCCTTCATAATTAAGGAAGCATTAACGTAAACGTGTATCCACGTAAAAATCATTTCTTTAAGAATTAATATAAACATGTACAACTAATTAACGGTGGGAATCAGCTGTTAGAAAGAACAACTCCCTCTCTCTTATGAGAAAGTATAATACATTCATTACAAATTGGCTACTATTGGTCAACTGATAGAATTTAATTCAGTAACAAATAAACAAATAGTCACATACATCTCCGAAAACGAAAATAAAAGCTTTGAAATGTCCTTCTAAGTTTTGAATAAACGATAGGGGATCCAAATGAGATACTAGCAATTCTCACATTTTAGTTCAAATATAATTGTCGCCACATTCTAACGTGCCATTCAATTGAAAAATACCAATTCAAAGTGCATCCGAAGCGCCATTACCATCATAAGATACCACAGTATATGTACTATACTGTAATATGATAAATGCATTTTAAGAAAAGGGTATGAGCGAACAAGAAAGAAAAAAATTAATACATTATCGTAATGAACTTGGAGCGACCGCATAATTTAAAATTTTCCACTTTAATTTTACATAGTGGCAAGATCTAGTAATCATATATCATATCAATGTAATGATATAGTTATAACCCCACAGTCCTCTACTTTCAATCCTACCTATAAATCACCCAAACAACACCACATATCATCAAAACAGACAAGAGAACTAATATTTTAAATAAATATAATTCACACCAACCTCCTCTCATTTCAAATAATTAGTTCAAGTAGCACTTATATAATTATATAGTTATAATTTTCGCTTTCTAAACTAATTCCTTTTTGGTTCTTAACATATGGTACTTAAAATAGAAGTTTTTAAAAAATGTACAAGAGGTTGAAATCAAGTCGAGCGGGATAAAATTAAAGAATGAAGCAAGAAAATTACGTTCTTTTATAATTTTAAAAGTATTCCAAAGGAGGAGTACGCACCTAGAACATTTACTATATATAGTTACATTTGCATCATGCCCTTCGTACGAATATACAACAGTGGCTTTCTAGATAATGAAAATGATAGCTGTAGGCAATAAGAACTGGAAGAATTTTTATTGCCAATTTATTAGGTTGTTGCATATGAAATGGCCGATTTGGTACTAAAATTTGAAACGACTGTAAAGTCTAGAAAAATTTATTTAATTAAACAAAATAGTTGCCAATCGGTTCAAAACACTTCTCCCAGCGAGATACAAGAGCATGTATGCCAGTTTAGTAGAAGTCCAATTTTCAGGTGTTGATAAACTTGTCGAAGGCAATTTTGATGGCCTCTTCATTCCTAAATTGTTTTTCCGCCAAAAAATGATCCAAATGCTTAAAAAAGAGGTAGTCGGTTGGCGAAAAGTCCAATGAATATGGTGAATGAGGCAGAGGCTCATACTGCAATTCGTTCAACTTTTGAATACATATGCATTTCTCGGCATTTATCGTTTCTCCAGGTGCCAAACAAAAATAGTGGACAACTCCAACTGTAGACCACCAAACAGTCACCATTACCTTCTTCGGATGAAGCTCGGTTTCGACATATGCTTCGGTGGCTCATCAGCATCTAGCATGTGTGATGATTGGCGACGATTGCCATATGATATCCACTTTTCATCACATGTCACTATTCTGTGCAAAAGGGGATAGCTTCTGCTGCGGGAGAGAAAAAACTGAAAATTTCCATTCAAAGCGCCATGTTTTGCGTAAGGGCATGCGGAACCCATTTGTCGATTTTTTCACGTTTCCAAGTACTTGCAACTGCCGGAAAACTGTCGAATAGTGTATGCCCAGTTTGTCTGCACTGTCTCCCACAGACTGACGTGTGTTGAATTCGACTAGCAAACGCAGTTCGTCGTTGTTAATCGATGGTCCTGGATATCCACGTGGCTCACGTTCAAGGTTTACGTCGCCTGACCGGAATTTTTCAAACTACCGCCGTGTGGTTCATTCCTTTACCGTATCAGCTCTGAATGCGCTGTTCCTGGTCACCTCCGCTGCTTTATGACCGAGTTTGAACTCATACAGAAAAAGTATACGTTCTTGGCTCTTTTCCATTATTTTTTTTCTTTTTATTTACTGTTATCGCAACAATGGTCAAAACTGAAATGACTCCTTGATTAAAGGTACGAATATTTATACTTCATTATCCGATACCAACAGCGCCAACTGGTGATGGTTTGATGCTGCAAAATCCCAACTAACTTCACTTCATTGCCAAATCGGCCATTTCATATGCAACAACCTAATAATTAAGAAATAACCGAACGCACATTTGCACTTAAGCAACAAAATGCATTAAGTGCACTAATTGATAAGAGTATACCCTAAGGCAAGATATTATTAGTATAAATAGGAAAGAGTCAAATATATAGTCAGTTGATAAGTAAGTGCCGACACAAAAGCATAATAAATAAATATATTTAGGAAACTCCTATTTCAATTTTATTTTTTTTATTATTCACTTTTATTCGTAAAATTTATATTTATATCGTATCAAATCTACATCATAACAATCTACATCATAACAATATGATGTGGACGGCTCAAGCGTTCCCAACACATTAAAGTGCCTGGGATGCTTTTCAAATGATCAAGCACACACTGAACAGATTTGCAACCAGTTGACATTTAGAGGCCACGTCCACAAAATATCAAAACATTTTGATGTTCTTGTAACCGTTGCCGCAATACGTTTGTATTGAGAATTTCTCCACAGACGTGCAACCGCACTGAAACCAGGAACCAACTAGGTTCGTCGTCTGTGCTTCCTTTCACGCACGTGTGAGTAGATTGGCTGCAGTCTCAGCAGAACCGAAATTATCTACATATCCACTACGCTGCGTACTTTAAGCGAACGTGGTGAAAGAAAATTATGGAATAGTATGGCAGTAGAAGTATTCCGTTTGAACAGTACGTGTTCAATTATCATTTAAGGAGGGCTTGAGGAGTAAATGAAACCCCGTTTCGGTATTTTATCTGCTCGATGGAGAGTTTTCTGCAGCCTTTTTCCTGCGAATTCACCACACCGGCATAATGCCGCGCTTACGATGCGTATAATGAGATGTCAGTTATCGTATTGCATTTAATGTAAACCGACGTTAAGAGTTAAGCATATGGCAACTCCCACATCATATTGCGATGCGAATCAGATAGCGTAGAATCTTACTAGGTTCTAACTTTAATATTACGTGACATATCCGTGTAGTGAGATAAATTCAACAGCCAATCACAATCATGTGTATATGGTTGCAGACATAGAATTGTTTATTATATGGCGGGAAACAGAAAAGAAAGAAGAAGAACTTGTTAAAAGTGTTCTACCAAAAATTGCACTTTGGTTTTAAAAATCCAGCAACACAAAATGTGTCGTGGATGCGAATAGCCGTTACAATGAACGATACGTTGGGCTGTTTTTTTTATTGAATTTCTGAATTTGTTTCATTTTTTGGAATCTTTAAACCAATTAACGATTGCACAAATTTATGTTTATCTAAATCCTGTTTCAAGTTCATCACACAAATCTTTTCAGACAATATTCATCATAATAAAGTTGACCCTTCGGTTTGTCGTATAAACTTGTGGGAGCGAATCGTATTCTCAGAAATTTCACAAGAATTTTTAACGATCACAGCAAAAAGACAACGACGACAGAGTTCTGTACCATCTTTCAAGAATACCGTTTGCTCTTAGCCGATTACTTTCCCGGAAGATTTCCGATTCGAATTGAGTGCCTTGATCTGTAGTTATCACCACAGTAGATTTACTATAGGCAATACCCACACTAAAATGACTCGACTTGCGAATGCACTTCAGAAGCTTATCAATACACATCAGAGACGCTAAACAAGGAAAAGGCATGATCTTTGTCAAATCGTATTGGTAAGAGAGAGAGATCGGTAAGCTTTTGCTATTCTGGTATTACTGCCGTGCTCACTCATGTAGCAAAAAGTTCTTTCACGTATTCACTTATACATAAGCAGAAAATTTCTGATCTCACCAATACATTTGCAAGTCCGGGGGGTATGTTAAACACAGCTGATCGGATTTTCGTTACATCTAGCTCATGCTCATTGGCCCTTGAGGTGCAAGGGGGAGTGTGATAGCTGTTTAGTATCTAACTGTGGTTATCACCTCAGGAGTACCATATCGTGCAATCCAGTTGTTATAGAAAGCTTCTGCTACAAATTCCGCAGACTGGTCTGTAATTGGAATAGCCTCGGGCCATCGCGAAAATCGGTCTGGCAATATCTACACCCTTTCGATTGTATTAATGGTCCTACTATCTCAAGATGAAATTTTTGCGAAAGATTTTTTGTATGCTGCATGACTTTTGATCTTTGGCAAGGTATGCATGCTCGTGACTATGACGAAAGATAAGGAGACCTTATGCTGGGCCAAATATATTTATTACGTAGTTGACGAGAAATAGAACGATTACCCGAATGGGAAAGACGGTGAGTCGCATTCAAAATGCGCTTGCACATAGTCATTGGTATGTAGACTCTAATATTGCCGCTTGGTGCGTCGCAGTAAACTTTTCCTTTTCTTTTTCCCTATGCTCATTTGTTGCTTGCTGTAAGTTTAATTGTTGGAGGGCCGCAGCCAATTGTTGTACTTGTTGCTCCCTCTTCTGAACTCGTTCTTGGAGTTCTCGAAAAGTGTTCTCCATACTGAACTCGTCAATTAATTTGCGGCTGATATTAAATATTTCACCTCTCTTCCCTTTTCTCCGCACTTTTCAGAAATGTACTCTAATCTACCTTACTTTCTACTACCTTGAATTTTCTGTAATTTTTTTATATAATTTGGTCCTTGGTCACTCACTGTCTCTCACAATTTTTTTTTTTTCACTGTTTGTCAAAGTATTTCACTGTTTATCACAATTTTTCACTGTGCTTTCTTTCTATTCACTTATTAGTTTAGTTTCACTATAACCAGATTTCTCTTTGCAGGCTTATCCTTTCGGACTTGGCCGCTCTGGTTTTATAAAATTTTTGATTAATTTTATTAATGTTCGCGTCGCGAAGCCCGTTTACTACCGAGTAACCTTTTCGGTCTTTCGATTTAATTAGTTATGCACTAATTACGGACACGACACTTGTGGGAGTAAAAAAAAAGAAAAAAAATATTCAAAGAATATTCTTCTTTAAATCTAATTAACTTTATTCAAGTTTAAATAATTGACAATTGACTTTGTTCAAGTTCGTTTTTTTTTTCCGCGAGTAATACTCTTACCAATTTTAGAAAAACGACGGGGGGGCAATCTATGTAATCAGTTTTCTTTTATACATTTTCAAATTGCAATTGTAATCTAAGACTAAGAATTTCCGCGGATGGGTAAATGCAAACCTGCAACGTAGAGTCTGGCAGATTTCCGTTGTTGGAATTTTCTCATGAAATTTCAGCAACGTTTGCATTTACTTGTTGTAGAATATTTCTTATTTGTTCGGAATTTGGAATATTATACATAACTCGCGTTAGGCTTTTTTTTGTGATTGTGCCCCCCTCTCTAATTAGACCTTCTGGCAGTTTCACTCCTTTGGAATTGAAGTTTTCGGTGGTATCAACCCGCCTCGAGATTTTACGTCTCTATTAGAGTAGTTTACCCGGGATGGGTTTAGTTTTTCTCTTGACTATTAAGTCAAGGCACGTGATTAAATCTCTGTGTGTGTGACAAGGAGGTAAAATTTGAGAACCTCTTGGCGAACTGCTAGCAGTTGGCTCCAGCATGTGCCGTCCGTTTCATCATATTATCTCGCGCAGTCGGTGTTCACGACTGTCAAACCTGTTAGTGGAGTTTAGTTGGTTGACAGCCTTGGTGACAGTGCTGGTGCCGAGGTGATACAAGGCCATACTCTCCTCATAACAGAGTAAGAATTCCCAACACGTGTCGCAGTTGGCGAAGTCTTGTTACGACCTTGATCGCAATAATGTTGCGTAATTTTAAATTTTTGTTTTTAATTTTTAAAAAAAAGTCCGCGAAAGTTCTTCGTAATGTAATGTCCAAGAATTACAATTAATTTTTCCATATAAAAAAATCTCAAAAAATCATGTGAAAAAGGAATTCTAATGTGGTTTCCTCAGTTAATTAATACAACTAGCGCTTTGTTGCTTATAAGTTGGAATGTACCAATATAGAGATTTTGAACTCATTGCAGCTTCAGGGTTACAGCGGCTACAGACGCGCAACCAAGTTACGGTTCGTTTGCCACATATGCAACTACATTTCATTGCCAGATCCCGATGAATACGCATCGTCACATCGTGAGGCTCATTCCGACGCGAGATGTCAAAAAGTGCACATCTTTGCACCGTGAGCTTCGGTACGTTGTGCGCTCTTTTAGTGTATGTCGTCGAATTACATACGTGTGTAGTCCTCCACGAGGGTTTTAGGGAGTAGCAATGATTGGGAACAACCGGATTTAAACTAAAATTATGGATTTTACTCACAGTTCCAAAGCAAGGAATGAGTTAATTGACTCCTTAGTTTCAATTCCAATAAAAAGTCGCAAGTCTAATTGTGAGATATTTACCTAGTCTAAGCTAACCTTGTGTAAATCTTAACAACAACAATTCCTGTGTGTTGTTCTTTAGTTCCCATGAGCTATACATTCTTATTGGAATTCCGCATTAGTTTATTGGAACTGATATGTTACATTAAAGCTGCACTCCAACATTTTATTTACTCTCCTAAAATCTTATTGAGTGGTTGTGTGGTTTGCATGGTCCAATGTAACTGGATGGCATCTCGAAGTTTTAAATGCAAGATTTGTAAATAAACTTAATTTTATTATATATATTTCCGATTTGGAAGTTTTTCACTTTTCGTTCAACTTATACTAAAGATATTTTGCTTTAGGCTATACTTTTACAAATTAATGCACTTAATGCATTTTATAACAACAGTTTATAACAATCATCATCATCAACGGCGCAACAACCGGTATCCGGTCTAGGCCTGCCTTAATAAGAAACTCCAAACACCTGCTTTTGCGCCGGAGTCTACTAATTCGATATCCCTAAAAACTGACTGCGTCCTGACCTATGCAATCGCTTTACCTCAGGCAGGGTCTGCCTCGTCTTCTTTTTCTACCATAGATATTGTCCTTATAGACTTCCCAGGCTGAATCATCCTCATCCATACCGATTAAATAACTCGTCGGACTTTATCCACAACCTGACGGTCATGGTATCGTGTAAAGGGGCCCAAAATTCTTCGGGGGATTTTTGTCTCGAACGCGGCCAAGAGGTCGCAATTTTTCCTGCTGAGAACACAAGTCTCCGAGGAATACATGAGGGCTAGCATGATCATTGTCTTGTACAGTAAGAGCTTTGACCCTATGGTGAGACGTTTCGAGCAGGACAGTTTTCAGTCAGCCAAAAACCATGCGCGGATCTCATCGTCATAGCTGTTATCGGTTGTGATTTTCGACCCAAGATAGGAGAAATTATCAACGGTCTCAAAGTTGTAGTATCCTATCTTTATTTTTCCCGTTTGACCAGTGCGGTTTGATGTTGTTGGTTGGTTGGTTTTGCTGCTGACGTTGCCATCATATATTTTGTCTTGCCATTCATTGCGGTCCAAGATCTTGCGCCGCCTGCTTGATCAGGATGAAGGCAGTTTGTACGCCTCGCGTCGTTCCTCCCATGAAGTCGATTTCAGTCTTATTAATTTCATCGGGATACCGAAATCTCTCGTGTCCGTGTACATTTATGATAATGTTCCGCAGGTGATTGCGAAGATCATTTGTTGATGCTTCATCTCCAGGATCTCTGTTGACTGGGGTTATTGCGGCATCCATTTCCCTCTTATAGGTGATAAAGAGGGCTGTGTTGTGGATGACTTCAGTGTTAACTCTCACCTGATTTTTGGGTGGTGTTGTAATTCGAGATTCTGGGTGGTGTTGTAATTCGAGCTCGGAGCACTATACCAATGAGATAGTGATCCGAGTATATATTGGCCCCTATGTATTCTGAGGTTCATCAAGGCGAAGAGGCGGCGATGTTCGATCAACACGTGGTCAATTTGGTTGAAAGTGATCCCGTCTGGAGGGGCCCACGTTTGCTTGTGGACGGCTTTCCGCGCAAACCAGGTACTAATTGAATATTCCGCAGTCCGTTATCATTTGTATTTTGATGTTAGCTATGGGAGGTAACGTATCGCCTGAATACGGGCTGCGTCCTTACTTGGCTGTTAAAATTCCCAAGTTTAATTTTGATATCATATCTGGGATAGGCTTCATTCTACTGCCCCGTAGAAGGTATGCTTCTCCGACTCTGCAGTCTCCTCTGTAGGTGCGTGAACGTTAATTTGGCTTATATTTCTAAATTTGCCTCGCAAGCGCAGAGTGCATAGCCAGTTTGTACAATTTGTCCCATTTTTATACGCGAAAGACTCCCCTTCATCCTTCTCCGTCTGTAGCTTTTCGTTAAGAAAGAGCTCCCAGCGTTTACCACGTGGAGGTGGAGATAGGGTTTGATAGTAGAGCTGTTGGTGTTGGCTTAGCAGGCGTTTCCCAGGTTTTGTGCTCCATCGTGTATACCGATCCACGTTTCACCCTGGGACCTATACTACCCTTTGACCACCAAAATGCAAATATGCCTCCGATTTTTCTAATTGTCAACATGTCTCCAGCTATAATTAGCCATTGCTGTGGCACCGTTTTTGATAGCGAATGCTTATAATGCAATAAAACGTTCTGTATGAAAGGATTCACGCAGCTTAGCAAGGTAATAATGCACATAGAGGAAGTGCAGTAATAAACAAAAAAACATGTCTGTGTCATCTTTCACCAATAGGTTAATTAGAATTTGGTGGATCAACTTATTATTTTTAGTGTGCATAATTTAATTTAATTCAGTATTTATAAACACCAAGAAATTAACGACATATGGAGCGAATTGCTAATTATCGAATCTCAAATGATTTTGTTTTTTTTTTTTGATTTTGATTGACTTCTTAATTTCAAAATGAAGCAAAGGGCTAACTTCACTATAATTTCCCATTTTCAAAAAATACACGGCAACATTACAGGGTCCAAGTACATCGCAAACCCGCGTTAATTAGGTTTCGTTAATACAGAACAAAATTCTTAATTACCAGGCGTGTTCCACACGGGAACTCCACCTACACGGACATGCGTCACCTGCTCGCAATAAAATAACCTAATAGAAGGATTAAGATAGACAATGGGGATGAGGGTTCTTTCAGTTAAAATTCCTTCATAATTAAGGAAGCATTAACGTAAACGTGTATCCACGTAAAAATCATTTCTTTAAGAATTAATATAAACATGTACAACTAATTAACGGTGGGAATCAGCTGTTAGAAAGAACAACTCCCTCTCTCTTATGAGAAAGTATAATACATTCATTACAAATTGGCTACTATTGGTCAACTGATAGAATTTAATTCAGTAACAAATAAACAAATAGTCACATACATCTCCGAAAACGAAAATAAAAGCTTTGAAATGTCCTTCTAAGTTTTGAATAAACGATAGGGGATCCAAATGAGATACTAGCAATTCTCACATTTTAGTTCAAATATAATTGTCGCCACATTCTAACGTGCCATTCAATTGAAAAATACCAATTCAAAGTGCATCCGAAGCGCCATTACCATCATAAGATACCACAGTATATGTACTATACTGTAATATGATAAATGCATTTTAAGAAAAGGGTATGAGCGAACAAGAAAGAAAAAAATTAATACATTATCGTAATGAACTTGGAGCGACCGCATAATTTAAAATTTTCCACTTTAATTTTACATAGTGGCAAGATCTAGTAATCATATATCATATCAATGTAATGATATAGTTATAACCCCACAGTCCTCTACTTTCAATCCTACCTATAAATCACCCAAACAACACCACATATCATCAAAACAGACAAGAGAACTAATATTTTAAATAAATATAATTCACACCAACCTCCTCTCATTTCAAATAATTAGTTCAAGTAGCACTTATATAATTATATAGTTATAATTTTCGCTTTCTAAACTAATTCCTTTTTGGTTCTTAACATATGGTACTTAAAATAGAAGTTTTTAAAAAATGTACAAGAGGTTGAAATCAAGTCGAGCGGGATAAAATTAAAGAATGAAGCAAGAAAATTACGTTCTTTTATAATTTTAAAAGTATTCCAAAGGAGGAGTACGCACCTAGAACATTTACTATATATAGTTACATTTGCATCATGCCCTTCGTACGAATATACAACAGTGGCTTTCTAGATAATGATAATGATAGCTGTAGGCAATAAGAACTGGAAGAATTTTTATTGCCAATTTATTAGGTTGTTGCATATGAAATGGCCGATTTGGTACTAAAATTTGAAACGACTGTAAAGTCTAGAAAAATTTATTTAATTAAACAAAATAGTTGCCAATCGGTTCAAAACACTTCTCCCAGCGAGATACAAGAGCATGTATGCCAGTTTAGTAGAAGTCCAATTTTCAGGTGTTGATAAACTTGTCGAAGGCAATTTTGATGGCCTCTTCATTCCTAAATTGTTTTTCCGCCAAAAAATGATCCAAATGCTTAAAAAAGAGGTAGTCGGTTGGCGAAAAGTCCAATGAATATGGTGAATGAGGCAGAGGCTCATACTGCAATTCGTTCAACTTTTGAATACATATGCATTTCTCGGCATTTATCGTTTCTCCAGGTGCCAAACAAAAATAGTGGACAACTCCAACTGTAGACCACCAAACAGTCACCATTACCTTCTTCGGATGAAGCTCGGTTTCGACATATGCTTCGGTGGCTCATCAGCATCTAGCATGTGTGATGATTGGCGACGATTGCCATATGATATCCACTTTTCATCACATGTCACTATTCTGTGCAAAAGGGGATAGCTTCTGCTGCGGGAGAGAAAAAACTGAAAATTTCCATTCAAAGCGCCATGTTTTGCGTAAGGGCATGCGGAACCCATTTGTCGATTTTTTCACGTTTCCAAGTACTTGCAACTGCCGGAAAACTGTCGAATAGTGTATGCCCAGTTTGTCTGCACTGTCTCCCACAGACTGACGTGTGTTGAATTCGACTAGCAAACGCAGTTCGTCGTTGTTAATCGATGGTCCTGGATATCCACGTGGCTCACGTTCAAGGTTTACGTCGCCTGACCGGAATTTTTCAAACTACCGCCGTGTGGTTCATTCCTTTACCGTATCAGCTCTGAATGCGCTGTTCCTGGTCACCTCCGCTGCTTTATGACCGAGTTTGAACTCATACAGAAAAAGTATACGTTCTTGGCTCTTTTCCATTATTTTTTTTCTTTTTATTTACTGTTATCGCAACAATGGTCAAAACTGAAATGACTCCTTGATTAAAGGTACGAATATTTATACTTCATTATCCGATACCAACAGCGCCAACTGGTGATGGTTTGATGCTGCAAAATCCCAACTAACTTCACTTCATTGCCAAATCGGCCATTTCATATGCAACAACCTAATAATTAAGAAATAACCGAACGCACATTTGCACTTAAGCAACAAAATGCATTAAGTGCACTAATTGATAAGAGTATACCCTAAGGCAAGATATTATTAGTATAAATAGGAAAGAGTCAAATATATAGTCAGTTGATAAGTAAGTGCCGACACAAAAGCATAATAAATAAATATATTTAGGAAACTCCTATTTCAATTTTATTTTTTTTATTATTCACTTTTATTCGTAAAATTTATATTTATATCGTATCAAATCTACATCATAACAATCTACATCATAACAATATGATGTGGACGGCTCAAGCGTTCCCAACACATTAAAGTGCCTGGGATGCTTTTCAAATGATCAAGCACACACTGAACAGATTTGCAACCAGTTGACATTTAGAGGCCACGTCCACAAAATATCAAAACATTTTGATGTTCTTGTAACCGTTGCCGCAATACGTTTGTATTGAGAATTTCTCCACAGACGTGCAACCGCACTGAAACCAGGAACCAACTAGGTTCGTCGTCTGTGCTTCCTTTCACGCACGTGTGAGTAGATTGGCTGCAGTCTCAGCAGAACCGAAATTATCTACATATCCACTACGCTGCGTACTTTAAGCGAACGTGGTGAAAGAAAATTATGGAATAGTATGGCAGTAGAAGTATTCCGTTTGAACAGTACGTGTTCAATTATCATTTAAGGAGGGCTTGAGGAGTAAATGAAACCCCGTTTCGGTATTTTATCTGCTCGATGGAGAGTTTTCTGCAGCCTTTTTCCTGCGAATTCACCACACCGGCATAATGCCGCGCTTACGATGCGTATAATGAGATGTCAGTTATCGTATTGCATTTAATGTAAACCGACGTTAAGAGTTAAGCATATGGCAACTCCCACATCATATTGCGATGCGAATCAGATAGCGTAGAATCTTACTAGGTTCTAACTTTAATATTACGTGACATATCCGTGTAGTGAGATAAATTCAACAGCCAATCACAATCATGTGTATATGGTTGCAGACATAGAATTGTTTATTATATGGCGGGAAACAGAAAAGAAAGAAGAAGAACTTGTTAAAAGTGTTCTACCAAAAATTGCACTTTGGTTTTAAAAATCCAGCAACACAAAATGTATCGTGGATGCGAATAGCCGTTACAATGAACGATACGTTGGGCTGTTTTTTTTATTGAATTTCTGAATTTGTTTCATTTTTTGGAATCTTTAAACCAATTAACGATTGCACAAATTTATGTTTATCTAAATCCTGTTTCAAGTTCATCACACAAATCTTTTCAGACAATATTCATCATAATAAAGTTGACCCTTCGGTTTGTCGTATAAACTTGTTGGGACGTCAAGCAGTGGATCCAAGGTGAGCATTGGTATACTGCATGGACTACAGCCAACGAACACCACTGCTCAAAGAGCAGGGACCAGCAAAAGCACGTCTGAGATAAACATAACAGACGTCAGGAAGGAGACAGGTCTCAGTGGCGCCGGGGTTAAATGGTACCTGCGCTATCTGAAGGAAGGCCTGAAACCAGAAGAGGCCCTTAAGAAGGCTCAGGACAGACCTAAGCCATCTCTACCGGAGCCGAGAAAGCGGGGAGCAGCAGAGATCAGCCCGCATGAAGGGAATGCCCCCAAAAAATCCAGACCTGAACTCGCGGGAGGAGAAAACCCGGGCAGGTCAGGAGTGAAGGCAGGACCCAGGAAGCCCGGCATAAGCTATGCTAGTGCGGTCAAGGGCATTCGGCTGGCCATACTGCCAAAAAGGTTTCCCGAGCAAATACTCACTCGGGAGGAACAGGAAACCATTGAAGAACTGGTCGTCAAGCAGATGATCAAGGGATGGACGTCGAAACTGGTGTTCACCGGGATACGCTTTCGACCAGGCCTTATACTGGTGGACTGCGCGACGGAAGGTACCGCAGAATGGGTCAGAACCATAATTCCTAGATTGCCAGGCTGGGAAGGGGTGGAACTGTCAACATGTGCTGGAGATGATATACCAGGAGCCCACATGGTGACAGTTTTTCTCCCAAAGGCCGCGGCAATAGTAACAGAAGACCTCATGAGACTCCTAATTGCTCAGAACGAAGATCTCCATACTCGACTATGGAGAGTCTTCAGAAGCAAGGTGGAGGGAAAGGGTAAACTCCTCACGATCGGGGTAGATGACCGATCACTAGAGGCAATTAAACGTCGGAGTTGTCATATCAACTACCGATTTGGCAACATACCCGTGCATGTGCACAAGGAAAAGCCAAGGAAAGAAACCTCGGAGGAGGCATCGGGTGGAAAACTTACCGAGGTCCCTGAAGAAGTCGCAGAAGCCATAGAGGCGGAAAGAACGGGATCAATCAGGGAAATAGACCTGCTGCCCAGTGAAGAGCAGAAGCTGGACGACCTAGACCTAGGACTGCTAGGGCTCGGGGTGGACAGCGACGCGCAGGAAAGCGCCATGTCGGAGGAGGAGGGTGACACTCCGACAGTGGAGAAGAGCTCCAAACAATAACGGAGCCAATGGCCAGCACTAGGATAGCCCAGATAAACCTCCACCATGCGAGAGCTGCATCTGCAGTGATTGCAAGGGCAAATTCCAAGGAGAACATTGGAATAGTGCTGGCTCAGGAGCCCTGGGTGTACCGGGGGCAGATTCGCGGTCTGCAAGGAGGAGACATGCAGGTAATTTGGGACTCGTCTTGTGAAAAACCAAGAGCTTGCATAATTCTCAAACGTAATCTAAAATACATATGTCTTTCAGAGTTCTTAACCGGGGACCTTGTGGCTATCCAAGTCTCATTGGAAGCCGGGAGGAGCACTCGAAAGGTAGTGGTAGCATCGGGATACTTCCCAGGAGACGAGAGCCGGGCTCCACCGGAACAAGTCGCAAAGCTGACGGAGTATTGCGAGGAGAGGGCGTTACCACTTCTTCTCGGCTGCGATGCCAACGCCCACCACGTAGTGTGGGGAAGCAGTGACACTAATCGTAGAGGTGAGTACCTTCTCGAATTTATTCTTAGTAATAAGTTAGAAATATACAACGTAGGGAACACTCCAACATTTGTGACCAGCACCAGACAAGAGGTACTAGATATAACTCTAGGAAATACCCTAATGAACGGGATGGTCAGGAATTGGAGGGTGTCGGATGAACCCTCAATGTCTGATCACAGGATAATCAGATTCGACATTGAGGGTAACTCCGAAATAAAAAGAATAATAAGGAATCCCAAGAGGACGGATTGGGAATCCTACACAATGCACCTGAGCAACAACATTGCCCACCTTCAAGGGAGCGGGGACATCAGGAGCGAATTAGAATTAGAAACGGTGGTGGAAGACCTCAACACAATCGTCATTGACGCATATGAGGCCAGCTGTCCGGCCAAGACAGTCAAGTCATCAAGGGATGTACCATGGTGGAACAGAAACTTAGCCAGAATGAGAACGGAGGTACGAAAACTCTTTAACCGGGCAAAACGAACCGGGGACTGGCGGAGGTATAAAAATGCACTGACTGCGTATAGCAACGCCATCAGGGAAGCGAAACGGAACAGCTTTAGGGAATTCTGTGAAGGGATTGAACAGATCACAGAAGCAACTAGGCTGTACAAGGCTGTAGCCAAAGACGGGAGAATATCCTCTGTCTGCTTGAAAAAGGAAGATGGGACATTCACCGAGAATGAGGAGGACAGGGTACACCTGCTTCTCAGAACTCATTTCCCGGGGTCCTACCCCTCGGCGGCAGGCGACAATAACCTGCCTGACACCCCAACAACGAATAAAAGGGGAAGGAAAGAGAGCTGGAAACTAGCAAAAGAGGTATGCTCAGAAGCTAGGCTAAGATGGGCAGTGGGAACCTTTCAACCAATGAAATCTCCCGGAGCAGATGGCATTTTCCCTGCACTTATCCAGAGGGGCCTAGGAATTATCCTAGAGTCTCTTCTGAGGGTGGTAAGGGGGAGCATAGCACTGGGTTACATACCAAGGGCATGGAGACGGGCAAAAGTGGTCTTTATTCCGAAGGCGGGTAAAAAGGATCCTTTTCACCCTAAATCTTTCAGACCAATCTGCCTAACATCGTTCGTACTCAAAACGGTGGAGAAGGTCATAGACAACTATATTAGAACTAACGTTCTAAAGCGTAATCCCTTACATCACTGTCAACACGCTTACCGGGCAGGAAGGTCAACTGAAACTGCTCTGTATCAGCTGACAGAGGTACTACGGGACGCCATTGAAACAAAAGAAATTGCACTGTGCGCGTTTTTGGATATCGAAGGAGCATTCGACAACACATCGCACACAGAGATACAGGATGCCCTGAGCCGCAAAGGAGTGGGAAACACCCTGGCACTCTGGATGGGCAAAATGCTAGAAAGCAGACAAATAGAGGTACAAACAGGTACAAATTCTATTATTATGAACACCACTCAAGGCTGTCCACAGGGCGGAGTACTATCGCCGCTGATGTGGAGTATGGTAGTGGATGAACTCCTGGACGTGTTAACTAATACTGGAATACAAGTCCAGGGCTACGCGGACGACATTGTTTTAATCTGTAGGGGCAAATATGAAGATACCCTATGTGATAGAATCCAAACTGGATTAAGGGTTACTAGTGCCTGGTGCAGGAAGGTGGGACTGCGGATCAACCCAACCAAAACCACCATAGTACCATTCACTAGGAGGCGTAAACTGGATCACCTGAAAGCCATAACATTACATGATATGGAGGTGAAACGAGAAACAGAGGTCAAATACTTGGGAATCACGCTAGACCAAAAATTACTCTGGAAGACACATGTCGGAAACACTTGTCGGAAAGCCACGAGGGCTCTGATGACTTGCAGATCCATAGCAGGAAAAAAATGGGGTTGTAGCCCGAAGATACTACTTTGGATATATACTGCAATAGTAAGACCAATGATTACCTATGGAGCGGTAATCTGGGCAGAAAGAACCCAACTCAGCACACAAGCCAGGGAATTACATAAGCTCCAAAGGCTGGCTTGCGTGTGTATCAGTGGGGCAATGAGGACATGCCCAACGGCATCCCTGGAGGTCCTTCTGGGATTAACCCCTCTCCATCTGCACATACAGATGCAGGAAAGGAGATCAATAT
Source organism: Hermetia illucens (assembly GCF_905115235.1). NCBI lineage: Eukaryota > Metazoa > Arthropoda > Insecta > Diptera > Stratiomyidae > Hermetia > Hermetia illucens. Next base: position 108,484,405 of record NC_051851.1, on the reverse strand, counting down.
TCAGGATGGCCGGTAGATGAGTGAGGCGGGGAGCTGCCTAAATCGAAGGAAGATTGATATCCTTTCTAGGCGGTATCCCGAATTACTGATACCGAGGGACAACATGACAACGAGGTTTCACTTCGATAAGAAGTTTGAAACACGTTGGAGTAACAAGACAAACTGGGAAAGCGTGGCTGTGACATACGGCTTAAACCAGCAACTGATTACTTGGTACACTGACGGATCCCTCACAGCAGAGGGAGCGGGTGCCGGTGTCATTGGTCCAAGGAAAATGTACTTTGAGCCAATGGGTAGGTACACTAGCATATTCCAGGCGGAAATTTACGCCATAGACAAATGTGCCTCCTTTAATCTACAAAGGAACTACAGGGGGCAGAACATAGCTATTCTCACCGATAGCCAAGCAGCGATCAAGGCACTTAGGTCCAACCAGGTGAACTCTAAACTGGTATGGGAATGCCTTGAGAGACTGAATACACTCGGCTCGTCCAACAAGGTCTGGATACTTTGGGTTCCAGGCCATGCTGGGCTGGAAGGCAATGAGGCAGCGGATGAACTAGCCAAGAAGGGAGCAGGGATGCCTTTATACGGGCCAGAACCCTTCTGTGGAATCGGAAACGGTTTCATGGCTATGAATCTAAGAAACGAAGAAAAACGGTTGAGGGAACTATATTGGGCGGGCCTACCAGGGATGGAGCAGTCCAGGGTGCTTATTGGGGGATACGAACCCATGCGCACAAAGGATTGCTTAAACCTCACCAAAAAGAACCTCCGAATCATAGTGGGAATTCTCACTGGTCATTGTCGGCTGAACTACCACCTAGGGAAGCTAGGGATATCTACGGACACTGCCTGCAGGTTCTGTGAGGAGGAGGACGAAACCTCTATGCACGTCCTGGGACAGTGTCCAGCACTTGTGCAAAGTAGGTCGATACATCTGGGAGAACACTTAATACCAGATGCAAAGCTGAAACTTCTGGAAGTGGGGAACATACTAAAGTTCCTAACGGTTACTGGCCTGCTTGAGATACTATGATCAACAGGTACACTATAACCAGTAAAAGGGGCACAATAGTTCTTCAAGGACGCGGTGCGACTTTCCCTTAACAAAATAATAATAATAATAATAATAATAATCGTATTCTCAGAAATTTCACAAGAATTTTTAACGATCACAGCAAAAAGACAACGACGACAGAGTTCTGTACCATCTTTCAAGAATACCGTTTGCTCTTAGCCGATTACTTTCCCGGAAGATTTCCGATTCGAATTGAGTGCCTTGATCTGTAGTTATCACCACAGTAGATTTACTATAGGCAATACCCACACTAAAATGACTCGACTTGCGAATGCACTTCAGAAGCTTATCAATACACATCAGAGACGCTAAACAAGGAAAAGGCATGATCTTTGTCAAATCGTATTGGTAAGAGAGAGAGATCGGTAAGCTTTTGCTATTCTGGTATTACTGCCGTGCTCACTCATGTAGCAAAAAGTTCTTTCACGTATTCACTTATACATAAGCAGAAAATTTCTGATCTCACCAATACATTTGCAAGTCCGGGGGGTATGTTAAACACAGCTGATCGGATTTTCGTTACATCTAGCTCATGCTCATTGGCCCTTGAGGTGCAAGGGGGAGTGTGATAGCTGTTTAGTATCTAACTGTGGTTATCACCTCAGGAGTACCATATCGTGCAATCCAGTTGTTATAGAAAGCTTCTGCTACAAATTCCGCAGACTGGTCTGTAATTGGAATAGCCTCGGGCCATCGCGAAAATCGGTCTGGCAATATCTACACCCTTTCGATTGTATTAATGGTCCTACTATCTCAAGATGAAATTTTTGCGAAAGATTTTTTGTATGCTGCATGACTTTTGATCTTTGGCAAGGTATGCATGCTCGTGACTATGACGAAAGATAAGGAGACCTTATGCTGGGCCAAATATATTTATTACGTAGTTGACGAGAAATAGAACGATTACCCGAATGGGAAAGACGGTGAGTCGCATTCAAAATGCGCTTGCACATAGTCATTGGTATGTAGACTCTAATATTGCCGCTTGGTGCGTCGCAGTAAACTTTTCCTTTTCTTTTTCCCTATGCTCATTTGTTGCTTGCTGTAAGTTTAATTGTTGGAGGGCCGCAGCCAATTGTTGTACTTGTTGCTCTCTCTTCTGAACTCGTTCTTGGAGTTCTCGAAAAGTGTTCTCCATACTGAACTCGTCAATTAATTTGCGGCTGATATTAAATATTTCACCTCTCTTCCCTTTTCTCCGCACTTTTCAGAAATGTACTCTAATCTACCTTACTTTCTACTACCTTGAATTTTCTGTAATTTTTTTATATAATTTGGTCCTTGGTCACTCACTGTCTCTCACAATTTTTTTTTTTTCACTGTTTGTCAAAGTATTTCACTGTTTATCACAATTTTTCACTGTGCTTTCTTTCTATTCACTTATTAGTTTAGTTTCACTATAACCAGATTTCTCTTTGCAGGCTTATCCTTTCGGACTTGGCCGCTCTGGTTTTATAAAATTTTTGATTAATTTTATTAATGTTCGCGTCGCGAAGCCCGTTTACTACCGAGTAACCTTTTCGGTCTTTCGATTTAATTAGTTATGCACTAATTACGGACACGACACTTGTGGGAGTAAAAAAAAAGAAAAAAAATATTCAAAGAATATTCTTCTTTAAATCTAATTAACTTTGTTCAAGTTTAAATAATTGACAATTGACTTTGTTCAAGTTCGTTTTTTTTTTCCGCGAGTAATACTCTTACCAATTTTAGAAAAACGACGGGGGGGCAATCTATGTAATCAGTTTTCTTTTATACATTTTCAAATTGCAATTGTAATCTAAGACTAAGAATTTCCGCGGATGGGTAAATGCAAACCTGCAACGTAGAGTCTGGCAGATTTCCGTTGTTGGAATTTTCTCATGAAATTTCAGCAACGTTTGCATTTACTTGTTGTAGAATATTTCTTATTTGTTCGGAATTTGGAATATTATACATAACTCGCGTTAGGCTTTTTTTTGTGATTGTGCCCCCCTCTCTAATTAGACCTTCTGGCAGTTTCACTCCTTTGGAATTGAAGTTTTCGGTGGTATCAACCCGCCTCGAGATTTTACGTCTCTATTAGAGTAGTTTACCCGGGATGGGTTTAGTTTTTCTCTTGACTATTAAGTCAAGGCACGTGATTAAATCTCTGTGTGTGTGACAAGGAGGTAAAATTTGAGAACCTCTTGGCGAACTGCTAGCAGTTGGCTCCAGCATGTGCCGTCCGTTTCATCATATTATCTCGCGCAGTCGGTGTTCACGACTGTCAAACCTGTTAGTGGAGTTTAGTTGGTTGACAGCCTTGGTGACAGTGCTGGTGCCGAGGTGATACAAGGCCATACTCTCCTCATAACAGAGTAAGAATTCCCAACACGTGTCGCAGTTGGCGAAGTCTTGTTACGACCTTGATCGCAATAATGTTGCGTAATTTTAAATTTTTGTTTTTAATTTTTAAAAAAAAGTCCGCGAAAGTTCTTCGTAATGTAATGTCCAAGAATTACAATTAATTTTTCCATATAAAAAAATCTCAAAAAATCATGTGAAAAAGGAATTCTAATGTGGTTTCCTCAGTTAATTAATACAACTAGCGCTTTGTTGCTTATAAGTTGGAATGTACCAATATAGAGATTTTGAACTCATTGCAGCTTCAGGGTTACAGCGGCTACAGACGCGCAACCAAGTTACGGTTCGTTTGCCACATATGCAACTACATTTCATTGCCAGATCCCGATGAATACGCATCGTCACATCGTGAGGCTCATTCCGACGCGAGATGTCAAAAAGTGCACATCTTTGCACCGTGAGCTTCGGTACGTTGTGCGCTCTTTTAGTGTATGTCGTCGAATTACATACGTGTGTAGTCCTCCACGAGGGTTTTAGGGAGTAGCAATGATTGGGAACAACCGGATTTAAACTAAAATTATGGATTTTACTCACAGTTCCAAAGCAAGGAATGAGTTAATTGACTCCTTAGTTTCAATTCCAATAAAAAGTCGCAAGTCTAATTGTGAGATATTTACCTAGTCTAAGCTAACCTTGTGTAAATCTTAACAACAACAATTCCTGTGTGTTGTTCTTTAGTTCCCATGAGCTATACATTCTTATTGGAATTCCGCATTAGTTTATTGGAACTGATATGTTACATTAAAGCTGCACTCCAACATTTTATTTACTCTCCTAAAATCTTATTGAGTGGTTGTGTGGTTTGCATGGTCCAATGTAACTGGATGGCATCTCGAAGTTTTAAATGCAAGATTTGTAAATAAACTTAATTTTATTATATATATTTCCGATTTGGAAGTTTTTCACTTTTCGTTCAACTTATACTAAAGATATTTTGCTTTAGGCTATACTTTTACAAATTAATGCACTTAATGCATTTTATAACAACAGTTTATAACAATCATCATCATCAACGGCGCAACAACCGGTATCCGGTCTAGGCCTGCCTTAATAAGAAACTCCAAACACCTGCTTTTGCGCCGGAGTCTACTAATTCGATATCCCTAAAAACTGACTGCGTCCTGACCTATGCAATCGCTTTACCTCAGGCAGGGTCTGCCTCGTCTTCTTTTTCTACCATAGATATTGTCCTTATAGACTTCCCAGGCTGAATCATCCTCATCCATACCGATTAAATAACTCGTCGGACTTTATCCACAACCTGACGGTCATGGTATCGTGTAAAGGGGCCCAAAATTCTTCGGGGGATTTTTGTCTCGAACGCGGCCAAGAGGTCGCAATTTTTCCTGCTGAGAACACAAGTCTCCGAGGAATACATGAGGGCTAGCATGATCATTGTCTTGTACAGTAAGAGCTTTGACCCTATGGTGAGACGTTTCGAGCAGGACAGTTTTCAGTCAGCCAAAAACCATGCGCGGATCTCATCGTCATAGCTGTTATCGGTTGTGATTTTCGACCCAAGATAGGAGAAATTATCAACGGTCTCAAAGTTGTAGTATCCTATCTTTATTTTTCCCGTTTGACCAGTGCGGTTTGATGTTGTTGGTTGGTTGGTTTTGCTGCTGACGTTGCCATCATATATTTTGTCTTGCCATTCATTGCGGTCCAAGATCTTGCGCCGCCTGCTTGATCAGGATGAAGGCAGTTTGTACGCCTCGCGTCGTTCCTCCCATGAAGTCGATTTCAGTCTTATTAATTTCATCGGGATACCGAAATCTCTCGTGTCCGTGTACATTTATGATAATGTTCCGCAGGTGATTGCGAAGATCATTTGTTGATGCTTCATCTCCAGGATCTCTGTTGACTGGGGTTATTGCGGCATCCATTTCCCTCTTATAGGTGATAAAGAGGGCTGTGTTGTGGATGACTTCAGTGTTAACTCTCACCTGATTTTTGGGTGGTGTTGTAATTCGAGCTCGGAGCACTATACCAATGAGATAGTGATCCGAGTATATATTGGCCCCTATGTATTCTGAGGTTCATCAAGGCGAAGAGGCGGCGATGTTCGATCAACACGTGGTCAATTTGGTTGAAAGTGATCCCGTCTGGAGGGGCCCACGTTTGCTTGTGGACGGCTTTCCGCGCAAACCAGGTACTAATTGAATAATCCGCAGTCCGTTATCATTTGTATTTTGATGTTAGCTATGGGAGGTAACGTATCGCCTGAATACGGGCTGCGTCCTTACTTGGCTGTTAAAATTCCCAAGTTTAATTTTGATATCATATCTGGGATAGGCTTCATTCTACTGCCCCGTAGAAGGTATGCTTCTCCGACTCTGCAGTCTCCTCTGTAGGTGCGTGAACGTTAATTTGGCTTATATTTCTAAATTTGCCTCGCAAGCGCAGAGTGCATAGCCAGTTTGTACAATTTGTCCCATTTTTATACGCGAAAGACTCCCCTTCATCCTTCTCCGTCTGTAGCTTTTCGTTAAGAAAGAGCTCCCAGCGTTTACCACGTGGAGGTGGAGATAGGGTTTGATAGTAGAGCTGTTGGTGTTGGCTTAGCAGGCGTTTCCCAGGTTTTGTGCTCCATCGTGTATACCGATCCACGTTTCACCCTGGGACCTATACTACCCTTTGACCACCAAAATGCAAATATGCCTCCGATTTTTCTAATTGTCAACATGTCTCCAGCTATAATTAGCCATTGCTGTGGCACCGTTTTTGATAGCGAATGCTTATAATGCAATAAAACGTTCTGTATGAAAGGATTCACGCAGCTTAGCAAGGTAATAATGCACATAGAGGAAGTGCAGTAATAAACAAAAAAACATGTCTGTGTCATCTTTCACCAATAGGTTAATTAGAATTTGGTGGATCAACTTATTATTTTTAGTGTGCATAATTTAATTTAATTCAGTATTTATAAACACCAAGAAATTAACGACATATGGAGCGAATTGCTAATTATCGAATCTCAAATGATTTTGTTTTTTTTTTTTGATTTTGATTGACTTCTTAATTTCAAAATGAAGCAAAGGGCTAACTTCACTATAATTTCCCATTTTCAAAAAATACACGGCAACATTACAGGGTCCAAGTACATCGCAAACCCGCGTTAATTAGGTTTCGTTAATACAGAACAAAATTCTTAATTACCAGGCGTGTTCCACACGGGAACTCCACCTACACGGACATGCGTCACCTGCTCGCAATAAAATAACCTAATAGAAGGATTAAGATAGACAATGGGGATGAGGGTTCTTTCAGTTAAAATTCCTTCATAATTAAGGAAGCATTAACGTAAACGTGTATCCACGTAAAAATCATTTCTTTAAGAATTAATATAAACATGTACAACTAATTAACGGTGGGAATCAGCTGTTAGAAAGAACAACTCCCTCTCTCTTATGAGAAAGTATAATACATTCATTACAAATTGGCTACTATTGGTCAACTGATAGAATTTAATTCAGTAACAAATAAACAAATAGTCACATACATCTCCGAAAACGAAAATAAAAGCTTTGAAATGTCCTTCTAAGTTTTGAATAAACGATAGGGGATCCAAATGAGATACTAGCAATTCTCACATTTTAGTTCAAATATAATTGTCGCCACATTCTAACGTGCCATTCAATTGAAAAATACCAATTCAAAGTGCATCCGAAGCGCCATTACCATCATAAGATACCACAGTATATGTACTATACTGTAATATGATAAATGCATTTTAAGAAAAGGGTATGAGCGAACAAGAAAGAAAAAAATTAATACATTATCGTAATGAACTTGGAGCGACCGCATAATTTAAAATTTTCCACTTTAATTTTACATAGTGGCAAGATCTAGTAATCATATATCATATCAATGTAATGATATAGTTATAACCCCACAGTCCTCTACTTTCAATCCTACCTATAAATCACCCAAACAACACCACATATCATCAAAACAGACAAGAGAACTAATATTTTAAATAAATATAATTCACACCAACCTCCTCTCATTTCAAATAATTAGTTCAAGTAGCACTTATATAATTATATAGTTATAATTTTCGCTTTCTAAACTAATTCCTTTTTGGTTCTTAACATATGGTACTTAAAATAGAAGTTTTTAAAAAATGTACAAGAGGTTGAAATCAAGTCGAGCGGGATAAAATTAAAGAATGAAGCAAGAAAATTACGTTCTTTTATAATTTTAAAAGTATTCCAAAGGAGGAGTACGCACCTAGAACATTTACTATATATAGTTACATTTGCATCATGCCCTTCGTACGAATATACAACAGTGGCTTTCTAGATAATGAAAATGATAGCTGGAGGCAATAAGAACTGGAAGAATTTTTATTGCCAATTTATTAGGTTGTTGCATATGAAATGGCCGATTTGGTACTAAAATTTGAAACGACTGTAAAGTCTAGAAAAATTTATTTAATTAAACAAAATAGTTGCCAATCGGTTCAAAACACTTCTCCCAGCGAGATACAAGAGCATGTATGCCAGTTTAGTAGAAGTCCAATTTTCAGGTGTTGATAAACTTGTCGAAGGCAATTTTGATGGCCTCTTCATTCCTAAATTGTTTTTCCGCCAAAAAATGATCCAAATGCTTAAAAAAGAGGTAGTCGGTTGGCGAAAAGTCCAATGAATATGGTGAATGAGGCAGAGGCTCATACTGCAATTCGTTCAACTTTTGAATACATATGCATTTCTCGGCATTTATCGTTTCTCCAGGTGCCAAACAAAAATAGTGGACAACTCCAACTGTAGACCACCAAACAGTCACCATTACCTTCTTCGGATGAAGCTCGGTTTCGACATATGCTTCGGTGGCTCATCAGCATCTAGCATGTGTGATGATTGGCGACGATTGCCATATGATATCCACTTTTCATCACATGTCACTATTCTGTGCAAAAGGGGATAGCTTCTGCTGCGGGAGAGAAAAAACTGAAAATTTCCATTCAAAGCGCCATGTTTTGCGTAAGGGCATGCGGAACCCATTTGTCGATTTTTTCACGTTTCCAAGTACTTGCAACTGCCGGAAAACTGTCGAATAGTGTATGCCCAGTTTGTCTGCACTGTCTCCCACAGACTGACGTGTGTTGAATTCGACTAGCAAACGCAGTTCGTCGTTGTTAATCGATGGTCCTGGATATCCACGTGGCTCACGTTCAAGGTTTACGTCGCCTGACCGGAATTTTTCAAACTACCGCCGTGTGGTTCATTCCTTTACCGTATCAGCTCTGAATGCGCTGTTCCTGGTCACCTCCGCTGCTTTATGACCGAGTTTGAACTCATACAGAAAAAGTATACGTTCTTGGCTCTTTTCCATTATTTTTTTTCTTTTTATTTACTGTTATCGCAACAATGGTCAAAACTGAAATGACTCCTTGATTAAAGGTACGAATATTTATACTTCATTATCCGATACCAACAGCGCCAACTGGTGATGGTTTGATGCTGCAAAATCCCAACTAACTTCACTTCATTGCCAAATCGGCCATTTCATATGCAACAACCTAATAATTAAGAAATAACCGAACGCACATTTGCACTTAAGCAACAAAATGCATTAAGTGCACTAATTGATAAGAGTATACCCTAAGGCAAGATATTATTAGTATAAATAGGAAAGAGTCAAATATATAGTCAGTTGATAAGTAAGTGCCGACACAAAAGCATAATAAATAAATATATTTAGGAAACTCCTATTTCAATTTTATTTTTTTTATTATTAACTTTTATTCGTAAAATTTATATTTATATCGTATCAAATCTACATCATAACAATCTACATCATAACAATATGATGTGGACGGCTCAAGCGTTCCCAACACATTAAAGTGCCTGGGATGCTTTTCAAATGATCAAGCACACACTGAACAGATTTGCAACCAGTTGACATTTAGAGGCCACGTCCACAAAATATCAAAACATTTTGATGTTCTTGTAACCGTTGCCGCAATACGTTTGTATTGAGAATTTCTCCACAGACGTGCAACCGCACTGAAACCAGGAACCAACTAGGTTCGTCGTCTGTGCTTCCTTTCACGCACGTGTGAGTAGATTGGCTGCAGTCTCAGCAGAACCGAAATTATCTACATATCCACTACGCTGCGTACTTTAAGCGAACGTGGTGAAAGAAAATTATGGAATAGTATGGCAGTAGAAGTATTCCGTTTGAACAGTACGTGTTCAATTATCATTTAAGGAGGGCTTGAGGAGTAAATGAAACCCCGTTTCGGTATTTTATCTGCTCGATGGAGAGTTTTCTGCAGCCTTTTTCCTGCGAATTCACCACACCGGCATAATGCCGCGCTTACGATGCGTATAATGAGATGTCAGTTATCGTATTGCATTTAATGTAAACCGACGTTAAGAGTTAAGCATATGGCAACTCCCACATCATATTGCGATGCGAATCAGATAGCGTAGAATCTTACTAGGTTCTAACTTTAATATTACGTGACATATCCGTGTAGTGAGATAAATTCAACAGCCAATCACAATCATGTGTATATGGTTGCAGACATAGAATTGTTTATTATATGGCGGGAAACAGAAAAGAAAGAAGAAGAACTTGTTAAAAGTGTTCTACCAAAAATTGCACTTTGGTTTTAAAAATCCAGCAACACAAAATGTATCGTGGATGCGAATAGCCGTTACAATGAACGATACGTTGGGCTGTTTTTTTTATTGAATTTCTGAATTTGTTTCATTTTTTGGAATCTTTAAACCAATTAACGATTGCACAAATTTATGTTTATCTAAATCCTGTTTCAAGTTCATCACACAAATCTTTTCAGACAATATTCATCATAATAAAGTTGACCCTTCGGTTTGTCGTATAAACTTGTGGGAGCGAATCGTATTCTCAGAAATTTCACAAGAATTTTTAACGATCACAGCAAAAAGACAACGACGACAGAGTTCTGTACCATCTTTCAAGAATACCGTTTGCTCTTAGCCGATTACTTTCCCGGAAGATTTCCGATTCGAATTGAGTGCCTTGATCTGTAGTTATCACCACAGTAGATTTACTATAGGCAATACCCACACTAAAATGACTCGACTTGCGAATGCACTTCAGAAGCTTATCAATACACATCAGAGACGCTAAACAAGGAAAAGGCATGATCTTTGTCAAATCGTATTGGTAAGAGAGAGAGATCGGTAAGCTTTTGCTATTCTGGTATTACTGCCGTGCTCACTCATGTAGCAAAAAGTTCTTTCACGTATTCACTTATACATAAGCAGAAAATTTCTGATCTCACCAATACATTTGCAAGTCCGGGGGGTATGTTAAACACAGCTGATCGGATTTTCGTTACATCTAGCTCATGCTCATTGGCCCTTGAGGTGCAAGGGGGAGTGTGATAGCTGTTTAGTATCTAACTGTGGTTATCACCTCAGGAGTACCATATCGTGCAATCCAGTTGTTATAGAAAGCTTCTGCTACAAATTCCGCAGACTGGTCTGTAATTGGAATAGCCTCGGGCCATCGCGAAAATCGGTCTGGCAATATCTACACCCTTTCGATTGTATTAATGGTCCTACTATCTCAAGATGAAATTTTTGCGAAAGATTTTTTGTATGCTGCATGACTTTTGATCTTTGGCAAGGTATGCATGCTCGTGACTATGACGAAAGATAAGGAGACCTTATGCTGGGCCAAATATATTTATTACGTAGTTGACGAGAAATAGAACGATTACCCGAATGGGAAAGACGGTGAGTCGCATTCAAAATGCGCTTGCACATAGTCATTGGTATGTAGACTCTAATATTGCCGCTTGGTGCGTCGCAGTAAACTTTTCCTTTTCTTTTTCCCTATGCTCATTTGTTGCTTGCTGTAAGTTTAATTGTTGGAGGGCCGCAGCCAATTGTTGTACTTGTTGCTCTCTCTTCTGAACTCGTTCTTGGAGTTCTCGAAAAGTGTTCTCCATACTGAACTCGTCAATTAATTTGCGGCTGATATTAAATATTTCACCTCTCTTCCCTTTTCTCCGCACTTTTCAGAAATGTACTCTAATCTACCTTACTTTCTACTACCTTGAATTTTCTGTAATTTTTTTATATAATTTGGTCCTTGGTCACTCACTGTCTCTCACAATTTTTTTTTTTTCACTGTTTGTCAAAGTATTTCACTGTTTATCACAATTTTTCACTGTGCTTTCTTTCTATTCACTTATTAGTTTAGTTTCACTATAACCAGATTTCTCTTTGCAGGCTTATCCTTTCGGACTTGGCCGCTCTGGTTTTATAAAATTTTTGATTAATTTTATTAATGTTCGCGTCGCGAAGCCCGTTTACTACCGAGTAACCTTTTCGGTCTTTCGATTTAATTAGTTATGCACTAATTACGGACACGACACTTGTGGGAGTAAAAAAAAAGAAAAAAAATATTCAAAGAATATTCTTCTTTAAATCTAATTAACTTTATTCAAGTTTAAATAATTGACAATTGACTTTGTTCAAGTTCGTTTTTTTTTTCCGCGAGTAATACTCTTACCAATTTTAGAAAAACGACGGGGGGGCAATCTATGTAATCAGTTTTCTTTTATACATTTTCAAATTGCAATTGTAATCTAAGACTAAGAATTTCCGCGGATGGGTAAATGCAAACCTGCAACGTAGAGTCTGGCAGATTTCCGTTGTTGGAATTTTCTCATGAAATTTCAGCAACGTTTGCATTTACTTGTTGTAGAATATTTCTTATTTGTTCGGAATTTGGAATATTATACATAACTCGCGTTAGGCTTTTTTTTGTGATTGTGCCCCCCTCTCTAATTAGACCTTCTGGCAGTTTCACTCCTTTGGAATTGAAGTTTTCGGTGGTATCAACCCGCCTCGAGATTTTACGTCTCTATTAGAGTAGTTTACCCGGGATGGGTTTAGTTTTTCTCTTGACTATTAAGTCAAGGCACGTGATTAAATCTCTGTGTGTGTGACAAGGAGGTAAAATTTGAGAACCTCTTGGCGAACTGCTAGCAGTTGGCTCCAGCATGTGCCGTCCGTTTCATCATATTATCTCGCGCAGTCGGTGTTCACGACTGTCAAACCTGTTAGTGGAGTTTAGTTGGTTGACAGCCTTGGTGACAGTGCTGGTGCCGAGGTGATACAAGGCCATACTCTCCTCATAACAGAGTAAGAATTCCCAACACGTGTCGCAGTTGGCGAAGTCTTGTTACGACCTTGATCGCAATAATGTTGCGTAATTTTAAATTTTTGTTTTTAATTTTTAAAAAAAAGTCCGCGAAAGTTCTTCGTAATGTAATGTCCAAGAATTACAATTAATTTTTCCATATAAAAAAATCTCAAAAAATCATGTGAAAAAGGAATTCTAATGTGGTTTCCTCAGTTAATTAATACAACTAGCGCTTTGTTGCTTATAAGTTGGAATGTACGAATATAGAGATTTTAAACTCATTGCAGCTTCAGGGTTACAGCGGCCACAGACGCGCAACCAAGTTACGGTTTGTTTGCCACATACGCAGCAACTACATTTCATTGCCAGATCCCGATGAATACGCATCGTCACATCGTGAGGCTCATTCCGACGCGAGATGTCAAAAAGTGCACATCTTTGCACCGTGAGCTTCGGTACGTTGTGCGCTCTTTTAGTGTATGTCGTCGAATTACATACGTGTGTAGTCCTCCACGAGGGTTTTAGGGAGTAGCAATGATTGGGAACAACCGGATTTAAACTAAAATTATGGATTTTACTCACAGTTCCAAAGCAAGGAATGAGTTAATTGACTCCTTAGTTTCAATTCCAATAAAAAGTCGCAAGTCTAATTGTGAGATATTTACCTAGTCTAAGCTAACCTTGTGTAAATCTTAACAACAACAATTCCTGTGTGTTGTTCTTTAGTTCCCATGAGCTATACATTCTTATTGGAATTCCGCATTAGTTTATTGGAACTGATATGTTACATTAAAGCTGCACTCCAACATTTTATTTACTCTCCTAAAATCTTATTGAGTGGTTGTGTGGTTTGCATGGTCCAATGTAACTGGATGGCATCTCGAAGTTTTAAATGCAAGATTTGTAAATAAACTTAATTTTATTATATATATTTCCGATTTGGAAGTTTTTCACTTTTCGTTCAACTTATACTAAAGATATTTTGCTTTAGGCTATACTTTTACAAATTAATGCACTTAATGCATTTTATAACAACAGTTTATAACAATCATCATCATCAACGGCGCAACAACCGGTATCCGGTCTAGGCCTGCCTTAATAAGAAACTCCAAACACCTGCTTTTGCGCCGGAGTCTACTAATTCGATATCCCTAAAAACTGACTGCGTCCTGACCTATGCAATCGCTTTACCTCAGGCAGGGTCTGCCTCGTCTTCTTTTTCTACCATAGATATTGTCCTTATAGACTTCCCAGGCTGAATCATCCTCATCCATACCGATTAAATAACTCGTCGGACTTTATCCACAACCTGACGGTCATGGTATCGTGTAAAGGGGCCCAAAATTCTTCGGGGGATTTTTGTCTCGAACGCGGCCAAGAGGTCGCAATTTTTCCTGCTGAGAACACAAGTCTCCGAGGAATACATGAGGGCTAGCATGATCATTGTCTTGTACAGTAAGAGCTTTGACCCTATGGTGAGACGTTTCGAGCAGGACAGTTTTCAGTCAGCCAAAAACCATGCGCGGATCTCATCGTCATAGCTGTTATCGGTTGTGATTTTCGACCCAAGATAGGAGAAATTATCAACGGTCTCAAAGTTGTAGTATCCTATCTTTATTTTTCCCGTTTGACCAGTGCGGTTTGATGTTGTTGGTTGGTTGGTTTTGCTGCTGACGTTGCCATCATATATTTTGTCTTGCCATTCATTGCGGTCCAAGATCTTGCGCCGCCTGCTTGATCAGGATGAAGGCAGTTTGTACGCCTCGCGTCGTTCCTCCCATGAAGTCGATTTCAGTCTTATTAATTTCATCGGGATACCGAAATCTCTCGTGTCCGTGTACATTTATGATAATGTTCCGCAGGTGATTGCGAAGATCATTTGTTGATGCTTCATCTCCAGGATCTCTGTTGACTGGGGTTATTGCGGCATCCATTTCCCTCTTATAGGTGATAAAGAGGGCTGTGTTGTGGATGACTTCAGTGTTAACTCTCACCTGATTTTTGGGTGGTGTTGTAATTCGAGATTCTGGGTGGTGTTGTAATTCGAGCTCGGAGCACTATACCAATGAGATAGTGATCCGAGTATATATTGGTCCCCTATGTATTCTGAGGTTCATCAAGGCGAAGAGGCGGCGATGTTCGATCAACACGTGGTCAATTTGGTTGAAAGTGATCCCGTCTGGAGGGGCCCACGTTTGCTTGTGGACGGCTTTCCGCGCAAACCAGGTACTAATTGAATATTCCGCAGTCCGTTATCATTTGTATTTTGATGTTAGCTATGGGAGGTAACGTATCGCCTGAATACGGGCTGCGTCCTTACTTGGCTGTTAAAATTCCCAAGTTTAATTTTGATATCATATCTGGGATAGGCTTCATTCTACTGCCCCGTAGAAGGTATGCTTCTCCGACTCTGCAGTCTCCTCTGTAGGTGCGTGAACGTTAATTTGGCTTATATTTCTAAATTTGCCTCGCAAGCGCAGAGTGCATAGCCAGTTTGTACAATTTGTCCCATTTTTATACGCGAAAGACTCCCCTTCATCCTTCTCCGTCTGTAGCTTTTCGTTAAGAAAGAGCTCCCAGCGTTTACCACGTGGAGGTGGAGATAGGGTTTGATAGTAGAGCTGTTGGTGTTGGCTTAGCAGGCGTTTCCCAGGTTTTGTGCTCCATCGTGTATACCGATCCACGTTTCACCCTGGGACCTATACTACCCTTTGACCACCAAAATGCAAATATGCCTCCGATTTTTCTAATTGTCAACATGTCTCCAGCTATAATTAGCCATTGCTGTGGCACCGTTTTTGATAGCGAATGCTTATAATGCAATAAAACGTTCTGTATGAAAGGATTCACGCAGCTTAGCAAGGTAATAATGCACATAGAGGAAGTGCAGTAATAAACAAAAAAACATGTCTGTGTCATCTTTCACCAATAGGTTAATTAGAATTTGGTGGATCAACTTATTATTTTTAGTGTGCATAATTTAATTTAATTCAGTATTTATAAACACCAAGAAATTAACGACATATGGAGCGAATTGCTAATTATCGAATCTCAAATGATTTTGTTTTTTTTTTTTGATTTTGATTGACTTCTTAATTTCAAAATGAAGCAAAGGGCTAACTTCACTATAATTTCCCATTTTCAAAAAATACACGGCAACATTACAGGGTCCAAGTACATCGCAAACCCGCGTTAATTAGGTTTCGTTAATACAGAACAAAATTCTTAATTACCAGGCGTGTTCCACACGGGAACTCCACCTACACGGACATGCGTCACCTGCTCGCAATAAAATAACCTAATAGAAGGATTAAGATAGACAATGGGGATGAGGGTTCTTTCAGTTAAAATTCCTTCATAATTAAGGAAGCATTAACGTAAACGTGTATCCACGTAAAAATCATTTCTTTAAGAATTAATATAAACATGTACAACTAATTAACGGTGGGAATCAGCTGTTAGAAAAAACAACTCCCTCTCTCTTATGAGAAAGTATAATACATTCATTACAAATTGGCTACTATTGGTCAACTGATAGAATTTAATTCAGTAACAAATAAACAAATAGTCACATACATCTCCGAAAACGAAAATAAAAGCTTTGAAATGTCCTTCTAAGTTTTGAATAAACGATAGGGGATCCAAATGAGATACTAGCAATTCTCACATTTTAGTTCAAATATAATTGTCGCCACATTCTAACGTGCCATTCAATTGAAAAATACCAATTCAAAGTGCATCCGAAGCGCCATTACCATCATAAGATACCACAGTATATGTACTATACTGTAATATGATAAATGCATTTTAAGAAAAGGGTATGAGCGAACAAGAAAGAAAAAAATTAATACATTATCGTAATGAACTTGGAGCGACCGCATAATTTAAAATTTTCCACTTTAATTTTATATAATTATTATATAATTATATAGTTATAATTTTCGCTTTCTAAACTAATTCCTTTTTGGTTCTTAACATATGGTACTTAAAATAGAAGTTTTTAAAAAATGTACAAGAGGTTGAAATCAAGTCGAGCGGGATAAAATTAAAGAATGAAGCAAGAAAATTACGTTCTTTTATAATTTTAAAAGTATTCCAAAGGAGGAGTACGCACCTAGAACATTTACTATATATAGTTACATTTGCATCATGCCCTTCGTACGAATATACAACAGTGGCTTTCTAGATAATGATAATGATAGCTGTAGGCAATAAGAACTGGAAGAATTTTTATTGCCAATTTATTAGGTTGTTGCATATGAAATGGCCGATTTGGTACTAAAATTTGAAACGACTGTAAAGTCTAGAAAAATTTATTTAATTAAACAAAATAGTTGCCAATCGGTTCAAAACACTTCTCCCAGCGAGATACAAGAGCATGTATGCCAGTTTAGTAGAAGTCCAATTTTCAGGTGTTGATAAACTTGTCGAAGGCAATTTTGATGGCCTCTTCATTCCTAAATTGTTTTTCCGCCAAAAAATGATCCAAATGCTTAAAAAAGAGGTAGTCGGTTGGCGAAAAGTCCAATGAATATGGTGAATGAGGCAGAGGCTCATACTGCAATTCGTTCAACTTTTGAATACATATGCATTTCTCGGCATTTATCGTTTCTCCAGGTGCCAAACAAAAATAGTGGACAACTCCAACTGTAGACCACCAAACAGTCACCATTACCTTCTTCGGATGAAGCTCGGTTTCGACATATGCTTCGGTGGCTCATCAGCATCTAGCATGTGTGATGATTGGCGACGATTGCCATATGATATCCACTTTTCATCACATGTCACTATTCTGTGCAAAAGGGGATAGCTTCTGCTGCGGGAGAGAAAAAAACTGAAAATTTCCATTCAAAGCGCCATGTTTTGCGTAAGGGCATGCGGAACCCATTTGTCGATTTTTTCACGTTTCCAAGTACTTGCAACTGCCGGAAAACTGTCGAATAGTGTACGCCCAGTTTGTCTGCACTGTCTCCCACAGACTGACGTGTGTTGAATTCGACTAGCAAACGCAGTTCGTCGTTGTTAATCGATGGTCCTGGATATCCACGTGGCTCACGTTCAAAGTTTACGTCGCCTGACCGGAATTTTTCAAACTACCGCCGTGTGGTTCATTCCTTTACCGTATCAGCTCTGAATGCGCTGTTCCTGGTCACCTCCGCTGCTTTATGACCGAGTTTGAACTCATACAGAAAAAGTATACGTTCTTGGCTCTTTTCCATTATTTTTTTTCTTTTTATTTACTGTTATCGCAACAATGGTCAAAACTGAAATGACTCCTTGATTAAAGGTACGAATATTTATACTTCATTATCCGATACCAACAGCGCCAACTGGTGATGGTTTGATGCTGCAAAATCCCAACTAACTTCACTTCATTGCCAAATCGGCCATTTCATATGCAACAACCTAATAATTAAGAAATAACCGAACGCACATTTGCACTTAAGCAACAAAATGCATTAAGTGCACTAATTGATAAGAGTATACCCTAAGGCAAGATATTATTAGTATAAATAGGAAAGAGTCAAATATATAGTCAGTTGATAAGTAAGTGCCGACACAAAAGCATAATAAATAAATATATTTAGGAAACTCCTATTTCAATTTTATTTTTTTTATTATTAACTTTTATTCGTAAAATTTATATTTATATCGTATCAAATCTACATCATAACAATCTACATCATAACAATATGATGTGGACGGCTCAAGCGTTCCCAACACATTAAAGTGCCTGGGATGCTTTTCAAATGATCAAGCACACACTGAACAGATTTGCAACCAGTTGACATTTAGAGGCCACGTCCACAAAATATCAAAACATTTTGATGTTCTTGTAACCGTTGCCGCAATACGTTTGTATTGAGAATTTCTCCACAGACGTGCAACCGCACTGAAACCAGGAACCAACTAGGTTCGTCGTCTGTGCTTCCTTTCACGCACGTGTGAGTAGATTGGCTGCAGTCTCAGCAGAACCGAAATTATCTACATATCCACTACGCTGCGTACTTTAAGCGAACGTGGTGAAAGAAAATTATGGAATAGTATGGCAGTAGAAGTATTCCGTTTGAACAGTACGTGTTCAATTATCATTTAAGGAGGGCTTGAGGAGTAAATGAAACCCCGTTTCGGTATTTTATCTGCTCGATGGAGAGTTTTCTGCAGCCTTTTTCCTGCGAATTCACCACACCGGCATAATGCCGCGCTTACGATGCGTATAATGAGATGTCAGTTATCGTATTGCATTTAATGTAAACCGACGTTAAGAGTTAAGCATATGGCAACTCCCACATCATATTGCGATGCGAATCAGATAGCGTAGAATCTTACTAGGTTCTAACTTTAATATTACGTGACATATCCGTGTAGTGAGATAAATTCAACAGCCAATCACAATCATGTGTATATGGTTGCAGACATAGAATTGTTTATTATATGGCGGGAAACAGAAAAGAAAGAAGAAGAACTTGTTAAAAGTGTTCTACCAAAAATTGCACTTTGGTTTTAAAAATCCAGCAACACAAAATGTATCGTGGATGCGAATAGCCGTTACAATGAACGATACGTTGGGCTGTTTTTTTTATTGAATTTCTGAATTTGTTTCATTTTTTGGAATCTTTAAACCAATTAACGATTGCACAAATTTATGTTTATCTAAATCCTGTTTCAAGTTCATCACACAAATCTTTTCAGACAATATTCATCATAATAAAGTTGACCCTTCGGTTTGTCGTATAAACTTGTGGGAGCGAATCGTATTCTCAGAAATTTCACAAGAATTTTTAACGATCACAGCAAAAAGACAACGACGACAGAGTTCTGTACCATCTTTCAAGAATACCGTTTGCTCTTAGCCGATTACTTTCCCGGAAGATTTCCGATTCGAATTGAGTGCCTTGATCTGTAGTTATCACCACAGTAGATTTACTATAGGCAATACCCACACTAAAATGACTCGACTTGCGAATGCACTTCAGAAGCTTATCAATACACATCAGAGACGCTAAACAAGGAAAAGGCATGATCTTTGTCAAATCGTATTGGTAAGAGAGAGAGATCGGTAAGCTTTTGCTATTCTGGTATTACTGCCGTGCTCACTCATGTAGCAAAAAGTTCTTTCACGTATTCACTTATACATAAGCAGAAAATTTCTGATCTCACCAATACATTTGCAAGTCCGGGGGGTATGTTAAACACAGCTGATCGGATTTTCGTTACATCTAGCTCATGCTCATTGGCCCTTGAGGTGCAAGGGGGAGTGTGATAGTTGTTTAGTATCTAACTGTGGTTATCACCTCAGGAGTACCATATCGTGCAATCCAGTTGTTATAGAAAGCTTCTGCTACAAATTCCGCAGACTGGTCTGTAATTGGAATAGCCTCGGGCCATCGCGAAAATCGGTCTGGCAATATCTACACCCTTTCGATTGTATTAATGGTCCTACTATCTCAAGATGAAATTTTTGCGAAAGATTTTTTGTATGCTGCATGACTTTTGATCTTTGGCAAGGTATGCATGCTCGTGACTATGACGAAAGATAAGGAGACCTTATGCTGGGCCAAATATATTTATTACGTAGTTGACGAGAAATAGAACGATTACCCGAATGGGAAAGACGGTGAGTCGCATCCAAAATGCGCTTGCACATAGTCATTGATATGTAGACTCTAATATTGCCGCTTGGTGCGTCGCAGTAAACTTTTCCTTTTCCCATGAAAGAATCTTGTTTCAACTGAAGTGATGTGTTATTTGAATGGAAAATTTCCCTTAACTGCTGGTCATTTTTTTTATTCGTTGATGATGTCTTAGATGGATACCGGCTCAGGCATGGATATAGTATCGATTCCCGATAGTGCATCAGCTACTGAATTTTCTGATCTAGTAATATGAATTTTATCAGTCGTGTAGTTTGATATGTACTTTAACTCGCGGATTCTTTTCAGTGATGAATTTTCATCCTTCTGATAGAATGCGTAGATAAGGAGTTTATGGTCTGTTACAATTCTGCAGTCTGCTCCTTCGAAAAAATGCCTTAAATGTTTAACGCTTTCGTAAATGGCTGTTTGCTGCTCTATTTTACTTAATTTCCGTGTAAAAAATGCTGTGGGACACCAAATTTCACCATCAAAGCTGCTCCAAACAGAAACCAACAGCCACGTCGGACGCATCTGTTGTAAGGGTTAAAGGGTTGCCTGGTTTATAGTGCACGAGCAGCGTTGCTTCAGCTAGATTGTGTTTAGCTTTTTCGAACACGTGATTTGTTTCGGGTGTCCATATGATCAGTCTTTTGTCATTGCGGGTACTTCCACGTGTTACGCCACTAGTCCAACGCACCATCTGCGTCTCCATTAAAGCAAGACGCCGTTCATTGTCTTTTATAATTGGCCAACACTTAGAACCGTAAAGGGCGACAGGACGGACGACATTGCGGTAAATTTTAGATTTCAGACATTCGCTGATACGTCGATCACGAAGAACACCAGTTGTGGAACGCCACTTCATCCAGATTGCGCTAATGCGTGAAGCAATTTCACAACGCAGTTCTCCATTGGCTGATAGCATTGCTCGGAGGTATTTAAATCGCTCAGTTCTGGGCAGATCACTGCCACTGACAGTGATTGTCCCTGTTTCGTGGGGATTATGGCTCGGGTTACATCAGCGATACAAAATATCCAGGTGAAAACACGGTGCAAAGCAATATTTAAAGTCAATGTTTTGGTACCATATGTATCTATTTTTGCCTTGTTTACTGCATAGAGACGAAGCGCTATAGGCTTTACCTTACAAATAATCGATTTCGGTAATCATCGACCTGCTACGTTGCCGATGGTCACGTAATTGAAGTTTGTTGATTGCTTTACGCAATTCCGCCATCTCACTATGCAACACAGGAATATTTCCATCGGCAGATGCTGACATTACCTGCGGCTCCCGAACGTCGAGAAGTTTATCAGCAGCCAGGGCTAATTTGTCATTATTCGCTATGCCACACGATGCTAGGATTGAACATACATCGGGTGGTAGACGATGCATCTATAAGGTCTTCAAGACATCTCCTACAATGGCGGGGCCTGCGCAACTCGCATTTTCCGCAGTAGATCGCTTGGTTTTTCGTCACCCAATTCTATGCCGCCGAACAGTTTTCAATATCGCTTATTGCCGGAATCGGTGAATTGCGTTAAAATTCATTGTTTGATAGCATCATACTTGTTTTCGGTATGCGGGTTTTCAATTATGTCTGCTATTTGTTCCAAAATAGTCGTGAGTAATCCGAAATAAGTGGAATGCGCTTCGATTTGTGCAAACCACAACGCAGGTCTCTGCTTCCAAAAGCAAGAAATTTTATTCTATTGATGGTAGCTACCTGATTTTGATTTTCGTTCGAAGCGTCATGAAATTCCTCGTCTGCTTGATCGGGTGAGTGTACTGAATTCAGAAGGAGTCACTAATGTAGTTCTCGTAACCAAAAATGAAAAACATCCGTTTTTAAATTCAATAAACAATCATTTATTCGCCTCACCAACGGTGGCTTAACATTTTGAATTTTTAACAACTCGTTAGGTTAGGTTTTGACATACGTTATCTCCAAAGATTCTCTTGAGCTCTGCGCCATCGCTATCTCACGGTGCAACTCTTTCATCGTTGGGCAACACGGTGGTGCTGCCACACAATAAATGCAATACGTTAACTAACATCTCATTATACGCAATACGTAAATGTGCCCTTATGCCGGTCAGGTAAATTCAACAGTCAACCACTAGGCACGCATGGAATTGTTTATTGTATGGCGGAAAACACAACGGAAAAAAACTTTTTGATAGAACCGCGTTCTCATCAATTTCATAAGAATTTTCAACGATCGCAGCAAAAAGGCTGCAGAAAACTCTCCATCGAGCAGATAAAATACCGATACATTTTCTCCCCGAGCCCTCCTGAAATAATAATTGGACACGTGCTTTTCAAACAGAATATTTCCACTGCCATACTATTTCATCATTGTCTTTCGCAACAATCGCTTAAAGTACGCAGCGCAGTAGATATGTAGATAAATTACCCAAGCTTCATTCAATCCACTAACACGCGCGTAAGAGTTCCACACCCAGAAGGAAGAATGGGTGCAACAATCTCCGCTGTTTCAACGTAAAAAGCCACTGTTGACGTGCGAAATTTCAAGTCTACAGCGAAGACAACGACGACGAAGTAACTATTTGCCCATTTTTCCATGGAATGTGCATTCCCTGCCAAGCAACTAGCCGATAGCCTGCCCCAATAGGGACCGGTTTCCTAGAGAAGAGCCACTACACCATATATTATAGCGGCCATCCAGTAAACCATGGCTCGGAGTGGGTTTCTTAGTCAGCCAAAAAATGAAACCTGCTGTTATCCGCTTTGAAAACATAAGCGAACGACTATGTACTCTGGGCTTGCGAGGCAAGTTTAGAAACATAAGCCTCATTAACGTTCACGCACCTACAGAGGAGACTACCGAGTCGGAGAAGGATATCTTCTACGAGCCAGTAAAACGAACCCTCGAAGTCTGTCCCAGATATGATATTAAAATCACACTTGGGGATTTTAACAGCCAAGTAGGGACGCAGCCCGTATTCAGGCGATAGGCTGGCTCCCATAGCTTATACCAAAATACAAATGATAACGGACTGCGGATTATTCAATTAGGAATGTCATACCAAATGGTTGTTGGAAGTACCTGGTTTGCGCGGAAAGCGGTCCACAAACATACGTGGGCCTCTCCAGACTGGACCACTTTCAACCAAATTGACCACGTGTTGATCGAGCGCCGCCACCTCTCACCCTTGATGAACGTCAGAACATATAGGGGGGCCAATATAGACTCGGATCACTATCTCTTTGGAATGGTTCTTTGAGCTCGAATAACAACATCACCTACAATCCCCTCTGACAATCAGGTGAGAGTTAACACTGAAGCCATCCATAACGCAGCCCTCCGCGACACCTATAAGAGGAAAATGGATGCCGCAATATCTGCAGTCAACAGAGGACCTGGAGATGGAGCATCAACAAATGATCTTTACAATCACCTGAAGAACGTTATCATGGATACGGCCACAAGCATACTTGGCCCCAGCCGCAAAAGGAGTCGGAACGGCTGGTTTGACGATGAATATAAGCTAGCAACGGAACGGAAGAATGCCGCATATCGAGTAATGTTGCATTCTCAAAGAACGCGGACACGCGCAGAGACTTACCACGAACTCCATTGAGCGGAGAAGCGACTTCACAGACGAAAAAAGGGAGCCTGGGGGAATCAACAAGTCTGTGAACTCGAAAAGTACAATGAGCAACCGCACTAGGGGCAGAAGTTTCACCAACAAGTCAGCAGGATGAAGCTTTATACACGTCGATGTTCATCCTGCCGAGACAAAGAGGGAAATTTGATTTCCGAGAGAATGGGTTGAGTATTTTGATAAACTGCTCAACAACCAAAATATCGGTGAGTTGTAATCCACCAGCTTAAAAATCATAAGTAATTACAGCCGAATTGGTTAAATATGGAGGCGACCAATTATACCAAGTGGTTCATCAACTGATGCTCAAGGTGTGGGACAGCGAATCAATGCCTCTGCCCCATACATAAAAAGGGAGATATTAAGCAATGTATCATGTTGCTGAGTACCATGCATAAGATATTCTCCATTATCTTGCTAGGCCGGGTAGCCCCGTACGCCCAGAACATCATTGGCTCATACCAAAGAGGCTTCACTCCAGGCAAATCAGCAACAGATCAGATTTTCTCTCTGCGGCAAGCGATGGAAAAACTGTTAGAGTATGGACATCAGTTGCACCATCTTTAAATCGACTTAAAGCCGCCTATCACAGCATAACCATGGTAAAACTGTACACGTGAGAGAATTCGGTATCCCGATGAAATTAATAAGATTGACTAAGCTGACCCTGACCAATGTGCGAGGCGAGATAAAAGCAGCAGGATCACTCTCAAGACCATTCGACATCAACAACGGTCTAAGACAACCTGGCCCTGGAGAAAGTGATCCGCGATGCACATGTAAATGCGGTAGGCACTATCCTCTTCAAGTTCACTCAACTACTGGCCTACGTTGACGATATTGACATTATGGGAAGAACAAGCCGAAATGTACAGTCTAAATTCTTCCAGATCGAGCAGGCGGTGCGAGATCTCGGGCTGCACATTAATGAAGGCAAGACAAAGTACATGGTGACAGGGATCAAGCAGTGCACTGCAGGATAGACTGACGCGGAATATAGCTCCCTGAGGCCAACCTATCTTTCTCTGAGCATGAGCTGTCCCTCCTCTGGAACGGTGCGTGGCTTTTCAGGGGCCAAGCTCCTCATATACCAAGACCGTTAGTGAGTGGTGATTGCCACACCCTGTACAAGGTGACCCTACTATTAATAAAACGCTGCGGATCTAGACTGGGGAGTCGAAAAACACCTCCCCCAATCCAGGGTGTTATGCGAACCGTGCCCATTGGATAGCCTGTATTCGAACGGAGCCTTACTGATACTTGGTCGCCTCAGTGAGTAAGTTAGACTTTACCGTGCTATGGGGGGCTATCGCACGCCAGACCTCCTAACCCCCATACTCGTGGGAATCAAATGAGTACAAACAACAAAGAAAAGAAAACGAAAACCAACGAAGCGGAGCCCCGTGCCGCACAAAAACTGGTTAATCAGGCAGAGACACATCTCCGAATTACTGAGAGCCAGGTGATTACACCCAAGAAAGGAGAAGTTGGGACGTCAAGCAGTGGACTAAAGGTTAACATTGGTATACTGCGTGGACAACAACCACTGCTCAAAGAGCAGGGACCATCAAAGGCACGTCTGAGATAAATATAATAGTCGACATCGTGGCAACGTCAGCGCCAAAACCAAAGAATGAACAACATCGAATCGCAATGGTCAAACGAGAAGAATAAAGATAAGAGGCTATAACTTCGAAACCTGGGTTCTTGGCTGCGTTCGAGAGAAGAATCCTCCGAAGAATTTTTGGCCCCCTAGACGAAGATGGACAATTCCGTAGCCTACATAATGACGAAATCTATGAGCGATACCATGACCGTCTGGTTGTGGATAAAATCCGGCTCAACAGGTTGCGGTGGTCGGGTCACTTAATCCGTATGGAATTATCCAGCCCGAAAAGTCTATAAAAGAAGACGAGGCAGACCCTGCCTGAGATGGAGCGGTGGCGTAGATCAGGACGCCAGACAGCTTTTAGGGATATCGAGTTTGTGGACCTCGGCACCCCCTGCCACTCCAAAATTAAGGGGGAACTTATATAAATGGGAGGACTGACGCTTTCCTGGGGAGATTGCAGCAAAAGCAACTCAATTAATTCATAATTACCTTTATATACTAGAAGAAATCGTTTTTTTTTTATTTTTAAAGTTCACATTTTCATACTTTCATTTGAAAATTTTCAATATGAATTTTATAACCAAAGAAAGAATTCTTCTTTCTTCTTTAAACGGGATTCATTCAAAATATTGCGAATATTCACTTTATTCCAGTCCGACTAGTCGTTGTTCTCTATACAGATTTATCTATTACCCAGTCTCAAGTCATACCTTAGTGTAGTTGGGAGACTTTTCCTCATATGTGTATAATTAGTTTCACAAATGCTCCGTTCTGAGGTCATCCGTGTGGTGAACAGGCTGCGATCGGGAGATTATGATTCTTTTCCATGTTTCCCTGACAACCGCCCGCACTCATTAGAATTGTCGGCAAACAGAGCAATCATCCATTTTTAACATTGGCACTAAATTTCGAACACTATCGTTGCGTTCAAAAATCGTTCCATCGCATCCAAGCACCTGTCAAAACTTTCCGTCATCTCCAGAACAAAATTTCCCAGCCAAATATCGTGGGAAAGCAGAGCAGGGCAGCCACAACGACAAGCTTCCCGTCCGTGGCCGAAGCTCGACGGCTCAAATTATTAATTAATTTACAAAGACAATATAGATTAATTTCAAATTATACTATGACAATTTCAAGTACGAATTTTACTTTCCTTTGTTACTTGTTACCTGCCGGAGCCTCTACGACTCAAACTCTATAATACCCAACCGTCCCTGTACCTATAAGGACTTCACACAGTGAAACTATTTAGTTTTATAATATCAGAAATCAAGTTTTACATTTCCAGACCGTTGCTATAGTGGCAAAACCTCAGCAAACACATCCAAAGTTCAATAAAATGTAACTGCACCTACGTTATAGTATAAAGGTTGAATTTGATCTACTTCGTTAGCGTAACTATAAGAGTATGCTTCCTCCCAGCCAGACATTTTTGGCAGTTCTAACCCTTGCTAGACCAGGTCCCACAAGTACTTTAATTTCTAAGAAAAATTATCGCCTTTACACTACTCAAATCATAATATATATAATATAATATAATAAAGTAACGATATCTAGAGCATCGGAATAAATGTTGAATCGTAGCTAGGGTTTAGTTTTGACTTTTTAGTATCAAAGGTGCTAGAGTTAGTACCTTTTGAAGTTCATCAATACCTCAGTACTTTCCTCATCTTTTAGTACTCTTTTAGTTAAATGAGTACTTTGCAAAGGTCACGAAACTGAAGTTCATATTTGGCAAAATCATTTTTTGTGAATGACAAAATGATCGAAAAGTTGAATTGGTAACATTACGTTACTTGTTACTTCGTGAAATAGGTAAAAATTTCCGTAGAATTGCAAAAACAAAGTATCGATTTCTGTGAGTACAGTTCATCACATCATAAAAGGTATAAAATAATCCACTAAATTGGACATAGCTGGCAGTTCAAAAACAACGTTCGAAAGTGCCATGACATTGGAAGAGTATATCGCGACATCCGCGGGCGGACAAGTTCACCTTAGAACAGAGTATTTGTGGGTAAAGAAGTTTCATAGTCGCCTGGTTAGAAGGAAACGGTTCATATTCAAAAATAACCAAGAGAATAGCCTGCCTTAAACTTTTGGTATTCAATTCGATTTGGGTTTAATAGGAAACAGTATGGTTGAAGGTAAGTCAATAGAACAACAAACCCATTTCCTTCTCGGCACGAGAATGATTATTATATCATGCCCCATGCCGACTCTGTACTATGCTGCAAAAACAAATCAATGTTGTTTGAAAGTGTAAAGAACCTCTCATTATAGCCCATGCGTTGAAGTTAACAGAAAAATATATTTATTATCATACTCTGTAATATGGGAGTAATCTATTCGGTTGAAATTTTGCCTCTCTTTCTTCCTGTCCCCCTTCCTCCCAAAAGAGAAGCCGAAAAACTGTTCTTATAATATTACTTTTCTTTTCTCTTACAATTGTAATGGGAAAATAATTTTTTATAGTTATTGTTTCAACACGTGGTAAGCATTATTTATTTATAATGAAAATCCTTATGATCGTAATAAAAATTGAAGTTATTTTTGGTTTCAGGGGCGATAAGGCAAAATTATTGCGAATTGGTAAAAAATCTGTAACGAAAATTATAAATGATTTAAATCCGACTACACCCTCCTAAGGTCCCACGACAAAAAGGGGAGCTCATAAAAGATTACATCAGCTGACGGACGAGATTTGACCCATCAGCAAGCGGTTATTCGTTTCTGGTAGGGTAAAAAGGACGAACGAAGCTACTGCTCTTGTGAACGATGCCATTAGTGATAGACAATTCAAAGACCATTTGTGAAAAAGAAAAAGCTAAAAGTTTCTTCGAAAACTCTCAAAAAAGGGAGGGGTTTTGTTTCAAAAAGTACAAATCTTGAACTACTTGAGATTGGAATTCGAAACTACAATATAGCGCGGTATTCGTTATTACATGGGTGGAGTCGAACGGAGTCGACCTGCTTATTCAAATAGATGGGGTAATTCGTAATTTGTATTATCTGCGTATTCTTGTTGACAATTTTCCTGCCGCAGTTAAAAAGATATGAGAGCTTCGTCGCGGGATCATATTTTAACATAATAATTACCCTAAGCTTCCGGAGAAAAATCGCAAAAGCATGGATCAGCAACCAATAATTTGAAGTCTTCAAGTAACTAGAACAGAGTCCGGATTTAAATCTAATTGAAAATTTTTGGGATTACCTTAGGTACCATTTATGTTGGACATCCTTACGGATGTGTGTCCGGATAGCTGAGTGGATAGAGCACAAGGCTGTCGTACGGAAGGTCACGGTTCAAATCTCGCTGGCGGCAGTGGGATTTGTATCGTGATTTGACGTCGGATACCAGTCGACTCAGCTGTGAATGAGTACCTGAGTCAAATCAGGGTAATAATCTCGGACGAGCGTAATGCTGACCACATTGCTTCCTACAGTGTTCTGTAGTATACCGATACGGTCTTGAATGAAGTGCTCTAACACACTTCAAGGCCCTGATCCAACATGGATTGCTGCGCTAACGATTGTTATTTATTCTTACGGAATCAATCAACTCTGGGAAAGAGTACAACAATATAAGCAGCAGTCGAAAAAAGACAAAAAACATTAGACAAAATACTTGAAATGTTTGCCTGGGGAAAAATTGAATCAATGATATTTGATGTTTAAGTGTATACATTTTTTTCATTAGTTTATAAAATTATTAACTTTGATTTCGCTTTTTAATACTAATGAATTATAGTTCA
This sequence comes from Hermetia illucens, assembly GCF_905115235.1. NCBI lineage: Eukaryota > Metazoa > Arthropoda > Insecta > Diptera > Stratiomyidae > Hermetia > Hermetia illucens. Next base: position 108,455,152 of record NC_051851.1, on the reverse strand, counting down.
ATAAAATAAAAAAAAAATATTTGGTTGATTAAATAATCAGTTTTTAATTGGGACTTTTCATTTTCTTATAGCATTGACTCATTTTTGCACCCTACTGTATATGTGCCCACAATCGGTAGACCTTAACCTACTTGAACATCTGTAGCATTTGCACGAATTCCAGATTAAAAAACGTAACCTCTCCTGAAAACAAGTCGGAATACCGGAAGCTCGCGCTTCGGGTATAAAGGTTTTGTGTTGATCTTATGTAAGAAATTTCAACCCACATTTTTCTATTCATTAGCACGCATATACTACATATATACCTACATACACACATGCCTGTTTGGAGTAATTGATATTCATATACAAATGACTAAAAAACTAAAACAAAATAATTCTTTGCGACCCCATTCATAAGAACTCATTTCGTTCTGGCATTGACGAATTGATTGCATGCAGGTTGTAGAGTCCACGAAATTCACGCAAAATGGTAAAGTTTTACCCCCTATAATTTTGTTAATAATAATAATAGTGGTCTGGGATGAACATCAGGGGGGTGCCGGGAAAATTTCTAAAATGTGGAAATTTACTATTATTAACTTTATTTGTGCAGATATCGGAACCGGATATATCTTGAGGCCTAGATTTCGTAGAGATACACCACTGTGATTTTTTTAAGATTTTTCAGTTGGATAGATTCTGAGAACGAGACCTGTTACAGTTTTTGGGGGTCATATTTTGAGCCCTTACTCCCCTATGTTTCACCCAATATCAGATATTGAACCAGTTTCGGAAAGTACTACATTCTGTGAAAAAAAAAATTTGCACCCTCCATTCACATGTATGGGGACCCCCCTTAAACTTAACACAAAATGGGGCCACTTACTGCATGTAAAGGGAACACCGGATTATATAATCTCACCAATTTTCATGAAAATCGGTCTAGCCGTTTCCGAATAAATCGGGTGTGACAGACAGATGGACAGACAGATACCGTCTCGATTCTAATAAGGTTTTGTTTCACACAAAACCTTAAAAAAATGATCTCCGGAAAGCATTGTAGTGGCCTGAGAACGGAATTCCTCCCGATGGGATTTGTTGTTTTAGAGCCTTAATTACATGCAGGCTATCAAAATTGAAATTAAAGTTCGAATTTGGTTGGTTTTCAATTAGAATTCGTTCTTTTTTTCGACAATACTTTTGTGCTATGCTGATTTTTTCTGCTTTCCTTGTGCGATCTGTACTACTTGGGGGGTTATAACTGTTTGAAGCCCAAAAAGAAAAACGTTTTTCTTCAAGATTTTTCTGTGAGCACATGTTTGAATTATAATTCGCAAGGAATACACCAATGGATTAAGCAACTTTGCGGGAGTAAGAAAAAAATGTATTATTGGTAATTTTTTACAAAATGGCGGCTGCAGGACTGTACAAACAAAACAAGATGTTTTGGGAATCGTCCGCGGCGAGTAGTAGAAATCCCGTGGATCACTATCTAAAATCATACCAATTTTTTTTTCATAAACTACATAAGTGTAGCTAGTGAAGTTCGAACGATTGCAATTTTAGAATCTTTTTTTTTGCAAAATGGCGGGGCTTAGAAAAAAAATAGCTTTTTCGACGAAAAAATTGACATAAACAAATAGTAAAGAAAATTTTTTTGCTCAATTACTAAAATCGTGTGCTTCAATAGATAATCCAATCAAGAAGTTACAATTAAATTTACACGTCTATCGGATGAAAACTCTTTGAGTTCTACTGCTCTAATTTTGAAAACGAAAGTTTAGGAACGCTAGAACTTTTCAAAATCATAACAATATGGTTCATACAATTTTTTTTTTAATTTCACTCTGCTATCCTAACATCATACCATTGCCCTTCTACAACCATATTTTGCTGTATAGTTCTTTCACTTCAATGTAATTGGTTATTAAATACTAGGGGTTTGTAAGAACAGTTGAAAAAGTTAGATTTATAGAAAGTGCTTGCCAATTCGGCTGTCATTCTAACTATTACTGCAGTTTACTAAAATCATCATTAACGCGAACAAGCGTAACTGGAAAGTAACCTCACCAATAAAACAAAAAATTTATTCTTATCATTGCAAGCCAAAACAGAACACACTTTTGCGATTGGGTGCCAGAGAGAATTAGAAAAAATTGGAACTTCACTAGAAATAAAAATATATACCGGTAAATAAATGTCTTTTTACCCAATAAGAAATGTGAATGTGTGGAATGAATCTGTTTCACGATTTATATTATCAAAAATGATGGAATTTAAAAGCTTGAACGCAATTATTGGAGATCAACTTATAGGGTGTTATATTTTCCCAAACCAATTGACACGTGAAGGATATAAATCTGCGGTTCCCTGCAGAACAGCCGTCAAATTCCCGATCTTACCGACTTTGGCATAATGAGGAATATAACAAGCCGGGAAACCGGAAGCTGGGTGCTTCCGGTAAGAAAGTTTTTGTTTGCTTCTTTTGTGAGTATATTTAAGTGTAGAACTATCCCATTTGTACGTAGCCCGTTATGTATATGCATTTAGCATGTCTGACTACCCACTTTGGTGTGATATTGATATTCAGTTGCAGTAAATTTACACGGTAAAGTCAACTTTGACATACTGTAACTTTGTTACTAATAGTATGATTTTGATCAAACTTGGGGATAATATACTTCATATTATATTTTATACTACTACCAACTTTTATAACTTAAGGGGGTTTTTCTCAATTTCCCTAAAAATATGGTAATATACTATTATTAACTTAATTTGAACGGATATCGATATGGAGAGTATTTTGAGGCCTGGGCACTATATGGAGGCAGCGTCATTATTTTTTTCACATTTTTCGGTTGAGTAGTTTCTGAGAATGGGTCCGTCAAAGAAATCATCACTTTCCACCCCTCCCACTCCCCGCCTTTCTAATAAATCTCCAAACTAAGATTGACTTCGAAAAGTACTAATCGAGACCTTTCCTTTGATACCCTCCTCCCCCCCCCCCCCATTCGGTGAAAAAAAATTTTACACCTCCTTTTTCATGTATGAGAACCCCCCCCCCCTAACTCTCCACGTAGAAGGATATAATTCACTGCATGTCTGGGGGTCCACAGCTCCCACCTTCTCACCAAATTTTGTGCCAATCGGTATAGCCGTTTCTGAGAAAAGTGTATGTGACAGACAGACAGACATTGAACCGATTTTAGTAAAAGGAACTAACTATCAGCGCAGCCCTGCTTTGATGTAAGTCCAGATCATTCGCAGGTTCCTAAGAGCTTACTCAAAGGTCCAATCAATCCAATGGGTCTACCAAGCTGACGACAAAGCAGAATGATTGGCCTAAGTATCGGAAATACATATTTTTGCGTCTAAAAGCAAATGCATCCTTGAAATTGATGCTCAAACTCAATCGGGCGGTACATTTCCTCACCAACATGTTAACATCAGCTGCCCTGCATGCCACAACGAAGTTCTAATGTGCAGATCATCCAAAGTGTTAAAAAATAATAGACCAGCTTATAAGAAGAAAACGACAATTGAGACGTGAATGGCGACTGTTTAGAATTCGAAAAGAACCTGGCGGCAGCTAGAAAAAAGCACCCAGAAGCATTTAAAAAGAAGAAAAATAAGGATATAAAGCGCCTTCTTAAAAATCCTGTTTCAACAAAGAATTATCCCCTTTGGAGAGCGGTGAAGAAGCTCCGCTGCGGAACCCTCCATCCTCATGTAGGGAAACAAACATTTTTCGGGAGATTCTTCTTTCGAACGCGGCCAAGCGTTCGCAATTTCTTTTACTAAGAATCCAGGTCTCCAAGGACTACATGCGGACGACGTTGTTGGTTCTTTGTTCTTTGGCGTTAACGTTGCCGCCATGTACTTCGTCAGCCCGAAATATCGCACCGCCTGCTCGATCTGGATGAAGGTAGATTATATTTCTCGAGTTGTTGTGCCCATAATGTCAATATCGTCAGCGTAGGCCAGTAGCTGAGTGAACTTGAAGAGAATGGTGCCTCTTGCATTGACACCTGCATCGCAAATCACTTTCTCCAGGGTCAGGTTAAAGATGACCCTTATCTCAGACCGTTGTTGATGTCGAATCGTCTCAAGAGTGATTCTGCTGCTTTCATCTGACCTCGCACATTGGTCAGGGTCAGCTTAGTCAATCTTATTAATTTCGTCGGGATACCGAACTCTCTCATGGCCGTGTAGAATTTTACCCTGGCTATGCTGCCATAGGCGGCCTTGAAGTCGATTTAAAGATAGTGCACCTGATGTCCATATTTCAACAGTTTTTCCATCGCTTGCTGCAGAGAGAAAATCTGATCTGTTGCTGATTTGCCTGGAGTGAAGCCTCTTTGGTATGGGCTAATGATGTTCTGGGTGTACGGGGCTATCCGACCTAGCAAGATAATGGAGAATATCTTATAGATGGTACTCAGCAACGTGATAGCTCTTTTTCTTTGCCAGTTCTCATGTATTCCTCGGAGACCTGTGTTCTTAGCAAGAAAAATTGCGAACTTTTGGCGGCGTTCGAGAGAAGAGCGCTCCGAAGAACTTTCCGTCCCCTACATGAGGATGGGCGATTCCGTAGCCTACATAACGACGAAATCTATGAGCGATACCATGACCGTCAGGTTGTGGATAAAATCCGGCTTAAAAGGTTACGGTGGGCGGGCCACTCAATCCGTATGGATGAGGATGATCCGGCCCGGAAAGTCTATAAGGGCAATATCTATGATGGAAAAAAAAGACGAGGCAGACCCTGCCTGAGATGGAACGATGGCGTAGGCCAGGATGCCAGACAGCTTTTAGAGATGTCGAATTTGTGGACCTCGACGCAAAACGACGAAAACGACGCAAAAGTTCCTTACAAAGGCAGGCCTAGACCGAATACCGGTTGTTGCACCGTTGATTATGATGAAGTGAAAATACAAATACACAAAGAGAGTGTAGATACCTCCGGCTAAAAATTCAATTTTTATGAATGCAAGCGACAGGACTAATGCGAGTGACATTAATAATTAGCACTTGTAACGCAAATAGTGCCTTCCGCAGTTCTCAAAACGAATTCATTTAAATAAAGTTAATAAGTTAAGTTATTTTAGAAGTTTGGCCGGAAATCCCCCTTAAATTCATAAGGCATAACTCTGGGAAGATTGAAGGAAATCCAATTATTACTAACAAAGTTATGAAAGGTGAAACTTTTACATTTTATATGAATTTCGTGCATTCTAAAATGTGTAGGACGTTATCATAACATGTCAATTCGCCAATATCACTACGAAGCGAGCTCATATGAATGGAAGGTCTTATGCAAATATTTCGTTTTAGTTTTTGAATCATTTATATATCAATATCAATTACTCGATACAAATATATGTATGAATTTATATGTATAAGCTAATGAAACTTTGGAGTAGTGCCTAATTCAGTTAGATATATTTGTACCTTAAAGCAGCGGTATTCAATGTACGTACTGTATATGTACGGGATGGCTGCTTCGACAATGAATGTAAGCTAGTAACGAAACGGAAGGATGCTGCATACCATGATTTGCGGTAATGGAGACGAAGATGTTGCGTTGGACTAGTCGCATGACGCGTTTTGATCACATCCGAACTGAGGATATCCGCGATCGATAGAGGGTTGCAACGATCGTGGAAAAATTGCGGGAAAGGCGTTTCCGATGGTATGAGCACGAAATTCGCGCTAACGAAAGTTCATTTGCCAAGATTAGTCTTAATATCGAAGTCGATGATAAACGACCAAAAGGCCGGCCAAAACAACGGTGGCTGATACTCTGGATGGGAATTTAAAAGCCTGGAGATTGACGATGAGCCGACCCCGCTTGTAAACGGGACAAAGGCTGAAGAAAAAGAAGAAGGTAATAGACAATGTTTGATCGTTTAAGGGGTATGTATCTACGTCTGTAATATGTTTCTACACCTTGTAATTTAACAAAAAATGTGAAGCAATATTTTGGATTTTTTGCCATATACAAATGGAAAAATGTGCGTAGGAAGCTTCTCACATAAAACGAACCCAAAACCCCGAAGCCCCAACTCCAGTATTCCCAGTTGTTTGTAAAAAGTTGTGAAAGCAAACCACATTCGTAGCAATTAAACAAAAATGTTCCACGGTCGCAGCAGAAAGACTACAGAAAATTCTCCATCGAGCGGATAAAATACCGAAGGCAATTTCATTTACTCGCCGAGCCCTCCTTAAACTTTAACTCAACACATACTTTTCAATCGGAATACATAGCCCAGTAGATAGTACACAGCCCAGTAGATAGTACACAGCCCAGTAGATATTAGATAATTTCGGAATCATTGCCTGTCTTTATTTTTCACTTCTTTTCATAAATAATGATTTAAACCAAGGAAACACTAATTGTCACTCTATGTTCTTACGACAACCGTAAATGATATACGATAAACATTACGTGACAACGTCTTACGTTAAGCGGCTTACGGTAAGTGGCATTTCGTTATGCGCATGGTAAATGCAGTATTACGGTATATTGCTTCATACGAGTCCTTGTAATGAACTTCATTTGAGAGCTCTCTCAACGTTGCCGCACGCATCCATTTCTGTTGTATTTTAGGCTTATGACATTAAAAAATGAAGAGGAATGTCTGATGCAACTATACTGGGCGAACCTACCAGCAATGTAGCAGCCCAGGATATTTATTTGGGGATTCGAATCCAAGCGCACAAAGGACTGTTTAAAGCCTACCAACAAGAACCTCCGAAACATAGTGGAAATTCTTACTGGTCATTGCCGATTAAACTATTCACTAGGAATGCTAAGGATATATATATAGGACAGTACTAAGGATATATACGAACAGTGCCTGCAGCCTCTGTGCGGTGTGTATCGAAACAGGGTCCGGCACTTGTGCAAAGTAGGTCGAGTCACCTGGGAGAGTACTTAATACCAGATGTGAATTTGAAAGATTTGGAAGTGGAATAAACTAAAATTCCAGACGGTTATAGGCTTGCTTGACATACTATATACGTAAACCGTATATATACGTATAACCAGTAAAGCACAATGCTTCTGTAAGGACGCAGTGCAACTTCCCTTAACAGAATAATAATAATAATCCATTCCTCAGTCTAAGGAGGTTAAATACCTAGGAATATACTTTAGGTTTACTTGCAAAAAATATAGAGGCAAGAAAAACCCAGGTCAACCTGAGATTCAAAAACTTGCACTCTATTAGTTTTCCAATATGCACCGGAGTGCAACCGCAAACGAGTTGCTAGCGCAGTTCGCTGCGGAGACCAAAGCTGATTTAGTACTCATCAGTGAGCAGTACCGAAACAAGGGCCCAGTTTCATGGCACCCAGACATATCAGGTACCGCTGTATGGAACGTCGCGAAAGTGAACACCAGGAAGTTTGTCGAAACTCTGGGAACAGGTGGGGCCACGCTGAAGGGTACTCGTGGGGGCGGTGGCGCCGCTGCTGACACTGTCGTAAATTCAGTTATGAACCTGATAACGACGGTCTGCGGAGCCTCCATGCCCAGGAAGACATCGAGGCGCGGCAAACCTTCCATGTGTTGGTGGACAGTGGAAATAGCAGAGCTCCGGAAGGAGTGTCACAGGCTCCGCCGCTTAACACAACGTCTAGGCGACCGGGAGGAGGCATGTACCATAATGATGGAGTACAAATCAGCCAAAAGGAGACTCCGCAGTGCAATCAACAAGAGCAAAGCTCGCTGCTGGCAAGATCTGATCGACGAGGTGAATGGGGATCCGTGGGGACTCGGTTACAAACTTGTAACCCGAAAAATCGGGGCTCTGTGAAAACCCTGTTGACTTAAGGCCGAGCAGATGGACCGCATTGTGAGGGCACTCTTCCCTGCACACCCCGTATGGGATGGTGACGTCGGCGCGGAGAGCGCAGAGGACTGTCCACTTTTCTCTGTAATAGAGTTGGAACAGGCAGTCCTCTCTATGAAAAATAAGAAGGCGCCAGGACCCGATGGTATTCCAGCAGAGGTGTACAAACTGGTATTCCAACACCGGCCAGACCTACTGCTCGGCGCATTCAACACTTGCCTGAAAGAGGGCATTTTCCCTGCTCGTTGGAAAGTTGCGAGGCTTGCGCTGTTCCCTAAAGGGAAAGGCGATCCCGAACTGCCGTCTTCATACCGCCCACTATGTATGCTTGATACTGCTGGGAAATTGCTCGAAAAGCTCATCAGAAATAGACTCGCTGAAGCGATACGCGCTGCCGGAGATTTATCTCCCCGGCAGTTTGGTTTTAGGGCAGGGAGATCGACAATTGATGCTGTCATGCAGGTCGTGGACGCCGTTCGACAAGCAGAGGCACATAGCCGCCGAACTCGACGGGTGGTGCTCCTCGTAACGCTTGACGTCAGAAACGCCTTCAATTCCGTAAGATGGAAAGACATTCTAGGCACACTAGACAATACCTTCAACGTGCCGAACTATCTCTTACGGATTTTGAGGGACTATCTGAGGAACCGCTCCCTGCTCTATGAAACACTAGAGGGTCAAAGGTGGATGGAGGTCACGTCGGGGGTAGCACAGGGATCCATCCTAGGGCCGGATCTCTGGAACGCTACCTATGACAGTCTGCTTAAACTCGACATGCCAGAAGAGTCGCGCCTGGTCGGCTACGCAGATGATGTCGCAGCGCTTGTTGCTGGGCGCACTGTCGAACAGGCGCAAAACAGACTCGGCATATTGATGCGACGGGTAAGCGGATGGATGACTACTCATGGTTTCAACCTTGCACTGGAAAAAACCGAAGTAGTCATCCTGACTAAGAAGAGAATTCCGACCCTGCGTCCCTTATCGTTCGGCGAGTCGATAATCGAGTCAAAATCAGCGGTAAAGTACCTCGGGTTGACTCTTGATTCAAAGATGAGCTTTTCTCAGCAAATCCAAGCAGCAGCAAACAAAGCTGCGGCTGGAGTTTCGGCGTTAAGTAGGCTAATGGCGAACATTGGGAGTCCTACGTCTAGTAGGCGACGTCTCCTGATGAGCTCAACGCAGTCTGCCTTGCTCTACGGTGCAGAGGTATGGGCTGGCGCTCTTAACAAGGAGGTATATCGTAGATGCCTCGCGCAAGTACAGAGACGGGGAGCTTTACGGGTGGCGTCTGCGTACCGCACAGTCTCTGAACCGGCCGTGATGGTGATCGCGGGAGTTATCCCCGTTGCCCTTCTTGCTAGGGAGCGTCAGGCCATATACAAGCGCAAGGGAGATGAGCCAAGGGAGGTGGTTGCTCGCGAAGAACGGCAACACACTCTAGACGAATGGCAGCTCTCTTGGCAAAATGAAACTAGAGGCAGATGGACTGCGCAGCCCATCGGCAACTTAGGTGGGTGGCTGAATCGGAAGCATGGTGAGACTGACTATTTCCTTACCCAATTTTTAAGTGGGCATGGAAATTTTCAGTCTTACCTGCACAAGATTGGAAAGGCGCGTTCTCCGCATTGTGTGTTTTGCAATGGAGTTGTGGACGATGCCCACCACACTTTTTTTTCTTGTGGAAGGTGGGATGGGGTTCGTCAGCAACTCTATTTAAACACAGGGGATCTTTCTCCAGACAACATTGTGGAAGAGATGCTGAGGACTGCTGACAGCTTGAACCGTGTTGCCCATTACGTTCGGACCCTTCTCGTTGCTAAGAAGATAGAACTCGACCGGTGGAGGAGCCGGATGGCAGGGGGTTCCTTGAACTGACAGTTCCCTTCCTCCTCTCCCCTCCCGTTGGTGAAAGGAATTCCCTGATTTGAAGGCTCCGCAAGGCGGGAGAGTTCGAGGGCTGGCCCGAAGTAATGTGACAAACGGTTTCAGGCTAGCTCTCTGACGATGGGGAGGTGTTTAGTTGGTAGTCCGACGACGTACCGAATCGGGAGTCCAACACTGTATGCGGAAATGCATTCACCTATCCTACCCCAAAAAAAAAAAAAAAACTGCCCTTGGAATTCAAAGTGCTGATATATAACGCAACGATAAAGCCAATATTTTGGTGGACTCATGGTGCACAACTTTGGGGATCTACTCGCACATCCAACATGGAAACCCTTCAAGAAGACCGCCTTAAATATACCTTGAGAATTAATAAACCAATATTTTATCATTTTGGTCTGAGTCAGTGGCAATGTAAATTCAAAACGACTTCCGGGGTTGTGGCAATGTAAATTCAAAACGACTTCCGGGGTTGTGGCTGCGATATAAATGCAAATTACTTTCTCAATTTATAGAATCTAAACTTAGAATAAATTATAAAAAAGCAAATTGTAAGAGGGCATTTGGTTAAAAAAAAAAGAGCTGCTTGTAAAATTAAAATTGATTTGTTTTCTTTGTTGTCGATAATTGATCTAAAGGAAAAAGTGGACTTAACTGTGAATACAATCTAAAAACAAAAATACATTTACACACTAATTTACAAATAGAGATAAATTATTATAACATTACATTTGTGGTTTGAAGTATGTTTTTCTTTAATTTTTCTGATTTTTTAGGGATTACATTTTTTTATTCATAGTCTATCTTACATTTTCTTTCCTTTGATTTTCTCGAGATAGGAATTTTTATTACTGTTTATTTTTAAGTTTATTATGTTAATATTAATCACGTTATTACTAGAAACTAAAATATATTAAATAATAATTAAAACAATAGCTTTACATTTTCTGCTGGGCTAACTATTATACATCTGATTGAAAACGAAAATTGATGACATCCAGCATTATTTTTATACAAACAATTCAACAGCAACCGGGCAAATAATACGGGATACCCATTCATAAAACAGATTATAAACAAAGTATAATAATAATAATAATCGGCAAATACAGAGACAAGGCAAATCCATCCTGTTTCAAAACTTATTCAATTGATTGAGTTTGTTTTTACGATTACCACTATTACTATATGAATTGATTTCTGAGTGGAGGAGAGCGGTCAGTCGAGTACTTATAATTAGTGCTGTATGTACTGCTGCCTTTATTTGTAATTGTTTATAACGTTGCTGTAAGTGTAACTTGTCCATCTTACGCCCGTCATTACGATCGTTGGTGAAGCTATCAACTTCCTCGCAATCATGTCGGTGCTGTTGAAGTAGTTGTTGTCGAATTAGTTGTTGATTTATGAAAGTAAGTTTAATAGGCAGTTGCATCAATATCTTTCAGCTCATCTTAACGCGTTTCCTTGGTGGTCCAATTGGTGGGATTTGTTGGGTAGCAAGTGCACGAAATGCCTCAGCTATTAAATGGGGGTGTGTTTTAATCATGTTTTTCCATCCGACTGTCTCCATCACATCAGTAGGGTGGCTAAAAGCGAAAGTTTGATGAATTATTTTTAGTCTTTTATTGAAAAATTGGCAATAATTTTTCCAATTATGTTTTAGTGTAATAAATTTCTTGAAAAGGGCGGTTCAATTTTATTTCGTTAGATCCATTCCCGTATATTCTAGTTTTTTATATTTCTAAAGAAAAGGTAGTCCATTTTTTTAATATTTTGGTTAAAACAAAATCTTATTAAAATCACTGTCACACGCATTTTTCTCCAAAACAGCTATACCGATTCAAACGAAATTTGGTGGACATATGAGAACTATGATATCACAGAGTAACATAAATTTACGTGTAGTTTTAAGGCGCTCCCATACATGTAAAAGGGGACTTTAAATTTTGTTCACTAAATATAGTCATGTGATATATAAAATGAAAGGTCTCGATTAGTACTTTCCGAAACTGATTAGTTTTGATTTAGATTGCGCGAACGAAGAGCTAAATTTGAATACTTAAAATCTTATGCTCAGAATAGACTGGAAAAGCCCCCTTATGTTCACCTAAGTACCAACTTCAGTAGCATAGAGCGCAATATCGCACATAATACTGCCAAGTTTCGTGGAAATCTGGTTGTTGATGTCAACGTTATAGCAGTTCAAACTTGTCAATTTTCTGCGAATTTACTGCATCTTAAGACAAGGAGTCCGGATAGCTGAGTGGTTAGAGCACAAGGCTGTCGTACGGAAGGTCGCGGTTCAAATCTCGCTGGCGGCAGTGGGATTTGTATCGTGATTTGACGTCGGATACCAGTCGACTCAGCTGTGAATGAGTACCTGAGTCAAATCAGGGTAATAATCTCGGGCGAGCGCAATGCTGACCACATTGCCTCCTACAGTCTACTGTAGTGTACCGTTACGGTCTTGAATGAAGTGCTCTAACACACTTCAAGGCCCTGATCCAATATGGATTGTTGTGCCAACGATTATTATTATTAAGACAAGGAAATAAGATGCTGACGTTATAATTAACCAGAATAATTGACAATCGAATGAAATATTAAAGGTCCATTTATGAAGGATCTACTTCTCCCAACCCTTTTTAAGGTTTTGTGTGAAATAAAACCTTATTAGAATCGATTCTATATCTGTGTGTTTGTATGTCTGCGGTTTGTGAATCCATTTGCATACAGTAAGTGGCGCCATTTTCTCTTAAGTTTTTTACAGAATATAATCATCCGGTGTATCTAATGAAAATGCTTGATTAGTAATATTCGAAACTGATGTTATTTTTGATATTGGGTAAAACTTAGGGGAGTGAGGGTTCAAATTATATACCCCGAAAATTGTAACAGGTCTCGTTCTTAGAACCCATCCAGCAGAAAAATCTAAAAAAAATTCACAATGGTCTACCTATACGCAATCTACGCAATCATACCATATTTACCCGAGAGCCCCCTAAGTTCGAAGGAAATCCAACCATTATTAACAAAGTGTCAAAGGCAAAATTTTGTATTTCAGGTAGCTTTCAATGGATATTTTGAATTTTTAGTTATGTACGAATGGAAAAACCTGCATAGGAACGTTTTGACACAAGAAGAACACAAAATCTTTTTTTCTGAAGCGTCGAGCTTCTGGTGTTCCAGTTTGTTTGTATCTGTTGTAGTTGAACTTCTTTATATTTTCTAATAATGATGAACTTCTAGCGTGAAGCGTATGAGGTTGATTATTACCAACAAAATGCTTCCCTGACAAATTATTTGTCTAATATTTCCTTAAAAATAAAGCGCAATTGAATTTTTAGCTATGTACACACAGAACTGTCACGTACTCATCGGGAAACGCAAAACTTTTTATACTTAAAAGCAGCATTCATCTATTTACTCTTCAAGAACGAAGTCCAAAATTTTTACTAAATTAAAATATACTTACGTATTAATAAAATCAATAGTTTGGGCTTTTAATTGATCTGCACTGTGTAGATCAGCTAAAATTAAAGTTTCAGCAGCGGTTTCTACAGACAAGTTAACGCACAGCGCCTCTTCACACATAACTTTCAATTTTTCTAATGCATACTATAATATAAAGTGAATTAGTATTGAAAATATACAAACGATCGCAATTATACTTTATCAGCTGCAGCAATGAGATCATCAGCCATTTTCTCTAGATTTGGAGCTTTTCCAGTATAAATAAAACGTAACATTTCCTTCAATACCTCGTGATCTACATCGGTAATCGCCACACGATTTAATTTGCGCTCTTCCATTTCATGTTCAAACATGGCAGCAAATACAGGACTCCGAGCTAATTGGGATAAAAACAATGTAATTTTTAAAATTTCTTGTAATTTAGTTATCTGATATGATGATGAATAATTTCATACACTGAGTGTACTATTAGTTATACGTTTAATGAAAAGCTTGAGTAAAAACTAAACAATATTCAAATCGGTTTACAGTCTTTCTCCTTCTGCCTGTCTCTCACACGCACTTTTCTCGAAAATGGTTAAATTTGGTTGACATTTGTATATTATGACATTATACGCATTAATTGGAAGATATGATATGCATACGAGCGAGGAGGGGATGCAAAATTTGTTTTCTCCGAATAAAACCAGTTGGGTCTATTGTAGATTAATACTTTACCAAACAAGTCTTAAATCTGACATTGGTGATGAAATGTGGGAGTAACGCCCGGGTTACAGCATATGGGAAAAATTATAAAAAAATTCTAAACGCGTTATAAAAGATAATTTAATGAATTATCTGTTCCAGGAGTAGAGAGAATAACCTCCGAAAAATGGAATATCTGGAAAATATTTTAGATAACTTCTTTGGAACAAACATGTAGAAGTAAGAAGCCAAGTAGCGAAAAACATGTTGGTTTTGAAAAATAAAACTGTGCTTTTCTAGTCGATTTCTGTGTTGTTTATTCATCATCATCAACGGCGCAACAACCGGTGTACGATCTAGGCCTACCCTAATAAGGAACTCCAGACATCCCGGTTTTGCGCCGAGGTTCATCAATTCGATATCCCTAAAAGCTGTCTGGCGTCTCCACCTACCCCATCGCTCCATCTCAGGTAGGGTCTGCTTCGTCTTCTTCTTCTACCATAGAGATTGCCCTTATAGACTTTCCGGGCTGGATCATCCTCATCCATACGGATTAAGTGACCCGCCCACCGGAACCTGTTGAGCCGTATTTTATCCACAACCAGACGGTCGTGGTATCGCTCATAGATTTCGTCGTTGTTTATGCTACGGAAACGTCCATCCTCATATAATAATAATAATCGTTGGCGCAATAATCCATATTGTATCAGGGCTTTGAAGTGTGTTAGAGTACTTCATTCAAGACCGTAACGGTACACTACAGTAACACTGTAGGAGGCAATGTGGTCAGATTATTACCCTGATTTGACTCAGGTACTCATTCACAGGTGAGTCGACTCCGATGTCAAATCATGATACAAATTCCACTGCCACCGTTCGTATGATAGCCTTGTGCTCTAACCACTCAGCTATCCGGACACTATCCCCATGTAGGAGGCCGAAAATTCTTCGGAGCGTTCTTCTCTCGAACGCGGCCAGGAGTCATTTGCAATGACTATTGACAAATCCCAAGGCCAAACGATATCTGTTTGTGACTTAGATTTGAGCACACCATGTTTTTCACACGGACAGTTATACGTGGCATGCTCTCGAGTAAACCATCCAGTTTGTTTGTGTAAGCTAAAGATGGGCTAACAAAAAATATTGTTCACGCTATAGCATTAAGAGATTGATATTGTTTGTTAGTGTTACTGTTGTAATAAATTAATGATATATAATTTTAAGGAATACACATTATAATAACTTAAAAATAATAATGTCTGGCGTTTGTTATTTTTATATTCCCTCATCGTTCACAGCGCTCCATGCCTATTTCACGCATATACCACATCCTTACAAACTTTCAATAAGTTAGATATTTTTTGTCTACACTAGATATGACAAAACAACGTTTGCCGGGTCATCTAGAATTTTTATAAAATTTTAAACAAAAATAATCAAAATCAAAAACAACTAGTTTTCTTATTTTTTAATTGCATACTAATGAACGTCAAACAAATGGAATAATAGAAGATCGTTTCGAAAGATTCGAATAACGACTCAGATTTTTCTTTTGTAGCAACTATAGAATGCTCTAAAGTTGTTTGGGGTGAATATGAGCCCATGTGACAAAACAATATAATATTCCAGAAATGTGAGTAATGAGGCATTATCTGTCTCATACGGGAGATATCACACAGTGCAGCAATAGAGTATCACGTTGCTGAGTACCATCTATAAGATATTCTCCGCTATCTTGCTAGGCCGGATAACCCCATACGCCCAGAAAATCATTGAACACATTCACTCCAGGCAAATCAGCAGCAGATCAGATTTTCTCTCTGCGGCAAGCAATGGAAAAACTGTTGGAATATGGACAACAGTTGCACCATCTATTCATCGACTTTAAAGCCGCCTATGATAACATCGCCAGGGTAAAACTGTACACGGCCATGAGAGAATTCGGTATTCCGACGAAATTAATAAGACTGACCAGGCTGACCCTGACCAATATGCGAGGCCAGATAGAAGCAGCAGGATCACTCTCAAGACCATTCGATATCAACAACGGTCTACGACAAGGGGATGCCCTATCGTGCGTCCTCTTTAACCTGGCCCTCGAGAAAGTGATCCGTGATGCTGGAGTACTTGCAAGAAGTACGATCCTCTTTAAGTCCATCCAACTACTGGCCTATGCTGACGATATCGACATCATGGGAAGAACCACCCGAGACGTACAAACTGCCTTCATCCGCGAGATCTTGGGCTGCACATCAATGAAGACAAGACCAAATATATGGTGGCAACGTCAGCACCGAAGACGAAACAACCAACAACATGAAACTGCAAACAGGAAGAATAAGGATAGGAGAATACAACTTTGAGACCGTTGACAATTTCTCCTATCTAGGGTCGAAAATCACAACCGATAACAGCTACCATGATGAAACCGCGCACGGTTGTTGTCAGCCAACAGAGCCTATTTGAGCTTAGAAAGGCTGTTCTGCTCGAAACGTCTCAACATAGGGTCAAAGCTCTACTGTAAAAGAATGTGATCTTGCAAGTCCTCATGTATTTCTCGGTTCTTAGCAAGAAAAATTGCGAACTCTTTGCCGGAGAAGAATCCTCCGAAGAATTTTTGGCCCCTTACATGAGGATGGACGATTTCGTAGCCTACACAATGACGAAATCTATGAGCGCTGCCATGACCGGTTGTGGATAAAATCCGGTTCGATAGGTTACGGTGGGCGGGCCACTTAATCCGTATGGATGATGATGATCCCACCCGGAAAGTCTATAAGGGCAATATCTATGGTAGAAAAAGAAGACGAGGCAGGCTCTACCTAAGATAGAGTGATGGCGTAGGCCCTGCCTAAGATGGAGCGATGGCGTAGGCCCTGCCTAAGATGGAGCGATGGCATAGGTCAGGACGTCAGACAGCTTTTAGGGATATCGAATTGGTGGACCTCGGCGCAAAACCGGGATGTTTAGAGCTCCTTATTAAGGCAGGCCTAGACCGAATACCGGTTGTTGCGCCGTTGATGATTTTTTCCTGTGAGGTGGGAATTAAAAATTCATTCAAATTGTAAGTATTGGATAAAAATCTGTTGGCTGGCAACCTGCAGCTTTGGATTTTTTCCTTACTATAGAAACATTATCCATGTCTCGGATTGGGACGGATCTATTGATGGCTATAGTAGCAGGACACAAGTTGGTTTTTGAAATGAATTCGCTCCTGAGCTCCGTCTGGCGGAAGTAAACGCGAATTCGTTGTTGGATTAATGCTTCCCGCAACCACTAGACACGCCCTTATTGCTTAGGAACTGGTTCGTCCAGAATGAGGAAAGTTTGAATAATACAGTCTTATGCACCAATCGATACAGAGAAGAAGGCTTTCTTCCTAAAAGTGGCATTGTGTTCGCGATGGTCTGAATGCCAAGGTGGGCTCTGTCAACACCTTGCTCGGACATAATGGGGAGACACTCTCTTATGGCTGCAACGACAATGATGGGAGGTTTCGGGATTTCTACAGCTTCCAGGACTTTGTCATTGCATATAAAGAGCATAGTAAGGGATGATCGTTATCATTTCAAAAAAGAGCACACATCTTGAATGCGACAATCGGAAGGGTATTCATGTGCTTCATGCCGTCGCAAAGAAACTGGCCAAAATAATTCTGTAGGGTTGAGTAAAAAGTTTTCTTTTACATATTGATTTGCCTTTTAACAGCTGTTTAAGCTTCAATCTTTAAAACAAGTTGGGCGATATGGTTGGGTTTCAGAGATTTGAAAATAAATTGAAAATGGAAGACCAGCCTGCATTTTCGCTATATTTTAGTCTTTTACTTCTTTAAGATAAAACGGAGCCCGTGAAAATGTGCGAGAAAAACGCCAATACCAAAACTGGTTTAAGATATTCTGTGGTGGGACGCCAGAATACATAAAAACGTTTAAAAAAAAGGTTCGCTTGCACCCAAAGAAGCTTGGATACGCAAACAAACTCAAAAATTGAATTTCTCGTTAACATCTGTTCTATGCTACTGAAATGTCACAAAACGATCCTTTTTTGGAAAAGATGATAATTGATGATGCGTAGTGAGTCGTTACAATGCAAATGATCTTGATTCTGTGTCTGCAAATCCGCTCTAAACCACTTTAAAAGCAGGAGTTCCTTAACTGAACGATCAATTTGGGATAGTATTGTCGCTAATTGGACAGTTTGAACGCATCTCTCATTCAGAAACGCCTGGAACTCTTCAATCGGGAAGAAGTTATGTCTTAACACTCAGTTGAAATTGTTCCGTACTAACGTTCATTCTGAGTTGCATCAGTGTACCGCCTAGTTGATCGTATACGTGTTGATCAAAAAGCAAAAGTAACAGTGAGAAAAGATGACAACTCCACTGCAAATTATGTTTTGTAACGGAACCAAGTATACCAGGATAGCCAATAAGTGCGTCGCCTTAGGACTACATGGTGTACAGTGGAAGAAACAAACTTTTCGGAAAATTGAGGAGAGAATTCAAGCATATTGACATTGCGACACCACATAAGAAATAAGTTGCTCAAGATCAGTTTTGCTATGATACGTGCGAAAAACATCACCTGTATAAAGCAGTGTGTAGGGCGCCGGAGGTTGGATGTCCTGTGTCACAGTGTCTGTAACAAGAATAACGAGAGGGCACTTTTTTCGTGAACACCAACAAAGGCGAAGCGATTTTAATATACTTGCCACACTTTGGCGCCTTCTCGAAATCCAGAAATGCAATGTGGAGAAGGTGATGCATCTTACGGTGTTTCTCCATTAGTAACCGCACAACTTGATTCATTGTTATTTCAACGATGTTCGGAATAAGTTCGTCAAGAATAAGTTCAAAGATCTTCATAGTATGGGACAGCAATACGATCGGGTGGATAATTTGAATATTCTGCTGGATTGCCTTTCTTTTTGCATATTGGAATGGTGGTGCTTTCTTGCCAGTCAAAGGGTCCTAGCTCTGCACTTTCCAAAGCTCAGCTGCGAAGTCATCAGTTGTTGATTTCAACGATAATTAACTTAGATAAGTTTGAAGTTAGTTTAAAAATTTCTGAGATTAGTTTGAAAAATTCTGAATCAGACAAAAGCTCTATACATTTCCATGCATTTGGCTGACGGTAGTTTTGTTACCCATGTCGCAAAAGATCAAATAGTAATAAATTTTGCTTCAACTAGGAACCAAATTTACTGAAGAGCACGAATTATTGGAAAAAGTGTATATAAATGATTGCATGTCTCATGCTTTAATTCATACGTGATTTCGGCGATTTTAAAGTGACCGTAATGATTTTAATAAAGACTCAAAACAGAACGACCAGAAGCCTCAAATTATTGTAATTTATTGGTGAAAGTGCTCTCGATGGAAACTTTATTATAAGAATGTTGACTTAGGAATTAAATACAATTAAGCATAGTAATTAGAGAAAATTGTTCAAGTTAGACCTAAATATCGAACAGGGAAACCGCTGTTGTTATCACACGATAATTTACCTTCGCATAAGCCCACAAAAGTTAAGCGACCACCATGTAAACATTTTATATTCCTTGAACTCAAAACAACGATGACATCAGCATTTCTATTTTTCAGTTATTCAAACAACCTTGACAGACCATTCCGAAAAACGAAATAAATAATTTATGTACGCATTAGCTGACTCTGTTACACGTTGAATTGATTATCGTGGAATCAACTTGAAACCAAGGTTGGGAAAATCGTATTCATAATTATGATTACAGATATGATGACGATTACAATCAGGAGTGGACATAATTTCATAATGACTAAATCATGATTCTAATCACAGGCCATGGTGATAATTATAATTATGTAGTCGTAATTGCTTTAATGATAATCATGGAATCATATAAAATCACCATCATGATCAGTTCTCTTCAAGATTGATTGATTAAGATTAATCAACAACAAATTAGTAAATTAGTTGCATTAGCAGGGCAATTAACAGCTACTATATTAGTTGATATGCGCTGGCTAAAGCTCACGCCCCTACGAAGGAGACGGCAAATCGACGAAGAGTGCCTTCTACGAGACCGTGGAATAAAACATCGAAGCTTGCCCCAGGCATGATATCAAATTCATACTTGGGGATTTTAAAAGGTGTGATGATGTTTATAACGGAAAGGAAGAACGCTGCATAACGGGCAATGCAGCAATTTCAAACAACCCCGGCACATGCAGAGACTTACCACGAAATTTTGCCAACAAGTCAGCAGCATCAGGCCATAAATATCTCGATGTTATCCAGACAAAGAAGGACATCTGATTTCAAACCGTACGGGCATATGGATTATTTTGATCAACTGCTCAATACCCGGAATAATGGCGAGATGGAGATACCGTCAACTAGAGACGGTGGACAAATACTGTCACCACCACGCCTGGAGGAAACGGTTTGAGCAATTCATCGGCTTAAGAATCATAAGCCGATGGAATTGCAGCTAAACTGATTAAGTATGGAGCCGACCAACTTATACTAAAGGTTTGGGATGACTGGCAACGAAACATTATATGTCCCATACTTACACTGGGATACCACGCAGTGTAGCAAATTATAGAGATATTGCATTGCGGAATACCATCTGTAACGATGCTAACAACACGTAAGTTTTCAATTTTAACCACCAGAGCGGCGTTTCCAAAACCGAGAAGTCTTTGGAAAAATATATCTCCCTTCTTGATTGTCAACCGATATGGTTTTACGTATTAAATCTCCTTATTAAATAAATGATTAATTGTTGTAATCATCGTGTTTGATTTTTATAGAAAGTTTTCACGACAACTATCTTCCCACTGGCGACTGATATATCTATAAATGGTGACCCCGCCGATGAACAAATTAGAATTGTAAAATTGAGACTGCATCCATTTGTACATTGCATGTACATTTCGCGAGAACTATTAGTAACAGTGATGTAGTAAGGCGCATTCTACCTCTAAGGATCAACTGCCTGTAATAGCGAACCAAAGTTCGGACAACAATCTGTTTCTAAATGGCCTATCTATGTCCAACGCACAGCAAATACGTGCCTCAGCTAGCCGTCTACGTACGGCAGAGTACCTCTCCAGATTGGAGAAAAGTGTTGCAGTACTTACAGCTCTCGACATCTAAAGTTTCACAACATCGTTCTCCCAATCGCAGTGGTAACTCGGAACTGTGCTACTATCATCGCAACTTCGGCGAAAAAGCACGGAAGCGTCGTTTCCCGTGTCGAATTGCACAAACAAAAATTTAAAAAAAAAAACCAACAAAACAACCTCCGTTTTCTGATTACGGCTCAATCATCTCCGTAATTCTTCGCAAATGTAACTTGTTCCCGGAAAGCTCAACCTTATTGACGCCAATCAAACGGAGATCATCACATATGAGGAAAAACCGTTTGAAATCAATCTAGAACTTCGAAAAGCCTTCAAGTTGGCATCTGTTATCGGCAACATCGACATACCAATTATAGCCACCGATTTTCTGGCGCATTTCAATCTTCTCGTGAATATCCCACTACGTAGAATTCGAAGGCAGCACATATTTTCCGAAAAATCATCAGCAAGCAAGCGGTGAGTTATCGAATCATCACTAACAGTCATTGCTGAACGTGCCCGTCGATTATTTTCATAAAAATTGAAAGCAGCGAAGACCTTCCACGTTTAATGGATTAAACATTTCGTGGTCTGGATTTCGTATTTTGTTACAATGATGATATCATCATCATGTCGAATTGAAGAACACAAGAAACACCGTCGATTTTTACTACAATAGCTTTAAGGTAATTGTTTGTCTATTAACGAGAGCAAATGTGTCTTCGGTAAACTACTTGGGATATACCATCAACAAAAATGGCTCCAAACCACCGCATGAACGAGTAGCGGCAATTGTAGCATATCCAAAATCAGAGACAATTGTCGAACTATGACGTTTTCTGCCGGTTACATTCGATCTTCTGGATTATAGCAATATCAGGAAGAAAACGACGAATTAAAACGATTGGAGCCAAAAAAATTCAGACTTCGCTTGTCATCAACATCAAATAGACTTGTAGAGCGCTGGCACAGATCGATGAAAGCCGCATTAATATGCTAAAATACAGCATCGTGGGTCGACTTACTTCCCACTGTAATCCTCGGATTAAGGACATACTTTAAAGAGGATTTAAAAGCTTCGCAATCCAAGCGAATTTTATGTGAACGAGGACATGCCTGCGTTTCGCGACAAAGTCACTAGAGAAGGGGAGTATGTAGCGGTGTAAGCAACAGGTACGTTTTCAACTTTAACCACCAAAGCGGCACTTGAAACGCCGATAAATTTTTGGAAGTAGATCTCTCTCTCCTTGATTATCAACCGACATCGTTTTACGTGTTAAGTCGCCTTATTACATAAATGATTAATTGTTCTAATAATAGTGTTTGATTTTTACAGAAAGTTGTCACTACAAATATCTTCGCACCGGCGAATGATATCTCCATGCATCTGTGGCGACCAGAGACATCTGTTGGCACAACGGGATTCCCAGACATACTTCGACGTTTTCCGACCTTCCCTCGTCCAGCGGTCCTACTACCGTCATCGGCCAAGCCCAGACACGTCCTTCGAATTAGGATATGGACCACATTCTCTATCATCATCATCAGGCAACCTCTATTAGATATCGCCCACGTTTCTCGCTTCTAACCTAACAATTGACGACACAGCACGTGTCCCTAAAATTATTACTATGTTTGAAATTACCAACTTTTAAGGAGTCATCCCGTGTGTCGGATCCGAGGAATCGAATTTTTTTTGACATCAATTGTACCTAGATATAGTGTAAAATATATGGGCAAAGTGATTTTTTGATATTCGTCCTTCGGAAATTATAGTGTTAAACACGTAATAAGTAGCATGCCAGATTTATGTCGATCGCCGTGATGGAGCGCGTATTTATCGGTCCGAACGTCGTTCGAATGACTTCGCTAAAGGGGCAAGAATTGAAGCCAAAGCTGTACATGTGTTTCTTCAAGAAACCTAAGGTTTATGGACTAGGCATAGTAGATTGATGGTCAGTTAAGGTTTTATGGCGAAAAGTGACATTCTACTTTTTAAATGCGTTTTTCTCGAAACTGCATATTGAAAATCTGCTGCCACTGTAGCCCAAAATCTATTCTACGAAATTTTTTGAAATTTTCATGACTTATTCCGCAAACTAGGATAATTGCGATTCATTATAATAATAATAATCGTTGGTGCAACAATCCAATTGGATTAGGCCCTTGAAATGTGTTAGAGAACTTCATTCAAGACCGTAACGGTACACTGTAGGAGACAATGTGGTCTGCATTGCGCTCGCCCGAGATTATTACCCTGATTTGACTAAGGTACTCATTCACAGCTAAGTCGACTGGTATCCGACATCCAGTCATGATAACAAATCCCTCTATTCCGCAAACTAGGATAATTGCGATTCATTATAATAATAATAATCGTTAGTGCAACAATCCAATTGGATTAGGCCCTTGAAGTGTGTTAGAGAACTTCATTCAAGACCGTAACGGTACACTGTAGGAGACAATGTGGTCTGCATTGCGCTCGCCCGAGATTATTACCCTGATTTGACTAAGGTACTCATTCACAGCTAAGTCGACTGATATCCGACATCCAATCACGATAACAAATCCCTCTTCCACCAGTGAGATTTCAAGCGCGACCTTCCACTACGACAACCTGGTGCTCTAACCACTTGAGGCATCCGGACACAATTGCGATTCATTGGGTAGTTTTTGTTATTCACTAAAGCCTTGAAAAAACACCAAAATTTACAAAAAAAAAGTTTAACACAGAAGCAAAAATTTAGCTTTTAATATTTTTTAATAATCTTAGTTTGCGGAATGTGGTTAAGTCTGCACGTTAGAATGCCGTTTACTTTTTTTCTTTAAGATGATCGCAGCGTCCTCTAGCGTGGCAGCAGGAAAACACCTTTTTTGGAGATGGTGATGTAAATTGCTCTGCATTTGAATAATGAACCACGCTATCGGGCTGGAAAAATTAATACGCATGCTCAAGAGATTACTAAATATATTGTAAAAAAATAGTATTTATATCTTTATCCAGTTCTTCACAAAAAAATTGTAAACAAAGCGAAAATAGCGGCCTTCACATGCGATGATCCCCTCAAATCACTAACTTAAAATAAATTTCTATTTCTGTTTAATATCCCCAACACATCTATAAGATATTTTCTGCTATCCTTCAGGCAAATCAGCGATAAATCAGATTTTCTCCCTTCGATAAGCGATAGAAAAACTTTTAGAATATAGTCATCCATTGCATTGCATCTTTTTTTCGAATTCGAAACCGTCTATGATAGCATAACCACGATAAAACTGTTCACGGCCATGAGAGAATTCGATGTCCCATCTAAATTTGACCAATGCGCAAGTCCTGAATCCAACTAAATTAATAAGACTAACTAGGCTGACTCTGACCGCGGAGTTTATTTGGTCAGATGCCAGATAAAGACAAAGTGGTTCAAATTAAATATAAAACTTCCCGTGTTCGATGAATAACATACGTGCGCCGACCGTCGAGCGACCGCTTCATTTTGTACAGATTCTTCTTCGAAAGCACGACATGCAACCAAAACAGTAAATCGTTTCAAAGACCCATGAAGATCACTCGTGTGACATCACCAGAAACAGCCCGTTTACAGACAATCAGTTCCATGATTTTGAACATAATTGAAGGTGAAGGTTCTGTGCTTGGAGTGGACTCTTCACTGGGAAACTTTTTCCTTTTACTTTTTTTTTTATATGGGGCCAAATGTAGGTAAGTGAGGGTTCAAAATATGACCCTCAAAAGGTGTAACAGATCTCGTTCTCAGAACCTATCCAACTGCATGTAAAGGGAACAACAGATTACATACACTTACTAATTTTCGTGACAATCGGTCCAGCGGTTTTCGAATAAATTGGCTGTGACAGACAGACAAACAGACAGACAGACGCAAGGTTAAAGCAGATGACGGATCTGAGTGCAAATGTCACGCGGATAAGACGAACACAGAAAGGCGACCTGTTGTTCGAACTTGAAACTGGTGGCGACGGAGGCGAAAACCTATGGAAGAAAATTGAAGCATCACTAGGTGAGGCTGCGGCCGTCAAAATGAGTAAGGATTTGGTGGTGATCGAATGCAAGGATTTAGATGAAGTCACCACAAAATCTGAGATCTGCGAGGCCTTGCAAACCCAATTGGAAGCGAGTCTAATGTGATACGACTTAGAAAAGCGTACGGTGACACGCAGATAGCGTCGATAAGTCTTCCTATTGAAGCAGCGAAAAAGGCGATTGCAGTGGGCAAAGTACGTATTGGATGGGTGGTCTGTCGGTTACGGGAACAGAGTCCAGTACATAAATGCTATAAGTGCTGGCAGTTTGGTCATATAGCGAAAGCTTGCACTAGCTCCCAAGACAGATCAAATCTGTGCCGCAAATGTGGAGAACAAGGCCATTTGGCAAAGGACTACAACGGAATGCCCAAGTGTGTATTCTGCGTGGAAGCAAAAAGTAGTGACAGCGCCCACATTGCAGGAAGCAGTAAATGCCCAGTGTTCACAAAGGCGTTCATGAATAAAGCCAGATGAAGTTTATGCAACTCAATCTGAATCACTGTCGAGCGGCCCAAGACCTACTTTCCCAAAGCGTATTCGAGAACAACGTCGACGTTGCGATTGTGCCTGAACAATACGAAAATCTGCATAGCGGAGTATGGATAGCAGACAAAACCAGTAAGGCGACGATATGGAGCTGCGGAAGCCAAGTTATAGTAGATGCGAAAAAACATCCAGAAGACGGGTTCACCCGTGCCAAGATTGGAGGGATATATATCTATAGCTGTTACGCAGCACCGAGCCTCACATTAGAGGAATTCACGTCATTGCTGGAGAAACTATCCTTCAATGTAAGTCGCTACAACCCCAAAGTAATAGCCGGCGACTTCAACGCATGGGCAGAAAAATGGCAGAGAAACCAATGCAAGAGGACGAATATTGCTGGAGACATTCTCGCGCTTGAACGTGGTACTTGCCAACTCTGGGGGAGCCAACACATTCCGGAGGGGAGAATTGCAATCGATGGTAGACCTCACCTTCGTCAGTGATACTCTAATCAGAGACTTGGAGTGGCGTGTCAGCGAGGAGTACACACACAGCGATCATCAGGCTATCATCTTTCAAACCTCGCAAAGAAATAATTTGCCATTAAAAGGAATAACGATGAGCTGGGTAACTAAGAAATTCGACGCAGAAATGTTCAAGGAGGTACTTCTGGAAGACACATTGCTATCGGGAAGCGTACAAAACAAAGTTTCACAGGTCGTGGAAAAATTGCAGCGGGCATGCGATGCCGCTATGCCTCGACGTAGCTCTTTCCGAAGACGAAATCCTAATTTCTGGTGGAATTCCGAATTTGAGTAATGCCGGAAAAAGTGCCTCAAAGCTAGGAGACGCTCCCAGCGCAGAAGAAACCGACCTGAGTTCGAGGAGCTACACGTGCAATATAAAAATGCGAGAAAAAAATTGCAAGTAACTATCGCAAAGAGCAAATCCGAACATTTCAAGCGGATGTGTACTGAAGCTGACTCTGACCCATGGGGTGGCGCATATAGGTCGGTGATGTCATCACTAAAAGGCGAGCGCTCCCCTCCGATTATTTGCCCAGAGTTGTTGCAGAATATAGTGAACACTCTATTTCCAGTGGATCTGAATGGTACAAGTCTGCCTGCAGTACATTTAAATCCCGACGAAGTTCCGATAGTGGTAAATGAGGAGGTTCTAGACGCAGCAAAAAGATTGATTGAAAAAAAGACTCCAGGACCGGATGGAATCCCTAATATTGCCCTGAAAGTAACCGCCAGGACAGCACCAGGTATGTTTGCCCAAGTTTTCATGGCATGCCTTAGGGAAGGAGAATTCCCCGAGCAATGGAAAGTACAAAAGCTAATACTCATTCCGAAGGCAGGTAAACCATTGGGTGACCCCTCCTCATATAGGCCGATATGTCTGGTCAATACCAGTGGCAAACTATTTGAACGAGTAATATATAACAGACTGCTCGGTGTTGCGGAAAAAGAAGGAGGCCTTTCCGACAAACAATTCGGATTTCGTAAGGCAAAATCAACTGTCGACGCAATCAGCATGCTGACTAGCTTGGCTCAGGCTGCAATAGAACAAGGAAAATGCTGTGCAGTAATAACCCTCGACGTAAAAAATGCGTTCAATAGTGCAAAATGGAAAAAAATCATCGAGGCACTCGACAAGATACAGGCCCCGAAATACATTGTACGCATTGTGGTCGAGTTTCTCCTTGGGAGAAGACTTTACTGCGACTCGGACGATGGGCTAAAAATATTCCCGACAATTTGCGGAGTGCCACAGGGTTGTCCTGGGTCTCTTGCTGTGGTTAGTTATGTACGATGGAGAGTTGACGCTACGCTTACCGGACAACGTGACAACTATTGGCTTCGCCGATGATATCGGAATAACGGTGGTTGCAAAGCACCAAGACGAGATCGAGATCTATGCAAATGAAGCGATATGGGAGATCAATTCCTGGTTGAGAAATTCTGGCCTTTCACTTGCCGAGCATGAAATAGAAGTAGTTCTCATTAGCAAGAGAAGAAAGAACACAACTGTGAAAATCAAAGTTGGCGGAAAAACAATTTACTCCCAACCATCGCTCAAATACTTGGGAGTAATTATTGACAGAAGACTCAACTTCAAAAGACACATTGAGTACGCCGCAACTAAAGCGTCTTCCATCGCTACAACGATCTCGAGGATACTACCGAACATTGGTGGGCCAAGACAAAGTCGACGTTTTCTGCTCTCCAGGGTAGTTAGCTCCGTGCTACTCTACGCAGCTCCAGTTTGGGCAACTTCTCTAAATAACAAAGTGAACTGCCGAAAATTGGGAATGGCGTATCGGTTAAGTGCACTCCGGGTAAGCATATCGGACAACATCAGGAGAAGCAGCATATGTACTAGCGGGGATGCTCCCCATAGACATCTTGGCGAAAGAAAATCGGCGACTCTACGACAAAACGTAGGCAGCTGGAGAGTCTAGCGCATTTCGACGGCAGCTGGCACGGTGGGAATCTATCGAACAGTGGCAACAGCGATGGGACGAGCCCCAAACTGGTCGTTGGACATACTGCATCATTCCGGATATTCGGAGATGGTTTGAACGAAACCATGGGGAATTAAGCTACGAGTTAACACAATTCTTAAGTGGACATGGAGGTTATCGTGCTTATTTACATCGATTTGGTCACGACGAATCACCATGCTGTCCAAGATGTGGTAACGTGGCTGAGGATGCGAAGCATGTCATATTTGATTGCCCCAGGTTCACCACGCACCGAGCAAGAATGGAAGCGGTCGCAGAGAGGCGTTTAACACCCGAAAACATTGTGGAGTTTATGCTGGAGTCAACGGATGCCTGGAACCAGGTTGTAACTGCAAGCTATTCACCAACAGCTTAGGCAGGAAGAACTACGATGAAAACAAGGAAGGGAGAGAACCATAATGAGCCGCAGTTAAAAGCTGATCCAGCCCCGCGACGCAATACTTGATAGGAGTTCCGTGGGGAGAGTGGAATGAGAAGGAAGTGGTTTTAGTGAGTAGAGGTCTCACATAACTACGTGGCAGGAGCCAGCAATAGGTTTTGAACCTTTCCACCTTCCAACGCCGAAAAAAAAAAAAAAAAAAACAGACAGACAGACAGACATCGAATCGATTCAAATAAGGTTTTGTTTCACACAAAACCTTAAAAAAGGTATTCCAGCAGAATGTTCAAATTATCGTTCGATTCAGTTGCTCTCCTATAACATAAAGATTTTTGAACGCATTGTTGACATCTGTATTCGACATCGTTCAAATAACCCCGAATCAAGCCGGATTTGTCGAGAACTGTGGAACTACTGACACAATACACGCTGCGCGGTTACTCATGGAGAAACGCCGTGAGAAACATCGCCCTCTTTACATTGCATTTCTGGATTTGGAGAAAGCGTATGACCGTGTGCCACATGAATTCATATGGCATGCTCTACGACAACACCTAGCACCATAGAAACTCGTGTGATATGTTCAATTGCTCTACCATGATATGAAAAGTAAAGTTCGAAGTGTGGCGGGTGTATCAAGCAGCTTGGTGTTTCTATCGGTATTCATCAAGGAAGCGCTCTGTAGTCACTTCTTTTTGTTCTTGTTATGGACACCGTGACATGGGACATCCAGCGTCCAGCGCCCTATACACTGCTTTATACAGACGACGTTTTCCTGGCATCTGATAGCAAAAATGATCTCGAGCAACTTGTCCAAAAATGAAATGATCGCCTCATATAACACGATCTCAGGTTGAATCTGAATAAAACTGCATTTTTGACGAAAGATCTCCATGAAAGAATCACTATCACTGTCAATAGCAGTGACCTACCAGAACTGAGCGATTTAAATGCCTCCGATCAATGCTATCAACCAATAGCGCATCCTGAGTGAAGTGGTGTTCCGTAGGTGGTATTCTTTTTGATGAACGTATCAACAAACGTCTCAAATCTAAAATTTACCGCAATGTCGTCCGCCCAGTCACTCTCTATGGTTCTGAATGTTGGCCAACTATAAAAGAAAATGAACGGCGTTTTGCGGTAATGGAGGCAAAGATGTTGTTGACTAGTCGCATTACACGCCTTGATCACATCCGATATGAGGATATTCGCGATCAACATGGAGTTGCACCGATCGTGGAAAAATTGCAAGAGAAGCGACGTCGATGGTATGGGCATGTAATTCGCGCTAAGGAGAATTCGCTTGCCTGAACATGGATGACTTGATACGCTGGATGGCGCTTTGAAAGCCTCGCGACTACATCCAGATCGGACTTTAGATAAAATAAAATGGTGTAATCGACCACGACGAGCGGACCCCGCTTGTGAGCGAGACAAAGGCTAAAGAAAAAAACAAGTCGGTAAATCGGAAGTTAGACGCTTCAGGTATGAAAGTTTTGTGTATTTCTTTTATAAAGAGATTTGAGTGTGGATTTGTCCCATTAATATGTATTAGAGATATTCTCCTCTATCTCGCTAGGCCGGTTAGCCCCATACGCCCAGAACATCATTGGCCCATACCAAAGAGGCTTCACTCCAGGCAAATCAGCAGCAGATCAGATTTTCTCTCTGCGGCAAGCAATGGAAAAACTGTTGGAATATGGACAATAGTTGCACCATCTGTTCATCGACTTTAAAGCCGCCTATGATAGCATAGCCAGGATAAAACTGTACACAGCCATAAGATAATTCGGTATCCCGACGAAATTAATAAGACTGACTAGGCTGACCCTGACCAATGTGCAAAGCCAGATAAAAGCAGCAGGATCACTCTCAAGACCATTCGACATCAACAACGGTCTACAAGGGGATGCCCTATCGTGCGTCCTCTTTAACCTGGCCCTCGAGAAAGTGATCCGTGATGCTGAGGCAAATGCAACAGGTATGATCCTCTTTAAGTCCACCAACCACTGGCCTATGCTGACGATATCGACATCACCCGAGACGTACAAACTGCCTTCATCCAGATCGAGCAGGCGGCCATTGGGGCGAGATCTTGGGCTGCACATCAATGAAGACAAGACCAAATATATGGTGGCAACGTCAGCACCGAAGACGAATCAACCAACAACATCAAACTGCACTGGTCAAATAGGAAGAATAAGGATAGGAGAATACAACTTTGAGACCGTTGACAATTTCTCCTATCTAGGGTCGAAAATCACAACCGATAACAGCTACCATCATGAAATGCGCGCACGGTTGTTGTCAGCCAACAGAGCCGGCTCAATAGGTTACGGTGGGCGGGTCACTTAATCCGTATGGATGAGGATGATCCCACCCGGAAAGTCTATAAGGGCAATATCTATCCCTAAAGGATATCGAATTGATGGACCTCGGCGCAAAACCGGAGTTCCTTATTAAGGCAGGCCTAGACCGGATACCGGTTGTTGCGCCGTGATGATGAATATGTATTATAGCACGTAATATATGCATATATTATGTGAGAATATCTACTTTCAAGTGACATTCAAAGGCTTGAATTTGCACAGAAGCGACAGTTTTGACCTATTATAACTTTGTTAGTAATAGTGAGATTTTCACCAAACTTGGCAGGATCATGCTCTATGCTGTAGCCTACTTTGCCGCAAAATGTGATTCTAGGAGGAACTTAAGGGGTTTTTCCTGCCAATTACTAAAAATAATAGAAATGTACTGTTTTTAACTTTATTTGAATAGGTATCGGTGTGGAGGGTATTTCGGAGCCTCTTTAGGATTTTTCGGTTAAGTAGTTTCTGAGAATGGATACGTTAAAGAAATGATTACTTTCAACCCCCCGCACTTCCCACCTTTCCAGCAACTGTCAAAACTAAGACCGACTTCCAAAAGTACTAACTGAGACCTTTAATTTGATAACCCACATGACTATATTTGATGAAAAAAAAAATGTACACCCCCTTTTTGAATGAATGGTGGGTTTACACAAAACCTTACTTTAAGCATGGTATTCTTAAGATGTTAGGGCATTTTTTCTAACTGAAAGACAGGGAACTTCGACGGCCTTGGTTTATATCTACCTAGTAAGGATATAAATATTTTATGCTATAATATTAAAA
The DNA here is from genome assembly GCF_905115235.1 of Hermetia illucens. Classification (NCBI taxonomy): domain Eukaryota; kingdom Metazoa; phylum Arthropoda; class Insecta; order Diptera; family Stratiomyidae; genus Hermetia; species Hermetia illucens. Next base: position 108,423,552 of record NC_051851.1, on the reverse strand, counting down.
ACGACTAAAATTTTTGGACCATTTTCTAAAAAATGTTTATTGGAATGTCCGCTTTTGGAATTCATGTACGTCTGAACACTTTACCGACCGGGAGCCTATTAATAGGCTTTTTGTCGGCAACGCTTACCGACCGGTAGCCTATCAAATGAAAGTGCTTGATTAGTACTTTTCGAAACTGATCTTATTTCTAATATTTGGTGAAATATAGGAAGAAGAAGAACCTGTTCAAACGAAAAATCTGAAAAATATCACAATGTTGCTGCTATTCGAAATCTAGGGCTCAAAATACATCCAATTCCGATCTCTGGTCAATTAAAGTTAAGAATAGTAAGAAATACAACAGTGACATCAGTATAAGACGTAATATAGAGGATATTTCTGATTGGGACGAAAAATCAACATATTTTGTCACTCACTTGTTTTTCCACTACGTAGGTTGGAATGTTAAAATAAAATTAGAACCGTTATTTGCCTCCCAGCTTATCGATTTTTCGATATTGTTGTGCTTTTTGTGGTTTTCCTCGGGAAAATCGAGAAAATAAGCTTAATATAGTTCTTTGCGAGATTTATGCTGTATTTAACATTGATTTTATTGTGTATGTACACCTCAGTTTTTTAATAAAGGTAAATTAAAAGGAAACGGATCAAAAAAGGAGATATTAAGGTAAAATAGAAGATGTAAATTCTCTCTTTTTTGAAAAAGGGAAAAAGCTGAAAACGGCATGCGGCTGGGGCGATTGTTATGGACCCTCTTGTACGAAGATTGCAATTCGAGCGATTTATGTAATTTTTTCTCGTTTTTTTTTTTCGAATTTCAAACTTTTGCTCTTTCTAATTTTTTGTAGGACATCTTTAATGGCGAATGTCGTCTAGAAGCGGTGACTGAGGCGGCTCTCCGATTTCAAATAATTTTCCCAAAATCTTCTTACTGATAATTCATGGCCCTAATTTCTGTTACATATAGCAATATTTGTCCTTTTTATAAGCGTACATTTACAACTAGCTCCCTTTCACAGGCAATTATATCGATTACTGCATTTTATTCAAAACCTTCCTATTCATTACAAATACATTGGTCTGCCAATACTGATCAAATTGGTGCAACTTTTGCACTTTTATGCCAAAAAATTTAACACAAATTAAAAACAGCCGGCTAGACAACGCTTCTTATCGGAAAACACCTGAGAACGACCTATTCGCAAAAAAAAGCTTCCGGCTTTTCTTACCGCTACTTCATATAACACTGCTGCACTGATGATTTAAGCGATATAAATAGTGAAATCGAGACAGGCATTATAATCATTAAAGGTTACCAAAATGTCACATTTTTAACATCACTTTTATTATTAAAGATAAATATTCCTTACCTGCCAAAATGGCTTTATGCGCTTGAAATTCTCGACCTCCTACTGCCAATGTCACGTCACTGAATTTTTCGTTGTCAAATAAGTTTCCCAAATCTTCAGAGAGTTTACATTCGGGTACTTTGAATTGAACTATGTTGCTTTGACCTGAAATGTTAACACTGTCCGCGACTACACTTACTTCACAAAATATTGTTAATTTGTCTTCAGGAAGAAGTCCGTTGGCCTCATCTAATAGAAAATCTCTTCGAATAAACTTTTTAAAGCCCCAATCTTTTCCTTGTACGAAACGGTATGCTCTTGAAAAGGGAAGGAAACATCTTAGTTGAAAAAAAGGAGATGAATGTAATTGATCTCACCTTTGTGATTCCATTGCCTTAGTTTCCTCCCGCTTTGCATTTAATATAGAAAATTTAAACTTGGCTCTAACTTCCGATTTATTACATGATACCAGGAGAAGATACAATGACAAGTAATCTTTGCTTTCCTCGTCGAGGCCTTTAGGATTCACCCGCAAACACCTAAAATATAAAATGTAGTTAATTTAATTTCTCAATTCTTTTAAATGGGCAAAAAAGTCGAGAACCAAGAACACCGCGCTTCAGGTTTGAAAGGTTTATTAGTAAAAGTGCAATTTTCACCAAACTTGCTAGTATCGCGTTCAATATTATGGTCTACATTATTACAAAACAATTTTAATGCTGAGGATTTTCGTCTGTAGAACATTTATGGAAGATAGTTGCCCAAATTTCTTGCTTAATTCCACCTATCGAATTTGCATGTCGACGAATACTAGCCCAAAAAATGTAATGAGGTCGTTAATAAACTTATCAGTAAGTTTTCCAGCCCCTTTTCCACCAATGCCTTTGTGATTCTTCTTTTCATTTCTAAGCCGCGGTCCCATGACATGTCCTACGCATTCCTTTTTTACTACTACGTATATTTTATTATTTGCAGAAATACCAGAGAAAACCAAAGAAGCAAAATCCAATATACAATATACAAAACTTGCCGCAATTGGAACATCCATGTTGATGCTTGCTAAAATTTTTTTTGCTAATGTTGATGCGAAGTCCTTTTTCTTCTCTGATAAGTATCGATTCCCATGAAATACTCGTTTTTTAGTGCAAGCATGACGTTGAACGTTAAAGCGATCCCCCTTCGAACGATCCATTTAAAAAAAATCACTGAACACACAGCACAATACTATATCTGAGTATAGCTTGAAAGCCTTTCAGTGCTCACTCTAGACTGGATTATCCTTTTTATTACAAACAGCAAATAAGTTTAGACAATTGATTGGTTTTTCATCTTTTTATATTTATACCCCTGTGTTCGAATTTATAAGGCTCAGGTCAAAAACTAACAGGTAAAAAAGATTCTATGCTCTTTCTCATCGAGTACTCTAGCCGCGGCTGCAAAGTCCTTACCTGTTTAACACTGTAATTTCTGAACGACTCGGAATATCGGAAAATCCCTTTGCCCACATATTCTCCACTATATATAGATAAAATTCATGCAAAAAAAAAATCGATTTCTCCAACCCGACACACGGGATGACCCCCTTAACATTATGACGATATATGCATAATTTCACCCGAATATGTCCTTTTTCTCAAAAAATAAACCGTTTGAAAAAAATCGTCACGTCCCCTTAATTAATAAAATAATCTAGAAACTATGGTTTTCAGGAATTTTGTTTCAAGTTCTGGCGCAAGTCCCAATTTCAATTTTTTTCCAAACAAATTTAATGATTTCTTTATACGGTATTTTGGAATATTTTATATTTTACGCTTTTTAACGGCCTAAACGTTCTGGGTTCCTGGAGAATCATCTCGAAATAACATTTTTCCTACATGCTCAGTTAAAGCCTCTCTCTGCTGTTCTTATATTTCCTATATAAGCCACATCACCATCCAGCAATATAATCTATGAGGAATATTTTTCAGTACTTTGTACACATTTACCACTATATCATTCATTGTTGCTGCGGCCTATAGTGATTCTCGCTGTATGGTAATGTCGATCGATTTGATGATATGATAATGAAACTCATAGATAAATGCCAAGCAAGGCCATTGATTGCTGTCATGTGAATCAAGCCACCGCTAAAACCACCTGCGATTTCACGAGAAAAGAGAAGAAATCATTTACGCGATTGTCAACTATTACGAACGTCCAAAAAAAGTGAAATCAGGCTAAAAATAGAATCTATACAGCGGCCCATGCAACCTTCAAGATTATCAAACCTCCGGTAAAGACGGTTCCAAGCCAGTTTGAAAATGGGTGAGGAAATCACTATAATCAGCGTCTCAGGGAGTATGTAGGGGAGGGTTTCACTAATATTCGTTATTCGTATTTGTATCTTTATTTAGAAAAGACTGCCTTTACAAAGGATGACCCCCTCAAGCCAGAATAATCTGATGACCCTACCCAGCCATGAATTGATGAAAGCCTGGAGCTTTCTGAAAATATATTGATAGTCACTTTCTATGTATTACGCATGTTAGTGTTATTAATGCGTCGAACGACATCAAATGTGATGTCACTGTCGGCAGAAACAACGTTTGCTATCCAGCATTATATATATATCCATACAAATTGATCAACGTCTTCGATTGTTCTGCCCATTAATGTAAATAGGAAGAGTGCGATGACCGGTCAAACTAAAAATAGAATAGTCCTGCAATGAAGGCAGCGTGAAAAACATCGATGGCGAGAATGAAAAACACCGATGACAAGATGTAATCTTCCTCTTTGGACTTCAAATTCATTTGTCTGTAGGTCTGTCTGTCACATTCGATTAACTCAGAAACGGGTGAAGACATTGTCACGAAATTTGCTGAGGACATGTCTGTAAATCCCTTTACATATAACAATCACGCCATTTGGCTCAATTTGTACTTTTTCAAACTGTTGCTATTTTGATATTGGATGGAATATAGGGGAGTGAGGAGTCAAAATATTAACTTTATAAAGTGAAACAAAACCTCTCAGAAGCTATCCAACCGAAAAATCTGAAAAGAAAATCACAATGGTGTATGTATATCTAGGCCTCAAAATACATCACATTCCGATATCTACTCAAATTAAGTTATTAATAGCATATTAACATATTTTAGACATTTACCCGGAGACCCCCCTGGGTTCCCTACTTCCATATTCAGAGAGAGCACCACTTCTTCTCGCCCACAGGAAATATGTGATTTATTTGCTGATCACTTTCAAAACACTTTTTGTCCACTCCATATCCCGTCATCTACAATGTCTGCAGTAACTACAGGAGCGGAATGGGGGTTCGCACTGGTGAAGGGACTACAAAGTGAATCCTACCTGCTAGTAACTTCTCCCACACCTTCCAAGGAACAGCCGAAAGAGCGGGAAGCCAGAGACGGGAACGGAACTGACTTGATGGCAGTTCGAGTGATCGAATCTATGCAAACCGGACACCGCAAACCAATCAAGGTGCTAAGTGGAAAACTTTCCCTATATCTTTCTGGTGCAAGAGCCATAGGTTCGATTTAACAGAATCTGTGGCATTGGACCAACAAAGGGAGCTAGGATCTTCTATGATGATGACCATAAGACCGAGAGCTTGCGTCCTAATGTCAAGACGTTTAGAGGCAACCATGCTGAGACAGTTCTGTTCCCAGGACTTAGCTACGGTCATCATACAATATCAGATAAATGGCGAGTGAAAAAACCTCATAGTTGCCTCCGCTTATTTACCCTATAATTCTTTGTATCCTCCACCGACGCAAGAGCTTACGAATTTGGTGGCGTATGCAGAATCAAGTGGTTTCGAACTCTTATTAGGTTGCGATACGAATGCTCAACATATTTGTTGGGGCAGTAGCAAATGCAATCCAAGAGGAAAGAAGCTGTTTGATTTCATCACTGCAGCTGGTCGTATGACTGTAAACATAGGGTGCGCCTCTACGCTCATGGGACCGAGAAGAAGCGAAGTAATTGACCTAACAATCTGTACCTCAAAATTGTTAGAATTGATTACACACTGGCGAGTGCTAGACGAGGTCTCAATGTCAGATCACCGATACCTAGAATTCAATCTGACCATTGTGGGGGAACAGTCTGCAGTACAAAGACGGATCCCCAGGAAAACGGATTGGACAAGGTTTCAAAGCACCTGGCATGGATGGCATCTATTCGGCAATGTTAAAGGAGGGTATGGAGCACATAGAGTGACCTCTAGGAAATATTTTTCGAGGATATCTTGCTCTGGGCTACGTGCCTTCTTCTTGGCAAAAGGTTAAGGTAGTCATCATACCGAAACCTGGGAAAGGTGACTATTCTAATCCAAAGAACTTCAGACGGATCAGCTTGACTTACGTGGAAAGTCCTGTGGACAGCGTGGAAAGTCCTGTGAGTCTGCTCTTCATTCTTTGGTCACAAAGATAGAGGATGCAACTTTGAATGGTGAGTACCCGATGGGGGTATTCGTGGACATTGAAGGGGCTTTTGACTGTGCCCCTGTTCAAAAACTTTGTGATGCCGCCAGAGCGCATGGTGTTGATGATGCTTTAATTAAGTGGATCCATGCTATGCTAACGCAGAGATTGCTGTGCGCTGAGGTGAGTGTCGACCGCTACCTGACTGCAGAAGCAACGTAGGGCTGCCCTCAAGGAGATGTGCTTTCGTCACTTCTGTGGAGTATGCTGGATCGACTCTCTACTATGCGAACTGCGAAATTTGCCAATACACGCTCAAGCTTATGCTGATGATGCGGCTGTATTTGCTGTTGATCGGGAACGGTGTGTAGGAATATCCAACAGGCCGTTGATTTGATAGACAGTTGGTGCCTCAGACATGGTCTTTCAGTTAATCAAAATAAAACCACAATGGTATTATTTGGTATTATTCACAAAAAGGAGAAAACTGGATGGACTGGAGGCACTCTAGATAAAAAACTTCTTTGGAACAAACATGTAGAGGTAAAGATGAAACGAGCTCTCACAGCTTAAGGGCTGTGCAGACGGACCTTTGCCTCGACATAGGGACTCAGGCCTCATGTGGTAATGTGGATATACGTTGCTATCATTAGGCCGATGTTCGTTTATGCATCCGTAGTTTGGTGGGTTAAGGTGAGACAAAAAGATTGTCACCATAAACTGGCCGCACTGCAAAGAACTGTGTGTCTGGGTATCACTGGTGCCATGAGCACGACATCCGGCGCAGCTCTAAATGCACTACTCAATTTGCAGCCCCTGGATATATTTATTCAAAGCACTGCAATGAGAGCAGCTCATAGACTAATTCGATTAGATCTATGGGGAAACAACGGATGTGGGAGGCACAGAGCATTCGAAGAGTTACTGGAAGTACTGATTCCAATTCGTACAATGCCTTCCGATTCTCGTGCCCCCATACATCTGTTTGATAGAAGATATGAAGTTACCCTGAAGCGTAGAGGGAACTGTGAAGTCCCAGAGGAATGTGTGGCGGGAAGTCTTCTACACCGATGGCTCAAAAACAGAAGAGGGTTCTGGAGCCGGAGTCTACCTCTCGAATAAAAACGAGAAGTGGGCTTTTCCTTTGGGACAACATGCAACGATTTTTCAAGCCGAGCATTGAGGGCGTTGAGTAGTCCTTTGACCACCTCGAAAATCGTTCAGGAATGCAGAAACCGTTTGAACCCGCTCTAAATTCAAAACGGTGGAACTACTCTGGGTACCTGGTCACTGTGGCGTAGAGGGAAATGAAATCTTGGATGCTTTAGCAAAAGAGGGGTGAATCTCCCCTATGCCGAGACCGGAACCAGCAATTAGAGTATCAGTAGTATTGGCTAAGTCTGTCTTCAAAAACTGAGAACAAGCTTCCCACAATGACAGGTGGCAGAGGACTTGCAGGTGTATTGTGGGCATTCTGACAGGACATAATTCACTAACTAGGCATATGTTCAGAATAGGAATTGCTTAAGATGATACGTATCCTTCCTGTAATAAGGAAGCGGAATTCACGGAGCATTTCCTATGTGAATGCCCCGCCTATGGACGCATCAGATCTTTGGTGCCGATGTTCTCCAGTTACGACGGGTAACATCACGTTCACTAATGGAACTCCTGGGATACGTTAACGAATCCAGAATATTCCGTTAGATAGGGCTGCCGAGCACAATGGGCCAACACGGCCTGAGTGTTCAGAAGCTGTAGCTTCTCCCCCACCATACACACTAACACACAACTATCCTGGAATCGCTTATCGGTGGAATACTTTTAAGCCGGGAACAGATCCACAAAGCTCTTCAGGAACTCAACAAAGGTTCCAGCCCCGACTTAATCCCTTGCTAATTTTTGGTGCAATGCGCTGATCAATTGACGACTCCCGTGTATATAATTTTTAACAAATCGCTCTCAACGGGCATTTTCCCATCCTCGTGAAATCGACCTCCAAAAATCTAACTATCCTAGTTTCTGGTGTCCTCTGCGAGTTGGAAAAAGGAAACCAAATTCACGCGGTTTATACAGACTTTATGTTCTATTGGGTAAATTGCGCGATTTCGATATATCGGACTTCTTACTCGGCTGGCTCCAATCCTATCTTAATGGTCGAACTCAATTTGTCAAGTCTCGAGGGCGTCTATCCAAAAGAGTTCTCGTGTCTCCTGGAGTACCGCAAAGTAGTCACTTGGGTAATCTACTCTTTCACATCATTTCGAATTGCCCGAGATATCGTGTATTATCCAATATTCCTCACCTGTTCTATGCCGATGACCTGAAAATATATCATAGTATCAACAGTCAATCCGATGCAAACTTTCTTCAGTCCAAATTGCAATCTCTTGAGTGCTGATGCATCCACAATGATCTCCACCTTAACGCTAAGAAATGCCATGTAATAAATTTCTCACGCAAGACTTTAGCTGCAACTCATCCCTACTTTATAGGCAACGAGAAACTGAACAGGGTGGATAATATCATTGACCTCGGCATAGTTCTAGACAGTAAAATGCGCTCAACATGCAGTATGACAGAATCCTATTCACGGCCAATAAATATTTTGGTTTCATCAAAAGACGTGCGAAGGAGTTTAAAAACATTTGGGTCACCAAGTTATTATGTATGACATTTTTACGTCCACTTCTTGACTACACCTGCATTGTCTGCAACCCAGCTCTCGAGCTGCACAGCGACAGAATCGAATCCATCCAAAAGTAATTTTTTCTTTTCACCTTAAGAGACCGCTATGACCCGCGTGATTTTCAGAATCTTCCCCTCTTAAATTTGGTTACTCTTTCATCCAAGAGAAAACTAATCTCTAACTGCCTCACCTTTGAAATCATTGTGAATGATGATGCCCTTTCTTCTAAGTTCACCCTTAACGATCAACCGAAGCGTACTCGATATAGGTCCTTTCTCAAGCAATATCAGCACCAAACTGTTTATGGTTATAATGAGCCCATAAACAGATGTCGAATGTTTAACACTGTTGGTACGCATTATTCCCCAGACTTATCTAGATTCCAATTTAAAAATATCCTGATTAAGAACCTGTAATCCTTATAATCTTTTTTCTAACCCCAGTTTACCTTAATTAATATTTTGTATTTGTTATTTGTGTGTGTTCATATTATACTTAAATTGTATTATTTCATGAATTGTTATTTGTGACCCAGGCCCTGATCTAATTGGATTGTTGCGTTAACGATTATTATTATTATTTCCGAGTTATCACAATCTCGGCAGATGCCCGATTTTGCCTAATACTAACTACTTAAATTATAATGGGGCGCTGGTGGTGGTGACCAGCGGTAGGTCAATGGAAGAATCCATAGAGAACTTCCCGGAACATCGAGCATGTATGCAAAATGGTATATTTCTGCATGATGTGAACCAGATTGTGTGAAAGTCCCAAAACATCCAGGGAAGCTGTGAGAAATTTAGGTACAATACCTGTAGCTGACAATATTATGGGAACTACAACCACCTGCTCGAGACACCAAATTTCTTTGATTTCCCGAGCCAGTGGCTCATAGTTCATCTTCTTCACCACGTATTTCCGTTCAATCTTGCCATTATGGGAGAGCGCAACATCAATAATGTACGCGAAGCAACCCATCTTGTCAACTAACAATACATCAGGCTTGCTGTGCAGTATGTGGCCATTAGTTAGAACTTACCGGCTCCAATATATGCTGTAAGCAGGGCTATCAAGCGCTGCTTACGGCTCATATCGATAAAAGGGACACGTTTCCGTGATCGGCCCATGCTTGTATGCAAGGTTTTGATGGACAACCTTACATACAGCATTATGCCTGTTCCTGTATTGCACCGGTGCCATAACAATGCAGCCAGAAATGAGATGATCCAACGTCTCTAATATCGAACACCAATCCCTCTGTCTCAGCAAAAAGCCCCCCAGCACACAGCCGGTTGCCAATCGCCAAATGGCTGCCAACGTGTTTACTGTGCCTTACCCTCGACTTGCATAAACCAGTGAAGAAATAGCGAATAAATTCAATGCGCTTATTTTATTCTGCCTCGAGAAATGTGTACTAATTTTATATGTCGCAAAAATTCCGACAGCAGAGCATCTTTCAGATCACCACCTCTAGCATGGATTCCTTGCAGAATTCCTAGGTATTGGTAGAAGTTTGTCTCGGTTATAGCTATAGATGGGGAGGTCCCCAATACTATGTCCGGCATGCGCCTCGTGAAGACCTTTGCGAATAGCTTGGATTCGACACTTGTCTAATCCAAACTCCATCCGAATATCACGGCTGAACATGTCAATTATTCGCAACAGACTTCTAAGGTATTCGTCAATACCGGCATACAGCTTGATGTCATCTAATTACATCAACTGTATCAGCTCACGTTTAGCACGTAGGCCATATTTTATTGCAAAACCATGCCCTCTAGCATCATTGAGTAGGCATGAAAGGGGTTCTATGGCATGCAAAACCAAAGGGGACTCAAAGAATCCCCCTGCATAATGCCCTTCCGTATATGGATAGGCTCTGAGGTATTAGCACCCTCAGATGTAGGCACTGATAAGTTGGTATGCTACCCTTCCATGACTGTCGCCAAAAACTTTATTAGTTTCGGATCAGTGCGATACAGATATGCGACATCGATTAGCCGGGTATTATTATTAAAAGTACCAACTTTGGCATCAATATAATTGATGAGATGGGACATCCTGAAAAATTTTAAGTAAATCCAACTATTCTTAACGAAGTTATAGATGGTCAAAGTGTTCTATTTCACGTGAATTATTTGAATTCTAAGGAGTGTATTACGTCATCATCAAATCAAGTGAACCCATGTGAACGGCGAATCACAAGAGAAAACCTAAGTTTCCTTTTTTAGTTTTTCTTTGTTATTTGTATATCATATATTTGTATATGGTAATGAAGTTTGCGGCTAGCATCCAATTAAGGGAGTCATCCCGTGTGTCGGATCCGAGGAATCGATTTTTTTTGTGGCATCAATTGTATCTAGATATAGTGTAAAATATATGATCACAGTGATTTTTTGATATTCGGAGTCGTTTGGAAATTGTAGTGTTAAACACGTAATAAGTCACATGTCAGATTGATGTCGATCACCGTAATGGAGCGCGTATTTATCGGTCCGAACGACGTTCGAATGACTTCGCGAAAAGGGCAAGTATTGAAGCCAAAGCTGTACATGTGTTTCTTCAATAAACCTAAAGTTTGTGGGCTAGGTAGGACAGTTTAATGATCGATTAAGATTTTATGGTTAAAAATCACATTCTACTTTTTAAATGCGTTTTTCTCGAAACTGCATATTGAAAATCTGCTGCCACCATAGCCCAAAATCGATCCATCGAAATTCTTTGAAATTTTCACGACTTATTCAGAATATATTTCTACGATCCGCAAATTAGGATAATTGCGATTCATTTAGTAGTTTTTTTATTGAATAAAGAAACCTTAAAAAAACACCAAAATTCACAAAAAAATAGTTTAACACGAAACCAAAAATTTAGCTTTTAATATTTTTTAATAATCCTAATTTGTAGACGGCAGTTAAGTCTGCACGTTAAAATGTCATTTACTTTTTTTCTTTAAGATGATCGCTGCGCCCTCTAGCGTGGCAGCAGAAAAACAGCTTTTTTGCAGATGGGTGTATCACTTACGTCTCTATTTCAATAATGAACTATGATATCGGGCTGGAAATACGCATACTCAAGATGTTAGTAAATATATGGTGAAAATTCGTATTTGTATCTTCATCCAGTTCATCACAAAAAGTTTCTAAAAAAAAGGCGAAAAAACGGCTTTCACACTGGATGACCCCTTTAAGATGGATATATATGTAAATTTGTATCAGCGGTATTCAATTTTCGTACATACATATATATCAATATATGCACGTATGCGTTTGTGCATGAAATAACGTGGGAATATTGAGGCGTTTTTGATAAATTGCATGTTGCATGTTGTATATGCATGTATTACGTTAGTGTGCGGTATAGGCAATGTTTGTTTCCTTACAATGAACACAATATCTGTCTTTAATATGTAAATATATCTCGGAGTTTGGAAATATATGAAGAAATAAATAAAACCCCGCACCTGAGAGAGGGGAGTGAAACTTTTTTACCCGAATATAGTCAAATGAAAGGGCTAAATTAGTACTTTTCACAATCAGGCTAACTTTCCACATCAGCTTTTGATAGCTTTTGCTTACATATTCTCAGGACCTACTCAACCGAAAAATCTGAAAAAAAAATCACGAAGCTGCCACTAAATAATGCCTAGTTGCCTGTTCAAATAACGTTACTAATAGTACATTACTATTAATAATTACCTAGGACCCCCCTTAATTTCATCCTAGACTCATGAAATTATTTGCAGCAATATAGGCTACAATATTAAGCATAATCCTACCAAGTTTAGTGCAAATCGCATTATTACTAACCAAGTTACCGTAGGTAAAAGTGATCGCTTCTGTGTAAATACTAAAACTTTGAATGTCAATATCACACTAAATTGAATATTCTGACTTACAAATGGAATATGGAAGTCTCCTTAAATATTTTTATATAAGAAATACACAAACCCTCCCGATTTGTTTTAGTTATTTGTATGTCGTTCGAGAGGAAAAATATGTAGGAAGTTTTCATGTAGCGAAAAATCTGTCGGAAGCATGCATGTGCGTCCAATGTATGTTTGTTTTATGTGCAAGTGATTTTGGCTTTTATGAATGAAGTAAAGCGAATACATTCTATCAGATGCATACTATCAATCTAAATGCGCACATGCATATATGTATATGTGTATACACCAGCAATTGATAATGGACAATGATTACTTAGGATGATCATAATAAAGATGTCTTCAATCTGTACATACATATGTAATGAAGGAATATTTTGAATTTCCAGCTATATACGAATGGGCAACCGTACATTGCAAATTCCTCACATAACCAAAACACAAAACCTTTCATACCTGAAGCGTTCAGCGTCTGGTTTCCCGACTTGTTTAATTTCTAAATAATTGAAGTAGCAAAGGATTGATAGGCAGTGCCGCCACTTAATAAATTCTTCTTACCATTTCAATTTGTCGTTAGCACCAGCTGAAAATGTTGATGATTTTAACACTTCTCCCATCTCTTCCCGGCAGAAACTAAAATTATTTATGGTCCACATGTAACTAAATTTGACGACCTTTACCTGGAAAAGGAGTGAAATATTTTGTAATGATTACCATGTGCGAGAAGTTTAAAGGACTTAACAAAAACTAATTTGCTTGTAAATGTTTTCCAATCGTCTCAAATTAGTTATGTAACAATTGAAAAAACAAATAATTTTGAACTCTGGAATTATATTAGGTTGTTGCAAATGAAATGTCGGATATTTGAGTAAAATTTCAAAAAACTATAACTTTTATGAAAATTAATTTTATTAGTCAAAATAAGAACCAGCAGCTTCAATGCACTTCTCCCAACGAGATACAAGGGCATTTATTCCAGTTTCGTAAAAGTCTGGGTTTCTAGAGCTAAGAAATTCTTCAAAGGCACTTTTGACAGCTACTTCATTGCTGAATTGTTTCCCCGCCAAAAAGTGATCCAAATGCTTAAAAAAGTAGTAGTCGGTTGGCGAGAGGTCGGGTGAATATGGTGGATGAGGAAGAGTCTCATATCGTAATTCATTTAATTTTTGGACCGTCATTCTGGAAACATGAGGTCGGGCGTTATCATAGAGCAGTATCACTCCATCTCTGTTGACCAATCTAGGCCGCTGAACACGTAATTTCTCGTGCATTTCATCAAGTTGGGCACAATATTTCTCTGCATTAATTGTTTCACCACGCTCCAAAAACGAATAATGAATAATTCCAGATGCAGACCACCAAACAGTTACCATTACCTTCTTCGGGTGAAGGCTCGGTTTTGGCATGTGTTGTGGAGGCTGATCGGCATCTAGCTATTGCGCTGATCTGCGACGGTTGTCATACAATATCCACTTTTCATCGCATGTCACTATTCTGCGCAAAAAGGGATTGTTCCTGTTGCGGTTGAGTAGAGAACTGGATATTTCCATTCGCAGCGCCATGTTTTGCTCGTTGAGTTCATGCGGAACCCACTTATCAAGCTTCTTCACCTTTCCAAGCTGTTGTAAGTGCCGAGATACTGTCGAATAGTGTACGCCTATTTTCTCTGCAATGTCACGAATCGATGATCGGGGATCAGATTCCACTATCAAACGCAACTCGTCGTTGTCGATCGATGGTCCTGGGTGTTCACGAGGTTCACTTTGGAGGGTCATGTCGCCTGATCGGAATTTTTCGAACCACCGCTGTGTCGTTCGTTCGTTTGCTGCGTCAGCTCCAAATGCTCTGCAAATGTTTCTGGTTGCCTCCGCTGCGTTGTGACCAAGTTTAAATTCATATAGAAAAAGTAGACGTTTTTGACTCCCTTCCATGCTTTTTTCTTTGAGTTTTACTTGGAACTTCAATGACGATTGAAACTGAAATGACTCCTTGATCGAACGAACGACTATTTATACTCAATTATCCCATACCACCAGAGTCACCTTGCGACAGTTTTAAACATTAAAATCATAACTAACTTCACCTCATTGAAAAATCCGACATTTCATTTGCAACAACCTAATAATATATCACAAACATTTTTTATAGGTGTAGCCTGTTTCAGAAATATTGATCAGATAGCAGATAAATAGACAAATAAAAGAGTGACGTCATTTTCTTCACTTACTCATATTTATTAATTTGATTGCTTCTTCTTCCGAACTCCTGTTTACTGAAATATCCCCAAATCTTCACTCAACAGTGCGCTGGATGGTGGTTCCCGTGTATCGACCACGTTCGCTTGTGAGTATTCCATGCCCAAAAAAACGGCTCATCAGTAAAAACTACGTTCGAAAAGTCGCAATTGCAAACATTTGTTTGTCTGTTACACGCATTTCTCTCGGAAAATGCCCAAATGCTTCAAAAAAGAAATACATAAAATCTTACATACCTAAAGCGTCCAGCTTCCAGTTTCCCGACTTGTTTTTTGATAAAATTTGATTTTATTATTCAATAATTATCTTCGAACGCGATAAAACGATTACAACGATCATACAATCTTTCGATACAATTTTTATAGTACGATTTGTCTTTAGCTTCAAAATAGGCCTCAGTTTCGGCAATTACCTCTTCATTGGCGCTAAATTTCTTTCCAGCGAGCACCCTCTTGAGGTCTGAGAACAGAAAAAAAATCGCTGGGGCCAGACCTAGAGAATACGGTGGGTGAGGAGGCAATTGATGCAATTTGCGGTGTTTCCCTTCTCAAAATAATCGGTGAAAATTATACCACGCGGTTCACCACGTGCAGTCCACTCAGATGACTGATCGTTTTGATTCTAGTGTGAAATAATGGAGCCATGCTTCGTGCATTGTCACATATCGGCACATAGCAATCCCAATCAACTTCCACTCTGCGGTCATCAAAAATCATTTTGTGGACTATTTTGATGTTTTCGTCGGTAAAAGCCTCTTTGAGGCTTTCACTCCGTGCATCGTTCTCGGTGCTCATTTAGCCTTGTTTAAACTTAGCAGACGAATTCTCTAGGGTTGATTTTTCTGGTGCAAAGTCCAAATAATGTTTATCAAGTCGAGACTTGGCTTCAACAGTATTTTTTTGTTTATCAAAAAGCAATGCTTTATTAGCATATGAA
The DNA here is from genome assembly GCF_905115235.1 of Hermetia illucens. NCBI lineage: Eukaryota > Metazoa > Arthropoda > Insecta > Diptera > Stratiomyidae > Hermetia > Hermetia illucens. The sequence goes on along the minus strand of NC_051851.1, from coordinate 108,408,013 downwards.
ATTGATTTTTATCCATTTTCTTCAAACTAACAGAAGATGTTTCACTCAAAGTGCTTTATCCCGCAAAGTAATAGTCCGACAGCTTTCAGATTTGTACGCGGTCTTTTGAAGAGTTAACTAAATATCATGCGGATTAATACTAGTAGCGCGATCTAAGTTGTTATTTTGAGCACACCTTATATTCGGCCGGTCACTCTGTCCTCGGTAGTTGATCGTCTTAAGCCTCAAGCAGGCAGATCGTCGTTCATTTTCGTCTTGTTTTACCAATCGATCCACTAGCGACGAACAAGAACGCAGCTTCAAACCGTTTTGCGTAAGGGGCACTCATTTATATTACGTCAGATTTTCCCGAAAATTTCAAAGCAACTTGCAGCGTGCGTTAAGGAACACTACAGATAATTAAAAGATGTCATAATTAAACAGGAAACAAAATCCGGCCGTTAGGAGCAATCAGTCAGGGCATATATTCGTATTGGTTTAAAAGTATATTTTATGGATGTGGAAATAATTGATAGCACTATGGATATTTAAATATTTTAAAATAAAATTTGTGGAATTAGAATAATAATTGTTGGTGCAACAATCCATATTGTATCAGGGTCTTGAAGTGTGTTAGAGAACTTCATTCAAGACCGTGACAGTACACTACAGTACCACTGTAGGAGGCAATGTGGTCAGCTGTGTGCTCGCCCGAGATTATTACCCTGATTTGACTCGGGTACTCATTCACAACTGAGTGTCACCAGTGGGATTTGAACCGCGACCTTTCGCTACGACAGCGGATTTAATTTCATTTTCCAAAAGGACATTGGTCTGAAAGACACTTCCCTCATTGTCCGTGAATAGCAAACTCAACTGCATACTCCCAGTCATCATACCTAAACCTAATCAAGCATTTATGGGACGAAATTAGGAAAAGGGACAGAAAGAACAAAGAAGTGCTGAAACGGGCCTTGATAGAGCAATGGTCAAATATAACACCGCAAATGGCAAAAAAAAGTTAGTACATTCGATGCACCATAGATTACAGGAGATAATCGGTCGAAAAAGATACAGCACTTCCTATCAATGTCCCTGTATTTGATGTAAATGGTTATTTTTAAAGTTTTGTGGGAAACAAAACTTATTAAAGTCAATTCAATGTCTGCTTGTCTGTCATATCCGATTTACTCGGAAACGACAGAACTTAGTGTCATAAAATTTGATGAGCCCATATGGTGTGTGTGTTCCTTTACATGAGTGGTCCCATTTTGTGTTGTTGTGTTGAAGGGGGCTCCCCATACAGGCGAAAGGAGGGTGTAAAATTATTTTCCTCCGAATATGATCATGGTATCAAATGAAAGGGTTCGATTCGTACTTTCTGAAACCGATCTTATTTCGGATATTGGATGAAACAGAGGGGAAAGAGGGCTCAAAATGTATGTCCCAAAAAGTGAAACAGGGCTGAAAAAAATACATCCTGTTCGAGATCTGCACAAATAAAATTAATAATAATACTAGCTTGACCAAAAATTTCTCGGAATCCATGAAAAAAATAAACAATACCTGTTTACTGTTGAAAATTGATATTGTCCCCTTCGAAGTAGTCCCAATCGACTGCAGCGCACTTATGCTAACGCATGATCCAATCCTCGAAACATTTTTGAAACTCCATCTTCATTAGGGCCATCTTCGATTTTCCCATTATCTCCTCTCGGCTACTGAAACGCGTTTCTCTCAGTGGTTTTTTGATTCGATTGAAGAGGAGAAATCACATAGGACCAAATCAATTCGGTGGTTGTTGGATGGTATTCGTATTGGTTTTAGCCAAGAACTCGTGGATAAGGATGGCATTGTGCAACGGTGCATTATCATGGTGCAAGATCCACGAGTTATTTTCCCACAAATGATTCCATTTTTGACGGACTGATTCACGCATACATTTCAAAACAAATAGTATTCCTTGTTGACAGTCTGGCCTTGTGGCAAGAATTCACTATGCACCACACCGTGGTAATCAATGAAAACCGTGAGGATCGCCTTTTTCTTTGACTGGAAACAATGCGGTTTCTTCGGTATCGACTCATCCGAAGCGTGCCATTCACTCGTCTGATGTCTGGACTACGTGTCGTACCCATAAACCCACGTGATCTCCAGTAATGATGCGTTTGATGAATGTTGGGTCAGAATCAGCCATGAACATCATGTCTTTGCGATATGCACGCGGTCCTTAAGTCTATCAGCACCAACTTGGCTGCAACACGACAGAGACCGAAATCGTGAACAATGCTTTGAACTGATCCAAAACAAATGCTCAAGTCCACGGCGATCTCTCTGATGTTTAATTTGCGGTTTGTGACCAACATTTCCTTCACTTTATCAACGTTTTCTTCGGATTTCGACGTGGATGGCCTGCCGCTGCGCTCATCATCGGCAACACACTCACGACCTTTTCTGAACCGTTCGTACCATTCGAAAATGGTTGTTTTCTTCAAAGCATCGTTGCCGAAACATTTTAGCAACATTTGCTAGGTTTGCGTACCGTTGAAATTGTTTTTAACACAAAATTTAATGCAAACTCGTTGTTGCTCATTCAAATTCATTTTGAAAATTCTCGAAAATCGTGAACACGCTCAGAGACACATCTACTTAACTCGACTTAACTTTCAAAACTGATGCCAACGCCACACTTTGGCGGCAATATCAGCACAGTTGAGCAACACACACATACAAAAAGGACAACCAAGTGCTAAGAGCGCCACACGGCGATCATTCCCGGAACTTTTTGAATTTTGGTAGTATATTACTATATTTTGAAAATTTAAATTACAATGTATTTGAACCCCCTTAAGTTCATCCTAGAATTACCAAATTTGGCATCAGGTTAGGCGATGATATAGGACATAATTCTGGAAAGTTTGAACTTAATCAATATTAGTAACGTTTTATTGAAAGTTAAAATATTGAATTGCACGTAAAATTATTGCGCTCTAAGAGAACAGTGAGGTCCATGGAGGCACTTTCGCTTTTCTGTTTTAGCATTAGATCACTTCAAATGCGTACATGTACACATCCGTATACGGTAATAGGCAATCTTTGTTTCTTTAGGGTAAAGCACAATAATTATGTCTTTAATATGTAAATATATATACATATTTTGTTTGGCAATATATGACGGAATATTTTGCATTCTTAGCTATGTACGAATGGGAAAACGTACATAGAAAGCTGCTTACATAAGATGAACACAAAACGCTTATACCTGAAGAGCCGAGCTTCTGCTGCCCAGAGATTTTGTGAATTAAATTTTTATTTTTTTTTTTCCTTGCTTATACATATTCCAAATTTGAATGACGTTGGATTTATTTATATTTTGAATTTTCAAAATGAAAAGATTTTTCTACTGGAGCAAAATATAAATCTATTGGAGCAAAATATAAATCTATTGGAGAAAAATATAAATTTCTAACTTGTATATGTTCCCTTTTGCTCACAAGTGTATATTTATGCACCTCTTGCGTAAAACAAAACCTTAGTAAATTCGATTCACTGTCTGCCTGTCTGTTACACGCACTTTTCTCCAAAACGGCTAAATCGACCTGAACGAAATTTGGTGGACATACGGTAACTATGAAACCCCACGCATACAGTGAGTGACATAGTTTAGGTGGAGTTTAAAGGGGGTCTCTCCATACATGCAAAGGAGGGATGTAATTTTTTGTTCATCGAATGTAGTCGTGTCAAGTCTATCAAACGAAAGGTCTCGATCAGTAATTTCTGAATCTAGTATTATTTTTGACGTAAATTGTAAAATGCGCGAGTAAGGAGTCGAAATGTAAACGCTTAAAGGGAGATAGGACTCATTTTCGAAAACTACCCAACCAACAAATCCGAAAAAATAGGGTGCTGCGCTTATATGAAATCCTGGCATCAAAATATGTCTCATTCCGATATCTGCTCACTTAAACTTACTAATGGTACATTACCAACTTTTATAAATTGGCAGAGAAAACCCCCTAAGTTCATTCTAGGAGTACCACTATAGAGGATAATATCCCGCATACACATGGAAAATTTCATGAAAATCCCGCTATTAGCCCTGAAGTTATTGCAGTTCAAACTTAGCACTTTCACGCGAATTTACTGCATCTGAAGCCATGCAAATAAGATGCTAGCGTCAAAATTAACAAGAATAATTGACATTCGATTGAAATAATAAAGTCCCATATATGAAGAAGTTACTTTTTCCTAGCCCTTTTACCCTTTGCTGCTATTAGGTAAGTCATTCTAAAGGCTTTGTGTCAAACAAAACCTTATTAGAATTGAGTCGATGTGTGCCTGACACACCCGATTTATTCGGAAACGGCTGGATCAATTATCACTAAAGGTTGATGAAAAAGCGTGGTCTGTGGATCCCTTTACATACAGCAAGTGGCGTCATTTTGAGTTGAGTTTAAGGGGGGTTCCTCATACATGGAAAAGGAGGGTGCATTTTTTTGGCTGTGTGGATTATCAAGTGCAAGTGCTGAATTAGTACTTTTCAAAACCGGTCCCGTATTTGATTTCGAGTGAAATATAGGGGAGTGAAGGTTCAAAATATTACCCTTAAAAAGTGGAACAGGTCTCATTCTCAGTAACTTACATTTTATATGAATTACATGTATTCTAAAACGTGTGCGAGGTCGTCATAACATATCAATTTGTCAATACCACAACAAAGTGAGCTCATATGAATGGGGGGTCGTAGGGAAACATTTCATTTTAATCATTCATATATCAACTACTCGACACAGATATATGTGTGTATTTATATGTATATGTAAATGAATCTTTGGGATAGTGCTTAATTCAGATAGAGATATTTGTACATTAATCAAGCGGTATTCAATATACGTACTTTGTATGGACATTTGTATACTTTACTATACGAAGTAATTCGTAAATAGGTGTACGATCAATTTATATACATGCACATATAAGTTTCATCATCCACGGCGCAACAACCGGTATCCGGTCTAGGCCTGCCTTAATAAGGAACTCCAGACATCCCGGTTTTGCGCCGAGGTCAACCAATTCGATATCCCTAAAAGCTGTCTGGCATCCTGACCTACGCCATCGCTCCATCTCAGGCAGGATCTACCTCGTCTTCTTTTTCTACCATAGATATTGCCCTTATAGGCTTTCCGGGCTGGATCATCCTCATCCATACCATCCACCGTAACCTATTGAGTCGGATTTTATCCACAACCGGACGGTCATGGTATCGCTCATAGGTTTCGTCGTTATGTAGGCTACGGAATCGTCCATCCTCATGTAGGGGGTCATATATAAGTATAGTATTCGGTAATAGGCAATGTTTGTGCTGAAGGTGTGTGACAGCGAATCAATGCCTGACGACTGGGAAAGAGGCATTATTTGTCTCATACATAAAAAGAGAGATACCACACAGTGCAGCAATTATAGAGGTATCACGTTGCTGAGTACCATCTATAAGATATTCTCCGCTAATTTGCTAGGTCTGATAGCCCCATACACCTAGAACATCATTAGCCCATACCAAAGAGGCTTCACTCCAGGCAAATCAGCAACAGATCAGATTTTCTCTCTGCGGCAAGCGGTGGAAAATCTGTTGGAATATGGACATCAGTTGTATTATCTCTTCATCGACTTTAAAGCCGCTGTAAAACTGTACACGGTCATTAGAAAATTCGGTATCCCGATGAAATTGATAAGACTGACTATGCAGACCCTGACCAATGTGCGAGGCCAGATAAAAGCAGGAGGTTCACTCTCAAGACCATTCGATATCAACAACGGTCTACGACAAGAGGATGCGCTATCATGCGTCCTCTTTAACCTGGCCCTCAAGAAAGTGATCCGTGATGCTGAGGTAAATGCAAGAGGTACGATCCTCTTTAAGTCCACCCAACTACTGGCCTATGCTGACGATATCGACATCATGGGAAGAACCACCCGAGACCTACAAACTGGCTTCATCCTTGGGCTGCACACCAATGAAGACAAGACAAAGTATATGGTGGCAACGTCAGCACCAAAAACAAGCCAAGCAACAACATCAAACCGCACTGGTCAAACGGGAGGAATATAGATAGAAGACTACAACTTTGAGACCGCTGATAATTTCTCCTATCTAGGGTCGAACACTTCAACCGATAATAGCTACGATGATGAAATGCGCGCACAGTTGTTGTCAGCCAACAGAGCCTATTTCAGCTTACAACAAGTCGGAATACCGGAAGCTCGCGCTTCGGATATAAAGGTTTTGTGTTCATCTTATGTAAGCAATTTCAACGCACATTTTTCTATCCGTATATAGCTACACATCCAACATAATTCTTCATATTTTTCCAAATTACGAGACATACGTACATATTACAGTCATAGATATTACGCTCACCCTAAATAAACAAACTGCCTATTAGGTTGTTGCAAATGAAATGTCGGATTTTTCAATGAAGTGAAGTTAGTTATGATTTTAATGTTTAAAACTGCCGCAAGGTGACTCTGGTGGTATGGGATAATTGAGTATAAATAGTCGTTCGTTCGATCAAGGAGTCATTTCAGTTTCAATCGTCATCGTCAGTAAAACTCAAAGAAAAAAGCATGGAAGGGAGTCAAAAACGTCTACTTTTTCTATATGAATTTAAACTTGGTCACAACGCAGCGGAGGCAACCAGAAACATTTGCAGAGCATTTGGAGCTGACGCAGCAAACGAACGAACGACACAGCGGTGGTTCGAAAAATTCCGATCAGGCGACATGACCCTCCAAAGTGAACCTCGTGAACACCCAGGACCATCGATCGACAACGACGAGTTGCGTTTGATAGTGGAATCTGATCCCCGATCATCGATTCGTGACATTGCAGAGAAAATAGGCGTACACTATTCGACAGTATCTCGGCACTTACAACAGCTTGGAAAGGTGAAGAAGCTTGATAAGTGGGTTCCGCATGAACTCAACGAGCAAAACATGGCGCTGCGAATGGAAATATCCAGTTCTCTACTCAACCGCAACAGGAACAATCCCTTTTTGCGCAGAATAGTGACATGCGATGAAAAGTGGATATTGTATGACAACCGTCGCAGATCAGCGCAATAGCTAGATGCCGATCAGCCTCCACAACACATGCCAAAACCGAGCCTTCACCCGAAGAAGGTAATGGTAACTGTTTGGTGGTCTGCATCTGGAATTATTCATTATTCGTTTTTGGAGCGTGGTGAAACAATTAATGCAGAGAAATATTGTGCCCAACTTGATGAAATGCACGAGAAATTACGTGTTCAGCGGCCTAGATTGGTCAACAGAGATGGAGTGATACTGCTCTATGATAACGCCCGACCTCATGTTTCCAGAATGACGGTCCAAAAATTAAATGAATTACGATATGAGACTCTTCCTCATCCACCATATTCACCCGACCTCTCGCCAACCGACTACCACTTTTTTAAGCATTTGGATCACTTTTTGGCGGGGAAACAATTCAGCAATGAAGTAGCTGTCAAAAGTGCCTTTGAAGAATTTCTTAGCTCTAGAAACCCAGACTTTTACGAAACTGCAATAAATGCCCTTGTATCTCGTTGGGAGAAGTGCATTGAAGCTGCTGGTTCTTATTTTGACTAATAAAATTAATTTTCATAAAAGTTATAGTTTTTTGAAATTTTACTCAAATATCCGACATTTCATTTGCAACAACCTAATATTTTCGAATACTGTACACATATAGGCACGTACATAAATTGATCGTATCCATATTTCCGATTTACTTCTTATATCTATTTGAATTAGGCACTACCCGCAAAGTTCATTAGCACGCATATATTATATACCTTCATGCACACATGTCTGGCTGGCAAATAACTAAAAAAACTAAAACAAAATAATTCTCTGCGACCCAATTCATAAGAACTCATTTCGTTGCGGTATTGACGAATTGATATGTGATGATGACGTCATGCAGGTTGTAGAGTACACGAAATTCACAAAAAAATGTAAAGTTTCACCCCCTATAACTTTGTTAATAATAGTTGGATTTTCTTCAAACTTGACCAAACTGTGCATTATATTCTTGATTACACGCACGCCAAATTTTGTACTTCTGGGAAGAACATAAAGGGGGTGCCGGGTAAATTTCTAAAATGTGAAAATATACTATTATTAACTTTATTTGTGCAGATATCGGAACCGGATATATTTTGAGGCCTAGATTTCGTAGAGATGCACCACAGTGGTTTTTTTCAGAATTTTCGGTTGGATAGGTTCTGAGAACGAGACCTGTTACACTTTTTGGGGGTCATATTTTGAGCCCTCACTCCTCTATGTTTCACCCAATATCAAATATTGAACCAGTTTCGAAAAGTACTGATTGAGACCTTTCATTTGATATCCCATATGGCTACATTCTGTGAAAAAAAAATTGCGCCCTCCATTCACATGTATGGGGAGCCCCCCTTAAACTTAACACAAGATGGCGCCACTTACTGCATGTAAAGGGAACACCAGATTACATACTTTCACCAATTTTCGTGATAATCAGTCCAGCCGTTTCCGAATAAATCGGGTGTGACAGACAGACAGACAGACAGACAGACACCCCGGAAGCCGAAATCCAGAGGAACACCAGGATGGTCTGCAAAAGCGATGGATGAGCCAACATTCATGGAAGTGTGGCTAGACCTGCCTAGCAAAGCCGGTACGTCCACGGATAGAGCTCTCCATGTTACACAAAGCGTCTCCAAGGCATGTGACGCGTCGATGCCTAGGAGATGCTCATTCTACACTAGAAGACCCAATTATTGGTGGAATAGTGAACTTGCCAGTCTTCGATCGATTTGTCACAGAGCCAGACGAACGGCTCAGAGGGCAATAGATAGGATCGATCAAAGGCAAAAGGAGTATGCCTATAGGGAAGCCCGCAAGAACCTCAAGCTCGCCATCCAGCGGAGTAAGAGGGAATGTTTCAAGGAGCTCTGTTTAGAAGCGGATATAAATCCGTGGGGTAGCGCCTATAAAATCGTGACAGGGCGATTCAGAGGCCGATCATCACCGCAGATCACGTGCCCTATGCTCTTGTTGAAAATAATCCAGGGGTTATTTCCCCAGCAAGAGCGGGGTACTAACACTTTCCAGCGTCCCCTGAATGTGACGCCGTTTCCACCAGTCACCAGGGACGAGCTGCTGGAGATCTGCAGTCGAATAGGCGACAGCAAAGCCCCGGGTCTGGACGGCATACCGAATAAGGCGCTCAAACTTGCCGTCAAATGTAGACCGGATATGTTCGCGGAGCTGTTCGAAGCGTGCATGTCCGAGGGTATCTTTCCAGCGACGTGGAAGCGGTAGAAGTTGGTGTTGCTGCCAGGGGAACCGTCCTCCTATAGACCCATATGTCTTCTAGACACTATGGGGAAAATGTTGGAGCGGGTTATTTATAATAGACTACTCCCAGTCGTCGAGAGCCAAGGCGGCCTTTCAGATAGACAGTATGGGTTCCGCAAAGCCAGATCAACCATTGATGCCATCAAAATGGTTACTGGCTTGGCCGAAAATGCAATTCACGGAAGGGGTTCTACCAGCAAATATTGTGTGGTGGTCACCCTGGATGTGAGGAATGCTTTTAACTCGGCCAATTGGAACCTTATACGAAAGTCTCTGGCGACGATTGGTGTTCCCACCTACCTTGCCACTATCATAGATAACTATTTGCACGAGCGAACATTGTGGTATAATACCGATGATGGACCCAAGGAGTACATTGTCTCCGCGGGTGTCCCACAGGGCTCTGTACTGGGCCCACTACTGTGGAACATCATGTACAATGATGTGCTTAACCTTCCGGTTCCGGAGGAGGCCACGGTGGTGGGTTACGCCGATGACATAGCACTGGTTGTGGTCGCAAAGAATCTCGAGGATGCTGAGTTGTACTCAAGCGAAGCAATCAGTGCTGTTAAGGCTTGGCTGGAAAGTGCTGGACTGGCACTCGCGGAGGAAAAGACGAAAGCGGTCCTCATCACTAAGCGCCGCAAAAGAAATTACACCTGCGTCAGAATCGGGGATCGTATCATCACTTCCAAGCCGGCCATCAAATACTTGGGGGTGATGATAGACGGAAAACTCAATTTTAAGCAGCACATAGAGCATACTTGTAAACGAGCATCCACCACGAGTATGGCTCTCGCAAGGATGATGCCGAACGTAGGAGGACCGCGGCATACTTGCAGGCTGCTCATAGCCAAGGTGGTGAGTTCTATCATGCTGTATGCAGTCCCAGTTTGGGGAAACGCGCTGCAGGTTTTAGGAAATGCATATAAACTGAGTAGGGTTTACAGAAGAACAGCCTTAAGGGTGTGTTCTGCCTTCAGGACCGTCTCAGACGATGCAGCGTTCATCATCTCGGGAATGATGCCAATTGACATCCTGGCAACCGAAATGATGAACATTTATAACACCAGGTCCATCTCTCCCTTATCGCAGGTGAAAAAAGCCAAAAGAGAGAGATCCGTAAGCAGGTGGCAACAGCGATGGAACCAGTCAGAAAAAGGTCGTTGGACTTACAGGTTGATCCCTTCCATCAGGGAGTGGCTGGAGAGAAAGCATGGGGAGATCAATTATAATCTCACCCAGTTTCTCACCGGCCATGGAGGATACCGTCAATACCTGTACAGGTTTAAATTGGACACCTCGCCTAATTGTCCAAACTGCGACGGGGTCCCGGAGGACCCAGCGCACGTATTCTTCCAATGTCCTAGGTTCGTGGAAGAAAGGAGGAACCTAGAGGAAACTCTAGGTGAAGTGCTATCACCGGAAAATTTTGTCCGGAGAATGGTAGCTTGCCAGGAAGACTGGGATGCGATCAATTTCATGATCGCAGTGATCCAGGAGAAACTGCGAAAAGCAGAAGAAGTGAGGAAGGCGCGGTTACGGACCCCGCGGGAAGACGGAAGGAGACCTAGCTAAAGTAAGCTAACTCCGCCCCGTGATGTAATACCTAAAGGTGGTTCCACGGGGTAGGGGGGGAGTCAGGGGTGGTTTTAGTGGGTAAAAATCCCACACGCTGGTGTGTCCAGACCAGTGTCTTTTGAAGATTTCCACCTCCTCAAAAAAAAAAAAAAAAAAAAAAAAAAAGACAGACAGACAGACACCGTCTCGATTCTAATAAGGTTTTGTTTCACACAAAACCTTAAAAACTGTTCCGCTCGAACCGTCTCACCATAGCGTTAAAGCTCTTACTGTACAAGATAATGATCTTGTCAGTTCTCATGTATTCCTCGGAGACTTGGGTTCTTAGCAAGAAAAATTGCGAACTCTTGGCCGCGTTTGGGAGACGAATCCTCCGAAGAATTTTTGGCCCCCTACATGAGGATGGACGATTCCGTAGCCTACATATACTCGTACATCCGAAATCTATGAGCGATGCCATGACCGTCCGGTTGTGGATAAAATCCGGCTCAATAGGTTTCGGTGGGCGGTTCACTTAATCCGTATGGATCAGGATGATCCAACCCGAAAAGTCTATAAGGGCAGTATCTATGGTAGGAAAAGAAGACGAGGCAGACCCTGCCTGAGATGGAGCGATGGCGATATCGAATTGGTGGACCTCGGCGCAAAACCGGGATGTCTGGAGTTTCTTATTAAGGAGGCCTAGACCGTCTGAATATGTACGAATATTTTGTAGTTTGAAAAAAATATGAAGGAATATTTGAGATTTTTAGCAGAGGCGGCATCAACAACGCCGCACTGCAGGTAACAGTTTCAGTACCCGCCGAAGCACTCTTCTCCACCGTCCAACTGAGGTTCGGGGCGGATTCCAAAGAGCGTATATAGAATTTTCGGATATGGATCCTTTGCATAGACCAGGCATTCCCAGGCTCTATGCATCTCCAGCAACTCCGGGAATTCTATCTCAAATCAAAGATGAGATTGCATAAGGCAGGACATTGCTAGGTTGATTCAGATCAGGACTGGCAATGCCAGCAGACGGATGAGAAATAAAGTGCAGATGGTTTACCGGACCTATACCATCCCCAGTGAGACACCCGTAGTTGAAATTCTGGACACACTAAAACAGAAACTTTCTGTCTTATGCAGTCGGTTACGATGCTATGGCGAAAGTCATTCCAGACGTGTCCAGAATGCAACATTCGCGAGGAACCAGCGGAGCTTTTTCAGATCTCTCAACCAATCCCAACAGAGCGTCCAGACAGTACAGTTTTCGGTGACGGAAACGAAAGAGTATTGGAGTACCCGCCCAGCATGTTGAGCATGCTGAGTGGATCACCGCTGAAGGTATACGCCTGACATGAATTTTGCGGCTGTTACCGAAGTGGAAGTTCGACGAGCCATAAACAGCTCGAAGAAATAGAGGGGCCCAGGTCTGGATCAGATGCAGAATTTCTGGTATAAGAAATTTACCAACGGACACAGTCGGTTGTGACGATGTCGGCGCTTGTTCCAGTCCTGACTGCGCTGCCTCGCTCTACCTGGGCACAATCGTCGCAATCCCAAATTTCCGCAAAAACCTGCCTTTTTTCTTCGTTCCAATGGGGCGAGTTCTTCGGGGTCACCACTTTAATCTTAGTATGACTTTATTTTTAAACATCCATATTTTACAGAAGGAGAATATTGTAACTTTAGTAATTCATTTTAATCAAATCACAGCTTAAATAATTTTCACACAAAACCTTAAAAATCGATCTTCTGTTCTGTTTAACACCTTAAGGATGACATATTCGAATAATGGGGAATATATTCAAATACAAGTTTTGAGAGATTTTGTGTATTTCTTTTATAAAAAAATTCTAGTGGAGCTTTGTCCCATTAGTGCCTAGCACGAAATATATCCACATATTATGTGAGAATATCCATTCAAAATCTTGAATTTGCACAGAAGCAACAACTGTGACTCATTATTACTTTGTTACTAATAGTGCGATTTCCACCACCACGAAAAGTACTAACCGAGACCTTTAATTTGATATTTGGTGAAAAAAATGTACATTCCCTTTTGCATGTATGGGGACCGCCGTCAAATTCCACGTAGAATGATGTAACCACCTTTCTACCAAATTTGGTGTCAAACGCTATAACCGTTTCCGAGAAAAATGCGTATGACAGACAGATATTAAACCAATTTTAATAAGATTTTGATTTACGCAAAACCTTCAAAATTGTAGGGTGCATTACTTTAAAAAAAATAATTTATACAGTTCATCATATACCTGTATCAGAATTTTAATTTACTTCATTGTCGTTGAAAAAATCCCAAAATATGCTTATTTTGTTTGGAATTAAGGGAACTCCGCCATCCGCTTGGTTCTGCCCTGGGCGAAAATGTAGTCGCCTGTGTTCTTCAAAACAACTTGTAATTATGATAGGCGTGACATATTAACTATGGACTGAATCTTTCAGATTCTCTAAAGGTTGAAGTACTTTGTTGAAACAACGCTTCTGCTAATGAATGTGGAAGCTCGGAATGATTTTCATATAAACTTGTTATTGGTGTTGAGGTAGTTGCGTTTCCAAATTTTCAACAGCGGAAGCGGATTAAAATACAAATTGTTTGACAACTTCGATAGTCTACTCATTAATGCAAATAGGAAGATTGCGATTGTGATGACCAGTCAAGAAACTTGATGGTGTTCAATCTTCAGTCTGACCCCGCTCGCCTCCTTCCCCAAGTTCAGAATCAATACGACAAGGTCCATGACTGAACAAGAAAGCATCGTCGAGTCAAAGCAGCATGAAAAATGTCATCGATAACGAGAATGAAAAGTATCAGTGGCAAGACGCGATCCTACCGGGATTCGTTTTCGACACTGAGGTTTGACGTCGATAGAGCATTTGGACATTTGGCGTCTTCATATGTCGTTTTAATGATAGTTATTAGTTTCTCCGGATAGGCCTCTGACTAAAGTATTAAACGGTGGTCTAAACTCCGCAGACCGCTCCACAATAACCCAAAAGGTCTAAATGTGATCCATACAGGAGAATCCACAGTGGAATCCATTCTGCTCTCAGTCAATCAAATTTTCGAATGGTTCCTTAATACGTTCCAGTAGAAGTAACAAGTCTGCTGAAAGTGCAGGGGACGCACGGAAAAGTTCCATAGGGAGGCCTGCCTTTATTTCATTTGAATGTGTTGATGGAAAAGATAATTTCATTTGCCTTTAGAGGTGCATTCTGTATCCGCATGTTACGGTAGCTTCGGAAATTCACGGGACGTAATGCAATTCAGGATCGTGGTGAAGTGCTCCTTTCACCTCTTTAGCAGTCCACTCAAATGTTTTTATAAAAGAAATACACAAAATCTCTTAAAACTTGTATTTGAATATATTCTCCATTTTAATCTTTCCAGGATGTCATTCTTAAGGTGTTATGGGATTTTTTTCAGCAGAAAAACAGAAGATCGATTTTTAAGGTATGTTTTTGAAGTTTCATTTTAGAGGTACAAAATTTGGCGTCAGTATAAGGGGTCATTATAGACAACGAGGCAAACCATTATCGCACACCACCGTCATATTGGGTTGGGGAAAAAGAAATGTCGTATTTGTGATCGAAATTTGACGCTCTATTTAACATACATAGAATTATCCGACTTATCCGACCGTCAAATATGCGCCGTTTTGTTCGCAAACTTGTTACCATTTAGAAGACAATTTCATTATCCCCCCTCCTTATTTGCAAAAAAGTTAGACAGCTAGCTTTCGCAAGCCTCTTTTGAGGCCAATTTAGTAGCACCAAGAGCGTTTTGCATGGACCGGAAGAGATGGTAATCACTTGGTGCCAGATCCGGACTATACGGTGGGTGCGATGGGATATCCAGTCCGAGCTCCCGTAGTTTCTGGCGGGTCATCAAAAATGTGTGAGGCCGATCATTGTCCTAGTGGAACACAACACCTATTGACCAATTCTGACCGCTTCTAATGAACCGCCTGCTTCAAACGGTCGAGTTGCTTACAGTAGAGGACCGCATTGAGGGTCTGGCTATATTTGACCAGCTCATAATGGATGATTCCCTTCCAATCTCATCAAACACTCAGCAAAACCTTCCTGGCCGTCAAACCGGGCTTGGCGATGGTTTGGGCCAGCGCGCCGTGCTTCGACCACTATCTTTTTCGCTTGAGGTTTTCATACGTAATCCACTTTTCATCACCAGTCACCATCCGCTTCAAAAATGGGTCGAATTCGTTCCGTTTCAACAGTGCATCGCAGGCGTTGATTCGGTCCAAGAGATTTTTTTGCGCCAACTCGTGTGGCACTCAAACATCCAGCTTTTTTTGGAATCCAATCTTCTGCAAATGATTCCAAACGGTTTTATGGTCTACCCAGTTCCTAGTCAATCGACCAAATGCTCACATGCCAGTCTACTTGGATGATTTCGACGATTTTATCCGTTTGTACGACGATTGGCCTACCAGTACGGGGTGTATCTTCGACATCCACTACACCAGAACGAAATCGATCAAACCAACACCGTGCTGTGCGAATCGTTACAGTATCGGACCCATAAACCTTCGTTGCATTTTTACCTCTCAGGTAGTAAAAACGTAAAATATGACGAATTTCTTGTTGGTGGACTCCATCCTTGACGCGCTATAACTTGAGACTGAAACACACGATCACAACACTGTCAAAGAGGCACTTGTACCACATATTGTCGTCGTCAAATCGCCGTATAGAATGACCCTGGCCCGATGCGATAAGCGCAACACAAGATATGTTTAAGTGTTGCCATCTATTGACAAAATACGACATTTCTTTTTTCCCAACCCAATATAAAGTGAACTCATATGAACGGCC
Organism: Hermetia illucens; assembly: GCF_905115235.1. Taxonomy (NCBI): domain Eukaryota; kingdom Metazoa; phylum Arthropoda; class Insecta; order Diptera; family Stratiomyidae; genus Hermetia; species Hermetia illucens. The sequence continues at coordinate 108,392,218 of NC_051851.1, read as the reverse complement.
GAGTTAGAGTTTGGAGACATATAAATATTTTGAATTTTTTAGCTGTGTACGAGTGGAGAGAAACGTGCATAGAAAGTTTCTCACACAAGATAAACACAAAACCTTTTTACCCGAAGCGTCCGATTTGTTTTTAGTTAGTTTCATCAATCACCCGAAACAGACATATGAATATGCTAATCAAATTTGCCGGTAGTATACAATAAGATGGATATACACATATGTGGTTGATACCAGTAGTATTTAATTTGCGTATGGATTTACGTATGTATGCTTTTATGCACAGAGTAAAGAGGAAATATTCAAAAGCGTTCGATCAACTGCGATGCGTACATATATATGTATGCATCAGTATGCGCCAACAAGCTACGCTTGTTTGTTTAGGATGGGCACATAATTATATCTTGGAATTTGGCAATATATGAAAGCATATTTGCTGTTCTTAGCTAAGCATGTTTGAATTGAAAAATGCACATAGAAAATTCCTCGGGTAAGATGAACACAAAGTTTTCATACTCGAAGCGCCCAGCTTCAGAATTTCAACTTGTTACAAAATCCATAAGAAAATCACAAAACAAAAATCCTCCAGTAATATTTAACTTTTAATTATCAATCAAAACCGCTGAATAACTGTTTGAGGTGGGTTTTCAATTGAAATTGTTCGAATAACGAATAAAAATAAGAAAAATTTGTTGCATATTTTGGAAAAACAATTGAATTTGCAATTGCTAATGCCAAGTAACCTTTAAATTAATTAGTTTCCTCGCCAATTACAACGTCTTAGTGTTTCGAGAACGAGTGTCAGTGTCGAATACCATGACCTTCCTCAACTTATGAAACCGAAGTTACAATGATGCCGTCCTCATTAATACATGACGGTCTCTCGAATAACAGCAAAGTGTATTTTCCCTCAATTAACTTTCCATGGTCAATGGCCCTATTTCCATTTCCACAGTGAGGATCCTTATTTTCCAAGTCATAGTTTGTTGCATTTGAAAACTTCCTGCCATTTTAGGATGACATAAAAATAACTACAAATACATGCATATATTCACAAAGAGCCCCTTTTAATGACAGAGTATTTTATGAAAGCAATTTTCCTGGAAATTAAATCTATTGATTCAAAAAAACTTACTTGAGTATAACACCAATTCTCTGCAACTGGTGTATTTACTTCTGGTAATGGTGGCGACGGCACACGACTGACCGCCATTGTGCTAGTTGAAGAAAGGGGGTTGGATGAAACTCTAGCAGTTTGGCCTGCCGGACATTCGTTGGCCACCGGCAATCTGCAAAAGGAAAAAAATAAATTATATATTATATTAGATTGTATGTAGCAAACTCCAAGCAACATTCTACTTCCATGTTGAATATATACATACATGAAGGAAAATTTTTGAAAGGAGTAATAAACTCCTCACAGTCAATATATTAATTTAAGTTCTACATGTAACTTGGATGTAATAGGAGGGCGACAAAAAGAACATTTTACCGCAGATGTTATGAAATTCAAGATTTTTTCAGAAGAGTAAAAGATTACTAAATGTATGTACATATAAAATCGAGCCATATCAAAAAATAAGTCAGGAATCGAACAAGTACACTTAAGAGGAATGCTAAAGCTGCATCTTTACGAGGAAATACTAATCTCTATATTTTTCTCTAACGCCCTGTTAGCTATAATATATAAATGGAACTTTTTCCACTAATATGGTAATTGTTATTATACGACAAGGTCCTTTCTTGAACAATAATTTCAAACACAGCAAAACACTTGAAAAGGACTAACTTTGTTACCTTTAATCGATTTCCAATAAAAATATGTGCATGAAAAAAATGGTTATTTCATACGAATGCATATATCGCTATTTAATATGGCATATGTATCAGTTCAATGTAATACTGCAATTGAATTGTTTTAAGGTGCACAATTTCGACGGAATATTATTAACCCTTAAACCCCGATCTGGATAAAAACTTAGCTATATTCTTTTTTGCTGCCATTGATTCGCTGCGTTTACCTAAACTGACTGTTCCCTAGGCTTTGTTGCTTTCTTCCATCTCATTTGATTGGCTCTTGTAAGTAGTGATGTTTTTTTTGGGGTCCGTAAAAGGAAAACTGTACATGAAAAAACATGAAACATGAAAATTTCAGCACAATTATCTCAGAATTGTGTTAATTTGAAAGTACCTTCGCATTGGACACAGTCACTTAACAAATCGGAATACCAGAAGCTGGCAATTCGAGTATAAGTTTTGTTTTTACATTCGTATATAACTGAAAATGCAAAATATTTCTTCATATATTGCCAAACTCTAATATTAGTCATAAATATTATGGTCATCCTAAATAAAAATTGCCTACTACCGTATACTGATGTATTAATATATATACACGCATCTAAATTGATCTAAGGCATCTTCACGCATTCCCATCGAGCGCCAAATACACACTGACCCAATCGTGCTTATAACGAAGCACCGCAATTTTAGAATAATATCTATTCGTACTTAAACGATTAATATAAGATTCTGCAGTCATTCTACCTTTCATCTTCTACAATCTCCCAGGGTCCTTTTCTTGTCATACAGTCCCAGCATATTTGAGCCTCGTGCAAACTTCAATGTTGGCAGTACATGATATGGTTTTATTTTCCTTCAACGATGCTACTACACCCATTCGCGGACATCTGATCCAAAACCTGGTCCCTAGTCATCCGTAGTTTCGGTTTTCTATTTTTTTGCGAACGCCAATTGAAATTTCTTGTGAGGAGGATTCTGGATTTTTGGGCGCCAGCATTTCACAGTGTTCGTCGAACAGTTTTTGAAAATATTTCCAGTTTGTCAATATGTCCAAGGCTGTGCCATATTTCTACTACATTTTAGTATTTACCGCTTTTTATACTCCTTACAAGTTTCTGCTCCTAGACTTGGATAAAAATCCGTTTGTGATTTGCCTTATTTTTTAAGGCAATTCGTAAATTTTTTTGGTGGATTTTGGTTACCAGGCCAGCAGAAATTCAAACCCCATTGAAACTTGCCAATTTGTTTCGTCATTACGAAGCATTTCCTCAATTTCCTTGGAAATGTTGTGGCTAAAAATCTTGTTTTCCTACCCCGTGTCTACCGACGATAATAGCCACCTCAATGATTAATTTTGAATTTATTTGAACGTCTTTCCTTTAAATTTATCTAATCTCTTTAATTTGACACCTTTTTACAAAGCGATAACTGCTGTCAACCACCCGTGTATTCCACAGAAGAAACTCACAAAATTGATCACACGATCATTTGACACACAATCCAAAATTAATATACCGCTAGTTCTGGCTGGAATATGTCGATAATAGAAGTTTAAACAATAAGCAACCAAAATATGAAATGCTATTTGCATCTGCAAATCTTTATACACATTGAAACTAAAGCATTAAATAAAAAGCGTAATTAATCTGAGCCTGATCAATTTTGTGAGATACTGTATGTACAAATGGATACTTTGCCGAATGGATTAAAGTGTAAATATTGAAATTTCGTGTAATCAATTTAGATAGGTATGTTCGTTTATAGGTATATATGCATTAATATGCGTAATAAGCAACGTTTCTAGATGAGTTCAATATGTACATACACTTGCGAGAATAACTATTCATACACTTCAATGTTCAATTTTAAAGTTAATTTAAAAAAATAAATAAAATAGTTTTGTTTACTTATCTAATATCACCGATTTATCGGAATGTTTACTTTATTTTTGGTATGTTTTCCAAGCCCTGTGCTTCCGTAATATATTTTTTTTTTTCAGTGGAAAAATGCAGCTTTGCATTTTATTTTTTTGCTGCCAGACAAAGTATTCGTACATATACACTTCGGGGAACGTTTATTTTACAACGTAAAAGTGTGTCAAAATTACATAGAATAACAAAACACTACAAAATTGGTGTGAATTGAAGTGATTTAACTCGGTGACAGTTTTTTCCAGATTAAAAACCGTGATCTGTGTGAACGAGGATTGTTCTTAAAATTACGCAGTGAAGGAACATCTTTACGTAAAGTCTCGAAAACTATTAGTAGAAGTCACTCTTCCATCCAGTGCGTTATTAAAAACTTTCAATTCACGAGTTCTGTTTTGTCCAAGCCACGGCCTGTTTGTCCATTTAAGTTCCAAAAATTACGGCTTCCAAAGTTAGCGAACATGTAAGGGAATCCTTCAACAAAGACTTTCATGAAGATGCTATACGAAAAATATTGAAAAAAAGCCGATTATCATTGCCATGTAGCGTGTAGAAAGCCGCAAATATCCCACAACCAAAAGAAAAGAAGGAAGTTCGCTAATAAATACATAAAAATTGCTCCAAAATTCTGGGAACGGGTTCTGTTTTCCGACAAGCAAGTTCTGCATCTTTGAAATACTCGGAAGAGTAGGAAAACCGCTTAATAGAGAAAACTTTGTTCCAATGGTTAAGCACGGAGGAGATGGTATTGTGGTTTGGGGGGGTATGTCAGCTACAAGGGTTGAAAGATTCACATTTATAGAATCCATAATGGATCAGTATGGTTATTTAAATATTTTTAAACAAAATTTACAACAAAGTGCACAACAGCTGAACCTAAGACAAGATTTTTGGTTCCATCAGGATAATGATCTTAAGCACACGGCGCAAAATGTTAAGTTGTGGCTACTTTATAACACCAAACATCAATTATATACACCCCCTTAATTACCAGGCCTTAAATCCATAGAACGTTTGTGGGATTTACTGGAGCGTAAGATTTGCAAACATAACATTGCCTGGAAAGAAATGCTTAAATGCGTTATTATGGAGGAATGGGCCAAAATTAGCGAAGAAGAAACATTCAAATTAGTCAGATCAATGCCAAAACTACTTTCGGAGGTTCTCCAATGCAAAGCATATCATTCCAATTGCTAATAATAGTTATAAGATAATAATAAAATAACTTTTTTCCCATTATATTTGTAAAATTCTTAAATACACTAATATAAAAACACAAAATAAGTCCGTCAATTTTTATTTTATTCAAATTTTTCGTGCTCGCGTCGTATCTATTCGACCGAGATCTTTTCTCTTCTATCGTTTTTTATTAAACTATTTCTCGGTGTATCTCCGATTGAGATCCTTTCTTATCTTATCTGCTTTAAAGCGTAAAACTGGACAAGCGGAAGGGTTTCAAGTCAAACCTGTTTTCATACACATACATGTATTATTGGAAGATCTCCGTCAAAATCCATTCTCAATTTTCTTATTTGTGTAGGATTGCAAGCTATGGCAACAATTTAGTACGTCTACTAATTGCGTGTTACCCTACTCGTCCTACATGTTCAACTAAACCTCTTCCACGACTTTTATGTAATTACATAATTTTCATTCGATTGCGCATTAATAATCAATGAGTCGAAGACACTTTAGCTCTCATTAAACATTCCGAATACGAAATAAGTGAGAGATATAGAGTTCATATTTTGTCTCAGTGTTAGCTTTTTATATACTCGATTTCATCACTTAACAATATTTCAAAAGTATAAATACTCTTTCAGATGAATAATTTCTATAATTTGCTTTATTTTTTATTTAAAAAGAACTTGAAATAAAATGAAATTGTTGATACATAATAAAAAGAAAGTACACTCTTCAACAAATCTTTACATTTTTCGAAATTAAAATTTTTACATGTTTTCAAATTAAAGTTTTAGGTTTAAGGTGTACGAATAGTTACTCTGGAAAGTGTATGTATATCTGAAAGTTTGGAAAGTTGAAGGAACATTCTGAATTTTATGCTATCTTCGAAAAGAAAAAGGTGCATAGAAAGTTCCATACATAAGACAAAACCTTTATACCCAAAACGTTCGCACAAATCCTTTATTCAGCGACTAGGCAATACTAACGGACATTTTTTTGAAACGAGTTGCTGAAGCTATCGAAAAAAGATCGAGCACATATGGTCATATCCCCCACTGTATCTCTAGGTAACTTTTAATAAATATTCTTTCTGACATACTAGAAAGTTCGTTTTATTTCGCGGCATTTTGAAGGGTTATTCTAGTATTCAATGTGTAAAAAAGGGTATCATTATAAAACCGTTATAAAAAACTATAAAAGTTATCGATTTGAAATACTCTGTTATTCAGTCCTTAAAGATAGTATTTTATGTGAAATAATAAAAAGACTTGTTTTGTGTGAAACAAAACCTTATTAGAATCGAGTCGATGTCTGTCTGTCTGTTACAGCCGATTTATTCGGAAACAGCTGGACCGATCGTCACGAAAATTTTTAAGAGCATGGGATCTGCCGTTCCCTTTACATGCAGCAGCTGACGCCATTTTGTGTTAAGTTTAAGGGGGGCTCTCCATACATGTGAAAGGAGGGTGCAAAATTTGTTTTCACAGAATGTAGTCATGTGGGGTATAAAATGAAAGGTTCCAATTAGTACTTTTCGAAACTGGTTCAATATTTAATATTGGTTGAAACATAGGGGAGTGAGAGCTCCAAATATGACCATCAAAAAGTGTAACAGGTTTTGTTCTCAGAACCTATCCAACCGAAAAATGTGAAAAAAATCGCAGGAGTGCATCTCTACGAATTCTAAGCCTCAAAATATATCCGGTTCCGATATCTGCACAAATAAAGTTATATCATCAATAATAGTATATTTCCACATTTTAAAAATTCACCCGGCACCCCCCTTATGTTCATCCCAGAAGTACAAAATTTTGCATGCGTATAAAGAAGAACATAATGCACGATTTGATGCGAAGTTTGAAGAAAATCAAACTATTATTAACAAAGTTATAGGAGGTAAAACTTTACAATTTTTTATCAATTTTGGCACTCTACAACCTGCATGACGTCATCATCACATATCAATTCGCCAATACCACAACGAAGTCAGTTCGTATGAATTGGGTGGAAAAGAATTATCTTGTTTTAGTTTTTTAATCATTTGTATATGAATATCAATTATTCCAACGGGACATGTATGTATGTAGGTATATAGTATATGCGTTCTAATGGACTTTGCGATAAGAAGTAAATCGGAAATATGGGTACAATCAATCTATATACGTGCCTATATGTGTACAGTATTCGAAAATAGGCAGTTTGTTTGTTTAGGGTGAACGTAACATCTACGGCTGTAATATGTACGTATGTCTCGTAGTTTTGTAGCTGTATACGGATAGAAAAATGTTAGTTGAAATTTCTTAGATAAGATGAACACAAAACCTTTATACCCGAAGCGCGAGCTTCCGTTATTCCGACTTGTTTAAGGTTTTGTTTGATCAAAATCATACTATTAGTAACAAAGCTACGGTAGCTCAAAGTTGCTTTACCGTGTAAATTTACAACCAGAAGTACTAAATCTGATATGCTAAATGCATATTGTTAACGGGCTGCGTACAAATGGGATAGTTCTACACTCAAATATACTCACACAAGAAACAAACAAAACCTTTCATACCTGAAGCGCCCAGCTTCCGGGTTCCTGACTTGTTCTTAGTTGCTAGTGTTGACATTTTTATTTTTGCAAACACCGATACTTCGGGAACCACTTGTGCTCTTCATCAGTGCTAACAAGTCCCCCCCCTCTCCCCCAAGATGAAGAAAACAAGTGGTTCCCGAAATATCGGTATTTGCAAAAATAAAAATATCAACACTAACCAATAAGAAAAAACAAGTTTTTTATTATTTCAAATTTCAATATCACTGGAAACACCGCATAATTAGAACTAAGACCGACTTCAGAAACCTTTCATTTGATATCCTGCACGACTACGTTTGGTGAAAAAAATGTATACCCCTCTTGCATATATGGGGACCTTCTCCTTAAACTCGAAATAGAAAGATGTAACTTACTGTATGCATGGTTATTCACAGTTCCCAGTTCTGAGAAAAGAGCGTATGACAGACAGACGGACAGATAAACAGATACCGATTTTAATAAAACTTTAATTTACACAAAACACAAAATCAACATATATTTTCTTAATAACTGCAGCCCGCCATTGAATTTAATTTTTTGAAGTGATTTCTGATATCAAATTTTAGATTGAGCCAATTCTTCCTCTCTTTCCCTGCTTCTCCCTCAAATACATGAATTTCACCTCCGGCAAATTGCTGTTTACTTGTTTTCTTCTTTGGAACTTAATCAGGAAATTGCTGTGAACTAAGCGCAAAAACTACGAAATACTACCAAAATATTCCAGAAGCGGTGATGGGAACGCTTTCTAGCATTGACAAGTTAGAAAGTATATGAAGTGGAATGGAAGCATTCCATTTGTGCTTTTGAAGCGCTTCTTTCTTCAACACAAAACGGGAAAAAGGGAGTTTTTTAGGCACCGATGGACAGGATTTATCGACGGAATTGGAGTAAAGCGCAGTCCTTTCTCAGTGGTGTTAGCATTCTGAACAAGGGCTACCTTTTACTCGATTTGGACCTGTGCGAGGACAGTGACCTAAGGCGGGAGGGATGAAAAGGACTGTGGGATTGCGGGGCATGTATTGTGGGAGCTTAATTTAGGGAAGAAATTAATGCTTGGAGGTATTACGTTATGTACAGGCTAATTAGTGTCTATTGTATTAATGTGAACTAAGTAAAGAAAAATAACAGGAGGTGATCTACACCTGCGCGGGGATTGACTGCCAGAACATTGGACCTACGCGTTTAGCCACTGTGGAAGTCCGGGGAGGAGCTTTGATAAAAGGAGGGGATGAAGGAGGGAGGGGAGGCGTGATGGTTGAGAAAAGAGTCAGCCCTGACACGTAGTACCTCTAACAGTGCATTGCGTTTGAAGAGTTTTTATCAGTGGGTTAGGATGGGACAGCCACTTTGTCAGTCTGACGCGCGACAACTTGATCATGTGCGGAATTATGGGGCAAACCCCGGAAAGGTCGTACAAAAGAGAGTTTCGTGAAATTTTAGGTTTGGCCTTCTGTATTTGGCCGTGCATTTCCTGAGTATCGTCCTTTCAAAGCGTTGGAGGGTTTCTGCTACGTTCGGTGATATGGTAGCCCATGTTGGGAAACCATAGGTCAGGATTGGAGGAATGAGAGTTTGGTATAAAAGGGTTTCGGTGGCAGGGAACAGGGCCCGGGATGAGAGGAGGTTTTTAAGGCAGCTGAGGCCTTAGAGGCATTGGCGATAGCAGATCTGACGCGAGGGTTGGATTTGAGTTTGTTGTTGAGGGAGATTCCTAGGTATTTAATATTTGATTTCGGCTTGAGTGTGTGGTTAGCAATGCGTAAACCCAGGTTTTGGCTTTCTGGTACTGTGCGCCAGTGGCACTTCTCATTGGGGTTTCTGAAGCAAATAACCTCAGACTTGAGGGAATTAACGATAAGGGCCCACCGGTTGAAATAAGCGATGGCCCTATTGGTTAGGATATTGAGAGAGAGGGAGGCAATTGAGGGCCTGAGACCACTCGCATATAGGATGGTGTCATCAGCGAAGAGGATCCCTCGTGACGCGGGAGGACCATTGTCGTTGGGGGAAGAGGGCGAGAGAAGGGCTACCTGAGTTGCCGTTGCCATGGGGGATAAGTTTACGCTGGAGCGTAGTCCATCGAAAAGCACGTGGCAAGTTCTGTTGGAGATGAAATCTGCGAGGATTCTGAATAAGGGGAGGGGGCAATTGGACTGGATTAGTTTGTAGAGCAATCCCTTTTTCCAAACTGAACCAAACGCCGATTCGCCGACGCCCGAGGTCTAAGGTGCAGGCTACGGTGCAATGCCTGTTTTCCAGTTGATTGTCTTGCAGGTACATGATTGCCTGCGGATTTCCAAGATGCCGGGAAGTGGCCGTTGTTCAGGCAGTTGTTGAAGAGGATGGCGAGACGCTCACTGATGGTAGGCGCACGCTTCCGAAGAACAAATTTAGAGATGCTATCGGGGCCGGAAGATTTTTTATTGTTGCACCGGGAGATTGCAAGTTCGACTTCTTCTAGGGAGGTAAAGAATGAGGCGAACGGGCCTGTTCTGACTGTATCAGCCGGGCATCTGGGAGAAAAGTGGCAAAGGTAAGACCCTTCCAAACTCAACAGCATTGGCGACCACCGAGTTCCAGATGGGGTCCGCTGGCGATTTGGCTCTGAATAAGTGGCTGAAATAGTCTACGCAGGCGGACATTTTTTCCTTGGGGGAGTGACACTGGAGGTTACCTATTTTTATCGGGGTTTGGTGGAAGTTAGTATCTTTTTTTCTTCCGGCCAATCGATTAATTACTGAGAAAACTTGTGGGCCGGGTTTGAGTAGTTTCTTGTAAGATGCATTCAGTTCGGACCGAATAGCTCCATTGATTTTGTTGGACAGGTCTTTGATGATCTCGGAAAGGAGACGGTAGTCAGCGTTGCATCTGTTTCTATCGCGGACTAGGAGGAGGGTTGAGGGAGAAAGGCACCCGTATTTGTAGTAACCATGTCCTTTAACTGGAGCGTGTTTGTCGATTGTAGTTTCGAAGGCAGAGTTCATCTTTCGGATGTTTGTATCTAGCTCAACATTAGAGTGGATGCGCGATTTGTCCAGTGGAGGGCCCAGCACGCTGTCTAAGTCGCGTTGGAAATTGTCCCAGTTGGTCAGATTGAAAGATCTGCATTTGTGCGGATGGTGGAGTGAAGGGCGAATTTGCAGTAGATGTAGAGAGAGGCTGAGGGCAAGATGGTCCAAGTGGGCTGTTAGAGAGGAGCAGCTAGTGACACATTCTGAGAGATTGGACGAGATTATAAAGCCGTCTGGGAGAGAGAATTCAGGAGGAAAGGATGGCACTCCCGCGTTAATGATGTCCGCGCTAAGGAATGGACCTGGCTGGAACCAATTGAAGAGCACTTGCGTTGAAGTCGCCGCCGAGGATGAAGGCGTCGAAACTGCTCGCGATTTCCCAGAGTTCGTCCAGAGTGGGAGTGAGGTGGCGACCTGTGCCGCCCGGGAAGTAGAGAGAGCCGATTAGGACTCGGAGGGCGCCACCACCCCTGACAGGAAATCTGACTACTGCTAACAGGCAGTTTGACGCCAGTGCAGCCGATGGGATACTATTTGCCTTAGTCCCGCTTTGATTAGTATGGCTGTGCCTCTGCCCGCGTCGTTGCGGAAAGTACTGTAACCGGGAGCATGTAATTTTACGTTGGGGGCTTCCCCCAGTCTGATTTTGTTTAGGAGAGCGAGATTAGGATTGGAATCCTCTAAGAGCTTGTGGAGGGCGAAACGTTTGTCATTAGAAATGAGCGAATTAGCACCTTCATTTTGGTTGTCTAGCAATTTGAAGAAGAATTGTAGGTACGCTTCCGGTTTGTTTTCAGGGGGGAGGCGGAGATAGTTCTGATAGAAGTAGAAAATTGTGCTCCACAGCGAGGAGAAAGACATATTGAATAGAAACCCCGCTTTCATGAAGAAGCCCCTTGGAATGAAAGAATGCGCAGGCAATAAAGGGCTAAGGGTTTCGGGTTTTGTTTGACCCCTGGCCACTGCGTAAAAGACGGGGTCAGTGAGGGAGGGGCAGTCCAGTTGGCATGAGGCAGAGTGTTAGGCTGCGAAACACGAACAGGCGAGGGTCTGTCAAGGTGGGGGAAGAACGAAGCAAATCGAGAGTGCAGGATGCTTTTTGCTCTTTCTTTGCGCTGGATAGATTCCAGTCTGGGGGGCACTTAGAGAAGTTGGCAGGGTGACCCAATTGGTCACAGTTTGCACTTTTTAGTGGTGCCGCCCACTCGATTCCGGCGTTGTCTTCTACATTGGAACGGCGGCAATCCCTGGAGGCGTGTGGGCCCGCGCACTTCACGCATCTGGGGTCGTATCCGCAGTTTGCGGATACGTGGCCAAATTGTTGGCAATTGAAGCATTGGGTGACTTCCCCATTTCGGGGTTTCTCCCAGCTAATCCGTTGATGCAGGAGGGTATTTTTTTTGTGACTATATTGGCCTCTGCGTCAGAGTTGAAAGTCACACGGAAAAGGCTCAGATTGGTGTCATTGGCTCGTGACCACGGTGTGGAAAGCCTAGTCACTCGGACAGGTGTGATCTGCGTTAGCTCCTTGATTTCCCAAGCCACGTCTTCGGGAGTGAACTCATGGGGGAGATTCCTCTGAGGATGAAGATTGGCTTCCTCTCCCCTTTCAGCGTGAAGGAATGGCCTTCCAATTTGGTGATCTTAATTAAATGTATTAGTTTCCTATGGATATTGGGACAAGTGAGCCGGACTTTGAGCGTGTCCGCCAGTAGGTTGGTCATTTCAAATGTGGCATTTTTGTCTATGTTTTTGATTACCAGACCCAGTGCCCTGGCAGTCAATTCTATTTTTATCTTTAACTAACGGTGGAATGGCCGTGTCACCGGATTTCGAGGTTCCGGGACGTGCGTGCATCGTTTCGGTGCGATGTCAGAGAGGAGATAAAATCGGTTTTTGTTCGCTGGAGCCTCGTTGTCCAAGATGCCCGAATCTGTTTGTTTTCGTTTGAAAACAGACTTACCTGAACAAGTTTGAATCTTGGAAGCCTCCGATGTAGTTAACGCAGTAATTTTCTTCGCCAGTCGGAGCGTCGGGCTGGTCCCCAGGAGGGAAGTTCTGGTCGTCGTCGACAGTTATGACGGGGCAGTAGTCACTTATCATTTCTTCGACCGTAATGATCTTGTCGGCCGAATGGAGGAGTTGTGTGGAGATATCAGAATTGCCTAATCCATGGGCGACGGCAGTGTTAGCTGGTTTCGTGATTTCGTGCCCCTCGAGTAAGGATGAATTCCGCACTCGCGGCACGAGGCTTGTACCGGCTTTACTTTGTTAACGCGAAGTCACGGTTATTAAAACTCTAATTGTCAGTTTTACCATTGATCAAACACGGCTAAACAATTGAATATCGATGATCGTAAACTTGGCAACAGTGCACAAGCCCGATCAGAACACATTCGCTTCGGCGGACACAAGCGAACTCCTCTAAGAAACATTTACATAAGAATTCTTCTATTAACATTGCCAAATCGTAATTCAGGAAACATCTTAAGATGTTAATTAGGACTGAGTGTTCAACTTGACACTTACCTTGTTTCAATTGTTTTGACATATGCGGCCATGCTCGCAATGGGGTGACTGCACACATGATATCAACATTTGTAAACGAAGATAAACAGAGCGCCCGTTAGCCCATCAGGACTACTTCCTCCACCATACAATGTGTTAATGTGCTCAGTCATGATGAATGTTGGAACCAGTGGGGTGGAGTGGGGTGGCGTGGAGTTGTGCTTTTGAAATTATTTTATGTATTCAGAACCTCTCGCGTTAGCGGCTTTGTGTTTAGGCCTCCATATTACCATACCAAAACCATAATATACAGGGTGTCCCGTTTAAGATGGTAACAATTTTAAACTTGACCTTCACAAAAAAAAAATCCCACTTCCCAATTGCAGAGGTCGTCATTACTTCAAAGATATAACTGTTATAATTTTAATATGCATTATTCTAAGGGTATTTTAAACTTAAAACATTTAAAAACGATGGGCTTAATTATGCAAAATTTAGGAATAGGCATTAAATGCGAGAAAACATGGTCTTTACACGGAACAAATTCACATAAATATGTTAATTTTAAATGCGCACAATGGGAAATTAATGCATCAAAACACTTGAACTAACATATTTAAGTGAATTTGCTCCATATAGAGACCACGTATTCTCGCATTTAATGCGTAATATTCCTAAATTTTCCATCATTAAGTCCAGGGGCCAATAAAAACTTGGGCAATCAAATCTTGTTCGTATGGTGTTCCAGGCTCGAATAGAAATACTACTTCGAACCCCTTCCGAGGCCCTCTCTTCCTAACACCCATAAAAGGGAAATGGATGTGGCCATAACTGCAGCTATCCTGGAGATAAAGCATCGACAAATTATTTTCACAACCACGTGAAAAATGTTGCCATTGGTACCGTCGCAAACGTATTTGGTCTCAGTCTCAAAAAGTCGTATTGTAGCAATTTCAAAGAATGCGAGTTCGCCCAAGTACCTATCTCGAGCTCCGTTGAGTGGAAAGCGATTTCAAAGACAAACAAGTCGGGAAACCGGAAGCTAGACGCTTCAGGTACAAAAGGTTTTGTGTATTTCTTTTATAAAGAGATTTGAGTGTGCATTTGCCCCATTAGTATGTAGCACGTAATATATGCATATATTATGTGAAAATATCCACTTTCAAGTGATATTGACATTCAAAGTCTTGAATTTGCGCAGAAGCGACAATTTTGAGGTATTGTAACCTTGTTAGTAATAGTGTGATTTTCACCAAATTTGGTGAGATTATGCTCTTTACTGTAGCCTATATTGTTGCAAAATTTTGTGATTCTAGGATGAGCTTAAGGGGGGTTTTCCTGCCAATTACTAAAAATTACAGTAATGTACTATTATTACCTTTATTTGAGCAGGTATCCGTATGGAGGCTATTTCGGAGCCTAGGCACCATACAGTGGCAGCCGTCCAAGACCGGCTTCGAAAAGTACTAATCGAGACCTTTAATTTGATACCCCACATGACTATCTTTGATGAAAAAAAAATGTACACCCTCCTTTTGCATGTATGGGGACCCCACCCCCCTTAAATTCGACATAAAAGGATGTAACTCACTGTATGCGTGAGCGTTCACAGTTCCCACCTTTCTACCAAATTTGGTGTCAATCGCTATAACTGTTACCGAGAAAGATGCGTGTGACGGACAGACAGACAGACAGTAAACCAAATTTAATAATTTAATAATAAAATCGGGAAACCGGAAGCTGGACGCTTCAGGTATGAAAGGTTTTGTGTATTTCTTTTATAAAGAAATTTTTAGTGTGCATTTGTCAGATTAGCACGTAGCACGTAATGCATGCTAATATTATGTGAGAATATCCACTTTCGGATGGTATTGATATTCAGACTTATCACGAACTCCGTCGAGCGGAGAAGCGACTTCACAGACGGAAAAAGGAAGCCTGGGAGAACCAACAAGTCTGTGAACTAGAAAAGTACAGGGAGCAACCGCACCAGGCGCGGAAGTTTTACCAACAAGTCAGCAGGATGAAGCCTTATACACCTCGATGCTCATCCTGCCGAGACAAAGAGGGAAATCTGATTTCCGACAGAATGGGCATATTAGAGCGATGGGTTGAGTACTTTGATGAGCTACTGAACAACCAGAACATCGGCGAGTTGGAGGTCCCGCCAACTGAAGACGACGGACAAATACTGCCACCACCAACTTTAGGAGAAACAGTCCGTGCAATTCATCGGCTAAAAAATCATAAGTCGCCAGGAGCCGATGGAATTACAGCCGAATTGGTTAAATATGGAGGCGACCAGTTACACCAAGTGGTTCATCAACTTGTGCTCAAGGTATGGGACAGCGAATCAATGCCTGACGATTGGCAGCGAGGCATAATCTGTCTCATACATAAAAAGGGAGATATCACACAGTGCAGCAATTATAGAGGTATCACGTTGCTGAGTACCATCTATAAGATATTCTCCACTATCTTGCTAGGCCGGATAGCCCCATACGCCCAGAACATCATTGGCCCATACCAAAGAGGCTTCACTCCAGGCAAATCAGCAACAGATCAGATTTTCTCTCTGCGGCAGGCGATGGAAAAACTGTTGGAATATGGACAACAGTTGCACCATCTGTTCATCGACTTTAAAGCCGCCTATGATAGCATAGCCAGGGTAAAACTGTACACGGCCATGAGGGAATTCGGTATCCCGACGAAATTAATAAGACTGACTAGGCTGACCCTGACCAATGTGCGAGGCCAGATAAAAGCAGCAGGATCACTCTCAAGACCATTCAACATCAACAACGGTCTACGACAAGGGGATGCGCTATCATGCGTCCTCTTTAACCTGGCCCTCGAGAAGGTGATCCGTGATGCTGAGGTGAATGCAAGAGGTACGATCCTCTTCAAGTCCACCCAACTACTGGCCTATGCTGACGATATCGACATCATGGGAAGAACCACCCGAGACGTTCAAACTGCCTTCATCCAGATCGAGCAGGCGGCGCGAGATCTTGGGCTGCACATCAATGAAGGCAAGACAAAATACATGGTGGCAACGTCAGCACCGAAGACGAATCAACCAACAACATCAAACCGCACTGGTCAAACACAAACACGAACAAGAATAAGGATAGGGGAATACAACTTTGAGACCGTTGACAATTTCTCCTATCTAGGGTCGAAAATCACAACCGATAACAACTACGATGATGAAATCCGCGCACGGTTGTTGTCAGCCAACAGAGCCTATTTCAGCTTACAAAGACTGTTCCGCTCGAAACGTCTCACCATAGGGTCAAAGCTCTTACTGTACAAGACTATGATCTTGCCAGTCCTCATGTATTCCTCGGAAACTTGGGTTCTTAGCAAGAAAAATTGTGAACTCTTGGCCGCGTTCGAGAGAAGAATCCTCCGAAGAATTTTTGGCCCCCTACATGAGGATGGACGATTCCGTAGCCTACACAATGACGAAATCTATGAGCGATACCATGACCGTCCGGTTGTGGATAAAATCCGGCTCAATAGGTTACGGTGGGCGGGTCACTTAATCCGTATGGATGAAGATGATCCCACCCGGAAAGTCTATAAGGGCAATATCTATGGTAGGAAAAGAAGACGAGGCAGACCCTGCCTAAGATGGAGCGATGGCGTGGGCCAGGACGCCAGACAGCTTTTAGGGATATCGAATTGATGGACCTCGGCGCAAAACCGGGATGTCTGGAGTTCCTTATTAAGGCAGGCCTAGACCGGATACCGGTTGTTGCGCCGTTGATGATGATGATGATGATGATTGATATTCAAAGTCTTGAATTTGCAAAGAAGCGATAAATTTGACATATTATAATTTTGTTAGTAATATTGCAATTTCCATCGAACTTCATAGGATCATGCTGTATGTTGTAGCCCACATTGGTGTAAAATTTCCTCGTGCTAGGGGGAACTTAAGGGGGTTTTGCAGCCAATTACTAAAAATAATAATAATATACGATTATTGACTTTATTCGAACAGATATCGGTATGATATTTCGGAGTCTAGGCACCAGATAGTGGCATCCTCCTGATTTTTTCCAGATTTTTCGATTGGGTAGTTCCAGAGAATGGGTCCGTTAAAGAAATGTTCAATTTCGGCCCCGCTCTCCCCACCTATCCAGAAAATGTTTCAACTAATACCAGCTTTGGAAAGTACTGATCGAGGCCTTTCATCGCCACATGACTATCTTAGTTGTAGAAAAAAATGTGCATCCCCTTTTGGATGTATGGAGGGCTCCCCCCCTTAAATTCGACGTTAAATACTGTAACTTACTGTATGCGTGAGCGTTCACAGTTCACACCTTTCAACCAAATTTGGTGTCAAGCGCTTTAACCGTCTCCGGGAAAAATGCGTGTGACAGACACACAGACAGTAAAAACATTTGAAGAAGGTTTTGTTTTATAAAAACCTTAAAAAAAGTCGAGAATCATCAGGTCTGTGCGGGCAACGAATCAATGTTTTATGACTGACAGAGAGGCATTATCTGCCTCATATATAAAAGGGGGATATCACGCATTGCAGCAATTACACTACCTGTAAGATATTTTTCGCTATTTTGCTAGGCCGAATAGCCGCATATGCCCCCATCATCGACCTATAACAAAGGGGCGTCACTCTAGGCAAATCAGCAACACATCAGATCTCTCTGCGGAAAACGATGGAAAAACTGTTGGAATATGGCCATCAGTTACACTATTTTTTCGTTGAGGTTGTACATTAAATCTGACGCAATTCGTTCCGAAGGGCGGGCTATTTTATCCGTATGGGCGAGAATGATCTAATCGGAAAGTCTATGCGGGTAATATTTATGATAGAAAAAGAAGCCATGGTAGACACGGCCTCAGATTGAGCGATGGCGTAGGCCAGGATTCCAAGCAGATTTGAAGGATATCAATTTACAGAATTTCGGCGTGAAACTGGAATGTATGAAGTTCTTTACTAAGGTAGGTCTAGAGCGGATACTGTTTGTTGCACAATTGATGTTGAAAATTCGGACGTTGGGTGGGAAATTGTGGTGCCTGTAATTTTCCTGTTCCTTACAAATATCAGCATTGACCCAACATTCACAAATTTCAAAACCGCATCACGTTTTCGTATGTTCCCTGCCAGGGAATCTCATTGAGCGAAATGGCTTATGCAGTTACATATATTCTGTTGTCTTTTTTGGTTAGGCCTTTACATTAAAATTCCTTTGAGCATAATAATGTATGGCCCCTTATGTCAAGTATGGTTTGGATCTAAATCCTTCTTAACAGATTTTTTTACTAGTAATGAGTTAAAAATGTATTTTATTCAAATTTGATTGGAGCGATGGAAAAAATACAGAGGATTATAATCAACTTTTTAAGGTTTTGTGTTTACACCCTTATTAAAATCGATTTACTGTCTGTCTGTCTGTGTGTTAGTGTCCGGATAGCTTTGTAGTTAAAGCTATCTCACAGATGGCAGTGGGATTTGTATGACGACTTGACGGCGGATACCAGTCGACTCAACTGTGATCGAGTACATGAGTCAAATCAAAATAATAATCACAGGCGATCGCAATGCTGACCACATTGCCTCCTACAGGATACTGTAATCTTGAAATATACCGTTGTGATCAGGAATGTGTGTTAGCGCACTTACTGATACATTTCAAGACCCTGATTCAATTGGATTGTCGCGCCAATGATTATCATTATTATATTGTTTGAAAAGCAATTTACTGATATATTTACCTTTTATCACAGAAAATCGCTGTACGTAAATCTTTCAAATGGTGACATCTAACCAACAGTACAAGACACATTATTGGCTTGTAATGTGAGGAATCTAAAAGCCCATCGTTGCACGCATTATTCCAGAAAACATATTTTACGTACCCACCATTCGTTTTAGAATTAACGTCCGGAATATCAGCGGTGCATGTACTTGAATTCGAGTCGGCCGAATCCAAAACACAAATCGAACGGCGTCTGCAACCACACTTGAACAGAACATTTTTTTTCTTTATTTTCACGTATGGGTGAAACATTAAACTTCACTTAGTATTAATTCCACTGCCAATGAACAAATATTTTCAAAAATTCCGTCTCCCGTATGTATACCACCGTATCCTCCTTCGTTTTTCTGAATGACGGTACAAAACCGCAAAAAACACTCACATGCTCATCATATAGTTAAACTTTAAACCATCACAGTAGAATATCCTATAAATAAATACAATCAAGAGTTACAACGTTCAACACAAGTGCCTTCTAATTATAAGGATCTCGAACGGTGCCAGTTTAACCACACTTCTTAACAACCAAATTGTCGAAAACAAAAGTGAATACTGAGAATCAAATAGGTTGAAAGTATGTAACTTCGTGATTCACCACAGCCACCACTGAAAAACTCCAATTCCTACTAAGTCTTCCGCATATTTTTCACTTGTGTATGTAGCAATATCTTCATTCCATATTATAATGCCTTCACTAGCATGTAAGAAACGGAAAAAGCTAGTGGCTCTTCTTCGAACGGCAGCTACGCAGAATAAACAATTGATAATGTGTGCTGTATTTGTGCTCGTCTTGTCAACCAGCAAACTATAAACAAGCCGGGAAACCGGAAGCTCGGCGCTTCAGGTATGAAAGGTTTTGTTTGCTTCTTCTGTGAGTATATTTCAGTGCATTTGTACGTAGCCCGTTATGTATATTCATTTTACTTACTATCACTACTACTATCACTTTAGTGTGATATTGATATTTAGTTGCAGTAAACTCACACGGTAAAGCCAACTTTGACCTACTGTAACTTTGTTAGTAATAGTATGAATTTGATTAAACTTGGCGATAACATGCTTCATATTATATTCTGAACTACTACCAACTTTTATAACTCTGAGATAAACTTAAGGGGAGTTTTTACTCAATTTCCCCAAAAATATGATTATATACTATTATTAACTGAATTTGAGCAGATATCGATATAGAGAGTATTTTGAGGCCTGGACACCATATAGAGGCAGCTCCTGATTTTTTCAAATTTTTCGGTTTGGTAGTTCGTGAAATGGGTCCGTTAAGTAAATCATTACTTTCCACACCTCCCACTCCCCGCCTTTCTAACAAATCTCAAAACTAAGACCGGCTTCGAAAAGTACTGAACGAGACTTTTTATTTAATACCCAACATGACTATATTCGGTGAAAAAAAATTGTATACCCCCCTTTTGCATGTATGGGGACTCCCTAAATCTCAACGTAAAAGGATATCACTCAATGCATGTCTGGGCGTTCACAGTTCCCACCTTCTCACCAAATTTCGTGTCAATCGGAATAGCCGTTTCTGAGAAAAATGCGTGTGGCAGACAGACAAACATTGAACTGATTTTAATAAGGTTTTGTTTTACAAACAAAACCTTAAAAATAACAATGGAAAGTAAAGCCCTTGGCGTGCAATGTTTCGGTAATATTTGACTGGTGAAAACTTTCTTCGCGTCTGCATTGTCAAAGGAAAGTCTTCGCCAGTGTGAGTGTGTGAGTGAGTTCATTTGAATTTGGAGTAGCTCAGTGGTGTTTTATTTTGGATTTTAATCTTGCAACAGTTTTGTTGTATTTACATTATTGAACGATTCAAATATCAAAATAACTTTTCTATAAATGCGTAATGCCCCATCTCTTTGATTAAAAAAATAAATCTTGTAGGTATATCTAACAATTTTGAGTTTTTTACCTACTCGCTTCAAGACAAAGCACCCATTCATAAATTGGTTTTAAATAAGAAGAATGGTATTAGCTCACGAGAGCACGTTACATGCGGGCGAACTTTCAAGTCGGATTGGTCTCGCTACGTGTGGACGGAAATCATTGCTTTCCAATTTCACCGCAGTATTTGCATAGAACTTTACTTCGTCACAATAGGAGAAAGTGTTTTTTTTTCGCCTGGAAAATTGTTCCGTTATATAATTCATAGTCGTTTCTTTGCTGTGTTGTGCAGTAGCTAATTAATTTATTAGTTAGCTAATTAATCGACTAATAATTGATTCAGTTCTTAATTGCAATGATCGACTAGCAATTGATTAGTCGTAATCACGAGTGAGCAACTAATTTTTTCAATTCAATTCATTCGTTATTCGCAGCTTACAACTAAGAATTAAAAATCGTAAAAATTAGTTGCTCACTTATGATTAGGGCTAATCTATTGTTATTCATTAATTAACCTTCTGACTAATTCTGTGGGAATCCGTTATACCAAAATTGTACGAGTGAAGATGAAGGTTTTGTATGAAATAAAGCATTTTTTAAAACTCCCTGTCTGTCTGTTAGTCACTTTTATTGGAAAACAACTGAATTTGTTATTTCGGATGGCAATCATAAGCTTTCATCAGGATTGAGGGTGGGACTACCCCTCACCCCTATATATGTGATATATGAAAACTCAACCTTTACTTACTTACTTCACGGAGATCGGGTGAACGTAATAGAAATTGATATTTTGTACTGCCACCTAGTGGCAAATTACAGCAAAGTATATAGCATATAAGCCTTCTCCTCTCTCTCTGTACTAACCATTCTTACATTTTTAAGGTTTTTTTGTGAAACAAAACCTTGTTAGAACCGATTCAATGCTTGTAACAGGTCTTGTTCTCAGAACTTGTCCAACCCAAAAATCTGAACAAAATCACAATGTATACGAAATCTAAGCCTCAAAATATACCGTATTCCAGTATCTGCACAAATAAAGTTAATAATAGTGTATTACATTTTAGACATTTACTGAATACCCCCCTTAATTTCATCCTGCAAGTACAAAATTTGACAATGTAAAGGATAATATAGAGAATCCAGAGAACGTTTTCCATTTGATGTGAATTTGTTGCAGACGTGTATGATAAAATGAACTTATATGAACTTCGGGGTCCATGGGGATATTTTAGTTTTCCTTTTTAAGTATTGTATAAAACACAACCGCACCAGGCGCGCAAGTTTTACCAACAAGTCAGCAGGATGAAACTTTATACACATCGGTGCTCATCCTGCCGAGACAAAGAGGGAAATCTGATTTCCGAAAGAATGGGCATATTGGAGCGATGGGTTGAGTACTTTGATGAGCTACTGAACAACCAGAACATCGACGAGTTCGAGGTCCCGCCAACTGAAGACGACGGACAAATACTGCCACCACCAAGTTTAGGAGAAACAGTCCGTGCAATTCATCGGTTAAAAAATCATAAGTCGTCAGGAGCCGATGGAATTACAGCCGAATTGGTTAAATATGGAGTCGACCACTTACACCAACTGGTTCATCAACTTGTGCTCAAGGTATGGGACAGCGAATCAATGCCTGACGATTGGCAACGAGGCATTATCTGTCTCATACATAAAAAGAGAGATATCATACAGTGCAGCAATTATAGAGGTATCACGTTGCTGAGTAGCATCTGTTAGATATTCTCCGCTATCTTGCTAGGCCGGATAGCCCCATACGCCCAGAACATCATTGGCACATACCAAAGAGGCTTCACTCCAGGTAAATCAGCAACAGATCAGATTTTCTCTCTGCGGCAAGCAATGGAAAAACTGTTGGAATATGGACAAAAGTTGCACCATCTATTCATCGACTTTAAAGCCGCCTATAATAACATAGCCAGGGTAAAACTGTACACGGCCATGAGAGAATTCGGTATCCCGACGAAATTAATAAGACTGACTAGGCTGACCCTGACCAATGTGCGAGGCCAGATAAAAGCAGCAGGATCACTCTCAAGACCATTCAACATCAACAACGGTCTACGACAAGGGGATGCTCTACCATGCGTCCTCTTTAACCTGGCCCTCGAGAAAGTGATCCGTGATGCTGAGGTAAATGCAAGAGGTATGATCCTCTTTAAGTCCACCCAACTACTGGCCTATGCTGACGATATCGACATCATGGGAAGAACCACCCGAGACGTACAAACTGCTTTCATCCAGATCGAGCAGGCGGCGTGAGATCTTGGGCTGCATATCAATGAAGGCAAGACAAAATATATGGTGGCAACGTCAGCACCGCAGCCGAAGACGAATCAACCAACATCAAACCGCACTGATCAAACAGGAAGAATAAATATAGGAGACTACAACTTTGAGACTGTTGACAATTTCTCCTATCTAGGGTCGAAAATCACAACCGATAACAGCTACCATGATGAAATCCGCGCACGGTTGTTGTCCGCCAACAGAGCCTATTTCAGCTTACAAAGACTGTTCCGCTCGAAACGTTTCACCATAGGGTAAAAGCTCTTACTGTACAAGACTATGATCTTGCCAGTCCTCATGTATTCCTCGGAAACTTGGGTTCTTAGCAAGAAAAATTGTGAACTCTTGCCCGCGTTCGAGAGAAAAATCCTCCGAAGAATTTTTGGCCCCCCTACATGAGGATGGACGATTCCGTAGCCTACATAACGACGAAATCTATGAGCGATACCATGACCGTCTGGTTGTGGATAAAATCCGGCTCAATAGGTTACGGTGGGCGGTTCACTTAATCCGTATGGATGAGGATGATCCCACCCGGAAAGTCTATAAGGGAAACATCTATGGTAGAAAAAGAAGACGAGGGGGACCCTGCCTAAGATGGAGCGATGGCATAGGTCAGGACGCCAGACAGCCTTTAGGTATATCGAATTGGTGGACCTCGGCGCAAAACCGGGATGTCTGGAGTTCCTTATTAAGGCAGGCCTAGACCGGATACCGGTTGTTCCGCCGTTGATGATGATGATGATAAAACAAAACCCTGTTTAAATCGATTCAATGTGTTTCTCCGTTTGTCACATGAAATTTTTCCTGAATCGTCTGGAGTTATCGCTACGAAATGTGGTGATAATTTTGTGTTGTGTTTATATGGGAAAGAGGCATTTTTTTCACAGAATGTTATCATGTGGGGTATTAAATGAAAAGGCTCAATAAAAACTTTTCAAAAATGATTTCACTTCTGGTATTGGGTGAAAAGCAGGAGAGCGAGATCTCAAAATATGTACCTCGAAAAATGGAATATATACTTATAAATAATTAATTCCGCTGTAGCCGATCCCAAGCCGGTTGTGAAAGGAAGAAGGATTGATTGCTTCAGACTGAATGGTTGTACGCGACCGCAGCATCTCAGGGGTAGGTGAGGAAAGTACAGGAACTTTGCAGATTACACACTGGGGAAGCAATCACCACACCTGGCAGTTAGAAACCGCTAGTCGTGGGGCAATTCGACGTCTACACGTCACAACGACCAGTACTGCTCCGTCTGTTGTAGCTCTTTCGCCACAATCTGCGGCGACCACTTCAGTAAGTTCGCGTAGGCAGCGGATGAAGTGGACTGAGGAAATGAACCTCTTCATTATCCGCTCCTACTTCGAAATAACGGCGGGAGCAGGTACAACACCTTATCGCCCCTTGTCGCACTAGAGATTCGTACAGGGTTTCCCGCGATTCGCGCACGTGACTGTGCAGCGAGTTCCAGATCAGTACCGCTTTATTACTCGCAGTGACACAATCCCGACCATCATCAGGGAGCGTATTCGACTTGAGGTCATCGCGGAAACTAGTGACCAGGAGTCGATGGGGGTAGAGCCGGCGGCATCAATAACGCCACGTCGTACTGCAGGCAACAGTGTCAGTACTCGCCGAAGCACTTTTCTTTACCGCCCAGCTGAAGTCTTTGCTGAGGTCCGGGACGAATTCCAAAGATCGTATATAGAAGTCTCGGAAATGAATCCTTTGTATAGACAAGGTATTCCCAGGCTCTATGCATCTCCTGCAACTCCGAGAATTCTGTATCTCGGCTGGGTGCTGACATGTCGCTGCTGCAACTACAATCACTTGTGTATTGTGGTGCAGTTACGGCAGTCAGATGCGCGGCCAGAAGACTCGTTTTCGCGTTATTAGTTTGAGTGATCGAAGAGTGCCACCATGAACAATTCATCTGGAACGTTGGTAGAATTAAGCCAGGAGACTAGACTCATTCAAATCAGCTCTGGCAATGCCAGCAGACGGGTGAGAAATAAAGTGCAGATGGTTTACCGCTGGTTATCCCCAGCGAAGCACCAATAGTTGAAATTCCGCACACACTAAAGCAGAAACCCGCTTATGCATCCGTAGTGTGGTGGGTTAAGGTGAAACAAAAGAGTTTTCGCTGTAAACTAGACACACAGCAAAGAACAGTGTGTCTGGGTATCGCTGGTGACATGAGTACCACATCCGGCGCAGCTCTGAATGCATTACTCAATTTACAGCCCTTGGATTTGTTTATTCAGAGCACTGCAATGGGTGCAGCTCATAGATTAATTCGATTAGATCTATGGGGAAACAATGGACGTGGGGGCACAGAGGATTGGAAGAGTCATTGGGGGAACTGAATCTAGTTTTTATAATGCCTTCCGATTTCGTATTCCCATACATCTGCTGTGTCCGGATAGCTGAGTGTTTAGAGCACAAGGCTGTCGCACGGAAGGTCGCGGTTCAAATCTCGCTGGCGACAGTAGGATTTGTATCGTGATTTGACGTCGGATACCAGTCGATTCAGCTGTGAATGAATACCTGAGTCAAATCAGGGTAATAATCTCGGCCGAGCGCAATGCTGACCACATTGCCTCCTACAGTGTACTGTAGTGTACCGTTACGGTCTTGAATGAAGTGCTCTAACACATTTCAAGGCCCTGATCCAATATGGATTGTTGTGCCAACGATTGTTATTATTATTATACATCTGCTCAGTAGAAGATATGATGTTATCTTGAAACGAAGAGAAAACTGGGACGAAGAAGAATACGTGTCAGGATATACGACGTGTTCTATACCGATGGCTAAAAAACAGAAAATGGTTCTGAAGCAGGACCCTACCTATAATAATAAAATAAAATAATAAAAACGAGAAGTGGGCTTTTCCCTTGGGACAGTACAAAACGGCCTTTCAGGCTGAAGTGTATGCGATCCTAAGGGCGGCAATCTGGATGATTGACGGGCAGATGAATCGCAATCTGTAGTGATAGTGAAGCTGCATTGAGGGCGTTGAGCAGTACTTTGATCACTTAAAAAATCATTCAGAAATTTAGAAATCGATTGAACTCTGTTTCTAGATCCAATACGGTGGAATTACTCTGGGTACCTGGTCATTGTGGTGTAGAGGGAAATGAAATCTCGGATGCTATCAAAAACTGCGAACAAGCTTCCCATAATGACAGGTGGCGGACCCTTAATGCTGCTAGACACACCAAACTTTTCCTATCAGAACCACACAAACATACTGCAAAGTTTATCCTGTCAAAAAGCAGTAAGACTTGCAGAAGTATTGTAGGTATTCTGACTGGCCATTATTCACTAGCTGGGCATATGTGTGGCGCGGCGGGATTCGCGACATTCGAAATTTATTTCGAATGTTGCGAATACCAACAGACAGATTACGACACCGGCGCTCTTCACTCAGTTTAGAGCTCGCCACAGGAGTAGAGAGCAGGCGGTGGAAGAGTGCCATTAGTAGGCGGCGGAATGATAGAAAAATAATTGAAGTTTTTAGCTTGTCTCTCGTTTTCTCTTTTATCGTTTTTCAATTTAAATTTTAATTGGATTAGATAATTTTTTAATTATAAAAAAATAAGAGCGAAAAAAAGGGAATGTAAAAGTGAACATCGTTTGTTACAAGAAAACATTTCTTAATACATAATATATATAACGAATATCGTGTTTATGTATAAATGGATGAACAATACATAGGCCAACAAAGGATACTTACATCGTTAAAGGAGAACATTGCGAATCTCATCTAAGCGAAGGACTTTCTCCGAATGAGCAACTTATGGGTCAAAAGAGTCTGTCACGTGATATCCCAAGTCGTCTCGCGCGAAAACAAGTATTAATAACTTCAAAATATGTTTAGAATAGTAACTATCCAAGATGATACATGCCCATCCTGTAATGAACAAGCGGAATCCACCGAACATTGTCTATGTGAGTGCCGCGCCTATGGGCGCATCAGATTTTTGGTGCTGATGTGCTCCAACTGCAGCGAATGGCATCACATCCACTAATGGAAATCCTGCGATACATAAACGAATCCGGGATATTCCGTTAGACGGGGGAATCGAGTAGAATGGGCATTGAGGTCTGAGTGCTCAGAGGCTTTGCCTCTCCCCCACACAAAAAGCAGAAACTTTCTTGGCGACAGTCGTGGAAGGGTGGCATACCACCTTATCAGTGCGTACATGCGAGGGTGATAATACCCCAAAGCCTATCCATATACAGAGGGAGATTATTACATTGATTTGACTCAGGTACTCGTTTACAGCTGAGCCGACGTCAAATTACGATACAAATTCCACTGCCACCAGTGAGATTTGAACCGCGACTTTCTGTACGACAGCTTATAGAAGGCTCATCATGAAAGAACGGGTGGAGAGCGACCAGTGCAGAATGTGTGGTTCGGCGTTAGAGACGTAGGGCCATCTCATTTCTGGCAGCAGTGTAATGGCACCGGTACACAATACACGGACAAGCAAAATGCTGTATGTAAGGTGATTCACCAAAACCTTGCATACAAGCATAGGCTGATTACAGGAACATGTTCGGTTTACCGATATGAGGCGCAAGCAGTACTTCATAAGACTGACATGATGGCCACATATTGCACAACAAGCCTAACGTGCTGTTAGTTGACAAGACGGGTCGCTCTGCGTATATTATTGATGTTGCTAACCCCCATAATGTCAAGATTGAACGGAAATACGCGGAGGAAAAGGTGAACTATGAGCCACTAGCTTGGGAAATTAAAGAAATTTGGCGTCTCGTGAAAGTGTTTGTAGTTCCTATACCACGAGAGCCCGTTTATCTTTTAAATAGGTAGGATCTTCCGAGCTTAAATGCTTTGTACTTAGTGCATCCGTCGAGATAACACCATACCATATTTTAAAAATTTACTTAAAAACCCTCCTTATTTATTGTGAATGCACACAATTTAGCAGTAATATAGCTGATAATATATCGCATGATACTGGCACGGTAATCCTATCGAAAGCAACAAAGTCAGAGTACATGAAATTAATGCTTCTTATGAGAGAATTACCAATTACTGTACACTTATTGCTAATTGGAGACACATATACTAGAATTCTACACCAAAAATCATCTCATTGGGTTGGCGTGTAAGGCGCACAGTCGGGTTGAGCACTTTTTGCGAATTTGTAGTATTTCGATGGGAGCGATATGGTACTTATTTTCACATTTTACTCAATTGTAAAATGAAGTCGTAAGAAAACATTTTACATGGTACTAAGTTTGTTATGGAGTCGGTTCACCACATGCCGTCCACTGAGATGACGATCACTTTGATTCTGGTGTGGAATAATTGAGCCATGTTTCGTCCATTGTCGCATATTGACGCATAAATTCGGGTTTTTTTATGGAGGTAGAGTGTCACTGTTCGAAATCGTTAACTCGTTGTTTTTGGTCAACTGTAAGCTCGGTCAAAGGGTAGTATAGGTCCCGGGGCGAAACGTGGATTGGTACCCACGATGGAGCATAAAACCTGGGAAATGCCTGCTGAACCAACACCAACAGCTCTACTACCAAACCCTATCTCCACCTCCACGTGGTGACCGCTGGGAGCTCTTTCTTGACGAAAAGCTGCAGACGGAGAAGGATGAAGGCGAGTCTCCCGCGCCTAAAAACGGGACAAATTGTACCAACTGGTCCTCCAGGTTGGGGATTGGGTAGGGCTGACAACCCTACACGGAAAACAACCTGTTACGAATCCACAACAGAAGCCTCGGATAGGACGGATTTTAAAACGACGGACCCGGCAACGACAAAGGAACAACGATTTGCGCATTTTCTCATGGAACGTGCGCTCCCTGTACAGAGATGAAGCTGATAAGCAGCTAGCCGATACCCTGTCCCAATATAGGACTGATGTAACAGCGTTGCAAGAGATGCGATGGACAGGGACCGGTTTCCTGGAGAAGAGCCACTACACCATATATTACAGCGGCCATCCAGTAAGCCATGTGCTCGGAGTAGGTTTCTTAGTCAGCCAAAAAATGAAACCTGCTGTTATCGGCTTTGAAAGTATAAGCGAACGGCTATGCACTCTGCGCTTGCGAGGCAAGTTTAGAAATATAAGCCTCATAAACGTTCACGCCCCTACAGAGGAGACTGCAGAGTCGGAGAAGGATACCTTCTACGAGGCAGTAGAAAGAACACTCGAAGCCTGTCCCAGATATGATATCAAAATCATACTTGGGGATTTTAACAGCCAAGTAGGGAAGGAGCCCGTATTCAGGCGATACGTTGGCTCCCATAGCTTACACGAAAAAACAAATGATAACGGACTGCGGACTATTCAATTAGCAGGGTCACACGAAATGGTTGTTGGAAGTACCTGGTTTGCGCGGAAAGCGGTCCACAAACATACATGGGCCTCTCCAGACGGGACCACTTTCAACCAAATTGACCACGTGTTGATCGAACGCCGCCACCTCTCAGCCTTGATGAATGTCAGAACATATAGGGGGGCCAATATAGACTCGGATCACTATCTCGTTGGCATGGTGCTCCGAGCTCGAATAACAATACCACCTAGAATCCCCTCTGACAATCAGGTGAGAGTGAACACTGAAGCCATCCACAACACAACCCTCCGCGACACCTATAAGAGGGAAATGGATGCCGCAATAACCGCAGTCAATAGAGGACCTGGAGATGAAGCATCAACTAATGATCTTCACAACCACCTGAAGAACGTTATCATGGATACGGCCACAAATATACTTGGCCCCAGCCGCAAAAGGAGTCGGAACGGCTGGTTTGACGATGAATGTAAGCTAGCAACGGAACGGAAGAATGCCGCATACCGAGTAATGTTGCATTCGCAAAGAACGCGGGCACGCGCAGAGACTTATCACGAACTCCGTCGAGCGGAGAAGCGACTTCACAGACGGAAAAAGGAAGCCTGGGAGAACCAACAAGTCTGTGAACTAGAAAAGTACAGGGAGCAACCGCACCAGGCGCGGAAGTTTTACCAACAAGTCAGCAGGATGAAGCCTTATACACCTCGATGCTCATCCTGCCGAGACAAAGAGGGAAATCTGATTTCCGACAGAATGGGCATATTAGAGCGATGGGTTGAGTACTTTGATGAGCTACTGAACAACCAGAACATCGGCGAGTTGGAGGTCCCGCCAACTGAAGACGACGGACAAATACTGCCACCACCAAGTTTAGGAGAAACAGTCCGTGCAATTCATCGGCTAAAAAATCATAAGTCGCCAGGAGCCGATGGAATTACAGCCGAATTGGTTAAATATGGAGGCGACCAGTTACACCAAGTGGTTCATCAACTTGTGCTCAAGGTATGGGACAGCGAGTCAATGCCTGACGATTGGCAACGAGGCATAATCTGTCTCATACATAAAAAGGGAGATATCACACAGTGCAGCAATTATAGAGGTATCACGTTGCTGAGTACCATCTATAAGATATTCTCCACTATCTTACTAGGCCGGATAGCCCCATACGCCCAGAACATCATTGGCACATACCAAAGAGGCTTCACTCCAGGCAAATCAGCAACAGATCAGATTTTCTCTCTGCGGCAGGCGATGGAAAAACTGTTGGAATATGGACAACAGTTGCACCATCTGTTCATCGACTTTAAAGCCGCCTATGATAGCATAGCCAGGGTAAAACTGTACACGGCCATGAGAGAATTCGGTATCCCGACGAAATTAATAAGACTGACTAGGCTGACCCTGACCAATGTGCGAGGCCAGATAAAAGCAGCAGGATCACTCTCAAGACCATTCGACATCAACAACGGTCTATGACAAGGGGATGCGCTATCATGCGTCCTCTTTAACCTGGCCCTCGAGAAGGTGATCCGTGATGCTGAGGTGAATGCAAGAGGTACGATCCTCTTCAAGTCCACCCAACTACTGGCCTATGCTGACGATATCGACATCATGGGAAGAACCACCCGAGACGTTCAAACTGCCTTCATCAAGATCGAGCAGGCGGCGCGAGATCTTGGGCTGCACATCAATGAAGGCAAGACAAAATACATGGTGGCAACGTCAGCACCGAAGACGAATCAACCAACAACATCAAACCGCACTGGTCAAACACAAGCACGAACAAGAATAAGGATAGGGGAATACAACTTTGAGACCGTTGACAATTTCTCCTATCTAGGGTCGAAAATCACAATCGATAACAACTACGATGATGAAATCCGCGCACGGTTGTTGTCAGCCAACAGAGCCTACTTCAGCTTACAAAGACTGTTCCGCTCGAAACGTCTCACCATAGGGTCAAAGCTCTTACTGTACAAGACTATGATCTTGCCAGTCCTCATGTATTCCTCGGAAACTTGGGTTCTTAGCAAGAAAAATTGCGAACTCTTGGCCGCGTTCGAGAGAAGAATCCTCCGAAGAATTTTTGGCCCCCTACATGAGGATGGACGATTCCGTAGCCTACACAATGACGAAATCTATGAGCGATACCATGACCGTCCGGTTGTGGATAAAATCCGGCTCAATAGGTTACGGTGGGCGGGTCACTTAATCCGTATGGATGAAGACGATCCCACCCGGAAAATCTATAAGGGCAATATCTATGGTAGGAAAAGAAGACGAGGCAGACCCTGCCTAAGATGGAGCGATGGCGTGGGCCAGGACGCCAGACAGCTTTTAGGGATATCGAATTGGTGGACCTCGGCGCAAAACCGGGATGTCTGGAGTTCCTTATTAAGGCAGGCCTAGACCGGATACCGGTTGTTGCGCCGTTGATGATGATGATGATGATGTGAGCTCGCACGCCACCCACTTTGAACAGAGGTTTTACATACCTAAACATTCATGCACAATATGTCCAGACGTTCTGGGATTTTTTGATCTTTTCGGCGGTAGTAGCCTTTTTGGGACGTCCACTGCGGGCATCGCCCTCGGTGCTCATTCCGCCAGGTTTAAACTTAGCAAAACGCTTCTCAACGGTTGATTTTGCCTGGTGTAAGATCGCAATAATGTTTATTTATAGCTTCAACAGTATTTGTTTTCGCCAAAAAGTAATGCTTTATTAAAACACACTCCTTTTCATCCATTTTCTTCAAACTAAAAAAAGTTGCTTCGTTCAAAATGCTCTATACTACAAACTAAGTCCGACAGCTGCCGACGTACACGTGTCTTTTGAAGGTTAGGGTTAACTCAAAATCATCATCATGGCCCTGGACAAAGTGATTCACGATGCCGATGTAAATGCGCGAGGCACCATCCTCTTCAAGTCCACCCAACTGGCCTACGCTGACAATATCGACATCATGGGAAGAACAACCCCAGATGTACAGTCTACCTAATAAATAACAATGTTCGGTTTTCCCGACTTGTTATTTAAATAACAATGTCGAAAAACGATTTCCGATGTCATGGTCAACGCCATTCTCAAAACATCGTACGTTCATTCCGCCACAGCACTCCTCCCCCAGCTGAAACCGAAGGGTTTGGGCGAGAGAACTTGTGGCGGGCAACTCGGTAGCGCCGACTGGCTTCTGGAAGAAAGACTTCGGTCTGTTTAAGTAGAGAGTCTCTGGTTTGCCGCCGACGTCCAACCTGAACGCGTGCTCTCCACGCTCGAGAACCTTATAAGAACCCTCGTACACAGGCAGTTGCGAGTGGCGTCAGTTCTCAATAGAACATAGGTGCAGACTTCAAACTCCCCCAGGGGTGTGGACTGCTGGTTGCGCTTGACGAAGTGACGGAACCGGCTTCAATCCGCTGAGAACGGCATCCCGTAGCAGGCGTAACAATTCGGTCTCTCCAGGCCCGTCTTTCTTGTCGAGGTCGTGCGGTAATCGTAGATTCTCCCCATACACCAAATCAGCAAGGCTAGCAGCAAACCTCTCGCGGACGGCTGTACGGAAGCCAAACAAGCCATAATGGCTGCCTTCAGCGTTCGATGGAAACGTTGTAGTACGGACTGGGGATGGTATACGGTTGTCCGCTGACGTCTGAATCCAAAGAGCTTTTCGAGCTATGCATTCCCTGGTCTGCAATGATTACGGTGGGAATACCAAAGCAAGGAATTCACCCTCGACGGAACGCCTCAGCACATGACTGTGCTGTTATGTTCTTCAGAGGTATTGGCTGAAGCCACCTCGTAAACCGTAAATACAATATCGAGATGTATGGTGTGGAAGCGCTTTGCTGACTTAGGGAATACAACTAATCCCTTCTTAGCATGCCTGGGGTTGTCGACCCAATTCCAGATCGCATTCACAGAATATGCTGAGATTCTCTCAGACGCTAGGCCAAAAATCCCAAACCTAAAGTTTACTTCGGCAAGTACTAACATCATTGCTGCCGTTTACAGAACAAAAGCTGACGTAGAAGCAGCCCTTGAAAGGGCAGATAATTGGAAGACGCCAGCAGGTGATAAGATCTATAAATCCTAGCTGAAACGGTTCAAGAGCACTCACAGGGTAATGGCAACTCATTTCAATCAGATGATTGCTGATCCGAAATTAGTTTCAGAATTTTTCACCAAGGGGATAACTTCTCTTTTCCCAAGGAACAATTGCTTGTCTTCCCATCATTTACAAGGTCTTCACTTCAGTTCTGTACGCGAACATCTCAAAACATCTGGATGTTCATAAATTTATAACTGAGGAGCAAAAAGGATCCGCAAAAGGCTCCCGAGGCTGTAAAGAATAGCTTATAATCAATACGGTCGCTGTAAAGCAGGCTGCCCATCAAAAACGAAATATCTCGACAGTCTACATCGATTATAAATCAGCCTTTGACTCCATATCATATTCGTCGTTGTTACAAGTGTTACGCTTGTACAAAATCAACCCGAATGTCGTTCTTCTCCTGAATGAAGAATTGGAGAAGTTATCCGTATCCTCAAAAAACTTCAGGAGAGAAACCAATCAGGCGTGGCATCTTCCAATGCGACTCTCTAAGCTTACTGTGGTTTTGTTTGGCTTTGAATTCACTATCTCATCTTCTGCATAAAAGCAAATACGGGTCCCAAGTCATACATTGACGAAACCAAATTGTATGCCTAAGAAGAAAACCAACTTCGCTCCTTCTTGGACATCACCATCCAGTTCAGTAGGAATATCGGCATGCAAAGGGTAGTATAGGTCCCGGGGCGAAACGTGGATTGGTACCCACGATGGAGCATAAAACCTGGGAAATGCCTGCTGAACCAACACCAACAGCTCTACTACCAAACCCTATCTCCACCTCCACGTGGTGACCGCTGAGAGCTCTTTCCTAACGGAATGGTTTGACGATAAATGTAAGCTAGCAACGGAACGGAAGAATGCTGCATACCGAATAATGTTCCATTCTCAAAGGACGCGGGCCCGCACGAAGACTTATCACGAACTCCGTCGAGCGGAGAAGCGACTTCACAGACGGAAAAAGGAAGCCTGGGAGAACCAACAGGTCTGTGAACTAGAAAAGTACAGGGAGCAACCGCACCAGGCGCGCAAGTTTTACCAACAAGTCAGCAGGATGAAGCCTTACACACCTCGATGTTCATCTTGCCGAGACAAAGAGGGAAATCTGATTTACGAAAGAATAGGCATATTGAAGCGATGGGTTGAATACTTTGATGAGCTACTGAACAACCAGAACATCGACGAGTTCGAGGTCCCGCCAACTGAAGATGACGAACAAATGCTGCCACCACCGAGTATAGAAGAAACAGTCCGTGCAATTCATCGGCTAAAAAATCATAAGTCGCCAGGAGCCGATGGAATTACAGCCGAATCGGTTAAATATGGAGGTGACCAATTACACCAAGTGGTTCACCAACTTGCGCTCAAAGTGTGGGACAGCGAATCAATGCCTGACGATTGGCAAAGAGGCATTATCTGTCTCATACATAAAAAGAGAGATATCACACAGTGCAGAAATTATAGAGGTATCACGTTTCTCAGTACCATCTATAAGATATTCTCCGCTATCTTGCTAGGCCGGATCGCCCCATACGCCCAGAACATCATTGGCCCATACTAAAGAGGTTTCACTCCACGTAAATCAGCAACAGATCGGATTTTTTCTCTGCGGCAAGCAATGGAAAAGCTGTTGGAATATGGACATCAGTTGCACCATCTTTTCATCAACTTTAAAGCCGCCTATGATAGCATAGTCACGGTAAAACTGTACACGGCCATGCGAGAATTCGGTATCTCGACGAAATTGATAAGACTGACTAGGCAGACCCTGACCAATGTGCGAGGCCAGATAAAAGCAGCAGAATCACTATCAAGACCATTCGACATCAACAACGGTCTACGACAAGGGGATGCTCTATCATGCGTCCTCTTTAACCTGGCCCTCGAGAAAGTGATCCGTGATACTGAGGTGAATGCAGGAGGTACGATCCTCTTTAAGTCGACCCAAATACTGGCCTAGGTTGACGATATCTACATCATGGGAAGAACGACCCGAGACGAACAAACTGCTTTCATCCAGATCGAGCAGGCGGATCTTGGGCTGCATATGAACGAAGGCAAGACAAAGTATACGGTGGCAACGTCAGCACCAACAACCAGCCAACCAACAAAATCAAACCGCACTTGTCAAACAGGAAGAATAAATATAGGAAACTACAACTTTGGGACTGTTGATAAATTCTCCTATCTAGGGTCGAAAATCACAACCGATAACAGCTATGATGATGAAATCCGGGCACGGTTGTTGGCTGTCAACAGACCCTATTTCAGCTTACCAAAATTGTTTCGCTCGAAACGTCTCACCATAGGGTCAAAGCTCTTACTGTACAAGACAATGATCTTGCTAGTCCTCATGTATTTCTCGGAAAGCAGAAAAATTGCGCGTTCGAGAGAAGAAGCTTCCGAAGAATTTTTGGCCCCCTACATAAGGATGGACGATTCCGTAGCCTACATAACGACGAAATCTAGGAGCAATACCATGGCCGTCAAATTGTGGATAAAATTCGGCTCAATATGTTACGGTGGGCGGGTCACTTAATGAGGCTGATCCAGCCCGGAAAATCTATAAGGGCAATATCTATGGTAGAAAAACAAGACCAGGCAGGCTCTGCCTGAGATAGAGTGATGGCGTAAGGTCAGGACGCCAGACAACTTTTAGGGATGTCGAATTGGTGGACCTCGGCGCAAAACCGGGATGTCTGGAGTTCCTTATTAAGGCAGGCCTAAACCGGATACCGGTTGTTGCGCCGTAGGTGATGATGATCCTATTTTATAGTTATTTGTATATTGGCATCAATTGTATATACTAATGGAGTTGCGGGTAGTACCCAATTTAAATAGGTATACATACGTGTAGTAGAGCACCAGCGATATACAATCCAATTTACGCGCGGGGTGCGTGCATATATACATATGTATGTATGATTTAGCATGCGGTATTAGAATATGTTTGTTTGTTTAGGATGAGCTATATCTGTGACTTTAATATTTACATGGCCATATTTTGCAATTTGGAAATATATAAATGTCTATTTTGAATTTTTAGCTATGTACGAATGGAGAAACATGCATATTAAATTTCCGCTTCCGGTATTCCCACTTATTATATAATAGACTAGCTGACCCTGGTAGACCTTGTTCTGCCTGCGCTTATGCAAAAGCAGCAATCTGATGATACACTTATGTTCTCACTTTGAAGGATGCGAGTGGGCTACAACAACGTGAAGACCAAATATTTTCTATTAACTACCTGAGATGTACACAGATTTTCTGGCGACCGGATGAACGGGATATAAGTTGATCCCCCGCAGCGCCATCTAGTGACGAGTTATAACGTGGATGGGACCAAAGTATTTTCAACGGAAAAATCCACATATAGTTCAAAAAGCCCACGGACCCTCTTCCCGCCCAACCGGACCGAGGGGCGACCAACCTAAGGATGGGCTGAAGGCAACATCCAAAGGCGCGCATCACAGCGATCATGCGTTTTAACGCAAAGTGTGTGCGACCATGCGAAAATGTATTGCTACATCCCGATTGTCGCAAAGACTTCTGCCAATGACGCGGTGGTTCTACACTACAGAGACATGGATCTTATATCGAAGACAGTGCGGATCAAGACTGAAACCCATTAGGTCAGATTGTGACCGGACAGGACTCTTCGGACTATAGCACAGGTTGCAAGGATAACCGCTTTTTGCATCTCCATGTATAGTCCAGCCCTAAGATCGAGCGTTATCAGCGCTTTATGTAAGTTCTCGGGGACTAATCCCGTCGCTGAAATTATCACTGGGACTACTTCGATCTTTTGTAGTCTCCAAGTTTGCTTCATATCGTCTGCCAAGGGGCCGTAGTTCCGGATTTTTTCGTGCTGTTTTTCAACAGTGTTCCGGTCCAACGGTACGGCTACATAGATTATAAAGCACGCTCGTTCTTCCTTCAGAAGCAGAACTAGATCGGGTCTGTTATGATTAACGCTGTGGTCAGTGGCAATAGTGTGATCCCACAGTAGTTTGACACGATCATTTTCCAAGATTCTCTGCGGAGTATACTTATAATAAGGATGGTAGGTTGCCACTAAGTTATACTTCAACGCAAGGTTTTGATGGAGAATCTTGCAGACGGAGTTATGACGATTGGTGTACTCGGTACCGCTCAACATCCTGCACGCAGATGTTATGTGCTGGATGGTCTCCTCTTCACAGTTGCATAACCTACAACTGGAGTTGGTGATTGAGGAGTCGTGAAGAATGTACCGTTTATAATTTTTTGTTGGGAGCGAAGCATCCTGAATTGAAGTTAGGAATGCTTCGGTCTCATAGAAAAGTACACCATTTGTCAACCATTTGTTGGAGGCTTCGATGTCAATGCCTGACAACAACAAATTTTTTATATGACCTCCGTGAATGGGTTTCTCTTTCCACATGTCGATCTTCTGTTGGACTGAAGTAACATTCGACATGGGATCCCATTCTCTGCTTCTCAAGTTCAAAGGAGATAATTTATTATCTGCCATGACGGTAGCCGGATGTATTTGGCTAGAGGACTGTTTCTCATAGAAAAACTCACGAAGAGAATACACTTGATTGTAGTGCAACGCTTTTAAATCAAGTACCCCCCCCCTTCCTCCCTGATGTCGTGGGATAGTGATCCTCAATTTTTCGGCAGCTCTATTGTGCATGTTGTGGTTTGCAAGAACTACCCTTACCCGTCTACTGACAGATTCTAAATCAGTATTACTCCACTGTATCACACCGAAAGTGTATAGAAGGACGGGAATGGCAAAGGTGTTGATTGCCATGATTTTATTTTTCCCGTACAGCTCAGTTTTAAGGACAAGATCCAGACGCCGCTCAAATTCCCCCAGCAACTTAGATTTAATTATTGCCACAGCAGGTGTTGTTGCTTGCAATATGCCGAGGTATTTGTAGACGTCGTCCGAATCCATGCCCTCAATTCGGATGTTATTTTGGCTGTATCCTTCGTTGTCGGTGTGTTTTCCCCGAACAATTGTTTTTATGCGACATTTTTGCAAACCCAACTGCATGCCAATATCCCTGCTGAACTGGATGGTGATGTCCAGCAAGGAGCGAAGTTGGTTCTCGTCTTTGGCATACAATTTGATGTCGTCAATGTACATTAAATGGCTTAATGTACATTTCGACAATATGCCATGCTTGACTTGGAACCCGTATTTGCTTTCATGCAAAAGATGCGATAGCGGATTCAAAGCCAAACAAAACA
Source organism: Hermetia illucens (assembly GCF_905115235.1). Classification (NCBI taxonomy): domain Eukaryota; kingdom Metazoa; phylum Arthropoda; class Insecta; order Diptera; family Stratiomyidae; genus Hermetia; species Hermetia illucens. The sequence goes on along the minus strand of NC_051851.1, from coordinate 108,353,498 downwards.
ACAGTGGGCTTAGAGAGTCGCCTTGGAAAATGCCACGCCTGATTGGTATCTCTCCTGATGTTTGCGAAGATACCGATAGCTTCGTGCTCCAATTCTTCATTACTGTTCTCAGTAGAAGAACGACATTCGGGTTGATTTTATACAAGCGTAACACTTGTAGTAACCACGAATGTGACATGGAGTCAAAGGCTGATTTATAATCGATGTAGGCTGTCGAGATGTTTCGTTTTTGGTGGACAGCCTGCTTTACAGCTACCGTATCGATTATAATTATTATATTATAATTGGTCGACATTTTGAAGGGCAAGAGACACCCTGTTCCTTGGGGATGGGGAAGGTTATCCCCTTGGTGAAAAATGGTGGAACTAAATCAGGATCGGCAATCATCTGATTAAATTGATTTGCCAATATCCTGTGAGTGCTCTTGAACCGCTTCAGCCAGAAGTTGTGAATTTTGTCAACTCCTGGCGCCTTCCAGTTACCTGCCTTGTCAAGGGCTGCTTTAACGTCGACTTCAGTTACGTCAGGCATGGTCATTTCGGGGAGGGCCTCGCATGAACGCATAAGGTGTGGGAGCCACGCTGCTTCTAAATTGCAACGGCTGGATTCGCTCCAAACACTTCTCCAGAAGTCTTCTGCCTGATCCAGATTGAGGTTACTTTCCCTACCTGAGTTGATGAGATTTTTGTAGAATCCCCGTTGGTTCTGGAAGAACAAGGTGTTGTCTGTCCTTCGCTGAAAGCTTTTCTGATACCTACGGATGCGATTGGAGCATACCGCAAGTTTCTGCTTCAGCACCTCGAGGATTTCTTCGATTGGCATATCATTGGACAGATGGTAGTTTCCAATGATGTTCGCAACGCATCTGTGCACTCTTGGTGATGGATTTCCAAGGAGTGCTTGCGTCACACGACCAATCTCCTTTCTCAACTTTTCGACTCTTTTGTTGAGTCGAAACACCCAGAACGGTAAAGTCCTTCTGCGCATACCTCTGTTATTCGCTCTAAGATGTTGGTTATGGAGACGAATAACCGTGGCAGCTGCAACGTAGATAAGGCTGCGAACCTCTGTAGCAGTAATCTCGCTAGCCAAACGATCAGCCAAAATTCTGTCAACGGCGGCAATGATGTTAGTACTTGCCGAAGAAAACTTCAGTTTTGGGATCTTTGGCCTAGCGTCTGGGAGAATCTCAGCATACTCTGTGAATGCGACCTGGAATGCGGTCAAAGCCTCATTATAAATTGGGTCGACATCCCCAGTTACTAAGCTTCTCCTGACTACTGGATTTATGGAGTGTCTTACAGGTGGAGTACTTGTGTTACTCCTTTGACTAGTCCGGTAATTTGATGATGATTGAAGTTGTTCGGGGAAAACACACCGGAAACGAAAGATACAGCCAAAATAACATCCGAATTGAGGGTATGGATTCGGACGACGTCTACAAATACCTCGGCATATTGCAAGCAACAACACCTGCTGTGGCAATAATCAAATCTAAGTTGCTGGGGAAATTTGAACGACGTCTGGATCTTGTCCTTAAAACTGAGCTGTATGGGAAAAATAAAATCATGGCAATCAACACCTTCGCCATTCCCGTCCTTTTATACACTTTCGGTGTGATACAGTGGAGTAATACTGATTTAGAATCTCTCAATAGACGGGTAAGGGTAGTTCTTGCAAACAACCAAATGCACAATAGAGCTGCCGAAAAATTGAGGATCACTATCCCACGACATCAGGGAGGAAGGGGGGGGGGGTACTTGATTTAAAAACGTTGCACTACAATCAAGTGCATTCTCTTCGTGAGTTTTTCTATGAGAAACAATCCTCTACCCAAATACATCAGGCTACCGTCATGGCAGATAATAAATTATCTCCTTTGAACTTGAGAAGCAGAGAATGGGATCCCATGTCGAATGTTACTTCAGTCCAATAGAAGATCGACATGTGGAAAGAGAAACCCATTCAAGGAGGTCATATCAAAAATTTGTTGTTGTCAGGCATTGACATCGAAGCCTCCAACAAATGGTTGGCAAATTGTGTACTTTTCTATGAGACCGAAGCATTCCTAACTTCAATTCAGGATGCTTCGCTCCCAACAAAAAATTATAAACGGTACATTCTTCACGACTCCTCAATCACCAACTCCAGTTGTAGGTTATGCAACTGTGAAGAGGAGACCATCCAGCACATAACATCTGCGTGCAGGATGTTGAGCACTACCGAGTACACCAATCGTCATAACTCCGTCTGCAAGATTCTCCATCAAAACCTTGCGTTGAAGTATAACTTAGTGGCAACCTACCATCCTTACTATAAGTATACTCCGCAGAGAATCTTGGAAAATGATCGAGTCAAACTACTGTGGGATCACACTATTGCCACTGACCACAGTGTTAATCATAACAGACCCGATCTAGTTCTGCTTCTGAAGGAAGAACGAGCGTGCTTTATAATCTATGTAGCCGTACCGTTGGACCGGAACACTGTTGAAAACAGCACGAAAAAATCCGGAACTACGGCCCCTTGGTAGACGATAGGAAGTAGACTTGGAGACTACAAAGATCGAAGTAGTCCCAGGGGTAATTTCGGCGACGGGATTAGTTTCGCAGAACTTACATAAAGCGTTGAAAACGCTCGATCTTAGGGCTGGACTATACATGGAGATGCAAAAAGCGGTTATCCTTGCAACTTGTGCTATAGTCCAAAGAGTCCTGTCCGGTAACAATCTGACCTAATAGGTTTCAGTCTTGATCCGGAATGTCTCCGATATAAGATACATGTCTCTGTAGTGTAGAACCACCGCGTCATTGGCATACAAGTGTTTGCGACAATCGGGATGTAGCAATACATTTTCGCATGGTCGCACACACTTTGCGTTAACACGCATCATCGCTGTAATGCGCGCCTTTGGATGTTGCCATCAGCCCATCCTTAGGTTGGTCGCCCCTCGGTCCGGTTGGGCGGGAAGAGGGTCCGTGGGCTTTTTTAACTATATCGATGTTCTTGGCGATCGATTGTAGAGTCTCGGAGTCTATCAATCACAAAGATATGTATACCAACTTCCATTTTTAAGGCTTTGCGTGAAACAAAAGGTTTTTAAAATCGTTTCATTGTCTGCCTATCTGTCCGTCACACGAGATGTACTCTGAAACGGTTGGAGCTATAGACACAAATTTGGTGAGAATATGTGGTCGGTGAACCGTTACACAGATAACGAGCTCTATTATTTCGAGTTAGGTTTAAGGAGGCTCCCCATATATGCGAAAGTAGGGAGCACGATTTTTTTTACAGAATATGATCATATATTATGGGGGGTATTAAATGAAAGGCCTCAATTAGTAGTTTAGTTTAGTGAACACATATGAACGGCGCAGTTGTAGCTGGGGACATATCAAGGAATATTTTAAATTTTTAATTGCGTAATATTAGAAAAACGTTCATAGAAAATCCCTTACACAAGAAAACCTTTATTCCCAAAGCGCCTAGCTTCCAGCATTTCGACTTGTTATTTACTAGATTTATATTATCGGCGGTATTCCATTTACCTACATATTTGTATATATGCTGGTATGATGGTTGCTTAATTTGGATGTAGATAATGTTTGTTTGCTTAGGGTAGAGTTTATAAATATATGAAGAGTGATTTTGAATTTTTAGCTATGTGCGAAAAAAAATATGTCCAAGGCGTCGAGATTCCGGTATGCCGAATTGTTTCCTTTTCGTGAGTGGCATTAGTATCTACACTAAGAAGCGCCAGACGATATTCCTTCGCGATCACTATATTGAAACTAATCAAATTTGCATAGAAGTCACAACTTTGACCTATTATATCTCTGTTAGTAACAGTGCGATTTTAACCAAATTTAGTAGCATCATAGTCTATAGTATTCAACAAAAGTGTGTTATTGCAAAAGTTGATGATTCTAGGATAAACTTAAGAAGTGATTCGCAACTAATTTTTAAAAAGCTTATTATAATAAATACGGTAACATATTATTATTAACTTTATTTAAAAAACTATCAGTATGGAGGATACCTAGACCCACCATATTTCTTTCCAGATATTTGGGTTGAAGTAACTGACTCCTCTCACCCGGATTTCACCCATTTGCATTGAATGTCAAAACCAATACCGGCTTCGGAAAATAATAATAATAATCGTTGACGCAACAATCTATACTGGGTCAGGGCCTTGAAATGTGTTAGAGCACTTCATTCAAGACCGAAACGGTACAGTACAGGATACCCTATTGGAGGCAATGTGATCAGCATTCCGCTCGCCCGAGATTATTACCCTGATTTGACTCAGGTACTTATTCACAGCTGAGTCGACTGGTATCCGACGTCAAATCACGATACAAATCCCACTGGCACCAGTGAGATTTGAACAGCGACCTTCCGTACGATAGCCTTGTGCTCTAACCACTCAGCTATCCGGATACGAAAGTACTAATCGACACTTTTAATTTGATACCCCAAATGACTATATTCGGTGAAAAAAAATTTACATCCCCCTTTTGTATGTATGAGGACACCCCTTTAACCTCAACATCGAACTATGTTACTCACGGCATGCGAGAGGATTCATAGGTCCCACCTTTCTACCAAATTTCGTATCAATTGAAGCTACCGTTGCTGATCTCATTATCTAATAGGTGACAGACAAACAGACAGTAAATTGATTTTAATAAGGTTTGTTTTACACAAACCCTTAAAAAAGGACATACTGTAAACGAATCTTGAAAATCCTAGTTCGGATCATAATGATGAGTATTACGATCACTTAATAAAAAAATATTACATAAAAATTGAAGAAATATTTTTGTTGAATCGATTACAGGCCACTTGGAAACCATGGGTACTACTCCGTGCCACGCGCTTTCTGCGTACTTATGCTGCAATATCTAGATGCTGACGCTGTCAGTTTGTTTTTTCTTTCTTAGTTTGGTAATATTGAAATTTAAATTTTGAAGAGTCAATAAACAAATAGTAGAACCTTAAGTCGATAGCTTTTATAGTTTCTTTTTAAAAAAGGTGAATTCTGCTACGATTTTTCTTCAGATAAAAAAGACGCAAGTTTGATGACAACTAAAAGGTCAAGGAATTTTTCTACGTGACGGTCCCCATAAATAGATTTTTTCTTTCATATATATTTTGAAATATTATTATTACTCCAAAAATTTCAGACCGAAATTCAAAATGTTTACCAAGTTACGGGAAATAGAAGAGCACACGCCATGATGACGTGCATACTAACCGAAAACTTTAAACGTCTTTTTCTCGAAATCACATTTCTAAGGTTGTGTGTCTCTTAATATCAAATTAACTAATTGGCTCAACTTTGGAAATATGTATATATAAATATGTACATATATTGGCCAATGAAGCAGCGATTAAGACTGGGAGTATTTTGGGGCTTTCAATGAAGTATTAGTCCTCACAAGCCAATATCCAGATCTCCAGTGAACAGTAACTTCTTAGAAGCTAAAAAAGGTTCCCACGCAAATTGAAATCGGAAGTTGAAGCGTATGAATTAACAACTTCGGATTATTCACTTTGGAAATTTAGCAAAAGTTGCAAACTGTATTTGCTAACTAAAAACGCGGTATACACCTCGAATCTGTCCAGAGTTGCGCTTCGACCAGTAGAGGAAGTTAGTTCTAGTAAGTAAGCAAAATTTGGATATAATGGAACAAGTTAGTAACCAGAGCTCGGCGCTTCAGGAAACAGTCAGCTTTAACCTGATGTAACCTTGTAAGGGTTTTCATCAAATTCGTAATAAATGAGACTTCCAGTTAATTTCCAGAAAATTTAGTTACTATTATTAACTTTATTTGACCAGATATTGATATGGAGAGTATTTTCAAGTCTAGGTATCATATAGATTTTTTGGTTGGTAAACGGTTTGGTAAACGAAGAAACATTGCCTATTACCGAATATTATATTTATATATGCATGTAAATAAATTGATCTTACACATATTTCCAATTTACTCCGTGCATACAAGTATACATATATACATATAGAGTACATATATTAAATACTTTTTCAATATACAAATATATCTATCTGAATTAGGCACTACGTCAAAGCTTCATTTATAATTTATATAAATATATCCACATGTCTGTCTGAAGTAATTGATATTGATATATAAATGATTAAAGGACTAAAACTCCCATTCACGTGAGCTCACTTTATTGCTGTTGATATTGACAAATTGATGTGTAATGATGACATCATACACGTTTTGGAATGTACGAAATTCATACAAAATGTAAAAGTTTCATTGAACCCTTTCATTTGATACCCCCCACATGGCCACATTCTGTGAAAACAAATTTTGCACCTCCCTTCACATATATGGGGAGCCCTTCCCTTGACGCCACTTGCTGTATGTAAAGGGAACAACAGACCACACGCTCTCACCAATTTTCGTGACATTCGGTTCTGCGGTTCCCGTATAAATCGGGTGTGACAGACAGACAGACATCGACTCGATTCTAATAAGACTTTGTTTCACACAAAACCTTAAAAAGTGGTCTCACTGCTTCCATTCACCTGGGTAAGTTAGCTAAAAATTCTCTAACTCATGCTAAGATCAAAAGTATTGTGTTACAGCACAATGATGATTACAAAATGCATTACTACTTCCTTCCTTCCGTGTTTTTCATTTTTATAGCTATTCAGACAGTTTCATGTTTTTCATTAAAATAACACTTTCTTGTATTTATTCGAAGATACTTTCTGGGTTTTCATGGCAATTGCCAATCATGTAATGACTGATCGAAAGTGAAAGTCTATAAAGCAATACCATTCCATGTTCTCTCCATTCCAAAAAATATTTTCATCTCTCCGTGATATAGATTATACTTATTAACGAAGTTTGATGTTTATATAAGCAGTTGCGGAGAGGAAAGCCATTTTAAAATTGACGATTATATAACAATTAACAAAAGTGCTTCGTGCACCTTTTACACTTCCAAATTGTTCATTGAGCACATCAGAGACGTGAAAAAAGCACGTTATAATAGTCTTTGATTCGGAAATAATGAATAACTAGCCACATGAGGAGCAAAATCTATACTTTGATAAACCGTTAGTTACTTTTACAATATTTTGACCTTCCGATCGCAGTATAAATTGATGATGAATCGAGTGCTTCCAAGGAAAATGAATGAAAACTATAACAGTGTAATAATGCTAAAAATCGTAGACGCCCATGAAAACCAGATGCGCATTTTAATCTTTGAAAAACTTCGTTTCCCTTGTAGAAAAAGTTTTAAAGTTGCCCCTAAAATAAGATTTATTGACGGCTAATTTTCTTTGATAAGCAAATAATGCAGTGAAGAACTGAAATCGTCAACTAGCTAATGTAGTTTCTAAAACCAAGATACAGTTAGCCCTCTATCTGCGTTATTAATTGCATCCTGGAAAACGCGACACAAAACAAACTGCTGATTGAATTACATCTGTATGTAAACTTAACAGGTTTAGAGCAGTAGGCATTTACCAAAAATATGAATTGAAAAATTTGATTGTTTCTGAACTATTATATGCATTACATTCTACCCAATGACAACGGAAGGCACTGCGAAAAGAGGCGAAGTTTCTTGGGAATGAGGACATGGACGTTGCTACACCACCAAGTATGGCGATATCCAGAGAAATTGGATGCAAGAAAACGGAACTTTCGGCGTAAGGTGAGGAGAAACCGGTAACCCGGTGAGAACCACACTGAACGCAGCAGATTTTTCAGTTAGCGAGGGTTTTCATATTAGACTGCACTCATGGTTACAAAGAAAATAGTTAGTCAAATTAACCTGCAGCATGCCAAAGCTTCTTCCTATCTACTGGCAACAAGGGTGACAAAGTTGCAGGACTTATATATTTCTGATTCAAGAGCCATGGGTTCGTTTTAATAGAATCTATGGTATTGGACCAGCCAAGGGGACTAGGATATTCTTCGATGAAAGATCATCGAGACCGAGAGCCTGCGTTCTGATGTCAAAATTGTTTGAAGGCAACCATCCTGAGACCATTTTGTTAACTCCGCCATGCTATTAACATAGTATACTGGTCGCAAGTAGAGGAGGAGGGTTTGGAACAACGTACTTTGTACTATCCTCAGAAAAAAACAAAAATAAAACACTGAGATCAGGGAAAGAGATAAATAAAGTATAGGGGGAGTTATTCCACTATACTAAGTCCTACTGGATCTCTCTTGATGACAGGCCGACCAAGTAAATGCATCCAATGTCGTTAGAAACAAGATGATCGGATCGAGAAACACACCTCTGAAAAATGCCAGAGCGTCCACCTCAGTCGACGCGGCAGGACCGGCCCCGGTCCTATCTGGGCTCTGCAAGAAACCCGATGGTCTGGTGCCAAAAGCTGCGACATTGAACGCGAACGCGGCGAGTCGACCCTGCTTGTGGATGGGACAAAGGCTGAAGAAAAAGAAGATGCTGAGATAATTTTGTTCCCACGAACTTGTTGTGGCCAACTTACAATACCAGGTTAATGGTAAGAGGAGAAACGTCATAGTTGCCTCTGCTTACTCACCCTATACTTCTTTGTGTCCTTCCTTTGTAACCTGCTTGAATTTATCACTACAGCTGGCGCTCATGACCGCAAACGTAGGATGCGCTCCTACGGTTGTGGGGCCAACAAGAAGTGAAGTAATTGACCTAACAGTCTGCACTTCAAAGTTGCTAGAGTTGATTAGAAACTGACAAGCGCTAGATGGAATCTCACTCTCAGATCACCGTTACTTAGAATTTAGTCTGATTATTGCAGGCGAACAGTCTGTAATACAAAACGGAATCCTAGGCAAACGGATTGGACAAAGTTCAATGAACTTCTTAGCGGCAAAGTTGAGCTCCCTAGGCGACAGAAGAAGGATTGAAAACTCTGAAATGCCCACTTTTAGAGTGCCATGAAGAGGCTTTCCCTATTTCCTGAGGCCAAAGCCGTAAAACGGTTCCTTGGTGGAACCGGGAACTGCAAAGACTCAGGAAATCAACCAGACAATTTGTAAATTGAGCTTGCAAAAGCAATAAAGTTAAAGACTGGTTAAACTTCCGGAACTTACAGCGTGAATATATGAGGCTCGTAAAACGTTCGAAAACAGACTTTTTGGAGCATACTGTGAGGAACTGGAAGATGAAAGGGAGACTTCCAGGCTGTGCAAAGTACTTAAGGATGAGTCGGTCAAGTTGGACTCTCTTAGAAAACCGGACGGCATTTTCACGAACTCCACAGTTGAGTCTGTATACTCTCTTGGAAGTACACCACTCGAGAGAACAGGCCTCAGAAGTGGAAAGAAGAGGATTGGCGGTTTTTAAAAACCTTTCAACACGAAGGTGTTACAAGGGGAATTGGGAAACTGCAACAGCGGTTGCTACCAATAAAAAGGCGAGAGCCGCTATACTATTATTTGAACACTTCAAAGCACCTGGCATGGAGGGCATCTACCCAGCGATGCTAAAGGGACGTATAGAGCACCTAGAGCAAATTCTAAGAAATATTTTTCAAGCATGCCTTGCTCTGGGTTACGTGCCTACCTCTTGGCGAAAGGTGAAGATAGGCTTCAGGCAAATCAGCTTAACATCATTTTCGCCGACATGTCTGGAGAGACTGGTTGTGCGACACATTTGCGAGAAGGCGCTAAGGTGGAAAGTCCTGTGAGTCTGCTCTTCATTCTTTGGTTTCAAAGATAGAGGACGCAATTCGGAAAGGCGAGTACGCAATGGGGGTGTTCGTGGACATTGAAGGGGCTTTCAACTGTGCGCCCTTCCAAAAGCTCTGTGATGCTACCAGAGAACATTGTGCTGACAGTGCATTGGAAGAGTCTAGGCAATTGCTATTCACCATTATTTAAAAAACTTTTTAAAAAAACTAATTAGAAAAACTTCTTCTTTCAGGATAGACAAATAAGTCTTAAAAATGTAATTAGATATTTCTTCATTTACAGGATCTAGATATGCCTTTAAAAATTAATTTAGCCATAATTAGAATAGTCGAGTATATGGTATAAATTTATACTAATATAAATACCTACTGAGGAGCAGACTTATCAGCATTGATAAAGGGAACAAGTGGTTCCCGAAATATCGGTATTTGCAAAAATGAAAATATCAACACTAGGGAATAAGAAAAAACAAGTTTTATTATTTCAAATAATTAACCGCTGGAAATATCGTATAATTACACTAAAACTAATTGTGCTTTCAGTATGAAAAATGCCCTTAACGCATCAGCACAACTTGACGACGTGATCGATGCATCAACAAAATCTACTTCAGTGCCGTTGGTCCTGTTGTCCTCTATAATTCCGAGTGCTGGCAGGCCACTAAAGACAATGAAAGCCGACTGGCTGTAGTGGAGATGAAGATTTTGTATAGGATCGATGACGATATGATTACATCGAAAATGAGGTCTTCCGGACTCGACATGGGATTACACCTAAGACGGATAAATTGCGTGGCAGACGCCTTTGATATAATCATGTAAACCGCGCTGATGAGCATTCACTAGAGCGGTACATCGTGGTCGATAGGAAACGACCCAAAAGACGTACGAAACAACTACGGCTTGATGCGATAGATAATGACTCCATCTCCGGCCTATGACGGACAAAAGTCTAAAGAAGATGAAGAAAGAGCTTTCAAGCGATTTAGAAGAAGACGATAAGGCATACTTTTAACAGTGAAGACCGTTTGATAAGGAAAATTTGACCTCAACTACGAAGAGCACGAACCCAAGCCCATGAACAGTCTATCAAAGATTGATTGATTATTTGCCAAACAATGTTCAAAAAGCGTTTGAAATGGGTGAAAAAGTATGCAAATTGAACGGTACGTGATTGAGGGTTATTCTAGTATTAAACGCATAAAAGAGAATTTCATTTTAAAGAAAAAACTAAACTAGTGATAAATCAAACTTTATGGTTCCAAAAACAAGCAAAATGGCGACCACAGTATTCAGATATTGCAGTGTAAGAACGCAAAGAGATAGAAATGCGCCTAACAGTACGTTTAGTTTTATTGTAAATCTACCTCATACACCTGGCTATGCATTTTGAATTATGGCAGTTTGGCAAGCTTTTGAATATAGTGTATTCGATTTTTGCAAAAGTGCTCTCAAATTTCCAAAAATTAATATATTTCTCTAATTTTAGTTAATTATGCCAATAAATCGGTTCATTAGATTTTTCTCTGGAAACCTGTATTGAGAAATAGCCTTTATTACTGATTTCTACTGAGAGCCGTTCGACGAACGCATCGAAATATACTTAAAGAATTAAAACGAAAATAGATCTCAAAATAACATTTCGGATAATTATTCTTGAACGAATTATTCCTTAAGGATAGTAGTCAAATTCAATTTGTACGTGAGTCGTAGATCAGGCCAACACTTTTCAAATAATGACGCCGAATCATTGGGAGATATTTTACAAACATTATGTTGGACAATTTGTATTGACAGAAGGGTTGGCAAACATGAATGCTTACAAAAATATTGTGGAAAATCCGCTAACTCCATTAACGGAAAGGTTCTATTTTCCAGCAGATTTTTGAAGATCTTTAGATCTTTCTGTGCTATATCGTCCCTGCAAACTGGTATTTTTTTTTAATTTCTTGTTTATGAGTTATTAGGTAAATAATAAAACATTGCTTTTACAGGTAAAGCTTTATTTTCGCAGTTGATATTTCTACACTAAACTACTCTAGAAACAGCACCGATCATTGCACAAAAGGTTCGCTAGTGACAGTTTCACCAAATGCAGTGTTAATATACCGAGCCGTTTCTGCTACTTTTCGATATAGTTTGTAGGTTGTAAAGAAGTCGTTCGAAACAAAACTCACACGAGTTACCAATTTAGCCAAAATTTCAGTTTGACAGACCCCTTTAATGGAGCGCAGAAATTTGACATTTCTAATGAACGCAGTTTTTCTTCTTAGTGGTTTACAAAAGTGTAGTGTTGTGTGCTTGGAAAATGGGAAATTTGAAACAGTTGATGCTGTAGGTAATAAAATTAACGAATTTAAAAAACATTGTGTAGTACGTCTCATTTATTTGTAGAAGAAATAATAATAATAATAATCGTTGGCGCAACAACCCATATTGGATCAGGGCCTTGAAGTGTGTTAGAGCACTTCATTCAAGATCATAACGGTACACTACAGGATTACAGTATCCTATACGAGGCAATGTGGTCAGCATTGGGCTCGCCCGAGATTATTACCTTGATTTGATTCAGTACTCATTCACAGCTGAGTCGACTGGTATCCGACGTCAAATCACGATACAAATCCCACTGCCACCAGTGAGATTTGAACCGCGACCTTCCGTACGACAGCCTTGTGATCTAACGACTCAGCTATCCGGATCCCTTGGTAGAAGAAAGATCGAAAGAAAGAAGATTCGCGCATATTACTAGCACAGCACGGATATTTCCGTATGTTGATCGATATTTTCATGTTTTCGTGTATTGTAAATATTATTAACAGTCTTTTGTAAAAATAAATAAGGCTTCTCGCGCATTTTATATGCAAAACAGAAGAGGTGACAAGAGCTGAATTTTTTAGGTAACATATACAAAACAAAATATTTGATGGACTATGGATATAAAGCTTTTATTAGGTATACATTTATTTTCCGAGTTGTCACAATCTCGGCAGACGACGGATTTTACCCAATACTAGCACGAAATGTTAAGCATTTAGACTCGGACGATCCTACCTACTTAAACTGAAGGGGCACTGATGGTAGTAGCCGGTGGTAGGTTAGTGGGAGAATTCGTCGAGCACTCCCCGCAACATAGAGCACGTATCCAGAATGGTGTATTTCTGCATGGTTTGAACCAGACTGTGTGAGAGTCCCAGGACATCAAGGGAAACCGTGAGGGATTTAGGTACAATACCTGTAGCTGGCAATATTATTTAAACTACAACCACCCACTCGAGACACCAAATTTCTTTGATTTCCCACGACACTGGCTCATAGTTCACCTTCTTCTCCACGTATATCCATTCAATGTTCGTATTATGGGGAATAGCAACATCAATAATATATGCAGAGCGATCCGTCTTGTCAACTAACAGTACGTCAAGCTTGTTGTGTGGTATGTGGCGATCAGTTAGAACTTGCTGGTCCCAATACTGAAGGTCAAAATTATGTATGACGTCGTCACTGTGGGTTCCATGGGGACATCTTAGTTTTTTTTAGTGTTTGTATACCAGTATCAATTAGAATTAGACATGAAATTTGAGGAGAGTGCACAATAAGATGGACTTGTGTACGTTAGTACCAGCGGAATTTAGTTTATGTACATATGTGTATGCTTTTAAGCACGGCGTAAAGTAGCAATATGTGTAGTAGTAGAATACGGTAATGTTTGCTTAGGATGAGCACAATATTTATGTCCTTTTATGTATGTACATATTTATACCTTGGAGTTTGGCAATGGATGCAGGTATATTTTTGTGGAGCGATGTGTAGTGAGCAAATTTGAAATCCGAGTAGCATCGTAAGAAATACAAGAGTGCAAAACATTCCCTTATATACCGCCAAATAAAATATGCATATGTACATACATATTGAAGACATAAATATTGTACACAAAATTGATCTAACGCATATTCACGAATTTTCACTTTACTCTCTGCACGAAAGTATACATAGGTGCACATATATCCATCTTATTGAACACTACCCAAAGAATTTCATTAGCATGCCATCTCCAGTAATTGATACTGACATTCATATAACTAAAAAAACAACCTAAAAAAGAAAAGCCAAAGTGTCTTCATGGATCCCGCGTTTCAAATAAGTTCACTTTATGCATATGTTGATGACGCCATACACGTCCTAGAATGCAATCAATTTAAATAAAATGCAATAATTTGACTTCCAATATCTTTGTTAATAATCGTTGGATTATATTCCAGAATTATGTCCTACATTATAAGCTCCACTGTTGCTAAATTTTGTACTTCTAGGATGAACTTAAGGGGATATCGGAACGGAATATATTTTGAGGCCTAGATTTCGTATAGATGCATCACTGTGATTTTTTTGTAACATTTTTGGGTTGGACAGGTTCTGTTTCAAACAAAATAATGTAATACCGCAATGTTATAGAGTGAGAACATATTTATTATGAAAATGTGAAGTTATCCATGATATTCTTCCTGAATTGTCTCTGCGAAATGACAAAATTGCTACAATAGTATCCAATACATGTGCAAAGTCATGGCTTCACTCTCATAGGACTTCTGTGGTTTTTGATAAAAAAAACTTTGATAAGCGCTTTTCGTAGCCACATTTTAAATTCAGGTTTTCTTCCTGAAAGCAGATTTGCAATGTACTCCACAAGTAAATCACGATTGATAATGCTCCACATTATCAGGAGTGATCTATTTCATTGGTTTACATTGAAAATCACAATCGAAAATTTCATGTTTAAATCGATTAGTTTTAGAACACTAAAACTGGATTTAAAAAACATAAAAATTTTTTTTCGCTCGTGCAGTTTTTTAAATAGTAAATTTGTTTTTTGGGGTACCATTTTACTTAAAAATACCTGGAGGAAGAACACCTAGTCCAATTTCGACAAATAGCATTTTATTGGAAAGAAAACTATATTATCTCGAACCATATACTACCGGTTTAGATTTGATAAAACATGGCTGGCCTATAATGCACCAAAGTTCAAATTTCATACAAATTTCGGTTTTTTTGGATACCAGTTGCGTTTTGAAAATTTTTTTTCGACCCAAAAAAAAAATATTTTATTTTATTAAACGCAGCTTTTGCTTTGTTAATGGTGATTACTTTCGTTTGGCAAATCGTGACGTGTCTCGGAGGAAAATTCCCATGCTGCTGCAGTCGAGATGCAAAAACCAAGTCCGCCGTTTTATTCCAGAAGAAAGATCTGGCTTTTGTAGCGAATCGGAATGTGGCACTGATTTTGCCACTGACTGCACATCTAGATGCACTGTGGAACGTTGACGTAAGGTTGTGGATTACGTCGAACAGAAATAACAATCAATCTCATGTCTTACTGCATTATCTGCACGATCAGAAATATATTCTCTTCGCCTTTTGAAATATGGTACAAAATGCACCGACAAGTGCCGCAAACATTGTTTATGCCCTCCCAACACTGATTCATCACTTCTTTCAAAACATTTCTCCACAAACAAAAGTTGTCAGCTGATATTTTGAAGACATTTGGGTGGACATTTGTCCTATTAGTATAATACTTAGCACGCAATATATGCATAACTTATATGAGAATATCTACTTTCAATTGATATTGACATTCAAAGTCTTGAATTTGCAAAGCGAAAATTTTGACTTATTATAACTTTGTTAGTAATATTGCGATTTCCACCAAACTTGGTAGGATCATGCTATATATGAGGGCCTATATTGCTGGTGGTACTAAGATGATCTTATGGGGGCTTTTAGGCGGTCCAACAATTACACTAAATTGTACAAACTTTATTCCATTCGATTAACCAATACTCCGAAGATAATGAACTTTGCTGAACATTGACTCACTCTTTCGACTAACAAAAAATATTTTTTAGATTATACTAAATTTTAATTAGCAAAACACTGTGTACAGCTATGTTCAATTTTGATTATCAAATTCTCCTGCACGCGTCGACGTTCGGCAGGTAGTCAGTCAGCGCGCGATGACCTCATGTTAGGCCGTCAGCTCTGTCGGTGGCAGTTCAGTGCGTCAGCAGAGGCGCATAGACCACGGTAATGCCTCCGATGTGCCGCCACATCACTCCACCCCAGCTAAAAGCGTGCGGGTTCAGTCGATCAACCCGACCACCTGATCCCGCCAATGGGGTTACTGGAAGAATCTGACGTTTCGCGGGCACTATTGTTAAGCGTCCACTGGCTCATCGAAGGTCTTTAGTCCCGCCAAAGAGACCCACTTGAACCCGCCCCGAACGTCAAGCTTGAAGGAGTGCTTCCCTCGCTCCAGGACTCTAAAGGGGCCTCCATATGGTGATGGCAGTGGCCTCCGAGGAGCGTCCACCCAACTGTCTCGCGGTTGCTGGCGGTATGAACCTACAACGACGGTGTCTTTTCCAAACACATGTTGGATATCAGAAGTGAACTAACTGACGAAGTTCAGTTGCCGAGGGGACGCTTTGTCGAGTTTTTGTTACAGACAAATAGGCGTTGAGGATCATTTGGTGATGAGTGGCCTTGGACAAGAAACGATGATAGAAGTTTAACATGCCCAAGAACCGTCACAGATCCTTCACCGTTGTTGGCAGGGGAAATTCCTTATCGCTTCAACCTTGTTTGGGTCAGGTTGGATTCCGCCAGAGATAATCATATGGCCGAGAAATTTCACCTTCTTTTGTAGGAATCTGCATTTTTGAACGTTTAGAACAAGTCCGGCCTTCAGGAAATGTTGGGAAATGACTCGAGATAGTTCAAATGCTCAGTTTCGCTAGACAGAATGGATGAATCTCTGGAATGTCTGTGCAGGGTGCACAAGTTAAAAGATATCCTGGTGAACTCGAAAAGTCCGAAAGGTGTCCAGATAACCATTTTCGGTATGTCTTCGGGAGCAACAGGAATTTGACGGTACGCCTTGGCCAGATCCAAGGTTATACGGCAGTTTATCAGCGAATGCGTGAAATCATGAATGGAATAGGACACCTGTCGGGAATTGTCTAAGCATGCAGGCGCCTGTAATCTCCGCAAGACCCTCATTCGCCGTTTGTCTTAGAAATGAAGTGGAGATGACCACCAGCTATTGGGAAGTCTGCAAATATCGTTTCATTAAATCACCAAACTCTTTCCTTGCAACAGCTAGCTTCTGGGGTGATAGATGACGGACCTTTGAGAAGGTCGGGGAGCCGCTAGTGTTGATATGGTGCTGCACATCATGCTTAACCAGCTGGGAGAAACTACTTTCAGTAGTGATGTTGCGGTATTTTATGAGGAGTGCGCGAATGCGATAGTCCGCCAGAACGAAACCGTTCGCCGCAGACCGAGACTCACGACCACCTGACTGTAGCCTTAAGTGCCAATGGGAGGAGATTTCGCGGCAGCCAGTCGCAAGCTTTGCGGTATGAATGTGTTTGGACTGGGTACGGGGACAACCGACACCTCAGCGCCCGTGTCGACCAGAAAGCAACGCCTGCTCAGAGGGTCAAATATTGTAATGGGATGTGGTATTGCACTTTGGGTAGCCGTCGTCGAGGCACACCACGAGCCTAGTTTTTTGTTGCAATGAAAGTGCATCCGGTGGTACATTTAGTTGCCTGAGCTTCGAATTTACGGTGGTACAAGCAAACCGTCGAAATCGATGAGGATTCCGGCGTGCGACTACCCGAACGCCCTTTTCCGGAAGTAGACCTCGACCGTGTCTGCAACCAAGATCTACCCTCCAAACGTAGACCATCTACCGTCACAGTAAGCTTCGAGACTGTGTCGGCCAGTGTCGTCACCATTGTTTTAAGTTCCCGAGTTGCGTCTCAAGAAACCTTCGTGTCCGCGGGGCCCGTACATACTTCGTATGTCTTGTTACTCATGGCGACCCCCCAGCGACCCCGAGTCCACGCAGGCCAAGATAGCGCAGATGCTTTCCGGAAGCCGCTGCAACCAGAGGGACTTCAACAACTCTGAGTCGACCATATCCTGCATCATTTCTCGAAGTAACTGGCTGGGGGTACAGTCGCCCAGCGTCAGCTCATTCAGTAAGTGATTTAGCTTCGCCTTCTCACTCGCTGAAAGCCGATGTATGAGTTGCCTCTTCAACCGGATGATCTAGGAGCAATCCTTCAATACGTCCGAGACTAATCTAATGAGGGCGTGGTGTCCATTATGACGCCAGCCAGCACAAATTGCGCCGCGGGACGACGCCGCCGGATTGCGCCGCCAATTGGCGGGACGACGCCGCCGGATTGCGCCGCTAAAAGGGGACACCCTGACGGTGACCGCTGCCACCGGGGGAATTACGCCTTCCGTGGCATGTCAGCCGAGACGAGACATTGGAGCGCAACAACAAAAAGGAAACCAAGTCAACTCACGCCCGTCGACACAACAACCCTGGAGCCACGCGGAAAACGATTCGACGGAGATTGGAGCGATGATCTTCCATCCCAAAGAGCCTCAGCTCACATGGACTCTTGCAGCGCTTTAGTTTACTTAACAAAGGTTTGCCAAAAATATTATACTATTAAATCCTCAATAATACCATTAAATCTGTTTTAAAGAAAAAGTAAAGGTGAATTCAAATTCAACGGAAAAATAAAATAAAAAATAAATTAAATGAATAAAACTCCGCCGAAGCCGGTCCCAAACCCGGTTGTGAAAGGAGGAGAGATGGATAGCTTCAGTTTGAATGGCTGTACGCCACCGCAGCGTCTCAGGGGTACATAGGTGAGAAAAGTGCGGGAAGTTTGCAAACTTGCAGATTACTCACTAAGGAAGCTATCCCAACACTAGGCAGCTAGGGATAAAATGCACCACCAAAAATGAAAGGAAGAAGAAATTTGAGTTTCGGTACGGATAACCGACGGAAGTCGTCTGACTTGGTGACTGGGTCGGGCTCCCGTAATGGAGAACACGGCGTCGAAACCGCTGGTCGTGGGGCGGTTCCACGTCTAGGCGTCATGACGACCAGGAGCATTGCCCCGTCTGTTGCAGCTGTTTCGCCACAATCTGTGGCGACCACTTCAGCAGGTTCGCGTAGGCAGCGGATGAAGTGGACTGAAGAAATGAACCCCTTCATCATTGGCTCCTACTACGAAATAACGGCGGGGGCGGGTAGAACATCTTATCGCCCCTTGTCGCACCAGGGATTTGTCGAGCGTTTCCCGCAATTCGCGCACGTGACTGTGCAGCGAGGCGCATGCCGGTACCGCTTTATTACCCGCAGCGACACAATCCCGGAGGTCATCGGGGAAACTGGTGACCGAGAGTCAGTGGGGGCAGAGGCGGCGATATCAACAACACCACGACGCACTGCAGGCAACAATTTCAATACTCGCCGAAACACCTTTCTCCACCGTCCAGCTGAGGTTTCCGCTGAGTTTCGGGACGAATTCCAAAGAGCGTGTATAGAATTCTCGGATATGGATCCTTTGCATAGACCTGGTATTCGCCGGCTCTATGCATCTCCAGCAACTACGGGAATTCTATCTCAAACCAATGATGAGATTACATCTCGACTGTGTGCTGATATGTCGCTGCTGCAACTACAATCACTGGTGTATTGTGGTGCAGTTGCGGCCATCAGATTGCACGGTCAGAAGATTCGCTTTCGTGTTATTGGTTTGAGTGACCAAAGAGATACACCATGGAAAAATCGTCTGGAATGTCGGCGGAACTCACTAAGGCAGGACATTGCTAGATTGATTCAAATCAGCACTGGCAATGCCAGCAGACGGGTGAGAAATAAAGTGTAGATGGTTTACCGGAACTATGCCGTCCCCCGTGAGACACTCGTAGTTGAAATTCTGGACACACTAGTAGAAACTTTCTGTCTTATGAAGTCGGTTACGATGCTATGGCGAAAATCATTCCAGACGTGTCCAGAATGCGAGGGACCAGCGGAGGTTTTTCAGATCTCTCAACCAATCCCAACAGAGCGTCCAGACAGTACAGTTTTCGATGATGGAAGCGAAAGAGTATTGGGGTGGACTTTGGGGTTACCCGGCCAGCATGCTCAGCATGTTGAGTGGATCACCGCCGAAGGCACCCGCATGCCAATACACCTGACATGAATTTTGCGGATGTTACCGAAGAGGAAGTTCGACGAGCCATAAACAGCTCGAAGAACTGGGAGACCCAGGTCTGGATCGGGTGCAGAATTTCTGGTATAAGAAATTTACCAGCGTACACAGTCGGTTGGCATGCAGTATAAATGATATCATTAGTCGGCCGGAGGAATTTCCACCTTTACTCACTGCAGCGATTACCTACCTTACCCCTAAGAAGGACACGGTGCAGGACTCCGCAGACACAAGACCGATTACTTGCTTACCAACCCTCTACAAAGTCATGACGTCCATTATTAGTGGAAGGATCAATGCGCACTTCGAGACCAATAACATTCTGTCCGAGGAGCAGAAGGGCTGCCGAGTTGGTTCAAGGGGAGAACTCATTATAGACTCGGTAGTTGTAGGACAAAAAACTAGAGATCAAAGAAATTTCTTTGGTTGCTATATCGGTTATGCCAAGGCTTTTAATAGCGTCCCGCATACCTGGCCAAACGATATCTTACATCTGTATCGTATTGATCCGAAACTAATAGTTTTTGGCGACAGTCATGGAAGGGTGACATATCACTTTATCACTGCGTACATCTAACGGTGCTAATTCCTCAGAGTCCATCCATTAACGGAGGGGCATCTTCCAGGGGGATTCATTGAGTCCCCTTTGGTTTTGTATGGAACTGAACCCCCTTTCATGGCTACTGATTGAAGCTAGAGGGAATGGTTTTACAATAAAGTGTGGCATATGTGCTAAGTGCGAACTGACACACTTGATGTACCTAGATGACATCAAGCTGTATGCTGGTACTGACAACCATCTAAGAAGTCTGTTGCGAATAATAGACATGTTCAGCCGCGATATTCCGATGGAATTTGGATTAGACAAGTGTCGAATCCAAGCCATCCGCAAAGGTCATCACGAGCCGCATGCCGAACATTGGTGACCTCCACATCGAAGCTAAGACCGAGACAAACTACTACAAGTACCTAGGAATTCTGCAAAGAACCTATAGAGTTGAATTACACATTTTATGTAGTATGGTGGCGAAATTTTGAAATGTAAAATCAGTTTAATTTAAAATAATGAAATATAAATTATATATATAAATTTGGTACAATTCACAATGCAAAATCACTTTATAGTCGCCAGACACTTCCAACCTCCTTCGTGGTTGAGAGAGAAGAGAGCGGCTTATTTCCATGCGGTCTTTTCTGTCCCTACCAACGGCACTTTCTCACCGCTAATCCTCCACTCTCGTGGCGAGTGGGTGGTGGCGCTTTGATGCGTCGGAGATTGTCCCTCTGCAGATGCACCAACGCCGACTCTGTGAGACCCGATCTCTTGTCGAAGACCGGATCGCTTGGGAGTCTTGGGTTCTCCCCGTGTACTAGCTCCGCGGGGCTAGCAGCTAATTCCTCTCGGCGGGTTGTACGTAGGCCGAGTAGGACGAGAGGCAAGACTTGAGTCCAGGACGGATCGTCGCGTGCCATAATGGCGGCTTTCAGCGTCCGGTGCCAACGTTCTAGTATCCCATTGGATTGCGGGTAGTATGCAATAGTCCGCTGGCGTTTAAAACCCAGGAGTTTGCCTAACTCCGAGAAAAGGTTGGATTCAAATTGCATTCCCTGGTCAGTGATGACCACTGCAGGGACGCCAAAGCGAGGCAGAGGGCTTCGGCACAAGATTGCGCCGTAATGCCTTTCAGAGGTATTGCCTCAAGCCACCGCGTGAACCTGTCGATGATTGTGAGGCAATACTTGTAACCGTGCGAGTCTCGCAAAGGCCCTACTATGTCGAGGTGTATCGTGTGAGAACGCTTAGTAGTGCGGGGGAATGAGCCCACTTCTTTCCTTACATACCTGGAGACTTTACACTTCTGGTATGCGATGCACTCTCTGGCCCAGGAATTGATATCCTTATTCATGGAGGGCCAGAAGTATTTTCCGGTGACTAACCGATTTGTTGTACTGATGCCGGGATGCGCCAAGCCGTGAACTGCGTGGAACACTTCCTTGCGAAAGGTGGCCGGAATGTATGGCCGAGGTCCCTTTTCCGAGTCTTCGCAGCAGAGAGAGAGGTTTGAGCCGAAAATGGGCAACTCCCGAAATTTGTATTTGGGGTTGGATTTGAGGCTCTGAAGTGCTGCGTCATTCTCCTGCGCCTTGGCAATAGCCGAGAAATCGAGTGAGGCGGGGATGTTAACCTCGGAGACACAAGACAAAGCGTCAGCAACTATGTTGTCCTTGCCGGACACGTGCTGGATGTCTGACGTAAACTGGCTTATAAAGCTCAGGTTTGCATCTTGCAAAGGAAATGCCAAGAGTGTAGCATCAGCCAGTTGCTGTCGGGATTTATCGAAAGCGCGGACAGCCTCTTCAGACCCCACAATCTCTCGTGTGTCTTTTGTTTTGGGGCCAGACAGGTACGCGTTCAAAACGGACTGGTGATGAACGGCCATGGGCAGGAAACGGCGGTAGAAGTTTAGCATGCCCAAGAACCTCTTCAACTCCGTCACTGTTTTCGGACGCGGGAAGCTTGCAATTGCTTGCACCTTGTCTGGGTCGGGCTGTATTCCTTCAGGGGAAATGGAGTGGCCGAGGAATCTCACCTGATTTTGAAGGAATTTGCCTATACCGGCCTCAAGGAGACGTTGAAAAATGCACTCGAGATGGGCTAAGTGCTCATACTCAGTGGAAGAAGCGACCAAAACATCATCCAAATACACGAAACAGAAATCGAGGTTTCGCAGGACTGAGTGAATGAATCTTTGAAAGGTTTGCGCCGCATTGCACAATCCGAAAGTCATTCGGGTGAACTCGAAGAGTCCAAAGGGTGTACATATTGCCGTCTTTGGAATGTCTTCAGGAGCTACAGGGATTTGGTGATAAACCTTGGCCAAGTCTAAGGTCGAGAGATGCGGCAATTCGCGAGGTGATGCGCAAAGTCGTGGATGAGTGGAATTGGATATCGGTCAGGAACAGTCTGTGCATTTAGCCTTCTGTAATCCTCACAGGGGCGCCATTCGCCATTTGGCTCAGGGACCATATGCAATGGGGAAGACCAACAGCTGTTTGAGGGCCTGCAGATACCCTGTTGAACAAGTTGTTCAAATTCTTTCCGCGCAATAGCCAGTTTCTGGGGTGGTAGAGGACGCACCTTCGAGAAGATCGGGGAACCAGTAGTGTTAATGTGGTGCTGCACATTATGCTTCACTGGTCTTGAGAGACTACACTCGGTAGTAATCTGGCTGAACTTTTGGAGGAGTGTCCGAACACGAGAGTCGGTGATGTCTGCCAAAAGAACGGAAAGGTTATTGTCAGCGTGAGATACCATTTGGCCCGACGAATTAAGTTTGGTCGTGGGATCTATAAGGGACTTATTTTGCAAGTCCACCAGCAACCCATAATGACACAAGAAGTCTGCGCCTAATATGGAGAAGCCGACATCCGCCACGATGAAACGCCACGAAAACGTCCTATGTAAGCCAAGACTCACGTCCACATGCATGTACCCGTAAGTGTTTATGCGAGAGGAATTTGCTGCCGCCAGTTTGAGCGGCTGTGGATAAAGTCGATGATGCCGGGGTACGGGAAGAACCGAAACCTCCGCACCAGTGTCGACGAGGTAGTTGCGCCTGCTGAGGGGGTCGAAAATAGTTAGGCGACGTGACACTGCGCTCTGGGTGGCCGTCGCCAAGACCCCCCGCGGACCTAGTTTTTTGCGGTAGGCGCGAATTTACAAGGTAGCGTACATCTTATCGCTTTATCTCCGAAGTTACGATGGTACCAGCAAATACCTTTGTCCGCAGGCTGTCCTGACGACCTGCTACCCGAACGCCCTTTTCGTGTGGCAGACCGTGAGCGAGCTCGCGATCTGACACTTGAACGATGAGCTCGAGTTGGTGATCTGAAGGATGCTCTGCTGCCCGAATTCCTGCGACGTATAAAGCTGGTGCTGAAATCGCATCTCTCGGGGAAGAATAAAATAAGCGCGTTAAATTTAAGGCAGACTGTGGGCTGACTCCACTTAACTTGAAGGATCGATTTTTCAATCCTCTGAGTGGGGGTTCATGTGTGCCATTCAGTGCGGCGTGGTCGTTACCCTAGCTTATATAAAGTTCATCATGAAAGAACGAGTGGAAAACGACCAGTGCAGAATGTGTGGTTCGGCGTTAGAGACGTTGGACCATTTCATTGTTATGTATTGTATTGTATTGTTATGGCACCGGTGCAATACATCACCAGGCATAATGCTGTATGTAAGGCTATCCATCAAAACCTTGCATACAGGCATGGGCTGATCACGGCAACATGTCCGGTTTATCGATATGAGGCGCAAGCAGTATTTGATAGTTTTGCTTACATCTTGTATTGGAACCGGCAAGTTCTGACTGATGGCATACTCTACATAACAAACGTAGTGTTAGTTGACAAGACGGGTCGCTCCGCGTATATTATTGATGTTGCTATTCCCCATAATAGGAACATTGAATGGAAATACCTGGAGAAGAAGTTGAACTATGAGCCAGTGTCGCGGGAAATCAAAGAAATTTGGTCTCTCCAGCGGGTGGTTGTAGTTCTCATAGTATTGTCAGCTACAGGTATTGTACCTAAATCCCTCACGGCTTCCCTTGATGTCCTGGGACTCTCACACAGTCTGGTTCAAACCATGCAGAAGTACACCATTCTGCATACGTGCTCTATGTTGCGGGGAGTGCTCGACGGATTCTCCCATTGACCTACCATCAGCGCCCCTTTAGTTTTTAAGTAGGTAGGATCGCCGAGCCTAAGGGCTTGGCACTTGGCTTGGTGTTAGCATTGGGTAAAATCTGGCATCTACCGAG
The DNA here is from genome assembly GCF_905115235.1 of Hermetia illucens. Lineage (NCBI taxonomy): Eukaryota > Metazoa > Arthropoda > Insecta > Diptera > Stratiomyidae > Hermetia > Hermetia illucens. Next base: position 108,328,884 of record NC_051851.1, on the reverse strand, counting down.
ATTGTGATAACTCGGAAATAAATAAAATTAATACAAATGCCTGGGTTAGGATCTGTCGTCTATGTCGTATCACTTCGATGGTATTTCGTCCGAGTCAAACAAATGACAAATCAAAAATTCTGTTCTAATTACTGCTAATTTCTATTGAATGAATTTTACTTTTATTTTTATAAGTTCGAATATTTTTAAACGAGGAATTGTCGTTTAACAGCATGTCTGTGATTTGTAAACACTAAAGAATTCTATCGTTGCATTTAGAGGACGAACTGAAGTCACTTGTTGTTGCACGGGGATTTTGGAATAGTTACTGTACTTATTTATTTCGGTGGCCATTTACTCTTAGCTGACATTGTGCATTTCCATGAACTGGGAATGTTAAAAATAAAAGAAATTGAAAATAATAAAGCGAAAAGCACAGTAGATCTACTATAGGCAGTACCCTTACTAAAATGACCCCACTAGCAAATGTGCTTGCAGAAGCTTATCTGTTCACATCAGAGACGCTAAACAAGGAAAAGGCATAATCTTCCTCAAATCGTATTGGTAAGAGAGAGATCGGTGAGCTTTTGCTATTCTGGTACTACGGCGTGCTCACCCATATAGCAAAAAGTTGTTTCACGTATTCACTTATACATAAGCAAAAACTTGCCAATCTGACCAATACATTGGCAAGTCCGGGCGGTATGTCAAACACAGCTGATCGGATTTTCGGTACATCTCGCTCATGCTCAAGGGCAAAACAATTTGAAATCGTGTGTACTCGCACTGATTTCCCCCCTTGAGGGGCAAGGGGGAGTGAGGTAGCTGTCTAGTATCTAACTGTGCACTATACGTCAAAGCTGAAGTATCTTCGACAAAGTAACAAACTGTCAGGACCACACTTGTGAATGTACTGTGAATCATTGCTTCTCAACTAAGAGGCATGAAAATAAAATTCTATAAGTGCTCACACAGCTTTTTGAAATTGTGCAACAAGCAAGATAACGAAATTTCAAAATTAACATAAAATACAAAAATAATTGCTTGTGTTAAATCTAGGGTAGAGCTCCCATTTTTCATGGCATTTTGGTCCGACTGGGCTCAACATTTTCCTAGTTTTGTATACTATAATAAGAATAATCGTTGGCGCCACAGGACAGGACACTTCATTCAAAACCGTAATGGTACAATACACTGTATGTGGCAATGGGGTCAGCATTGCGCTCGCCTGGTACTCATTCACAACTGAGTCGACTGGTATCCGGCAATTTTTTATACAAAAGACTAGCTGAGCCGACAGACTTCGTACTGCCTCAATCAATTAATAAAAGACCTAAACTTTTGTATAAAATAATTTTAAAACAAACAAAACGAATCCGTATTTAATAAAAAAAGCACATTGTAAAGCATTCCGTCTGTGGATTCGATCAATTTAATTATGTCGTGATTGCTGTTGTTGTGTTTGATGTGCACGAACTCGTTGCATTCTAAGCCTATCTACTTCATTATCACTCACTAAATAACGCAATTCTGACATAGCAATACGACTATTTTCTTGATCTGTCTCTCTCTAGTCATCAGCGCGGTTAGCACCTGAGGTAGTTCTTCGCACATTTGATTGACTGCGACGGCTTAAGTCAGGTCGTCTTCTCCTCGGCATCGTAAATTGTAAATAAATTAACAGTAAAGTGTTACAATCACAAAATATCAAAAAAAAAGAGCACATTACCTGGAATGTCACTATCACAAAGGATCGCCAAAGTAAAGAAAGTTCTCGCGCACTAATAGATATCGTAACGCAATATCGTAATACTTCTTTCCGTGTTGTAAAGTGCAACAGGATGGATTGACATATTAGTTGGTTGTCATATCTAATGTCAAATATTATCGTTGCGTTCAGAAATTTAATTTGTAACAAAAGTTAATATCTATAATAGTCTAGGTCTAGGTAGTCTAGATTGGTCTTGAAATATTTATGGAAATTCAGAGAAGGTTTAAACGGTGAGAAACAAAAATACTAAAAACAGAAATTCTATTTTCCAATACAACATGTTCTGAGCTGTGAAACATTTGATGTCTTTTGTCTTTTTAGAAATAAAATATTGTCACTTGGGTATCAAATATTTCTAGTTGCGTTAAAAAATTTGTCCGTTTCATAGCTGTAAGTTCAATATTAAAAGGATGTAAAAACAAGTCGGAATACCGGAAGCTCGTGCTTTGGGTATAAAGGTTTTGTGTTCATCTTAAGTAAGAAATTTTAACGCACATGTTTCTATCCGTATATAGCTACAAACCCAACATATTCCTTCATATTTTTCGAAGCTACGAGACATACGTACATATTACAGCCATAGATATTACGCTCACCCTAAACAAACAAAATGCCTATTTCCGAATACCGTACACATATATGCACGTATATAAATTGATCGTACCCATATTTCCGATTTACTTCTTATATCTATCTGAATAGGCAATACCCGCAAAGTTCATTAGTAGGCATATACTATATACCTACATACCCAATTGATATTCATATACAAATGACTAAAAAACTAAAACAAAATAATTCTTTGGGACCCCATTCATAAGAACTCATTTGGTTGTGGTATTGACGAATTGATGATGACGTCATGCAGGTTGAAGAGTGCACGAAATTCACAAAAAATGGCAAAGTTTTACCCCCTATAACTTTGTTAATAATAGTTGTATTTTCTCCAAACTTGACCAAACTGTGTCTGTGTCACCACACGTATGCCAAATTTTGTACTTCTGGGATGAACATAAGGGGGGTGCCGGATAAATTTCTAAAATGTGGAAATATACTATTATTAACTTTATTTGTGCAGATATCGGAACCAGATATATTTTGAGGCCTAGATTTCGTAGGGATGCATCACTGTGATTTTTTTCAGATTTTTCGGTTGGATAGGTTCTGAGAGCGAGACCTGTTACACTTTTTGTGGGTCATATTTTGAGCCCTCACTCCCCTATGTTTCACCCAGCATCAAATATTAAACCAGTTTCGAAAAGTACTAATTGAGACCTTTCATTTGATACTCCACATGGCTACATTCTATGAAAAAAAATTTGCACCCTCCATTCACATGTATGGGGAGCTTCCCCTTAAACTTAACACAAGATGGCGCCACTTACTGCATGTAAAGGGAACACCAGATTACATACTCTCACCAACTTTCGTGACAATCGGTCTAGCCGTTTCCGAATAAATCGGGTGTGACAGACAGACAGACAGACACCGTCTCGATTCTAATAAGGTTTTGTTTCACACAAAACCTTAAAAAATTAAACACGCCGAGCTGCCGGCGTTTTCGCTATAAAAAGGTTCGCATGTTTCTTGTGTGAAAATATTTTAGTGCAGAACTGTTCAATTTGCACGTAGCTCGTAATAAATGTATATGGGATATTAATATTCAGTATTCTATGCTGCAGTATATTTACACAAAAGAGACAAATTTGAACTGCTATAACTTCCTATTATTATTCTGTTAAGAAAAAGTCGCACCGTGTCCGTAAAGAACTATTGTGCGCTTTTACTGATTATACCTTTTATGATTACACCTATTGATCATAGTATCTCAACCAGGCCTATAACCGCCAGGAACTTTAGTATGTTCGCTACTTCCAGATCTTTCAGCTTTATATATAACTTATTACTTCCTAAATAATAATTCTAATAATAATTTCTCAAAAATATAGTAATATGGTATTAATAACTTTATTTGAGCAGATGTATATATATACATGGGGGTATTTTGAGGTGTAGATGTCGCTTCGCTCCGTGTTTCAGATTTCCTGCTTTCCATTTTCTAAGAATGACCCCTTATAACAAATTATCACTCCATAACTCCCGCAGTCCACCCTTTACAACTAACTTCAAAATGAATACTAGCTTCGGAAAATACTAATCGAGACCTTTCATTTTATACCTTACAAGCCTACCATATTTTTTGTGAAAAAAAATCACACGTTATTTGTGTAACAGACAGACAGATAATGAATCGATTTTGGTAAGGCTTTATTTTGAATGAAACCAATGCAGCAAATACCTAATTCCATCTACAAGGTCCCGAGATTAAAAAGAATATACAATGTTTATATTTGAAATTATTTTGATTCACCCAGCTGTTACCAAAAGCTGACGAAATAATGGAATGATTCCCTTGCGTCATCAGTCAATAAAAAATAAATTTAAATATTCAAACCTTGTTTGGTTGCCTTTTATTTGGATAGACCGGTGAACAGATCCGAGTGACCCTTTCAAGGTCTCTCCGGTTGAAGTGTTTAGTTGTCTGGAAGAAGTTTGAAGAAAGATCTTTAAAAACAAAAAGATGTCGATTTGTATTAAGTAAAAATAAATGCAAAAATAAACTAACTCAGTTCTCACTTCGAAAATAAACTAAATTTATAAGAAAAACTGTATGCAGGGCGGCCCGTTTATGATGGTAAAAATTTTAATGGTGGATAGTTCCACTTGTTTGAAGAAAATTAGTGTAGGGAGGTTCTCATGGTATCAAATCTAAAATTAAATGATTGAGGGAGTGGAAAATTGTGATTTTGTAAGGAAGGACAAGCTTTTGAACACGATTCATGAAAAACGCTATATCTGTGAAACTGACGGCTATACCATCGGATTTGGGTAGTAAATTGGAACAGTTGCTGATCAACCTTAAAATCCAGTGATCTCCTACTGATGGGCGGACAGGGCAAATTGGAGGGAATGACTTCCAATGTTGACACCATGGCGACATCACTTATGGCCAAGTCTGAAAACACATATGCACTGAACAGCTCTGAATATCATGCAGAGTTAAAACTCACAGGTGGAGTAGTATCTGAATCGAGGGTGGTTTTTCAGAAGATGATTAGAAAATAAAAAGCGCGCTAATGAGGACCCTGACGCATTTGATTCAGGACAGAGAGGAAGGTTAGCATCGAACATTCTAAGGAACACCACAAACTAAAAATCAATCTACTTCTAAAATACAACAACGAGATGGCAGAGAATGAATGAGATAGTATAGGAATATGCCACTGAAAAAACCTCATCTGACTACCAGTCTCAACTCTGAATAGAAATGCTGGACGCAATAATTTCGCTACATGAGCGAATAACAATCCATACAGCCGGAGACGATGAATCACTGCCTCGATCAAGTGACACCCAACTTTAAGTGTCCAAAATTGTTCTGTTACTTGAAGTGGGCTCAATTTCGCAATTTGCACCTTCAACTGATCCATAATCGTGCAATCGGCAAAGCGCAAAACAAATATTGCCTGATAAGCAATATATCAGGTGAAGCACGACCTTTAGTCCCATCACCTTCTCAACAAACTGCATAATACGCTATTATATAGTAAACAGTACTTCAACAAAGAAATCATCGCTTACCAATCGAAGCATACGGTCAACCTCGACACCAACTCAGCCACAAGCACCTGCATTGGCAACACCGGTGAAATCAACAACTCTAGCAGCCAATGCTAGCAAAAGAAGGACAATATTTTATTTAGCACAATACTCGTCAAGGTGTTGACGGTAGATGGACATGAACTTGAATCTCGGGCTATCCTTGATTCGAATTGAAATTCATCATCGAACACCCCAAACAACTCGGAAATTCGGAAAATTAAGAGAAAATGATGGACGATTTATGGTGGAATTACTATTGCTATTAAAACTGGGAACGTAAATTGTCCCGGGACGGATCGCTGAAAAAACGGTACACTGATTTCATGAGAGAATACTGCGAGCTGGGACATATGGCAGAGGTCGATATTCAGCAGATTCCTAGGCTCTATTACTGCGTCTTGAAAACAGACAGCACCACAACCAAATTTCGAGTGGTCTTTGACGTATTTGTTAACACTTCCATGAATATCTCGTTAAACGAAACACGGGACTGTTCCTTCAAGACGAGGCCTTTACCGTTCTTTTGCCTTTTCGGCTCCCTAAATTTGTGTTCACAGCGGACATTGAGAAAATGTACCGTCAAATAAAGGCAAAGGAATATTAAGTGTTATCAGCTTACTACCGCGTACAGCATTACAACGGTTCCTTATTGCATTAGACAGATAGCGACGCAAGGTGAAACGTCAGAACCATTTGGATTCCTAGCAATAAAAAACAATATTTACGACGATGACGTAATGCCATGAACCAATAGTTTAATAGAAACTCTGGTGGTACGAAAGCAACTAACAAAATTGCTTTGTTAATGAGGGTTGAAATTGAGAAAGTGTTGTGCAAACCATAATCAGCTGCTTCAGGGTAAACAGCAAACATCGCTATCATATGAAGACTTTAGGCGCGACGTAATTTCAAGATGACCATTTTTGCATGAAAACTTTCCAGCCAAGCGACAGTAAAGTAACAAAGAGAACAGTGCCCTCTGATATAGCGCACCTCTTGGACCCATTACGAATAATGAGTCTACTAGTGGTGACCGAAGCAAAAATATTCCTTCAGGTACTCTCAAACCTAAAAATAAATTAAGGCGCAGCGGTGCCAGCGAAGATGCATTCCTTTTGGATTATGTTCAGTGAGGAGCTGCAATGTTTGGAAGACAACAAATTTTCGAGAAATGTATTCTTTGGGAACACTACGCCATTAACGGTTACATCGGTAGTACGATTGAGACTTCAAGTTGGGGCACTGACTACCAAATTCGCCACTCGAATCAAGCGAGAACTGCGGTTGAATGATGCACTATGTACCTTTTGGTCAGATTAGGAGGTAATTCTTGCCTAACTGAGAAACATATCATCGTCCTATGTCAATTTCGTTGCGAACCTCGTTCAGGAAACCGGAAGCTGGGTACTTCAGGTAAGAAAGGTTGTGTTTTTTGTCCCATTAGTAACTAGCACGTAATATATACATATATTATGTGAGAATATCCACTTTCGCGTGATACTGACATTCAAATTCTGGAATTTGCATAGACGCGAAAGCTTTGACCTATTAAAACTTTGTTAGTAATAGTGCACTAAACTCGGTAGGATCATGTTCTATGTTATAGCCTACATTGCTGCAAAATTATTAAAAACTGTAGTGATATACTATTATTGACTTTATTTGAACATATACCGATATGGGGGTATTTCGGACTCTAGGCACTATATAGTGACAGCCTCTTGATTTTTTCAGATTGTTCGGTTAGGTAGCTTTTGAGAAGTGACCGCGAAAATCAAAATACTCAACTATCACTCCAATATACCCATTCTGCTGAAAAGCAGATTTTCCTCTTTGTCTCGGCAGGACGAAGATCGAGGTATATAAGGCTTCATCCTGCTTCCGCACCTGGTGCGGTTGCTCCCTGTATTTTTCGAGTCCACAGACCTGTTGGTTATTCCAGGCTTCCTTTTTCCGTCTGTGAAGTCGCTGCTCCGTTCAACGAAGTTCTTGGTAGGTGTCTGTGCGTGCCCGCGTTCTTCGACAATGCAACACTACTCGCTATGCAGCATTCTTCCAGCCGTTCCGACTTTTCTTGCAGGTATGTTTGCGGCCGTATCGATAATCACTATAACCGTTTACCAGAAAAATGCATGTAACAGACAAACAGACAGAGACAAACAGAGTTAACTGATTTTAATAAGGTTTTGTTTTACACCAAACCTTAAAAACAACATCATTTGGTTTTATGGGTCGAAGTTTCTACATGTTAGAGAAACGAATTTAGAAAGTAAGCAGGCAAACGTGGTGTACTCAGATTCAAATGGACCACCGGAATTTATTTCAACTCTTACGAAGAAGCCTCGCTTATGTTCTTCGATTCGTGAACAGAACTCGAACTAGTCTCTTTATTGGTTCAAACACCCAGCGTTCCTAACTGGGATTGGAATCAGCTACGTTCCTATTTATAAAGGAGACTCAACGTCCAAACTTTTCGCGAGAGCTAGACTCGCTTAAAAAAACTGCTACAGTGAATAAGCAAAATAATTTAAGTGCACTTGCTCCTTATTCAATAAGGTGCCATTGGGGTTGGACGACGCTTACAAGGGGCGAACATCGACAACGACACTAATTTTTCCAGATTTTTCGGCTGGATAGGTTCTCAGAATGAAACCTGTTATATATTTCGAACCATACATTTTAAGCCTTCATTCCCCTATGTTTCAATCAATATCGGAAATAAGACCAATTTCGTACTAATCAAGCCCTTTCATTTGATACCCCCCATGGCAAGGGGCGCAATCTATATTGTTGGATATAATAACAGGGACTCAATAAGGCAGGGTTAATCCGCAAGTATTAACTCTAAAGTAGTTGCAGAACTAACTGTGATTAAAGAACACTTCCCACCAACATTGCGAGTCCCCGGAAATCAAGGGCACCTAGTGAAATGTTATGGAATAATGTCCATAGACGGGCGAATACTAAGAGAACAGATGATTTTTCGAAAAAAATTTCCCCTTCTATCTCAAGAACAGTTTGAAACACTGCGGATCGTTCCAGTACCTATATTGATTAATGAAAACCCAAACCCACCAAGATCAGTATTATCCGATGTCTGAATTGGAAATCTCAAAATATCTTCTTGGTGATAAATCCGAGTTTATCTGCAAGCAGCGACACCTCCTGTATGGAAAAGGAATTTCAAGGATCAACAAATGTGAAATGGCAATGTTAACTGAAATAGCTGCACTTTCATCAAATTTAGGGAAACGGTAAGATAGACTGAACTCTTAAATCCTAATCACTGGATTTACGTTGTAAAGCAAGTCATTACCATAAACATCGTCCGTGGAGCTACGATTTCTGCTCAAGGGCTAGGTGAATCGGGCATTATCAATATAATTAGTGGATGAAGCATTAAAGACGAAATCACTGTTACTTTACAGGTTACTTTACCCTACAATGATAGGAGCATCCATTATTTCTCCTCGAAATCTCTACGACCTCCTCCCAATTGACCATCAGGATAATCTCGAGAACGACGTTAAAGGATTTCAATCTAATATCGATAAGTTGCGAGCAGTCCTTCGGCCGGCCACACTCCCGACAGATACGTCACCTCACGTCCATCATTTCACCATCGAATATATGGGTTTGCAATAGTCGTGGTTTGTTTAGTATTCCTTGGGGAAATTCTACAGAGAGCGATCCCCTAGCATTCCCCATGCCAAATGAATCGAACAGTGCGTTCAAAGGCGGTTAACACTAAACTAAAGTTCTTCTGGGTAACTTTAAAATGGCTTCTTTCGCAATTTATTTTCTTATACAATTTTGCTAAATGGAATAAATTTTTATATAGTACAACAGTTAAAATTTAAGTACAGCACAGCAGAATCAGTGTAAATATTTGTTAGAATAAGCAATTAGCATGTCAGACTACTCACTTCAGTGTGATTGATATTTAGTTGCAATAAACTCACACGGTAAAGTCAACTTTGAGCTACTGTAACTTTGTTAGTAATAGCATGATTTTGATGAAACTTGTGGATAGCATGCTCCCTATTATATCCTACAACTACAAACTTTTATAACTCTGGGATAAACTTGAAGGGGGTTTTACTCAATTTCCCCAAGATTATGGTAATATATTATTATTAGCGTAATTTGAGCAGATATCGATATAGAGAGTACTTTGAGGCCTTAACACCATATAGAGGCAACTTCATTTTTTTTTCAGATTTCTCGGTTGGTTAGTTTCTGAGAATAGATCTGTTAAAGAAATCATCACTTTCCACCCCTCCCACTCCCCGCCTTTCTAACAAATCTCAAAACTAAGACCGGCTCGGAAAGTACTAATCGAGGCCTCTCATTTGATACCCAAAATGACTACATCCGGTGAAAAAAATTCTACACGCCCTTTTGCATGTGGGTACACCCCCCCCCCCCCCCCCCCCCAAATCTCAACGAAAAAGATATCACTCATGTTTGGGCGTTAATCTTCTCACCAAATTTCGTGCCAATCAGTATAACCGTTTCTGAGAAAATTGCGTGTGATAGACAGATTGACAGACAGACAGACATTGAACCGATTTTAATAAGGTATATGAGGAATATTTTAAAGCAAAATAAATGAGTTGTTCTCCAGTGAACAAGTCTTTATCTTCTTTCCTTTGATAAGACTGTCAGAGGCACTGGACGTTAAGGACAGCTCAGAATCTATATTCTAGTACTGTACTAACAATATAGTGATACCCATATCCTTGTACTCAACTAGGTTATACTCGAAGTTGGCACTTCGACAATAATTGTGTCCTGGCATTGAACTAAATTACAGTGTGCATCTCGGAAATAGATCTCAGGCGGTATAGAGAAGCCTTTACTGCAATATATAGTGGCTTGCAACTTATTCTGTGTGGCTACTATATTAGACAAACCAAGCTTAAAATTGGTATATTTTATTCTGAACTCAACAAATAAATGATGCAATTTCAATTCAATTCAATCTCCAATATAAAACATCAAACAAATTTACACAAACATCAATACACAACGATTTCTTGCAAAAAAAAAAAACCATACAAATACTGCCTCACCTCTGCCCTGGGAGCAGCGTGACCGAAAGTGCCAACAGGTGGAAAGACGCTCCCTTTTATCATCGCAAAAACACGACAAGGTTGCGAGTTATATTGGACTTAAAACGCCAGTCGTTGTAGTCTAAGCTAGACTAAGGCTACAGCTAGGTTGTTGTTTAGGATCTGCGGGATCCTAAGCCCCCATCCACATGATGGTGGACCGGACTAAATGAGGAGCAACTTACTCCCACGTTTTTTGGTCCATGGATCCCTAGTTTGGAGCGTAGCACCCCAAGCATTCCACCTGTTGGCACTTTCGGTCACGCTGCTCCCAGGGCAGAGGTGAGGCAGCGTCTGATGAGTTGCCTCTGCCCTGGACGAAACCGTCAGTCATTTTTGATTTTTTCAATTTTTAATGCTTGGGGTGCTACGCTCCAAACTAGGGATCCATGGACTAAAAAACGTGGGAGTAAGTTGCTCCTCATTTAGTCCGGTCCACCATCATGTGGATGGGGACTTAGGATTCCGCAGATCCTAAACAACATAGAAATACGTAATCATTATGTCACATTTTATTTTGCGTATTTCCATTCTTATGTTTCTTGGACATCTTGGATTCTAATAACTAACAGTAGGTGAAAATATAAACTGAGATGATTGAAGAAAATGCACTTCAATAAAGATACGCGAGTTACGGTTTGGGAAATTCAAAATCAAATTGCTTAAATCATTAATTTAAGGGGGAAACCACATAGAAGGCCTTTTTCACATACATACTTGTTTGAGTTTTTTTTGTGGGAAGAATAGTACAGAATTGAATTTGGACATTAAATTAGTCATATTCCGAACAAGTTTTGACATTTTTAAGGTTTTATGTGGAACAAAACCTTATTAAAATCGGTTCAATGTCCGATCCGGTAGCCGATTTATTCGGAAACAGCTGAACGGATTATCATGAAATTTTGTCAGAACATGTGGTCTGTGGCGCCATTTTGTGTTGAGGGCCTGACATACATGCGAAAGATTGTATTTTTTTACAGAATATAGTCATGTGGGATCTTAGATGACACGTAGGCACGTGAGGGTTCAAAATGTGTGCCCCAAAAAATGAAACAGGTCTCATTCTCAGAACCTATCTAACCGAAAAATCTGAAAAAAATCACATTGATGCATCTATGCAAAATCAATATCTGCACAAATAAAGCTAATAATAGTATATAACAAATTTACCCGAAAACCCTCCTTAAATTTATTCTAAAAGTACAAAGTTTGGCAACAGTGTAGCGTAATATAAGACATAATTCTGGAAAGTTCTGGAAAGAAGTCAAATTATTGCATTTCATGTAAATTTATGGCATTCTAGTGTATGACGTCATCATCATATGTATAAAGTGAACTGAAAGTCGGGGTCCATGGAGACACTTTGGCTTTTCTTTTATAGGTTTGTTTTTTAGTTATTTGAATATCAGTCTCAATCACTGGATACAGGCATGTGTGTGTAGGCGTATATGCTAATGAAATTTGCAGATAATGTCCAATAAGTTGGATGTGTGTATCCATGTATAATTTCGTGTACAAAGTAAAGTGGAAATGCATGAATATGCGTTAGATGAATTTTGTGCACAATATCTATGTATTTAGTATGTATGTACATATGCATATTTTGTTTGGCAATATGTGATGGAATATTTTGCACTTTTACCTGTGTATGAATGGAAAAGCGTTCATAGAGAGTTGCTCACATAAGATGAACACAAAACGTTTATACTTAGAGCGCCGAGCTTCCGCTATTCCGACTTGTTTAAACCAGCAACTGACTACATGGTACACTGACGGATCCCTCAAGGATTGCCTTGATTGATTGCCATTGGGCAGCGGATGCCGGTGTCATTGGTCCAAGGAAAATGTACTTGGAACCAATACGTAAGCACACTAGCGTATTCCAGGCGGATATATACATCATAGACAGATGTGCCTCCTTTAATCTCTAAAGGAACTACAGGGGGCAGAACATTGCTATTCTCACCGACAGCCAAGCAGCGATCAGGGCACTCCAAGGAGGTGAACTCTAAACTGGTATGGGAATGCCTTGAAAGACTGAATACGCTCGGCTCGTTCTAAGCTATGTTGGGTTGGAAGGCAATGAGGCAGCGGACGAACTAGCCAAGAAGGGAGCAGGGACGCCTTTACACATGCCAGAAACCTTTTGAGGAATTGGAAACAAATTCATGACTATAACATTAAAAAATCAAGAGGAACGGTTGAGGGAACTATACTGGGCGGGCCCACCAGGGTGCTTATTGGGGGATATGAACCCAAGTGCAAAAAAGGATTGCTTAAACCACACCAAAAAGAACCTCCGAATCATAGTGGGAATTCTCGCTGGTCACTGTCGGCTCATCTATCACATAGGCAAGCTAGGGATATCTACGGACGCTGTCTGCAGGTTCTGTGTGAAGTGTGATAAAACCTCTATACACGTTCTGGGGAAGTGTCCGGCACGTGTGCGAAGTAGGTAGAGGCATCTGGGAGAACGTTTAATACCAGATGCAAATTTGAAAGATCTAGAAGTAGGAAATATACTAACATTCCTAAGGATTATAGACCCGGTTGAGATACTATGATTGTGATGATGATTGAATGATTGAATGGTACATTGTAACTAGCAAAAAAAAAACAAGACGTTGCCACGATATGTACCTAGGCTTCGAAATACCCTCCATATCGATATCTGTTCAAATAAAGTTAATAATATGTTACTATAATTTTTGTAATTGGCTGCAAAACCCCCCTTAAGCTCATTCTAGCACAACGAAACGCAATAATGTAGGGTGTAATATAGAGCATGATTTTACTACGTTTGGAAGAAATCGCGCTATTACTAACAAAGTTATAATAGGTTAATTCAAATTCAATACTTTGAATATCAATATCAATTGAATATGGATATTCTTTAAGTATTTAACATTCTTTATTTTAAATATTTATTGAATACTTATTATTTATTAATAACAAATGAATTATTGAATTCGTTCTATTTTAAAACTCTAATAACAAATTAATTGGCATGAGGAATTATTGAATTCATTCTATTTTCAAACTCTAATAACAAATTAATTGGCATGAGGAATTATTGAATTCATTCTATTTTCAAACTCTCTAATTACAAAATTAAATTGGCATGAGGAATTATTGAATTCATTCTCGAACTCATGGCACACTTTTCTCCGATCTTCCACTCCCGTGGCGTGCTACGCAAAGTGGATAGATCCGCGCCATCTATTCGCTCGCACTCGCAACATTCGAAATAAATTTCGAATGCTGCGAATCCTGCCGCGCCACATCACTCCGCCCCCAGATGAAACCTAGGGGTTTCGGCGACTGATCCCCGAACTTCGTTCGCCGTTAATCCACAAAGCGGACACGACGTTGCTTCGGGGCGCACGCGGGTTTCAGCCTGGACAAAGAGACCGCCTTTTTGTGACCACCGATCTCGAGCTGGAAGAAATGTTCTCCCCGCTCGAGAACGCGGTACGGGCCCTCATATGGAGGCTGCAGCGGCTTCCGGACGGCATCCGTCCTGATCAGCACGTGCGTGCAAGTGTCCAGCTCCTTGGGCGAACAGGCAGGTATGGACGAGTGTCGAGAGGGTGGCGGCGCTTTGATGCGTCGGAGATTGTCCCTCAGCAGACGCACCAACCCCGACTCCGTGAGACCCGATCTCTTGTCGAAGACCGGATCGCTTGGGAGTCTCGGGTTCTCCCCGTATACCAGCTCCGCGGGGCTGGCAGCAAATTCCTCTCGGCGGGTTGTTCGAAGGCCGAGTAGGACGAGAGGCAAGACTTGAGTCCAGGACGGGTCGTCGCGTGCCATAATGGCGGCTTTCAGCGTCCGGTGCCAACGTTCTAGCATTCCATTGGATTGCGGGTGGTATGCAGTAGTCCGCTGGCGTTTAAAACCAAGGAGTTTGCCTAACTCGGAGAAAAGGGTGGACTCAAATTGCATTCCCTGGTCAGTGATGATCACTGCACGGACGCCAAAGCGAGGTATCCACTCTCGACAGAGGGCTTCAGCACATGAATGCGCCGTAATGTCTTTCAGAGGTATTGCCTCAGGCCACCGCGTGAACCTGTCGATGATTGTGAGGCAATACTTATAACCGTGCGAGTCTCGCAAAGGCCCTATTATGTCGAGGTGTATGGTGTGGAAACGCTTGGTAGTGCGGGGGAATGAGCCCACTTCTTTCCTTACATGCCTGGAGACTTTACACTTTTGGCATGCGATGCACTCTCTGGCCCAGGAATTGATATCCTTGTTCATGGAGGGCCAGAAGTATTTTCCGGTGACTAACCGGTTTGTTGTCCTGATGCCGGGGTGCGCCAAGTCGTGAACTGCGTGGAACACTTCTTTGCGAAATGTGGCCGGAATGTATGGCCGAGGTCCCTTTTCCGAGTCTTCGCAGCAGAGCGAGAGGTTTGAGCCGAAGATGGGCAACTCCCGAAATTTGTATTTGGGGTTGGACATGAGGCTCTGAAGTGCTGCGTCATCCACTTGCGCCTTGGCAATAGCCGAGAAATCGAGTGAGGCGGGGATGTTAACTTCGGAGACACGAGACAAAGCGTCAGCAACAATGTTGTCCTTCCCGGACACGTGCTGGATGTCTGACGTGAACTGGCTTATGAAGCTCAGGTGTCGAAGCTGACGAGGGGACGCTTTGTCGGGCTTCTGTTTCAAAGCGAACGTGAGAGGCTTATGGTCCGTGAACACTGTGAACGGCCTGCCTTCTAGGGAGAAACGGAAGTATTTGATGGACAGGTATGCGGCGAGCAGTTCGCGATCGTAGGTGCTGTAGTTCCGTTGAGCGGGATTCAACTGCTTCGAGAAGAAGTTCAACGGCTGCCAAACTTGGTCCACCTTTTGGTGAAGGGCAGCACCTACTGCGATGTCAGAGGCATCAACAAAAACGGCTAGGGGTGCATCTTGATGAGGAAATGCCAAAAGTGTAGCATCAGCCAGTTGCTGTCGGGATTTATTGAACGCGCAGACAGCCTCTTCAGACCACACAATCTGTCGTGTGTCTTTTGTTTTGGGGCCAGACAAGTACGCGTTCAAAACGGACTGGTGATGGGCGGCCTTGGGCAGGAAACGACGGTAGAAGTTTAGCATGCCCAAGAACCTCCTCAACTCCCTCACTGTTTTTGGACGCGGGAAGCTTGTGATTGCTTGCACCTTGTCTGGGTCGGGCTGTATTCCTTCAGAGGAAATGGAGTGGCCGAGGAATCTCACCTGTTTTTGAAGGAACTTGCACTTCTCAACGTTTAAGACTAAACCGGCCTCAAGGAGACGTTGAAAAATGCACTCGAGATGGGCTAAGTGCTCAGACTCAGTAGAAGAAGCGACCAAAACATCATCCAAATAGACGAAACAGAAATCGAGGTTTCGCAGGACTGAGTGAATGAACCTTTGAAAGGTTTGCGCCGCATTGCACAATCCGAAAGTCATCCGGGTGAACTCGAAGAGTCCAAAGGGTGTGCATATTGCCGTCTTTGGAATGTCTTCAGGAGCTACTGGAATTTGGTGATAAGCCTTGGTTAAGTCCAAGGTTGAAAAGATGCGGCAATTCGCGAGGTGATGCGCAAAGTCGTGGATGAGTGGAATTGGATATCGGTCAGGAACAGTCTGTGCATTTAGCCTTCTGTAATCCCCACATGGGCGCCATTCGCCGTTTGGCTTAGGGACCATATGCAGTGGGGAAGACCAACAGCTGTTTGAGGGCCTGCAGATACCCTGTTGAACGAGTTGTTCAAACTCTTTCCGTGCAATTGCCAGTTTCTGAGATGGAAGAGGACGCACCTTCGAGAAGATCGGGGAACCAGTAGTGATAATGTGGTGCTGCACATTGTGCTTCACTGGTTTGGAGAGACTACAGTTGGTAGTAATCTGGCTGAACTTTTGGAGAAGTGCCCGAACACGAGAGTCGGTAATGTCTTCTAAAAGAACGGAAAGATTATTGCCTGGGTGAGATACCATATGTCCCGACGAATTAAGGTTGGTCGTGGAATCTATAAGAGACTTGTTTTGCAAGTCCACCAGCAATCCATAGTGACACAGGAAGTCTGCGCCTAGTATGGGGAAGCTGACATCCGCCAGGATGAAACGCCACGAAAACGTCCTACGCAAGCCAAGACTCACGTCCACTTGCCTATACCCGTACGTGTTTATGCGGGAGGAATTTGCTGCCGCAAGTTTGAGCGGTTGTGGGAAAAGTTGATGTTGCCGAGGTACGGGAAGAACCGAAACCTCCGCACCAGTATCGATGAGGTAGCTGCGCCCGCTGAGGGGGTCGAAAATAGTTAGGCGACGTGGCGCTGCGTTCTGGGTGGCCGCCGCCAAGACCCCCCGCGGACCTAGTTTTTTGCGGTAGGAGAGAATCTACACGGTAGCGTACATCTTGTCGCTTTATCCCCGAATCTGCGGTGGTACCAGCAAATCCCTTGGTCCGTGGACTGTCTTGACGACCTGCTACCTGATCGCCCTTTTCGGGTGGCAGACCGCGAGCGTGCTCGCGATCTGGCGCCCGAACGCTGAGCGTCCAACGTCGCCCGCATCTCGGCCATACTGGCTGTTAAAGCAGCAATCTCGCGCCTCAATTCACCCACCTCATCCGACGGTGGTTGAACGGCCGCCAAGGTTGGGCGTACGTACACCTCCTGGACCTGGTCGGCCGTCGCTGCCAGTTCCTCCAAGGAACCGGAGACGCAAGCGAGGATCGCCTGGGTGCCCTCCGGGAGCCGACGCAGCCAGAGCGACTTGATCAGGTCGTCGCCGATCTTGCTCCCACCCAATTGCCTCATTTCACGAAGCAATTGGCTGGGAGTTCGATCACCCAACGTTAAACCCGCCAGCAAGTGGTCTAATTTTGCCGACTCGCTTGCCGACAGGCGCCTGATCAACTCACTCTTGAGCTGCACGTACGATGTCGACTTCACCACGTCGGACACCAGAAGTATGGACTCTTCGTCCAGGCCGACCACCGCGTAGTTGAAACGGGTCGCGTCCGATGTGATGCCGGACATTTGGAACTGTGCTTCCAAATGCACGAACCACAGCTCGGGGTTCCGTCGCCAAAACGGAGGAACGCGTACGGCGAGGGCGGTCACTTGCGGGTCCGATGGGCCTGCCGCGTCTTTATTGTCAAAAGACATTTTTCTTACTGAGAAGTACGAGATTGAGATGTAAACGCGGTGAGTTTATACTGAAACGCGGTGAACTTTACACCGACACGGCAGGTCGCACCCACAAATGCACGCACGAAACGAGAAAAAAAAAAAAAAAAAAAACGACGAGAGAAGCGGACGCTCTCCAGCGCAGACCAAAAATACCACCAATGAAAATGGAGAACTCGCGATGCTAAACACCTCCTCGCCGTCTCTTGCAGCGATTTCAATCTTTTATTACTATTTTTTTTTAACTTTTAATGTATTGAACAATAATTTCACTTAAAATAAATTACAATAATGATTCGCTGCTGCGGCCTCTTTGGTGAAGACGGCGTCGATGTGAAGGCGGCGGCGGTGGCGGCGGCTTCTGCTGCAGCGATGGTGGCGGAGTCTTCGGTTTCTGCCTGATAGCGGTGGCTGTGGCAGTGATGCTGGTGTCGGTCAGCTGCGCTGATCTTGACGGCGAGGGCTGCAGTGACGGCGGCGGCTTCGACCTCTGCGGCGATGGTGGAGACGATTCCGGCGGCGGAAGTGGCTGCGGCAATGATGGTGGCTGGGGCTGCGTTGATGGCGTCTGTAGCGACAGCGGTGGCAGCTGCTGCGTCTGTGGCAGCACCGGTGTCCGCTGCTGCGTCTGTGATGGCAGCGGTGGTGGTTGTGGCGTCTGTGGCGACGGGGACAGCGGGGCTGCAGTGACGGGGGCGGCTTCGACCCCTGGAAACGACTGCGGCTGCGGTTGTTCACGCAATTATGGTGCGTGCTCCGGCGTCACCAATATGTGTTATTTGCGCTGCTGCTGTTCTTCGCCCGGGCCGTTGTGCCGGTTACAAAAAGACGACCCCTGACGCTGTCGGAATTGGATGGTGTCTGGGGCTGCGGTGCTCTTCGGGGTCACCAATTAAGTATTTAACATTCTTTATTTTAAATATTTATTGAATACTTATTATTTATTAATAACAAATGAATTATTGAATTCGTTCTATTTTAAAACTCTAATAACAAATTAATTGGCATGAGGAATTATTGAATTCATTCTATTTTCAAACTCTAATAACAAATTAATTGGCATGAGGAATTATTGAATTCATTCTATTTTCAAACTCTCTAATTACAAAATTAAATTGGCATGAGGAATTATTGAATTCATTCTCGAACTCATGGCACACTTTTCTCCGATCTTCCAGTCCCGTGGCGTGCTACGCAAAGTGGATAGATCCGCGCCATCTATTCGCTCGCACTCGCAACATTCGAAATAAATTTCGAATGCTGCGAATCCTGCCGCGCCACATTCTCACATGCTACGTACTAATGGGACAAATGCACACCCGAATGTCTTTATAAAAGAAATACACAAAACCTGAAGCGTCGAACTTCCGGTTTCCCGACTTGTTTATGTTTTCGTTGAAAGAAGATCTTGAGAATTTTAAGTAGTTCTCATTCGATCTCATTTCCAAAACCTCAGAACGACTCATACCGAGAAAATTCGACCTGCAACTGCAAAATTGCAAAAGAAGCAGATGATAAATGAGCCAGATTCAAATTAAGTCATAAGAGAAGAGATCGCTGCACTGCATTGTCTATACAACTTTTACGCCGACACATGTAAATCTACATAATTGAAAGTTAAAATTGTCATACTTGTAAAATGAAAAATATGTTTGACGCAATCGATGGAGACAGATATTAACCAACATTACAACATTATTATTCTACTTAGTATAATTAATATGCGGTAAGGAACATATTGAACTTTCCGTTTTGATACCTTTATTTTCGGGGACGTCGTACTTGCGAGAAGTTGTTACATAGCTTGTTACCATTACTGCCGAAACGTAAGATAAATTGAAGGATTGTCCTTTCAGACAATAATTTTCCACTTTGCTGTTAAAAACTAATTGACTACTTTAAAAGGAAAAAAAAAAAAAAACAAATATTAAAACGTACGCACTTTAAATAAGATTCAGTTAGCTCGCTCCATGCCGATACATGATGCGTCAGGCAATCACCGCGTATTCTTTTCCGCTTGTGAGATGATATGGTTATTGCGTAGGTCAAACTACTATTTCGGCGTAAAAAAACATTTTCTTACTTTCTGGGGACTCTATTCGACGTAGTACTGATATTTTATCCCGTGGGGAGAAGTAATTTCACGTCAAAGGGGAAATTTTTACCTACTATGACTTTGTTGATTATAGTAGGATTTTCAACAACCATTCCAGTATGATGGCCCTTAATTAAGTCTATCTTACTGCGCACCTAGGATGAACTTAAGGGGGGTTCGCAGTAAATTTTCAAATTACAAGTAAGTAAGTAAGTATATATATTAACTTTATTTGAACAGATATCGTAACGGGGAGTATGATTTCTTTCAAATTTTTGGGTTGGGTACTTGCTGAGAATGAGTTCTTGAAGTAATTCACCACTTACGGACTCCCGCACTCCCATTTACAACCAATGTCAAAACTAATATCTGCTTCGAAAAGTACTAATCGAGGCTTTTCGTTCATTTTATTTTCAACAAAACCTTAATTTTTACGGCCTAAATATAACTTTCTCAGACCAATTGTCCTCTTCATCAGTGACTAAATATCGAAAAAAAAAACCTCTTTTTGTAACCTTTTGAAAGGCGTAGTTCACATGGGAAAGTAATCGCTGTGTTTAATTGCATGCACCTTATTACCTATCTTTATACGCTGGTCCCTATTTAGATCTCTGATCTAAATGTGCCAGAAGCATCTTCTATTATTTTGTTTTGGACGGTAAAAAAAAATAGATGTAGATTCATTTAATTTGATTTTCGACTTGGTAGCTCATTTTATTTGGTTTTGGCTTCGTCACTGGAAAGTATATAATTGTTATGCAGAAAAACAGTATTGTTCCTTCTATTTCAATTTAAGTTATCGCTCGGATGCCTGAGATCTTAGAATATCGAAAAATTCTTCAGTTAGTTATATTGCGCTCCTGTTTAATTGTGGAAAGATTTACAAAAAAGCCTAATTTGCGAGTTGGTATGAGATTGTGATCCACAATGACTTTTTTTAAGTTTCTTCAGAAGCCTTTCTACAATTTTACCTTGACCGTGGTTAGGAAAAGTGATACGCTTCCTCCTTGTATAGGAAAAGGATTGCTTGGTGATCACTGTGGATAAGCCTCACTAAAGTGTCAAGCTATGTTATGCAGCAGTGCGATGCCGACAAAAGTCAGATTTATAATTAAACCAGATCTACCTTTTTTATAGACGTTTACATCATTTACGTTAACCAACAAAGCAAAAGCTTCTAACAAACTGAACCTCCTCAAAATCGTTACTCTACTTCCCCGCTCGAGTACCTATGCGTTGAAATCACTGGCAAGCGCTTCTAGATTTCTTTCGCTTGAGTTGAGGGCCAGTCTGCCAAACATGTTCACAAATTCAGAGAGCGTGAGACCTGATGGGGTATCCAATTATACACATATTGTTACGTACTCACTTTGCGTAGTTGTCCACTTGTATAAACTTACTTATAGTTAACGTGTTTCTATGTTCAGAACATTTACCACATACAATATAAAGTTGAGTTCGTTTCTGCATTCTTCGGCAATATTGTGCAAACCCTAAATAAACAAACGTTGCTAACCTAAACTCATCTAATGCATCTTCACGCTTACTCCGTTCACAAAAGCATACATATATGTATTTAAAGTAAATACCACTGGTATAAAGTACACAGATATATTCCTTATTGGACGCTACTCTCAAACGTAATTTATATGATGATAACATCATCATACTAGTCTTAGAATGCAATAAATTCAGGTAAAATGCGAAACTTTGTTCATAATAGTTGGATATCATTCAAACTTCGCAAGATACTGCCTTATATTGTCTTTTATACCAATGTAAAATATGTATTTGTAGGATAAACTTAAGGGGGGGTTTCGAGTAAACTTCTAAAATATAGTAATATGCTATTATTAACTTTATTTGAGCAGATATCGGAATGAGATTTTTCGGTTGATCAGATTCTAAGAATGAGATCGGCTTCACTTTTTGGGGCACACATTCTGAGCCCTCACTCCCCTATTTCACTCAATATCAGAATTAAGATCAGTACTAATTGAGCCCTTTCATTTGAGTGATTCATATACCACATCTTCTCACCACATTTCGGGACAACTGTTCTGCCGTTTCTGAATAAAACGCGTGTGACAGACTGGGAGACAAACCTGAATGAAAAATGGAGTTTTCTTCCAACAGATTTTTCCTACAATTTTTGATAAAACACCATATGTTTTTTTTCCTCAAATTGGAGTAATTTTTGACCCACTACACCAACAACGTAATTAAAAGTATCAATACCAGTTAAGGCGTAACATTGGAATAATCCCTTAAAATATATACTCTTCTTCACCCATGAAGCTGATTATACTTTATTTGCTATTGCTAACATATCACTACACACCAACTTTGAGTATGGCAAATCAATAGCTGCTAAACAGCCCCATCTATTGCCCGGAGAAATTAACTCACTGCCTGCGAGCGCCGTTTATGCTACGGCGCATTCCTGCACATTTCTTTTATGGATAGAGGACGCTAACTTTACAGTAGGCATTTGTGTTTTTGCCACCACGGGGTAGGAACTTGCGAAATAACAAAGAAGTTGTCGGTGATTGTTTTCATTAAAAAATGTAATCAACTAATAAATATTTGATAATATATTCATACCAAGTTGAAACGAGAAAGAAGCGTGACTCTTATCGCTGCCCGCAGTCAATGTGTTAATTAGAAACATGCGTATGTAGAAAGCAACGAACTCTTTGAAACATTGGGTAGAACATTTTTGGAAAGTGAATGGAATGGGTTTGTGAATTGACACCGACATTTCATTCAATTCAGCCATGGCTGAGAAGAGATCCGATTCCCCTTCAATGCTTTCGCATGGCTAAGAGAGAACCGATTCTCTCCTCTTCACATGCTCTCCACCATGTTCCGAGAATCTCTTTGCACACGCATACACGTTTCAAAATGCTACGCACAAATGTGCGCATAAATATGCCACAATTTATGTGTGCAGCGAAGAAGCAAAGAAATGTTCGATAGTCTTTCAATATCTCAATAGAAAGGCTAGGAGTCATGAGAGACGCCAACGTGCGAAAGCGAAGCCCTTCATATTTTAATGGGAGCTTAAATGGACCAAGGTTACGCATGTTGAACGAACCTCGTGCGGCAGCAACACGGAGTCTAGCAGCAGCTACACTCTCGCTAATTTGCTCCAAAACAAAAAGCGGCCTTCTCCATCGAGGTTACCCAATTTGGACTTGTAACAATTAGGGTTTCGTTCTGATCAGTTTATTCTTTTTTCAAAAATTAAAACAATCATTTCTAGTTATCGCATTTGACTCACGTAACATGTAAATTTAGAAATTAATAATTTTCAATTTTCATCAATATAGGAACATGATTTCCAGGAAATATGCATTGGAACCAGCAAATCTCATTCAATATGACTGATTAGAAATGTTTTGTTTAGCGACAATAGAACTATTGGTTTAGTTATTTCTATAATAAATAAATATTTATTCCTTCATCAAAAATATCTTTTACATTAATACATATTAATCAAACGCCAGACATTTTTAGGGATATCGAATTGGTGGACCTTGGGGCAAAGCCGGGATGCCTGGAGTTCCTTATTAAGGCAGGCCTAGACCGGATACCGGTTGTTGCGCCATTGATGATGATGAATCAAACGATCAATGTTGTAAAAAAAAAACAATAAGAACAATATATTGAACCAACAGGCAAATGATATACATATGTAGATAACAATTTTTCGTTTTCAAATTCAATTGTAAAATTCTTAAAACTTTTTATTAGGTTCCGTACCGGGAGCCGAACTGACTACATTTCTGCACTGACACTGAAGAACAATTTTCGCTGTCGACACGCAAGTTGCTCGCTCCGCCACAACACTCCACCCTCAGTTGAAACCAAAAAGGGTTTCATCGAGAAATCAGACGCACCGCGCCTCTCCCCTTGGTTGCGTTTTCTTGCTGGAAGGACTTTATTCGAGCAAAGGAGACCCCCTTTCCCGTGCCCCTGACGTTGAGGCTATAGTGATGTGCTCCTCGCCCGAGGACTTCGAAGGGGTCCTCGTAAGGTGGTTGCAGCGGCTTCCGAGAAGCGCTGGACGCTTAATTAGGACATGCATACAGGATTCTAGATCGCTGGTTGGCGGTTTCATAGTCGGAATTACGTCCCTAAGCAGGCGTAAAAAAAGGGCATTGTTGAATCTCGACCTGATGTCGAGTACAGGGTCGCTGAGGAGTCTCAGGTTCTCTCCGTATGTCAGCTCTGTAGGACTGGAAGCAAGCAAATTCTTCGTGATTGGCTGTCCGGAGGCCACGCAGAACGACTGGCAGGAATTGCGGTTAATGGTGGACGTATTGGCTAATATAGCGGCGTTCAGTATCCCATTGGACTGCGGGTGGTACGCGGTTGTCCGGGGGCATTTGAAGCCGCCAAGTTTACCCAACTCTGAAAAAAGGGAGGACTCAAATTGCATTCCCTGGCCAGTGATTATAATTGCCAGCACATCAAAGGGCATTCTCGGATTGTGCAGTAATGTCGTTCAGAAATATCGCATTAGGCCACCGCCTGGACCTATTGATGATTGTGAGGCAATACCTGAAACTATGAAGTGTAGCATCCACCAGCTGTTGATTTGTGGTCTCGAACGCCTGGGAAGCCTCTGGAAACTACACAATCACGCGGGGAAAGGAGAATCGGGACTTCAAAGCCTGCATCGACCAGGTAGTCGTGCCGGCCCAAGGAGTCGTAAATTGTGAGGGAGCGTGGCGCTGCATTTCGGATAGCAGTCGGCAGGACTCCTAGTATGTCTGGGTTTTTTGGTGAAAAATTGTAAGTACTGGTACTTACTTCTTAATCTTAATCTTTCGAAGAACCTTCGATGGTACCAGCATGCCCCGGTATTTGCCGAAGGTCCCGACGACCTACTATCAGATCGCTCATTTCGGGAGGCGGATCTAGAACTTGATCTAGTCCTACATCCAGAAAGCAAACCACCGACGGCTCTGTCAACTCACAGACGGTAACTATTAATGCTGCCACCATTTGCTGCAGCTAAACCAGTTGACTTGATGTGACACGAGACACCTCGCCCACCCACGGCATTTACCGAGGGACTTACCTCTATTCTGGTGGACATTGGGAACGGAAGCAAATAATACAGAAGAGATAAAAAAAAACGCAAGCGGAACGAGTGCAGAAAAGAACGAAAAAACATAGCGGCGTCGTGTGCGGCTTTCTTATATATATATATTTAAAGAGAAAGAGGTAAAGTTAACTGCAGCTTAGCCTGTTTGATTTCAGTAACACAATAATAATAGAAATAGAGAATGAAATTTAAACTGTAACTCTAATTCCACACATTTTGTTGATTATTTCTTGGAATGTTCGCCTGATCCTGGCACTCTGGCAGTCGTCTGCGGAGCTGTCAGGCTGATGCTAGTTGCTAGGGCCTCAACTGTTACCACGTTTCTGAGCTTTTCTTTGTAGACTGTGCTGACTTGAGGACCAATATCAGGCTTCCACTGTGTCTGCGGGTCCGGAACGAGCGCTCGCACTCAGCTTCTGTCTGCTGGGCTGGGACTCGAATGCGAACTCGGCTGCACGGTCTGTCTGGTCAGCTTCCGTGTTTCGATCGGCGTTTTGCCAACGCGGACGTGCAGGAAAATTTCGACTTTACTTCAAAAACGAAAACACGCGCACACGGATATTTCTCGTCTTGGCTCGGTTGCGGAAAACTCGGTGGCACTAGCCAGTGCAGTAATGCCATGCTAATTTGCCTCTTAGAAAAACTCAGTCTCACTCACTGTTCTATTCATTAACATAATCTTGCTCTGCAGCCGGGTAAGCACGATATTAGCTGTCACTTTTATTTATTTTCGAGCGGGACGAGTTCTTGCCTTTTTGGTTAAATAATTTTTATATAATAATAAATAGTTATTCATTCGTCTAACGTATCTTATTACATAAATATTAATCAAAACGATCAATGTTCCAGAAAAGACAAAAAAAATTCAAATTCAATTTTCACTGTCAAAAATTGTTTTTCGATGTCATGGCGCACTTTTGTATATTCGACACGCACATTGCTCGCATCGCCACAGCGCTGTGTTGTTAGCATTTTGTAATGACTAAAATTTGCTTAAAATCGAATCTTCAAAAGCAAAAGTAAACAAATGTTACATTCCAGGTTCGTCATTGCATACAGTAAGCGACATTAATCTTTCCGGATTACAAACTAATTTGTGCAAGATCTACATTTTTGGAACGATTCATCAAATTGAATCTTCATTGGTAGAGAACTTATTGAAGTATTGGTAACCAAATTTGGAATGAGTTAAATCAATTAGGTCGAAAGTTGAAGCAGAATATGCAAAACAATGATGAAGGGTGAGATAATATGCGTGTTATTATGTATGAATCAGTATAGGAACGAATTATGCTGTAGTGTCAAACTCTCGATATGGCGCGTAAGAGTCAACAGATCCGTGAATCCTTGATTTCGAATTTTGAGAAAGATCGTATGCCCAAGGCTGTCGTACGGAAGGTCGCGGTTCAAATCTCACTTTTGGCAGTGGGATTTTTATCGTGATTTGACGTCGGATACCAGTCGATTCAGTTGGAAATGAGTACCTGAGTAAAATCAGGGTAATAATCTCGGACGAGCACAATGCTGACCACATTGCCTCCCTCAGTGTACTTTAGTATATCGTTATGGTCTTGAATGAAGTGCTCTAACACAGTTCAAGGCCCTGGTCCAATTGGATTGTTGCGCCAACGATTATTATTATTATTTGTCGTAATGTGGAATATCAAAATATACGATTCTACGGCGCTTTCGAGCGAATGAATGGAACGAACGGTGGATTAAGTTATAAATCTCAAAAAAATCTTCCTCTTGTTGGGCAAAAAATGATATTTTCGGGACTTCTTTATTAAAGACAACTACCAAACTTTTCTGACCGATCATTATAACATCTTCAAACAACATTTTTCTTATTTTTTTTTAATGAAAAATATTTCTCGGTATTTTTATGTTTGGCGGTGACCAAAATTATGGCGAACTAGATCATCTGAATCTAAAAATGACGATAGATTTAGTTGAATAACAGTAGAAATTAGTGGTTGATGCATTTGTCACAAAAAGGCGAGCAGTCAAAGTTAATGGTTGGATTATTCACTAAAAAATGATCGTTTTTGAGCGACCAGTTTCTATCGAAAAAAAAAAATCAAACAATGAAACATTACATTATGCCAAGTTTCAAACAAATCTTTAAAAAAATACAATGAAAAAATCACTTTTTCTTCAAAGTTACAAGTGGGGTTAATTCCCTTAATTGGCTACGGAATTGCGTGAAAAAAACAAGTATATCAATTTCAGCCGTAACAATACAGAAAATGTACACACCCGCAACATCCAACGACTGTTGCACTACACATTGTCTAATGCAGCACCGTAATTCGGAAATGGACTTTTCGGCTACGATTTCTATCAACGAAAACGAATCGACGACGGCATCATGGGCCATCAGAATGCTAACTTTCTCCAACTTAAATAAGACAAGATGCTGCGACTTTTTTTATTGTACTTTGGAAAGTCTACTGAAAGTAAGCGTGAATCTAGTGTCCTGAAAATCTCAACTGCAAGGTTCCCGTCCAGAATGAGAGGCATCTCAATATTAGCCACCAACGGATACTTCCGATACAGAGTAAAAGGCTATTTTAATTGCTACTGCCTATAGCCCAGGGAAAGGTTACTAAGGACGACATAGCGATCGTTATGAGTGATCTGAATGCAAAGTAAGCTCTAACAAGTCGTTAAACCGGAAGTTGGACGCTTCAGGTATGAAAGGTTTTGTGTATTTCTTTTATAAAGAGATTTGAGTGTGCATTTCTCCCATTACTACGTAGCCCGTAATATATGCATAGATTATGTGAAAATATCCACTTTCAAATGATATTGACATTCATAGTCTTGAATTTGCAGAGGAGCGACAGCTTTGACTTAGTATAACTTTGTTAGTAATAGTGCGATTTTTACCAAATTTGGCAGGGTGCTCTATGCTGTCACCTACATTCCTGCAAAATTTTGTGATTCTAGGATGAACTTAAGGGGGGTTTTCCTGTCAATTACTAAAAATTATAATAATGTATTATTATTAACTTTATTTGAACAGGTATCGCTATGTAGGGTATTTCGGAGCCTAGGCACCATCTAATGGCACCCCCCTGATTCAGATTTTTCGGTTGGGTAGTTTCTGAGAATGGGTTCGTTAAAGAAATGTTCACTTTCTACCCCCCACACTCTCCACCTTTCCAATAAATGTCAAAACTAAGACGGGCTTCGAAAAGTACTAACCAAGACCTTTAATTTGATACCCCATGTGACTATTTTTGATGAAAAAAAAATGTACACCCCCTATTGCATGTATGGGGACACCCCTTAATTCGACGTGAAAGGATGTAACTCACTACATGCGTGAGCGTTCACAGTTCCCGCCTTTCTACCAAATCATCAACAATAGACCGATTTTAATAAGGTTTTGTAGTTACACGGCCCATAACCCCATGTTACAATGGGTTGCCATATTATCCGCAAGAGGCAGAACTTCGTCGGATGTCATACGATTCAGAATCGTGAAGAAATGCTCTTTTCCGCTCTTCAGCTATTCATCGTCACCATAGTGGAAGGAAAATTTACAATCATCTGCAAACTCTTTCTTATGGGAGATATAAGGTAGCAAAACTTTACGATTTGGGGCTTCTATGTCTCTCATTAATTCAACGGTAGAAACTTGCTTTTGATGACGGCCCAGTGCTCGTTAATCTTTTAATTTCCCCATTGCTGGACCACAGCCGGATCGCAGCAACGTCCGGAACTGAGTTGTGTGGGCCGACTACCTGTTTCTCTGTGAGCGGATGCAGGTGCTCAGACATGACGGTAAGGAAGTGGTCGAGGAGAACCTCCACAGTGGTGGCTTTAGCTTGCCGGCCGTGATGCAGTAGGCGCTCCAAAGGCCTAATTAGGGCGATCAAACCCGAGTCTGCCCGGGGACTCATCTGAAGTGGCAATTTGGTCAAGAAAACTTACCAGGGGTATACTGGTACCATGGGAACCGTGATAGCCCCTGGACTCTCATACTTCGGGTGAACTCCCGTTGTATGTGAGTTCAGCTCGGTTCTTTGCGGTTGGGGGTTGTGGTTATGCTCAAGCGAGAAGAGACCTTCGGGCCTCGGCGTGGTGTTGCGTTTCAACACGGGTGCCATACTCCTTAGTTCGGTAGAGATTTAGGTAGGTCTTGCATCCACCAGTATGAATGCTAAGCCATGCACTTGGTATAGACTGATACTGTTGTTTGTTCAAGCGGGGCTTTGATTGTGGTCACAAAATCAATCCGTGTCCTAAGAAGACCGTGGGATTAAGTCTTCTGACTGAGCGGATGCAGTAGCGACAAGCAAGTTAAAGAAAGCGAAGACCGGATTATGGTCTCTTTCGAGGTGGCAGACCTTGTAATCTATCAGAGCGACGACGAAGCGGTAAGAGCTACAAAAGTAGATAAACTTTAAACATTATGTCTCCTCATTACTGTCAGATCTATCACTATCACAATATCACCTTTAGAATGCGCCTCCTGAACTGTGTGTAATTGCTTAAGGAAAGCGCCCACTATATCGTAAATACTCGAAATCCTTGGCCGACACCGGAATCGCATATTTTTCCACTACATGCAATATAAAAGAAAAAAGAAAACACCATTCGAAAATAATTTTATAGTAATTTAAACGACACTACTTTAAAAAAGGTGGTCAAAGGGTAGTATAGGTCCCGGGGCGAAACGTGGATTGGTACCCACGATGGAGCATAAAACCTGGGAAATGCCTGCTGAACCAACACCAACAGCTCTACTACCAAACCCTATCTCCACCTCCACGTGGTGACCGCTGGGAGCTCTTTCTTGACGAAAAGCTGCAGACGGAGAAGGATGAAGGCGAGTCTCCCGCGCCTAAAAACGGGACAAATTGTACCAACTGGTCCTCCAGGTTGGGGATTGGGTAGGGCTGACAACCCTACACGGAAAACAACCTGTTACGAATCCACAACAGGAGCCTCGGATAGGACGGATTTTAAAACGACGGACCCGGCAACGACAAAGGAACAACGATTTGCGCATTTTCTCATGGAACGTGCGCTCCCTGTACAGAGATGAAGCTGATAAGCAGCTAGCCGATACCCTGTCCCAATATAGGGCTGATGTAACAGCGTTGCAAGAGATGCGATGGACAGGGACCGGTTTCCTGGAGAAGAGCCACTACACCATATATTATAGCGGCCATCCAGTAAACCATGTGCTCGGAGTAGGTTTCTTAGTCAGCCAAAAAATGAAACCTGCTGTTATCGGCTTTGAAAGTATAAGCGAACGGCTATGCACTCTGCGCTTGCGAGGCAAGTTTAGAAATATAAGCCTCATAAACGTTCACGCCCCTACAGAGGAGACTGCAGAGTCGGAGAAGGATACCTTCTACGAGGCAGTAGAAAGAACCCTCGAAGCCTGTCCCAGATATGATATCAAAATCATACTTGGGGATTTTAACAGCCAAGTAGGGAAGGAGCCCGTATTCAGGCGATACGTTGGCTCCCATAGCTTACACGAAAAAACAAATGATAACGGACTGCGGACTATTCAATTAGCAGGGTCACACGAAATGGTTGTTGGAAGTACCTGGTTTGCGCGGAAAGCGGTCCACAAACATACATGGGCCTCTCCAGACGGGACCACTTTCAACCAAATTGACCACGTGTTGATCGAACGCCGCCACCTCTCAGCCTTGATGAATGTCAGAACATATAGGGGGGCCAATATAGACTCGGATCACTATCTCGTTGGCATGGTGCTCCGAGCTCGAATAACAATACCACCTAGAATCCCCTCTGACAATCAGGTGAGAGTGAACACTGAAGCCATCCACAACACAACCCTCCGCGACACCTATAAGAGGGAAATGGATGCCGCAATAACCGCAGTCAATAGAGGACCTGGAGATGAAGCATCAACTAATGATCTTCACAACCACCTGAAGAACGTTATCATGGATACGGCCACAAATATACTTGGCCCCAGCCGCAAAAGGAGTCGGAACGGCTGGTTTGACGATGAATGTAAGCTAGCAACGGAACGGAAGAATGCCGCATACCGAGTAATGTTGCATTCGCAAAGAACGCGGGCACGCGCAGAGACTTATCACGAACTCCGTCGAGCGGAGAAGCGACTTCACAGACGGAAAAAGGAAGCCTGGGAGAACCAACAAGTCTGTGAACTAGAAAAGTACAGGGAGCAACCGCACCAGGCGCGGAAGTTTTACCAACAAGTCAGCAGGATGAAGCCTTATACACCTCGATGCTCATCCTGCCGAGACAAAGAGGGAAATCTGATTTCCGACAGAATGGGCATATTAGAGCGATGGGTTGAGTACTTTGATGAGCTACTGAACAACCAGAACATCGGCGAGTTTGAGGTCCCGCCAACTGAAGACGACGGACAAATACTGCCACCACCAAGTTTAGGAGAAACAGTCCGTGCAATTCATCGGCTAAAAAATCATAAGTCGCCAGGAGCCGATGGAATTACAGCCGAATTGGTTAAATATGGAGGCGACCAGTTACACCAAGTGGTTCATCAACTTGTGCTCAAGGTATGGGACAGCGAATCAATGCCTGACGATTGGCAGCGAGGCATAATCTGTCTCATACATAAAAAGGGAGATATCACACAGTGCAGCAATTATAGAGGTATCACGTTGCTGAGTACCATCTATAAGATATTCTCCACTATCTTGCTAGGCCGGATAGCCCCATACGCCCAGAACATCATTGGCCCATACCAAAGAGGCTTCACTCCAGGCAAATCAGCGACAGATCAGATTTTCTCTCTGCGGCAGGCGATGGAAAAACTGTTGGAATATGGACAACAATTGCACCATCTGTTCATCGACTTTAAAGCCGCCTATGATAGCATAGCCAGGGTAAAACTGTACACGGCCATGAGGGAATTCGGTATCCCGACGAAGTTAATAAGACTGACTAGGCTGACCCTGACCAATGTGCGAGGCCAGATAAAAGCAGCAGGATCACTCTCAAGACCATTCGACATCAACAACGGTCTACGACAAGGGGATGCGCTATCATGCGTCCTCTTTAACCTGGCCCTCGAGAAGGTGATCCGTGATGCTGAGGTGAATGCAAGAGGTACGATCCTCTTCAAGTCCACCCAACTACTGGCCTATGCTGACGATATCGACATCATGGGAAGAACCACCCGAGACGTTCAAACTGCCTTCATCCAGATCGAGCAGGCGGCGCGAGATCTTGGGCTGCACATCAATGAAGGCAAGACAAAATACATGGTGGCAACGTCAGCACCGAAGACGAATCAACCAACAACATCAAACCGCACTGGTCAAACACAAGCACGAACAAGAATAAGGATAGGGGAATACAACTTTGAGACCGTTGACAATTTCTCCTATCTAGGGTCGAAAATCGCAACCGATAACAACTACGATGATGAAATCCGCGCACGGTTGTTGTCAGCCAACAGAGCCTACTTCAGCTTACAAAGACTGTTCCGCTCGAAACGTCTCACCATAGGGTCAAAGCTCTTACTGTACAAGACTATGATCTTGCCAGTCCTCATGTATTCCTCGGAAACTTGGGTTCTTAGCAAGAAAAATTGCGAACTCTTGGCCGTGTTCGAGAGAAGAATCCTCCGAAGAATTTTTGGCCCCCTACATGAGGATGGACGATTCCGTAGCCTACACAATGACGAAATCTATGAGCGATACCATGACCGTCCGGTTGTGGATAAAATCCGGCTCAATAGGTTACGGTGGGCGGGTCACTTAATCCGTATGGATGAAGATGATCCCACCCGGAAAGACTATAAGGGCAATATCTATGGTAGGAAAAGAAGACGAGGCAGACCCTGCCTAAGATGGAGCGATGGCGTGGGCCAGGACGCCAGACAGCTTTATCGATATCGAGTTGGTGGACCTCGGCGCAAAACCGGGATGTCTGGAGTTCCTTATTAAGGCAGGCCTAGACCGGATACCGGTTGTTGCGCCGTTGATGATGATGATGATGACTTTAAAAAAGCACGAATTTTTTCTTTTCCAATATCTATGGAAGTTAAGGTTCGTACTAACAACCTCTTAAGTATATCAATGGTTTTTGCACTTCATGATTATTAATTTACAGGGTGATAATAAAGTTCTTGGACAAAGTCAAAATCTATGTATATTGGAGCATGATTGAATGTTGCATTGTGCAATGTTGTATTTTTTGCAATAATACACAATATTTTCTTTGTTTTTAATATACGATTTTTGGCTATTTAATAACGAGACTGAGGCTAGGAGAAATGCACGTGCGCCAATATCAGCGACTGACAGTTCACTTTCGAATGCAGTCCTCCTCGCTTCTGCGAACAAAACAATTCAACCGATG
Source organism: Hermetia illucens (assembly GCF_905115235.1). Taxonomy (NCBI): domain Eukaryota; kingdom Metazoa; phylum Arthropoda; class Insecta; order Diptera; family Stratiomyidae; genus Hermetia; species Hermetia illucens. The sequence goes on along the minus strand of NC_051851.1, from coordinate 108,295,628 downwards.
CCCTTGTTTGTATTAGAGTTTTTTTTGTATCGCCGGGAAAATGTTAAGTGCAACGATAAAGCAAGCACTCGTTGTGAAATGACACATGAAACTTGAAAAAAAAGAACGCTACTTCCTCAGCCTTTGCCACGTTTAGAAGCGAATTTAGCTTAATCAGTTCCCCCATTTTACTTTGTCAAAGGCCTGATTTGAATGTAGTCGCGACGCTTTTAAATCACCATCCAGTCTATGAAGCTATCCTTGCTTCGGCAGGCTTTGGGTCGATTACCATTGACTTCAATGCTCAGAACAATTTTGCAAGCGAATTTTCGTTAGCGTGAATTACGTGACCATACTATTGAAGATGCCTGTCAAGGCGCGTTACGCCACTAATCCAAAGGAACATCTTCTTCTTCATTACTGGAAGGCATCGTTCATTATCTTTTATTGTCGGTCAAATATAGAGGGCGACAGGGCCTACTCATTTACATAGAGTAGCGTATAGGGCGTCGGACGTTGCTTGTCCCGTGCGACCGTGTCCATAACAAAAACAAAAGGAAGTCATGAGAGGGCGCTTCCTTGATAAACACAAACAGAGATACGAAGCTGTTTTGATATGCCCTCCACCTTCGAACTTTACTTTTCGAATCATGGTAGAGCAATTTAACCCAGCGCAAGAGTTTTTCTGGTACACGGTTTTGCCTTAGAGCATATCAGACAAGTTCGTATGGCACAGGATCAAACGCTTTCTTTACATCCAGAAATGCAATGTAAAGAGGGCAACGCTTGTCTCTGAATAAATATCCGCGCAATGTATATTGTATTAGCAGTTCCGCAGTTGTTGACAAACCCGGCTTGATTCAATGTTTTTTGAACGATGTCGCGAATACGTTTATCAAGAATGTTTTCACCATCGGAGCCGAATCTCTTCCCCCTTCCTTCCTCCCTGTGAACAAGTAGAAATAAGATGAGGTCCGATCTGGTGAAAATGGCGGATGTGGGAGCAATTCCAATCGTAAATCGTGCGATTTCGCCATCGATTTCATCATTCATTGGTGAGACAGCGGTTTTTTCTTTGCTATGTGAGACCTTTTCTGTTTAATTGCATCAACCATTCGATTCAATAATTCAAATTCACTGTTGATCGTCTGACTCTTCGGAAGAAAATCCAGAAGCAAAATTCCGTGGATGTTCCGAAAAACTTTTGACTGTTGGGTGTCCGGATTCTTTGGTTGGTTTTCCTCCTTTCGTCTCCATTCAGCAGACCCTCTTTTTGACTCTGTAGTATAATGATAAACCCACGTTTCATCCATTGTTATGTATTGACGCAAAAAATCCTCGGCACCCACTGGTAATAACATTTTTTATATCCATGTTGTCATGCACGATTTCAGACACAGTGCTCTTTCATAACTTCAAAATGTTACCTATGTCCTACAACCTCGCTCTACGATCGGACATAAGGATTTTTAGGACTTTTTGGATGTTCTCGGGCGCAGTCACCTCAACTGAGCAGGGTGCTTTGCGTCTTTGGTAGATGCTCGACCGTATTTAAAATTCACATACCATCAGCAAATGGTTACTTTCGACGGGCACTTTTCTGGATAACACTTCTTCAACCCTTTTCAGTTTGAACGGTATTTTTTCCCATTAAGAAACAGTGTTTGATCATTTAAATAAACCCAAATCTATTCTCACTTACCCTTCAATATTTCAAGAACTACTGAACCGAATGATACGAAATTTTTACACATATCCTCTAATAGTTGTTTCTACCGAAAAACGTGGTAGTATGGTAATCCCGGCGCAATATGTGTGTTAGTCCCGAGACTTAATGAGCCATGTGTTAAGTATTGCAGCATTAGCACCAAATTATTTTATACTTATTTTATAAAATTGCACTTTTAATTGGTTTAATATTATTACGCAGCGTTTAACCAAATAGAAATTATGTTATGTCGTATAATATAATAGAATTAGGAATAAACTATACAAGTATAGTTATATCAACTTCTTACCGGTGATTAAGAATGTGGAGGGGATTCATTGAAAAAATCTGGGCTGTCCATCATAAAAAATAAATCGATCTAAGAATATAATGGTCCAATGGCGCGGTTGAGGTTCTACAGGAAACGACGGAATTCATTGCAGTCGCAAGTACACGATTTCATATCTTGCGGTCATGAAAAAAATAACAGATTGAGGAGATTTTGATATTTCTTCCAAGACCGAATACCTTCCATCCGTATCCAGTGATAAACAAGTCGGAATACCTGAAGCTGGTGCTTCGGGTATAAAGGTTTTGTGTTCATCTTTGTGAGAAACTTCCTACGTACATTTTTGAATACGTATATTCCTAGAAACCCAAAATATTCCTTCATATTTTTTTCAAACTACAAGATATAGACGTAAATATTATGTTCACCCTAAACATACAAACATTGCCTATTACTGAATACTATACTTATTCATGAATGTACATACTATATATAAATTGATCACTTATTTCCGATTTACTTCGGACATAAAAGCATAGATACGATATATACAGTACGTTTATTGAATATCGCTGGTCTAATGTACAAATACATATATCTATCTGAATTAGGTACTAACCCAAAGTTTCAATAGCAATTCGAAGCCAAGTTCATACATATATCTATCTCGAGTAATTGATATTGATATACAAATGAATGAAATAATAAAAAAAAAAATTTTCTTTATGACCTCCCATTCATAAGAACTCATTTTGTTGTGGTATTGACAAATTGATAAGAGATGATAACCTCATACACGTTGTAGCATGCACGAAACTCATAAAAAATGCAGCAATATAGATTACAGCATAGAGTATGATCCTTCCGAATTTGGTGAAAATCGCACTATTATTAATTAGATTCCCCCCAAAATTTGCAAAGTTATCCCTTATGTTATCTCTCACACCACTGCCAAATATTATAGCATAAACTTGAGGGTGGTTTCCGGCTAAATTTAAAAAAATATGTTAATATGCTGTTATTAGCTTTATTTGTGCAGATATCGAAGCCGGATATATTTTGAGGCCTAGATTTCATTTAAATACGCCACTGTGAATTTTTTTCAGATTTTTCGGTTGTATAGGTTCTGTAAAAAAAAATGCATCGCACTTTCGGGTGTATGGGAAGCCTCCCTTAAAATCAAAACAATATGGCGTCATGTAAAGGGATCAACAGACCACATGTTCTCACCAACTTTCGTGGCAATCGGTCCAGCCTATTCCGAATAAATCGGGTGTGACAGACAGACAGACGGACATGGACTCGAATCTAATAAGGTTTTGTTTCACGCAAAACCTTAAAAATGGATATGAAACTTGATAGTAAAACATGGAAAAGATCCCGAATTGGAAATGGAAGTCTGAAATTGAAATGAAAAATTCTGAAATTAGTTTAGAAAGTTTTGAAGTTCTGAGTGAGGCCTGCAAAACGTCTTCTCCAATTTAATTCATAATATTCGTAATAAAGCCCATCGTTTTTACATTTAATTCGAAAGAAAACATAATGAGGCAACTTTCTTCAACTTTCCTGGTTTATAAGTTTATAAGGTTATATAAAACCAAACGAAAAACCGATTTTGAAATTTCTTTAAAGTTTCAGCTGTTATATCTTCGAAGTGACGGTAACCTTTAAGTGAAATTTTATGTAGTTTATACAAATGGTGTCACATCTGGGATTAAATATGACCAAAATTGAAAAAATATCGTCTTTTTCTTTTTTGAACTGTATAAGCCCGCACACAGTTCAGAAAAGAAAAAGATGATATTTTGGTCTTACTACATTTGGGAGATTTCTAAAATTCGTTGTCTCATTAAGAGATATACATGGTTTATTTTTTATTTCCTATGAAATGGACATTTTGATTTGATTTGATTTAGGAGTGAATACCATGCTGGTCCCAAGCCCGGGTAAAGGAGGCGGGTTTGCGGCGACCTATTTTATACTATCCCCAGTAAAGTAAAAATAAAACGCTGAGATCAAGAAAAGAGATGAATCAATTGTAGTCGGAGTTATTCCACCATGCTAAATCCTACCTGATCTCTCTCCAGCGGCAGACCGTCTCAGCAAATGCATCCAATGTCTTTAAAAACAACTACTGGCAGGTAGAACAACATCTGACTGGCAAGAAATTACATAGTTCCAATATGGAAAAAGAATGGTAGTCCAGCAGAATGTTCAAATTATTGTCCGATCCGGTTACTTCCCCATACCATGAACATTTTTTAACGCACTCTTTACAACCGTATTCCCGAAATCGTTCAAATTACCGTGAATCAAGCCGGATTTGTCAAAAACTGCGGAACTGCTAACGCAATACACGCTGCGCAGTTAATCACTCATGGACAAACACCGTGAGAAGCCTCACCCTCTTTACATTGCATTGCTGCGTGTAACCGTGTGCCAGCTGAACTCATCTTATATGTTCTACGACAAAACTTAGTGCCAGAACTCGTGCGCTGGGTCCAATCGCTCTACCATGAACTGAGAAATGAAGTCCGAAGTGTGGCGGGTGTTTCGAGTCTCTGTTGGTGTTCATCAAGGAAGCGTCCTCTCACCACTCCTCTTTATTCTTGTTATGGAACTTTCATCCAGCGCTCTATACACTGCTTTATGCAGATGATGTTTTTCTAGCGTCCAATATAAAAATGATCACGAGCAACTTGTAAAAAAAGTGGAATGATCGCCTCATGCAACACGGTCTTATATTGAATCTGAATAAAATTGAATTTACGACGACTGGTCCCCATGAAAAAGGCACAACCAATGGCAGTAGCCTGCCCAGAACTGAGTGATTGAAATATTTCGGGTCAGTGGTAACAGCCAATGGAGAACTCCGTTGTGAAATTGCTTCACGCATTAACGCAACCTGGATGCACGGCGTTCCACAACTGGTGTTCTTTGTGATTGCCGTATCAACAAACGTCTCAAATGTAAAATCCACCGCAGTGTCGTCCGTCCTGTCGTCTTCTATGGTTCTGAGAGTTGGCCGATATGGGATTGCACCAACCGTGGAAAAATTGCGAGAGACGCGTTTTCGATGGTATGGTCACGTAATTCGCGTCAACGAGGATGCCAAGATTTTTCTGAATATCCAAGTCGACGGTATGCGACCAAAAGGTCGGCCGAAACAACGGTGGCTTGATACGCTAGACGGGGATGGGCATGACAAGCCGACTCCGCTTGAGAACGGAACAAAGCTGAAGAAAAAGAAGAGGACTGAATATTGTCGACTACCGAGTATTGAATATCTGTAGTAAGTGTGGAATAATTTCTTGTTACTAGGATTATTTTTTTTATATCTTGGTATCGAATTGGAGGTTTAAACGTTATAGATGATTTAAAAAAACGTATAGGAACAACTCTCACAAATAATGATATATACAATATAAATATTTAAACAATATCCCTCATTGGGCAGGAATTAATTTTTACCTGGCTAGAGCCATCCTAACATGAGAAAGCCCTTCTGTAGGCGAAGTTGGAGTATCCACTTTGGACAGGAAATTCGTTGTATATACAATTACAAAAATCCGATATTTCACGAGGGAGAAATTAGAATTTTTCGGAGAATCACTTATTGTTTTCTTATCATTTCGCGTCAAAAGCTATTCGAAAGGCTAGATATTTACGGACACGGACAAATTGAACACTTGCTTCTCCTCTTACATGTACAATTGTTGAGCATATCATAAGGCTCGTTTAGGACACTAGTCGGTCACTTTAAATCCAACACGCTCACGCACGCCCAGCGTAGTTAACGCATATTATTCCCATATCATTTAACCCCTGAACTTAGATGTAGCCGTAAGATTACACCGACAAATCACGAAACTAATTAGAACTCCACCGATTTCCATACACAAACTTGTTATCAAATCAAAAAAACTTTATCCAAAAGTAACGAGGATATGCCCGCGATGTGAAAACCCTCGCACGCGACAAATCTTGGACGAAGAGAGTAAACACTGTGACCTGCTTACAATGTAGCCGAGAGAATGAGATAGCAAGCATTGAACTAGATACAAAATGTTGTTGCTAACAAATCCAGGTTAGCAGCAAGTTGCATGCGATGTTGCAAACTAATATTATAGCACACTGCTACGCGTTCCGTTTTCGCCGTTGTGTACGTCTAGCCGTGAACTGTGCAGCTTTAGAAAGCTTTCAAGCTCTCGGGCCACTATCGTACTACATATCCATGTGGGCATGAGGCGGAAGATATGGGTGACTTGTGTAGGTCAAGTGGAATCAAGGCAAGACAATTTCAAGGTTCTTCCTTCTGCGTGTGTTCGCCACCACTGGACTTTTATCAGTACCTTAATTCTTACAAGCCATTATATCAATTATCAAATTATCGCGTTGCTAGTGTCTTCTACTAAACAAACTAAAATAACTGAAGAGCTGACGAGCATCAGTTCGGGAATACATACATATTTAAACAGTTGAAATTTTCTATATATAGGAAAAACGATACGTTGCTCTCAAGAGTGCGTTCTAATCACTCAACATTGTTTAAATGCATCTTCTCAACAATGCAAAATACAACTCTCCATTTTAAATATAGACACTTTAGACTGAAAATAAGTTATGAGAAACCCAGTTGCCTTGTAGAGCATTACAGTGTTGTCGGAAGCGAGCAATTTATAACTTTATATGGGCGGTACGTGGCTCCAAAGAAAAAATGAGGTAAAAAAACCATAAGTTAAAAAATTGTAAAATATAATGTATTTCAATGCCCTCAATTTAGAGGGATTTGTTGTGACGCTCAATATCTCAACCTTTTCCAAGAATTTTTTTTTCAGCTCGATCGGTTCACAGAATTTTAGTTATGTTTCCCACGAATTGAAGCAAGTCAGAATACCGGAAGCTCACGCTTCGGGTATACAGGTTTTATGTTCTTAAGTGAGAAACTTCTGAGCACATTTTTCCATCCGTATATAGCTACAAATCCAAGGAATATCCTTCTTATTTTTCCAAACTAGAAAAAACCGTCTCTTACAGAATACTGTACATATTGACGTATACGTGCATGAATTGATCGTACCCAATTTCCGATTTACTTCTCGCACAAAAGCATATATACATATATTGAATACCACTGGTTTAATGTATAAATCACGATCATGACGAGCCGTCCCCGCTTCTGAACGGGACAAAGGCTGAACAAAAAGAGAAATGTACAAATATATCTATCTGAATTATATACTACCCGCAAACTTCATTAGCACGTATATATACCTACAAACACACATATAGTATGTCTGCCTGAGGTAATTGATATTGATATACAAATGACCAAAAAACTAAAACAAAATATTTCTTTGCGATCCCCCATCCATTTGTTATGGTATTGACGAATTGAAACGCGATGATGACGTCATACACGTTGCACAATGCACGAAATGCGCAAAAAATGAGTTTTACCCCTTATAACTTCGTTAATAATTGTTAGATTTCCTCCAAATTTGACCAAATTGTTACCGCTTACACCAACGCCAAATTTTGTACTTCTAGGATGAACTTACGGGGGTCGCTTACCATATGGGGTGTGATCTCCCCGAGTAAGTAGTTCTGACCCCCTAGCTGGCAGGCTGCGTCCTAGGTAGCGGACTTGAGAAAGCCTCTCGGTGAAGCGCGAACCGCGAATGACCGGTACACATCGGCACACACTGGGAGTCTCCAGAGCCGTCGATAGCTCTCTGTCGACGTCAATGGAGTGATGTGAGCCTAGCTCTGTCAAGGTGGTAGTTGTGACGTGTATCAGGAGCCAGCCCCTTCGGGGGTGTGCATTGAACTGGTGATAGTGGACCCCGTTGGCCCGAGCGAGCGCTGATTCGTCAGTGAATTCCGGGATCAGTTAAGCGTAGATCAGGCCTCAGGGAACTGGGGTAGGAACTGTGTTCCCGAGAGTACACTCGTTCCTGACTATTGCGGCCCGCTCCCTTGCACACGATGTGCTGGTGAGTTTTCCATGGAGAATACACATAAATCAAAAAAAAAATCGACGAAACAACAGGGAAGGAGGAAGAGCTGAGTGCATATGGGCGCAGCACAAAAATGCGTCGTTCACCGCAGCGATCAGCAAAAGAGGCAGCGAGGGCTGACATACCCGATGTGATACCGGGGCGCCCGAATAAAGGGGAAGGCTTATCAAGTGGTGCGACTGACCGTACGGAGATGGCAACTCCAATACCCTCTAGTGCCCCTGTTCCGACAAAAAAAAAACTAGTCAGAATCGCTAGTCCTGAGCAGATGCATTCGGACCGAACCGAATACAATTGCAGGCGATCGTTCTAGCTAGAGCCGAAGAGAAAAAGCTCATCAGGAAACGCGCAGCAGTGGTGAAGCGTATGCGGTTGGCAACGTTCCTCCAGAGGAATGTCAGCAAAGGCGTCAAAAACGGGCTGATGGAACTTGAGGAACCTCCTTCTATAGGCGAACGTGGAGAGCTGCGGAAGACGATTGGAGAGCAGAAACAGCCGCACTCCCCGCTGACAACGCTGCTTGCGTCAAGCGGCCCGCAGGTAGCCCACTGCAAAACGAACTTTGGAAAAAGCGGAAAGAGGAAGACGTGCCTGAAGGAGATTTGATCAAAGTAGTTTCCAGGGCCCAGAAAAAAAGAAGACGAAGAAGGGAAAAAGGAAACAACGCCTATAGCGCCCATGTGCTCTATAGAAATCCGGGATCTTGACTGCCTCACAGAAAATGTCGAAGTGGAGGAGACGATAAAGCGTGAATGTCCAGAGGTAACCAATGCCCGGATAAATATCACCTCTGTAAATGCTCGAGACCAAAAACTCGCCGTGATGGAAGTCCACGAGCAATATGCGAGGAAACTCATTAGCAGCGGCAGAATCAAAATTGGATGTGTAGTATGCAGGGTACAAATGCGGATAGTCCCCACCAAGTGCTGCAGGTGTTTGGGCTATGGACACACGTCAGCAACTTGCAAGGGACCGGACAGGAGGACAGCATGCCGGAGATGCGGCCAAGTAGGTCATCAAGTGAAGAGTGTCGCACACACTGTCGGCTCGGGACGGTGTCCAATCTTCAGGGCGGAATTGGAAAGGGCTAGGGTGTGAATGGCATGATCCGCATTTTAAAATTAACATGCACCGGAGTGCAACCTCTCACCAGTTGCTAGCACAGACGATGCATCGACGCCAACATTTCGGCGCCCAGGCTGTGAATGGAGCATTCCTGACATCCCTTTTGCGTCGGAATCTCTGGCATCATCTGTCGACAGATTGTGAGTTCTAGAAGACTTCTCGACAAGTGATCACCAGTACATCGTGTTCGAAGTGGTTGATGCTACTTGCCGGCCAGCACCAACGCGACGCTCTCTCTGCCTATAGAATGTTGCGATGGTTGAAGCTGGGAGCAGGGGGGCGATAGCGTCCTAGCTGACACCGCACAGCAAGGGTAAAGGATTCCAGGAGCCCCAGTCTGCATACCGACCGCTGTATATGCTTGACACGGCCAGGAAAGTGCTCGAGGAGCTCATCAGGAGTAGATTCTCTGAAACGATCCGCGCTTCCAGATCCACAGTGGATGCTATTATGGAGGTCGTCGATGCGGTTCATCGAGCCAAGGCACACAGCCGCCGATCTCGACGGATAATGCTCCTCATAACGCTTGATGTCAGAAATGCCTTCAAATCCGCAAGATGGACAGATATGCTCGGCAAATTAGAAAATTCATTCCATGTGCCAAGCTCTTGCGGATATTGAGGAATTATCTGAAAGACCTTCCCTGCTCTATGAGACGCTAGAAGGCCAGAGGAGAAGAAGATGAGCTTCTTCGAGCAAAACAAAGCAGCAATGAACAGGGCTGCAGCTGGAATTCCGGCTTCGGAAAGTACTAACCAAGACCTTTCATTTGATACCCCATATGACTATATTCGGTAAGAACAAAAATGTACACCCTTCTTTTGCATGACGTAAAAGGATGTAACTGACTGTATGCGTGAACGTTCACAGTTTCCACCTTTTCAAAAAATTTAGTGTCAATTGTTATAATTGTCTCCGAGAAAAATGCGTGTGACGGACAGGCAGATAGACAGTAAATCGATTTTAATAAGATTTTGTTTTACATAAAGCTTTAAAAAGGGGAGTTGCCGGATAAATTTTTAAAATATGGAATTATCCTATTATTAGCTTTGTTTGCGCAGATATCGGAACCGGATGTATTTTCAGGCCTAGATTTTGTAGAGATGCATCACTGTATTTTTTTCAAAAATGAAATCATTTTCTGTACTAGTTCTAGTCAAGCCCTTTCATTTGATACCCCACATGGCCATATTCTGTGAAAAGTAAATGTACACTCCCCTTTCACATGCATGGGGAGCCCCCCTCAAATTCAACACAAAATGGCACCTTTGGCTATATGTAAACGGCACAGTCCACACATCCTTACCATATTTCATAACAATTGTTTTTCGAGTAAATCGGGTGTGACAGACAGACATTGAATCGATTTTAATAAGGTCTTGTGTTTACAAAAACACCTTAAAAATTCGGAAAAAAATGCGTCTAATGATTTCGTTTTGTACGACAATATGGCGTGTGCCCTTCTATTTGCTGTAACTTAGTAAATATTCTGAATTTTGGTAAGAAATTATGCATATCCAGTGTACTCCCAACATTTTCTGCTTTTGAAATATATGTATATAAAAGAAAAAATCAGTTTCTAGAAATCACATAGGAAAACTCCTTATGTACGACAAGCTTGTTTTATACTAAATTATCTTTGGTAGCAAGGCGAATACTGTTTGGAAACCAAATAGTGTATAGCACCGGTAAAAATAATGAGACAAACCATAACAATTATGATGTGCACTTCCTGTAGAATAAGACATTTTATCATAAAATTTTGTGCTGCACTGCCTGTCATATAAAATTCATTTAGAAACGGTTCTATCTATTAAGACGAAATTTGATGGAACTGCTGGGGGTACGGGCCCACGCATGCATTTAATAGCATCCCTCTATGTTGGATGAGGAGGGGAGGACGGTTAAAATTTCAGCATCGTGCGATATATAATATTATGACGCATTTCCACTATTCATGCCTGTGTCTTCAGCGATTCTTTTTTCTTTCCAAACTTTTGTTCGTCACTAAAAGTAACGCTTGTTACACGCATTCTTTTCCAAAGCGTCTAAACTGATCCGACAGAAATTTGGTGTACATATGGGACCTATGAAAACCCACGCATATAGTGAGGGACATAAATTTACGTGGAGTTTAAAGGGGGTTCCCCATACACGAAAAGGGGGATGTACATTTTTTTTCAACGAATGTAGTTATATGGGATATCAAATGAAAGGTATCGATTAGTATGAAACTGATTAGTTCTTTACAATTGTAAAGTACGTGAGTCAAAATGTACACACTTGAAGTGAAACAGAACTCAAAAAATTCGGGATGATGCGCTTGTATAAGATCTTGGCCACAAAATATGCCCCATGTGACATCTGCTCAAATAAACTTACTAATACTATGTTACTAACTTTTAGAAATTAACTGATAAACCCCTCCCAATTTCATCCTACGAGTTCAAGAGTTTGCTCCAGCATAGAAGAGAATGTTTCACATGCGCACACCAAGTTTGGAGTTTTCGTTGTTATCTTTAACTTATGAAACTAGTTCCGCGTTACAAGCAGTATTACCTGGCAAGTCTCTAATAGCCACGTTTAAAAAAACATATTCTAGGTTAGGATAGGTTTTGAGAACGAGACCTGTTTCACTTTTTGGGCATACATTTTGGGAGCACCCGTTCAAACTTAACACAAAATGCCGCCACTCAATACATATAATGGGGCACACAGACCACATGTTCTCACCGAATTTTGTGGAAACCGGTTCAGCCGTTTCCAAGTAAACCGGGTGTGACCGACTAACAGACAGACAGACAGGCAGACATTGAATAGATTTAAGTAAGGTTTTGTTTCACACAAAACCTTAAAAAGGGCTCACCTAATAGCAGCAAAGGGTAGAAGGCCTGGAGAGAAGTAACTTCTTCATATATGGGACTTTAATATTTCACTCCTGTCATATTTTAAGTTTGCAGATTTTTACTCCTCGGTCACTCATTTTACAATTTATGTCGAAACTAAAATCTGGTTGTGAAAGAACTAATTACCTTTCATTTGATTACAACAATTTACATCCTCCTTTCCATGTATAAGGAGCCCCCCCTTTTAAACTCCACCTAAATTTATGTCCCTCACGGCATGCATGGGATTTCTTAGTTCCCATACGTCCACGAAATTTGGTTTGAATCCGTGAAGCTGGACGCTTCAGGTATGAAAGGTTTTGCGTATTTCTCTTATAAAGACATTTGTCCGGATAGCTGAGTGGTTAGAGCGCAAGGCTGTCGTACGGAAGGTCGCGTTTCAAATCTCACTGGTGGCAGTGGAATTTGTATCGTGATTTGACGTCGGATACCAGTCGACTCAGCTGTGAATGAGTACCTGAGTCAAATCAGGGTAATAATCTCGGGCGAGCGCAATGCTGACCACATTGCCTCCTAGTGTACCGTTACGGTCTTGAATGAAGTGCTCTAACACACTTCAAGGTCCTGATCCAACATGGATTGTTGCGCCAACGATTATTATTATTAAAGACATTTGAGTGTGAATATGTCCCATTAGTACTAACACGTAACATACGCATATTATTCCACATATTCAGTATGTGAGAATATCCACTTTCAGGTGATATTGACATTCAAAATCTAGAATTTCCAAAGAAGTGACAAATTTAACCTATTATGACTTTGATAGTAATAGTGCGATTTCCAGCAAACTGGTAAGATGAAGCTCTATATTATAGCCTACATTGCTGCAAAATTATAGGAATATACTATTATTAACTTTATTTGAAGGGTTATCGGTATGAAAGGTATTTCGGAGACTAGCGACCATATAGTGGCAGCGTCTTGATTTTTTTAGATTTTTCGGTTAAGCAGTTTCTGAGAATTGCCCCGTTGATCAATTTCGACCTTCCGAACTTCCCGCCTTTCCAACAAATGTCAAAATTAAGACCAGCTTCGGAAAGTACTAACCGAGACCTTTCATTTGATACCTTACATGAATAGTCATGTAAGATATCAAATGAAAGGTCTCGGTTAGATATAGATTTGGCGAAAAAAATGGACACCCCCTTTGCATCTATGGGGACCTCCCTGTCGACTTAACAGGATGTAACTCACTGTAGGCGTAAGCGTTCATAGTTCCCACCTTTTCACCAAATTTGGTGCCAACCGCGGATGACTGATAGACGGTAAATCGATTTTAATAAGGTTTTGTTTTACCCAAAACCTTAAAAATAAATCCAGCTAAATGCATCCTCAACGAACAAGGCATGCCGCAAGCGAATAAAGTTAAATATTTGAATATGAAACTCAATGCCTCGGCCGGCCTTTTAGTCGTTTATCATTGACTTCGATGTTCAGACCAATCTTGGCAAGTGAATTCTCCGTTAGCACGAATTACGTGACCATACCATCGAAGACGCCTCTCCCGCAGTTTTTCCACGATCGGTGCGATCCCATATCGATCGCAGATATCCTCATTTTGGATGTGATGAAAACGTGCGACGCCAATAGTCCAACTCAATATCTTCATCTACATTACCGCAAGACGCCATATGTCCCGTATGATGGTCTTCATCATCAAGATTATCATCAACGGCGCAACAACCAGTATCCGGTCTAGGCCTGCGTGGTGTTGCTCATAGATTTCATCGTTATGTAGGCTACGGAATCGTCCATCCTCACGTAGATGGCAAACATTTTTCGCAGGGTTTTTCTCTCGTACACGACTAAGAGTTCGCAATTTTTTTTGCTAAGAACCCAGGTCTCCGAGGAATACATAAGGACTGGCAAGATCATAGTCTTGTACAGTAAGAACTTTGACCCTCGGGTTGTTCTTCCCATAATGTCAATATCGTGAAAGTGGACTTGAAGAGGATGGTGTCTCTTGCATTGAAATCACTTTCTCCAGAGCCAAGTTGAAGAGGAAGCATAATACCATCCCTTTGTCGTAGACCGTGGTTGATGTTGAATGGTCTCGATAGTGATCCTGCTGCTTATTATGTGGCATTGCAGATTGGTCAGCGTCATCTGAGTCCGTCTCTTGTTAATTTCTCGGGATAGCGAATTCTCTCATGGCCGTGTAGTTTTACCCTGTCATATGCGGCTTTAAAGTCGATGAAAGGTGCTGCAACTGATATCCATATGTAACAGTTTTTCCACCGCTTGCTGCAGAGAGAAAATCTGATCTGTTGCTGATTTTCATGCAGTGAAGCCTCTTTGGTATGGGCCAATGATGTTCTGGGCGTATGGGGCTATCCGGCCTAGCAAGATAGCGGAGAATATCTTATAGATGGCACTCAGCGACTTAATAGCTCTATAATTGCTGCACTGCGTGATATCCCTCCTTTTATAAATGGGACAGATAATCACCCATTGCCAGTCGTCAGGCATTGATTCGTTGTTCCACATCTTGACCGTCAGTTGATGAACCAGCTGTTGTAGTTGGTCGCCTCCATATTTAACCAATTCGGCTGTAATTGGATTTCACGGACTGTTTCTTCTATGCTTGGAGTGGTGGGATCATTTCTCCGTAATCTTCAGTTGGCGGGACCTCCAACTCGCCGATATTTTGGTTGTTCAGTAGTTCATCCAAATTCTCAACCCATCGCTCCAATATGCCCTTTCTGTCGGAAATCAGATTTCCCTTTTTGTGTCGGCAGGATGAGCATCGGGGTGTATAAGGCTTCATCCTGCTGACTTGTTGGTAAAACTTCCGCACCTGGTGCGGTTGCTGCCTGTACTTTTCGAGTCTACAGACCTGTTGATTCAACCAGGCTTCCTTTTTCCGTCTGTGAAGTCGCTTCTCCGCTCGCCGGAGTTCGTGATAAGTCTCCACGCGCGGTGCGAATGCAGCATTCTTCCGTTCCATTACTAGTTAAAATTCATCGTCAAACCAGCGGTTTTGACTTCTCTTGCGACTGGGGCGGGCGTTGACTGTTGAAATCTCCAATTGTCTCGTAGAAGGTATCCTTCTCCGACTCTGCAGTCTCCTCTGTAGGAGCGTGAACGTTTATGAGGCTTATATTTCTAAATTTCTCTCGCAAAAGCAGAGTGCATAGTCGCTCGCTTATATTTCTAAAGCCGATAACAGTAGGTTTCATTTTTTGGCTGACTAAGGACCTACTTCGAGCACATGGTTTACTAGATGGTCACTATAATATATGCTGTAGTGACTCTTATCCAGGAATCCGGTCCCTGTCGAACGCATTTCCTGCAGTGTTGTTACATCAGTTCTATATTGTGACAGGGTATCAACTAGCTGCTTGGCAGCTCCATCTCTTTACAGGGAGCGCACGTTCCATGAGAAAATGCGCAAATCGTTATTCCGTCGTCGTTGTAAAGTCCATCCTGTCCAAGGCTCCTTCTGTGGCTTCGTAACGTTGGTTTTCCGTTTAGGTTTGTCAGCCCTACCTAACCCCCAACCTGAAGGACCAGTTGGTACAATTTATCCCATTTATAGGCGCGCGATTCTCGCCTTAATCCTTCTCCGTCTGCAGCTTTTCGTTAAGAAAGGGCCTCCCAGCGGTAACTACGTAGAGGTGGAGATAGGTTTTGGTAGTAGAGCTGTTGGTGTTGATTCAGCAGGCATTTTCCAGGTTTTATGTACCATCGTGGGTACCAATCACGTTTCGCGCCAAAAATTCAGTTTTGTTTAGATTCAATCTGAGACCGTGTTGCATGAGGTGATCATTCCATTTTTGGACAAGTTGCTCGAGATCGGTTTTGCTATCAGATGCTAGGAAAACACCATCTGCATAAAGCAGTGTGTAGGGCGCTGGACGTTGGATATCCCGTATGACGGTGTCTATAACAAGAACAAAGAGAAGTGGTTGGAGGGCGCTACTTTGATGAACACTAACAGAGGCACGAAGCGGTTTTGATACACCCACCACACTTCGAACTTCACCTTTCGGATCGTGGTAGAGCAACTGAACCCAACACACGAGTTTTTCTGGCACTAAATGTTGTCGTAGAGCATACCAGATGTGCGAACTAAGCTACTGGGTAGGGAAATATCAGTCGTAGCTTAACGAGAGATAGTTTTAGTGGTGAAATATCCCACAATTTCAGGAGATGTGGACCCTGGGATTAGTCTTTTTAAGATGTCCACCTCTTAAAAATGAGTCGGGAAACCGGAAGCTGGACACTTTAAGCATGAAAAGTTTTGTGTATTTCTTATATAGACATTTTAGTATGTATTTTCTCCATTAGTACGAAGCACGTAATATATGCATATATTATGTGAGAGTATCCAATTTCGGGTGATATTGAGATTCATACTCTTGCAAAGAAGCGACAATTTTGACCTATTATAACTTTGTTAGTAATAGTGCGATTTCCACCAACCTCGGTAGGATCATGCTCTATGTTATAGCCTACATTATAATTTCGTGCTTCTAGGATGAACTTAACGGGGGGTTTACAGCCAATTACCGAAAATTATAGTAACATACTATTATTAACGTTGTTTGAACAGGCACCACATAGAAGCAGCCTCCTGATTTTTTTCAGATTTTTCGGTTGGGTAGTTTGCATGTTTGGGACCCCCCATCTAATTCGATAGAAAAGGATGTAACTCACTGTATGCGTGAGCGTTCACAGTTCCCACCTGCCCACCAAATTTTGTGTCAATCGCTATGTCTCCGAGAAAAATGCGTGTGACGGACAGACAGACAGTAAGCCGGTTTTAATAAGGTTTTGCATTACACAAAACCTTAAAAATTGGGTAATGGAGAAATAATTCAGCGGGGGTCATTTAAAGACCCCATGCTTTTTTCAGTTTTTCCACAATTGTTTCCAATGGAAGATTATTGAAACAAAAGTTTTAAAAGTTTGAAGATAGACAGTTAAGCATAAAAGTGTTCGCACACCACATTTTCTTCAAAATTTAATAGATTTTTGGTACTAACCCAAACGTTTGAATGTATTTGCGATTGAAATGCAGTTTTATTAATAAAATATACAACACAACGCAATATTTATTCAAAAATAAAAAAAATAACGATATTTTTCTATGGGCAAAAGTGTTCGTACACTACTTATTGTGTAATATATTGCTTCTTATTTAGTTTGAAAAACGGGATTTTTGCTGAAATACCCTTATTTTGTCCATTTTTACTTATATCTATAGCATATATTTAGTATTCTGTGAAATTTTGTGCTGAAAACCTAGAAAATGAGTGCTCGTAAAGAAATTAATATAGAAATTTAAGATTTCATTCATTAACAATATATAATAAGGAAATCTTATCGTGAAATTGGTGGTTTAATTCAACTGGGATTTAAAAATCTAACTGGAAGCAATGCAATCGAAAAAGAGAAAAATTTAGGTGATTTTATGGTGTTAACTTTCTCGTTTCGCTTTTATTGAAAATATAATACATCGACCTCAAGATAAGGGCCTTCTTGATCAAAATTTAAATCCTTGCGTGGAGAGTTTTGGTCTTGGAGAGCATTGGATTCTTCAACAAGATGATGATCCAAGGTGCACTGTACACGTAGCGAAGGGTTACTTTATTATGCATCAAGACAGCTTTATATGCCTCCGCAATCGCGTGATCTTATTCCAATTAATCATTGCTAAGAACTTTTGAAGCATAAAATAGCAAAACGAAAAGTAAGCCGCAAATAATCTTTAAAAGATACTTCCCGTGAATAATAGGCGAAGACTCGATCAGAAGAAACTGAATAATAATAATGGCGCGAGAATCCAATTGAATCAGGGTCTTGAAGCATTTAGAGCACTTCATTCAAAAGCGTAACGGTACATTACAGAACTACAGTGCGCTGTAGGAGATGATCACCATTGCGCTCGCTTGTGATTATTACCCTCATTTGACTCGGAGATCCAGTCACAATAAAAAATCCCTGACGATAGTGAGATTTGAACCGCGACCTTCCGCTACGACAGTGTAGCGCTCTAACCACTGGACTTGAAGAAACTGAAAATCTTGATTGCGCTCCCGCAACTATCGCACACAGTTGTTGAGAGCAAATAACTGTTAACGTATCATATTTTCAATATTTTAAACTCTTCTTGGGTATACTGCGTATGTACGAACAATTATCCACAGTGAAATATCGTTATTTTTGAATTTTCGATTCAATACGAATAAAAAATTAATTATGTTTTATACTTTCCCAATGAAAGTGGATTTCAAATATAAATGTTCTCGAATTTTCTATTTCACATTATTGATTTTTTAAATATTTGAAAGCAGTTGAGAAACCGGAAGCTGGACGCTTCAGGCATCAACATTTTTTTTGTATTTCTTCTTTTCACGTGCTACTAACATTCAAAGTATTAGAATTTTCACAGAGAGAACAAGACCACCCCCTCCCCCTAAATTCCACGTCGAACGATGAAAACCACTCTATGGCTGGGCGTTCACAATTTCCATTTTCCCAGCAAATGCGTGTGACAGACAATAAACCGATTTTAATAAGGTTTTATTTTACAACCTTAAAAACCTTAAAAATGCGGTTTGCGAACACTTTTGTCATTTTTTATTTATCTCAACAATAATATTAAATTCATATATGTAGACATACTGCTATAGTTTATTTCTAATTTTATTATACGAAGTAGTTTCAAATATTTTTTCGATTTGAGTAAATACCGCGTAATAATATTAAACCAATATAAATAGAATTTACAATATTCGTAGCAGACTCGATGATTCTTGTCATTATCTGCACTACCTGGCACGTGCCAGAACCGGTGCAGCTATGCGTTTACAATTCATGGCGGAGTAAGACCTGAAATATATATATGAATACATATACAGTATGCAAAATTCGTATTCGTACACCCTATATTTTGCGGGTTTTTGGGTTATTTCTGAGAAATGATAGAAAATTCGTTCAATCTTATATAACAATTTTTTACATAAATATGTATGTAGTTGTTATAGAACATTAATCTTAAATTTTATTTACATCCGTTTGTTCAAGAGAACAATTTCCAAATTCAATCGAAGCAAAATTCGTATTCGTACACCCCGACTAGCGGCTTGAACTCAATCCCTGTACGATATTAATCATTTTGCACTGTAAAATTCTAACGGTAAATTCTTGAAAAAGTGTGGTTGACAGTTCGAGCTAAAGTGTTTTGGGAATTACAAATAAAGAGTTAATTCTTTAACAAATTTTCCAAATGAGTCGAAAAGGTAGTGAATTTTCGAACAGTGATCGTAAGATAGTGATACAGCTATACAAGGATGGTAAATCCTTGAGACAAATTGCAAAAATTATGCATAGGAGTCACTCGACAATTCAATCTGTAGTAAAGATTTACAATTCGTCTGGTAGAATCGAGAAGAAAAAAAGAAATGGAAACAGATTAATTTTGTCAAGGAGACACCAATCCTTTGTTCGGCGTGTTGTTCGACAGGATAACACGATAAGTGCAGCGAAATTAGCAGGACTTTTGCAAAACCAGTTCCAAATTAAAATTACACCCCAAAGTGTTCGGAATTATTTGCGTAGATTCGGTATACAGAGCCGGACTCCCGCTTCTAAGCCATTTATCAATAATGCAATAGAAAAAAACGGTTAAACTTTGCAAAAAGATATCTAAACAAGGATTTTCGTTATTGGAAACGAGTAATTTTTTCATACGAGTGCAAAATTAATCTAAAGTTGTCGGACGGACGGGTTCGTATATGGCGAGAAAAAATACGAGGCTATATCCAAAAAACATGCTTCCTACATTTAAGCATGGAGGTGGTTCGTTGATGATTTGGGGATGTTTTGCAGCTTCTGGTGTTGGAAACTTGCATTTTATTGATGGAATAATGAACGCGAAGCAGTATGTGCAAATTCTTAAAACTAATTTACATCAGAGTGCACAAAATTTAGGAATTCGTAGGAAGTATATATTTCAACAGGACAATGATCCGAAGCATACGGCACTTCACACGCGGCTTTGGCTACTCTACAATTGTCGAAAGTGTTTAAACACGCCTCCACAGAGTCCTGACGTTAACCCAATAGAAAATTTATGGTCTATTTTCAAGAAGAATCTAAAAAATTACAGTATTAGGAATAAAGAAGACCTGAAAACTGCCTTGCAGACCGAATGGCAAAATATTTCACCGAACTTAACCCAAAAATTAGTTCAATCAATGCCAAATAGGCTTAGAGCAATAATAAAACAAAAAGGATTTCCCACGAAGTACTAAAACTATATTTGTAGCACATTTTTTGAAGTCTGTAGGTGTACGAATACGAAGTTTGTTTTGAGTTTTATATGAATTACTGTTTTTATTATTAAGTTTAAAATATATTTTATACTTGTTATTATGTACATGAATTAACCTCTTCATTTGCTATAATAATATACAATTTATTTATCTCTTAATGTTATATTTGACTTAAAAATAACAAATAATAGGTGAAAAAATGGGTGTACGAATACGAATTTTGCATACTGTATATATGTTTTTCGGAAGGCGAATGAACTAACTAGGTTGTGTAAAAGCTATACAGAACATTTTTGCTGGTTTCTTGCATTTCGTATTCTCAAAAATTGATAAAAATGTGAGCGGCTCTGAAAATTTGATCACCCTCTATACATACAGGAATCCTGGAGTAGGATAACAATATAGACACATGTAAGATATCGAAAATCACGGGAATGTCGATAACTCGAATTTACAACGTCATCTAATAGCTAAGGGGGTTGAATTCATTCCCTATATTCACTGCTGGATATTGTATGAAACCCTTGCTTTATATAATATTTTTTGGAACAAATAGCTTCGAGGCCATCTCACAACGCTACTTTTTCCTCAAGATCATTTATAACCAGCCAGTTGCAAAAAATGTCCTCATATGTAACCGTAATAGAAAGCAAATTAAATTCCAGAGTGAATTAGCAACAAGGCAGGAAACCGGAAGTTCGGCGCTTCAGGCATGAAAGGTTTTGTTTGTTTCCTCTGTGAGAATATTTATATGTAGTCCGTTATGTATATGCATTTAGCATGTTAGACTACTCACTTTAGTGTGATATTGATATTTAGTTGCAGTAAATTTACACGGTAAAGTCAACTTTGAGCTACTGAAACTTTGTTATGTGCTTCGTATTATATTTTATACTACTACCAACTTTTATAACTTGGGATAAACTTAAGGGGAGTTTTTACTCAACTTCTCCAAAAATATGGTAATATACTATTAGTAACTTAATTTGTGCAGATATCGATGTGGAGAGTATTTTGAGGCCTGGACACCATATAGAGGCCACTTCATGATTTTTTTTCAGAGTTTTCAGTTGGATGGTTTCTGAGAATGGATCCGTTAAAAAAATCATCATTTTCCACCCTTCCCACTCCCCACCTTTCTAACAAATCTCAAAACTAAGACCGGATTCGAAAAGTACTAATCGAGACCTTTCATTTGATACCCGACTATATATGGTGAAAAAAAATTTGATAACCCCTTTTACCCCTTTTACCTCAACGTAGAAGGATATCCCTCACTGCATGTCTGGGTGTTCACAGTTCCCACTTTCTCACCAAACTTCGTGTCAATTGGTATAGTCGTTTCTGAAGAAAGTGCGTGTGATAGACCGACAGACATAAATTGAAGCCATTTTAATAAAGTGTTTTTTTGCAAACAAACCCTTAAAAATGAGTGAGAAAAATGAATGGGGAATCAATTCAATTCTTTTTAATCATTAAAGTTCAACAAACATTTAACAACTTCTCTCCATGCAACAGGAGTAACGTATAAAATGTGGAAATGCCCTAGTGTTCGTTCATTGGTGTAAACATAATTTCCCGAAATATTTCTTATCACTTAATAACTACCAGAAGCATTAATTAGCACTTACCTTCGATAATCGCGGTCTTGATAATTTGTTGTCGTGCTTTCCATTAACAATGAGAAATAGTAAATTGTCCGATCACTTTATCTGAAATTGAAAAAAACGAAATGAGTAAATTCATTTAAACTAAGTGTAAAAGAAACCGAAAACAAACAATTTTACTATACGCGGTTGGACAATATGCAAATTATCTTGTCTCTTTGTTGTTTTTCGTCGGGCTGATAGAGAAATTCATTTAATTATACGCAACATTTCTCCTTTCCTACTACCTTATTATTTTCATCACCAAATTTCCATTTCCCTGAACCCATCCCTATTTTACATTAAACAATAATTAACGACTTTTGAATACTCATTTTAAATTATCATTTCAACTTTGTTTCCAAATCTCTACCCAAAATCCACCAAGCTTAAAATCTCCCGCAACGCTGGTAACCAGACCACAAATATGTATTATATTGGTTATTACCGGCAAGCTTTGTTAGAATATGTCTAGATTAATTGACACTGAAATGCAAATAACTAAAAAAAAGTCAAAAAAGAAAATTAAAACGTTCCTACGGCACCGTCGTTCATATAAGTTCACTTTATATGATGATGACGTCATACATGTCTTGGGTGCCATAAATTTACCTAAAATGCGAAACTTGGACCTCCTACAGCTTTGTTAACAATAGTCGGATTGCCTTCAAACTTATGTCCTATATTATCGTCTATGTTGACATCAAATTTTGTACTCCTGGGGTGAACTTAAAAGGGGCTTTCCGGTAAGTTTCCAAAACATGGTAATATACTATTATTAACTTTATTTGTGCAGATATCGGAATGGGATGTATTTTGAAGCCTAGATTTCATATAGTTGCATCACTGTGATTTTTTTTGCAGATTTTTCGGTTGGGTAGGTTCTGAGATCGAGACCTGTTTCACGTTTTGGAACACACAGTTTGTGCCCTATCTCCCCCATGTTGCACCCAGTATTCGAAAAAAGATCAGTTTCGAAAAGTAATGAATAATGAGCCCTTCCATTTGATACCCCACATGTCCTGTAAAAAGAATGTACATCTTCTTTTCGCATCTATGGGGAGCCCCCTTTAAAATCCAACACAAAATGGCGCACTCGCTGCATCTAAAAGGACACACGGAACACATGTTCTCACCAAATTTCGTAACAATCAGTTCAGCCGTTTCTGAGTAAATCAGGTGTGACAGACAGACATTGCACCGATTTTAATAAGGTTTTGTGTTTACGAATGTCGATTATTCTCGTTATTATGACGTCAGCATCTTATTTGCGCGGCTTAGGATGCAGTTAACTCGCACAAAACGGATAAGTTTGAACTGCTATAACTTTGACACTAATAACCGGATTTGAAACTTGACATGCGTATGCACGATACTGTCCTCTATGGAGCAAAATTTAGTACTCTTAGGATGAACTTAAGGGTCAATTTCTAAAAGTTTGTAATATACTATTAGTAAGTTTTTTGGACAGATATCAGAGTGGGACATTTTTCGAGGCTTAGATTTCACAGAAGAACTGAGGAGAAGTAGATTTTCCATAAATGCGACTTTAATATTTCACGCGAATGTCAATTATTCCCGTTAATTACTTGCATGACTTTAGAAGCAGTAAATTCGCGCGAAGTTTGAACTACTATAACTTTGGCGTTAATAGATTTCTGTGAAATTGTCCTCTATGCTGTTGCAAAATTTAGTATTCCTAGGATAAACTTAAGGGTTTTTTTTGAGCAGATATCGAAATGGCACATATTTTGAGGCCTAGATTTCATATAAGCGCATCACCTTGCTTTTTTTCGGATTTTTCGGTTGGGTAGTTTCCGAAAATGAATCCTGTCTCATTGTAAGTTTGCACATTTTGACTCGTTACTCGCGCACTTTACAGTTCACGTCAAAACTAATATCAGTTTCATTTAATACCCCACATGACTATATCAGGTAAACAATTCTTTTAAATCTCCCCTTTGTATGTATGAGTAGCCCCCTTTAAACTCAACCTCAACCTATGTCACTCCCTGTATGCGTGGGATTTCATAGTTCTCATCTGTTCACCAAATTTCATTCAGATCGGTTTAGTCGTTTCAAAGAAAATTGCGTGTGACAGACAGACAGACAATTAATCGATTTTAAGGTTTTTAAAAGGTTTTGTTTTACACAAAACCCTAACAATAACCATTGCCCACCTTTCCTTTTGTTGTAATTGACATTGCAATGCTATTTATGTTTCTATAATAGCTCACAATTGAATTTTTGTACAGCTTGATCCGGCAAGCAATAAAGAAATAATAGCTAAATCCGCCATGTTCTTTACACAATACGCTGGTCCCAAGCCCAGGTAAACGCGGAGGGTTTGAAGTAAACGGCTGTCTCATAATTTTTTATAGTGGGAACAGTAAAATCCAAATTGACTATATCCTCATAAGACGTCGACATTTTATCACTGTCACTGAGTTTAAAACCGTTTCCTATGAGACCATCGCACCTCAACATCAGCCGTTCATTGCTGTCTGGCAAGTGAAGCCACCGATAAAGCAGGGTGAGAAACGCACTGGCCCGCCGCGAATTAAATGCTGGCATTTCGTGAAAAAAAAAACAGAAAAAATGATTTACGGGATTACCTACTGTTACGAATGTCAAAGAATCGTAGAACCAAGTTAAAACCACGAACCACAAAGCGATCTATGCAAGGCTCGGGGTTACCAAGCCAGGCAAGCGGTTCATCAACCGAGATACTTCCCATTGGTGGTCCATGAAAAGAAACGCCTCTTTACATTGCATTCCCGGATCTAAAGATGGCGTTTGATCGTACCAGACAAATTCATCGAGTATGCTCTGCGACAACACATTTTACCAGAATAATTCATGCGTTGGGTTAAATTGCTCTATTATGATCCTACAAGTAAAGTTCCAAGGGTGGAGAGTGAATCAAAACCGCTTCATGACTTTAATGGTGTTTATTAAGGAAGCGCCCTCTCACCACTTCTCTTTGTTCTTGTTATAGACACTCACACGGAACATCTAACGTGCAGTGCCCTATACACTGCTCAATGCAGATCATAGTAAAGCTGATCTCGAGCAACTAATCCAAAAGTGGAATGATCGCCTCATGCAACACTGTCTTAGATTGAATCTGAATAAAACAGTATTTTTATACACTGATCTCAATGAAACAGACACTACCACTGTCAGCTGCAGTAACCTACCCCGAAAAGAACTTTTTAAACATCTCGCAACAATACTATCAGCCAATTGCCCAACTTGGATGAAGTGTCGTTCCACAACGGGTGTGATCGACGTATCAACGAACGTTTCAAACCAAAATTTACCGTAGTGTCGTCTGCCGTATTACCCTCTATGGCTCAGAATGTTGGCCGACAATGGAAATGAAGATGTCGCGCTGGACCATTGGTGTAATACTCCATGATCATATTCGAAACGAAGAAATCAGCGATCGATATGGGGTTGTACCGAACGTGAAAAAATTGCGAGAAGGCCTCTCAATTGTATAATTATGCACTTTGGGCTAACGAAAATTCACTTGGCAAAATTGTTTTGAATATAAAATTCGATGGGAAACGTCCAAAAGCCGGCCGAAACAACGGTGGCTTGATACGCTACATGATGATATGAAAGCCTCACGATTCAATCCAGATCGTGCTTTTGACAAAGCAAAGTGGTGCTGGTGGTAAAGAAGAACAAGACACTGTTGGGAAACTGCCAATTGTACGCCGAGTGTCGCCAAGGACGCCTGGGATTTTTGTTATTACGCACGAGAGTCGAACTTTTCGATCGCCGGTTCATTTC
Organism: Hermetia illucens; assembly: GCF_905115235.1. Lineage (NCBI taxonomy): Eukaryota > Metazoa > Arthropoda > Insecta > Diptera > Stratiomyidae > Hermetia > Hermetia illucens. The sequence continues at coordinate 108,269,869 of NC_051851.1, read as the reverse complement.
AGGTGATTAAGTTCCAAAAATCCAAGTTGTGATTTGAACACAATCGGACCAAAACAGTAGGATTTTTATGCCAGCCATGAAATCACTTCGGACTTAGGTGATTTGAAATGAACAACGAATGTGGGGTGAAGTAGCTTGTGTTGTGTGAATTTCGGAAGAAGTTGTCCTTCTTGAACAGTTTGGGTATTGCTCGATTCCTGAGTAATTTTTACTCGCACTAAAGTGGATCAGTTTTTCTAGCGGTGGACCTTTCTTATTTACGTTCGTTATTTTTGCATTCCGACGATTTATTTTTATTTTTTCCGAATTGTTACAATCTAGGTGAATACCGATACTAGCATTAAGTGTCTAATATTTAGGTTCGGATGGTTCTACCTACTTAAAAGATAAAGGGACTCTAGTGGTGGTGACCGGTGAGACCGTAACATCGAGCACGTATGCAGATTGTTGTACTTCCGCATGGTTTGAACGAGACTGTCTGGGAATCTCAGGACATCAAGAAAAGCGGTGAAGGATTTAAGTACAATAACTGTACCTGATAAACATTATGGAAACTACAACCACTTCCTCGAGACGCCTAATTTCTTTGATCTTCCGAGCCATTGACTCATAGTTCACCTTTTCTTCACGTCTTTTCGTGCAATGTTGCTACAAGAAGGGCTACCTCATAATAATATAGTATATACGCGGAGCGGCCCATCTTGTCAACGTACTGTTAGTTGACCAGGCGGGTCGCTCCAGCTAATTGTGCAGTATGTGGCCATCAGTTACTCAGTATCACAGTATCTTACCGGTCCCAATACAGAGCTATCAAGTACTCCCGGCGGCCATATTCCCGTGATCAGCCCATGCTTGTATACAAGATTCGGTGACTCACTTTAGATACAGTACTATGCCTTTTCGTGCATTGCACTGGTGTCATTTCAGTGCAGCCAAAAATAAGATGGTCCAACGTCTCTAACGCCGAACCATAAATTCTGCACTGGTCGTTCTCCACCCGCTCTCTTATCATGGATTTTTTATAAGCTCGTGTAGCGACCAAGTCATCCTGAATGGCACATAAAAATCCCTCCGTCTCAGCAAAGAACTCCCATCTGTTCGACAAATAACTGCCACAGATAATTCACGTGCTTACCGTGCATTGCTTTTGACTTCCATTCATCGATCCGCTCCTGATCTGACTTCACCACACTCAGAGGATTGAAAGATCGATCCTTCAAGTTAAGTGAAGTCAGCCCACAAACCTTGCCTTGCCTTGCAAACAGCCGCATGCAAAGGACTCACAGTGATGAATTGACTCACAGTCAATTTGGCGGTGATGTGTCGCCACGTCAACATATCCCTACCTCCGGTGTCACGAGGCAGAATCATCCGCTAAACAGGAGAGTTTGAATGATGCATTCGAAATTTGGACATAGTAGTCCGTATCCGCTGCTGGACGTTTTCCAGATCGATTTTCGTCCACAGCAATATTCCGAATTCATAATTCGCTGGCTTGGAAAATACATTCAATGCGCTTTTTTTATTCTTCCCCAAAAGATGCGATTTCAGCACCACCTTTACACGTTGCAGGAATTCAGACAGCACAGCATCCTTCAGATCACCAATTCGAGCATGGGGGTTCCTTGCAAAATTTCGAAGTGTGTCTCGGTCATAGCTTGGATGTGGAAGTCACCACTGTCCAGCATGCGGCTCACGACGACCTTTGCGAATGACTTGGATTCGACACTTTTCTAATCCATCTATTCCATCCGATATCACGACTAAACATGGCTACGGTTTTTCTTTATTCGTTTCATTGTTGTATTACTTTATGTATAAATTATGTTTGATTCTTATTCGAATAAAGGGCACATGAATCCCTCTAAGTTAATTTTTCTTCAAGGGTTGCTTTCGACCCTTTCTCCGTACTACTCGTAAATCGTACAATCAAATAAGAACTAATCGAGCCATTTCATATTCTGCGAAAAAAATACACCTCTGTTCCGTATGTATGAACTCGTTGCATGTCAAGGGACGCACAGAAGACATATTCTGGCCAAATTTCGAATCGATTTTAATAAGGTTCTGTTGCACCCAAAACCTTAAAAAGGAACATCACTCAATTGGCGGTAGATACCGAGACAAGGACGAGGAGGGTTCCTAAAGGTCAGGCTTCATTGCCCCCGGGTCAAGAGGAGATATGGGATGAGGAAATCATCCGTTGTAGATCTTCCCATTTCATCTCGGCATTCGGGACACAAGTTTTATTGCTCGACGCACGCAAGTCGGGAACTCCCTGAAATAATTTAATTGAATTTCCTTTCAACCGCAGTGATCTACTATCTGAAAATTATGTAACTGCTAGAGGATTAAGTAGAGCAGTTGCTAGGTAGAAGTGCCAGTCTACTCACAGTCTACAAATTATGATGAATCATCCACCTGGTAATACCATAATACCAACTTTTCGGCATTAACCGGAAAACCGCCCTTAAGTTTACCCTAGGAGAACCAAGCAGCAGTGTAGAGAATAACGCATCATGGTGAAAAATATCGTGGGAATCCGGCTATTAGGGTCAAAGTTATAACATTTAAAAATTATCCATTTCGCGCAAGTTTACTACGTAATTCATAGAAATAAGATGTTAACGTCATAATTAACGAGAATAATTGACATAGGAACAAAATTCTAAAGTTTCATATGATGAAGAAGCTATTTTTCCCCAGTCCTTTTAAGGTTTTGTGTAAAATGTAGCCATGTGGGGTATCAAATGAAAGGTCTCAATTAGTAATTTTTGAAACTGGTTCAATATTTGATGTTGGGTGAAACATAGGGGGGTGAGGGCTCAAAATATGACCCCCAAAAAGTGTAACAGGTCTCGTGCTCACAACCTGTCCAACCGAAAAATCTGAAAAAAATCACAGTGGTGCATCTCTACGAAATCTAGGCCTCAAAATATATTCGGTTCCGATATCTGCACAAATAAAGTTAATAATAGTATATTTCCACATTTTAGAAATTTACCCGGCACCCCCCTTCTGTTCAGCCCAGAAGTACAGCATGCGTGTAGTGAAGATCATAATGCACGGTTTGGTCAAGTTTGAAGAAAATCCAACTATTATTAACAAAGTTATAGGGGGTGAAACTTTACAATTTTTTGTGAATTTCGTACCCTCTACAACCAGCATGACATCATCATCACCTATCATTTCGTCAATACCACAACGAAATGAGTTCTTATGAATTGGGTCCCAGAGAATTATTTTGTTTTAGTTTTTTAGTTATTTGTCAACCAGATGTGTGTGTAACTTTGCGGGTAGTGCCTAATTGAAATAGATATAAGAAGTAAATCGGAAATATGGGTACGATCAATTTATATAAGGGCATATATGTGTACCGCCTTCGGGAATAGGCAGTTTGTTTGTTTAGGGTGAGCGTAATATCTATGCCTGTAATATGTATGTATGTCTTGTACTTTGGAAAAATATAAAGGATTTTCTTGGATTTGTAGCTATATACGGATAGAAAAATGTGCGTTGAAATTTCTTGCATAAAATGAACATAAAACCTTTATACCCGAAGCGCGAGCTTCCGATATTCCGACTTGTTTGTTCCTGTTTTAAGTGAATTTCTGTGCATTTGTTGATTATATTGAACTCTCAGTGTGAATCGTATGAAGTTGACTATTATCGATACAGTATTTTCCATAAATTAATTGTGTAAATGTTTCTTGTACAATTGAATGTTTAACCATGCATTGCGAATGTCGTGTAGTCAAAGTTTCTCACTTAGGGAAACACAAAACTCTCGATGATGATACGGCGGAGACAGGTGTTAACAAATGCTTCGAGCTTTCAAATTGAGTTGCGATCACTTCCTTCGTGCTGCACCCATATAACAGCATAGAGAGAACGGAGTTTCCTCCTGTGCAGAACAAAGTAAAATTTTCCCGCGCAGTCAGATGCTGTTCTACCTTCCTCAATAATGCGATTGAAGACTTCACGGAGCCAAAGAGTTGGATCCCAGCTCTTCGCTGTCCGGAGCTCAGTTGCGTTGTCGTCAGATCCTGTTACTATCCCCAATTGCAAAGTTACAGTGGCTCAAAATTGTCTGTCTCGTATAAATTTACTGTAAGTTAAAACATAATATCAATATCACACTGAAGCGAGTAGTCTGACACGCTAAATGCATACGAACTACGAGCTGCGTAAAAATGGAACACTTTTGCACTCAAATATTCTAACATAAAAAATACACAAAACCTTTCATAACCGAAACGTAGTGCTTACGGTTTTTGACTTGTTTTATGTTAAATAGTTAAAAAAAATTATTAGAAAATTAGGTATTTTTGATGTTCCGCATATCGTATTCTTATTGAATTCAAATTTCACCTTAATCGGTTAAGTAGTTTTTGTGGGTGCTTCCCTGCCACTTTGAAAATGTAGTTTCGGCTAAAAGGCGTTTAAAGTTTTGACAATATACGAAATTACCAATTCAAGTTTTTTCTCGTATACTGTGTAAATTTCTTATTTTCTAATAATTTCTAATAGTGTCTAATAACACAATCGAAGTAGCTGCCGCCGGCTAATTTTCATTTCTATACCTACTATGGCGCGCTCCATTCTTTGTGCCATAAGTTTAGAAATATTTTGAATTTCAATCTGGGATTTGTATATTTCCAATATGTTACACTTTCGGAATATGTAAAGGAAATACCGTAATACGTAATAAAAATTGCAAAAACTCAAAAACGAATGTACGACAATTTCATGACGTAATGAAATTTAAAATTTTAATTCCGTTCCGAAAAGTTTACCACTTTTGGATCTGAGGCTTCCATACCGGTGATTTATCATATTTTTTAGACTTTTTTCGAAGAGGCTACTAACATTACTTCATTAGAGTTTTCTGGAGATAGTTCTGCAATATTTAAAGGGTATTTTTGAGTTTTCGAGGGAAAATAATAATATTAAGCCAGTGTGCGATGTCCACGATTACACTTACACATATAGTTGAAAAAAAAAGATTATTTTATAAGTAAATCTAAGTCGCAACAAACTCCTTTTATTTTTATAATTATCATAATATACAATAACCTTTGTTGAAAACAAAACCTTCTTCAAATCGGTTTACTGTCTGCCTATTGTCCGTCGGTCTGTCTGTCATACCCATTTTTTCAGAAACAGTTACTTCTATTCATACGAAATTTGATGGAAAGTTGGAAACTGTAACCTATAATCTGAAAATAAAATCATAATGGTCTGTGCACATGGTACCTAGGTCTTAAAATAATCCCCCGACAGCTGCTCAAATAAAGTTAATAATAGTACATTATTAGATTTTAAAAATTTCCTTTGAACCTCAACTGAAATTCATTCCAGATCTGTAAAATTTAGCGGTAAGATAAGGTTAACAGGAAGTATCACACTGGAAACTTTGGTGAAAATCCTACTATTATTAACAAAGTTATGCTAGGTCAAATTTATTCCTTTCAGGACAAACTACTACTCCCTACGAGATAAAATATCAGTACCACGTCGAATTGAATATCGGATATATTCAACGTATATTCACCACGATCTAAATATCAATGAAATCACGGTGCAACTAAATATAATTATATAAAAAAAATCAACAAAACTTTTTATACTTGTAACGTCGAACTTCCGATTTACCAACGTGTGGTATCGAATGTGAAGGCTCAATTAGTACTTTTCAAAACTATTCTATCCATTGCGGTAGTCCTGTTCTCAGAACTATGATGCATCTACATGAAATCTAGGAGGTATGCTATCGCCACTTCTGTGGAGTATGTTAATTGGCTCATAACTATAGGAACTGCAAAATCTGTCAATACACACTCAAGCTTATGCGGATGACGTGGTTGTGTTAGCTGTTGATCGGGATCTTGGAACGGTGTGTAGAAATATACAATGTGCTGTTGATTTGATTGACACCCTGCTATCATTTACAAACAGGAGGAAACTACATGGTCTCCGATTAAGTGACATTCTAGATAAAAAGCTTCTTTGGAACAAACTTGCAGAGGTAAAGCCTGTGGGTAGTGCAGACGGATCTTTGCCTCGACATGAGGTTCATGTGGTATTGTGGATATACGTTGCTATCATTAGGCTGATGTTCGGGTATATATCTGTAGTGTGGTGCGTTAAGGTGGGGCAAACAATTTTCACCGTAAATTAGCCGCACTATAAAGAACTTTGTGTCTGGGTATTACCAATGCCGTGAATATAACATTCAGCGCAGCTCTAGATGCATTAAGCAATTTTCAGCCCTTGGATATATTTATTGAAAACACTGCAATGAAACCAATTCATTCATTCATTCATTGACGCCTATGAGAAAAGAACGGGAGTGAGAGGCATTAACGGAAAAGTTAGTTGGAGAACTAAACCCTGTTCTTATATTTTCCGATTCTCGAGTCCCTTTGCCGTTTGGTAAAATATATGAAGAATCCCGAAACATAGAGGAAGCTAGGAAGTCCCAAAGAGGTGCATGGTGGGGTATATGGGATTCTTCTCTGTTGATGGCCGAATCACAGAAAAGGGTTCTGGAGACGGAGCCTACCTCTCCGGAAGTAGGCTTTCCCTCTGGGACAATATGCAACGGTTTTTCAGGCTGAAGTGTATGCGATCCTAGGGGCGGTAAGTAGGGTAATGGAGGAGCGATTGAAGGGCAGACGCATTGCGATTTGCACTGAGAGCGCAGAGTAGTAATTTGATCACCTCCAAAATTGTTCAGGAATATATAAACCAATTGAACTTTATTTCTAGATTCAGTACGTTGGAACTACTCTGGGTATCTGATCACTGTGGTGTAAAGATGAATTAAATCTCAAATGCCTTAGCAAAACAGGTTTCAGTTTCTTCCATGCCGGAACCGGAGCCAGCAACTGGGGTATCAATAGCATTGGCTAATGCTGCTAGCAAAAACTTGCAACAATACCAGAGTCTGAATACTGCTAAACATACCGAACAAACTTACTGCAAAGTTTATCCTGTCGCAAAGCAGGAAGACTTTTAGGAGTCAGAATGCACGACTGGCCATAATGCAGTAGCTGGAAATATGTCCAGAAAGCAATTGTACAAGACGATACCTGTCTATTCTGTAATATGAAAGCGAAATCCACGGAGCATTTTCTATGTTAATGCCCCGCTTATGGATCTTTGGTGCTGAGGTACTCCAGTTGCAGCGGGAAACATCACATACTAAGAGGTTAGATATTGTCTTCTATTTGTAGTTAAGTCTAAAATTGATAGACCAGTTGCTTATTATTATGTATATATATATTTTATTATGTATATATATATTTTATTACGTATATATATAGGTAAAAAAGCCCACGGACCCTCTTCCCGCCCAAGCGAATCGAGGGGCGACCAACCTAAGGATGGGCTGAAGGCAACATCCAAAGTCCGGCATCACAGCGATGATGCGTTTTAACGCAAAGTATGTGCGACCATCCGAAAATGTATTACTACATTCCGATTGTCGCAAACACTTCTGCCAATGACGCGGTGGTTCTACACTACAGAGACATGGATCTTATATCGAAGACAGTGCGGATGAAGACTGAAATCCATTAGGTCAGATTGTTACCGGACAGGACTCTTTTTACTATAGCACAGCTTGCAAGGATAACCGCTTTTTGCATCTCCATGTATAGTCCAGCCCTAAGATCGAGCGTTTTCAGTGCTTTATGTAAGTTCTGCGGGACTAATCCCGTCGTTGAAATTACTACTGGGACTACTTCGATCTTTTGTAATCTTCCAGTCTGCTTCATATCGTCTGCCAAGGGGCCGTAGTTCCGGATTTTTTCGTGCTGTTTTTCAACAGTGTTCCGGTCCAACGGTACGGCTACGTCGATTATAAAGCACGCTCGTTCTTCCTTCAGAAGCAGAACTAGATCGGGTCTGTTATGATTAACACTGTGGTCGGTGGCAATAGTCTGATCCCACCGTAATTTGACCCGAACATTCTCTGCGGAGTATACTTATAGTAAGGATGGTAGGTTGCCACAAGTTATACTTCAACGCAAGGTTTTGATGGAGAATCTTGCAGACGGAGTTATGACGATTGGTGTACTCGGTACTGCTCAACATCCTGCACGCAGATGTTATGTGCTGGATGGTCTCCTCTTCACAGTTGCATAACCTACAGCTGGAGTTGGTGATTAAGGAGTCGTGAAGAATGTACCGTTTATAATTTTTTGTTGGGAGTGAAGCATCTTGAATTGAAGTTAGGAATGCTTCGGTCTCATAGAACAGTACACCATTAGTCAACCATTTGTTGGAGGCTTCGATGTCAATGCCTGACAACAACAAATTTTCGATATGACCTCCGTGAATGGGTTTCTCTTTCCACATGTAGATCTTCTGTTGGACTGAAGTAACATTCGACATGGGATCCCATTCTCTGCTTCTCAAGTTCAAAGTTATCTCCTTTCCACATGTCGATCTCTGCTTCTCAAGTTCAAAGGAGATCATTTATTATCTGCCATGACGGTAGCCTTATGTATTTGGGTAGAGGATTGTTTCTCATAGAAAAACTCACGAAGGGAATGCACTTGATTGTAGTGCAACGTTTTTAAATCAAGTACCCCCTTCCTCCCTGATGATGTGGGATAGTGATCCTCAATTTTTCGGCAGTTCTATTGTGTATGTTGTTTTTTGCAAGAACTACCCTTACCCGTCTATTGAGAGATTCTAAATCCGTATTACTCCACTGTATCACAACGAAAGTGTATAGAAGGATGGGAATGGCGAAGGCGTTGATTGCCATGACTTTATTTTTCCCGTACAGCTCAGTTTTAAGGACAAGATCCAGACGCCGTTCAAATTCCCCCAGCAACTTAGATTTGATTATTGCCACAGCAGATGTTGTTGCTTGCAATATGCCGAGGTATTTGTAGACGTCGTCCGAATCCATACCCTCAATTCGGATGTTATTTTGGCTGTATCCTTCGTTGTCGGTGTGTTTTCCCCGAACAATTGTTTTTATGCGACATTTTTCCAAACCCAACTGCATGCCGATATCCCTGCTGAACTGGATGGTGATGTCAAGCTCGCTCCTTGCTTGGTTTTCGTCTTTGGCATACAATTTGATGTCGTCAATGTACATTAAATGGCTTAATGTACATTTCGACAATATGCCATGCTTGACTTGGAACCCGTATTTGCTTTCATGCAAAAGACGGGATAGTGGATTCAAAGCCAAACAATACCACAGTGGGCTTAGAGAGTCGCCTTGGAAAATGCCACGCCTGATTGGTATCTCTCCTGATGTTTGTGAGGATGCCGATAGCTTCGTGCTCCAATTCTTCATTACTTTTCTCAGAAGAAGAACGACATTCGGATTGATTTTATACAAGCGTAGTAGTACAAGCGTGTAGTAACCATGAATGTGATATGGAGTCAAAGGTTGATTTATAATCGATGTAGGCTGTCGAGATATTTCGTTTCTGATGGAGAGCCTGCTTTACAGCTACCGTATCGATTATAAGCTGTTCTTTGCAGCCTCGGGAGCCTTTTGCGCATCCTTTTTGCTCCTCAGCTATCAATTTATGAGCACCAACATGTTTTGAGATGTTCGCGCACAGAACTGAAGTGAAGACTTTGTAGATGGTAGAAAGACAATTTGAAGTTCAAGAGGCACCCTGTTCCTTAGGGATGAGGAAAGTTATCCCCTTGGTGAAAAATGGTGGAACTAAATCAGGATCGGCAATCATCTGATTAAATTGATTTGCCAATATCCTGTGAGTGCTATTGAACCGCTTCAGCCAGAAGTTGTGAATCTTGTCAACTCCTGGCGTCTTCCAGTTACCTGCCTAATCAAGGGCTGCTTCAACGTCGACTTCGGTTACGCATGAGGTGTGAGAGCCACGCTGCTTCTAAATTGCAACGGCTGGATTCGCTCCAAACACTTCTCCAGAAACCTTCTGCCTGATCCAGATCGAGGTTACTTTCCCTATCTGAGTTGGTGAGATTTTTGTAGAATCCCCGTTGGTTCTGGAAGAACAAGGTGTTGTCTGTACTTCGCTGAAAGCTTTTTTGATACCTACGGATGCGATTGGAGCATACCGCAAGTTTCTACTTCAGCACCTCGAGGATTTCTTCGATTGGCATATCATTGGACAGATGGTAGTTTCCAATGATGTTCGCAAAGCATCTGTGCACTCTTGGTGATGGATTTCCAAGGAGTGCTTGCATCACACGACGAATAACCGTGGCAGCTGCAACGTAGATCAGGCCGTGAACCTCTGTAGCAGTAATCCCGCTACCCAAGCAATCAGCCAAAATTCTGTGAACGGCAGCAATGATGCTAGTAGTTGCCGAAGTAAACTTCAGTTTTGGGATCTTTGGCCTAGCGTCTGGGAGAATCTCAGCACACTCTGTGAATGCGACCTGGAATGCGATCTAAACCTCATTACAAATTGGGTCGACATCGCCAGTTACTAAGCTTTTCCTGACTACTGGATTCATGGAGTTCCTTACAGGTGGAGTACTTGTGTTACTCCTTTGACTAGTCCGGTATTTTGATGACTCCAGCCCGAGCTCAAGTGAAACCTCTTGGAAGATTTGTTGCCTAGTTGGTAAGGCAACTCGGTTGTTATTCACTATCACCCGGTACTGGTTGACGACGTTCTGTTCCGGAACATGACTTAGTTCCGGGAAGCGGGTTATGAACGCATCCTGGAGTCGATGTCTGTACCCTGATGGATTCCGTTCCAAATCTGTGACACGGTAATAGGCGCGGACGATAAATTCGTTGAGTTGATTCGTCCAAACCATACGACGCCTAGGTCTCCCGTCCCTGGTGGTTGACGGCATAACCGCCAAAACATCCAAGGGCGAAGAGCCGCTCTGATGCTGTTGAGCGACTCTTAACCGTGTTGGGTACTGTCTTCATGTCCCTGGGGTCGCATTAAAAGAATTTGATATATTTTCCCCCAATTTTGTGCCCACGAGTGTTGGGGAGGCAGTCAACCCTGCAACAGAGCCTCAATGTTTCGAAGATGCTGAAGCAGAAACTTGCGGTATGCTCCAATCGCATCCGTAGGTATCAAAAAAGTTTTTTGCGAAGGACAGACAACACCTTGTTCTTCCAGAACCAACGGGGATTCTACTAAAATCTCACCAACTCGGATAGGGAAAGTAACCTCGATCTGGATCAGGTAGAAGACTTCTGGAGAAGTGTTTAGAGCGAACCCAGCCGTTGCAATTTAGAAGCAGCGTGGCTCCCACACCTTATGCGTTCATGCGGGGCCCTTCCCGAAATGACCATGCCTGACGTAACTGAAGTCGACGTTGAAGCAGCCCTTGACAAGGCAGGTAACTGGAAGGCGCGGAAGGCGCTAGGAGTTGACAGGATTCACAACTTCTGGCTGAAGCGGTTCAAGAGCACTCACAGGATATTGGCAAATCAATTTAATCAGATGATTGCCGATCCTGATTTAGTTCCACCATTTTTCACCAAGGAGATAACTCTCCTCATCCCCAAGGAACAGTGTGTCTCTTGCCCTTCAAAATGTCGACCAATTACTTGTCTTCCTACCATCTACAAAGTCTTCGCTTCAGTTCTGTGCGCGAACATCTCAAAACATCTTGATGTTCAAAAATTGATAACTGAGGAGCAAAAAGGATGCGCAAAAGGCTCCCGAGGCTGCAAAGAACAGCTTATAATCGATACGGTAGCTGTAAAGCAGGCTCTCCATCAGAAACGAAATATCTCGACAGCCTACATCGATTATAAATCAGCCTTTGACTCCATATCACATTCGTGGTTACTACAAGTGTTACGCTTGTATAAAATCAACTCGAATGTCGTTCTTCTACTGAGAACAGTAATGAAGAATTGGAGCACGAAACTATCGGTATCCTCACAAACATCAGGAGAGATACCAATCAGGCGTGGCATTCTCCAAGGCGACTCTCTAAGCCCACTGTGGTATTGTTTGGCTTTGAATCCACTATCCCATCTTTTGCATGAAAGCAAATACGGGTTCCAAGTCAAGCATGGCATATTGTCGAAATGTACATTAAGCCATTTAATGTACATTGACGACATCAAATTGTATGCCAAAGACGAGAACCAAGCAAGGAGCGAGCTTGACATCACCATCCAGTTCAGCAGGGATATCGGCATGCAGTTGGGTTTGGAAAAATGTCGCATAAAAACAACTGTTCGGGGAAAATACACCGACAACGAAGGATCCAGCCAAAATAACATCCGAATTGAGGGTATGGATTCGGACGACGTGTACAAATACCTCGACATACTGCAAGCAACAACACCTGCTGTGGCAATAATCAAATCTAAGTTGCTGGAATTTGGACGGCGTCTGGATCTTGTCCTTAAAACTGAGCTGTACGGGAAAAATAAAATCATGGCAATCAACACCTTCGCCATTCCCGTCCTTCTATAACTTTCGTTGTGATACAGTGGAGTAATACGGATTTAGAATCTGTCAATAGACGGGTAAGGGTAGTTCTTGCAAACAACAACATGCACAATAGAACTGCCGAAAAATTGAGGATCACTATCCCACATCATCTGGGAGGAAGGGGGGTACTTGATTTAAAAACGTTGCACTACAATCAAGTGCATTCTCTTCGAGAGTTTTTTTTTGAGCCAAATACATCAGGCTACCGTCATGGCAGATAATAAATGATCTCCTTTGAACTTGAGAAGCAGAGATCGACATGTGGAAAGAGAAACTCATTCACGGAGGTCATATCAAAAATTTGTTGTTGTCAGGCATTGACATCGAAGCCTCCAACAAATGGTTGACTAATGGTGTACCGTTCTATGAAACCGAAGCATTCCTAACTTCAATTCAGGATGCTTCACTCCCAACAAAAAATTATAAACGGTACATTCTTCACGATTCCTTAATCACCAACTCCAGTTGTAGGTTATGCAACTGTGAAGAGGAGACCATCCAGCACATAACATCTGCGTGCAGGATGTTGAGCAGTACCGAGTACACCAATCGTCATAACTCCGTCTGCAAGATTCTCCATCAAAACCTTGCGTTGAAGTATAACTTGTGGCAACCTACCATCCTTACTATAAATATACTCCGCAGAGAATGTTCGGGTCAAATTACGGTGGGATCAGACTATTGCCACCGACCACAGTGTTAATCATAACAGACCCGATCTAGTTCTGCTTCTGAAGGAAGAACGAGCGTGCTTTATAATCGACGTAGCCGTACCGTTGGACCGGAACACTGTTGAAAAACAGCACGAAAAAATCCGGAACTACGGCCCCTTGGCAGACGATATGAAGCAGACTGGAAGATTACAAAAGATCGAAGTAGTCCCAGTAGTAATTTCAAGGACGGGATTAGTCCCGCAGAACTTACATAAAGCGCTGAAAACGCTCGATCTTAGGGCTGGACTATACATGGAGATGCAGAAAGCGCTTATCCTTGCAACCTGTGCTATAGTCCGAAGAGTCCTGTCCGGTAACAATCTGACCTAATGGGTTTCAGTCTTGATCCACCCTGTCTTCGATTTAAAATCCATGTCTCTGTAGTGTAGAACCATTGGCTGAAGTGTTTGCGACAATCGGGATGTAGCAATACATTTTCTCATGGTCGCACACACTTTGCGTTAAAACGCATGATCGCTGTGATGCGGGCCTTTGGATGTTGCCTTCAGCCCATCCTTAGATTCGCCGCCCCTCGGTCCGGTTGGGCGGGAAGAGGGTCCGTGGATTTTTTTAGCTATATATATGGTATATATTTCGGGAAATATATATATACATAATAAAATAAAATTGTAGTTTGGAGTAAGCTACTCGTCTATCAATTTTAACATCACATACACTAACGGGAATCCTGCAATACATCACCGGACCTGGGATGTTTCGTTAGGCGTGGGAGTCAAGTACAATGAACCACTACGATCTAAGTATTCTGAGGCTATGCTTCTTCCCCACCACAATCATTCACAATGCATTTCGTGAATACCATCTTCTGAATTTAGAAAATAAGCAAAATAATCCAGCGACGCCAACGATAAATAACTTGTCTTTAAGCACACCCACACCGCACCGACGTGTGGCACTACTTTACTAGGCTTTAGACTATTCAACTGTAGCTACAACCAGCATGAAATTATCCTTTTGACACCAAGATACGGCCACTTCAAGGCATAGCTTGACAAAAGCGGACATAACAGTTCCTATAGCGGTTCTATCTCACATCGCTCCGTTTCGAATGTAACTACTTTTGTCATTTGCAGAAATATTGAGTTATCAAGAAAATATATATTGGTAAAAACTGTGGAGCAGCCAGACGTAGAATCCATTTGATTTCCTGCCAAATCTCTGGTTTCGGCGACTTTAGAATATAAAAGGATTGCAGAAACTCTTATAGCAATGACTCCAATGTAGTGAAATCATGGTAAGGTGATGTAGAAACTGTTGGAAAGTAATTTATTTTCCAAGAAGTATTCAGGAAACACTGTTTACGTAGCAATCGATATACGTATGAGCACAATCCCAACGTGTGAGGATATACTCAGAAATGGTACTATAACGTGGATTTAGAAATTAGCGTAGACAAAGTCACCACACGCGACTAATTCACATTTCAGCCTTATAGACATATTACTTCCAAGGCAAAATCGATCATATCCCGTATGAAGGACCACTTACCGTTATTTCTTGTTGAATTTAATAAAATCCGATTATCCCGACAGTGTCTGCCTTTCGAAACTGTATTGCAACCGCAGATCCCCCCCGAGTGCTCCTATCAGCACCTTAAGAGGTGTAACCTAGAGGGCCCGTGAACAGCTTCAACTCACAATACCATGTCTTTCTACCGATCACGTTCTAATGTCGACGAAATTTTCGTACACTTCACCATTAATGCAGTTTATTCTATACGGGCGACCTCACGAACAATTAAATGTAAATAACAAAGTCGGATTTTGCCAATGACAGACAATACACGAAATGGATGGCAGACGTAACAACTGCACAAACTAAAAATATCCATCCTGCCAACACTCCGAACTTAATAGTTGTCAGTTGGCAATACTACCAACCAAGCAGCAATGTCTGGCTAATGTCATTAGAAAATAAAAAGACCAACAGGGGGATTTGGTTGCCATCGGGAGAGCTGTATGAGGGAAACCTTTCAGCTGTCCTATATAATTTATAGTAGATTTTCTTATTCACTGAATTGCTGTAAATATAACCTTTTCCGATTTTATCTCCTTTGAAGAATTGCACGTAATTCTTAGGTATATGTTTAACTACAAGATCGCTAGCATGTTACGTTGCCGCCGTTTTAAGGGTCATCAATTATGGCACTTCTATTGAATTGCTTTGTCATAAAAATTGAAGACAATAGTAAATAGAACTGTCGACCTTTCGTTGCAATCATGGGACCGCTTTTTTACCATTTTTAGGTCTCACTGGGAGTTATAGAGTTACATAGTTCTGAGTTCTCTGTGCTTTGTATGAAACTCCGGCCCCCACAAGACGTCCCAAAAAGCTAGTAACGTTAACGGCCAACTCCTTTCGCGAAAAAATGAGGTAATTTATTTCTTTAAGGATAACAATGCATAACAAATTCTAATTACGTCTTGCCCTCTAAGGGGGTAAAAGTAAGTAACCTTCTCTACGTTTTAAATCACTGAAAAAGACAAGTCAAGGGAAGTTGTAAGGTATTTTTAACATAGACAATCTCGGAATCAGGGTCAAGGTAGGTCGAGCTTTGCGAAGAAAAAAAAATAAAATTCGGAAAATAGTGCCCGGAAGACCAAATCTGTCCGTCAGCAATTATACAGCTTGAAAGCAATGCATACGGTGTGTCGAAAAAGCCTTCGTCTGCTTACCTTTTCCATGATTAACTTAAGATTTTCATAACCAAATAAAAAAGAAAATGTTCAGTCCATGTCCTTAATTTTTCTCTATTATCAATTCTTTAGAAATAAAATGAAAAATAAGTACTACTCCATTGTTAAAAACAAGTCGGGAAACCGGAAGCTGGGCACTTCAGGTATGAAAAGTTTTGTTCGCTTCTTCTGTGAGTATATTTGAGTGCAGAACGATCCCATTTGTACATAGCCCATTATGAATATGTATTTAGCATGTCAGACTACTCACGTTAGTGTGATATTGATATTTAGTTGCAGTAAATTTACACGGTGAAGGTAACTTTGAGTTATTGTACCCTTGTGAGTAATAATATGATTTTGATCAAACTTGGGGATAATATGCTCCATATTATATTTTATACTACTACCAACTTTTATAATAATAATAACCGTTGGCTCAACAATCCATTTGGACCTTGAAGCGTGTTAGAGCACTTCATTCAAGACCGTAACAGTACACTACAGTACACTGTAGGAGGCAATGTGGTCAGCATTGCGCTCGCCCGAGATTATTACCCTGATTTGACTCAGGTACTCATTCACAGCTGAGTCGATTAGTATCCAATGTCAAATCACGATATAACTCTGGGATAAACTTAATTTCCCCAGACGTATGGTAATATATTATTATTAACGTAATTTGACCAGATATCGATATGGAGAGTATTTTGAGGCCTTAACACCATATAGAGGCTGCTTTGTGAATTTTTCAGATCTTTCGGTTGGGTAGTTTTTGAGAATGGGTCCAATGAACACTTTCCACCCTTCACACTCCACGCCTTTTTAACAAATTCCAAACTAAGCCCGGCTTCGAAAAGTATTAATCGAGACCTTTCATTTGATAACCCAAAATGACTAATCCGGTGAAAAAAAAATTTACATCCTCCTTTTGCATATTCGGGACCCGCCTTAAATCTCAACATAGAAGGATATCACTCACTGCATGTCTGGGCGTTCACAGTTCTCAGCTTTTTACCAAATTCTTGTCAATCGGTATAGCCGTTTCTGAGAAAAATGCGTGTGACATAGAGACAGACAGACAGACAGACAGACGGACAGACAGAGATTCAACCGCTTTTAATAAGGTTTTGTTTTGCAAATAAATGAAATAAAATAAAAAGATGGAAGGAAGGGCGAAAAATTGTAAATAAGTTATTCAAACAAGGTCGTACATTCAAAGAAATAAGGGAAAGTGCTAACAGATCTGTGGCGCGGCAGGATTCGCAGCATGCGCGCCACGGGAGTGGAAGACTAACGAGGAAAGTGTGCCATGAGTTAGGGGCAGAAAGAAACACATGAAGAGAGATGATTCTCTTCTGCCACTAACGTGTAAATAGTCGTTTTGCTCTTACTGATTCATTAAAATTAATAAATTCAAATTATTTCATCTATCGAGTATTGATTGTAAAAAACCTAGTCTATGTTCCAGTGTACCTAAAAATTGTGGTTTGCAAAGAAATGGACTATTTTAGTTAAATTGGTGACCCCGTAACCAAAAGTTTGAGTAACGGATCTAAAAATTAAAAAAATCCATTGCCGAGAATTCGATGTTGTTTGACTGTTTTGTGACTCCTAGTTGGATCATGTTGACATTCTCTGGATTGATCCTGGAAAAGAAATTCACAATAGTTCCTATGCAAGAATTTGTCCATGAAGGAAAACAAAATTCTCATATCCCATTACTTGTGTAACTGAGAGCAATTCGTTTGCAGCGACTGAGGCCGCTCAACAAGTGGCGAATGCGAAAATTGAAAGTGTTGGCTATTCACACTGTCAGAAGACTCCTCCACCGTTGTTGCAATTCTGACTCGCAGCAGCGAACCCATCATTTGCCACGTATCCAGAACCACTCAGAGAGCCGACGCATCAGAGGTTCAACGAGCGCGAGCACCTTTTAACATTGGCAGCAGCAACCTAGAAAACGAACGATTATTTGGCAACCGCGGTCTTAAACTCAAATAAGGCCACAATTGACTTCATCTCAACAGCCACCGCTATCAGGCTGAAGCCGAAGACACCGCAGCAGTCACCAGAGAAGCAGCCGCAGCCACCAGAGACGCCGCCGCAGCCACGCTCGCCGTCTCCAGCATTGACGCCGTTGCCGCCAGAGCCGCTGCAGCCGTCGTCACCTTCACCGCCGCAGCAGCGAATCATTGTTGTAATTTGTTGAATTTTGTTGTTTGAATTTCAATTTGTTTTAGTTGAATTTATTTATTTAAAAAAAAAAATCAATGAATATTATGCCCGCTGCAAGAGACAGCGTTCAGGCGTTTGAGGTGCGGATCATCGTTGGTTGTCCGCTCTCTGGGCGAAGTTCTGGGAAGTGGTTTCGGTCTGCGCTGAAAAGCGTCCGCTTCGGTGGTGATTTCTTTGTACGTGCGTGAATTTGTGGGTTCGGCCTGCCGTGTAGTTAGAACAGTTTCACTGCGTTTTCGTTTTAACACTCGCGTCGAAAAGAAGTTTCCTTTTTACTAGTCAAGATGTCGATCGACAACAAAGACGCGGCAGGCCCATCGGACCCACAAGTGACCGCCCTCGCCGTGTGTGTTCCTCCATTTTGGCGGCGGAACCCGGAACTGTGGTTCATAACATTTGGAAGCGCAGTTCCTAATGTCCGGAATCACATCGGACGCGACCCGCTTCAATTATGCGGTGGTCGGCCTGGATGAAGAGTCGATTCTTCTGGTGTCCGATGTAGTGAAGTCGACATCATACACGCAGTTCAAGAGCGAGTTGATCAGGCGCCTGTCGGCAAGCGAGTCTGCAGAATTAGACCACTTGCTGGCGGGTTTAACGTTGGGTGATCGAACTCCCAGCCAATTGCTTTGCGAAATGAGGCAATTGGGTGGGAGCAAGATCGGCGATGACCTGATGAAGTCGCTCTGGCTGTGACGGCTCCCGGAGGGCACCCAGGCGATCCTCGCTTGTGTCTCCGGTTCCTTGGAAGAACTGGCAACGACGGCCGACCAGGTGCAGGAGGTGTACGTACGCCCAACCATGGCGGCCGTTCAACTACCTTCGGATGAGGTGAGCGACTTGAGGCGCTTTAAAAGCCAGTGTGGCAGAGATGCGGGCGACGTTGGACGTTCAGCGTCCGGGCGCCAGATCGCGAGCTCTCTCACGGTCTGCCACTCGAAAAGGGCGTTCGGGTAGCAGGTCGTCGGGACAGTCCACGGACCGAGGGATTTGCTGGTACCACCGCAGATTCGGCGATAAAGCCACCAAGTGTACTATCCCTTGCAAATTCACGCCTGCCGCAAAAAACTAGGTCCGCGGGGGGTCTTGGCGACGGCCATCCAGAGCGCAGCGCCACGTCGCCCAACAATTTACGACCCTCTCAGCAGGCGCAACTACCTCATCGATACTGGTGCGGAGGTTTCGGTTCTTCCCGTACCTCGGCAACATCAACTTTTTCCACAACCGCTCAAACTTGCGGCAGCAAATTGCTCCCGGGTATAGGCAAGTGGACGTGAGTCTTGGCTTGCGTAGGACATTTTCGTGGCGTTTCATCCTGGCGGATGTCAGCTTCCCCATATTAGGCGCAGACTTCTTGTGTCACTATGGATTGCTGGTGGACTTGCAAAATAAGTCCCTTATAGACCCCAGGACCAACCTTAATTCGTCGGGACAAATGGTATCTCACCCAGGCAATAATCTTTCCGTTCTTTTAGAAAACATTACCGACTCTCGTGTTCGGGCACTTCTCCAAAAGTTCAGCCAGATTACTACCGAGTGTAGTCTCTCCAAACCAGTGAAGCACAATGTGCAGTACCACATTGTCACTACTGGTTCCCCGATCTTCTCGAAGGTGCGTCCTCTACCATCCCAGAAACTGGCTATTGCGCGGAAAGAATTTGAACAACTCGTTCAACAGGGTATCTGCAGGCCCTCAAACAGCTGTTGGTCTTCCCCACTGCATATGGTCCGTAAGCCAAACGGCGAATGGCGTCCATGACCTCTCCTGTCCTGTCCTGACCGATATCCAATTCCACTCATCCACGACTTTGCACATCACCTCGTGAATTGCCGCACCTTTTCGACCTTGGACTTAACCAAGGCTTATCACCAAATCCCAGTAGCTCCTGAAGACATTCCAAGGACGGCAATATGTACACCCTTTGGACTCTTCGAGTTCATACGAATGACTTTCGGATTGTGCAATGCGGCGCAAACCTTTCAAAGGTTCATTCACTCAGTCCTGCGAAACCTCGATTTCTGTTTCGTATATTTGGATGATGTTTTGGTCGCTTCTTCCACTGAGTCTGAGCACTTAAGCCATCTTGAGTGCATTTTTCAACGTCTCCTTGAGGCCGGTTTAGTCCTAAACGTTGAGAAATGCAAATTTCTCCAAAAACAGGTGAGATTCCTCGGCCATTTAATTTCCCCTGAAGGAATACCGCCCGACCCAGACAAGGTGCAAGCGATAACAAGCTTCCCGCGTCCAAAGACAGTGAAGGAGTTGAGGAGGTTCTTGGGCATGCTAAACTTCTATCGTCGTTTCCTGCCCAAGGCCACCCATTACCAGTCCATTTTGAACGCGTACTTGTCTGGCCCCAAAACTAAGGACACACGAGAGATCGTGTGGTCTCAAGAGGCTATCCGCGCGTTTGACAAATCCCGTCAGCAATTGGCCGACGCTACACTCTTGGCATTCCCTCTGCAAGACGCACCCCTAGCCGTTTTTGTTGATGGCTCTGGCATCGCAGTAGGTGCTGCCCTTCACCAAAAGGTGGCTCAAGTTTGGCAGCCGTTGAGCTTCTTCTCGAAACAGATGAATCCCGCTCAATGGAACTACAGTACAGATACAGATCGCGAACTGCACGCCGCGTACTTGAGCATCAAATACTTCCGTTTCTCCCTAGAAGGCAGGCCGTTCACAGTGTTCACGGACCATAAGCCTCTCACGTATGCTTTGAAACAAAAGCCCGACAAAGCGTCCCCTCGTCAGCTTCGACACCTGAGCTTCATAAGCCAGTTTACGTCAGACATCCAGCACGTGTCCGGCAAGGACAACATAGTTGCTGACGCTTTGTCTCGTGTCTCCGAGGTTAACATCCTCGCCTCACTCGATTTCTCGGCTATTGCCAAGGCGCAGGAGGATGACGCAGCACTTCAGAGCCTCAAATCCAACCCCAAATACAAATTTCGGGAGTTGCCCATCTTCGGCTCAAACCTCTCTCTTTGCTGCGAAGACTCGGAAAAGGGACCTCGGCCATACATTCCGGCCACCTTTCGCAAGGAAGTGTTCCCCGCAGTTCACGACTTAGCGCATCCAGGCATCAGGACAACAAATCGGCTAGTCACCGAGAAATACTTCTGGCCCTCTATGAATAAGGATGTCAATTCCTGGCCCAGAGAGTGCATCGCATGCCAGAAATGTAAAGTTTCCAGGCATGTAAGGAAAGAAGTGGGCTCATTCCCCCGCACTACCAAGCGGTTCCACACAATACACCTCGACATAGTAGGGCCTTTGCGAGACTCGCACGGTTATAGGTATTGTCTCACAATCATCGACAGGTTTACGCGGTGGCCTGAGGCAATACCTCTGAAAGATATTACGGCGCAATCACGTGCTGAAGCCCTCTGTCGAGAGTGGATACCACGCTTTGGCGTCCCTGCAGTGGTCATCACTGACCAGGGAATGCAATTTGAGTCCACCCTTTTCTCAGAGTTAGGCAAACTCCTTGGTTTTAAACGCTAGCGGACTACTGCATACCACCCGCAATCCAATGGGATGCTAGAACGTTGGCACCGGACGCTGAAAGCCGCCATTATGGCACGCGACGATCCGTCCTGGTCCCAAGTCTTGCCTCTCGTCCTACTCGGCCTACGTACAACCCGCCGAGAGGAATTTGCTGCCAGCCCCGCGGAGTTAGTATACGGGGAGAACCCGAGACTTCCAAGTGATCCGGTCTTCGACAAGAGATCGGGTCTCACAGAGTCCGGGTTGGTGCGTCCGCTGAGGGACAATCTCCGACGCATAAAAGCCACACCACCCACCCGACACTCGTCCACACCTGCCTGTTCGCGCAAGGAACTGGACACGTGCACGCACGTTCTGGTCAGGACGGATGCCGTCCGGAAGCCTCCATATGAGGGCCCGCACCGCGTTCTCGAGAGGGGAGAACATTTCGTCCAGCTCGAAATCGGTGGACACAAAAAGGCGGTCTCTCTGTCCAGGCTAAAACCCGTGTCCGCCCCGAAGCAGCGTCGTGTCCGCTTTGTGTATTGACGGTGAACGGGATCAGTCGCCGAAACCCCTAGGTTTCATCTGGGGGCGGAGTGATGTGGCGCGGCAGGATTCGCAGCATTTGAAATTTATTTCGAATGTTGCGAATGCGAACAAATAGATGGCGTGGAACTATCCACTTTGTAGAGCTCGCCACGGGAGTGGAAGACTAACGAGGAAAGTGTGCCATGAGTTAGGGGCAGAAAGAAACACATGAAGAGAGATGATTCTCTTCTGCCTCAAACGTGTAAATAGTCGTTTTGCTCTTACTGATTCATTAAAGTTAATAAATTCAAATTATTTCATCTATCGAGTATTGATTGTAAAAAACCTAGTCTATGTTCCGGTGTACCTAAAAATTGTGGTTTGCAAAGAAATGGACTATTTTAGTTAAAGATCTTTTATAACTTTGAAAGTATTGTCTACATCCGAAAACAGGAAAATGTGAAAACGCCCGAAGATCTAGTTAACCATAAAAATTAACCGGAAGTGAAAAACGGCAAACAGTGGGATATATTTTTAAAAAAAATCCAAAACTAGCTGCTGAGGTAAAGAAAGAGATAGGGAAAATCGTATATGTATGTTGAAAATTTACGGAATATTCTTCCCAAGGTTGGATATGCCGGGCGTACAGAAATAAGAAAAAGCAGCTTAAGTTGGCAAAATGTACAAGGATCATCTCCTGAACTTTGGGAAAAGGTCGTCTTCGCAGATGAAAGCAAATTCAATATGTTTAAATCGGACGGTAAAATAAAAATAAGGAGGAAACAAAACTGTGAAATGAATGAAAACAATATAATTCCTATAGTAAAACACAGAGGGGTATCACTGGTTGTACGATCGCTAGTGGAGTAGACTTCTTGCACATTTTCGATTGAAATATGGACCACAAAGCCTATATTGATATTTCCAAATGCCATCTTCACAGAAGCGTGAAAAGTATCTCCAAATTACATTTTTAGTCAAGATGCCCCGAACAGCACTAAATACGAAATTGCGGCTACTCTACAACATTACAAAAAGTTTCAAAACTTTACCACAGTCTCCAGATTGGAAAATACAATCCGGAGCAGACATAACGGAGAACCATTTCAAGAGATACAACAGAAAATCTCGTAAATTCACTACCTAGCCGGTTCCAAGTTATTATTAACAACAAAAATAAGCTACAACGCAATGCCGGCTCACTACTCACCAAAATCTTTTGGTAAGTACCTTTATCTGCTAATTTTTTAAGAGAGAATGCATAGAGACGAGTACTTTTTTGGTGCGTAATACTGGTCTACTAAATGTTTTTATTTTTTCTTAATAAAAATGGAGTGAAGTGCTTATTTTCCTTTTATTTCTAAAGAATAGGTAATAGAGAAAAATTGAATATTTTCTGTTTTATTTAGTTATGAAAATCCTAAGTTAATCACGGAAAAGGTAGGCAGACGAATACTTTTTTGACACACTGTATATCAAGGAAGATATATTTTTGCAGTCAAGGGAGATTAGAGGTGCGGGGATGGGAAGAGCAGTCTACACTGAAAAAATTGTTTTTAACAAATTGTAATAGTACAACTTGAAGAGTGACGCAGTCACAACTGCAAAAAGCATATCGAAAACCAGAAGCTCGGCTTTTCAAGTATAAAAGCTTTTGTTGATTTTTTAAATAAGAATATTTGGCTACACGATAGTCGCACTTATATCCAAGACCTAGCATTGATATTTTACCTTGTAGAAATGAGTTATTTGGTGCGAAAGGGGCAAATTTATCTTACTATAAATTTGTTAATAATAGTAGAATTTTGTTACGATGAAAGTACGGCACCAAAGCTGACAACCATGTTAACTTCCTCTAACAGGTTTGCCAGTCATGAACACCGACTGGCCGAGATAATACTTTGACTTGGACAGACGTGCTGGAGCTAATCTGAATGCTTGTAGTTCGCCGAGATGGAAGCCGGGGTTCTCCATTCATTAATATTATCTCCTAGTCAAAACAGAGATTTTATACTCTAATAGGGACGTGAGGTCTCGATGCGAAAAATTCTTTCTCAAGGAAGATAACTGCCTAACGGCGTAACAAGGGAGGGGGTCAAATATAAAATAAAAATGAGCAGAGGGTTGGATAGTTTTGCAGTCAATTACTAAAAATTATAGTAATATACTATTATTGCCTTTATTTGAATAGAGACCGGTATGGAGGGCGTTAATTGCAGTAGCTTCTCTTCTATGTCTTCGCTGCGCTTCCGCTGCTTTTAGCTGCTGGAGGATCCATTTCACCATTGCAACTACCGCGTCCCATGCTGCATTGATTGCACCATGGACCTCATCGGATTTTCCACCGTTAAACAGGTATTTAGCTCCGTTTCAAGCTTTAAAATTTTGGGCAGGCGAAGAAAACGTGTTCTGCATTTTCAGCAGCACCTTCACACGTAGGACAATCGGGCGATGCATCTAGACCGAATTTATAGAGGTAATTCTTGTATCTACCGTATCCAGTTAAGAACTGAGTCAGATCGTAATTCGTCTCACCGTGGTGCCGTATAGTCCACGTAGTTATGCCTGGGATAAGTCTATGTGTCCACCAGCCATTCTCCACCTGGTCCCATGCTGTTTTCCTAGCAGCCAACGATCGCATGCGCTCATTTTGCTAGTTTAGGCTTGCTTCCTGATTCTCGTATAGACGGCTTGCCTCATCGGTTAGAATATCTACCGGGATCATCTTGGCAATCACGATGCCGATGTTGTTCGGTAGGCGCAACATGTTCGAAGAGCACTTAAACGATATGCAGCTTGAAGCTGTCTGCGATCTTCTCCTATTTTTATCGCCGACGCCCACACTGGTGCCGCGTATAAAAGTACATAGTTGACGACTCGCAATAAGAGTAATCGTCGACTGTGCTTCGGGCCGCCTACATTTGGAAGCATCCTTGCCAATGTTGAGCTGGTAGTCGCAGCTTTCTGCCCAGTAAGCTTTAAGTGGGATTTAAAGCTCAGCTTGGAGTCGAATGTTACTCCCAGGTTTTTCAGCGATGGCTGAGAACTGACAACATGCGCCCCGATGTAAATTTCAACAGTTGTCTATTTCCGCCGCTTTGTAACGAGCACCAATTTCGTCTTGTATTCGGCGAGCTCCAGCCCGCGCTCTTTAAGCCAAGACTTGATCGTCCGTATAGTCTCCTTTGCATATATCTGTACTTCGTCAGTGTGATTGAATGTTATGACCACTCCAACGTCATCTGTGAATCCGACGACAATGGCTTGTTTAGCTACTGGAAGCCGTAAAACGCCATTATACATTAAGTTCCATAGCAGAGGACCCAGAAGAGACCCCTGCGGAACTCCTGCCGTTATTACATACATGTTCGACCCTTCGTCCGTATCATAAAGTAGCTTCCTCTGTCGGAAGTAATCGAAGATTATATTTAATGCATATTTTGGTGTTTGTGCCGCGATAAGCGATAAGCGATTATATGGTTCTGTGGCGCGGCAGGATTCGCA
This sequence comes from Hermetia illucens, assembly GCF_905115235.1. Classification (NCBI taxonomy): domain Eukaryota; kingdom Metazoa; phylum Arthropoda; class Insecta; order Diptera; family Stratiomyidae; genus Hermetia; species Hermetia illucens. The sequence goes on along the minus strand of NC_051851.1, from coordinate 108,244,260 downwards.
GCATTCGAAATTTATTTCGAATGTTGCGAGTGCGAGCAAATAGATGGCGCGGATCTATCCACTTTGCGTGGCACGCCAAGGGAGTGGAAGATCTCAAAAAGTGTGCGATGAATAATTTTGTTTTAGGAGACCTGTCACAAATTAAATATATCAAGTTGGGAATTGAACACAGAAGTCTTTTTGAGTTCGTTGAATTAAAAAGTAATGTTAATTGTATATTAATGAAAATAACATATGAATTGTTAATTTAAAAATATCTTAAATATTTATATTCTCAACGTTTAGGACTAAACCGGCCTCAAGGAGACGTTGAAAAATGCACTCGAGATGGGCTAAGTGCTCAGACTCAGTGGTAGAAGCGACCAAAACATCATCCAAATATACGCAACAGAATTCGAGGTTTCGCAGGACTGAGTGAATGAACCTTTGAAAGGTTTGCGCCGCGTTGCACAATCCGAAAGTCATCCGAGTGAACTCGAAGAGTCCAAAGGGTGTACATATTGCCGTCTTTGGAATGTCTTCAGGAGCTACTGGAATTTGGTGATAAGCCTTGGTTAAGTCCAAGGTCGAAAAGATGCGGCAATTCGCGAGGTGATGCGCAAAGTCATGGATGAGTGGAATTGGATATCGGTCAGGAACAGTCTGTGCATTTAGTCTTCTGTAATCCCCACATGGGCGCCATTCGCCGTTTGGCTTAGGGACCATATGCAGTGGGGAAGACCAACAGCTGTTTGAGGGCCTGCAGATACCCTGTTGAACGAGTTGTTCAAACTCTTTCCGTGCAATTGCCAGTTTCTGAGATGGTAGAGGACGCACCTTTGAGAAGATCGGGGAACCAGTAGTGATAATGTGGTGCTGCACATTGTGCTTCACTGGTTTGGAGAGACCACAGTTGGTAGTAATCTGGCTGAACTTTTGGAGAAGTGCCCGAACACGAGAGTCGGTAATGTCTTCTAAAAGAACGGAAAGATTATTGCCTGGGTGAGATACCATATGTCCCGACGTATTAAGGTTGGTCGTGGAATCTATAAGAGACTTGTTTTGCAAGTCCACCAGCAATCCATAGTGACACAGGAAGTCTGCGCCTAGTATGGGGAAGCTGACATCCGCCAGGATGAAACGCCACGAAAACGTCCTACGCAAGCCAAGACTCACGTCCACTTGCCTATACCCGTACGTGTTTATGCGGGAGGAATTTGCTGCCGCAAGTTTGAGCGGTTGAGGGAAAAGTTGATGATGCTGGGGTACGGGAAGAACCGAAACCTCCGCACCCGTGTCGACGAGGTAGTTGCGCCTGCTGAGGGGGTCAAAAATAGTTAGGCGACGTGGTGCTGCGTTCTGGGTGGCCGCCGCCAAAACCCCCCGCGGACCTAGTTTTTTGCGGTAGAAGAGAATCTACACGGTAGCGTACATCTTGTCGCTTTATCCCCGAATCTGCGGTGGTACCAGCAAATCCCTGGGTCCGTGGACTGTCTTGACGACCTGCTACCTGATCGCCCTTTTCGGATGGCAGACCGCGAGCGTGCTCGCGATCTGGCGCCCGAACGCTGAGCGTCCAACGTCGCCCGCATCTCGGCCATACTGGCTGTTAATGCAGCAATCTCGCGCCTCAATTCACCCACCTCATCCGACGGTGGTTGAACGGCCGCCAAGGTTGGGCGTACGTACACCTCCTGAACCTGGTCGGCCGTCGCTGCCAGTTCCTCCAAGGAACCGGAGACGCAAGCGAGGATCGCCTGGGTGCCCTCCGGGAGCCGACGCAGCCAGAGCGACTTGATCAGGTCTTCGCCGATCTTACTCCCACCCAATTGCCTCATTTCACGAAGCAATTGGCTGGGAGTTCGATCACCTAAGGTTAAACCTGCCAGCAAGTGGTCTAATTTTGCCGACTCGCTTGCCGACAGGCGCCTGATCAACTCGCTCTTGAGCTGCACATACGATGTCGACTTCACCACGTCGGACACCAGAAGTATGGACTCTTCGTCCAGGCCGACCACCGCGTAGTTGAAGCGGGTCGCGTCCGATGTGATGCCGGACATTTGGAATTGTGCTTCCAAATGCACGAACCACAGTTCGGGGTTCCGCCGCCAAAACGGAGGAACGCGTACGGCGAGGGCGGTCACTTGCGGGTTCGATGGGCCCGCCGCGTCCCTATTGTCAAAAGACATCTTGTTTCACGAAAAGTACGAGATTGAAATGCAAACGCGGTGAGTTTATTCTGAAACGCGGTGGACTTTACACCGACACGGCAGGCCGCACCCACAAATGCACGCACGAAACGAGAAAAAACGAAGCGGACGCTATCCAGCGCAGACCAAAAACACCACCAATGAGAATGGAGGGGTCGCAATGTTAAACACTTGCACGCCGTCTCTTGCAGCGATTTCAATTTTTTTATTATTATTTATACAAAAAGTTGGGACAAACTCATTACGCTTAAAGAAGAGTGAAAAATACATGCGTGCCACGCGAGCATTTTAAAGTAAAACTAAAGAGAATTTCCTCAGGTCGTTAAGTTGCAGCGGTTACATTTGGTATGTATTTCGTCGTGGGGTCTTCTTATTCCGATAGCCGAGTAATCTGATGGTGATGAGTCTAGATCTTGCGACGGGCGCTCCCCGCAAGCGGTGGGGCTGCCGTTTTAATGGTAGCGAAAGTAGAAAAGGGTGTTGTGCAGGAGGACGTGCGTACGGGAAGTCGCGTGAAAATCCACTTCTGGTGATGGTCCGACGTGTGTCGCGCAGTACACTGTGTAGAGAAGGTTTGTTGATGGGGATGATGACGCAGTAGGTGCTGCCCTTCACCAAAAGGTGGACCAAGTTTGGCAGCCGTTGAGCTTCTTCTCGAAGCAGTTGAATCCCGCTCAACGGAACTACAGCACCTACGATCGCGAACTGCTCGCCGCATACCTGTCCATCAAATACTTCCGTTTCTCCCTAGAGGGCCGGCCGTTCACAGTGTTCACGGATCATAAGCCTCTCACGTTCGCTTTGAAACAGAAGCCCGACAAAGCGTCCCCTCGTCAGCTTCGACACCTGAGCTTCATAAGCCAGTTTACGTCGGACGTCCAGCACGTGTCCGGGAAGGACAACATTGTTGCTGACGCTTTGTCTCGTGTCTCCGAAGTTAACATCCCCGCCTCACTCGATTTCTCGGCTATTGCCAAGGCGCAAGTGGATGACGCAGCACTTCAGAGCCTCAAGTCCAACCCCAAATACAAATTTCGGGAGTTGCCCATCTTCGGCTCAAACCTCTCGCTCTGCTGCGAAGACTCGGAAAAGGGACCTCGGCCATACATTCCGGCCACATTTCGCAAGGAAGTGTTCCACGCAGTTCACGACTTGGCGCACCCCGGCATCAGGACAACAAACCGGTTAGTCACCGGAAAATACTTCTGGCCCTCCATGAATAAGGATATTAATTCCTGGGCCAGAGAGTGCATCGCATGCCAAAAATGTAAGGTCTCCAGGCATGTTAGGAAAGAAGTGGGCTCATTCCCCCGCACTACCAAGCGTTTCCACACCATACACCTCGACATAATAGGGCCTTTGCGAGACTCGCACGGTTATAAGTATTGCCTCACAATCATCGACAGGTTCACGCGGTGGCCTGAGGCAATACCTCTGAAAGACATCACGGCGCAATCATGTGCTGAAGCCCTCTGTCGAGAGTGGATACCTCGCTTTGGCGTCCCTGCAGTGGTCATCACTGACCAGGGAATGCAATTTGAGTCCACCCTTTTCTCCGAGTTAGGCAAACTCCTTGGTTTTAAACGCCAGCGGACTACGGCATACCACCCACAATCCAATGGGATGTTGGAACGTTGGCACCGGACGCTGAAAGCCGCCATTATGGCACGCGACGACCCGTCCTGGACGCAAGTCTTGCCTCTCGTCCTACTCGGCCTTCGAACAACCCGCCGAGAGGAGTTTGCTGCCAGCCCCGCGGAGCTGGTTTACGGGGAGAACCCGAGACTCCCAAGCGATCCGGTCTTCGACAAGAGATCGGGTCTCACGGAGTCGGGGTTGGTGCGTCTGCTGAGAGACAATCTCCGACGCATCAAAGCGCCACCACCCACTCGACACTCGTCCATACCTGCCTGTTCGCCCAAGGAGCTGGACACTTGCACGCACGTGCTGATCAGGACGGATGCCGTCCGGAAGCCGCTGCAGCCTCCATATGAGGGCCCGTACCGCGTTCTCGAGCGGGGAGAACATTTCTTCCAGCTCGAGATCGGTGGTCACAAAAAGGCGGTCTCTTTGTCCAGACTGAAACCCGCGTGCGCCCCGAAGCAACGTCGTGTCCGCTTTGTGGATTAACGGCGAACGAAGTTCGGGGATCAGTCGCTGAAACCCCTAGGTTTCATCTGGGGGCGGAGTGATGTGGCGCGGCAGGATTCGCAGCATTCGAAATTTATTTCGAATGTTGCGAGTGCGAGCAAATAGATGGCGCGGATCTATCCACTTTGCGTGGCACGCCAAGGGAGTGGAAGATCTCAAAAAGTGTGCGATGAATAATTTTGTTTTAGGAGACCTGTCACAAATTAAATATATCAAGTTGGGAATTGAACACAGAAGTCTTTTTGAGTTCGTTGAATTAAAAAGTAATGTTAATTGTATATTAATGAAAATAACATATGAATTGTTAATTTAAAAATATCTTAAATATTTATAAGAATTAAACTTAGAATTTCAAAAATACATATATGTGAAAAATTACTTAAGTTCCATCTGGCAGAATTGAACGTGTGGCTGGTGTCAAGAAATACCAGTGCGCAGTAATTTCTTTCGTCGTAGGCTTTTCTCACTAACTCAAAAACTAGTTTGGTAGCATCAACAGCTGACCGAGCCTTCCGGAAGCCAAAGTGCCTACTCGATAAATAATCACCACTATAAATTAATGGATATAGCCGGTAATAGATTACCCGCTCCAACACCTTGCCTATTGTATTCAGAACACAGATAGGTCTATACGATGTTGGTTCACCTATCGGGTTACCTGTCTTCGGGATCAATAAAAGCTTTTGTATTTTCCACTCTGCGGGGAAGGACTCCTTCTTTTAGGCAGTCTGTAAATACCCGGGCGAACATGCTTGGTGCGGTTCTGTCTGTCTGTCACACCCGACTTATTCGGAAACGGTTAGACCGGTTGTCACGTTGTTCCCTTTATATGCAGTAAGTGGCGCCATTTTGTGTTAAGTTTAAGGGGGGCTCCCCATACATGTGAATGGAGGGTGCAAAATTGTTTTCATAAAATGTGGCAATGTGGGGTATCAAATGAAGGGGCTCAGTTAGTACTAGTATCGGGTGAAGGACTCAAAATATGACCATGAAAAAGTGTAACAGGTCTCGTTCTAAGAACCTATCCAACCGAAAAATCTTAAAAAATCACAGTAGTGCTTCTCTACGAAATCTAGACCTCAAAATACATCCGGTTTTAAAATTAATAATAGTATATTTCCACATTTTAGAAAGTTACCCGGCAACCCCCCTTATGTCCATCGCAGGAGTACATGGCATGACATGGGTCTAAGAGATAACATAATTCATAACTCGGTCAAGTTTGAAGAAAATTCAATTATTATTAACAAAGTTATAGGGGATGAAACTTTGCCATTTTTTGTGAATTTCCTGTATTCTAAAGCGTGTATGACGTGATCATCAATTCGTCAATACTACAACGAAGTGAGTTCATATGTCGCAAAGAATTATTTTGTTTCAGTTTTTTACTCATTTGTATATGAATGTCAATTACTCCGAACATATGAACATAGTATATGCGTGCTAATGAAGTTCGCGGGTAGCGTCTAATTCAAATAGATACATTTGTACATTAAACCAGCCGTATTTAATATACGTATTATATATGTACATATGTATGCTTTTGCGCACGAAGTAAATCGGAAATATGGGTACGATCAATTTATATACGTGCATGTGTATGTACAGTATTCGGAAATATGCAGTTCGTTTCTTTAGGGTGAGGATAACAGCTATGGCTGTAATATGTACCTATGTTTTATAGTTTTAAAAAATATGAAGGAGGATGTTGGATTTGTAGCTATCGACGGATAGATGAACATAAAATCTTGGTTGGCTACTTTCTGAGAATAGGTCTGTGAAAGTCTCAAAACTAAGACCGGCTTCGGAAAGCATTAACGGAGATCTTTCATTTGGGGTTGATACCCCAAATGAAATGACTATATTTGGTGAAAAAAAAATTTACACTCTTCTTTTGCATTAATCTCCTTAAGTTCGACGTAGAATGATGTAACTCACTCTATGCGTGAGCGATCAGATTAGCTATAACCGTTTCCGAGAAAGACGGACAGCCAGCAAACCGATTTTAATAAGGTTTTATTTTACACGAGACCTTAAAAAAGGGATAAATTCTAATCTTACCGTTTTTAAGGTTTTGTGTAAACACAAAACCTTATTAAAATCGGTTTACCGTCTGTCTGTCTGTCTGTCTGTCTGTCTGTCTGTCCGTCTGTCTGTCTGTCTGTCTGTCTGTCTGTCTGTCCGTCACACGCATTTTTCTCGGAAACGGTTACAGCGATTGACACCAAATTTGGTAAAAAGGTGGGAACTGTGAACGCTCACGCATACAGTGAGTTACATCCTCTTACGTCGAATTTAAGGGGGGGTCCCCATACATGCAAAAGGGGGGTGTAATTTTTTTTTTCATCAAATATAGTCATGTGGGGTATCAAATTAAAGGCCTCAGTTAGTACTTTTCGAAAACGGTCTTAGTTTTGACATTTGTTGGAAAGGTGGGGAGTGCGGGGGGTTGAAAGTGACCATTCCTTTACGGGGGCCATTCTCAGAAACTACCCAACCGAAAAATCTGAAAAAAATCAAGAGGCTGCCACTATATGGTGCCTGGGCTCCGAAATACCTTCCACACTGATATCTGCACAAATAAAGTTAATAATAGTAGATTACTATAATTTTTAGTAATTCGCTGCAAAACCCCCCTTAAATTCATGCTAGGACCACGAAATTTCGCAACAATATAGGGTGTAATATAGAGCATGACGTTACCAAGTTTGGTGGAAATCGCACTATTGCTAACAAAGTTATAGTACGTCAAAGTTGCCGCTTCTTTGCAAATTCAAGGCTATAAATGTCAATATCATCCGAAAGTAGATATTCTCACATAATATTGTATATGCATATATTACGTGCTACGTACTAAGAAATGCACAAAACCTTTCGTACCTGAAGCGTCCAGCTTCCGGTTTCCCGACTTGTTTTTCAATTTCATTGGCCAATTCAGCTTTGATTTTCAGTGTGGGTACTTGCTAAAGTTACAAAGTCATAAAAATTCATTACTAAATTAAAATAAATCTTTTCTTTTGCGTACCCTCTGTTGCCTTCTTATTGCATATTCTTTCTTAACATTTATAATAAAAGGACGGAATAAATGAGACCTTTAAAATTTTGGTAGTGCTTATGAGTCTTGTAAAATGTTTTGAAAGGAATTGGACAAATTATTTTTACGTTTCCTTTAAAAATGTTGAAGATAAACACGAACAAAATCAAGGTTTTCAATCATCGCACTCTCGCCATCTACATTAATGGGTAGAGCATCGAAGACCTCGATCAATTTATATATCTAGGAGGTGTGGCTCCTGCCGCCGGCATCATCGAACTAATGTTGCCCGTCGCATTAACAGCGCTAGATCCGCTTTCGCTGGCTAAAATCTACCTCACACTAAGTTCAAGTTGAGACTGTCTGTACTATTTTTTTTTATGGATGGAGGTGGAAATCTTAGAAAGACACTGCTGCGCTAGGTTGCAGCAGTGTGTGGGATTCACACACACTAAAACCACCCCCACTCTTCCGCCCCTTCCCGCGGGACCACCGTGAAGTATTACTTCGCGGGAGAGGCTCTGGTTCGCTATACCAGCTCGTCCATGTCACGTCTCCGTCGCGCCGCCTTCTGAACTCGATCCAACTCCAGGAGTTTTGTCTGCACCACGGCTACTGCCATCCAGTTTTCCTCCGACTTCAACATCTCTTCCACCAGGTTGGAGGGCTCGATGTCCGCCCCTAAGATGCTGTTCAACCTCCTTTTCTGCTGCAGAAATCTAGGACAATGGAACATAACGTGCTCCGGGTCCTCGAGTGTAGCACCGCATTCAGGGCAGTTGGGAAACTCGTCCAACTCGAAGCGATGCAAGTACTTCCTATAGCCACCGTGTCCCGTAAGGAACTGTGTCAGGTGGTAATTCAATTCTCCGTGCTTTCGGTTGACCCATTTCTCGATACACGGTATCAATGTATGGGTCCACCTGCCCTTGTCGGAGTTATCCCATCGTTTATGCCACTTGCCACGCAACTCTCTCCTGATGGCTTTTCGGAAATCCGCATTTACCTCGGCTGGATTTGCCTTCCGTTTTTCGTAGAGCCAGTGTGCCTCGCTCGCTAGAAGATCTATAGGGATCATTCCTGCGATAACACACACTGCCTCCGTCGACGCCGTCCTAAATGCGCTGCACACCATTAGCGCAATTGGCCGGTATGCCGAACATATCTTCTCCGGTTGACAGCGTAGTTCAACGCTTCCGCCCAGACTGGGGCCGCGTATAGCAGGATCGACCTCACCACTCCCGCGATGAGTAGCCTGCGACTATACTTCGGCCCTCGCACGTTAGGCATCATCCTTGCAAGGGATGAGCTGGCATTTACTGCTTTCTCTCGCGCATAATCCAAGTGTCCCTTGAAACTCAGCTTGGCATCGATCATCACCCCCAGGTATTTGACGACCGATTTTGAGACGACCTCACGATTACCAACCTGGATGGTAACTGCCTGTCCTAGTGACTGTCTGTACTAGTGTTCTTTCAGTGTGGCTATATCGGAGTAGCACATGGAAAGTGAACTCCACTGTTACTTTGTATGCCTTTTACTTCAACCACAGCATATCTAATACGCAGTACCCACACTAAAAGGTCCGGACTTGGAAATGGATTGTGGAAGCCTATCCGTACACATGGTACGCGCTAAAGAAGGACAAAGAATAATCTTCATCAAATCGTATTGGTACGAGGGAGACGAAAAGAATATGTTAGCCATATTTGATTGGACGAAAAATTATGTGTCATGGCCGCTGTCAAATTTGTATATTTTCCAATTTTCAATCGAAAAAAGAGAAATTTCTGAATGAAAAAAAGCATTTGAATAGCATTCTCAATTCTTTCAGGCAAACTCTATTTATAAACTGCTAATGCGATAGTTTCATTCCTGAAATGCGTGCACCGGGAGAATTTCATTCCAAAAGTTGAAAACGAAACGTTTCATTGTTTACTTCAGTGCAAATAAAAAGTAAACAAAAGTAGTACAACGAAACGTTAGTTTTGAGAAGCAATGGAAGCGGGAATTTTGTTTGAAAAAGTTTAGTTTATTTCGAAGTAATTGCGCTTTTATTGGAAAATTAACAGAAATGGGATCAGTTTGTGTATAGAAAGCGTTTCTTACGGCAAAGTTTAAATGTAATGGCGGAAATTCTAACAGATATGCATCATTTATATGTGTTAGCCATTCAAAGTTTCCGATTTACTTGAAAGTGATGGCGATAGTAGGAAAAAAAACCCAACGATACAGTGAAAAAACAACTTTTCGTAAGAAAAATAAGAGCATATTAAATTAAGGTTATTATTTTTTTTTTAAGCAATCATCATTTCATACACCAAAACAAATTGAAACAAGAAATAAGTAAGTAGTTGAAAATTTGTAATTCTTAATCTATTCTGCTAGTATCAATAATCATGGTCAGTGAAATAAAAAAAAACTTTCATATATAACGTCCCTATCCTTCAATGTCCCAATAAAGTGTTCATTGCCGGAAATGAGGTATTAAGCCAATCGACGACTGAATGAAGTCGGTTATGCTTTTACTAGATTTGCGATATGCAAAATATAATTGGATAACAATTTAAGATAGATAGTTTGCAGTTTCTAGAATTAATTAATTAATTAATTTACTATGCACTTCATTTCGTTCAAAATGCCAAACGGTCCAAATTACTTTCAATTTGACATCAGATTGGCGCCAAACATTTTGACGACATCTACCCATTTGGTAATATCATATAATTCATTCGACGAGCTTTTGATATTCTGGCACTAATACCGTACTCACCCATATGGCCAAAAGTAGTTTTACGTATTCACTTATCTATAGGGAAGTTCTGCCGTACGTCAAACACAGCTGATCCGATTTTCGTTATATCTCGCTCAAAGGCAGAGCAATTTGAATTCGTGTGTACTCACACTGATTTCCAATTTTTGAGGGTCAAGGGGGAGTGCGAGCGCAATGCTGACCACATTGCCACAGTTAGATACTAGACAGCTACCTCACTCCCCCTTGCCCCTCAAGGGGGGAAATCAGTGCGAGTACACACGATTTCAAATTGTTTTGCCCTTGAGCATGAGCGAGATGTACCGAAAACCCGATCAGCTGTGTTTGACATACCGCCCGGACTTGCCAATGTATTGGTGAGATTGGCAAGTTTTTGCTTATGTATAAGTGAATACGTGAAACAGCTTTTTGCTATATGCGTGAGCACGCCGTAGTACCAGAATAGCAAAAGCTCACCGATCTCTCTCTTACCAATACGATTTGACGAAGATTATGCATTTTCCTTGTTTAGCGTCTCTGATGTGTACAGATAAGCTTCTGCAAGCACATTTGCAAGTGGGGTCATTTTTGTAAGGGTACTGCCTATAGTAGATCTACTGTGACATTGCCTCCTAGTGTACCGTTACGGTCTTGAATGAAGTGCTCTAACACACTTCAAGGCCCTGATCCAATATGGATTGTTGCGCCAACGATTATTATTATTAAGGGGGAGTGTGGTAGCTGCACAGTATCTACCTGTGCCTTCAACTTAATAAAGTGAGAAGATGTCTGCCAGTAGAATGTGGAATTCTTAAGTCATTACAAGTGGTTGGGGGAATAGCTTTTGATTTCTTTCACTTGGTCTGTGAGTGAACGAACGATCTCATCGCGCAGCAGTTGTCATGTATCTTTCGCCCTCTGTCGTGCTGATCAGGAGATGGGGCCGCCGCCGAGCGTCGATATCTCCAAGGCATTAATACCATGAACGTGGAATAGAGTGTCAGGAACGTGTCCCCTTCCAATGCTTGATGGCGGACTTGAAACCTTGAAGCTTCAACGTCCACCGTTCAAGTCGGCCACTTTGGCTCATGGGCCATTTGAGGGAAGTGTGATCAGTGACCACTTCAAATTCATGTCCCTTCACGGAAGCACAAAACTTCTTAATGGCCCGCACCGCAGCAGGACACTTCTGCTCGGTCACGGTCGCAATATACAGAAAACGGTTTTGTGAAATTTGCATTATGCATCACCGGAGCAGTAGTAAACGCCGTCTTAAGTTGGAAGCCATCATCGGGCCATTCGAACCGATGAGCCTTCCACAGCATATTGATTAAAGGACTTGTAACAACAGTGAAGTCGCGGATAAATTTACGATACCAGCCGCAGATGCTCAAGAATGGGTGCAACTGTCTCATTAATTTCGATGACGGAAACTCCACAATAGCCGTTACTTTACCCGGGTCAGTCCAAACTACTCCATGTCCGATGATATGACCCAAGTATTTCACCTCTTTTCGTGTGAAATGGCCTTTTTCCACATTGATGGTCAAACCTGCGCTCTTCAGATGAGCAGCACCCTGTTGAAAGATGAGATGTATTTCTCGAATGTTCCAGACACGAGCAACAAATCATCCAGACACTTGATTCCTCAGATAGGCTGGAATGACCTTGTCCATTAATTCACACATTTTTTATGGAGCTTTGCACTATCCGAAAGGCATTGTTCGGAGTTGGTTCAAGGGTCTACTTGGGATAACCAGAGCGGTCTTATCATTTGACGCCTCATCATAGGTATTTTTAAGAAGGCATCCTTAAGGTATCCGGATAGTTACGTGGTTAGAGCTCAAGGCTATCATACGGAAGGTCGCAGTTCAAATCTCACTGGTGGTAGTGGAATTTGTATCGTGATTTGATGTCGGATACAAGCCAACTTAGCTGTGAATGAGTACCTGAGTCTAATCAGGGTAATAATCTCGAGTGAGCGCAATGCATCGAGGTGTACAAGGCTTCATCCCGCTGACTTGTTGGTAAAACTTGCGCGCCTGGTGCTGTTGCTCCCTGTACTTTTCTAGTTCACAGACTTGTTGGTTTTCCCAGGCTCCCTTTTTCCGTCTATGAAGTCGCTTCTCCGCTCGACGGAGTTCGTGATAAGTGTCTGCGCGTGCCCGCGTTCTTTGAGAATGCAACATTACTCGGTATGCGGCATTCTTCCGTTCCGTTGCTAGCTTACATTCATCGTCAAACCAGCCGTTCCGACTCCTTTTGCGGCTGGGGCCAAGTATGCTTGTGGCCGTATCCATGATTACGTTCTTCAGGTGATTGTGAAGATCATGGAGATCAAGCATCAAGATCTCCAGGTCCTCTGTTGACTGCGGTTATTGCGGCATTTATTTCCCTCTTATAGGTGTCGCGGAGGGTTGTGTTGTGGATGGCTTCAGTGTTCACTCTTACCGGATTGTCAGAGGGGATTCTAGGTGGTATTGTTATTCGAGCTCGGAGCACCATGCCAACGAGATAGTGATCCGAGTCTATATTGGCCCCCTATATGTTCTGACATTCAACAAGGCTGAGAGGTGGCGGTGTTCGATCAACACGTGGTCAATTTGGCTGAAAGTGGCCCGTCTGGAGAGGCCCACGTGTGTTTGTGGACCGCTTTCCGCGCAAACCAGGTGCTTCCAACAACCATTTCGTGTGATCCTGCTAATTGAATAATCCGCAATCCGTTATCATTTGTTTTTTCGTGTAAGGTATGGGAGACAACGTATCGCCTGAATACGGGCTCCTTCCCTACTTGGCTGTTAAAATCCTCAAGTATGATTTTGATATCATATCTGGGACAGGCTTCGAGGGTTCGTTCTACTGCCTCGTAGAAGGTTTCCTCCTCCGACTCTGCAGTCTCCTCTGTAGGGGCGTGAACGTTTGTGAGGCTTATATTTCTAAACTTGCCTCGCAAGCGTAGAGTTGGCGTTCGCTTATGTTTTCAAAGCCGATAACAGCACGTTTCATTTTTTGGCTGACTAAGAAACCTACTCCGAGCACATGGTTTACTGGATGACCGCTATAATATATGAACCCCGAACGTCATTTTCGGGAATTCGCTTCTGCCGTCGCATTGAGCGGCCGCGGAAGCAGTTGACGGCTTGACAGGAGGCTGCAGTGAAAAATGTCAAAAACGACACTCTCGACAAGTCTAATAATAGTAATAATAATCGTTGGCGCAACAATCCATATTGGATCAGGGCCTTGAATACACTTCAAGGCACTTCATTCAAGGCCGTAACGGTACACTACAGTATACTGTAGGAGGCAATGTGGTCAGCATTGCGCTCGCCCGAGATTATTACCCTGATTTCACTTAGGGACTCATTCACAGCTGAGTCGACTGGTATCCGACGTCAAATCACGATACAAATTCCACTGCCACCAGTGAAATTTGAACCGCGACCTTCCGTACGACAGCCTCGACAAGTCTGCATATCATTTTGATTTGAAACGAAAAAGCATAATCTAAATATTAACGAAACATTGTTAAGTGTTAATGAAACAACATAAATGTAAATACATTATTGTGAGTTTGGTCGTATAAGTCGATAGGCACTTCTGCAATTGCAGCAATCGGATCCTATTGCCAATTCTTTGGGACCCCGTCGCAGTGGACAATTAGATGAGGTGTTCAATTTAAACCTGCACCGGTATTGAAGGTGGCCGGTAAGAAACTGGGTGAGATTATAATTGATCTCCCCATACTTTCTCTGCAACCACTTCCCGATGGAAGAGTTCAACCTGTAAGTCCAACTCACCTGCGATAAATGCTTTTTTGCACGTATGCTCTATGTGCTGCTTAAAATTGAGTTTTCCGTCTATCATCACCCCTAAGTATTTGATGGTTGGCTTGGAAGTGATGATACGATTCCAGGCGTAATTTCTCTTACGGCGCTTGGTGATGAGGACCGCTTCTGTCTTTTCTTCTGCGAGCGGCAGTCCAGCACTCGCCCGACGACTGGCAGTAATCTATTATAAATTACCTGGTCCAACATTTTCCCCAACATGTCTAGAAGACATAGGAGGACGACGGTTCCCGTGGAGGTTTGTCAGCCTTAGGCAGCAGCACCAGTTTTTGCCGCTTTCATGGTACAGGAAAGATACCCTCGGACATGTACGTTTTGAACAGCTCCGCGAACATATCCGGTCAATATTTGACGGCAAGTTTGAGGGCCTTATTGGGTATGCCGTCCAGACCCGGGGCTTTGCTGTCGCCTATACGACTGCAGATCTCGAGAAGCTCGTCCCTGGTGGTATCGGCGTCACATTCAAGGGGCGCTGGAAGGTGTCAGTACCCGCCTCTTGATGGGGAAATAACCCCTAGATTATTTTCAACGTGTCCGGATAGGTGAGTGGTGAGAGCACAAGGTTGTCGTACGGAAGGTCGCGGTTCAAATCTCACTGGTGACAGTGGGATTTGTATCGTGATTTGAAAACAGATACCAGTGGATTCAGCTGAGAATGAGTACCCGAGTCAAGTCAGGGTAATAATCTCGGGCGAGCGCAATGCTGGCCACATTGCGTCATACAGTGTACTGTAATGTACCGTTACGGTCTTGAATGAAGTGCTCTAATATACTTCAAGGCCCTGATCCAATATGGATTGTTGCGCGAACGATTATTATTATTTTCAACAAGAGTGCAGGGCACGTGATCTGCGCAGATGATCGGTCTCTGAAACGTCTTGTCACGATTTTATAAGTGCTACCCCACGAATTTATGTTCGGTTCCGAACAGAGCTCCTTAAAACATTGCCTCTTACTCCGCTGGATGGCGAGCTTGAGGTTCTTGCGGGCTCCTTTTGCCCTTGATCGATCCTACCTATTGCTTTTTGAGCCGTTCGTCTGACTCTGTGGCAAATCGATCGAAGGCTGGCAAGTTTACTATTCCACCAATAATTAGGTCTTCTAGTGGGGAATGAGCATCTCCTAGGTATTGACGCGTCACAAGCTTTAGAGATGCTTTGTGTAACATGAAGAGCTCTATCCGTGGAGGTGCCTGCTTTGCTAGGCAAGTCTAATTACATCTCCATGAATGTTTGTTCATCCACCGCTTTTGCACACCATCCTAGTGTTCTTTGGGATTTCGGCTTCTGAGGTGCGGGTCTCCTGCCTTGTGGCTCCGTCCTTAGTTCAAAAGTGATTGCTTGGTGGTCGCTGTACGTGTAGTCCTCGCTAACTTGCCAGGACATGTCACGTGCCAGCGCAGGGCTGACAAAAGTTAGATCTACAATTGAAGCAGATCTCCCTTTCCGATAAGTGTTTACATCACCTACATTGTTGGCTAGAACTACATCCAACTGGGCAAATGCTTCTAATAAGTACCGCCCCCTTGCGTTAGTCTCTTTGCTGCCTCATTCGATGGCCCACGCATTAAAGTCACCGCCTATCACCTTCTGGACCTCGCACCTTTGCGTCGTGAACAAGATCGTCTAACAGGTCTTCAAATTCCGTCACTGTAAGGCTCGGTGGGGCGTAGCAGTTGTGTACGAATATACCGCTTATTTTTGCCCACACAAAGTCTCTAGCCGCCTGGTCTATACTATATTGTATGGCTTAACGACTGGACGCCCATATTGCCGCTCCACCTGTCAAATCTGTGACTTATACACCACCGTGAAGATTTCTGTATGGTTCGCTAATGATAGAAATTTCCATCGCGGATTCGTAAGTGGTCTGCGCAAACAAATCTTGTGCGACCTTGCAATGATTGAGGTTTATTTATTTTAACCTCATGTTTCCCTGCAGTTAATACCTTCCTAAATTCTGGGCATTTACCACTTCCGGCAATATGCTGGTTATCTCGCCCCTCCTTTCCTTCACACAAAATGCATTTGGGGTCCCTATTGCACTCCTTGGCAATAGGTCCTTTCTTCCCACTACTTCGACATCGATCGCACCGATCGGTGCCGCTATTGCATCCCTTTGCGAAGTGTCCAAACGTTAGGCATTTGAAGCACCTTTTTAAAGAGATCTGTTCCCTTAGTCGGCAAACAACCCATCCAATCCGAACCTTCTCCACGGCTAACAACTTTTGTGCTGACTCCATTGGCAGTCGCATTGTAGCCGTTTGAGTACCGCCATAAGCTTTTCTTAAGCGGCTCACGATTGATTCTTCGCGAAATTCCTCCAAATTGAATTGTTGCTTCAAGGCAGTGCAGATCTCTTCTCTGGATGTTATCTCATCGAGATCCTTGCACTGTATATAGATCTCATGTTTTTGGGAACGAACCGCGACATTCTCCCCAAGTGACTTTATAACTTGGTTACGAAAGCGAAAGTTTTCCCCACGCTGGATTTTCTCAGCTCAAACATGAGATCGCCTTTTCTGGGTCCTCCGGATTTTGCTGACATTTCCGCCTAGGTCTTTTAGGTCGGGGTCAAATTTCACCTTTTTAAGGTTTTGTGTAAACACAAAACCTTATTAAAATCGGTTTACTGTCTGTCTGTCTGTCCGTCTGTCTGTCTGTCTGTCTGTCTGTCCGTCACACGCATTTTTCTCGGAGACGGTTATAGCGATTGACACCA
This sequence comes from Hermetia illucens, assembly GCF_905115235.1. Lineage (NCBI taxonomy): Eukaryota > Metazoa > Arthropoda > Insecta > Diptera > Stratiomyidae > Hermetia > Hermetia illucens. The sequence continues at coordinate 108,227,565 of NC_051851.1, read as the reverse complement.
AATTTGGTAGAAAGGTGGGAACTGTGAACGCTCATGCATACAGTGAATTACATCCTTTTACGTCGAATTTAAGGAGGGGGGGCCCATACATGCAAAAGGGGGCTGTAAAATTTTTTTTCATCGAATATAGTCATGTGGGGTATCAAATTAAAGGTCTCGATTAGTACTTTTCAAAGCCGATCTTAGTTTTGACATTGGTTGGAAGCGTGGGGATCGCGGGGGGTTGAAAGTGATGACTTCCTTAAGGGGGCCATTCTCAGAAACTACGAAACCGAAAAATCTGAAAAAAATCAGGAAGCTGCCACTATATAGTGCCTGGACGCCGAAATACCTTCCATCCCGATATCTGTTTAAATAAAGTTAATAATAGTATATTACTACAATTTTTTGTAATTGGTTAGAAACTCCCCTTAAGTTCATCCTAGTACCATGAAATTTTGCAGTGATATAGGCTATAATATAGAGCATGATCTTACCAAGTTTGGTGGAAATCGCACTATTACTAACAAAGTTATAATACCTCAAATTTGTTGCTTCTTTGAAAATTAAAGACTATGAATGTCAATATCACCCGAAAGTGGATACTCTCACATAATATATGGATATATTACGTGCTACGTACTAAGAAATACACAAACCCTTTCGTACCTGAAGCGTCCAGCTTCCGGTTTCCCGACTTGTTTAATATCTCCGCATACGTTAAATTTCCTTTGCTGGAGATTACAATTGCCTCCGGGCAAATTCGCACTTTTGGTTTCTTGTTCTTTGTTTTGTCCAACCACCGTTCTTATTTTCCTTCGGTTTTCTTAGCCGACATTCCTACTTTAGGTCTTTCTGAACTTTTAGTTCCGTTTGTTGGACTGGTCAAAGCTTCCCCATCTTTGTCTCGCCCTCTCTTACTTGACCAAAGTCGATGGCTTTGTGCTTTGGTGTCACTTGGGTCGCCTGTGACACTGTTGGGACTGGGATGTTTGGCCTTTCTTTAACCTTTCTTCTTCTTCTTGCGCCGGTAAAGCGTCCTTAATACTCTCACCATGTTCTTAATGGCTTGGTGCACTTTATGCTTGTCCTTGATGAATTCGGACAGCTCAACTATAGTAGTCCCAAGCTGCATAAAAGGTAGTTCTTCTGGATCAGGGTTCTTTTCTCGGTGAGTTTTGGTTTGATTACCCCTTTAACGAGTACAATGGGCCAACACGGCCTGAGTGCTCAGAAGCTGTAGCCCCCACCATACACATACACACCCCTTTAACGGACTCCTTCACCTTATTCAATTACTAGGTTCCCATGAGCTTTCTCTTTTATCGGCTTTGGTATTGGAGGAGATCGTGAAATTGCTGAGCTTCCCCTGAATGGATATATTTACTGCTGCTGGAATACCTCTTGACCAGATCCAATGGGTATCGAAATCGACTTTTTTGGCCATATATCTCCTTTTAGCCAATCATTCTTTGCCTTTGCAATTCGCGTTTTTTGCAGAGTTGTGCTTCGTTTGAACACCTCCTTCTCCAAATCTAAAAGACTTGTGGCATTAGATGCCACGGTGGCCAAGTTCTCCACCACCGAGGCGCTGCGGTTGAGGGATATCGAGGCCGGGAGCCCGCTTGCTCACTCGAAAAAGCCGCCGGCACTGGGCCCCTGCACCGTAACTTTACTCCTTTTCAATTCGTCCATATTTGTTTTATTTGCTGGGTGTCCTTCCCATTTTGGTACACGCACCAGAGATGAGCAAACACTAGCCCATGCACAGTCAGAAAGAAAGCGCATGAACACATATTTATACATCAATAGGTATGTCCCTATCCGCCACCTGGGATCGCGCCTGATACAGATCCGGCAACTCCTCACAGGTCTATCTGTCTGCCTGCCTGTCTGTCCGTCACACGCATTTTTCTCGGAGATGGTTATAGCGATTAACACCAAATTTGTTGAAAAGATGGGAACTGTGAACACTCACACTACAGTGAGTTACATCCTTTTAGGTCAAATTTAAGGGGGTCCCCATACATTTTTTTTCACCGAATATAGTCATGCGGGGTATCAAATGAAAGGTCTCGGTTAGTACATTTTGAAACTGGTGCTAGTTTCGAAATTTGTTGGAAAGCTGGGAAGTGCGGGGGGTCGAAAGTGATCATTTATTTAACGGGCCCATTCTGAGAAACTGCACAACCTAAAAATCTTAAAAAAATCAAGAGGCTACCACTATATGGTGCCTAGGCTCCTAAATACCTTCTATATCGATGTCCCTTCAAATAAAGTTAATAATAGTGTATTATTATAATTTTTAGTAATAGGCTACAAACCAACCCCCTCCCTGTACCCCATTTGAACACTTTGATCCCACAGAACCTGCGTGTAGGTACCGCGAGCTCTTCTCCCATCCCCGCCTGTGGCTATAGGGAGGTGGACGTGAGTCTTGGACTGTGCCGAGCGTTTTCGTGGCGATTTTTTCTGGCGGACATTAGCAAGCCCATATTAGGCTAACACTTCCTGTGGCATCCGAAGACTTCAGAAGACAACTATCTGCATACGTTTCGAACTCTTCGAGTTCACCAAAATAACTTTCGACTTGTGCAACGCTGCGCAGACTTTTCAGAGGTTCATCTACTCTGTCTTGCGGAACTTGAACTTTTGTGCCGTTTATATGGAAGATCTTTTGGTCGCTTCATCGTCCAAATCTGAGCACTTGGACCATCGCGAGTGCATTTTTTAACGTCTCCTTGAGTCCGGACTTGTTCTAAACATTGGAAAATGCAGATTTCTACAGAAGCAGGTGAAATTTTTCGGCCACTTGATAGTCCTCGACGGTATCCAACCTGACCCGGACAAGGTTGAGGCGATTAAGATAATGTTGTTGCATACGCTTTGCCTCGAATTTCGGAGGTCACAGTCCCCGCGCGGTCGATTATACGATACAAAAAGACGACGCAGAGCTTCAGAGCCTGAAGGCAAACTCCAAATTCAACTTCAAGGAATTTTCTATTATCGGCTCAAACTCTTATTTACTCTAATAGACCTCAGATAAGGGCCTAGGCCATTCATTCCGGCCGATTTTCGCAGGGAAGTATTTCACGCAATACACGATCTCGCGCACCCAGGCATCAGGACGACGGACCGATTAGTCTCCGAAAAATACTTCTGGCCGTCCATGAACAAGGACGTAAACTCTTGGGCCTGACAGTGCATCACGTGCCAGAAGTGCAAGGTCAGCACGTACGAAAGGGAATAGCTGTATTCCCTAGGTCAACCAAGCTGTTCCATATGATCTATCTCGACTTCATCGGCCCTTTGCGAGACTCGCACGGATACAAGTATTGCACCACAATCATCGACGGTTTTACGCGGTGGTCTGAGGCACCTCCCCGGACATTACCCCGCAATCATGTACCGAGGCTCTCTGTCGAGAGTGGATCCCGCGCTTTGAAGTACTAGCCGTAATCATCACGGACCAGGGAATGCAATTCGAGTCTACTCTTTTCGCGGAGTTAGGCAAGTTCTTTGGTTTCAAATGGCATAGGACTATTACACACCATCCACAGTCCGAGCGCAATGCTGACCACATTGTCTCCTACAGTGTACTGTAGTGTATCGTTACGGTCTTGAATGAAGTGCTATAAGACACTTCAAGGCCTTGATCCAATATGGATTGTTGCACCAACGATTATTATTATTATCCACAGTTCAATGGTATGCTTCCAGTTGGCACTGTACACTGAAGGTCGCCTTAATGGCTCACGAAGATTTGTCGTGGTCGCGGTCCTTTGCCTTTCGTCCTCTTCGGCCTCGACACAGCTCACTGGGAGGACTTCACGGCTGTCTCCGCGAAGATGGTGTGCGGGGAGAATCCGTGTCTTCCTGCCGACCCTGCGCTGGGTATCAGAGCAGCATTAAGCGACTCTGGTATACTGCGTCTACTCAAGATACGCGCTTTCAAAGCTGCGACCGGATCCACCTTCTCGACACGTGACAACGGAGATCGACACCCCCAGGAACTTCGAAACATGTTTACAGGTACTCATTCGGATGGACGCTACTTGGAGGCCGCAACCAGCATACGGGGGCTCTTTACAGTTCTGGAGTGAGGCGGGCCCAAGTAGGTTTCCTTGTCAAGGCTGAAAACAAAAAAGCGCCCGCGGTTCGCTCAGTGACCCCATAGGCAGGATCAGTTGGTCAGTTTGCTCCGCTGAACCCGCGCTGTCTCAGCGGGGAGCGGAGTGATGTGGCGGCGTAGCGGAGGTGCAAACGCCATTTTTGCGAATTCGCCTCTGCTGGGATGTAAACTACCCGGTAGACTTGTCGAGTTAGTCGACGAGCATCATTCTTGACATTTTCCACCTCAGTTCCCTGTCAGGCCGTCAGCCGTTTCCGCGGCCGTTCAATGAGGCGGCAGAAGCAAATTCCCGAAAATGACGTTCGGGGTTCGCGCCTCCAATGTGTCTATCTATAGGAAATCTAGGCCTCAAATCAATATCCCGTTCCGGTACTTGCACAAATAAAGTTAGTAATACTATATTAGCATACTTTAGAAATTTATCGGGAAACCCCCTTAAGTTTATGCTAGAACTACAAAATTTGGCACAAAGGAAAACATAAAGCATTACTTTGGAAAGATTGAAAGAAATCCAACTATTATTAACAAAGTTATAGAAGGCGAAACTTTTACATTTTGTGTGAATTTTGTGCATTGTAAAACGTGTATGACGTCATCATAACATATCAATTCGTCAATATCGCAACAAAGTGAGCTCACGTGAATGGGATGTCGCAGCTTTTTAATTATTCTTACCTATGAAGCTTCGGGGTAGTGCCTAATTCAGTTAGATATATTTGTACATTAAACAAGCGGTACTCAATATACGTACTTTAGATGTGCATATGTATAGTTTTATGAATAAAGTAAATCGGAAATATGTGCACGATCAATTTACAGACATGCATATATAAGTATAGTAATAGGCAATGTTTGTTGCTTAGGGTGAGCATAATATCTACGTCTGTAATATGTACGTATATCTTCTAGTCTGAAAAAAGTAAAAGGAATATTTTGGGTTTTTAGCTATGTACAAATGGAAAAATGTGCGTAGGAAGTTTCTTACATAAACATGATGAACACAAAACTTTTATATCAGAAGCGCCAGCTTCCGGTATTCCGACATGTTTATTGTGACGAGGTAATGCACAAAACGAAAAACCGTATAATTTTTGTCTTGGCCAGTGCAAGAATCGCACAGGATGATCAACTCTCAATAACAAAATTATAGAGTAGAGAGTAGACATCGTAAGCTCACTTCTTAGCCACTGTCTTATCATAAGTATACCAAACTGGTTTCTTATCAGATAGAAAATGAATATTAAGACGGTCAAAACTAAATTGTCGTTTGTAATGTACATCGTTTATATTATACTTACATTTGGCGGTGGAAGGCTTATTTGAAAGTCCAAAGTTATAGTTTCTAAAATGCGGCATTTTAAAAATTTCTTACGATGTGACCTTTTAAGCTGATAAAACTTATCGGCTTGTGAATCTTGCAGATGTTGATTGCGATTTAACGTATAAATTTCTTTGTTAGTCATGTTTTTTACTTCAATATCAATGGGTGAAGTGAGTTGAGCCTCGTATGACACAAGTATCTTTCCTTGGATATCCAAAGGCAATATTAAATTTGGAGCTGATGATTTCAGAAAAATTATAGAATGTTGGGTTTTTTTTCGCTGTACATATCATGAAGCTATGTTCAGCTCCTCTGAAAGGTAAAACTTTTTGGTTTTTTTAAAGCTGTAATAAGATTTCCTTTCTTTCAAGTAACGAATAAAATTCTCAACTTTTCCTTTTGTTTCTTCTGAAAGCTTGTGTAGACGATTGGTGTTCTTATCCGTTTGTTCCTTGGAGATTTGGTATATACAGCCAAAGATTTACGCAAAACGTTGACACGAGAGACAAAAAAAGTCTTTATGCAGACTGGAACATTAACAGTATTTTCTTCTGTGATCAGTCGGATTTGGTAGACGTGGAAATTTGTCTTCTTATGGGGGACCAACGGGGAGGAGAGGTATCTATCCACTAAGATACGAGTTCTGCTCATCAACAGTTGTTATTTCATTGAATTATTTCCGTTGTTTATTGTCTTCTTCTTTTTCTTCACCCTTTGTCCCGTTCACAAGCAGGGTCAGCTCGTCGTGATCGGTTTCGCCATTTGGCTCTATCAAATGCCTGATCTCGATGCAATCTCGAGGCTTTTAAATCCCCATCCAGCGTATCAAGCTACTGTTTTATCGGCCCGCCTTTTAGTCCTTTACCATCGACTTCGATGTTCAAACCAATCTTGGCAAGTAAATTCTCGTTAGGACGAATTACGTGACCATACCATTGAAGACGCCTCTCTCGCAATTATTCCACGACCGCGAATATTCTCATTTCGGATGTGATCAAAACGTGTCACGCGACTAGTCCAACACAACATCTTCGTCTCTCTCTTCTTACTGCAAGACGCCGTTCATTCTTTTTATAGTCAGCCAACATTCCGAATCATAGAGAGCGACAGGAAGGACGACATTGCGGTAAATTTTAGATTTGAGGTGTTCGTTGATACGTCGGGCACAAAATTGCCAGTTGTGGACCGCCACTTCATCCAGGTTGCGTTAATGCGTGAAGCAATTTCATAACGCAGTTCTCCGTTGGCTGATAGCGTTAACCCGTGGTATTTAAATCGCTCAGTTCTGGGCAGGCTACTGCATTGGTTGTGCTTGTTTCACGGGGACCAGCCGCCGTAAATTCAGTTTTATTCAAATTAAATCTGAGACCTTATTATATGAGGCGATCATTCAATTTTTGGACAAGTTGCTCGATATCATTTTTGCCATTCGATGCTTGAATACCATCATTTGCATAAAGCTGTGTATAGGGCGCTGAACGTTGGATGTCCCGTGTGATGGTGTCTTCCTTCCTAAATAACCCGATTAAAGAATTCATTGAGCCAGAGTGTTGGGTCCCAGCTCTTCGTTTTCCACAGCTCAGATGCGATATCGTCAGGTCCTGTGGCTTTCCCCGATTTTATTCCTTTTATTGCATTCTCGACTTCAGTTCCGCTGACAGTTAATTCCTTGAGGGTTTAACGTGAGCATCTGTCTGGAAGACTTAATCCCAAGGTCTTCTTAAGACACGGATTGATTTTGTGACCACAATCAGAGCCCCGCTGAGACAAGCAACAACGGTACCAGTCAATATACCATGCGCCTTGGCTTAGCATTCATACTGGTGGATGCAAGACATACTTAAATCTCTACCGAACTAGGGAGTACGGCACCCGTGTTGAAACGCAACACCACGCTGAGGCCCGAAGGCCTCTTCTCGCTTGAGCATAACCACAGCCACCATGAAACTCCCACTAGGGGGCCTACCGCAAATAACCGAGCTGTACTCGCATACAACGGGAGTATAAGAGTCCAGGAGCTATCCCGGTTCCCATCGTACCAGTGTACTCCTGGTAAGGTTTCGTGGCCAATTAACACTTCAGATGAGTCCTCGTGCAGACTCGAGTCTGATCGCCCTGATTAGGCCTTTGGAGCATTCTCCTACTGCATCACGGCCGGCAAACCAAAGTGAGTACAGCGTCTCCCTGTGCCACCACTATGGAGGTTCTCCTCGGCCACTTGGTTTTGGTTTGGCCGATAGGGTTGCCGCCCCATATTCCTCGCCACCACCTCTGAGCACCAGTTACACTGACAGTGAAGCCCATGGTGTCTTACGTAAGCACCTGTCATGAGACTTAATCCTACGGTCCTCTTAAGACACGGATTGATTTTGTGATCACAATCAGAGCCCCGCTGAGACAAGCAACAACGGTACCAGTCTATACCAAATGCATGGCTTAGCATTCATACTGATGGATGCAAAAATTACCTAAATCTCTATCGAACTATGGAGTACGGCACCCGTGTTGATACGCAACACCACGTCGAGGCCTGAAGGTCTCTTCTCGCTTGAGCACAACCACAACCACCATGAAACTCCCACTAGGCGGGCCAACCGCAAATAACCGCGCTGTACTCACATACAGGGTGCGGCAGCATAACTTCCTTTTTTAAAATGCGCGCCACTCAGTTAGTTGATGTCATAGCGGAGCGCTAGTGGTCTCGTTCAAGAGGGGATACTGCAAAGTTTTGTCCCGATACGGTTCAGTCGCCATCATGCGTTGGGATAGTGAGGAGCGTGCCGTTGCCGTTGAGGTTTACTTTTCAAGCGGATGTTCGGTTATTGCAACGCAGCGTGCATTTCAGAATCGCTTTAATTTAGCCCCGTTGGCTCCCGTCCCAGACCGCAAATCAATTGTTACATGGGTCACTACATTCAGACAAACTGTAAGTGCGACAAAAGGAAGAGCTGGAGTCCCTCGGCCCGTTAGATTACCTGAGAACATTGGAGCAGTGAGAGCGTTAATGTTGCGATCGCCACGGCGTTCTGCGCGCAAACACGCATCTGCCCTTGGACTATCGTTCTGTCAGAAGAATTCTTCGTGATGATCTTCATTTTCATCCCTATAAGATGGCGATAGTGCAGGAACTTTCAGAACGTGACTTCAATTCTCGGATGAACGCTTGTGAGCTTCTTCTTGATGTCGTTCCCGAGGGTGCTATTGTTTTTTTAGCGATGAAGCCCATTTTTATTTGTGTGGGTCGGTTAACAAACAAAACATGCGCTATTGGGCTGACACCAACCCTCGAGAATTGCATCAAAAGCCTTTGCATTCACCAAAAGTCACAGTGTGGTGTGCAATTTCCTCAGCTGGAATTATTGGTTCCTGGTTTTTTGAGGAAAATGAGGTTACAGTGACAGTGAATTCGGACCGGTATGTAAACATGCTACAGAATTTTTTTTTGCCACGGCTAGAAAATTTGGAAGAGTCATGACAAACGCCAGAAATCGGTTTACGCAATGTATGGAGAATGGGGGACGTCACCTAACAGATTTGATCTTCAAAACAATGTAAATAAAAACTTTAGACATGTACCTACATTATAAAAAATAAATAAATATTTTCCGATGCATACAATAGTTTTTATTGAGTTTTGGAAAAAGGAAGTTATGCTGCCGCACCCTGTACAACAGGAGTTCACCCGAAGTATGAGAGTCCAGGGGTTACTCCGGTTCGCATGGTACCAGTATACGCCTGGTAAGGTTTCGTGACCAATTTGCCACTTCAGATGAGTCCCCGTGCAGACTCGGGTCTGATCGCCCTAATTAGGCCTTTGGAGCATTCGCCTACTGCATCACGGCCGGCAAACCAAAATGAGTACAGCGTCTCCCGGTGCCACTATTATGGAGGTTCTCCTCGGCCACTTGGCTTTGGTTTGGCAGGCAGGGTTGCCGCCCCGTCTTCCTCACCGCCACCTCTTAGCACCAGTAGCACTGACAGTGAAGTCCATGGTGTTTTACGTAGGCACCTGTCGTGAGACTTAATCCTACGGCTCTCTTAAGACACGGATTGATTTTGTGACCACAATCAGAGCCCCGCGGAGACAAGCAACAACGGTACCAGTCTATACCAAGTGCATGGCTTGGTATTCATACGTACACGTCGAGGCCCGAAGGTCTCTTCTCGCTTGAGCATAACCACAACCACCATGAAACTCCAACCACAAATAACCGATCTGTCCTCACATACAACAGGAGTTCACCCGAAGTATGTGAGTCCAGGGGCTTTCCCGGTTCCCATGGTACCAGTATACCCCTGGTAAGGTTTCGTGACCAATTTGCCACTTCAGATGAGTCCCCGTGCAGACTCGGGTCTGATCGCCCTGATTAGGCCTACTGAATTACGGACGGCAAACCAAAGTGATTACAGCGTCTCCCGGTGCCACCACTATGGAGGTTCTCCTCGGCCACTTGGTTTTGGTTTGGCTGATGGGGTTGCCGCCCCAGCTTCCTCGCCGCCACCTCTGAGCACCAGTTGCGCTGACAGGTGGAACTGCTCCAAATGTCGGCCATGATTGCGGAAGTGGAGGATGAGAAAATTCTTCAGTTGAAATTTGTTCGAAGTATTCTCGCCATCTATCCGTTGCGGCTCGACGATTGGTAAGCTAAGTACGTTCTTGTAATTAACGCAACAGAAGTGTTCGATAGCCTGTGTGCGTTCGTTATGGCTTTTAGCAAGTCGATACAGATCTGTCTCACCACCCCGAGTGTCCAGTTTATCTTAAAGATTTTTGTAATGGTCCGTTAGGGTGATAGCGACTATTTTCTTTGCTTCCCGGTTGGCATTCTTATAAATTTGTCAATTGGCCAGCGTTTTATCGTCGAGAAATTTGTAGTAGAAGCGTTTCTTTTCATGGACGTTCATTTTAACATCGTCATTCTAAAGCCTAGTATCTCGGCTGATGTATCGCTTACTCGGCTTGGTGACTCCGAGGGTTGCAGAGGCCGCTTCGTGCATCGTGTCTTTCATTTGGTTCCACGATTCTTCCATAATTCCGTAATTGTCGGTAATCGCGTAAGCGAGGTCATTTCTTCTTTGTTCTCACGAAATCGCTACCATTTAATGTGCCGTGGACCAGTGCGTTCCTCATCCTCTTTTATCGGTAGCTTAATTCGCAGGACGGCAATCAACGGCCGATGTTGAAGTGCGATGGTCTCAAAGGGAACGACTTTGCAATCAGTGACGGTGGTAAAATGTCGGCGTCTTATGAGAATATAGTTGATTTGCGTTTTACTGTTCCCACTATAAAATGTAGGAAGATGACACAATCGTTCGATGAACCGTGTATTCATATATACAAGGTCATGAGTGTCCAGAAAATCGATTATACGCTCGCCACCCTCATTGCGCGCTACGAACCCCACATGACCATTAAGGTCGCCGGCAATGATGATATAGTCGTCAACAGGCACGTGACACGTGACAAGTCTTTTCATAGAAAAGTTGCCAGAAGGCATCCTTGTCGGCATCAGGTCGACCTATCTGTGGTGCGTACGCAATGAAAAAGTGAACAGTGCCATCAGTTGATATAATGGTCAGCTTCATCAGCCAATCATCAAATCGTTCGACTTCTTTCATGGCGTCCCGGAAACCTTCTGAGATGGCAATGCCAACACCACATTGAGTGTGTAGACTACCGAAGTAGAGAAGTTTGTAGCCATTTTTACCGCATTCGCGTTTAATGTCGCAACTTTTGGCACCAGGCAATCGGTTTTCTTGCAGACCGCATATGCGCCTATTCTCGCCTTTTTCGAAGGGCTCTTGTGAGTTCCTCGGTCTTTCCAGTTAGGATACCAACATTTAACGTGCAGAGACGTATTTGTTTTGTTCGTTTTGTTCGGACTAACTTGCTTACGTCCTGACACCGTCTATGCGTCAAGATCCCTTGCCCAATTCTCGACAGGACCGGGGCCCGTCCTGCCGCGTCGACTGAGGTGGACGCCCTAGCATTTCTTCGAGGCTTGTGACTCAATCCGATCATTTTGTTTGTGACGACATTGTATGCATTTTCTTCATCAGCCTATCGCGGGATCTGTCACCAAGAGAGATCAGGTAGGATTTAGCATAGTGGGATAATTCCAACTAAACTCTATTTATCTCGTTCCCTGATCTCAGCATTTCATTTTCGTTTTACTGAGGATTAGTACAGAGGAAAGCCTCAAACCCTCCTCCTTTACCTGGGCTTGGGACCAGCATGTTAATAGCATGGCGGAGTTCCGTTGTTTATCGTCATATCCAACGATATGTACATGGAAGCAACGGTAACAGTTACATAGGCACTCGGGCCCGATTTCATGAGTGGACCGCCGCATCTTCTTCTTTTGCAAACAAAACCTTATTAAAATCGGTTCAATGTCTGTCTGTCACACGCACTTTTCTCAGAAACGGCTATACCGATTGACATGAAACTTGGCGAGAAGGTGGGAACTGCGAACGCCCAGACATGCAGTGAGTAGTACCCTTCTACGTTGAGATTAAGGGGAGATCCCCATACATGCAAATGAGGGGTGTAAAATTTTTTTTCACCGAATATAGTTGTTGTTGGGTATCAAATAAAAGGTCTTTTGTTAGAAAGGCGGGGAGTGGGAGGGGTGGAAGTTGATGATTTCTTTAACGGACCCATTCTCAGAAACTACCCACCCAAAAAATCTGAAAAAATAATGAAGCTGCCTCTGTATGGTGTCCAGGCCTCAAAATACCCTCCACATCGATATATGCACAAATTAAGCTAATAATAGCACATTTCCATATTTCTGGGGAGATTGGGTAAAAACCTCCCTTAAGTTTATCCCAGAGTTATAGAAGTTGGTAGTACTATTGAATGTAATATGAAGCATATATCCCCAAGTTTGATGAAAATCATACTATTACTAACAAAGTTACAGTAGCTGAAAGTTTACTTTACCGTGTAAATTTACTGCAACTAAATATCAATATCAAACTAAACCGATCCGAACGAAATTTCGTGGACAGATATGAACTATGAAATCCCATGTGTAAAGTGAAACAGGGCTCATTTTCGAAAACTACCCATCTCAAAAGTAAAAAAAAAATTGGAGTGGTACACTTATGTGATATCTAGTCCTCAAAATATGTCCAATTCCGATATCTGCTGAAATAAACTTACTAATAGTATATTATCAACTTTTAGGAATTGACCTTAAACCCCGTTTAAGTTCAGTTAAGTAGGAATATTAAATGCACCGGCATAGTCAAGTTTCATGAAAATCCGCCTATTAGTGTCAAAGTTATAGCAGTTCAAACTTATCAATTCCTCGCCAATTTATCGCATCTTAGACCAAGCAAATAAGATTGTGACGTCATTATTAACGAGAATAATTAACACTCGAGTGAAATATTAATATTTCATTCATGAAGAGTCTACTTCTCTAGAGCCCTTTTAAAGTTTTGTGTGAAACAAAACCTTATTAGACTGGAGTCGATGTCTACCTGTGTATCTGTCTGTCTGTCACACCCGATTTATTCGGAAAATCGCAGTGTTGCATCTAAACGAAATCTAGGCCTCCAAATATATCCCGTTCCGATATTTGGGCAAAAATTTAATAATAGTATATTAGCATATTTTAGAAATTTAGCCGAAAGCCTCCCTTAAGTTCATGCTAGAACTGCAAAATGGGAAGTCGCATAAAGGATAACATAAGGCTATTACTTTGGGAAGGAAATCCAACGATTATTAAGAAAGTTACAGAAGGTCAAATTTTTACATTTTGTGTGAATTTATACATTCCAAACCGTGTATGACGTCATCATAACATATCAATTCGAAACAGCGAGAAGATAGAGTAGAAAGGCTTCAAATCCATGGTGGCTAAATATATGTTAGAGGAAGGGCACCAGGTAGATATAAACAATGCAAAGGTCCTTAAGCAGGTACAAAAATTCAATTTGTTAGATGCGTACGAAAGCCTGTAGATTAGTAGGCAATCTGAAAATACTCGACTAAATTCCGATTTAGGTAACTACAACTCCCCCTTATTTAGGTTTCTATAAGATATTATTATTAATCAATTTCAATTATCCACTAGTATATAAGTTCCAATTTTGTTCATATCAGCCAGTATACTCCCGTGCACTGAAGAAGGGAACAAGTGGTTCTCGAAATAATGATATTTGCTTATTAAAATAATCACTACTAACGACGGGGTCGGTGTTACGTTTTAATTTCCTTAAATCGGCTTGCTAGAAACATTGCGAATCACATATTGATTATATCATTTCGTTAATACCACAACAAAGTGAGCTCACATGATCGGGAGCTCGTAGGGAAACATTTCGTTTTACTTTTTTAATCATTTATTTATCAATGTCAATTACTCCAGACAGGTATATGTATGGGTAAATGAAGCTTTGGGGCATTGACTAATTCAGATAGATTTTTTTGTACATTGAACAAGCGGTATTCAATATACATACTTTATATGTAGTAAAGTAAATTGAAAATAGGTGTACGATCAATTCATATACATACATATAAAATACAGTATTCGATAATATGCAATGTTTGTTTGTTTAGGGCGAATATAATATCTACGTCTGTAATGTGTATGTATTGTAGTTTGAAAAAAAAAATTAAGGATTGTTTTGGGTTTTTAGCCATATACGACAAAAGATGAACACAAAACTGAAGCGCTCTGGCGAATCTGTTCTGGTATTCCGACTTGTTCGTATCTGTTGCAGGTCAACTTCTTCGCATTTGCTAATAATATTGAACTCTTAGTGTGGAGCGTATGAGGTTGATTATTATCAATACAGTGCTTCCCAGATCAACTTATTTGTGTAAATATCTCTTTAAAGAATAGAGTGCAATTTTATTTTCAACTATGTGCACACAGAACTGTCATGCATTCATCGTTCCTCACATAGGGAAATACAAAACCTTTTATACCTGAAGCGTCAACCATTCGGTTCCCTGACTTCTTCGTATCTGATGTAGGTTAACTTCGTCACATTGGCTAATAATATTGAACTCGTAGTGTGAAGGGTGTGTGCGATCTACTAAACTAAAGGGAAACCTATAAGACAGGAACCCGCGAGAGATTCTGGACAAAGTTGGTTTTATTCCTGCTGGTTATTCCCTGTACGCCATTATCTTCCCCATTCGTTTTCACGGGACTCAATTGATTATTTCAAGTTATGAGAATGTAGTAGTCAATTCGGCCACGTTATTTACATAGCATGCAAGTCCCAAGCCCTGGTGAAGGAGGAGGATTTGATGCAATGTACTTTGTACTATCCTCAATTAAACAAAAATAAAATGCTGAGATCAGGGAAAGATATAAATAAACAGACCGACCAAGAAAATGCATATAATGTATTTAAAAGCAAAACGATCGGATTGAGTTACAAGCCTCGGAGAAATGCTACAGTGCGGCTCAGTCGACCCGGCAAGACAGGCCCCGGTCCTGTTAATAAATGGGCAGAGATTGCCAACTCAGAGGGTTTCCGTCGAACGATTTGATGGCCGGTTGATGAAGCTCACCATTATATCAGCTAATCAAACTATTCACTTTTGCACCAGGTATACACCGCAGACAGATCGACCTGATGCCGAGAAAGATGCCTTCTGGCCACAAAGCGGCCTGTGCAAAGATTGTTGAATGCATTTTTGATAAGTGTATTCGCGTAATCGTTGAAATAACCGTGAATTAAGCCGGATTTGGCGAGAAATGCGAGATTGCCATCTCAGAGGGTTTCCGTCGAACGATTTGATGGCCGGCTGATGAAGCTCACCATTATATCTTTTTTTTTGGGGTAGGGTAGGTGAATGCATTTACGCACACAGTGTTGGACTCCCGATTCGGTACATCGTCGGACTACCAACACCTCACCATCGTCAGAGAGCTAGCCTGGAACCGTTTGTCACATTACTTCGGGCTAGTCCCCGAACTCTCCCGCTTTGTGGAGCCTTCAAATCGGGGAATTCCTTTCACCAACGGGTGGGGAGAGGAGGAAGGGAACTGTCAGATCAAGGAACCTCCTGCCATCCGGCTCCTCCACCGGTCGAGTTCTATCTTCTTAGCAACGAGAAGGGCCCAAACGTAATGGGCAACACAGTTCCACCTGTCAGCACTCACCAGCATCTCTTCGACAATGTTGTCTGGAGAGAGATCCCCTGTGTTTAAATAGAGCTGCTAATGATCCCCATCCCATCTTCCACAAAAAAAAATGGGGTGGGTGTCGTCCATAATTCCATTGCAAAACACACAATGCGGAGATCGTGCCTTTCCAATCTTGTGCAGGTAAGACTGAAAACCTCCATGCCCACTTAACAATTGGGTAAGGAAATAGTCAGTCTCACCATGCTTCCGATTCAGCCACGCACCTAAGTTGCCGATGAGCCGCGCAGTTCATCTGCCTCTAGTTTCATTTTGCCAAGAGAGCTGCCACTCGTCTAGAGTGCGTTGCCGTTCTTCGCGAGCAACCACCTCCCTTGGCTCATCTCCCTTGCGCTTGTATATGGCCTGACGCTTCCTAGCAAGAAGGGCAACGGGGATAACTCCCGCGATCACCATCACGGCCGGTTCAGAGACAGTACGGTACGCAAACGCCACCCGTAAAGCTCCCCGTCTCTGTACTTGCGCAAGGCGTGTACGGCATACCTCCTTTTTAAGAGCGCCAGCCCACACCTCTGCGCCGTAGAGCAGGACAGACTGCGTTGAGCTCATCAGGAGACGTCGCCTACTAGACGTAGGACCCCCAATGTTTGCCATTAGCCCACTTAACGCCGAAACTCCAGCCGCAGCTTTGTTCGCTACTGCTTGGATTTGCTCAGAAAAGCTCATCTTTGAGTCAAGAGTCAACCCGAGGTACTTTACCACTGATTTTGACTCGATGATCGACTCGCCGAACGATATGGGACGCAGGGTCGGAATTCTCTTTTTAGTCAGGATGACTACTTCGGCTTTTTCCAGTGCAAGGTTGAAACCATGAGTAGTCATCCATCCGCTTACCCGTCGCATCAATATTCCGAGTCTGCTTTGCGCCTGTTCGACAGTGCGTCCAGCAACAAGCGCTGCGACATCATCTGCGTAGCCGACCAGGCGCGACTCCTCTGGCGTGTCGAGTTTAAGCAGACTGTCATAGGTAGCGTTCCAGAGGTCCGGCCCTAGGATGGATCCCTGTGCTACCCCCGACGTGACCTCCATCCACCTTTGACTCTCTAGTGTTTCATAGAGCAGGGAGCGGTTCATCAGATAGTCCCTCAAAATCCGTAAGAGATAGTTCGGCACGTTGAAGGTATTGTCTAGTGTGCCTAGAATGTCTTTCCATCTTACGGAATTGAAAGCGTTTCTGACGTCAAGCGTTACGAGGAGCACCACCCGTCGAGTTCGGCGGCTATGTGCCTTTGCTCGTCGAGCGGCCTCGCAACTTTCCAACGAACAGGGAAAATGCCCTCCTTCAAGCAAGCGTTGAATGCGCCGAGCAGTAGGTCTGGCCGGTGTTGGAATACCAGTTTGTATACCTCTGCTGGAATACCATCGGGTCCTGGCGCCTTCTTGTTTTTCATAGAGAGGACTGCCTGTTCCAACTCTATTACAGAGAAAAGTGGACAGTCCTCTGCGCTCTCCGCGCCGACGTCACCATCCCATACGGGGTGTGCAGGGAAGAGTGCCCCCACAATGCGGTCCATCTGCTCGGGTTACTAGTTTGTAACCGAGTCCCCACGGATCCCCATTCACCTCGTCGACCAGATCTTGCCAGCAGCGAGCTTTGCTCTTGTTAATTGCACTGCGGAGTCTCCTTTTGGCTGATTTGTACTCCATCATTATGGTACATGCCTCCTCCCGGTCGCCTAGACGTTGCGTTTAGCGGCGGAGCCTGTGACACTCCTTCCGGAGCTCTGCGATTTCCACTGTCCACCAAAACATGGGACGTTTGCCGCGCCTCGATGTCTTCCTGGGCATGGAGGCTCCGCAGACCGTCGTTATCAGGTTCATAACTGAATTTACGACAGTGTCAGCTGCGGCGCCACCGCCCCCAGAAGTATCTTCCAGCGTGGCCCCACCCGTTCCCAGAGTTTCGACAAACTTCCCGGTGTTCACCTTCGCGACGTTCCATGTACATGTAGATCACTGGGGTGGCGCACACCGAGAGTTTGTGTCCACCACTTCGAAAGCAATGTATTGGTGGTCACTTGCGGAGATCCGGTGGGGTAGATCCGGTGTTTAGAACTACCAGTCTTGCTCTCGTCGCCATTTCCAGAATTCGTTTCCCTCTGGAATCTGTGTGAGGCATGCCCCATTCAAGTGCCCTAGCATTGAAGTCACCCCCGACCAGGATTTGCCCATCCGTGCATAAGATAGCGTCCTCCAAAGCATCAAGCCTCCGACGAAAGTCCGGCATTCGGCGTCTCATTCGGCGTAAGAAAAAACGTTATCCCTGAACACCGAATCCAGACAATGCCGTCCCCTCGGCCTTGGGCAAGAACCCCCAGGAGGGTGCCGTCCCGAACCCAGATGGCAGCGGTACCTGATATGTCTGGGTGCCATGAAACTGGGCCCTTGTTTCGGTATTGCTCACTAATGAGTACTAAATCAGTTTTGCCCTCCGCAGCGAACTGCGCTAGCAACTCGTGAGCGGTTGCACTCCGGTGCATATTGATTTGTAGGATGCGAATCATGTTGACCGTATCCTAGCTCTTTCCAGTTCTGCTCTGAAAACTGGACACCGCCCTGATCCCGCAGTGTGCGCAATGCTCTCATCTGTCGCGCCACGGTCCCTGCATAGGACGCAGTTTTCCTTTTTATTGCAGGTGTTCGCTTTATGGCCTGCCTGACCGCATTTACGGCATGTTGCCCTTCTGTCAGGTCCCCGACAATTTGCAGATGTGTGCCCATAATCCAAACATCTGTAACATTTGGTTGGGGCGGCCCGAATTCGTATCCTACACACTACCCAACCAATTCTTATTTTCCCGCTGTTTGGAAGCTTCCTCGCGTAGTGCTCGGCAACTTCCACCACAGCGAGTTTTTGGCCTCGGGAGTTCGCGCAGGTGATACCAATCCGGACATTGGTTACCTCCGGGCATTCGCGTTTGATGGCCTCTTCTACCTCGTTCTTTTCCGTGAGGCAGTCAAAGTCTCGGATTTTCAAAGCACACGTGGGTTCCAGGCTGGAAACCAAAGCTTTTTCTCCTAGACGCCCCTTGACTGCTTCACAGAACGTGACTTTATTTATAGTCTTCGGGCCTAGTTCGACTAACACTCCACCACCCTTCGTTTTACGTATGCAAGACACTTCCGCTCCGTTATCTTCGGGTTTGATTTTATAACGGACTTCGCTGAGGACTTCCGCAAAAGTCTTCCCTGCCGGCGGCTTAATAAGCAAAGCTGGCGGTCTAGTCCTCCTTCGTCTCCGTACCTCTTCTTTTGGTACTCCGTCCTTCGTGTCCGCCTTAGTTCAGAGGTTTTTCTAATGGCGCGACATGTTGTTGTCTTTTGGTCCTCTTCGCCTTCTTCTTTTCAGCCCTGGAGAGTACCTGAGTGAAGTCTCCCTCAGATGTCCCTTCCTCCTTTCGTTTTTTACCAAGTTCGCTCTGCAATGGGCTGTCAGCGATCCGTTTGGTACTCGTGCTGTTTTCCTCGGGAAGCGTTTATAGGGTCGAACTCTCTTTTCACGCAGATTAACCATCATCTGCGACAATAATTTTGGCGTTGTCTTACTGCAGTGGACGCAAATAAATACCATTGAACGCGTCATGGTCTTTCTTTTGATTGGCCAAAACCTTAGCCGCGTGGCAGCAAGAAGTCCTTGAAGGCCTACATGGAAATTTCTAATGTGAATGCCTGCCATCACCAAACGAGAAATAGTATCATTTATGGCAGCAATATTGAATGTTTCATATCATTCAGATGTTTGCCTCTTGCAAGCGTTCTCCAACACTGATGACACCTTTCTTGTCCTAGAATGGAGCAAGTGAACTTAAAGTGCCTTGCTTATCCACTATTTTGGAAGCGAGTCAAACTCTTACGAAAAGTTTCGACACTGGGCTTCCCTCATAAGCAGGGTCGTGGCTGATTCCATTTCTTCAACGATTATAAACGATAAGCATCTCAGCTCTCTACTGGTTCAAGTGTTGTTCACGATTCGAAAAACATACGTGACGATCCGTCGTAAATGTTGAAATGTATTCCGGTGGTCGATTGTGGAAAGTATGCCTTCTTTATTTGCAACTAAGAGCACCACCTTTGCGTGCTTAGTTTCCAAATTCATTTTGAATTTTCGGTAGGTTGGCCACAAACTCTCCCCACCATGTAGAAACCAAAGGATGTTGTTAAGGTTCTTATTAGAATCGAGTCGATGTCTGTCTGTTATACCCGATTTATTCAGAAACGGCTGAACCGCCTGTCACGAAAGTTAATAAGAAAATGTAGTCTGTGGCTCCCTTTACAGAGAGTAAGTGGCGCCATTTTGTGTTGTGTTTAAGGGGGCTCCCTATGCGAAAGGAGGGTGCAAATTCTTTTTCACAGAATGTAGAGGTATCAAATAAAAGGGTTCAATTAGTACTTTTGCAAACTGGTCCCATATTAGGTCTCAGATGAAATATAGGGCAGTGAGGGCTCAAAATAAGTCCATCAAAAAGTGTAACAGGTCTCGTTCGTAGAACTTATCCAACCGAAAAATCTGAAAAAAATTCACAATGGCGCATTTGAATGAAATCAAGGCCCCAAAATACATCCCGTTCCGATATCTGCACAAATAAAGCTAATAATAGTATATTAGCACATTTTAGAAATTTAATCTGAAACCCCCGTTACGTTCATGCTAGAACTACAAAATTTGGCAGTGGCATAGGGGATAACATAAGGCATAATTTTGGGTTGTTTGTTTGACGAAAACCCAACTATTATTAACAAAGTTATAGAAGGTGAAATTTTTACATTTTATGTGGATTTCATTCAAACGTGTATGAAGTCATCATAACATATCATAATAAAGTGAGCTCATATGAATGGAGAGTCACAGGAAAACATTTCGTTTTAGTTTTTTAATCATTTATGTATAAATATCAAGTTTTATACATGCATATATAAGTATAGTGTTCGGTAATAGGCAATGTTTGTTTGTTTAGTGTGCGCATAGTGTCTACTTCTGTGATATGTACGAATATCTGAAGGATATGAAGGAATATTTTGGATTTTTAGCGAACGAATAATAAGATGAACGCAAAAGCTTTATACCCGAAGCGCCAAGTTCCCGTATTCGAACTTTTTTTTTAATTTAGTGGGTGAGCTTCGTGAAACTAAATCTGATAGGTTTTTCCTGGGAGGGTACATGTCGCTTTTGGTTAATGGTGGTGAGCTCTTGTATTGCCGCTACTTGATCCACAACGAAGGTGACATACGAAGACATTGTTTTCCTTAGCCAGGCGAGAACTATATCCGAATCGGACCAAAATGTACATGGTACGTCATTCCACCGTAATTCCCTTTTGACGAGTGTCGTGTTTGGTAGTAAGTACAGTGGCGATGTAGCGATCTTGGACTTAGCACATAGAAGTCTCGCAACTACGGTACCATCCTTGCGCTGTGACCGTACATATAAGGCCGCTCCGTAAGCCCTTTCTGATCTATCACTGAAGGCATGTAATTCGATGATTTGTGGTGTGTTTCCAGAAAATACATGTCTGGGAAACTTAAGGTGTTGCAAACATTGCAGCTCCTCACAAAACTTGATCCAACCGGAGTACATCTTCATTGGCACTGTTGCATCCCAATCAATTTTTAGTTTCCAGAGTACCTGAATGAATTCTGACGGTTAATATGTGATCTGTGGAAGAACAAAACCTTGGATTCAAACCGAGTCGATTCACAAGGTTTTGGAGCTAATATAACTTTTTATTAATTATATTTATTAATTGCAGATAAAATTACGTTTTGTTAATTGCAGATAAAATTACATATTACTTAATTATTTAATTATTTGATTAAGTTCAATTAATATACTTTTAAAATTAATAATTAGTTAGGAGTCGTAGTCGTGTCCTGGGGCAGTTCCAAAAGTCGTAGACTCAAGTTTTTTATTTTTTTTTTCTTCTGCCGCCTACTTATCGAGAGCGCTCTCCACTCCTGTGGCGAGTTCTAAAAAATGTGTGGAGAGCGCCGTTGGCGTCATCTGCCACGAATCCTGCCGCGCCACATCACTCCGCCCCCAGATGAAACCTAGGGGGGTTTCGGCGACTGATCCCGGAACTGCGTTCCCCATTAGTCCGCGAAGCGAACCTGCCGTTATTTTGGGGTGCACACGGGCTTCAGCCTGGATAGAGAGACCGCCTTTTCGTGTCCAACGATCTCGAGCTGGAAGAAATGTTCTCCACGCTCGAGAATGCGGTATGGGCCTCCATAGGGAGGCTGCAGCGGCTTCCGGACGGCATCCGTCCTGACCAGGACGTGCGTACATGTGTCCAGTTCCTTGGGCGCACAGACAGGTGCGGACGAGTGTCGGGTGGGAGGAGTGGCCTTGATGCGTCGAAGATTGTCTCTCAGCAGACGCACCAACCCCGACTGTGTGAGACCCGATTTCTTGTCGAAGACCGGATCACTTGGGAGTCTTGGGTTCTCCCCGTATACCAGCTCCGCCGGGGTGGCAGCAAATTCCTCTCGGCGGGTTGTACGTAGGCCGAGTAGTACCAGAGGCAAGACTTAAGTTCAGGACGGATCGTCGCGTGCCATAATGGCGGCTTTCAGCGCCCGGTGCCAACGTTCTAGCATCCCATTGGATTGCGGGTGGTACGCAGTAGTCCGCTGGCGTTTAAACCCCAGGAGTTTTCCTAACTCCGAGAAAAGGGTGGACTCAAATTGCATTCCCTGGTCAGTGATGACCACTGCAGGGACGTCAAAGCGAGGTATCCACTCTCGACAGAGGGCTTCGGCGCAAGATAGCGCCGTAATGTCTTTCAGAAGTATTGCCTCAGGCCACCGCGTAAACTTGTCGATGATTGTAAGGCAATACTTGTAACCGTGCGAGTCTCGCAAAGGCCCTACTATGTTTAGGTGTATTGTGTGGAACCGCTTGGTAGTGCGGGGGAATGAGCCCACTTCTTTCCTTACATGCTTGGTGACTTTAAACTTTTGGCATGCGATGCACTCTCTGGCCCAGGAATTGACATCCCTGTTCATGGAGGGCCAGAAGTATTTCTCGGTGACTAGTCGTGAACCGCGTGGATGTAAACTGGCTTATAAAGCTCAGGTGTTGGGGCTGATGAGGGGACGCTTTATCGGGCTTTTATTTCAAGGCATATGTGAGACACTTGGTGCGTGTGTGAACGGCCTGCCTTCTTGA
This sequence comes from Hermetia illucens, assembly GCF_905115235.1. NCBI lineage: Eukaryota > Metazoa > Arthropoda > Insecta > Diptera > Stratiomyidae > Hermetia > Hermetia illucens. The sequence continues at coordinate 108,204,790 of NC_051851.1, read as the reverse complement.
GAGAAGCGGAAGTATTTGTTGCTCAAGTTCGCGCCGAGCAATTCGCGATCGTAGGTACTGTAGTTCCGTTGACCGGGGTTCAACGGCTGCCAGGCATGATTCACCTCTTGGTGAAGAGCGGCACCTACTGCTGTGTCAGATGCATCAACAAAAACGGCTAGGGGTGCATCTTGCAGAGGAAATGCCAAGAGTGTAGCAACAGCCAGTTGCTGTCGGGATTTATCGAACGGCGGACAGCCTCTTCAGACCACACGATCTCTCGTGTGTCTTTAGTTTTAGGGCCAGACAAGTACGCGTTCAAAACGGACTGGTGTTGGGCGGCCTTGGGCAGGAAACGACGATAGAAGTTTAGCATGCCCAAGAACCTCCGCAAATCCTTCACTGTTTTCGGACGCGGGAAGCTTGAGATCGCTTGCACCTTGTCTGAGTCGGGCTGCATTCCTTCAGGGGAAATGGAGTGGCCGAGAAATCTCACCTGTGCTTGAAGGAGCTTGCATTTCCCAACGTTTAGGATTAACCCGACCTAAAGGAGACGTTGAAAAATGCACTCGAGATGGGTTAAGTGCTCAGACTCTGAGATAGAAGCGACCAAAATATCATCCAAATAAACGAAACAAAAGTTGAGGTTTGGCAGGACCGAGTGGATGAACCTTTGAAAAGTTTGCGCGCATTGCACAATTCGAACGTCATCCGGGTGAACTCGAAGACTCCAAAGGGTGTGCATATTGCCGTGTTTGGAATGTCTTGTGGAGTTACAAGGATTTGATGATAAGCCTTGCTTAAGTCCAAGCAGCGACACAATCCCAGCCACCATCAGGGAGCGTGTTCGACAAGTCATCGGGGAAACTGGTGACCGAGAGTCGATGGGGGCAGAGGCGGGGGCATCAACAACACCACGCCGCGCTGCAGGTAGCAGTTTCAGCACTCGCCGAAGCACTCCAGCAGTACTTGATAGTTCTGCTTACAGCATGTATTGGGACCGGCAAGTTCTGACTGATCGCCACACTCTACACAACAAGCCTGACGTACTGTTAGTTGACAAGACGGGTCGCTCCGCGTATATTATTGATGTTGCTATGCCCCATAATAGCAACATTGAACGGAAATACGTGGCGAAGAAGGTAAACTATGAGTCATTGGCTCGGGAAATCAAAGAAATTTGGCGTCTCGAGCGGGTGATTATCGTTCCCATAATATTGTCAGCTACATGTATTGTACCTAAATCCCTGACGGCTTCCATTGATGTCCTGGGACTTTCGCACAGTCTGATTCAAACCATGCAGAAGTACACCATTCTGCATACGTGATCGATGTTGCGGGGAGTACTCGGCGGATTCTCCCACTGACCTACCACCGGCCACCACCACCAGTGCCCCTTTAGTTTTTAAGTAGGTAGGATCGTCCGAGCCTACTCGTAAATACTTGGCACTTAGTGCTAGTATTAGGTAAAATCCGATATCTGCCGAGATTGTGATAACTCGGAAATAATAATGTTATAAAGTAGCGTTAATTAATATTAGGAACCTGAAATCTGGAAAATGAATATAACGGAATATATTGGAAACCCATATATACAAAAGTGATTTCCAAGTTGTTTCTATATACATAAATATGAAATTACTGAGTTTGATCACAAGGGTGTAAAGAATCGTAATAACTGTGAATGGCCAGACGGTACTGAATTTTCCTTAAAGTTTGGCGAAGTGAACTTATACAACAAAAGTGACAGTAAACAACACTAAAGTGGTGACCCCGTGAGCACGCACCAAAGTGTGTGAGAGAGCCGCCGCAGCCACCAGAGACGCCGCCGCAGCCACGCTCGCCGTCTCCATCATCGCTGCCGCCGCCGTTGTCACCATTTTCGCCACAGCAGCGAATCACCCGCGACGGCCGCTCGCATTCACATCCGCCCTTAGATTGTAATTTAGATTTTGTTAGGAATAAACAATTATTTGGATATTATTTGGATGGGGTCGGCGCCTTACGTCTTAAATTGTGGTTTAGATGAGACTTTCTCTAGGTTAAATGTCTTCATTTGTTCTTAATTCTAAATTTTTATTGTCTATAAACAATCAGAAAGCATAAAATATTTTCTTTTTAAAGCGGTTTCAAGCAACCAAAAGTCAACATATTTAGAACGTGTACACGCAATTAAACCAAATATGTAACTATGTAAACACAAAGAGAAGTCTCAGAATATTTATATTTAGCCTCGGTAATTCAAAGTCGCATATTTGAATGGGATTGGGTCGAATATTTATCACCAATTTATGATATACGAGTACATACATACCAATAGGCTAAGAGCTATCAGTAGGAATTTTCAAAAGGAAAAATCCAAGTAAAGTTGGATCTTATTATATTTTCTAAGTAAATAGTATACCCGCTGCAAGAGACGGCGTTCAGGCGTTTTAGGTGCGTGTCATCGTTGGTTGTCCGCTCTCTGGGCGAGTTTCTGTGAAGTGATTTCTTCTCTTCTCGCTTAAAGGCGTCCGATTCGGTAGTGATTTCTATATTCGTGCGTACATTTGTGGGTTTGGCATGCCGTGTAGTTAGAGCAGTTTCACCGCGTCTCCGTTTAAACACTCGCGTCGCAAAAGTAGTTTTTTTTTGTTAGTGAAGATTTCGGTCGACAACAAAGACGCGGCAGGTCCATCGGACCCGGAAGTGACCGCCCTCGCCGTGCGTGTTCCTCCATTTTGGCGGCGGAACTCGGAGCTGTGGTTCATAACATACATTTGGAAGCGCAGTTCCAGATGTTCGAAATCACACCGGACGCGCCCCGCTTCAACTACGCGGTGGTCGGCCTGGATAAAGAGTCCATTCTTTTAGTGTCCGACGTACTGAAGTCGGCATCATACTCGCAGCTGAAGAGCGAATTGATCAGGCGCCTGTAGGTAAGCGAGTCTGCAAAATTAGACCACTTGCTGGCGGGTTTAACGTTGGGTGCTCCCAGCCAATTGCTTCGCGAAATGAGGCAATGGGGTGGGAGCAAGATCGGCGCTGACCTGATCAAGTCGCTCTGGCTGCGACGGCACCCGGAAGGCACCCAGGCGATCCTCGCTTGCGTCTCCGGTTCCTTGGAGGAAATGGCAGCGACGGCCGACAAGGTGCAGGAAGTGCAGGTACGCCCAACCATAGCGGCCGTTCAACCACCGTCGGACGAGGTGAGCGACTTGAGGCGCGAGATAGCCGCCTTAACAGCCAGTGTTGCAGAGATGCGGTCGACGTTGGCCGCTAAGCGTCGGGCGTCAGATCGCGAGTTCACTCACGGTCTGCCACTCGAAAAAGGCGTTCCGGTAGCAGGTCGTCAAGACAGCCTGCGGATAAAGGCATTTGGTGGTACCATTTTAGATTCGGTGATAAAGCGACAAGATGTACGCTCCCGTGTAAATTCGCGCGTACCGCAAAAAACTAGGTCCGCGGGGGGTCTTGGCGATGGCCACCCAGAACGCAGCGCCTCGTCGCCTAACTAGTTTCGACCCCCTCAGCAGGCGTGACTACCTCGTCGATACTGATGCGGACGTTTCGGTTCTTCCCGTACTTCGGCAAAATCAACTTTTCCCACAGCCGGTCAAACTGGCGGCAGCAAATTGCTCCCGCATCAACACATACGGGTATAGGCAAGTGGCCGTGAGTCTTGGCTTGCGTAGGATGTTTTCGTGGCGTTTCATCCTGGCGGATGTCAGCTTCCCCATACTAGGCGCAGACTTCTTGTGTCACTCTATGGGTTGCTGGTGGACTTACAAAATAAGTCCCTTATAGACCCCACGACCAACCTTAATTCGTCGGGCCAAATGGTATCTCACACAGACAATAACCTTTCCGTTCTTTTGGAAGACATCACCGACTCTCGTGTTCGGACACTTCTCCAAAAGTTCAGCCAGATTACTACCGAGTGTAGTCTCTCAAAACTAGTGAAGCACAATGTGCAGCACCATATTAACACTACTGGTTCACCGATTTTCTCGAAGGTGCGTCCTTTACCACCACAGAAACTGGCTATTGCGCGGAAAGAATTTGAACAACATGTTCAACAGGGTATCTGCAGGCCCTCAAACAGCTGTTTGTCTTCCCCATTGCATATGGTCCCTGAGCCAAATGGCGAATGGCGCCCCTGTGGGGATTACAGAAGGCTAAATGCACAGACTGTTCCTGACCGATATCCAATTCCACTCATCCACGACTTTGCGCATCACCTCGCGAATTGCCGCATCTCTCGACCATAGACTTGGCCAAGGCTTATCACCAAATCCCTGTAGCTCCTGAAGACATTCCAAAGACGGCAATATGCACACCCTTTGGACTCTTCGAGTTCACCCGAATGACTTTCGGATTGTGCAATGCGGCGCAAACCTTTCAAAGGTTCATTCACTCAGTCCTGTGAAACCTCGATTTCTGTTTCGTATATTTGGATGATGTTTTGGTCGCTTCTTCCACTGAGTCTGAGCACTTAACCCATCTCGAGTGCATTTTTCAACGTCTCCTTGAGGCCGGTTTAGTCCAAAACGTTGGGAAATGCAAATTCCTTCAAAAACAGGTGAGATTCCTCGGCCACTCCATTTCCCCTGAAGGAATACGGCCCGACCCAGACAAGGTGCAAGCGATAACAAGCTTCCCGCGTCCAAAGACAGTGAAGGAGTTGAGGAGGTTCTTGGGCATGCTGAACTTCTACCGTCGTTTCCTGCCCAAGGCCGCCCATCACCAGTCCGTTTTGAACGCGTTCAAAACTAAGGACACACGAGAGATCGTGTGGTCTGAAGAGGCTACCCGCGCGTTTGCCAAATCCCGTCAACAGCTGGCCGAAGCTACACTCTTGGTATTTCCTCTGCAAGATGCACCTCTAGCCGTTTTTCACCTTCACCAAAAGGTGAATCAAGTCTGGCAGCCGTTGAGCTTCTTCTCGAAACAGTTGAATCCTGCTCAACGGAACTACAGTACCTACGATCGCGAACTGCTCGCCGCGTACTTGAGCATCAAATACTTCCGTTTCTTCCTAGAAGGCAGGCCGTTCTCAGTGTTCACGGACCATAAGCCTCTCACGTATGCTTTGAAACAAAAGCCCGACAAAGCGTCCCCTCGTCAGCTTCGACACCTGAGCTTTATAAGCCAGTTTACGTCAGACATCCAGCACGTGTCCGGCAAGGACAGCATAGTTGCTGACGCTTTGTCTCATGTCTCCGAGGTTAACATCCCCGTCTCACTCGATTTCTCGGCTATTGCCAAGGCGCAGGAGGATGACGCAGTACTTCAGAGCCTCAAATCCAACCCTAAATACAAATTTCGAGAGTTGCCCATCTTCGGCTAGAACCTCTCTCTCTGCTGCGAAGACTCGGAAAAGGGACCTCGGCCATACATTCCGGCCACCTTTCGCAAGGAAGTGTTCCATGCAGTTCACGACTTAGCACATCCAGGCATCAGGACAACAAATCGGCTAGTCACCGAGAAATACTTCTGGCCCTCCATGAACAGGGATGTCAATTCCTGGTCCAGAGAGTGCATCGCATGCCAAAAGTGTAAAGTCACCAGGCATGTAAGGAAAGAAGTGGACTCATTCCCCCGCACTACCAAGCGGTTCCACATGATATACCTCGACATAGTAGGGCCTTTGCGAGACTCGCACGGTTACAAGTATTGCCTCACAATCATCGACAGGTTCACGCGGTGACCTGAGGCAAAAAGACATTACGGCGCAATCTTGCGCCGAAGCCCTCTGCCGGGAGTGGATACCACGCTTTGGCGTCCCTGCAGTGGTCATCACTGACCAGGGAATGCAATTTGAGTCCACCCTTTTCTCGGAGTTAGGAAAACTCCTTGGTTTTAAACACTAGCGGACTACTGCATACCACCCGTAATCCAATGGGATGCTAGAACGTTGGCACCGGGCGCTGAAAGCCGCCATTATGGCACGCGACGATCCGTCCTGAACTCAAGTCTTGCCTCTCGTCCTACTCGGCCTACGTACAACCCGCCGAGAGGAATTTGCTGCCAGCCCCGCGGAGCTGGTATATGGGGAGAACCCAAGACTCCCAAGCGATCCGGTCTTTGACAAGAGATCGGGTCTCACAGAGTCGGGGTTGGTGCGTCTGTGAGGGACAATCTCCGACGCATTAAAGCCATACCACCCACCCGACACTCGTCCATACCTGCCTGTTCGCGCAAGGAACTGGACACATGCACGCACGTTCTGGTCAGGACGGATGCCGTCCGGAAGCCGCTGCAGCTTCCCTATGGAGGCCCGTATCGCGTTCTCGAGCGTGGAGAACATTTCTTCCAGCTCGAGATCGTTGGACAAAAAAAGGCAGTCTCTCTGTCCAGGCTGAAACCCGTCTGCGCCCCGAAGCAGCGTCGTGTCCGCTTTGTGGATTGATGGTGAACGAAGTTCCGGGATCAGTCGCCGAAACCCCCCTAGGTTTCATCTGGGGGCGGAGTGATGTGGCGCGGCAGGATTCGCAGCATTCCGCAAGCCGTTGGTTGGGACAGGAAAAGACCGCATGGAAATAAGCCGGTCTCTTCTGTCGCAACCACCAAGAGGTACACGCGGCTTCCCACGCGGCCAAGTAGAAAACCATTCACCGTTCACCGTATATTTAAACTCGCAAAAAGTAAGACATGGAATCCTTCGACTGAAGTTTCTAAATTGAATAATAATAATAATAAACTCCGCCGAGGCCGGTCCCAAGCCCGGTTGTGAAAGAAAGAGGGATGGATAGCTTCAGTCTGAATGGCTGTACGCCACCGCAGCGTCTCAGGGGGTAGGTGAGGAAAGTGCAGGACTTTGCAGTCTTGCAGATTACTCACTAAGGAAGCTATCTACACACCTGGCAGCTAGGGATAAAATGCACCACCAAAAATGAGAAGAAGGACAAATTTAAGGTCCGGTACGGATAACCGGCGGGAGTCGTCTGACTTGGTGACTGGGTCGGGCTCTCGTAATGGACAGCACGGCGTCGAAACCGCTAGTCGTGGGGCGGTTCGACGTCTAGGCGCCACGGCGACCAGGAGCACAGCTCCGTCTGCTGCAGCTGTTTCGCCACAATCTGTGGCGGCCACTGCAGCAGGTTCGCGTAGGAAGCGGATGAAATGGACTGAAGAAATGAACCTTTTCATCATCCGCTCCTACTACGAAATAACGGCGGGGCCGGGTACAACATCTTACCGCCCCTTGTTGCACCAGAGATTCGTCGAGCGTTTCCCGCAATTCGCGCACATGACTGTGCAACGAGTCGCAGACCAGTACTGCTTCATTACTCGCAGCGACACAAACCCGGCCACCATCAGGTAGCGTGTTCGACTTGAAGTCATCGGGGAAACTGGTGACCGAGAGTCGATGGGGGCGAGGCGGCGGCATCAACAACACCACGCCGCACTGCAGGCAACAGGTTCAGTGCTCGCTGAAGCACTCTTCTCCACCGTCCAACTGAGGTTTCCGCTGAGGTTCGGGACGAATTCCAAAGAGCGTGTATAGAATTCTCGGATATGGATCCTTTGCATAGACCAGGTATTCCCAGGCTCTATGCATCTCCAGCAACTCCGGGAATTCTATCTCAAATCAATGATGAGATTGCATCTCGACTGTGTGCTGATATGTCGCTGCTGCAACTACAATCACTTGTGTATTGTGGTGCAGTTGCGGCCATCAGATTGCACGGTCAGAAGATTCGCTTTCGTGTTATTGGTTTGAGTGACCAAAGAGATACACCATGGAAAATTCGTCTGGAACGTCGGCGGGACTCACTAAGGCAGGACATTGCTAGACTGATTCAGATCAGCACTGGCAATGCCAGCCGACGGGTGAGAAATAAAGTGCAGTGGGTTTACCGGAACTATGCCATCCCCTGTGAGACACCCGTTGTTGAAATTCTGGACACACTAAAACAGAAACTTTCTGCCATATGCAGTCGGTTACGACGGTATGGCGAAAGTTATTCCAGACGTGTCCAGAATGCAACATACGCGAGGAACCAGCGGAGCTTTTTCAGATCTCTCAACGAATCCCAACAGAGCGCCCAGACAATACAGTTCTCGGTGACGGAAGCGAAAGAGTATTGGGGTGGACAGCATGCTGAGTGGATCACCGCCGAAGGCACCCACCATGCCAATACACCTGGTATGAATTTTGCGGATGTTACCGAAGAGGTAGTTCGACGAGCCATAAACATCTCGAAGAACTGGAGGGGCCCAGGTCTGGATCGGGTGCAGAATTTCTGGTATAAGAAATTTACCAGCATACACAGTCGGTTGGCACGCAGTATAAATGAGGTAATGAGTCGGCCGGAGGAATTCCCACCTTTCCTTACTGCGGGGATTACCTACCTTATCCCTAAGAAGGACATGGTGCAGGACCCCGCAGACATAAGACCGATCACTTGCTTACCAACCCTCTACAAATTCATCACGTCCATTATTAGTGGAAGGATCAATGCGCACCTCGAGACCAACAACATTCTGTCCGAGGAGCAGAAGGACTGCCGAGTTGGGTCAAGGGGTTGCAAAGAGCAACTCATTATCGACTCGGTAGTTGCAGGACAAACAACTACAGGCCAAAGAAACCTCTTCAGTTGCTATATCGATTATGCCAAGGCTTTTGATAGCGTTCCGCATACCTGGCTAATCGACATCCTAAATGTGTATCGCATTGATCCGAAACTAATAAAGTTTTTGGCGACAGTCATGGAAGGGTGGCATACCACCTTATCGGTGCGTACATCTGAGGGTGCTAATACCTCAGAGCCCATCCGTATATGGAGGGGCATCTTCCAGGGGGATTCATTGAGTCCTCTTTGGTTTTGTATGGCACTGAACCCCCTTCCATGGCTACTGAATGATGCTAGAGGGCATGGTTTTGCAATAAAATATGGCCTACGTGCTAAGTGCGAACGGACACACTTGATGTACCTAGATGACATCAAGCTGTATGCTGGTACTGACAACCATCTTAGAAGTCTGTTGCAAATAATAGACATGTTCAGCCGTGATATTCCGATGGAGTTTGGATTAGACAAATGTCGAATCCAAGCCATCTGCAAATGTCATCACGCATGCCGGGCATAGCATTGGTGACCTCCACATCGAAGCTATGACCGAGACAGACTTCTACAAGTACCTAGGAATTCTGCAAGGAACCCATGCTCGAGTTGGTGATCTGAAGGAAGCTCTGCTGTCCGAATTCCTGCGTTCCTGCGTTGAATGTATTCGCTATCCCTTCACTGGCTTATGCATTCGGAATATTGCCGTGGACGAAGACCGACCTGGAAAACGTCCAGCGGCGGATACGGACAACTATGTCCAAATTCCGAATGCATCACCCAAAGTCTGCCGTGGAGCGGATGAACCTGCCTCGTGACATCGGAGGTAGGGGCGTGGTTGACGTGGCAGCACAACATCATCGCCAAGTCGACTCGCTGCGCGCTTATTTTTACAGCAAAGAGCAGGCGAGTCCCTTGCATGCGGCTGTCTGTAAGGCAGACTGTGGGCTGATTCCACTTAACTTGAAGGATCGATCTTTCAATCCTCTGAGTGGGGTGAAGTCGGACCAAGAGCGGATCGATGAATGGAAGTCGAAGGCAATGCACGGTAAACACGTGAATTGTCTTTGGCAGCCATTTGTCGATTTGCATTTGTCGAACAGATGGATGTGTGCTGGGGAGCTCTTTGCTGAGACGGAGGGGTTCATATGTGCCATTCAGGATGGCGTGGTCGCCACCCGAGCTTATAAAAAGCTCATCATGAAAAAACGGGTAGAGAACTACCAGTGCAGAATGGTTGGTTCGGCGTTAGAGACGTTGGACCATCTCATTTCTGGCTGTACTATTATGGCACCGGTGCAATACATCACCAGGCATAATGCTGTATGTAAGGTGATCCATCAAAACCTTGTATACAAGCATGGGCTGATCACGGGGACATGTCCGGTTTACCGATATGAGCCGCAAGCAGTACTTGATAGGTCTGCTTACAGCATGTATTGGGACCGGGAAGTTCTGACTGATCGCCATACCGCACACAATAAGCCTGACGTACTGTTAGTTGACAAGACGGGTCGCTCCGCGTATATTATTGATGTTGCTATCCCCCATAATAGCAACATTGAACGGAAATATGTGGAGAAAAAGGTGAACTATGAGTCATTGGCTCGGGAAATCAAAGAAATTTGGCGTCTCGAGCGGGTGGTTGTAGTTCCCATAATATTGTCAGCTACAGGTATTGTACCTAAATCCCTCACGGCTTTCCTTGATATCCTGGGACTTTCGCACAGTCTGGTTCAAACCATGCAGAAGTACACCATTCTGCATACGTGATCGATGTTGCGGGGAGTACTCGGCGGATTCTCCCACTGACCTACCACCGGCTACCACCACCAGTGCCCCCTTAGTTTTTATTAAGGTTTTGTGTGAAACAAAACCTTATTAGAATCGATTCGATGTCTGTCTGTCCGTCTGTCTGTCTGTCTGTCTGTCTGTCTTTTTTTTTTTTTTTTTTTTTTTGAGGAGGTGGAAATCTTTAAAAGACACTGGTCTGGACACACCAGCGTGTGGGATTTTTACCCACTAAAACCACCCCCGACTCCCTCCCTGCCCCGCGGAACCACCATAAGGTATTACTCACGGGGCGGAGTCAGCTCACTCTAGCTTAATCCCCTTTCTTCTATACGCGGCGCACGTGACCGCGTTTTTCTCCTTTCCTCTGCCTTTCGCAATTTATCTTGAATTGATGCGATCATGGAGTTGACCGCATCCCAATTCTCTTGATGTGCTAGCATTTTCGGCACCAGATTTTCTGGTACCAGCACCTCTCCTAGAGTCTCCTCTAGGTTCCTCCTTTCTTCCACAAATCTCGGACAGTGGAAGAATACATGCTCTGGGTCCTCTGGGACTCCATCGCAATTTGGACAGTCGGGTGAGGTCTCCAATTTAAACCTGTGAAGGTATTGGAGATATCCTCCATGTCCCGTGAGAAACTGGGTGAGATTATAATTAACCTCACCGTGTCGTCTCTCCAACCACTCCTTGATGGCAGGAATGAGCCTGTGAGTCCACCGACCCTTTCCCGAGCGTTCCCACCGCTCTTGCCATCTATTTATGGATCTCTCCCTCTCAGCCTTCTTCGTCTGCAATAAGGGAGAGGTTGGCTTCGCATGGTATATATTCGCCATCTCATCTGCCAAGATGTCAATGGGCATCATTCCAGAGATGACGAATGCTGCATCATCTGAGACAGTCCTGAAGGCAGAGCATACCCTCAGAGCTGTCCTCCTGTAGACTGCATTCAGTTTGCTAGTGTTAACTGACATCCGCAACGCCTCGCTCCAAACTGGGGTCGCATAGAGCATGATTGAGGTCACCACCCTGGCTATAAGCAATCTAGAGGTATGCCGTGGCCCTCCCACGTTCGGCATCATCCTGGCCAGGGCCATACTGGCAGTGGATGATTTATCACAAACATACTGTACGTGTTGCTTATAGCTGAGCTTCCTGTCTATCACCACCCCCAAGTATTTGATGGCCGGCTTGGAAGTGATGATATGATTCCCGACTCTAACACAGGCGTAATTTCTCTTCCGGCGCTTCGTGATGAGGACCGCTTCCGTTTTTTCCTCCGCAAGTGTCAGACCAGAGCTCTCCAACCAGCATTTGACAGCACTGATTGCCTCGCTTGAGTATAACTCAGCATCTTCGAGATGCTTTGCGACAACAACCAGTGCAATGTCGTCAGCGTAACCCACCACTGTGGCTTCCTCCGGAAGGGGAAGATTAAGAACATCGTTATACATGATGTTCCACAGTAGTGGGCCCAATACGGAGCCCTGCGGGACACCCGCGGAAACGACGTACTCCTGCGGTCCGTCATCAGTGTCGTACCAGAGCCTCCTTTCAGTTAAATAACTATCGACAATTGCGGCGAGGTAGGCGGGAATACCAACCTTCGCTAGGGATTTCCGGATTAGATTCCAATTGGCCGAATTGAATGCATTTTTCACGTCCAGGGTTACTACCACGCAATATTTGCTGGTACTACCCTTTCCGTGGATTGCATCTTCGGCCAAGCCAGTAACCAATTTGATGGCATCAATGGTTGATCTGGCTTTACGGAACCCATACTGCCGATCTGAAAGGCCGCCTTGGCTCTCAACTACTGGGAGTAATCTATTATAGATTACCCGCTCTAGCATTTTCCCCACCGTGTCCAAAAGACATATGGGTCGGTATGAGGATGGTTCACCTGGTGGTTTACCAGGCTTAGGCAGAAGCACCAACTTCTGCCGCTTCCATACCGCTGGAAATATTCCCTCGGACATGCACGCTTCGAATAACTCAGCAAACATCTCCGGCCTGGATTTCACGGCAAGCTTAAGGGCCTTATTCGGTACTCCGTCCAGACCCGGTGCTTTATTGTCTCCTCTGTCTGTCTGTCTGTCCGTCTGTCTGTCTGTCTGTCTGTCACAGCCGATTTATTCGGAAACGGCTGAACCGATTGTCACGAAAATTGGTAGGAGTATGTGATCTGCCGTTCCCTTTACATGCAGCAACTGACGCCATTTTGTGTTAAGTTTAAGGGGGCTCCCCATACATGTGAAAGGAGGGTGCAAAATTTTTTTTCATAAAATGTGGCCATGTGCGGTATCAAATGAAAGGTCTCAATTAGTACTTTTCGAAACTGGTTCAATATTTGGTATTGGGTGAAACATAGGGGAGTGAGGGCTCAAAATATGACCACCAAAAAGTGTAACAGGTCTCGTTCTCAGAACCTATCCAACTGAAAAATCAGAAAAAAATCTCAATAGTGCATCTCTACGAAATCAAGGCCTCAAAATATATCCGGTTCCGATATCTGTACAAATAAAGTTAATAATAGTATATTTCCACATTTTAGAAATTTACCCGGCACCCCCCTTATGTTCGTCCCAGAAGTACAGAATTTGGCATGGGTATAATGAAGAATATAATGCACAATTTTGTCAAGTCTGAAGAAAATCCAACTATTATTAACAAAGTTATAGGGTGTAAAACTTTACAATTTTTTGTGAATTTCGTGCACTCTAAAACCTGATGATATCATCACATATCAATTCGTTAATACCACACGAAGTAAGTTCGTATGAATTGGGTGGAAAAGAATTATTTTGTTTTAGTTCTTTAATCATTTGTATATGAATATCAATTATTCCAACGAGCCATGTGTGTACGTAGGTATATAGTATATGCGTGCTAATGAACTTTGCGGGTAGAGCCTAATTCAGATAGATATAAGAAGTAAATCGGAAATATGGGTACGATCAATTTATGATATATACGTGCCTATATGTGTACAGTATTCGAAAATAGGCAGTTTGTTTGTTTAGGGTGAGCGTAACATCTACGGCTGTAATATGTACGTATGTCTCGTAGTTTTGTAGCTGTGTACGGATAGAAAAATGTGCGTTGAAATTTCTTAGATAAGATGAACACAAAACCTTCCGGTATTCCGACTTGTTAAGTAGGTAGGATCGTCCGAGCCTAAATACTTGGCACTTAGTGCTAGTATTAGGTAAAATCCGATATCTGCCGAGATTGTGATAACTCGCAAGTAATAATGTTATAAAGTAGCGTTAATTAATATTAGGAACCTGAAATCTGGAAAATGAATATAACGGAATATTTTGGAAACCCATATATACAAAAGTGATTTCCAAGTTGTTTCTATATACATAAATATGAAATTACTGAGTTTGATCACAAGGGTGTAAAGAATCGTAATAACTGTGAATGGCCAGACGATACTGAATTTTCCTTAAAGTTTGGCGAAGTGAACTTATACAACAAAAGTGACAATAAACAACACTAAACATTGCTTTATGTAGATGTTGTTTTCCTAACGTGTAATTCTAAAAATGAGCAACTTGTCCAAAAATGAAATGATCGAAGTGAGCGATGTAAATATTTCGGGTTAACGTTATCAGCCAATGGAAAACTGCGTTATGATATTGCTTCACGCATTAATTCGAAGAAGTTTCTCGATATTAACTTTTCGAATACTAGTTCATCGTAATCTCTTTTATTCATTATCATTATCAGGTTTCGTGTGAAACAAAACCTTATTAGAATCGATTCGACGCCTTTTTTTTTTTTTTTGAGGAGGTGGAAATCTTCAAAAGACTCTGGCCTGGGCACACCAGAGTATGGGATTTTTACCCACTAAAACCACCCCCGACTCCCCCCCTACCCCGTGGGACCACCTTTAGGTATTACATCACGGGGCGGAGTTAGCTTACTTTAGCTAGGTCTCCTTCCGACTACCCGCGGGGTTCGTAACCACGTCTTCCTCACTTCTTCTGTTTTTTGCAGTTTTTCCTGGATTACAGCGATCATGGAATTGATCGCATCCCAGTCTTCCTGACAGGCTACCATTCTTCGGACAAAATTTTCCGGTGATAGCACTTCACCTAGAGTTTCCTCCAGGTTCCTCCTTTCTTCCACGAACCTAGGACACTGGAAGAAAACGTGCGCCGGGTCCTCTGGGACCCCGCAGTTTGGACAATTAGGCGAGGTGTCCAATTTAAACCTGTACAGGTATTGACGGTATCCTCCATGGCCGGTGAGAAACTGGGTGAGATTATAATTGATCTCCCCATGCTTTCTCTCCAGCCACTCCCCGATGGAAGGGATCAACCTGTAAGTCCAACGACCCTTTTCTGACTGGTCCCATCGCTGTTGCCACCTGCTTATGGATCTCTTCCTTTCGGCTTTTTTCACCTGAGATAAGGGAGAGATGGACCTGGTGTTATAAATGTTCATCATTTCGGTTGCCAGGATGTCAATCGGCATCATTCCCGAGATGACGAACGCTGCATCGTCTGAGACGGTCCTGAAGGCAGAACACACCCTTAGGGATGTTCTTCTGTAGACCGCACTCAGTTTATGTGTATTGCCTAAAACCTGCAGTGCTTTTCCCCAAACTGGGACTGCATACAGCATGATAGAGCTCACCACCCTGGCTATGAGCAGCCTGCAAGTATGCCGCGGGCCTCCTACGTTCGGCATCATCCTTGCCAGAGAAATACTCGTGGTGGATGCTCGTTTACAAGTATGCTCTATGTGCTGCTTAAAATTAAGTCCTCCGTCTATCATCACCTCCAAGTATTTGATGGCCGGCTTGGAAGTGATGATACGATTCCCGATTCTAATGCAGGCGTAATTTCTTTTGCGGCGCTTAGTGATGAGGACCGCTTCCGTCTTTTCCTCCGCGAGTGCCAGTCCAGCACTCTCTAACCAAGCTTTAATAACACTGATTGCTTCGCTTGAGTACAACTCAGCATCCTCGAGATGCTTTGCAACCACAACCAGGGCTATATCATCGGCGTAACCCACCACCGTAGCCTCCTCCGGAACCGGAAGGTTGAGCACATCATTATACATGATGTTCCACAGTAGTGGGCCCAGTACAGAGCCCTGGGTGTCCCCCAGAGACAACGTACTCTTTGGATCCGTCATCGTTATCATACCAGAGTGTCCGCTCTTTCAAGTAGCTATCGATAATAGCGGCGAGGTAGGTGGGAACACCAATCGTCGCCAGAGACTTTCGTATAAGGTTCCAATTGGCCGAGTTAAATGCATTCCTCACATCTAGGGTCACCACCACGCAATATTTGCTGGTACAACCCCTTCCGTGAATTGCATTTTCGGCCAAGCCAGTAACCATTTTGATGGCATCGATGGTTGATCTGGCTTTCCGGAACCCATACTGCCTATCTGAAAGGCCCCCTTGGCTCCCGACGACTGGAAATAATCTATTATAAATGGCCCGCTCCAACATTTTCCCCATAGTGTCTAGAAGACATATGGGTCTATAGGAGGACGGTTCACCAGCCTTAGGCAACAGTACCAGCTTCTGCCGCTTCCATGGTGCAGGAAAAATGCCCTCCGACATGCACGTTTCAAACAGCTCCGCAAACATATCCGGTCTACTTTTGACGGCAAGTTTGAGAGCCTTATTCGGTATGCCGTCAAGACCCGGGGCTTTACTGTCGCCTATTCGACTGCAGATCTCTAGCAGCTCGTCCCTGGTGACTGGTGGAATCGGCGTCACATTCAGGGGGCGCTGGAAGGTGTCAGCACCCCCCTCTTGCTGGGGAAATAACCCCTGGATTATTTTCAACAAGAGCATAGGGCACGTGATTTGCGGAGACGATCGGCCTCTGAATCGTCCTGTCACGATTTTATAGGCGCTACCCCACGGATTTATGTCCGCTTCCGAACAGAGCCCCTTAAAACATTCCCTCTTACTCCGCTGAATGGCGAGCTTGAGGTTCTTGCGAGCTTCCCTATAGGCATGCTCCTTTTACCCCTGATCGATCCTACCTATTGCTCTCTGAGCCGTTCGTCTGGCTTTGTGGCAAATCGATCGAAGATTGGCAAGTTCACTATTCCACCAATAATTGGGTCTTCTAGTGGGGAATGAACATCTCCTAGGCATCGACGCGTCACATGCTTTAGAGATGCTCTGTGTGACATGGAGAGCTCTATCCGTGGAGGTGCCTGCTTTGCTAGGCAAGTCTAGCCACACCTCCATGAATGTCTGCTCATCCATCGCTTTGGCAGACCATCCTGGTGTTCCACTGGATTTCGGCTTCCGGGGTGCGGGTCTCCTGCCTTGTGGCTCCATCCTTAGTTCAAAGATGATTGCCTGGTGGTCGCTGTACGTGAAGTCCTCACTAACTTGCCAGGACATGTCACGTGCTAACGCAGGGCTGATAAAAGTCAGATCTTCAATTGACCCAGTTCCCCCTTTCCGATAAGTGTTTATATCGCCTTCGTTGGCCAGAACCACATCCAACTGGGCGAATGCTGCTAATAAGCACCGCCCCCTTGCGTTAGTCTCTTTGCTGCCCCACTCGATAGCCCACGCATTAAAGTCACCGGCTATCACCTTTGGACTCCGTCCCTTTGCATCGTGAACAAGATCGTCTAACAGTTCTTCAAACTCGGGCAGTGTGAGGCTCGGTGGGGCGTAACAGCTATATATGAATATACCGCTTATTTTTGCCCACACAAAGCCTCTAGTTGCCTGACCCATGCTATATTGTATGGCTTGACGACCGCACGCCCATATCGCCGCTCCACCAGTCGAATCTGTGACCCATACAGCACCGTCAAGATTTCTGTACGGTTCACTAATGATAGCAATCTCCATTGCGGATTCGTAAGTGGTCTGCGCAAGCAAATCTTGTGCGACCCTGCAATGATTAAGGTTTATTTGTATTAACCTCATTTTTTCACTGCAGTTAACGCCTTCCTAAATTCTGGGCATTTCCCACTTCTGGCAATATGCCGGTTATCCCTTCCCTCCTTTTCTTCGCACAAAATGCATTTGGGGTCTCTATTGCACTCCTTGGCAATATGTCCTTTTTCCCCACATCTTCGACATCGATCGGACCGATCGATGCCGCTAGTGCATGCCTTTGCGAAGTGTCCAAACATTAGGCATTTGAAGCACCTTTTTAAGGAGATCTGTTCCCTTAGTCGGCAAACAACCCATCTAATCCGAACCTTCCCCACGGCCAACAACTTCTGCGCTGACTCCACTGGCAGTCGCATTGTGGCCGTTTGAGTACCGCCATAAGCCTTTCTTAGGCTCACGATGGATTCTTCCCTGAAATCCTCCAACTTGAATTGTTCCTTCAAGGCAGTGCAGATCTCTTCTCTGGATGTTACCTCATCGAGATCCTTGCACTGAATATAGATCTCATGTTTTTGGGAACGAACCGCGACATTCTCCCCAAGTAAGTTTAAAACTTGGTTACGAAAGTCGTCAGTTTTACCCACGCTGGATTTTTTCAGCTCAAACATGAGATCACCTTTCTGGGTCCTCCGGATTTTGCTAACATTTCCGCCTAGGTCTTTTAGGTCGGGGTCAGATTTCACCTTCTTCAGTATCTCCGCATATGTTAGATGTCCTCTGCTGGAGATTACAATTGCCTCCGGGCGAATTCGCACCTTTGGTTTCTTATTTCTTTTTTTATTCACGACCTTAGTCCAACCATCGTTCCTATTTTCTTTCAGTTTCGGTTCGCTAGCCGACTTTCCTACTTTTGGTACTTTGGGCCCTTCTGAACTTTTAGTTCCCTTTGTTGGACTGGTCAAGACCCCTTTTTTCCTTTTTAGGGCCTGTTGATTCGCCAAAGCTTCCCTCTCCTTGTCTTTCACTCTTTTACTTGAGCGAAGGTCGGCGACTTTGTGCTTGGGTGTCACTTGAGTCGCCTGTGACACTGTTGAGGCTGGGATGTCCGGCTTTTCCTTAGGCTTTCTTATTTCTTCCTGTGACCTATTATAAAGCACTCTGATGGCTCTCACCATGTTCTTAATGGCTTGGTGCACGTTGTGCTTGTCCTTGATGAATTCGGACAGCTCAACTATTTTAGTCCCAAGCTGCATAAAAGGTAGTTCTTCTGGGTCAGGGCTCTGTTCTCGGTGAGTCCTGGCCAGACTACTCCTTTTACTGACTCCTTCACCTTTTTCAGTTGCTGAGCTCCCATGAGCTTTCTCTTTTGCCGGCTTTGATATTGGAGGAGATCGTAAAATTGATGAGCTTCTCCTGAATAGATCTATTTGCTGCTGCTGGAGTACCTCTTGATCAGATCCGATGGGTGTCGAAATCGCCTTTTTTGGCCAGCTATCTCCTTTTAGCCCATCATTCTTTGCCTTCGCAATTGGTGTTCTTGGCAGAGTTGTGCTTCGTTTGAACACCTCCTTCTCCAAATCTAAAACACTTGTAGTATTAGATGCAACGGTGGCCAAGTTGTCCACCACCGAAGCACTGCGGTCGAGGGATATCGACGGCCGGGAGCCCGCTTGCTCACTCCCAAAAGCCGCCGGTACTGGGGTTCCGAGCCCCTGCACCGTGACTTTACTCCTTCTCAATTCGTCCATGTTGGTTTTATTTTCTGGGTGTCCTTCCCATAGCCATTTTGGTCCACGCACCAGAGATGAGCAAACACTAGCCCATGCACAGTCAGAAAAGAAAAGTGCATGAACACATATTTAGACATCAATAGGTATGCCCCTATCCGCCAGCTGGGGTCGCGCCTGATGGGAGATCTGGCCACTCCTCACAGGATTCGATTCGACGTCTGTCTGTCTGTCTGTATGTCTGTCTGTCTGTCCGTCTGTCTGTCTGTCACAGCCGATTTATTCGGAAACGGCTGGACCGATCGTCACGAAAATTTTTAGGAGTATGTGATCTGCCGTTCCCTTTACATGCAGCAACTGACGCCATTTTGTGTTAAGTTTAAGGGGGGGCTCCCCATACATGTGAAAGGAGGGTGCAAAATTTTTTTTTACAGAATGTAGCCATGTGGGGTATCAAATGAAAGGTCTTTTAGTACTTTTTGAAACTGGTTCAATATTTGATATTGGGTGAAACATAGGGGAGTGAGGGCTCAAAATATGACCATCAGAAAGTGTAACAGGTCTCGTTCTCAGAACCTATCCAACCGAAAAATCTGAAAAAAATCGCAGTAGTGCATCTCTACGAAATCTAGGTCTAAAATATATGCGGTTCCGATATCTGTACAAATAAAGTTAATAATAGTATATTTCCACATTTTAGAAATTCACCCGGCACCCCCCTTATGTTCATCCCAGAAGTACAAAATGCGTATAAAGAAGAACATAATGCACAATTTGGTGAAGTTTGAAGAAAATCCAACTATTATTAACAAAGTTATGGGGGGTAAAACTTTACAATTTTTTGTGAATTTCGTGCACTCTACAACCTGCATGACGTCATCATCACATATCAATTCGTCAATACCACAACGAAGTAAGTTCGTATGAATTGGGTGGAAAAGAATTACTTTGTTTTAGTTTTTTAATCATTTGTATATGAATATCAATTATTCCAACGGGACATGTGTGTGTGCAGGTATATAGTACAGGGTGCGGCAGCATAACTTCCTTTTTTCAAAACTCAATAAAAACTATTGTATGCATCGGAAAATATTTATTTATTTTTTATAATGTAGGTACATGTCTAGAGTTTTTATTTACATTGTTTTGAAGATCAAATCTGTTAGGTGACGTCCCCCATTCTCCATACATTGCGTAAACCGATTTCTGGCGTTTGTCATGACTCTTGTTAGTATAGCAGGTGTTATGTTGGCAATTTCTTCTTGGATGTTGGTTTTCAAATCTTGTAACCGACCCACACAAATGAAAATGGGCTTCATCGCTAAAAGAAACAATAGCATCCTCGGGAACGACATCAGGAAGAAGCTCACACGCATTCATCCGAGAATTGAAGTCACGTTCTGAAAGTTCCTGCACTATCGCCATCTTATAGGGATGAAAATGAAGATCATCACGAAGAATTCTTCTCACAGAACGATCGGATAGTCCAAGGGCAGATGCGGGTTTGCGCGCAAAACGCCGTGGCGATCGCAACATTAACGCTCTCACTGCTTCAATGTTCTCAGGTGATCTAACGGGCCGAGGGACTCCAGTTCTTCCTTTTGTCGCACTTGCGGTTTGTCTGAATGTATTGACCCATGTAACAATTGATTTGCGGTCTGGGACGGGAGCCGACGGGGCTAAATTAAAGCGATTCCGAAATGCACGCTGTGTTGCAATAACCGAACATCCGCTTGAAAAGTAAACCTCAACGGCAAAGGCACGCTCCTCACTATTCCAACGCATGATGGCGACTGAACCGTGTCGGGACAAAACTTTACAGTATCCCCTCTTGAACGAGACCACTAGCGCTCCTCTATGACATCAACTAACTGAGTGGCGCGTATTTTAAAAAAGGAAGTTATGCTGCCGCACCCTGTATATGCGTGCTAATGGACTTTGCGGGTAGTGCCTAATTCAGATAGATATAAGAAGTAAATCGGAAATATGGGTACGATCAATCTATATACGTGCCTATATGTGTACAGTATTCGAAAATAGGCAGTTTGTTTGTTTAGGGTGAACGTAACAGCTACGGCTGTAATATGTACGTATGTTTCGTAGTTTTGTAACTGTAGAAAAATGTGAGTTGAAATTTATTAGATAAGATGAACCCGAAGCGCGAGCTTCCGGTATTCCGACTTGTTTTTACTTGATTTTGGCTTGTCCATTATCGTAGTCTCTATGGGCGACGGTGGTGCGGCGACATAGCTGAAGCCTTTATTCAGTGGTTTCAATTTCTCGACTGTGAATTTGATTATCGATTTATTGATTACAGAGTTTGGTATCGTCGCGATGGGTTGGGTGTCTTGCTGGGGTGATAATGGAATTTGGTTGCGGAGCGACGTTCGTTTTTTTATCGCGGATATTTTTCTTCGGGTTTTCTCACATTCTTCGACACTGGCTATTTCAGCAAAGTTGACAGTTATTGATACCCCTTTTGCTGTCAATTCCTTAGCTAATTCTAAGTGTGTTGCATATACTTGTAGAGTTATTTTGTTAATCATACACTAAAATTTCTGTAAAGTAATTAAACGCACAAATATAAAAAGAAACACAAAATAATTCCGTCACTTTGTCTTTATTTCTCAAGATCTACACTCTTCTATATCTTCTTCTATTCAACTCTTTCACGGCGTATCTCCGATTGAGATCCTTTCTTATCTTAAAGCGTAAAACTGGACAAGTGGAAGGGTTTCAAGCTAAACCTGTTTTCACACACACATATTCACCACACACATGTATTATTGGAAGATCTCCGTCGAGATCTGTTCCCAATTTTCTCATTTGTGTAGGATTGCAAGCTATGGCAACAAGTTAGTACGTCTACTAATTGCGTGTTACCATGCTCGTCCTACACGTTTAACTAAACCCAATTTGTTCATTTTTTTTAAGGTTTTGCGTATTTAACTTATTGTTGCACATAGATCTGAGTATTCAATATTTTCATCTACTTAAGTACATATATAGTTTTAGGGAATCACTCATTAAAAACACATAGCGTCAATATAGTCAATTCGTTTGAACCGTTCGAAATGGCGTAATTCGCCTTGAATAAACAAACAGATCATATCATATTTTTTGTTTTGAAATACATTTTCACCGGTCTAATATTTTCTTTTCAACAACCCAACGCTTGGAAATTAAATTTCATTCTATTTCATACAAAATTTAGGGAATTGTATTATATGCTTTTAAGGTATCTCATTCATAGTATAGCATATAGTTATATATAGTATAGAGTTATATATAGTATAGAGTTAGCCTCATTAGTTCAATGTAGTCTCAAGAAGAATCCTCGGTTACCGATAAATCTTTGAATGCCACAAAAAGGCATCAGGCAGTAATTTGATGATTTACATTCATAACCGAGGAAATCCTACTTGGTCTTAGATGATTTCAAGCAAATTGCCCATGATTTGATTGTAAGTTCAACTTTAAATTCTCTATATAATCATATATCTTTCCTTCAACTCTAACTGTTTTATTCTGATCACAAAGAAGTAAAAAAGAATGCTTTAAGATCTTTTCCTTTTTTTAATTCACTTAATACGTTCGAAAATAATTGTTGTTGCATGTATTTTATTAGTTTCACTTCCACGATTCTTAGCTTGCTCAAAATTAAATTATTAAATCGACATTTTCAAAGCTATGAAAAATCTCAAAATGTAAACTAGAATCCCTTTTGTCTTTGAAAAGGAAGAGTACTTCTTTAAAAACTCTAAATTATCAATTTGAATTTTGTTGAACTTGAACTATTTTTTTTCAGTGTGAATCAACTTTTCTTTTGCGAAATTTTACCACTTTATGTAAAATCCAAGACTCTGAAAAGTCTTTCAAAAAATCTGGACCATTCTACCACACTTTATTTTTAATTCTCTTTATTGGGAACCTCTACTAATATAATCAGCTGGATTCGCCTTGTGCTTGTAGAATATTCGTACCTTTGTTCAGGATTAGAAATATTCAAAGTCCCACTATGTTATTAATATAAATATATTTTTGCAATACTTCGAATTTTATTCGACTCAATGGAATCATATTAGCCAAACATAATGAAATCTTCAGATCGTGAGTTAGACTTCAAATTACTATCTGCTTAATTAATAACACTTCATTATGTTAAGGCACTAAAAGAAATCAATTAGAAGTTTTAACTGAATTTAATAAAAGAATAATCAAATAAAATTATTCCTTAGAAAACTTTTCTGAGAACCAACGTAGGCAGATCTACTGTTCAGCATTATTTCAACGAAAAGAAAAAAATAATTGATTAATTACAGAACCACCTTCAGGAGATTCCTAGTCTTTAGAATTATGAAATGTATCCAAACCATCCAAACCGTCTATAGTATAAAGTTGACTCACAGCAATTTGTGTATAAGTTATCAAACTTAATCATGTAAACAAATGAGATTCGCGAATATTCCAAACACAAATTGACTTCTCCTATCCCGTTCCTCATTCGCCAGTTATTCAAATTCTTTTGTATAATAAAGGTTGACATTCTTTCATACACTATTGCTCACTTACGGAAAATTGGTGTGAGCAGAATCTTGACAAAGGCACAATGCAGAATTTTTTATGAACATAATTAAGAATTTTACAACGGAAGGAAAATTTGTACATGTAAGTGATGTTCGACAAATTAAATGTTTTATGTTGTTCAAGTAATCAAGACTTTGCTATTTTAAAGTTCATGGGGAGTCTGCCCAAGCGCTTCACAATATTCTTTGACCACAAACAGCCAGTTTGATTTGGAGAAGAATCCCCAACTCAACAGCTAAGATTAGAACAAAAATTGCCAGCAAATATTGAATTGAATATACGTTATTTAGAATGGATAATGAAATATTTAAATTTAAAACAGATGCGATTAACATCAAAGTGATATTACTGGCTATCCTTTGCGACATCATAGAGTACCGCACCCTTTAGCAGCAATTAGACCGAAGGGTGGTTTTAATGCATCCTGCATTTCATCTAGTAGTCATTGAATAATTATTTGCCATTAGGCCAACATTTTTGAATTATTGACATTTACCTTTGATAGCGTGGGCGTTGCAACGTTTACAATCGCTTGCTATTCAAATAAAAAGAAATACCCCCAAGAACGGCAAATTATAATTTCTTGTCCTTATATAGACGATTTATCAGCAGAAGCATATTCTTGGAGCAATTAACGAAAACAAAAAATAAAATAAAAAGTATTCCAAAGAAACTTGAATTACGCAAGTGATTTTTGAACTCTTATGAAATAGTAAAGAACATTTCACATATGGGATTTTTTTGATTTACATCCAAAAGTACTAGGCGCCTTCATGGAATGTCTTGCATGAGTATTTTGGCTTTCCTAATTATTATTACCATAATCAACAGAACGATGTTAAGTAAGATCTCAATGATATCTGATCCAATGGGATTATTTGGCTCCAACATCTTTAATGACAAAATATTCAATGCACCAAATATGGAAATATGAAGCAAATAGGGATAATAGGGTCGCAGCTGAATTTCTAAAAACTTGAAACATTCTAAGTGTTAATTTATAATTTTAGAAAATGTAAAGATTAATAGATCATTTGAGTTGAATGAGTTCGAAATTGTTGATTTAATTTGCATTGATTTGATTTTCGGATGCATCAACAATGTACTATGGTGATTGTGTGCATATAAAACAGATATCAAGATTAATCGAGAGGAAAATTATGAATTGAAGTTGGCATCTAGGATCGTTCTCTCTACTTAAATAAGATTTAAATAAAACTGGATTGATATCTAAATAAGTGGAATCCTATTGTTATTTAATTCCGAATTGTATTGCTGGTTTCCAAACAGTCGAAAACGATATTTTGAAGCAGTTACTCCTGTTAATCTATTCTTTTCTAAAAATTCACAAAATCATACGACGTCGAACAAAAAATTAACAGGAGTCAACATACATCAGCAATATATACATAAAGGAGAGAACGACCTGAACACAGAACCCCCTTTTTTTTTTTAGTCTGTTGCCGCTGCAAGGATCCAACATAGCGGAATGAACTTCACCACAAATGCGATCTGCGAGAAAATTGGCACCAACAAAATCTCGCACGATTCAGCCTACTTTTATTAGACAGCACGATTCTTGGCAATTTCACAAACAATATATCGTTCGGTTGTAGCTCCTCCTCTTCTGCTAAAATGAGTTGATACACACACGCAAGCAAATAATAGTTGCCTATCTGAAAATATAATTTAATCGTTGAAACATTCCAACTAAAAA
Organism: Hermetia illucens; assembly: GCF_905115235.1. Lineage (NCBI taxonomy): Eukaryota > Metazoa > Arthropoda > Insecta > Diptera > Stratiomyidae > Hermetia > Hermetia illucens. The sequence goes on along the minus strand of NC_051851.1, from coordinate 108,179,602 downwards.
GTAAATTAAATTTAAATTGTTGTTGACCACTTTGTCGACTATACACTTCCTGAAATCATTTTGTTTTCCGGGTTTTCCAAATTGGTATCGTCCATCCTCCCACGGACATCAGGCCGCGAAAGAGACAAAACACCATAGACACATATGAATGCTCTTCTGCTGCCTCTGACTTGACCTCTTCCGCGTCACTCGACTTTGCTTTCTGTTCGAAGAGACTGCGAGCAGCGGTGGTGGCACTCTGGGCTTGCTTCATGGAGACCTCTGCCTGGGCGAGAAGCGTCGCTTGGGTGGAAATCAAGGTCACCAACCGGCGGATCACTAACGACAGAAATAGAATCCAGATGCCGAGCAAAAGCAAGAAATATGCATGCGCCTGCCGACCTAACATTGCTAGAAACCGCAATCTAAACAATCGTTGCCATCGCGATGGGCTGGCTACCGGCAAAACGAACAATAAAACTACACCGATTTCAATGGGATTCACGAATATTCACGGACTAACGGCCCGCAGATAACACTCACAGATAGATACGGAAGACGCCTTTTACGCGTCAATCTTCACAGTAAAATTTTCGATGATTCACTGCAAAATCACTTCCATCACTGATTTTAGCCCATGACAGTTCCGAGGCTGCAACGATAGGGGCATAATTGCAGTTGTCACGCTATTTCACAATCTGCGGCAGCAGTTTCGCACGCCGTCCTTTCGTAATTTTCTGTCGTCTTCGAATTTGGCACGGCACGCCCGAGACAACAAATTACAAGACTTGGTCAGTTCCCAACATGAAAGTAAATTTCCGACAAAATTTAGGAATTCACCAAATTTATTCAATACACAAACATTCAATAATTATTTAACCGCAACCGACACCTCGTTGACTCTTATCAGTTTATTCAATTATACGATTGCAAATTGTTTATTGCCGATGCGATATATCCGGCTCGAAGGACCAAATGTAAAGTAATTAAACGCACAAATATAAAAAGAAACACAAAATAATTCCGTCACTTTGTCTTTATTTCTCAAGATCTACACTCTTCTATATCTTCTTCTATTCAACTCTTTCACGGCGTATCTCCGATTGAGATCCTTTCTTATCTTAAAGCGTAAAACTGGACAAGTGGAAGGGTTTCAAGCTAAACCTGTTTTCACACACACATATTCACCACACACATGTATTATTGGAAGATCTCCGTCGAGATCTGTTCCCAATTTTCTCATTTGTGTAGGATTGCAAGCTATGGCAACAAGTTAGTACGTCTACTAATTGCGTGTTACCATGCTCGTCCTACACGTTTAACTAAACCTCTTCCACGACACTTATTACAGTTTTCATCCGATTGCGCATTGATAATCAATGAGTCGGAGACACTTTAACTCTCATTGCACATTCCGAATACGAAATAACTGAGAGACATAGAACTCATATTTTGTCTCAGTTTTAGCTTTTTACACATTTCGATTTCACCACTTAACAATTTCTTTATATTTTCTTTTATTAAGTCGCATTCCCAAGTTTTCACTTTGGCCCGTATATCCGGGTTTATACGATTCGAGATCCCTGGGCATGTCAGCGATGATTTTCGCGTGGTTGGCATGTGATGACGGTTTCAGCTTTGGCATTGCATCCTTGAGCAGACGCAACGGACCGTTAGTGTTGAGTCCTGACCTGATGTTGACAACAGGGCCGCTGGGAAATCTCACAATCTCCCCGTATACCAGCTCAAATTTGCAGCAAATTTTTCCCGATTGGCTGTCCGGATGCCAAGTAGAACGAGTGCAAGGACCTGAGACCAAGTAGGGTTGACTTGGGCCATTATAGCCGTCGGTAATTACAATTACTAGCACACCAAGCGTTAAATCCATTCTCGACAGGGCCTTTGCAGAGGTATCATAATTCTTCAATACCTAAAACCGTGCGAGTCTCGCAAAGGGCCAATGATGTCGAGGTGGATTGCTAGGAAACGCTTGATGGTCCGAGGGAACACTGCTACTACCGGTGCGCTATATCGTGCACGGCGTGAAATACTTCCTTTCGGAAATCGGTCGTAATATATGGCTCTAATCCCTCGTCTGAGGTTTCGTAATATATATTGGATGTTGAGTCTTAGATAGGAAACTTCCGAAATGGGTATTTGGAGTTAACAAAGCGTAAGCAACCACGTTATCTTTTCCAGACACCTGTTGAATGTCGGAAGTGAAACGCCGGGACAGCCTTTGGGATCCATACAATCAGGCGGCAGTCTTTGGTTTTTGGCCAAGACAAGAAAGCATTAAGTATTGATTGCTGGTGGGCGGTTATGGGTAATAAACGATGATAGAAGTTTAACATACCCAAGAACATTCTCAGATTCCTAACAATTTTTCGAAGCGGGAAGTTCAAAATCACTCAAGACGTTCTAAATTTTCAGACTCAGAGGAAGACGCGGTCAGAACGTCATCCAAATATATGAAACAGTTGAGGTTTCGCAGTACAGAGTGGAATAGTCTCTGAAAAGTTTGCGCCGCGTTTCACAGTCAAAAAGTCATCCTAATGCACTCAAAGAGTCCGAAAGGTGTGCATATTGCCGTTCTCGGAATGTCTTCGAAAGCTATGCCTTGATTAAGTCCAAGGTCGAGAAAATACCACAGTTTGTGATAGAATGCGCAACATCGTGGATTAGTGGGATGGGGTATTGGTCTGCAATCGTCTGAGCATTTAGACGTCTGTAGTCACCACAAGGTCTCCTTTCGCCATTGGTCAAGGTCCGCAAATACTCTGTTTAAGAAGTTCTTCGTACTTTTTCCGCGCAACGGTTTTGCGGTGATAATGAACACACTTTAGAAAAAATCTGGGAAGCCGCCAGTGTTGTTGATCATGCTTAACGGGCTCAGAGAAACTACGCTCGATAGTGATGTTGCGGTATGTTCGAAAAAGTGCGTCGCCAATATCTTAAACAAGTCGGAATACCGGAAGCTCGTGCTTCGAGTATAAAGGTTTTGTGTTCATCTTATGTGAGAAACTTCAACGCACATTTTTCTGTCCGTATATAGCTACAAATCCAACATAATCCTTCATATTTTTCCAAACTACGAGACATACGTACATATTACAGCCATAGATATCACGCTCACCCTAAACAAACAAACTGCCTATTACCGAATACTGTACACATATATGCACGTATATAAATTGATCCTACCCATATTTCCGATTTACTTCTTATATCTATTTGAATTAGGCACTACCCGCAAAGTTCATTAGCACGCATCTATGATATACCTACATACACACATGTCTGGCTGACAAATAACTAAAAAACTAAAACAAAATAATTCTCTGCGACCGAATTCATAAGAACTCATTTCGTTGTGGTATTGACGAATTGATATGTGATGATGACGTCATGCAGGTTGTAGAGTGCACGAAATTCACAAAAAATTGTAAAGTTTCACCCCCTATAACTTTGTTAATAATAATTGGATTTTTTTCAAACTTGACCAAACTGTGCATTATGTTCTTCATTACACGCCTGCCAAATTTTGTACTTCTGGGATGAACATAAGGGGGGGTGCCGGGTAAATTTCTAAAATGTTGAAATATACTATTATTAACTTTATTTGTGCAGACATCGGAACCGGATATATTTTGAGGCCTAGATTTCGTAGAGATGCACCAATATGATTTTTTTCAGATTTTTCGGTTGGGTAGGTTCTGAGAACGAGATCTGTTACACTTTTTGTGGGTCCTATTTTGAACCCTCACTCCCCTATGTTTCATCTAATATTCATTTGATATCCTACATGGCTACATTCTGTGAAAAAAAAATTTGCACCCTCCATTCACATGTATGGGGAGCCCCCCCTTAAACTTAACACAAGATGGCGCCACTTACTGCATGTAAAGGGATCACCAGATCACATACTCTCACCAATTTTCGTGACAATCGGTCCAGCCTTTTCCGAATAAATCGGGTGTGACAGACAGACAGACAGACGGACAGACAGACAGACAGACGGACAGACGGACAGACAGACACCGTCTCGATTCTAATAAGGTTTTGTTTCACACAAAACCTTAAAAACGATAGAAACAATGCTGAGTGAGCAGGATGAGATTTTTCCAGATGGCATAAGGGAAGTTGTGGGGTCAATGAGAAATCTGTTATATAGATCCACTAGCAATCCATAGTGGCGCAGGAAATCCGCGTCTAAGATGGGAATGCTGATGTTCGCGATAAGCGTCAAGAAAACACTCGTTGAAGTCCCAAACTCAAGTTGACCTACCTGTAGTCATATGTGCGAACCGACGAAGAATTTGCTGCTGCGAGTTTCAACGATCGCGGTATTAAATTATGATGCCGCAATATGGGAAGAATCCAGACTTCAGCGCCTGTATCGACTAAGTAGTTGCGCCAGCTCAAGGGGTTGTAGATTGTGAGACTTATAAGGGCAGTCCTCGAGAACTCGGAGGGAGGCTCAACTGTCTCCTCATGTAGCCCGAACAGTTCGGGATTGAAGCGAATGACGGGCAAAGCAAACTGAACCTTCAGCTAGAGGAAGCACGCTGCCAGGCTCCTAAGACAAAATGGCGGTACCCGTGCGAGAGGGGGAGAACTCTCTATTCTCTCTCTCTCTATTCTAGTGAACATCGTAAGCGGAAGCGGAGTGCAGAAAAGAGCAGAACGAACGAAAAAAATTATCCTGCACCGTCTCTTACGCCGTTCTCGTCTCTTAATATTTATGTTAGTTTTTTAAAATATACAAAACACAAACAAAAATAAATTTGATATTCCGCTCGCTCTTTCCCTTGTATATTTTAGCTCTGCGGAAGCAGGCCAAAGTTGTTTGGAAACTGAACTTGGTTGGCGATTTTATAGAGTTACAAAGTCCTATCGTTTGTTGAGAACTTGTAGAAGTCCAAGTGACTACCGCTGCTATTTATCATTATTCCAGATTATGAAGATTTTCCACTATTATATTCCAGTATTTCCAACGACGAACCAGCATGTGCGGAGTGCGTTGTACTTAACATAGAACACTTAAGGGGGTCATCCCGCGTGAAGGCCGTTTTTTTGGCCTTTTTTAGAAATTTTTTGTGAAGAACTGAATGAAGATACAAACACACCCTAGATTTACTAATATCTTGAGCATTCATAATAACTTTTCCAGCCCTATCGCATAGTTCGTTATTGAAATACAGAGCAATTTATACACCCATCTGCAGAAAAAGGTGTTTTTCTGCTGCCATGCTTGAGGGCGCAGCGATCATCTTAAAGAAAAAAAGTAGACGGCATTTTAACGGAAAGACATAACTACAGACCACAAACTAGGATTATTAGAAAAATATCAAAAGCTAAATTTTTGGTGCCGTGTTAAACTTTTTTTTGCGAGTTTTGGTGTTTTTTCACGACTTCTTCAGTGAATAAAAAAAAACTACTGAATCAATCGCAATTATCAAAAAATCCCCTTGCCCATATATTCTACACTGTATCTAAATACAATTGATGCCAAAAAAACATCGATTCCGCGGATCCGACACACGAGATGACCCCCTTAAAAAATATAAAGGAGTATTATATTCAATTAATTTTTGCCACACTGGAATGCGATAAAACACTTGCTGCAGTCCCTTTGCACTATTTACTTACTTTCTGAAACATTTCGACCGGTTTAATTTCACTTTTCGCTTGGTAAGATAAACACCTAGTGCACTTCCCATGGAAATTGACTTCAGTTACCCGTTTTTGAGGTTTTGTGTAAAACAAAACCTGATTAAAATCGGTTTATTGTCTATCTGTCTGTCTGTCCGTCCGTTACACGCATTTTTCTCGGAGACTGTAGCAGCGATTGACACCAAATTTGGTGAAAAGGTGGGAACGCCCACGCATAAAGTGAGCTACATTCTTTTACATTGAATTTAAAGGGTGGTCCCCATACATGCAGAAGGAGGTGGAGTACATTTTTTTCACCAAATATAGTCATGTGGGGTATCAAATGAAAGGTCTCGGTTAGTACTTTCCGAAGCTGGTCTTAGTTTTGACATGGAAAGGCGTGGTGTTCGAGGGGTCGAAAGTGATAATTTATTCAACGGAGAAATTCTCACAAACTGTCTTGCGGAAGGTCGCGGTTCAAATCTCACTGGTGGCAGTGGGATTTGTATCGTGATTTGATGTCGGATACCAGTCGACTCAGCTGAGTACCTGAGTCAAATCAGGGTAATAATCTCGGGCGAGCACGACGCTGACCACATTGCCCCCTACAGTGTACTGTAGTGTACCATTACGGTCTTGAATGAAGTGCTGTAACACATTTCAAGGTCCTGATCCAATATGAATTGTTGTGCCAACGATTATTACTATTAATCTCAGAAACTGTCCAACCGAAAAAATTGAAAAAAGTCAATAGGTTGCCACTATAGGTGGCTAGGCTCCGAAATACCCCCCATGCCGATATCTCTTCAAATAAAGTTAATAATAGTATATTACTATAATTTTCAATAATTGGGGCATTTAAAGTGGTTCAAGGGCAAGTGCTGGTGGTCAAAGCGTAGTATAGGTTCCATTGCGAAACGTGGATTGGTACCCACGATGGAGCATAAAACCTGGGAAATGCCTACTGAACCAACACCAACAGTTCTACTACCAAACCTTATCTCCACCTCCACGTGGTGACCGCTGGGAGCTCTTTCGTAACGAAAAGCTGCAGACGGAGAAGGTTGAAGGCGAGTCTGCTGCGCCTAAAAACGGGACAAACTGTACCAACGGGCCCTCGAAGTTGGGGGTTGGGTAGGGCTGACAACCCTACATGGACAACCGATGTTACGAAGCCACGAAAGGGGCCTCGGACAGGATGGACTTTACAACGACGAACCCGGCAACGACAACAGATTAACGATTTGCGCACTTTCTCATGGAACGTGCGCTCCCTTACAGAGATAAAGCTGATGAGCACCTAGCCGATACCTTGTCCCAATATAGGGCTGATATAACAGCGTTACAAGAGACGCGATCGACAGGAACCTGGAGAAGAGCCGCTACACCATATATTATAGCGGTCATCCAGTAAACCATGTGTTCGGGGTAGGTTTCTTAGTCAGCTAAACAATTAAACCTGCTGTTATCGGCTTTGAAAACATAAGCGACCGGCTATGCACTCTGCGCTTGCGAGGCAAGTTTAGAAATATAAGCCTCATTAACGTTCACGCATCTACAGAGGAGACTGCAGAGTCGGAGAAGGATACCTTCTACGAGGCAGTAGAACGAACCCTCGAAGCCTGTCCCAGATATGATATTAAAATCATACTTGGGGATTTTAACAGCCAAGTAGGGAAGGAGCCCGTATTCAGGCGATACGTTGGCTCCCATAGCTTACACGAAAAAACAAATGATAACGGACTGCGGATTATTCAATTAGCAGGGTCACACGAAATGGTTGTTGGAAGTACCTGGTTTGCGCGGAAAGCGGTCTACAAACAAACGTGGGCCTCTCCAGACGGGACCACTTTCAACCAAATTGAACACGTGTTGATCGAACGCCGCCACCTCTCAGCCTTGATGAATGCCAGAACATATAGGGGGGCCAATAGAGACTCGGATCACTATCTGGTTGGTATGGTGCTCCGAGCTCGAATAACAATACCACCTAGAATCCCCTCTGACAATCAGGTGAGAGTGAACACTGAAGCCATCCACAACACAGTCCTCCGCGACACCTATAAGAGGGATATGGATGCCGCAATAACAGCAGTCCACAGAGGACTTGGGGATGAAGCATCAACAAATAATCTTCACAATCACCTGAAGAACGTTATTATATTACGGCCACAATCATACTTGGCCCCAGCCGCAAAAAGAGTCGGAACGGCTGGTTTGACGATGAATGTAAGCTAGCAACGGAACGGAAGAATGCTGCATACCGAGTAATGTTACATTCTCAAAGAACGCGGGCACGCGCAGAGACTTATCACGAACTCCGTCGAGCGGAGAAGCGACTTCACAGACGGAAAAAGGAAGCCTGGGAGAACCAACAAGTCTGTGAACTAGAAGAGTACAGGGAGCAACCACACCAGGCGCACAAGTTTTACCAGCAAGTCAGCAGGATGAAGCCTTATACACCTCGATGCACATCCTGCCGAGACAAAGAAGGAAATCTGATTTCCGACAGAATGGGCATATTGGAGCGATGGGTTCAGTACTTTGATGAGCTACTGAACAACCAGAACATCGGCGAGTTGGAGGTGCCGCCAACAGAAGACGACGGACAAATACTGCCACCACCAAGTTTAGGAGAAACAATCCGCGCAATTCATCGGCTAAAAAATCATAAGCCGTCAGGAGCCGATGAAATTACAGTCGAACTGGTTAAATATGGAGGCGACCAAGTGGTTCATCAACTTGTGCTCAAGGTATGGGACAGCGAATCAATGCCTGACGATTGGCAACGAGGCATTATCTGTCTCATACATAAAAAGGGAGATATCACACAGTGCAGCAATTATAGAAGCATCACGTTGCTGAGTACCATCTATAAGATATTCTGCGCTATCTTGCTAGGCCGGATAGCCCCATACGCCCAGAACATCATTGGCCCATACCAAAGAGGCTTCACTCCAGGTAAATCAGTAACAGATCAGATTTTCTCTGTGCGGCGAGCGATGGAAAAACTGCTGGGATCTGTTCATCGAATTTATAGCCGCCTATGATAACATATCCAGGGTAAAACTGTACACGGCCATGAGAGAATTCGGTATCCCGATGAAATTAATAAGACTGACTAGGCTGACCCTGACCAATGTGCGAGGCCAGATAAAAGCAGCAGGATCACTCTCAATACCATTCGATATCAACAACGGTCTACGACAAGGGGATGCCCTATCATGCGTCCTCTTTAACCTGGCCCTCGAGAAAGTGATCCGTGATGCTGAGGTAAATGCAAGAGGTACGATCCTCTTCAAATCCACCCAACTACTGGCCTATGCTGACGATATCGACATCATGGGAAGAACCACCCGAGACGCACAAACTGCCTTCATCCAGATCGAGCAGGTGGCCATTGGGGCGAGATCTTGGGCTGCACATCAATGAAGGCAAGACAAAATATGTGGTGGCAACGTCAGCACCGAAGACGAATCAACCAACAACATCAAACCGCACTTGTCAAACAGGAAGAAAAAGAATAAGAGAATACAACTTTGAGACCGTTGACAATTTCTCCTATCTAGGGTCGAAAATCACAACCGATAACAGCTACGATGATGTGATCCGCCCACGGTTGTAGTCAGCCAATAGAGCCTATTTCAGCTTACAAAGACTGTTCCGCTCGAAACGTCTCACCCTAGGGTCAAAGCTCTTACTGTACAAGACTATGATCTTGCCAGTCCTCATGTGTTCCTCGGAAGCTTGGGTTCTTAGCAAGAAAAATTGCAAAATCTTGGCCGCGTTCGAGAGAAGAATCCTCCGAAGAATTTTTAACCCCCTACATGAGGATGGACGATTCCGTAGCCTACACAATGACGAAATCTATGAGCGATACCATGACCGTCCGGTTGTGGATAAAATCCAGCTCAATAGGTTACGGTGGGCGGGTCACTTAATCCGTATGGATGAGGATGATCCCACCCGGAAAGTCTATAAGGACAATATCTATGGTAGAAAAAGAAGACGAGGCAGACCCTGTCTAAGATGGAGCGATGGCGTAGGTCAGGACGCCAGACAGCTTCGATATACCTAAAGAATATCAAATTGATGGACCTCGGCGCAAACCCGGAATGTCTGGAGTTCCTTATTAAGGCAGGCCTAGACCAGATACCGGTTGTTGCGCCGTTGATGATGAAGTGCATTCACCGGAAAATGTACCCATTCTCATTCGTGTGGAACTCCATAGAGTCCACACGAATAGAGTGCAAATTTTTATGTCGTAGTATGCCATTGTATTAATATAATTCCATTTTAAGAATATGAACGACTTGAATGAGCGTTGCTGTTCGCAGTGGTGGATGAAATTAGGTGTCCTGGATTCAAATTCAGTTATATTTGGTTTAATATTTTCGTTGTCGTCTCTTTCTGTTTCTTTTCAGAGAAAAAGCAAGTCGGAATACCGGAAGCTGAGCACTTCGTGTATAAAGGCTTTGTGTTCATCTTACGTGAGGGACTCTCTATGCACGTTTTTTGTTTCCTTCATAGCTAAGAATGCAAAATATGCCTTCATATATTGCCAAATTCCAAGATTCAAATCTGTACATACATATTAAAGACATAAATGTTGTGTTCATCCTAATCAAACAAACATTGCCTATTACCGTATACCGATGCATACATATGTATGTATCTAACGCATCTCCAAATATTTCACTTTACCCCGTGTTCAAAAGTATACGTAAATAAGGTACCGCTGGTATTATACATCATATTGTACACGACCCGCAAACTCCATTTTTTTTTTTTTTTGGGAGTAGGTGAATGCTTTTACGCACAGAGTGTTGGGCTCCCGCAACAGTACGTTGGCGGACTACCAACTAAACACCTCCCTGTCATCAGAGAAATAGCCTGGAACCGTTTGACACATTACTAGCTCTCCCGGCTTTGGTAGCCTTCAAGTTTGGGAATTCCTTTCACCAACGGAAGGGGAGGGGAGGAAGGGAGTTGTTGTTAGTTCAGGGAACCCCTTACCGTCCGATCCCTCCGCCGGTCGAGTTCAATCTTGTTGGTAATAAGAAGCGCCCGAACATAATGCGCAATACGATTCCAGCTGCCAGCGCTCTTCAGCATCTCTCGCACAATGTTGTCTGGAGAGAGCTCCCCTCTGTCTGCATAAAGCTGCCGGCGGAGGCCGTCCCACCTATCGCAATAGAAAAAGGTGTATTCAGCGTCATCCGCCACTCCATTGCAGAACACACAATCAGGAGATCGCGCCTTCCCAATCCTGTGCAGGTAAAACTGAAAATCTCCATGCCCAGTTAGAAGTTGGGTGAGGAAGTAATCAATCTCACCGTGCGTTCTATTCAACCATGGGTCTAATTTGTCGATGAGCCGCGCAGTCCACTTGCCCCTTGGCTCATTTTGCTAAGAAAGTTGCCACTCGCTTAGGGTGCGTTGACGTTCTTCACGGGCAACCACTTCTCTTAAGTTTTCGCCCTTACGGCGATAGATAGCTTTGCGCTCTTTGGCAAGGAGGGCAAAGGGGATCACTCCCGCGATCACCATCACAGCCGGTTCGGAGACGGTGCGATAAGCAGACGCCACTCGCGAAGCTCCCCGCCTCTGCACTTGAGCAAGACGTTTACGATGCACCTCTTTGTCAAGGGCATCAGCCCATACCTCCGCACCATAAAGAAGAACGGACTGCGTTGTTCCCATGAGGAGACGTCCCCTACTTGATATAGGGCCCCCAACATTCGCCATTAGCCGACTCAAGGCCGCGACTCCAGCTGCAGCCCTGTCCGCTGCTGCTTTGATTTGCTCGAAGAAGCTCATCTTCGAGTCGAGCATTAAACCAAGGTATTTAATCGCTGGTTTTGACTCTATAGTCAACTCGTCGATCGATATGGGACGTAGGGTCGGGAGTCTCTTTCTGGTCAGGATGACTACTTCGGTTTTTTCCAGCGCAAGGTTGAAACCGTGAGCAGTCATCCATCCGCTTACCCGTCACATCAATATGCCAAGTCTGCTTTGCGCCTGTTCAACAGTGCGTCCGGCAACAAGGCCCGCAACGTCGTCTGCATAACCGACCAGGTGCGATTCTTCGGGCATATCGAGTCTCAGCAGACTATCGTAGGGAGCGTTCCAGAGGTCCGGCCCTAGGATGGATCCCTGTGCTACTCCCGACGTGATTTTCATCCTCCTCTGGCCCTCTAGCGTCTCATGGAGCAGGGAGCGGTCTTTCAGATAATCCCTCAATATCCGCGGGAGATAGCTTGGCACGTGAAAGGAGTTCTCTAGTGTGTCTAGCATATCTGTCCATCTTACGGAATTGAAGGCATTTCTGACATCAAGCGTTATGAGGAGCACTATCCGTCGAGATCGGCGGCTGTGTGCCCCGGCTCGATTAAACACATCTACGAACTCCATAACAGCATCCACTGTAGATTTCCCTATTCTAAACCCGAACTGCCTTGCGGATAAGTCCCCGGTAGCATGGATCGCTTCAGCGAGTCTACCCCTGATGAGCTTCTCGAGCACTTTTCCGGCCGTGTCAAGCATACACAGCGGTCGGTATGCAGGCGGGAGCTCCGGGTCTCCTTTACCCTCACTGATCAACGCGAGTCTGGCCACTTTCCAACGATAAGGAAAAATGCCCTCCCTCAAGCACGCGTTGAACGCTTCAAGCAACAACTCTGGCCGTTGGCGGAACACCAGTTTGTAAACTTCCGCCGGGATGCCATCAGGACCTGGCGCTTTCCTGTTTTTCATAGTGAGAACAGCTTTCTCATTGTGAAAAGGGGGCAGTCCACAACGCTTTCCGCACTATTTACATCAACCCGTACAGGGTGTTTGGGAAACAATGCCCGCACAATGCGGTCCATCTGGTCGGTGCTCAGTATGCAGGGCTTCTGCAGAGTCCCGATTTTCCGGGTGACGAGCTTATAGCCAAGTCCCCACGGGTCCTCATTCACCTCATTAACAAGATTTTGCCAGCCGCGAGCTTTGCTTTTATTTATAGCGCTGCGGAGTCTCCGTTTTGCTGATCTATATTGTTCCTTTATGGCACATGCCTCCTCGTTGGCGTACAAACGTTGTGCCAAACGGCGGAGCTTATGACACTCTTTCCGTAGGTCGGCAATTTCCGCCGTCCAGCAGTACATAGACGGCTTGTCGTGTCTGGGGCCTCTCCGGGGCATGGAAGCCTCACACGCCGTTGTTATCAGATTCATCACTGAATTTACGACGTTGTCAGCTGCGACACCACCACCCCCCGGAGTGCCCCCCAGCGCGGCCCTACCTGCTCCAAGAGCTTCGACGAACCTTCCGATGTTCACCCTCGCGATTCCACACGCAGGGGGAACGTCGTGTTGGTGCTCGCCGGCAAGTAGCGCCAAACACTTCGAACGCAATGTACTGATGATCACTTGCCGAGAAGTCTTCTAGGACTCGCCACCCGTCCACCGATGATGCCAGAGATTCCGACGCAAAAGTGCTGTCAAGAATGCTTCCTTCACAACCTGGGCGCCGAACCGTTGGCGTGGATCCGGTGTTTAAAACTACGAGCCCGGTTCTCACCACCATTTCCAGAATCCGTTTCCCTCTGGAGTCTGATTGAGGCATACCCCATTCAAGAGCACTAGCATCAAAATCACCGCCAACAAGGATTCGTCCCTCCGTGCTCAAAACACCGTCCTCCTGAGCATCAAGTCCGGAAGCGTCTCATTCGCTAAAAAACGTTATCCCTAAACCCCGGATCCAGACAAATCCGTCCCCCCGGCCTTCGACAAGAATACAAAGTCGAACGTTGTCCCGAACCCAGATGGCAGCGATGCTCGATAAGTCGAGATACCATGAGGACGGGTCCTTGTTTCGGTATTGCTCGCTAATCAGCACTAGATCAGCATTTACTTCCGCAGCGAACTGTGCTAGCAACTGGTGAGCGGTTGCACTCCGGTGCATGTTAATTTGCAAAATGCGGATCATGGCGTTCGCGCCCTAGCCCTCTCCAATTCCGCCCTGAAGATCGGACACCGTCCCGAGCCCGCAGTGTGTGCAACGCTTTCGCCAGACGCGCCACGATCCCTGCCGAGAACACAACTCTCGCATCTCCGGCATGCTGTCCTCCTGCCCGGACCCTTGCAAGCTGCTGACGTGTGTCCATAGTCCAGACACCTGTAGCACTTGGTGGGGACTATCCGCATTCGTACCCTGCATACTACCCATCCGATTTTGATTCTCCTGCTGTTAAGGAGTTTCCTCGCATATTGCTTGGGGACTTCCACCACGGCGAGCTTTTACAGAGGTAATACCTACCCGGGCATTGGTTACCTCTGGACATTCATGCTTTAGCGCCTCCTCTACTTCGGCCTTTTCTATGAGGCAGTCTAGATCCCGTATTTCTAGAGAGCACATGGGTTCTAGGCTGGAAACAAGAGCCTTTTCCCCCAATAGCCCTTTGACCGCTTCGCAGAACGTGCTCTTGTTGGTCGTCTTTGGGCCCAGTTCGACGAGAACTCCACCACTCCTCGTCTTCCGTATCAAAGACACCTCTGCTCCGTTCTCTTCAGGTTTCATCCTGTAGCGGATTTCATTAAGGATTTCCGCAAATGTCTTGCCTTCCGTCGGCTTAATGAGCAGAGTCGACGGTCTAGTTCTTCCCCGCTTCTTCGTTTTTTCCGCTCCTGGCTTTTGGTTGGCAGCCTCCTTGTTTTTGGACAGATGTGTCACTGGCGATGGAGTCCATTGTTTCTTTTTTTCCTTTTTCGCCTTCTTTTTTTGGGCCCTGGAGACTACTTCGATAAAGTCTCCTTCAGGCACGTCGTCCTCTTTTCGGTTTTTCTCCAGTTCACTTTGCAGAGGGCTATCTGCGGTCCGTTTGACGCAAGCAGCATTCTCAGCGGGGAGTGCGACTGTTTTTTCTCTACAATCGTCTTCCGCTGCTCTCCACGTTCGTCTATAAAAGGAAATGCGGTACAGTAGTTCCTCCAGTTCCATCAGCCCGTTTTTGACGCCTTTGCTAACGTTCCTCCGAAGGAACGTTGCCGACCGCATAGGTTTCACCACTGCTGCACACTTTCTGATGAGCCTTCCACTCGATTTGTGTCCAAATCCATCTGCGCAGGACTAGCGATTCTGACTGAGCTTACTTCCAGAACAGGGGCTCTGCAAGGTATTGGAGTTACCATCTCCGCACGGTCAGTCGCGCCACTTGATGAGGCTTCCTCTTTATTTGGGCGCCCCGGTGTCACATCGGGTATGTCAGCCCTCGTCGCCTCTTTCGCTGTTCGCTGCGGTGAGCGACGCATTTTTGTGCTCCACCTAAACGCACTCAGCTCTTTATCCGTGCCTGTTGTTTCGTCGTTGTTTTTTGTAAATTTATGAATATTCTCCATGAAAAAGTAACCAGCGCATCATGTGCAAGGGAGCGGGCCGCAATAGTCAGGAACGGGTATACCCTCGGGGACACAGCCCATACCCCAGTTCCCTGAGGCCTGACCAACGCTTAGCTGATCCCGGAATTCACGGACGGATCAGCGCTCGCTCGGGGCAACGCGGTCTACTAACACCGGTTCAATGCACACTTCCCGACAAGGGTCCCGAAAGGGCTGGCTCCTGATACACGTCGCAACTACCACCTTGGCAGAGCTAGGGTCACATAACCCCGTCGACGCCGGCAGAGAGTTGTCGATGGCTCCGGAGACTCCCAGTGTGTCCCGACGTGCACAGATCATTCGCGGTTCGCTCTTCACCGAGAAGCTTTCTCGAGGCTACTACCTAGGACGCAGGAATGCTGCCAACTAGGACGCAGAACTACTTACTCGGGCACCTCGGGGACGTCACACTCCGTATCGTAAGCGACCCGTTAAAAGTCGCTAACGACCCCTGAGGGAAACTCCATTAGCACATACATAAACAAACACATGGGTGTCTTCAGTAATACTTATACTGATATACAAATAACTAAAAAAAGTTAAGAAAGGTAAGTTAAGTGTCCCTATGGAACCCGCCATCCATATAAGTTCACTTTATATGGTCATACACGTCTTGAATAAATAATAATATTTACGTGAAATGCAAAATTTCGACCTTCTATAACTTTGTTAACAATACGCACATTGCGTTCAAGTTAAAGAATTATATTATCTCATATATCGTAACCAAATTTTGTACGTCTAGCATGAACTTAAGGGGTTCCCGGCTAAATTTCTTAAAAAAATTGTAATATAGTATTATTAACTTTATTTATGCAGATATCGGAACGGGATATATTTTGAGGCCTAAATTTCGTCTAAATACACGTCTGCGATTTTTTTTCAAATTTTTCAGTTGGATCTCTGAGGACGAGACCTGTTACACTGTTTCAGGGTCATATTTTGTGCCCTCGCTCCCCTAAACTTAATAAGGTGTTGGCATTGCCATCTCAGAGGGTTTCCGTGATGATTAAAGAAGTCGAACGATTTGATGATCAGCTAATGAAGCTCACCGTTATAACAGCTGATCGCTGTATTCACAGCGTATGCACCACAGACAGGTCGACCTGATGCCGAGAAAGATACCTTCTGATAACTTCTCGATGGAAAGACCTGCAATGTGCCCGCTCACGACTATATCATCTTTGCCGGCGATCTGAATGGTCATGTGGGTGAATAGGCAGACAGTAACAGCTGCAATGGGGGAAAGGGTTTGAAGCATGCAATGAGGGTGGCGAGTCTATGATCGATTTTGCGGACACCCATAACTTTATACTTATGAATACATAGCGCATCAAACAATTGTCTCATCTTCCTACATTTTATATTGGGAACAGTAAAACGCAAATCGACTATATCTTCATAAGACATTTTACCACTGTCACTAATTGCAAAGCATCCCCATCCCCTATGAGACCATCGCACCTGAACATCGACAGCTGATTGCTGTCCTGTGAATTAATAATAATTGTTGGAAAAAATCCATATTGAATCAGGGCCTTGAAGTGTGTTGGAGCACTTCATTCAAGACCGTAATGGTACACTACAGTACACTGTAGGAGGCAACATGGTCAGGATTGCGCTTCCCCGAGATTATTACCCTGATTTGACTCAGGTACTCATTCACAGCTGAGTCGACTGATATCCAATGTCAAATCACGATACAAATCTCACTGCCACCAGTGAGATTCGAACCGCGACCTTCCGTACGACAGCCTTGTTCTCTAACCACGCAGCTATCCGAACATACGCTGCGAATTAAGCCACTTATAAACAGCGTGAGGAATGCACTGGCCCGCGCAATAAATGGTGGCGATTTCGTGAGAAGAAAGAAGAAATCATCTTACTTACGCGATTACCAACCATTACGAATGTGGAGGAATCGTGGAACCAAATGAAAGACACGATCCACAAAGCGGTCTCTGCAACCCTCGGGGTAACCCAGCCAGGTAAGCGGTATTTCAACCGAGATATTGACGTTGGAATGACGATGCTGAACTGAAGGTTCGTAGAAAGAAACACCTCTACCATAAGTTTCTCGAAGATGAAACGCTGGCCAATTGGCAAATTTATAAGAATGCTAACCAGGAAGCAAAGAAAGCGTTCGCGGTCACCCGAGTGGTCCATTACAAAAATCTTCACGACATCTTAATGACAAGATAGATAGCGAGAATATTTCGAGTAGATTTCAACTGAAGAATTTGCTCATCTTCCACTTCCACAACCATTGCCGACATTTAGACCAATTCCATCTATGAGTGCAACTGAAGTCGAGGAAGCAGTAAAACGAATGAAATCGGAGAAAGCCACAGAACCTGACAATATCGCATCTGAGCTGGGGAAAGCGAAGAGCTGGGACCCAACATAATCGGGTTATTCGGGAAGGTAGAACACCATCTGGTTGGCAAGAAAGTACCACAGTTCCAATATGGAAAAAGAAAGGTAGTCCAGCAGAATGTTCGAGTTACCGTCCGATCCGGTTATTTTCCCATACCATGAAGATTTTTGAACGCATTCTTAACAACCGTATTCGCGAAATCATTGAAATAACCGTGAATCAAGCCGGATTTGTCAAGAACTGTTTAACTACCGACGCAATATACGCTACACAATTACTTATGGGAAAACACTGTGAGAAGCCTCGCCCTCTTTACATTGCATTTCTGGATCTGAATAAGGCGTTTGACCGTGTGCCACACGAACTCATCTGGTATCTTCTTCGTCAAGACTTAGTGCCAGAAGACCTCGTGCACTGGGTTCTATTGCTTTACCACGATCCGAAAAGCAAAGTTAAAAGTGTGGCGGGTGTATCAAAACCACTTCGTGCCTTTGTTGCTTTTCATCAAGGAAGCGTGCTCTTACCACTCCTCTTCGTTCTTTTATGGACACCGTCACACGGATCCTCCAACGTGCAGCGCCCTATACACTGCTTATGCAGATGATGTTTTCCTAACGTCTAATACCAAAAATTGTCTCGAGCAACTTATCCAAAAATGGAATGACCGCCTCACGCAACACGGTCTCAGGTTCAATCTGAATTAAACTGAGTTTTGACGACGATCCCCATGAAACAGGCACAATCACTGTCAATGTGTATACACCTGCCTTGAGCGATTTAAATATGTCGGGACAATGCTATCAGCCAATGGAGAACTGCGTTATGAAATTGCTTCATGCATTAACGCAACCTGCATAACGTAGCGTTCCACACCCGGTGCTCTTTGTGACCGACGTATCAACGAACGTCTCAAATCTAAATTTACCGCAATGTCGTCCGTCCTGCTCTGTGGTTCTCAGTGTTGGCCGACTATATGGTAATATCTGAGTGTAATTATGCGGTGATTCCAATGATTAATTATCCGAAATAATAAAAAACTTGTTGGTTTTTTTCGTCGTCAGACCCGAAACCCTTAGCACTTCATTGCCGCCACATTCACAGGGGCTTCCTCATGAAAGCCAGGTCTTATTCAACATGTCATTCTCCTCCCTGTGGAACACAATCTCTAACATCTACCACAACAACCTCCGTCTCCTCCCTGAAGACAAACCCGAAGCGTACTTACAATTCCACTCCAAATTGATAAACAATCAAAATGAAAGGGTTTCACTCAACACTAATTCGCTCATTTCTAACGACAAAAGTTTCGCTCTCCACAAGTTCCTCGACGATTTCGATCCCAGTCTCGCTCTCCTAAACGAAAGCAGTCTGCAGGAACTTTACTTTCCGCAACGACGCGGGCAAAGGCACAGTCATCCTAGTCAGATCGGGACTTAGGGCAAATAGAATCCCCTCGGCTGCACTAACATCAAACTGTTTATTAGCAGTAGTGAGACTTCCTGTTAGGGGTGGAGGCGTCCCCCAAGTCCTAATCGGCTCTGTCTACTTCCCGGGCAGCACAGGCCGCCACCTCACTCTCATTCTGTGGGAACTCTGCGAAATTGCAGCCAGTTTCAACGCCTTCATCCTCGGTGGTGACGTGAACACGAGGCACGCATCTTGGGGCGACTCAGTTAACAACGAAAACGGCAAAGTGCTCTTCGATTGGTTCTAGCCAGGCCTATTCTTTAGCGCGGACAACATTAACGCCGGAGTGCCATCTTTTCATCGTAGGTCTTCCTTCCTAGATGGCTTTATAATTTCGTTCAATCTCTCGGCATATGCCACTAGCTGCTCCTCTTGGCAGCCCACTCCGAAACCATGCCTTCAGCCTCTCTCTGCATCTACAGCAATTTATCGCTTCCCTCCACCATCCGCATAAATGCAGACCCTTCAATCTGACAAACCGGAACCAACGCGACTTATCCAGTGCGCTGGGTCCTCCGCTGGACAAATCGCGCATCCACTCTAATGGTGAGCTAGACACTTGCATCTGGAAATTCAAGAGCCTGGTTACTACAAATACGGGTGCCTTTCCCGCTCAACCCCCCCCCCCCCCCCCCCCCCCCTTAGTCCGCAAAAGAAACAGATTACTGCAGCGCAGGAAACGATTATTTCACCGACTGCGGAACAGATGCAACGATGACTACTATTTCCCCTCCGAGATCATTAAAATCCTATCCAGCAAAATCAATGGAGCTATTCGGTCTGAACTGAATGCATCCTACAAGAAACTCCTCAAACCTGGCCCACAAGTTTTCGATTCAATTGGCTGGAAGGTAAAAATCTTCTCTCAACGTCAATTACTACCCGATAAAAATAGGGAACCCCCAGTTTCACATCCTTGAGGAAAAAATATCAGCCATTTATTCGGAGCCAAATCGTCCGCAGAACGAATTCAGACTAATTGCATCCCCTTATTCAGAATCCTTGGAGACTTCATCTCCAACTGAGCTTGCCAGATGACTTCGCTCCATTGACTTCCCCATAAACTCTTCCCGCATCAGGAGGGATCTTCTTCGCTGACGACACCATCCTATATGCGAGCGGGCCTCTCTCTCTCAAACGCCTAACCAATAGGGTCATTGCGTATTTCAACCGCTGGACCCTCACTGTTAATTCTACTAAGTCTAAGGTTATTTACTTCAGAAACCCCAGCGGAAAGTGCCATTACCGCCCAATGTCAGAAAGTAAAAACCTTCATTTCCGCATTGCCAATCACACTCTCAAGCCAAAACCAAACATTAAATACCTGGGAATATCTCTCAATGACAAACTTAAATCCAACCCTCAAGTCAGATCTGCTATTGTAAATATGATACTTCTATTGGCTAAGCAAAGACAGCAGCTGCGGCTGATAAACGTATTATCTGTATCTCTGCGACTAGCCTTCGACGAGTGAATAGATCCCTGGAGACCTTTATGTTTTTTTAAGAGATTTGACAACCATTTCCACCAAAGCATGGTACCTTCGACCCGACCTACAGGTCGGGAATACATTCCAGAAGCGTATTGTTTTCTGTGTTTACAAAAAAATCGATGTGATCGGGGCAGTAGTTTAAATTTTATAAGCATTTGATTTTGTTAGGTACTTTATGAGGGTAATAAGTCCTCAGGGACCTTCAACCATTTTTCATGGATTGCGAAAACGAGATCAACGTTGATTACGAAGACGAAAAAGATGATGAATGGGAAAATGAGGCTGATGATGCCACACCTGTCTTTTACAAAGCCAAAGATAGCACCATACGGATGAAAACTCAGCCACTAAGTTCACGAATTCATGCTCATAATGTAGTGGATTACAGCCTAAAATAACTCGGCTCATTGATAACAACAAATGATCCGCTACAAATATTCAAATCCATTATCACGAAACCGATTGCATTGCGTATTTTACGGATAGCTGAGTGGTTAGAGCACAAGGCTGTCGTGCGGAAGGTCGCGGTTCAAATCTCGCTAGTGGCAGAGGGATTTGTATCGTGATTTGACGTCGGATACCAGTCGACTCAGCTGTGAATGAGTACCTGAGTCAAATCAGGGTAATAATCTCGGCCGAGCGCAATGCTGACCCTGACCACATTGTCTCCTACAGTCTACTGTAGTGTACCGTTACGGTCTTGAATGAAGTGCTCTAACACACTTCAAGGCCCTGATCCAATATGGATTGTTGTGGCAACGATTATTATTATATTATATTATTATTTTACGGGAAACAAACTGAAAAGGACAACAAGTGGCTAAGGAATGGACTGATGCTAACCCTCAGAAGCCAAAACAGTGGCAACCTTTCATTTTTGGCAATAATTTTGCATGCTGGGCTGTGTCAGTCAAATAATGAGCCAGTCAAAGAATTATATAGTATATATGTAAAAAGCAGGAAGCCAGCGGCAATTGATGACGTGTGGTCAATGATGCAAGTGAACTTAAAAACGGTGTACATAGCGCACGCAACTGTTTACGAAATATATACCTTCAAAACAGGTTAAATGTGGTAAGGTATGGTGGCTCTAAATCACACTTTCCATTGAAGGGAATGACTTACTCTGGCAAGCAGCAGGATCAACAACGTGAAGTGAATCAAGGGTAGAAAGTTATGCAGGAGGTGACGAAGAAATACAAGCATACGGGCCACACAGTTTAGGTAGATGATTTTTTTACGACCCTTTTGAAGCAGATAACCACATATGTAGTCACAGTGCGTGCAAATTAAAGATTCATAGGAAGGAATTTTGGATTCCACGAAGGTGATGTTGCCCTTTGTCCATATGCGCCTAAGAAAAATAAGGCGGTCATTTTATTGTCAACTATGCACCATACGTATGCTATAGACAGTAGCAGTGCAAAGCTGAAACCGTTGGTTATTTTGGATTATAGCGACAATAAGTCGGGCGTAGATACTATGGATCAGATGCTAGGCACATATACCCGTAAGAGGGCAACCAGGCGATGGCCACTAGCAATATTTTTTTGACATGATAGACGGAGCTACATTGGCTGCATTTATCATTTATGATGAGATGACTTCGTCTTGTACTTAGGAGGCGGGATCCGTGGAGCATTTTCTGGGTTAGTGCCTCGCTCAGATTTTTGGTGCTGATTTCCTCAAACTGCAGCGGATAGCATCACATCCACTAACGGAAATCCTGCGATACATAAACGAATCTGGAATATTAAGTTAGAGGGGAGAATCGTGTACAGTGTCCCATGAGGGTCTGAGTGCTCAGAGGCTTTGCCTCTTTCCTACCTCATACACCATACCCACGATCCGTTTCAGTTGGTCGGCGTTGTGTCGAGCAACGGAGTTTGTGACACTCGCTCCGGAGCTTGGCAATTTTCTACGTCTACCAATATGTAGAAGATTTGTCACGTCTTGAGGCTATCTTGGGCATGGAAATCCGCAAACTCTCGTTACCAGGTATCTAACTGAAATTACGGCTGTGTCAGCTGCGTCAAGACCTTCGAAAAATATTCTGGTGTCCACCGTGGCAACATTTCACGCGCAGGAAGAGCGCCGGGTTGGTGCACAGCGAGCAGTAACATCAACCTCTTCGAACGCGGTGTGTCGCTTATCGAGAATTTTTTTAGAACTCGCCACCCGTCCACCAGCGACACCAGTGATTCGTTGAGAATGCTTCCGGCGTGGATCCAATGTTTAAAATTACGCACCCTGATCTCGCTGCCATTTTGAAAGTCTGATTTCCTCTGGTAACTGGATGAGGCATGCTCAATTTAAGTGCCCTGTCATTAAAATCTCCTTCAATCGGGACCCGCCTCTCTGTGCCCAACACAATGTCTTTCAGAGCATCAAGCCTGCGTCGAAAGTCCGGCATGGTCACGCCCGTCGTTAGATAGACGATAAAGAACGTTCTCCCTAAACACCCCCTCGGCTTTGAGAAAGAGCCATAAGGCGGGTGTCGTTCCGAACCCAGACAGCAGCGGTACTTCATAAGTCTGGGTGCCATGAGGCTGGTTCCCTGTTCCGGTATTGTTCACAGATAAACACTAGATCAGCTTTTATCTCCGCAGCTAGCAACTCATGAGCGGTTGTACTCTGATGCAAATTGATCTGATTTTACTCTGAAGACCAGCCACCGCTCCGAGCTCGCAATATATGCAAGGCTCCCACCAGACGCGCCACGATCACTGCATAGAACGCAACTCTCCTTTTCGTTGTACGTATTCGCTTTATAACCTACCTGCATGAATTTGCGGCACGCTGCCGTCCTCTCAGGGTTCCTCCGGCTAGTTGCAGACGCGTGCCCATAATTTAAGTATCTGTATCACTTGGTTGGGATGGCCTGAACTCGTATTCTACCCAACCAGTTCTGGTTTTTCCGTTATTAAGAAGTTTCCTCGAGTATTGCTCGGCAACTTCCACCACAGCGAATCCGGGCACTGGTTACTTTCAAACATTAATGATGACCTTTCCTACTTCAGTCTTTTCTGTGAGGCAGTCAAAATCCATTGAGGATGTGGGTTCTACCACCACACGAGCCATCTCCTCCAAATGCCCCTTGATCCCTTCCCAGAACGTACCTTTACTTGTTATCTTTGAACCTAATACAGCGAGGACTTCACCACCCTTCCTTCCTTTTCCAAATGGAAGATAGGCTATTTGCTTAATAAGCAGAGCAGAGTCTAATTGACTTTAGTTGCATCATCAGGCAGAGGGTTTTCTGACGACATGGCGTGTTGTGGTCTCTTGTCCCTCTTTGTCTTCTTCTTGTGAGCCCTGAAGATAACCTGGGTGAATTCCTCCAGTTCGCTATGCAACGAATTACTTGCGATCCGTTTCTAGCTTACGATGCTCCCAGCTGGGGCGTGGTTGCTTCTGCTTTTCGCGCATTTCTGTTACTCTCTATGTGCACCTATATAAGAAAATGCAATCGAAGAGTTCCTCCAGTTCCATGAGCCTGTTTTTCACTCCTTTGCTAACGCTTTTCTGCAGGGATGTTGCAAACCACATGCGCCTCACAACCGCCGCGTATTCCTTTCTTTCTTTTTTGGCTTTCGCACCCACTCGGCTCATTCCGGAGTAGAAGCCCTGTGTGGTACTGGATTTGCCGTCTTCTACTTCGGTGTCGCATTACTTTGCGAGTTTATTTTTTATTCGGCTGTCCGCATTCCGGTGTCCCGACGGGTACTTCAGCCCTTGTTATCTCCTTCGGTGTACGCCTCCTTGTCTCCTCAGTTTTATAAATGTTTTTTTTTTCATGAAAGTTTTAGCAACGCGTTGTGTGCAAGCGAGTGATAGCTGTAACGGTCAGAAGCGGATGTACTTGTGGCGCCGCAGGATTCGCGGTATTCGAAATTTATTTCGAATGTTGCGAATGCGAGCGGATAGATGACGCCACCGGCGCTCTCCACTCAGTTTAGAATTCGCCACAGGAGTGGAGAGCAGAGTGCCATGACTTGACGGCAAGACGTAAAAAAAGAAAAACATAGGGAGTCTTCCGTCAGCCGTCAGATGAAATAAATATAATCAGGTTTATTAATTATGTAATATAACTGTAATTTAATAAAAAAAAAGAAACGACTAACAAGAATAATTAATTTGTAATTATAATGTGTTGATTTTATCAAGAAATTATTAAATATATATAAGTATAATATATTAAATACATTATAAATTGGTGACCCCCAAAATAGAAATTTTGAGAAGCGGATCGAAAAATTTGTGACTGCTAGTTGGATTGTGTTCACATCCTCTGGATTGATCCAAAAATTCCACGTTAGTTCCTGTGCAAGATTTTGTCCATGAAGGAAAACAAAATTCTAAGATCCCATTACTTGTGTGACCGAGGGCAATTCGTTTTCAGTAACAGTAAGAAAATTGTGTTGGCAACTCGGACTGTCAAAAGACTCCGCCATCATTGTTGCAATTCTTACTCGTGGCAGCGAACAAGTAAATTACCACTTATCCAAACGCACTCGGAGAGTCGTCCCAGGAAGACCAACCAACATCAACAAGATCGGCAGACAATTATAACACAACAAGAATAATTGACAACGCAGCCAAGCGCAGCACGAACAACCACAGCCACCGCAGCAGCCGCCAACACTACCGCTATCGCCGCCATCAGCCGCCTCCTCAGCAGGCGCCGTCATTTTTTTTATTTATAAGTTAATTGAAATTTTACTTTAGGTCAGTAAACACGGTGATAAAAATAAAATTTAAATCGTCGCAAGAGACGGCGTCGAGGTGATTGTATAGGTGGATCTCTTTTCGCTTGCTCTCCGCTCTTTTAGCGAGCTTTTCACTTTGGAGTACGTCGTTGGTGTTTCGTTTTCGCTCGTGCGGTTATTTGAAGGTGCGGCCTGCCGTGTCGTTTAGGGATTTAGCTGAAGTCGGTATTACCGCGGTTTTCTTCCCACAAATTCGCGTCGTAGTTTTAGCTTTTTGGAATGTCGGTTGACGGCAAAGACGCGGCAGGTCCATCGGACCCGCAAGTGACCGCCCTCGCCGTGCGCGTCCCTCCGTTTTGGCGGCGGAACCCGAAACTGTGGTTCGTGCATTTGGAAGCACAGTTCCACATGTCCGGGATCACAGCGGACGTGACCCGTTTCAATCACGCGATGGTCGGCTTGGACGGGGAGTCCATCGTGCTGGTGTCCGACGTAGTGAAATTAGCTTCGTACTCACTGCTCAAGACCGAATTGATCAGGCTGGTACTTGCTGGCAGGCCTAACGTTGGGAGATCGAACTCCCAGCCAATTGCTGCGCGAAATGAAGCAATTGGGTGGGAGTAAGATCATCGGCTCCCGGAAGGCACCCAGGCGGTACTCGCGTGCGTCTCAGGTTCCTTGGAGGCATTGGCAGCTGTGGCCGTCAAAGTACACGAGGTGCACGTACGCCCGACCATAGCGGCCGTTCAACATCGGACGAAGTGGGCGTCTTGAGGCGCGATATAGTCGCCTTAACAGCCAGTGTGGCCGAGATGCGGGCTACGCTGGACGCTCAGCGTTCGGGCGCCAGATCACGAGACAACCCGCGGTCTGCCACTCGAAAAGGGCGATCAGGTAGCAGGTCGTCAGGACAGTCCACGGACCGAGGGATTTGCTGGTACCACCGCAGATTCGGCGATAAACCCACTAAATGTAGAAGCCCTTGTAAATTCACCCCTGCCGCAAAAAACTAGGTCCGCGGGGGTTCCGTGCGACGGCCACCCAGAACGCAGCGCCACGTCGTCTAACAATTTACGACCCTCTCAGCAGGCGCAACTACCTCGTGGATACTGGTGCGGAAGTTTCGGTTCTTCCCGAACCCCAACACCATAAACTATTTCCACAATCCCTGAAACTATCATAGCAGCGGCAAATTCCTCCCGTATAGGCAAGTGGACGTGAGTCTTGGCTTGCGTAGGACATTTTCGTTGCGTTTCATCCTGGCGGATGTCAGCTTCCTCATACTAGGCGCAGACTTCTTGTGTCGCTATGGGTTGCTGGTAGACTTGCAAAACAAGTCTCTTATAGATTCAACCTTAATTCGTCGGGACAAATGGTATCTCACCCAGGCAATAATCTTTCCGTTCTTCTTGAAGACATTACCGACTCTCGTGTTCGGGCAATTCTCCAAAAGTTCAACCAGGTTACTACCGAGTGTAGTTCTCAAAACCAGTGAAGCACAATATGCAGCACCACATTAACACTACTGGTTTCCCGATCTTCTCGAAGGTGCGTCCTCTACTATTCCAGAAACTGGCTATAGCACGGAAAGAATTTGAACAACTCGTTCAACAGGGTATCTGCAGGCCCTCAAACAGCTGTTGGTCTTCCCCACTCCATATGTTCCAGACCAATATTCTATTCCTCTCATCCACGACTTTGCGCATCATTTCGCAAATTGCCGCATTTTTTCGACCTTGGATTTAACCAAGACGTATCACCAAATCCCTGTAGCTCCAGAAGACATTCCAAAGACGGCAATATGCACACCCTTTGGACTCTTCGCGTTCACACGGATGACTTTCGGGTTGTGCAATGCGGCGCAAACCTTTCAAAGGTTCATTCACTCTGTCCTACGAAACGTCGACTTCTGTTTCGCATATTTGGATGATGTTTTGGTTGCTTCTTCCACATAGTCTGAGCACTTAGCCCATCCCCAGTGCATTTTTTAACGTCGCCTTGAGGCCGGGTTCGTCCTAAACGTTGAGAAATGTAAGTTCCTTCAAACACAGGTGAGATTCCTCGGTTCAGACAAGGTGCAAGCGATTACAAGCTTCCCGCGTCCGAAAACTGAAAAGGATTTGCGGAGGTTCTTGGGCGCCATCTTGTGCCGAAGCCCTCTGTCGAGAGTGGATACCTCGCTTTGGCGTCCCTGCAGTGGTCATCACTGACCAGGGAATGCAATTTGAGTCCACCCTTTTTTCGGAGTTAGGAAAACTCCTGGGGTTTAAACGCCAGGGGACTACTGCATACCACCCGCAATCCAATGGGATGCTAGAACGTTAGCACCGGACGTTGAAAGCCACCATTATGGCACGCGACGATCCGCCCTGGGCCCAAGTCTTGCCTCTCGTCCTACGTACAACTCGCCGAGAGGAATTTGCTGCCAACCCCGCGGGGAAGAACCCGAGACTCCCAAGTGACTCGGTTTTCGACAAGAGATCGGGTCTCACAGAGTCGGGGTTGGTGCGCCTGCTGAGAGACAATCTCCGACGCATCAAGGTCACTCCTCACACCCAACAGTCGTCCGCAACTGTTTGTGCGCCCAAGGAACTGGACACCTGTACGCACGTTCTGGTCATTTCTTCCAGCTCGAGATCGGTGAACAGCTCGAGATCGGTGAACAGCTCGAGAGGCGGTCTCCCTGTCCAGGCTGAAGCCCGTGTGCACCCTAAATAACGGCGCGTTCGCCTCAAGGAGTTCCGGATTCAGTCGCTGAAACCCCTCGGTTTCATCTAGGGGCGGAGTGATGTGGCGCGGCAGGATTCGCGGTATTCGAAATTTATTTCTACATCTTCCATTAAACGATTGTCTCATTTTCCTACATTTTATAGTGCGAATAGTACAGAAATTTTATCAAGCCAAGCCATTCCCCATGAGATCATCGCACCTCAAAATTGCCCACTGATGGCCGTCTTATGGAGCAAGTAACCGATAAAACAGTAGGAGGAACGCATTGGCCGCCACGCATTAAATGATGGAGATTTCGTGAGAAGAAAGAAATGATCTCGCGGACGCGATTACGAACCATTTTGATTGTCGAAGTTTCGTGAAAACGAGTTAAAAGCAAAACCCACAAAGCAATATATGCTACCCTCGGGGTCACCAAGCCTGGCAAGCGATTCATCAACCGAGATACTTGACTTCCAGAACCATTGCCGACATTTGGAACAATTCCACCTCTCAGGGCCACTGAAGTCGAAGAAGCAATAAAACGATTGAAATTGGTTAGAACAGTAGGACGTGATTACTAACGACATCGCATCTGGGCTCTCGAAAGCGTAGAGCGCTCAGTGAGCTTTTCAATCGAGTTATTGAGGAAAATTGAGAAAGGGGCGTCTTCAATGGCATAGTCGCGTAATTCACGCTAACGAAAATTCACTTGCTAAGATTGGTCTGATCATCGAAGTCGGTGGAAAACGACCAAAAAGACGGCCGAAACAACGGTGGCTTGATACGCTGGATGATAATTTAAAAGCCTTGCGACTACATTCAGGCCAGGCCTTTGATCGAGTAAAAGGATGTAACCGATCGAAATGGACTGACCGCGTTTTTGAACGGAACAACGGTTGAAGAGGAAGAAAAAAATGATTAGCGTTTGCATGTATGTCACAAGTTTTAAGCTCCATATTGGCTTACCTACAGACATATTGCTTTCTATCAAACCTTAACAGAATGTACTTGTATGTGTATGTATGTGAGGTTGGGAAGAGGCAAAGTCTCTGATCACTCAACCTTTAGTGGTCCTTTGTACTCGATTCCCCGTCTAACGGAAAATCCCGGATTCGGTTATGTATCGCAGGATTTCCGTTTGTAGATGTGATGCTACGCGCTGCAGTTGGAGCACATGTGCCGTGGCTCCCGCTTCCTCATTACAGGATGGACACGTAGCATCTTGGAGAATCCCTATTCTGAAAATCACCACCAACCAACACAATATTTCGGCAAGTCTTTCTGCTTCTTCCGAACTTTGCTGTATGTTTGTTTGTTGGTTCCTCATTAACGACCCTCACAGAGCCATACTGAAGCATACCACCAACTGCAAGGTCTTTCATAACGTTGCTTATGGTAGCGAAATCGCATATTCTTTTCACCTTCAGGTTGATTTGCTCGAAAAATTGCTAACAAACGCCGATGAAGTAATTATTTTCATTTCTATTTTGTATGTTTTGGTTGTTAGTAGTAACGTACGCGTATTTGAGAATATATAAAATATTTTACAAAGCGTTGCAAAACAAAACAACAATAAAATTTCCTATGAGATATACCTACATATCGTATATAGAGATATTAACAAATATTTGTATGCGGCTTTCGCTGGTAGTGCTACAAAAGCTGATGAGTTACCAGCCGATGTTTTAGCATTAGAAAACCTACCAAGTACGCCAGGCGAGACACCAATAGGTAGCGCTAAAAAGCGAAAGTATTCTCGGAATGATAATTACACTAGAAGTACACAGACGAGAAAGTCCAATACTCGACGATTTTGAAGGATTTGGTGATGATGTTGAGTACTTATCAGATGATAATTTACAAATTTCGTCTAATGACGACGATGTGACCTTTTCACTGATTGCTGGCAGCAAAAATAGTAGCATCACCACTTCAAATTTTCAAAGTAGATTAAGTTTTGGGCTTAACGGCATTGGACTTTTGAGGGAAAGTGATGCAACGCAACATGATAAATTACCTTCCACATCCTGGTACACCCAAGTAACAACTCGATCCTCTCGTGGATGGTATTATGACCAACCACCACCTAAAAACATAGGATGAGGAATTCTTTTCGTGGGTGGAGAAGGTATGAAAATAATCACAGCCCCTCAGACTCCTTTAGAATATTTTCGTCTATTTTCCACGAAAGATTTTTACCTCTTTGATAAGATTAATGATTATGCCAGTTATGTTTTATTTGAGTCGTTCAAGGATCTCACGATGGAAAGAAGCTACTGTTGATGAAATGAAAACTTTCATTGGTCTAATTTTTCTGATAGGATTAAGCGAGTCAATAGGATGAATGACTGTTGGGAGAAACATTGCCTTTTCAATTTATCGTTCCACAAATTTATAAGTTGAGATTGGTACTTGGTTATACTACGCTGCCTTCCCTTTCAAAAAGAAAGTTCAAGTGACCTAATCTTTAAAATTCGGCCTATGATTAATTATTTCAATCACAAAATGAACGAAATATGTTACCATTGACGAGAGCATGGTTCTCTAGAGGGGTCAACTGGCATACAGGCAATTTCTGGTAGGAAATGCCATAAATATGGTATCAAATTATATATGCTAGCCGAACCAAATGATTTAGTACACATTCATTCATGTGTATGGAGGGGCCAAAAATTTGATGTAAGCGGAGATGTCTCGAAAATTGTTGCACATGCTTGGACATGGACATGCTTTGTACCTGTACAGCTTTTTTTAACTTCGTCACACGTGCGGAACAGCTGCCTGATCAAAATATATATTCTACCGGGAGGCTTAGGGCGAATAGGGGAAGAGATCCTCCAGAAGTAGCAACAAAAAAATTACCCGAATGGGAAACGGTTTGTATGGTTACGAATCTGTTTCAGCAAAGGAACAGACAAAGGAAACGTTTTGAGCATCTCTAGTGAACATGTAGCCAAACTCGTAAAAAGGAGAAATAAAAGGGGCCAGGAGAAGGAAAAACATGAACTCATCGTCGAATATAATAAGAATATGAAAGAAGTTGACAGGCAGGATCAGATGTTATTCTATATCTGCTCATGCACAAAACGTTGAGATATTACAAGAAACTTGACATTCATATATTTCATGCAGTGTTTCCTTTACAACAAACACAGCCATGGAAAAAAAATTAATTTGCATAATTTTCATATTGAAAAATGTTTAAGCTTATTGCCACAAACATCAGAAGAAACGCGACTAACTAGTGAATCCATTAATTTGCCTGAATTTCTACTCAGAGGACCAAAGAATAGAGTGCAACGCAGAAGCTGCAAACTTTGCAGTGAAAAATGTAAACAAGTCGGAATACTGGAAGCTGGACGCTTCGGGTAAAAGGTTTTGTGTTCATATTATGTGAGGAACTTCTCGTGCGTGGTTTTCTATTCATACATAGCTAAAGATGCAAAATATTCCTTCATTAGTTGCTAAACTCAGGATATACATATGTACATACATATCAAAGACACTAATATTTCGCTAATCCTAAATAAACATAGTCTATCCAAATTGATCGGGTGCATCTTCACGTATTTAAGGGAGTTTTTGGGTAGATTTCTAAAATATAGTAATATACTATTGTTAACTTTATTTGGACAAATATCGGAATGGGATGTATTTTGAGGCCTAAATTTGTGATTTTTGGCTGGATAGGATCTGAGAACGAGACCTGTTTCACTTGGTGGACACATTTTAGGCCCTCACTCTCCTACGTTTTACCCGATATCAGAAATGAGATCAGTTTCGAAAAG
This sequence comes from Hermetia illucens, assembly GCF_905115235.1. Classification (NCBI taxonomy): domain Eukaryota; kingdom Metazoa; phylum Arthropoda; class Insecta; order Diptera; family Stratiomyidae; genus Hermetia; species Hermetia illucens. The sequence goes on along the minus strand of NC_051851.1, from coordinate 108,148,004 downwards.
GACTAGTCGAGTCCTTCTATTTCATACATGACCATATTCGGAGAAAAAACGTGTACAGTCCCTCTTCAAACTCCACATAAAATTGCGCCGCTTGCCATATGTAAAGGGGTTCGCAAACCATATTTTCTCACCAAATTTCGTGACAATTGGTACAGTCGTTTCTGAGTAAATCGGGTGTGGCAGACCGACAGACATTGAACAGATTCTAATAATGTTTTATTTCACACAAAACCTTAAAAAACGGGTGAATTCCAATTTTGGATGTTCTTCCTGTCCTGACTCTCCAGGATTTTGTTTGACACCATGTTACAGAATATTCCATGGTTACATGAAGGAATGTTTGATGGTTTTATTAATTGCATTTGTTTTTTTTAGTGAATTTACATAACTTGGAATATATTTTTATATTTTAATCTGGCACTTCCTCCTATAAAAATGTAACTTGTATAGTTTTGATTGCTTTGTTTTTATCGAATTAACCTTCTAGATAGCACTTATTTTTTTCCACATTTTCAGCCTAAACATCAGAATTAAAACAAAAGTCTATCGAATGAAACAGCAAACATTTAGCTCAGACCAAATAAAGATATATTTTTTTTTGTTTCATTCTATACTAATCGACCAACTGAACAACTAATCAAAACTCGTATCATTTGTGTAAAAATACAGCCATATTTGACCGCATATTGAATGAGAAACATTTCTCAACTAAGGAACTGACCACGCATATACTGCTTGAGCACCATATTTCCTAGAATTTGATCGACTCCATGGAAAGGACATTAGAATTAATACAACATGTATGTCTAGTTCTGTTTTGCGTAAAAAAAAATTTCAGTTTCCCAGGAGCGCTTCGGTTTTTTGGTTAGTAATGAACGTGTTAAATGGGAATAGCGAATTTACATTGTCCTAACTACATTTCGCAAATTCTACGAAAGAAAACAATTAGAGATAACAATGTAAATATTTTATTCTCAGCATCCTTGGTTGTCCAAAAATTGCTGTAAAAGATTACATGCTATAGGGATTCGTAAATGCTCTGTTCCGTCTGCTGTTCGTTTAGATTTAATTAGCTTGTGATCTAGAAATTCAGTCAACTGTGCCCGTAAAGCTAAGTCGGAACTTACTAAAAACGATTCTCGAGCGAGCCAGTATAAATCTTTGAATGGTAATCCTAAAAAAATAAAAGAAATATTTATTGATTATCGAAACCTAGGGAAGAAAAATGAACCTACCGGGATAGTTCGTGTCATCAACTTTCAGTTGTTCTTTAGCGATTAGCAAGAAAATCTTACGAGCGTTGCTTGTGAGGGACTGGAAAACATTGTTCATTGACGATAATGCCAAGTCTCCTGAATTTTGTACTAACAGACAATTTTCGTACGATGTTTCATCACTGTAAGGTAACAGTGTTGTCGCGTCCCAACAAGAGAAATTAAAGTTGCTTAAATTCATATGATCCCACACTAAAATGGAGAAAGATAAAATATACTGATGGGAAAAAATGAAGGAATGTAAATTGGAAAGATTTTAATGGCATAAATAATAATTGTGTGAAAAAATATTAATTTGTATTCTTCACGTATAGAATAAATTACCTACGACATGTTAGAGGGCAAGTCTGGATAGCTCCCGAGGCTTTGGCATGAAATTATTATTGAATTGCCAGAAGCCACTTTTGCATTATCTGTCCTATACATAAAAAGGAGATATCACATAGTGTAGGAAAGAGGATCTATATGGATAGCCCCATATGCCCAGAACATCATCGGCTCATACCAAACAGACTTCACTCCAGGCAAATCGTCAACAGATCAGATTTTCTCTTTGCGACATGCAATGGAAAAACTGTTAGAATATGGCCATCAGTTGCACCATCTTTTCATCGACTTCAAGGCCGAATGTAATACCATAGCCAGGGCACAACCGTACACAGCCAGGAGAGAATTCGGTATTCGGTATTAATAAGACTGACTAGACTTACCCTGACCAATGTGCAAGGCCAGATAAAAGCAGCAGGATCAATCTCGAGAGCATTCAATATCAACAACGATCTAAGATAAGGGGATGCCCTATCTTGCATCTTGTTTTATTTGATCCTAGAAAAGTGGCGATACTGATGGAAATGCGAGAAGCACATGCTGCTGGCGATATTGACATTATGGGAAGAACAGTGCGATAGGGACAATCTACTTTCATGCAGATCGAGCAGGCGGCGTGAGATTTTGGGCTGCACATTAATGAAGGCAAAATGAAGTACGTGGTGGCAACGTCAGCACCAAAGAATAAAGAAGCGACCATATCAGATCGCGCTGGACAAATAAGAACAACAAAGATATGAGACTAAAACTTTGAGACTGTTGGTAATTTCTCCTATCTAGGTTCAAAAATCACAACCGATAACAGTTACGGCGTTGAAGTTTACGTATGGTTGTTGGTGTGGCGGCGCAGCGGAGACGCGAGCTACGCACTGCATTATCGGCAGTGCACAGAACGCACCCACAGCCGGCACATCTGGCGGCCAAGCATGAGGCCTGCATCGAGCGGTACTTTCTTTTCTTGTCGTAACCTCCGTGGGGTGTAGTCGTTCGTAAGATTAATTGAATATTTGCAAAAAAGTCAATAGTATAGATTTTATTTAGGGAATTTTTCATTTCAAAAATATGTTCCCCGCTAAATTAAGAATTTATTATATGTAGTTCACTACTTCCAGTATTATTCACACAATAACTTTCCTGGTGCCAGTTAGTGAACAAATTATAACGAACTAGTAAGGTATTTGAATAAATTGAACAAATAATTACTTATTGTCATTACTAATTGCACAATATTTTCTCCCATACACTGTAATTCATATGTACCTAAAAGTACAGGCCTACTAAGCATATGTAAATTTTGTATAAATTAGGAAACATGAATTTAGAAATACACAATTCGCGAGAATTAATAAAACAACGAACGCGTTTGAATCTTGTGGAGTCTAGGCAATTGTTGCTCCCAAAATTGATTGGCCTGGAGTTTAGCACCTTAGGTGCTCCGACTTTTGGTAGACCCATATAGAGAGAAGGAAAAAAAATTGGCGAGGATCGGAGGATGCACAAATACGAGCATTGGGAACTATCAGTGGGCTGGTAACATCACAACATACCTCTCAGCGCTAAAGGAGGACAGAGAAAAGAACTCCAGCGACAGTTTGCAAACTACAACCGTCTACAGCAGATTACAGCCACACCGGAGGAGAAGACTAAGTACAAACATCTGATGACCATCGTAAAAAAACAGATCAATTACTTAAAAAAAATGTACACAGAAAAAAAAGTATAATAACGTAAAAAGTAAAATGATGTAAAAAAAAAAAATTTCCAATTAGTATTAGTATAACAAATAAATGAAATCTTTCAAAATAATGTTAGTATTGGTGCCACACGATGGGTAAAACCCAATCGAAAAACAGAAAATACTGGCCAAGTAGCCAACAATATAGAAATCTCAGACAATATCAGAATAGATAACGTGGAAATTATAGTGCTCCTCTCAATAATTGCAGCTACTAAAATCGCTGAATTTGTATATCTGGTATATAAAAATCATAAAAGGGCACTAAAAAGGAAACATCTCAGTACGGCAACTAGTTTAAATGTCTGAAAATGTTATCCTTGGCTTTTTCTAAATGGACAAATTAGAATCTCTAAAACAGAAACTATAAATTACACTAATAAATCTATGGGAAAGTGTAAATCGGCCTTATAGTGAAAAAAATTCACGCAAAAAACGCGAATTAATTCAACAAACACTAATAGACACAAAGTCGACCGAACAGAATATAGGAACAGACGTTAAAACAGCAACTCTAATAAAGAGAGTTTACAAGGAAATACAGCAACTATCTGCTAAAACACTTTCACTATTAGACAAACAACAATTAAGTAACATGGCTTTCGACATTAAAACAGCCACAGCCTTAATCAATTACTTTGATGGAAACAAAATCCCTCATTGAGTCAGTTTCACTATTAAACGAACTCACACCAATGCTAATGACTTTTCACTAGACGTAGATGCGATTCTAGGTTTAGACTTCCTTACTAAACATAGAGCAATAATCGACTATCACACCTGGATATGACAATTAACATCAATAATATTCTCCATGAAATTCAAATTCTAAGTGGTCCTACACGGACCACATTCTTAATCCCGACCAAATGCGAAGTAATACGCAAACTAAACAGTCAATTCTCAAACGACATAGTTATACCCGGACAAGAAATACAACCCGGAATTTTCTTTGCAGGATCAATTATTTCTCCTCAAAACCCACTAGTTAAAATCCTAAACACAACTTCCAGTACAGTAAAAATCAAAAACCTCAACACCCAATGGGAACACCTTTCGGATTATTCTGTATACAAGAATACCAATAAATTGCATAAGCCACAAAGAATGGAAAAATTTTAAATATATTGAACGTAGAACACGTCCCAGAATATGCGATAAAAGACCTTATGTCGAGAATATGCGGATATTTTTAATATAGAAAACGAGCCATTAACCACCAACAACTTGTATAGTTAACATATCCAGTTGAGCGATAACTCATCGGTATGCACCAAAAATTATCATATACCTGAAGCCCATAAAACAGAAATCAATCGTCCAGTCAAACAAATGTTGGATGACGGTATAGCACTTAACATCGCATTTCAACTCACCTATACTAATAATCTCCAAAAAGTCATCAACAGGAGATAAACAAGTCGGGAAACCGGAAGCTAGACGCTTCAGGTATGAAAGGTTTTGTGTATTTCTTTTATAAAGAGATTTGGGTGTGCATTTGTCCCATTAGCATGTAGCACGTAAAATATGCATATATTATGTGAAAAATTCCACTTTCAAGTAATATTGACATTCATAGTCTCGAATTTGCAGAGAAGCGACAGCTTTGACCTAGTATTACTTTGTTAGTAATAGTGCGATTTTCACCAAATTTGGCAGGATCATGCTCTATGCTGTAGCCTATATTGTTGCAAAATTTTGTGATTCTAGGATGAACTTAAGGGGGGTTTTCCTGTCAATTACTAAAAATTAAAGTAATGTACTATTATTAACTTTATTTGAACAGGTATCGGTATGGAGGGTATTTCGGAGCCTAGGCACCATATAGTGACAGCCCCCTGATTTTTTTCAGATTTTTCGGTTGGGTAGTTTCTGAGAATGGGTTCATTAAAGAAATGACCACTTTCAACTCCCCGCACCCTCCACCTTTTCAACAAATGTCAAAACTAAGACCCGCTTCGAAAAGTACTAATCGAGACCTTTAATTTGATACCCCACATGACTATATTTGATGAAAAAAAAATTTACACCCCCCCTTTGCATGTATGGGGACCCCCCTTAAATTCGTCGTAAAAGGATGTATCTCACTGTATGCGTGAGCGTTCACAGTTCCCACCTTTCTACCAAATTTGGTGCCAATCGTTACAACCGTCTTCGAGAAAAATGCGTGTGACGGACAGACAGACAGACGGACAGACAGACAGTAAACCGATTTTAATAAGGTTTTGTTTTACAAACAAAACCTTAAAAATGGCATTTGGTAGTTGATTTTCGTAATCTTAACAAAAAAAAGTAGTAGCAGACAAATTTCCACTTCCCAGAATAGATGAACTTCGTGACCAAATGGGTCGAGCCAAATATTTTTCCACTTTAGATTTACTATCTGGATTTCATCAAATACCTCTAAAACAATCATCGCGAAAATACACAGCTTTTTCTACCAACCAGGGACATTACCAATTTACCCGCCTACCCTTCGAGCTAAATATTAGTCCTAATAACTTTCAGAGAATGATGATCACAGCATTATCAGGTTTATCACCCGACACAGCTTTCTTATACATTGACGACGTAATAGTCACTGGTTGTTCGAACAACCATCACTTAAAAAATCTAGCTTCAATATTTCAGCGTTTACGAGCCGAAAACTTAAAATTAAACCCTGATAAGTGTAAATTCTTTGAATCAGAAGTAACAAATCTCGGACATCCGATCTCAGCCGAAGGAATACAACCTGATCCTTCAAAATTCGAAGTCATTAAACAATTTCCAGTGCCAAGAAACCCAGACGAAGTAAGACGATTCGTCGCATTCTGTAATTATTACAGACGTTATCATTAAATCAATTGTTGCGTAAAAATATTAAATTCGAATGGACACCACTGTATAGCACTGAATTCGACATCCTTAAGGGGGTCATCCCGTGTGAAGGCCGTTTTTTTTGAGAAATTATTTTGAAGGACTGGATAAAGATAGAAACGTGATTTTTTCACCATATGTTTATTGATATCTTTAGTATATGTGATAAATTGACAAATCTTCGTAGATTGGTTTGATGACTGTTTGAACTTCTTCAGTTAAAGGTGCCTTCTCGTGGTGGACACTATCCAGTTCTCCTTTAGCTCCCGCTTTGCGCAATTTGCACGAACTGCCCTCGCCTGCTGGACAATTTTGATGCTGAAGATTTTCGTCTGTAGAACATTTGTGGAAGAAAGTTGCCCAAATTTCTTGCTTCGTTCCTTCTATAGAATTTGCGTGTCGACGAATAGCTAGCCCAAACAATGTAGTGAGGTCGTTAATAACCTCATCAGTAAGTTTTCCAGCTCCTTTTCCAGCAATGCCTTTGTGATTCTTCTTTGCATTTCTAAGCCGCGTTCCCATTCTTTTCTCGACATGACCTATGCATTCCTTTTTTACTACTACGTATATTTTATTATTTGCAGAAATACCGGAGAAAACTCCAACAAAATCCAATATACAATATACAAAACTTGTCGCAATTGGAACATCCATGTTCATGCTTGCTAAAAGTTTCTTTGCTGATGTTGATGGGAAGTCCTTTTTTTCTCTGATAAGTATCGATTCCCATGAAATTCTCGTTTTTTAGTGCGAGCATGACGTTAAACGTTAAGCGATCTCCCTTCGTACGATCCATTTAAATCATCACTGAACACACAAACAGCACAATACTTACAACAAAATATAACTGAGTATAGCTTGAAATGAAAGCCTTTCAGTGCTCACTCTAGACTAGATTATCCTTTTTATTCCAAACAGCAAATAAGTTTAGACAATTGATTGGCTTTCCATCTTTTTATATATATACCTGTGTTCGAATTTATAAAGCTCAGGTAAAAAACTAACAGGTAAAAAAAGATTCGATGCTCTTTCTCATCGAGTACTCTAGCCGCGGCTGCAAACTCCTTACCTGTTTAACCCTGTAATTTCTGAACGACTCGGAGTATCGGAAAATCCCTTTGCCCACTATATATAGATACAATTCATACAAAAAAAAAAATCGATTTCTCCAACCCAACACACGGGATGACCCCCTTAAAACAATATTAATGTTCCCGCCCATACTTCAACACAGATAATAATAATAATAATCGTTGGCGCAAAAATCCATGTTGGATCAGGGCCTTGAAGTGTGTTAGAGCACTTCATTAAATACCGTAACGGTACACTAGGAGGCAATGTGGTCAACATTGCGCTCGCCCGAGATTATTACCCTGATTTGACTCAGGTACTCATTCACAGCTGAGTCGACTGCTATTCGACGTCAAATCACGATACAAATTCCACTGCCACCAGTGAGATTTGAACCGCGACCTTGCGTACGACAGCCTTGCGCTCTAACCACTCAGCTATCCGGCCCATATCACACAGATGCATCCGAAAATGCATGTGGAGCAATACTATCACAGACAATAGATGAAACTGAATTGCCAATAGCTTTCGCTAGCAAAACATTCACTAAAGGTGAAACAAATAAATCTACAACAACAACAACAAGCAATTATATACTTCAAACCATATGTCTGGGAAGAGATTTTATAATAAGAACAGATCATAGGCCACTTTTTAAGGTTTTGTGTGAAACAAAACCTTATTAAAATCGAGACGGTGTCTGTCTGTCTGTCTGTCTATCACACCCGATTTATTCGGAAACGACTAGACCGATTGTCACGAAAATTGGTGAGAGTATGTAATCTGGTGATCCCTTTACATGCAGTAAGTGGCGCCATCTTGTGTTAAGTTTAAGGAGGGGCTCCCTATACATGTGAATGGAAATTTTTTTTTCACAGAATGTAGCCATGTAGGGTATCAAATGAAAGGTCTCAATTAGTACTTTTCGAATCTGGTTCAATATTTGATATTAGATGAAACATAGGGGAGTGAGGGTTCAAAATATGACCCACAAAAAGTGTAACAGGTCTCGTTCTCAGAACCTATCCAACCGAAAAATCTGAAAAAAATCACAGTGGTGCATCTCTACGAAATCTAGGCCTCAAAATATATCCGGTTCCGATATCTGCACAAATAAAGTTAATAATAGTATATTTCCACATTTTAGAAATTTGCCCGGCACCCCCCCCCCCCCCCCTCCTTATGTTCATCCCAGAAGTACAAAATTTGGCAGGCGTGTAATGAAGAACATAATGCACAGTTTGGTCAAGTTTGAAGAAAATCCAATTATTATTAACAAAGTTATAGGGGGTGAAACTTTACAATTTTTTGTGAATTTCGTGCACTCTACAACCTGCATGACGTCATCATCACATATCAATTCGTCAATACCATAACGAAATGAGTTCTTATGAATTCGGTCGCAGAGAATTATTTTGTTTTAGTTTTTTAGTTATTTGTCAGCCAGACATGTGTGTATGTAGGTATATAATAGATGCGTGCTAATGAACTTTGCGGGTAGTGCCTAATTTAAATAGATATAAGAAGTAAATCGGAAATATGGGTACGATCAATTTATATACGTGCATATATGTGTACAGTATTCGGTAATAGGCAGTTTGTTTGTTTAGGGTGAACGTGATATCTATGGCTGTAATATGTACGTATGTCTCGTAGTTTGGAAAAATATGAAGGATTATGTTGGATTTGTAGCTATATACGGACAGAAAAATGTGCGTTGAAGTTTCTCACATAAGATGAACACAAAACCTTTATACCCGAAGCGCGAGCTTCCGGTATTCCGACTTGTTTATTTATTGGGGATGAAAAACCCTTCATCCAAACTAACACGGATGAGTCTTGATCTAGAAGAATCTAAATTTGCCATACAGTACATTAAAGGTAAAGAGAACATTGGCCGAGATACATTATCTAGAATAGAACTAGATATAACAGACCTAACAAACCTGCAAAATGTCTTGCAAGTGCAAGCAAGAGCAATGACCAAAAACACAAAGCAATCAAAACTCATTAACAATACTTTGTACGTAGCCCGTCAAGAATATGCATTTAGCATGTCAGATTCAGTACTTCGGGTTGTAAATTTACACGGTAAAAACAAATTTGAGCTACTGTAACTTTGTTACTAATAGTATGATTTTGATCAAACTTGGAGATAATATGCTTCATATTATATTTTATACTACTACCAACTTTTATAATTCTGAGGTAAACTTAAGGGGAGTTTTACTTAATTTTCCTACAAACATGGCAATATACTATTAGATATCGATATGGAGAGTATTTTGAGGGCTGGGCACCATATAGAGGCAGCTTCATAACTTTTTTTCATATTTTTCGGTTGGGTAGTTTCTGAGAATGGGTCCGTTAAAGAAATCATCACTTTGCACCCCTCCCACTCCCCGCCTTTCCAACAAATCTCAAAACTAAGACCGGCTTCGAAAAGTACACACATCTTTCACGAACTACTAAACAAAATTCAAAAATATTCATCCTGAAATTTCGGGCTTGAATTCAGTTGGATCCGAAAAAGTTGCACTTTCCCACAAATGCAAGATATACATTTTTATTTGTTGCAAAAGAGGATGTCAAGCAGGAAGCATTGAAATTTTTCATTTCTTAAGAAAACTTGCTCTGTATTCCTTACTTCATAGTTTCGTAGGAACATTTGATACCCAATGCCATAGATTCTATTACTACACTCAAACATGGATATTGTTCGCCTTTTCTAAAAAAATCCAGGATTGTAATCACAATATTGGATAGTCCATATTAAATAAAAATGTTTGCTACTCATTGCGAAAATTACCTAACATGATTACAATTATAAGTAGCTGTGTCAGAACATTTGCCTATAACATTACAATCTGAATTCAGTTTGTCAACCTCTCCGTGCGGAGGACATTCAAAATCGGAATTCTCTGCACGAATAATGTTACCATTTTTATCGACACCGTGACAGCGAATAAAATTTAGGAATTTATGAAAGGGGCAACATCATTATTTTGCCTATGTGCAATCAGAAATAGGTCTATCGCTTCTATAAATTTGCCGTTGCAAGTTCTTTCCCATAATCATTAGTTCTAACTTGTCCCGGAGCAGGAATCACGTACTCACGATTACTGTCCATTTTTTACAGAATAGATTAAGAACAAGTCGGGAAACCGGAAGCTGGGCGCCTCAGGTATGAAAGGTTTTGTTTGCTTCTTCTGTGAGTATATTTGAGTGTAGAACTATCCCATTTGTACGTAGCCCGTTAGGAATATGCATTTAGCATGTCAGATTTAGTACTTCGGGTTGTAAATTTACACGGTAAAGACAACTTTGAGCTACTATAACTTTGTTACTAATAATATGATTTTCATCAAACTTGGAGATAATATGCTTCATATTATATTTTATACTAACGCCAACTTTTATACTATGGGATAAACTTACTCAATTTTCCAAAAAACATAGTAATATACTATTATTAACTTAATTTGAACATATATCGATATGGAGTGCATTTTAAGGCCTGGGCACCATATAGAGGCAGCTTCATCATTTTTTTCAGATTTTTCGGTTGGGTAGTTTCTGAGATTGGGTCCGTTAAATAAATCATCATTTTCCACCCCTCCCACTTCCCGCCTTATTAACAAACTTCAAAACTAAGACCGGCTTCGAAAAGTACTAATTAAGACCTTTCATTTGATACTCCACTTGACTATATTTCGTGAAAAAAATGTTATACCACCCTTTTACATGTATGGGGAGGTGTAAACACAAAACCTTATTAAAATCGGTTTACTGTCTGTCTGTCTGTCTGTCTTTTTTTTTTTTTTTTTTTTGAGGAGGTGGAAATCTTCAAAAGACTCTGGCCTGGGCACGCCAGAGTGTGGGATTTTTACCCACTAAAACCACCCCCGATTCCCCCCCTACCCCGTGGAACCACCTTTAGGTATTACATCACGGGGCGGAGTTAGCTTACTTTAGCTAGGTCTCCTTCTGTCTACCCGCGGGGTTCGTAACCGCGTCTTCCTCACTTCTTCTGTTTTTCGCAGTTTTTCCTGGATTACAGCGATCATGGAATTGATCGCATCCCAGTCTTCCCGACAGGCTACCATTCTTCGGACAAAATTTTCCGGTGATAGCACTTCACCTAGAGTTTCCTCCAGGTTCCTCCTTTCTTCTACGAACCTAGGACACTGGAAGAAAACGTGCGCCGGGTCCTCTGGGACCCCGCAGTTTGGACAATTAGGCGAGGTGTCCAATTTGAACCTGTACAGGTATTGACGGTATCCTCCATGGCTGGTGAGAAACTGGGTGAGATTATAATTGATCTCTCCATGCTTTCTCTCCAGCCACTCCCCGATGGAAGGGATCAACCTGTAAGTCCAACGACCCTTTTCTGACAGGTCCCATTGCTGTTGCTTTCGGCTTTTTTCATCTGAGATAAGGGAGAGATGGACCTGGTGTTATAAATGTTCATCATTTCGGTTGCCAGGATGTCAATCGGCATCATTCCCAAGATGACGAACGCTGCATCGTCTGAGACGGTCCTGAAGGCAGAACACACCCTTAGGGATGTTCTTCTGTAGACCGCACTCAGTTTATGTGTATTGCCTAAAACCTGCAGTGCTTTTCCCCAAACTGGGACTGCATACAGCATGATAGAGCTCACCACCCTGGCTATGAGCAGCCTGCAAGTATGCCGCGGGCCTCCTACATTCGGCATCATCCTTGCCAGAGAAATACTCGTGGTGGATGCTCGTTTACAAGTATGCTCTATGTGCTGCTTAAAATTAAGTCCTCCGTCTATCATCACCCCCAAGTATTTGATGGCCGGCTTGGAAGTGATGATACGATTCCCGATTCTAATGCAGGCGTAATTTCTTTTGCGGCGTTTAGTGATGAGGACCGCTTCCGTCTTTTCCTCCGCGAGTGCCAGTCCAGTACTCTCTAACCAAGCCTTAATAACACTGATTGCTTCGCTTGAGTACAACTCAGCATCCTCGAGATGCTTTGCAACCACAACCAGTGCTATATCATCGGCGTAACCCATCACCGTAGGCTCCTCCGGAACCGGAAGGTTGAGCACATCATTATACATGATGTTCCACAGTAGTGGGCCCAGTACAGAGCCCTGGGGGACACCCGCAGAGACAACGTACTCTTTGGATCCGTCATCGGTATCATACCAGAGTGTCCGCTCTTTCAAGTAGCTATCGATAATAGCGGCGAGGTAGGTGGGAACACCAATCGTCGCCAGAGACTTTCGTATAAGGTTCCAATTGGCCGAGTTAAATGCATTCCTCACATCTAGGGTCACCACCACGCAATATTTGCTGGTACAACCCCTTCCGTGAATTGCATTTTCGGCCAAGCCAGTAACCATTTTGATGCATCGATGGTTGATCTGGCTTTCCGGAACCCATACTGCCTATCTGAAAGGCCCCCTTGGCTCTCGACGACTGGAAGTAATCTATTATAAATGGCCCGCTCCAACATTTTCCCCATAGTGTCTAGAAGACATATGGGTCTATAGGAGGACGGTTCACCAGCCTTAGGCAACAGTACCAGCTTCTGCCGCTTCCATGGTGCAGGAAAAATACCCTCCGACATGCACGTTTCAAACAGCTCCGCAAACATATCCGGTCTACTTTTGACGGCAAGTTTGAGAGCCTTATTCGGTATGCCGTCAAGACCCGGGGCTTTACTGTCGCCTATTCGACTGCAGATCTCTAGCAGCTCGTCCCTGGTGACTGGTGGAATCGGCGTCACATTCAGGGGGCGCTGGAAGGTGTCAGCACCCCCCTCTTGCTGGGGAAATAACCCCTGGATTATTTTCAACAAGAGCATAGGGCACGTGATCTGCGGAGACGATCGGCCTCTGAATCGTCCTGTCACGATTTTATAGGCGCTACCCCACGGATTTATGTCCGCTTCCGAACAGAGCCCCTTAAAACATTCCCTCTTACTCCGCTGGATGGCGAGCTTCCCTATAGGCATGCTCCTTTTGCTCCCTGTGCGGAGTTGCCAAATCTCCCATCAAGCGCGTCCCTTCGTGCGGATAAGGGAATGCTCGGCGAATGTGTCATGGGCGTGCACATGCACGCATCCGGAGATGTGCGTGTATGGGTATGCTTATGCGCAGGCCGGGTAGGTGGGAAGTAGCCTCTTCACCAAAAAAGGCGGAGCCGGCGAGAGTACCCGCGAAAGTCGGTAATCTCACGATTGCAGCCACAACACCTACAAAAGTGGAAAAAACCAACGCCCGGAGGCCCGAACAATGGACTAAGGTGAGCAACAAGAGGCAAAAGGACAAAAAGAAGCTCCGCCCGGAAATAATAATTATTTCCAAGAAGGGAAATATGTCCTATGCCGACATCCTCCGAAAGGTGAAGTCAGACCCGGAATTGAAGGATTTGGGGGATAATGTGAGCCATATTATGCGAACACAGAAAGGGGATCTGATACTGGAGCTAAGTAAATCCACCGACAAGTCGGCCGATAACTTCCGCGGGAAGGTGGAAAGTGTACTTGGAGAGGAAGCTGAGGTAAGAGCTCGGAAACAGGAGATAGTGGTTGAGTGCAAGGACCTAGATGAAGTCACCTCACGGGAGGACATCTGTGCTGCGCTAAAGCAGCAGTTGAACCTTGGCGATATAGACCAGAGTGCCATAAAAAGGATGAAGAAGGCATATGGTGGCACACAGACCGCTATTATTAGTTTGCCGGCGGAATCAGCTATTAAGTTGATTACCGCGGGCAAGGTAAGAGTAGGTTGGGTCGTGTGCAGGCTCAGGGAACAAATCTCTCTGAAGAGATGCTTCAGATGCCTCGATTTCGGCCATTTTGCGGCGGCATGCACTAGCCAGCATGATAGGTCGAGGAGTTGCAGGAAGTGTGGGGAAGAGGGCCACCTCATCAAAGATTGCACCGGAGATCCACGGTGTATGTTATGTAGTGGGAAAGAGGGCGTGGACGGCCGGCATATTGCGGGAAGCAGCAGATGTCCGGTATATAGGAGGGAGCTGAACCGCACAGGAAAATGAGATTGATACAAATCAATCTCAATCACTGTGAGGCAGATCAGGACCTGCTCTCGCAAACCATTCGAGAGTCGAATGTCGATGTCGCGGTTATTTGCGAGCCGTACAGAAACTACGGCGGTGCGACTTGGGCGGTGGATGCGTCTGGCAACGCGGCAATCTGGGCGTGCGGAAGACAGGCCATTCAGGAAGTCATGGCCCCTCCGGCAGCCGGTTTTATAAGGACGAAGGTCAACGGTGTCCATATTTACAGCTGCTACGCTCCTCCTAGTGCAACCTTAGCACAATATGAGGAGATGTTAGACAGTCTGGTGTTGGATGCTAGAGACCGCAGCCCTAAAATCATTGCGGGCGATTTCAACGCGTGGGCCCTGGAGTGGGGAAGCCGATCGACGAACACCAGAGGTCAAATTCTGTTGGAGTCATTTGCGGAGCTGGACATCGTGCTAGCCAATGTTGGATGCGTGCCCACCTTTCGAGGAAGAGGGTCGGGTTCGATCGTTGACTTGACATTTGTTAGCACTTCACTGGTGAGGGGGATGGCTTGGCAAGTGAGTGAGCACTACACCCACAGTGACCACCAGGCCATCTTCCTCCACATTGGGAACCGGGGAAGCAGTCAACGACGCTCTGGAGGTGGAAAGGCTAAGGCGGTAGGGTGGTCTATCGGAGCTTTCGACGAGGAGACATTCCTGGACGCAATGGAGGGAGCCCATTATCCGGATGGAACAGCGGTGGAAAGGGTCACACAGCTGTCTCAGCGTGTAACCGAAGCATGCGACGCTACGATGCCACGACGACGTTTGCACCACGGCAAGAGGCCAAACTACTGGTGGAACACGGAGATCGCTGCCTTGAGATCCTCTTGTCTCCGAGCGAGGAGACTTTCCCACAGGACAAGAGGAAGGCCGGAGCACCAGGAGCGTGAGGAGGAATACAGGGATATGCGAAGCAACCTTAAGAAGGCCATTCGGAGAAGCAAGCGGGAATGCTACCCGAAGCTCTGCATGGAGGCTAATATGAATCCGTGGGGTACAGCCTACCAAGTTGTAATGAAGAAGATTCGCAGGCGAAAATCACCTCAGATGACATGCCCACGGCTCCTGTTGCAAATAATTGCAACTCTTTTCCCGCAGCAGGAGCAGGACGAAAGAGAACCCCAACTGGCAGCTCAGCAGGACGTCTTCTCGATCCCTGATGTTACCGAAGAGGAACTTTGGGAAATCTGCAGACGTATTGGGGACAGCAAGGCTCCGGGATTGGACGGAATTCCGAACAGGGCTCTGAAGGTGGCGGTCAAGGCCAGACCAAGGTGGTTCGCAAGCACATTCGAATCGTGCATGGCGGAAGGAGTGTTTCCCGCCCAGTGGAAGAGGCAGAAACTGGTCTTACTACCGAAGCCTCGAAAACCACCCGGCGTGCCCTCTTCATATCGCCCTATTTGTCTCTTAGACACCATGGGGAAGATGTTGGAGAGGGTGATATACAACAGGCTGCTCCCGTTCATCGAGCTTGCGGGTGGTCTTTCAGAGCGGCAATATGGGTTTCGGCGAGCCCGTTCTACGGTCGATGCAGTAGCAAAGGTCATGGAATTGGCTCGGAATGCAATGGCCATGGGCAAATGCTGTGCTCTGGTGACGCTGGACGTCAAAAATGCTTTTAACTCAGCCAACTGGGGCTGGATTAAGGGCGCTTTGGCCAAACTGGGTGTTCCTAGCTACTTGGCTCGGCTCATCGAGAGTTACTTTTCGGACAGACTTCTCTGGTACGAGACGGACGACGGGCCGAAGGAGTACATTGTGACAGCAGGTGTGTCTCAAGGTTCTGTATTGGGACCACTGCTGTGGAGCATAATGTACGACGGAGTGCTTGGCCTTCGCGTGCCGGAGGAGACAACGATGATTGGTTTTGCGGACGACTTGGCGGTAGTTGCAATTGCAAAGCATCCCGAGGACGTGGAGCTTTATGCAAATGAAGCCATTCATACCATCAAGTCATGGTTACGAATGACCAAGCTGGACCTGGCGGACGAAAAGACGAAGGCGGTCCTCATTACCAACCGTAGGAAGAACAACACGGTTACCATCCGGGTTGGTAATCGTGATGTCGTCTCAAAATCGGTTGTCAAATACCTGGGGGTGATGATCGATGCCAAGCTGAGTTTCAAGGGACACTTGGATTATGCGCGAGAAAAGGCAGCAAATGCCAGCTCATCCCTTGCAAGGATGATGCCTAACGTAGGAGGGCCGAAGTATAGTCGCAGGCTATTCATCGCGGGAGTGGTGAGGTCGATCCTGCTGTACGCGGCCCCTGTCTGGGCGGGAGCGTTGAACCACGCTGTCAACCGGAGGAAGATATGTTCGGCATACCGGCCAATTGCGCTAAGGGTGTGCAGCGCATTTAGGACGGCGTCGACGGAGGCAGCGTGTGTTATCGCAGGAATGATCCCTATAGATCTTCTAGCGAGCGGGGCACACTGGCTCTACGAAAAACGGAAGGCAAATCCAGCCGAGGTGAATGCGGATTTCCGAAAAGCCATCAGGAGAGAGTTGTGTGGCAAGTGGCAACTACGATGGGATAACTCCGACAAGGGCAGGTGGACCCATACATTGATCCCATGCATCGAGAAATGGGTCAACCGAAAGCACGGAGAATTGAATTACCACCTGACACAGTTCCTTACGGGACACGGTGGCTATAGGAAGTACTTGCATCGCTTCGAGTTGGACGAGTCTCCCAACTGTCCTGAATGCGGTGTTACACCCGAGGACCCGGAGCACGTTATGTTCTATTGTCCCAGATTTCTGCAGCAGAAAAGGAGGTTGAACAGCATCTTAGGGGCGGACATCGAGCCCTCCAACCTGGTGGAAGAGATGTTGAAGTCGGAGGAAAACTGGATGGCGGTAAATGAGGCAGTAGCCGTGGTGCAGACAAAACTCCTGGAGTTGGATCGAGCTCGGAAGGCGGCGCGACGGAGACGTGACATGGACGAGCTGGTATAGCGAACCAGAGCCTCCCCCGCGAAGTAATACTTCACGGTGGTCCCGCGGGGAGGGGCGGAAGAGTGGGGGTGGTTTTAGTGGGTGTGAATCCCACACACTGCTGCAACCTGGCGCAGCACCGTCTTTCTAAGATTTCCACCTCCATCCATAAACAAAAAAAAAATGCTCCTTTTGCCCCTGATCGATCCTACCTATTGCCCTCTGAGCCGTTCGTCTGGCTTTGTGGCAAATCGATCGAAGATTGGCAAGTTCACTATTCCACCAATAATTGGGTCTTCTAGTGGGGAATGAACATCTCCTAGGCATCGACGCGTCACATGCTGTAGAGATGCTCTGTGTGACATGGAGAGCTCTATCCGTGGAGGTGCCTGCTTTACTAGGCAAGTCTAGCCACACCTCCATGAATGTCTGCTCATCCATCGCTTTGGCAGACCATCCCTCAGGGGGGTATGCAGAGCATACCCTCAGGAGGACAGCCTTGAGGGTATGCTCTGCCTTCAGGACTGTCTCAGATGATGCAGCATTCGTCATCTCTGGAATGATGCCGATTGACATCTTGGCAGATGAGATGGCGAATATATACAATGCAAAGCCAACCTCTTCCTCATCGCGGACAAAGAACGCTGAGAGGGAGAGATCCATAAATAGATGGCAAGAGCGATGGGAACGCTCGGAAAAGGGCCGGTGGACGCACAGGCTCATTCCTGCCATCAAGGAGTGGTTGGAGAGACGACACGGTGAGATTAATTATAATCTCACCCAGTTTCTCACGGGACACGGAGGATATCTCCAATACCTTCACAGGTTTAAATTGGAGACCTCACCCGATTGTCCAAATTGCAATGGAGTCCCAGAGGACCCAGAGCATGTATTCTTCCACTGTCCGAGATTTGTGGAAGAAAGGAGGAATCTAGAGGAGACTCTAGGAGAGGTGTTGGTACCAGAAAATCTGGTACCGAAAATGCTAGCACATCAAAAGAATTGGGATGCGGTCAACTCCATGATCGCATCTATTCAAGATAAATTGCGAAAGGCAGAGGAAAGGAGAAAAGCGCGGTCACGTGCGCCGCGTATAGAAGAAATGGGATTAAGCTAGAGTGAGCTGACTCCGCCCCGTGATGTAATACCTTATGGTGGTTCCGCGGGGCAGGGAGGGAGTCGGGGGTGGTTTTAGTGGGTAAAAATCCCACACGCTGGTGTGTCCAGACCAGTGTCTTTTGAAGATTTCCACCTCCTCAAAAAAAAAAAAAAGACCATCCTGGTGTTCCTCTGGATTTCGGCTTCCGGGGTGCGGGTCTCCTGCCTTGTGGCTCCATCCTTAGTTCAAAGGTGATTGCCTGGTGGTCGCTGTACGTGAAGTCCTCACTAACTTGCCAGGACATGTCACGTGGTAACGCAGGGCTGATAAAAGTCAGATCTTCAATTGACCCAGTTCCCCCTTTCCGATAAGTGTTTATATCGCCTTCGTTGGCCAGAACCACATCCAACTGGGCGAATGCTGCTAATAAGCACCGCCCCCTTGCGTTAGTCTCTTTGCTGCCCCACTCGATAGCCCACGCATTAAAGTCACCGGCTATCACCTTTGGACTCCGTCCCTTTGCATCGTGAACAAGATCGTCTAACAGTTCTTCAAACTCGGGCAGTGTGAGGCTCGGTGGGGCGTAACAGCTATATATGAATATACCGCTTATTTTTGCCCACACAAAGCCTCTAGTTGCCTGACCCATGCTATATTGTATGGCTTGACGACCGCACGCCCATATCGCCGCTCCACCAGTCGAATCTGTGACCCATACAGCACCGTCAAGATTTCTGTACGGTTCACTAATGATAGCAATCTCCATTGCGGATTCGTAAGTGGTCTGCGCAAGCAAATCTTGTGCGACCCTGCAATGATTAAGGTTTATTTGTATTAACCTCATTTTTTCACTGCAGTTAACGCCTTCCTAAATTCTGGGCATTTCCCACTTCTGGCAATATGCCGGTTATCCCTTCCTTCCTTTTCTTCGCACAAAATGCATTTGGGGTCTCTATTGCACTCCTTGGCAATATGTCCTTTTTCCCCACATCTTCGACATCGATCGGACCGATCGATGCCGCTAGTGCATGCCTTTGCGAAGTGTCCAAACGTTAGGCATTTGAAGCACCTTTTTAAGGAGATCTGTTCCCTTAGTCGGCAAACAACCCATCCAATCCGAACCTTCCCCACGGCCAACAACTTCTGCGCTGACTCCACTGGCAGTCGCATTGTGGCCGTTTGAGTACCGCCATAAGCCTTTCTTAGGCTCACGATGGATTCTTCCCTGAAATCCTCCAACTTGAATTGTTCCTTCAAGGCAGTGCAGATCTCTTCTCTGGATGTTACCTCATCGAGATCCTTGCACTGAATATAGATGTCTGTCTGTCTGTCCGTCACACGCATTTTTCTCGGAGACGGTTATAGCGATTGACACCAAATTTGGTAGAAAGGTGGGAACTGTGAACGCTCACGCATACAGTGAATTACATCCTTTTACGTCAAATTTAAGGGGAGGTCCAATACATGCAAAAGGGGGGTGTACATTTTTTTTTCATCAAATATAGTCATATGGGGTATCAAATTAAAGGTCTCGATTAGTACTTTTCAAAGCCGATCTTAGTTTTGACATCCGTTGGAAGGGTGGGGAGCGCGGGGGGTTGAAAGTGATCACTTCTTTAAGGGGGCCATTCTCAGAAACTACCAAACCGAAAAATCTGAAAAAAATCAGGAGGCTGCCGCTATATGGTGCCTGGGCTCCGAAATACCTTCCATGCCGATATCTGTTTAAATAAAGTTAATAATAGTATATTACTACAATTTTTTGTAATTGGTTAGGAACCCCCCTTAAGTTCATCCTAGCACCATGAAATTTTGCAGTGATATAGGCTATAGAGCATGATCTTACCAAGTTTGGTGGAAATCGCACTATTACTAACAAAGTTATAATACCTCAAATTTGTTGCTTCGTTGAAAATTGAAGACTATGAATGTCAATATCACCCGAAAGTGGACACTCTCACAATATATATGGATATATTACGTGCTACGCACTAAGAAATACACAAAACCTTTCGTACCTGAAGCGTCCAGCTTCCGGTTTCCCGACTTGTTTAATTTTACAAATTGTACCACCTGAATGACATAATGAAGCGGGTATTGAAGTGATCGGGTACGTAAACATTCACAAATGTGAAAGATTTATTACAATATGGATCGAAATGGAAGTAGCACTTATTTAAATTATCGCACTAGTGGGATATACAGTAAAACCTCTCTAAGTCGAACTCCAATTTGCCAGGAAAAATTATTCCGAATTATAGAGATGTCAACTTAAGGAGTTATTCTAGTGTTAAAACGATTTTCCTCCAATTTCTTTCTTTTAACTTATTTTAGTAGATAATACACTCAAAAATAACTGGGTAGAAGCATACTTCACAGTAATAATTATAATAAAAAATCAAAAAATGCAGGATAGCACAGAGAAAACATACTTATGGCATAATTAACTACTGCACACAAATAAAATTAGGCAAATACATTCAATTTTAGAAATTTGGGAGCATTTTGGTTTACGCGCTTTGAATTTTTTAACCCCGCAAAAAACTGCGAAATTCTAAATGTATGGCCAGATATGTACATAAGAAAGCAGGGGTACTACACCGCGCGTTTCTATCTCTTTGCGCTTTCACGCTGCAATATCTTACGTTTTAGTTGTTCCTTT
Organism: Hermetia illucens; assembly: GCF_905115235.1. Classification (NCBI taxonomy): domain Eukaryota; kingdom Metazoa; phylum Arthropoda; class Insecta; order Diptera; family Stratiomyidae; genus Hermetia; species Hermetia illucens. The sequence goes on along the minus strand of NC_051851.1, from coordinate 108,126,962 downwards.
CCTGCTTTTTTATAGCCATGAAATTCCCACCAGAAGGATATAACAAAGAAGTTTGTAGGTTGGTAGTTTTACAGTTATTTTTTTATGACGTTGTTCAAATGACACCATCTTTTATGTATTTAACACAAGAATAATCCCTTGAAAAACTAAAAATCATAACTACATATATGTACATACTTCATATATATGTATAAGTAACCTCTAAATTTTTGACGAAATCTGCTAGCATGTTGTTTCTGCCTTTTGTAAAAAGATCTTTTCGGTATCAAAAATATTGTACTCCAACTGGTACATTATGTATTGACAAAATTATTTGCAAATTAACAATTGACTTGTTGATTTTTTCTCTACCAGTTATTTTTATTGTAGCGTCATTATCATCATCATTCTCATCGTCGCTCTCCATTTTTTTGCAATTTGGCGAACGTCATCTTGAACTTGAGGTTCATCGGCTAGGACCGGCGGCAGCAGCAAATAGTCGTTGTCATCCCACTCAAATTTTTCGAAAACTATGTAGTAATTTGTAATTATAATAGGCGTGAAATTCATTCATTTTTAAGATTTTGTGTAAAACAAAAACCTTATTAAAATCGGTTTAGTGTCTGTCCGTCACACGCATTTTTCTCGGAGACTTTTGCAACGATTGGTACCAAATTCGCTGGAAAGGTGGGAATTGTGAAAGCATACAGTGAGTTACATCCTTTTATGTTGAATTTAAGAGGAGGTCCCCACACATGAAAAAGGGGGGGGGGGGGGGGGTATTTTCTTTGTCACCAAATATAGTCATGTGAAAAGAAATGAAAGGTCTCAATTTGCACTTTTCGAAGCCGGGCTTAGTTTTGACGCCTGTCGGAAAGGTGGGGAGTGCGGGGAATCGAAAGTTTTTTTTTAACGGGGACATTCTTAGAAACTACCAAACCGAAAAAATCGGAAAAAAAATCAAGAGGCTGCCACTATATGGTATGATAGAGCCAAATGGCGAAGCCGATCACGACGAGCCGACCCCGCTTGTGAACGGGACAAAGGCTGAAGAAAAAGAAGAAGAGGCCTAGGTCCAATAAGGCTCCGAAATAGCTTCCATACCGATATCTGTCCAAATAAAGTTGATAATAGTATATTATAGTTACGAATTTGCTTTTACGTACTTCTACCGCGGTCACCAATTGTTACGATTTCCTTCACGTAATCTCGTCGCTGTCACCAATTATTACGTTCTTAGCTATTCGTACTTGTCACTAGTTACATTACTTGTTTTACGTAGGCTCGTATCACTGGATTGCGCAGCACTAAACAAAAACTCGTTCTATAACTTTAATACAAGGGTTTATTAATCACTAAATTATACAACCGTACTGTATAATTAATTATAGAACAATTTAACTAATACAATTCGAGGCGTATTCATACCCGACGCGATCTGTTCTAACTCTAGAACCAGACTGACTTTGTGGGCGGATTTCCGGCACTTTTATACCCCGCCGAACATTCCGGAAAGTCATTTAAACACTTTACTAGAAAACTACTTTCCGAGAAGATCCTTCTACCGGCATTAATATAATAATAATCGTTGGCGCAACAATCCATGTTGGATCAGGGCCTTGAAGTGTGTTAGAGCACTTCATTCAAGACCGTAACGGTACACTAGGAGGCAATGTGGTCAGCATTGCGCTCGCCCGAGATTATTACCCTGATTTGACTCAGGTACTCATTCACAGCTGAGTCGACTGGTATCCGACATCAAATCACGATACAAATTCCACTGCCACCAGTGAGATTTGAACCGCGACCTTCCGCTACGACAGCCTTGCGCTCTAACCACTCAGCTATCCGGACACAAACCGGCATTAGAATAACAATTATCGTAACTAAATATTCGCCCCCCGGACAAATGCACACTCAAATGTTTTAATATAAGAAGTACACAAAGCCTTTCATACCTGAAGCGTCCAGCTTCTGGTTTCCCGAGTAGTTTTTAAGGTTTTGTGTTAAACAACGACTAGACCGATTGTCACGAAAATTGGCGAGAGCATGCAATCTGTTGTCCCTTTTATCTGCAGCAGTGGCGCCATTTTGTGTTAAGTTTAAGGGGGGGGCGGGGGCTCCCTATACATGTGAATGGAGGGTGCAAATTTTTTTTCGACAAATGTGGTCATGTGGGGTATCAATTGAAAGTGCTCAATTAGTACTTTTCGAAACTGGTTCCATATTTGATATCAGGTGAAACATAGGGAGTGAGGGTGCAAAAAATGACCATCAAAAAGTGTAACAGGTCTCGTTTTCAGAACCTATCCAACCAAAAAATCTGAAAAAATTCACAGTGATTCATCCCTATGAAATCTAAGCCTCAAAATACATCCGGTTCCGATATGTCTACAAATAAAGTTAATAATAGTATATTTCCAAATTTTAGAAATGTACCCGGCAACCCCCCTTATGTCCATCCCAGAAATACAAAATTTGGAATGGGTGTAAGGAATAATGCACATAATGCACAATTTGGTCAAATTTCAAGAAAATCCAACTATTATTAACAAAGTTATAAGGGGTGAAACTGTGCCATTTTTGAGAATTTCGCATCCTACCATATATATTGTAGGCAACAACAACAACAACAACATCAAATAACAATTCGTCAATACCGCAACGAAATGAGTTCTTATGAATCCCAAAGAATTATTTTGTTTTAGTTTTTCAGTCGTTTGTATATGAATATCAATTACTCTAAACAGACATGTGTGTATGTAGGTATATAGTGTATGCGTGCTAATGAAGTTTGCGGGTAGTGTCTAATTCAGATAAATATATTTCTACATTAAACCAGCCGTAGTTAATATACGTACTATAAATGTAATGTAATGTATGTAATGTATGTGCTACTGTGCATGAAGTAAATCGGAAATGTGGGCACGATCAATTAATATACGTGCATATTCGGAAGTATTCGGAAATAGGCAGTTTGTTTACGTTGAGCATAATATCTATGACTATAATATGTACGTATGGCTTGTAGTTTGGAAAAATATGCAAGAATATGTTGAATTTTTAGTTACATACGCATGGAAAAATGTGTTTTTACATAAGATGAACACAAAAGCTTTATACCCGAAGCGCGAACTTACGGTATTCCGACTTGTTTCTATTTTTCAAAAGTTATAAAACCTGTATTTCTGGTACTGTATTTAGAAGTTCGGATGATTTCCATGGTTCTTTTATTGAATTTTACTCATCATATTCTTGTCCTAACTTGTAAAAATATACCCTGTCATCTATGACCGCTTTTTGTCATATAATCGGTGGGTAAGTAATTTATTCGTCGAAAACAATGAGATTTGTTTATTCTTCCTATTATTGAAAATTCAACAACCAAGTCACGTTGGCCGTTATTAGTTATGCTTTCTATCAAAATATATATCTCCTTTTACTTGTAAACCAGACTTCGACAGACGTCGAATTATAGGACAATATTCAAACAAGTCAGGAAACCGGAAGCTAGACGCTTCAGGTACGAAAGGTTTTGTGTATATCTTTTATAAAGAGATTTGAGTCTGCACTTGTCTCATTAGCATGCAGCACGTAAAATCTGCATATATTACGTGAAAATATCCACATAGTCTTGAATTTGCAGAGGAGCGACAGCTTTGACTTAGTATAACTTTGTTAGTAATAGTGCGATTTTTACCAAATTTGGCATAGAGCTTATGCTGTAGCCTACATTCCTGCAAAATCTTGTGATTCTAGGGTGAAATTAAGGGGGGTTTTCCTGTCAATTACTAAAAATTATAGTAATGTACTATTATTAACTTTATTTAAACAGGTATCGGTATGTAGGGTGTTTCGGAGCCTAGGCACCATATAGTGGCAGCACCCTGATTTTTTTCAGATTTTTCGGTTGAGTAGTTTCTGAGAATGGGTTCGTTAAAAAAATGATCACTTTCAGCCCCCCGCACTCCGCACCTTTTCAACAGATGTCAAAACTAAGTCCGGCTTTGAAAAGTACTAACCGACACCTTTAATTTGATACCCCACATGACTATATTTGATGAAAAAAAAATTTACACCCCCCTTTTGCATGTAAATTCCCTTAAATTCGACGTAAATGGATGTAACTCACTATATGCGTGAGCGTTCACAGTTCCCACCTTTTTACCAAATTTGGTGCCAATCGCTTTAACCGTCTCCGAGAAAAATGCGTGTGACGGACAGACAGACAGACGGACAGACAGACAGACAGACAGTAAACCGATTTTAATAAGGTTTTGTGTTTACACAAAACCTTAAAAAGTCCTTGAAGCCACCCATGCATGGGGGACATAGGATCGTCTATATTTTGAATCGCTGTAGCTAATCGTCGCATAGAAGAATATTTCCAAGAAAAAGTTGATTTCAAAAATTCTGTAAGTCTATAAAAATGTGTCATTAAAGGTTACTATTGCCTGCATCCTTGAAAAACCAATTCAGGTAGGCCCTGCCTTTCTTTTCCTCGAACAGCATTCGAAGTTTTTCCGCTGAGCGATTTATTTGCCTTGTAGAAATACAGAATTCTAAACGTGTTTTTGAGTTGGTTTGTAGTATAAATTTCAAGCACTAAGCATGAATATTGAAGAGGAAGGTATGTACTTAAAAATGGAGCTTTTATTTTTTGCATTTTCCTTTATACGTATATACATTTCTCATCTTGTTCCGCCGGGACTAAAAAAGCATGGTCATCTTTTCGGGAATTCTACATTCAAAAGTGAGTTTGTATATAAACTAGCCTGGTTAAGTTATGATTTTGTGCGTACAGTAAAACTTATTCTTGTTAGTTCTTTTGAAAAAAAAAAAAATCCGCCGGTTTCTGCCGGTTTCTATTCGGGGAAAACTTCCATTAAAATTTTTATTTCAGAACCGCGACTTAAGGGGAATAATGCAAATGAAAAAACACTGGGCCGTAAAAAGGCTCGGATGAACCTCAAGAGATTTTAATGAATCGAGTTCGCCCACAAGAAGGCGTAAAATAAAGACTTTGAGAGAAGAACCTACCTATGCTGCCCAAATGAACCAGCGTGCTGCAGGACACAGTGACGTTTCGAAACTAATAAAGGATATTATTTCTACGTCAGCATAAGCGAAAAAAATTCGAACAGGCCGAAATAACAAAAGCTGGACACTTCAAGTATAAAGGTTTTGTGTTAATCTTGTATGAAAAATATCTTCTTCACATTTCCCCATTCGCGTATACCTCCAATTCAAAATATTCCTTGATATACATATGTATTTCCAAACGCCAACTTCGCCGTTCATATGAGTTCACCTTATAAGATGATGCCTTAGAGAGCGATAGATTCATGTGAAATACACAATTTCTATAACTTTGTTAATAATAGTTGGTAAAACAAACTTGCAAATTATGCATTATATTATTACTTATAGCCGTACCAAATTTTGTACTGCTAGCATGAACTTAAGGTGAGTTTTCGGGTAAACTTCTACAAAATGATAATATACTATTATTAACTTTATTTAAGCTGATGTCGAAACGGCCTAGATTTCGTATAGATGCAATATTGTGTTAGCCATTTCGGAATGAATCAAGTGTGATAGACAGACAGGCTTCAAATCGATTCTGTTGATTGTTCACACAAAACCAACAAGTCGGGATACCGGAAGCTGGCCGCTTCGGGGAAAAGGTTTTGTGTTTATTTTATGTGAGGAATTCCCTATACACGGTTTTCCATTCATACACAGCAAAAAATGCAAAATATTCCTTCATTATTTACTAAACTCTAAATATACATATACACAAACATACTTGATGCCATCAATATTTGGCTAAAAAAAACTAAAAAAGGAAAATTAAAATGTCCTCATGGACCCCGCCATTCATATAACTTCACTTTATATGATGTTGACGTCATACACCTTTTAGAGTGCAATAAATTTTCATGAAATGCAGGAGTTTTAACCCCAATAACTTTGTTAGTAATAGTTGGATTTCATTCCAATTTCCCAAAGTTATGTCTTATATTATCCCTTATAACAATGCCTTGTACTTCTTGGATGAAATTAAGGGCGGTTTTTGGGTAAATTTCTGAAATGTAGTAATATGCTATTAACTTTATTTGAACAGATATCAGAATGGAATCTATTTTGAGTCCTAGATTTCGTACAGTTGCACCTTCTTTTTCTTCAGCCTTTTTCCCGTTCACAAGCGGGGTCGGCTCGTCTTGATCGGTTTCGCCATTTGGCTCTATCGAATGCCTGATCTCGGTACAATCTCGAGGCTTTTAAATCCCCATCCAGCGTATCAAGCTACCGTTGTTTCGACCTGCCTTTTGGTCGTTTACCATTGACTTAGATGTTCAAACCAATCTTGGCAAGTGAATTCTCGTTAGCACGAATTACAAGACCATACCATCGAACACGCCTCTCTCGTAATTTTTCTACGATCGGTGCAAGCACATAACGATCGCGGATATCCTCACTCCGCATGTGATCAAATTGTGTCATGCCACCAGTCCAACGCAAAATCTTCGTTTCCATCACCACTTCATCAAGGTTGCGTTAATGCGTGAAGCAATTTCATAATGCAGTTCTTCATTGACTGATAGTGTTGACCCGATGTATTCAAATCGCTCAGCTCTGGGCAGATCACTGCCGCTGACAGTGATTGTGCCTGTTTCATGGGGATCGGTCGTCAAAAATGCAGTTTTGTTTAGATTCAATCTGAGACCGTGTTGCGTGAGGCGATCATTTCCTTTTTGGACAAGTTGCTCGAGATCATTTTTGCTATCAGATGCTAGGAAGACATCATCTGCATAAAGCAGTGTATAGGGCGCTACACGTTGGATATCCCGTGTGACGGTGTCCATAATAAGAACAAAGAGGAGCAGTGAGAGGGCGCTTCCTTGTTGAACACCAGTAGAGACACGAAGCGATTTTGATACACCCGCCATACTTCAAACTTTACTTTTCGGATCGTGGTAGATCAATTGAACCCAGCGCTCGAGCTCTTCTGGCACTAAGTGTTGTCGTAAATTATACCAGATGAGTTCGTGTGGCACACGATCAAACGCTTTCTCTAGATCCAGAAATGCAATGTAAAGAGGGCGATTTTTCTCCATGAGTAACCGCGTAGCGTGTATTGCGTCAGTAGTTCCGCAGTTTTTGACAAATCCGGTTTGATTCACGGTTATTTCAACGATTTCGCAAATACGGTTGTCAAGAATGCGTTCAAAAATCTTCATGGTATGGGAAAGTAAGTGGATCGCACGGTAATTTGAACATTCTGCTGGACTACCTTTCTATTTCCATATTGGAACAGTGGTACTTTCTTGCCAGATGGTATTCTTCCTTCCTGAATAACCCCGATTAAAGAATTCACTGAGCCACAGTGTTGGGTCCCAGCTCTTCGCTTTCCAGAGCTCAGATGTTGCCTCCTCGACTTCAGTTGCGTTGACAGTTAAGTCCTTGGGGTTTTAACGTAGGTACCTGTCGTGGAGACTGCTTCTTAAGACACGGATTGATTTTGGGACCACAATCAAAGCCCCATTGTGACAAGCAACAACGATACCAGTCTATACCAAGTGCATGGCTTAGCATTCATACTGGTGAATGCAAGACCTACCTAAATCTCTACCGAACTAAGGAGTACGGCACCCGTGTTGAAACGCAACACCACGACGAGGCGCGAAGGTCTCTTCTAGCTTGAGCATCACTAACACCCCCATGAAGCTCCCACTAAGGGGCCAACCGCAAACAACCGTGCTGTACTCATATACGACAGGAATTCTCCCGAAGTATATGAATCGAGGGGCTACCCCGGTTCCCTTGGTACCAGTATACCCCTGGTAAGGTTTCGTGGCCGAAGCCACTTCAGATGAGTCCCCGTGCAGACTCGTGTCTGATCACCCTGATTAAGCCTTGGAGCATTCGCCTACTGCATCACGGCCGGCAAGCCAATGCGATACAGCGTTTCCCGGTGCCACCACGTGGAGGTTCTCCTCGGCCACTTGATTTTGGTTCAGTCGACAGGGTTGCTGCCCCGCCTTCTTCCCCGCCACCTCAGAACACCAGTTGCGTAGACAGGTGGAACTGGTCCAAATGTCGGCAATGATTGTGGAAGTGGAGGATGAGCAAATTCTTCAGTTGAAATCTACTCGTAGTATTCTCGCCATCTATCCGTTGCGGCTCGACGGTTGGTAAGCAGAGTACCGTTCTTGTCATTAACGCAACAGAAGTGTTCGATATCCTGTGTGCGATCGTTACGGCTTTAGCAAGTCAATACAGATCTCTCTCGCCATCCCGGCTGTGCAGTTTATCGTAAATATTTCTGTAATAGTTCGCTCGGATGACAGCGACTGCTTTCTTTGCTTCCCGGTTGGCATTCTTATAAATTTGCCAATTAGCCGGTGTTTTATCGTCGAGAAATTTGTGGTAGAGGCGTTCCTTATCACGGACCTTCATTTCAACATCATCAAGCCAGTATCTCGGTTGATGTACCCCTTACCCGGCTTGGTGACCCCGAGGGTTGCAGAGGCCGCTTTGTGGATGGTACCTTTCATTTGGTTCCACGATTCTTCCACATTCGTAATGGTTGCTAATCGTATGAGTGAGATCGTTTCTTCTTTCTTCTCACCAAATCGTCACCATTTAATGCGCGGCGGGCTGGTGCGTTCCTCACCCTGTGGCTTAATTCGCACGACGACAATCAATGGCAGATGTTGAGGTGCGATGGTCTCATAGTAAACGGCTTTGCAATCAGCGACAGTGGTAAAATGTTCCCACTATAAAATGTAGGAAGATGGGACAATCGTTTGATGAACCATGTATTTATAAGTACAAGGCCATGGGTGTCCGCGAAATCGATTATACGCTCCCCACCCTCATCGCGCGCTTCGAACCCTTTTCCCCCATGGCACCTGTAACCGTCTACCTTTTCACCCACATGACCATTAAGGTCGCCGGCAATGATAATATTGTCGTCAGCAGGCACATGATGTATTTATAAGTACAAGGCCATGGGTGTCCGCGAAATCGATTATACGCTCCCCACCCTCATCGCGCGCTTCGAACCCTTTTCCCCCATGGCACCTGTAACCGTCTACCTTTTCACCCACATGACCATTAAGGTCGCCGGCAATGATAATATTGTCGTCAGCAGGCACATGATAAGTCTTTTCATCGAGAAGTTGCCAGAAGGCATCGGGTCGCCATGTCTTTGGTGCGTACAACTTCTTTAATGGCATCACGGAAACCCTATGAGATGGCAACGCAAACACCATATTGAGTGTGTGAGCTACCAAAATAGAGGAGTTTATAGCCATTTTTACCACGTTCGTGTTCAATGTCGCAGCTTTTGGCACCAGATCATCGCAGAGCGCAGATATCAATGCGCCTTTCCCGAAGGGCCCTTGCGAGTTCCTCGGTCTTTCCAGTTAGGGCACCAACATTTAGCGTTCAGACACGTATTTTGTTTGTTGGTTTATATTGTGATTTTTTTTTTAATTTTTTGGCTGGAAAGGTTCTGAGAACGAGAGACCTGCTTCTCTTTTTGGTGCACACATTTTGAGCCTTCACTTCCCTATGTTTCACCCAATATCAGAAATAAGGTGTTTCGAAAAGTACTAATCGAGCCCTTTAATTTGATATCACATGACCATATTCGGTGAAAAAAAAATTACACTTTTTTTGCGCCTATCTCTTCAAACTCAATACAAAACAGCATCAGCTGCCATATACAAAGGGGTTCATAGACTACAACTTCAGACGGGCAGACAGACAGACATTGAATCGATTTTAATAAGGTTTTATTTCACACAAAACTTTAGAAAGGATATTATCGAAAAACAGACTCCATTACATGCAACATCTATTTTTGTGGAAGCTGATTCGACGAGGAAACAATATGAAGTTATTTACGATGTCGGCTCGTCCTGATCGATTTCGTCATTTTATTTTATCAAACGCCTGATCTAGATGTAATCGCGAAGCTTTTATTATCCCCATCCAACGTATTAAACCACGGTTGTTTCGGCCGGGCTTTTGGTCGCTTACCGTTGGCTTGGTATTGAGACCAATATTGGCAATTCTCGTTAGCGCGAATTACGTGACCATGCCATCGAAAACGCCTCACAAGCAGTTTTTCCACGATCGGTGCAACCCCATATCGATCGCAGATATCCTCATTTCGGACGTGATCAAAACGGGTTACTCCACCAGTGCAATGCAACATTTTCGTCTCCATTACCGCAAGGCGCCTTTCATTGTCTTTTATAGTCGTAAATTTTAGATTTGAGACGTTCGCTGATACGTTGATTACAAAGAACACCAGGCATTCCACCCGATTTCATCCAGGTCGCATTAATGCATGAAGCAATCTCAAAACGCAGTTCTGCATTGGCTGATAACATTGACCCGAGATATTTAATTCGCCCAGTTTTGCGAAGCTTATAGAAACTGACAGCACTGAACAATTTAAATATCTCGAGTCAATGCTGTCAGCCAATGGAGAACTGCATTATGCTTCTCACATAGGGAAATGCAAAGCGTTTTATACCTGAAGCGTCAAACTTCCGGTTTTCCGACTTGTTTTCGCTAGTATGAATTCATTCATTTTCCGTTGATACTTATTTGGAACTGCTTCGAAGTTGATTCTCGTCTTTGCATACATTCGTCAATATACATTAAATGACTTAATGTAAATTTCGACAATATGCCATGTTTGATTAGAAATCCGTATTTGCTTTCATGCAGAAGATGGGATAGTGGATTCGAAACCAAATAAAACCACAGTGAGCTTGGAGAAAAGACTTGGAAATGCCACGCCTGATGGGTATCTCTTCTGATGTTTGTGAGGATGCCGATAGCTTCGTGCTCCAATTCCTCATTACTGTTCTCAGGAGAAGAACCACATTCGAATTGATTATGTATAAGCGTAATACTTGCAAAAACCACGAATGTGATATGGGAGTCAAAAGATTATTTACAATCGATGTAGACTGTCGAGATATTTCGTTTTTGGTGGACAGCCTGCTTGGTAACTATTGTATCGATTATAAGCTGTTCCTTACAGCCTCGGGAACCTTTAGCGCATCCTCTTTGCTCTTCATCTATCAATTTATGAACATCAAGATGTTTTGAGATGTTCGCGCACAGAACTGAAGTGAAAACCTTGTAGATGGTAGGGAGACAAGTAATTGTGTCGACATTTTAAATTGCAAGAGGAACCCTGTTTCTTGGGGATGAGAAAAGTTATCCCCTTGGTGAAAAATTGTGGAATTAATTTGGGATCGACAATCATCTGATTAAAATGATTTGCTAATACCCCGTGAGTGCTCTTGAACTGCTTCATCCAGAAACTGTGAATCTTATTAACTACTGGCGCTTTTCAATTACCTACCTATTCAAGGACTGCTTCTACGTCCACTTCAGTTATGTCAGGCATGGTCATAAAAATACCTGAAAGAACAAGATATCTGTCCTTCGTTGAAAGTTTTTTGATACCTACGGATGCGATTAGAGCATACCGCAAGTTTCTCTTTCAGTACCTAGAGGGTAGTTTCCAATGATGTCCGCAACACATCTGTGCACTCTTGGTGATGGATTTCCAAGAAGTGCTTGCGTGACACGGCCAGACCCTTTTCTCAACTTTTCGACTCTTTTGTTGAGTCCAAACAGCCAGAACGATAAATTCCTCCTGTGTGTACCTCTGTTATTCGCTCCAAGATGTTGATTATGAAGACGGATAACCGTGGCAGCTGCAACGTAGACCAGGCTATGAACCTCTGTTGCAGTAATTTCGCTAGCCGAACGATCAGCTAAAGTTCTGTCAAGTGCAAAACTGGTAATGAATGCGTAATGGAGTTGGTGTCTGTACCCTGATGAATTACGTCCCAAATCCGTGACACGGTAATCGGCGCGGCCGATAAATTCGTTGAATTGATTCGTCCAAACCATACGACGCCTAGGTTTCCCGTTCCTGGTGGTTGATGGCATAATCGCCAAAACATCTAAGGGGGAAGAGCCGCTCTGGTGTTGTTGAGCGACTCTTAACCCTGTTGGGTACTGTCTTCGAGGCATCGTTTAACCTCCCTCTTTCAATCGCGAATCTCGTACAACTGTACATATCATGCTCCAACTGTCGATGTTCTGGCTTCCTTCTTGTCATTTGGCAAAGCCCCCTCGCTCGCAGACACAATATTCTCAACAGCGAGATTTCTTGGTTCCACCAGTAGTTTGGTTTGTTACTGTGGTTGAACTACGCTCGCGGTATTGTAAAGTCGCATGCTTCGGTAACACGTTGACATACCTGGCTCGCTAATTCCAGCGCCGTTCCCTTCGGGTCGTGACCTTCGAAAGCCGCAAGTCTATTCTTCGAAAGATCCCGTGGACCAGCCAACTATCCTGGTTTTCCGACTTCTGTTGCTCACTCGACTGTCGCCTCCCCCGTTTCTGATGTCGAGAAGGATGGCCTAGTGGTCAATGTAGATGTAGTGTTCACTCACCCGCCAGACCATCCTTCTCGTCAACGAGGCACTGAGGTAAGTGAGATCGACAATTAAGCCTGGCCCACTGCCTCGGAAGGTGGGCACGCACCCAGCATTGGCTAGTACGATGTCTAGCTCGGTCAAGGTTTCAAACAGGATTTGACCCCTGCAATGATTTTGGGGCTGTGGTCTTCAGCGTCCAACACCAAGCCGTCTAGCATCTCTTTATATTGCGCTAATGTTGCACTAGGATGAGCCCTTACAAATTCGGCTCCCGGGAATGCCATTGTTTTTTGAATGGCTTGCCGTCCACTTTCACTCACGTAGCATTACCGGGATTTCGGTAAGGTTCACATGTTACTGCCACGCCCACATTCGTCTCTCAAATGGTTTGCGAGAATAAGTCTTGAGCTGCTTCGCAGTAGTTGAGGTTGATTTGTATCAACCTAATTTAGCCCTATGATTCAGCTCCCTCCTATATATGCTGGACACCTGCCAGCAACGTGCCGATCATCCACTCCCTTTTTCCCTTTGCATAACATGCATCGCGGATCTCGAGTGCAGTATCAAAGGTAGGCACCTTTGTCCATTCTTCGAGTTCAATAGCTGTAGACTCCTCCTCCTTTGCCAAAGTAGGGGCTGTAGTCGAAGATCTACCCGGAATTTTCGCTGGCGAAACTACAGCCGAATTGGTTAAATATGGAGGCGACCAGTTACACCAAGTGGTTCATCAACTTGTGCTCAAGGTATGGGACAGCGAATCAATGCCTGACGATTGGCAACGAGGCATTATCTGTCTCATACATAAAAAGGGAAATATCACACAGTGCAGCAATTATAGAGGTATCACGTTGCTGAGTACCATCTATAAGATATTCTCCACTATCTTGCTAGGCCGGATAGCCCCATACGCCCAGAACATCATTGGCCCATACCAAAGAGGCTTCACTCCAGGCAAATCAGCAACAGATCAGATTTTCTCTGTGCGGCAAGCGATGGAAAAACTGTTGGAATATGGACAACGATTGCACCATCTGTTCATCGACTTTAAAGCCGCCTATGATAACATAGCCAGGGTAAAACTGTACACGGCGATGAGAGAATTCGGTATCCCGATGAAATTAATAAGATTGACTAGGCTGACCCTGACCAATGTGCGAGGCCAGATAAAAGCAGCAGGATCACTCTCAAGACCATTCGATATCAACAACGGTCTACGACAAGGGGATGCGCTATCATGCGTCCTCTTTAACCTGGCCCTCGAGAAAGTGATCCGTGATGCAAAGGTAAATGCAAGAGGTACGATCCTCTTCAAGTGCACCCAACTACTGGCCTATGCTGACGATATCGACATCATGGGAAGAAGAACCACCCGAGACGTACAAACTGCCTTCATCTAGATCGAGCAGGCGGCGCGAGATCTTGGACTGCACATCAATGAAGGCAAGACAAAATATATGGTGGCAACGTCAGCACCGAAGACGAATCAACCAACAACATCAAACCACACTGGTCAAACACAAACACGAAGAAGAATAAGGATAGGAGAATACAACTTTGAGACCGTTGACAATTTCTCCTATCTAGGGTCGAAAATCACAACCGGTAACAACTACGATGATGAAATCCGCGCACGGTTGTTGGCAGCCAACAGAGCGTATTTCAGCTTACAAAGACTGTTCCGCTCGAAACGTCTCACCATAGGGTCAAAGCTCTTACTGTACAAGACTATGATCTTGCCAGTCCTCATGTATTCCTCGGAAACTTGGGTTCTTAGCAAGAAAAATTGCGAACTCTTGGCCGCGTTCGAGGATGATCCCACCCGGAAAGTCTATAAGGGCAATATCTATGGTAGAAAAAGAAGACGAGGCAAACCCTGCCTAAGATGGAGCGATGGCGTAGGTCAGGGCGCCAGACAGCTTTTAGGGATACCGAATTGGTGGACCTCGGCGCAAAACCAGGATGTCTGGAGTTCCTTATTAAGGCAGGCCTAGACCGGATACCGGTTGTTGCGCCGTTGATGATGATGATGAAACTTTCTTCGGCGATGAGGCTTTTTTCTTCTTGGCCGCTTGCTGAGTTGCTATGGTTTCACTTATTCCGTCTCTACTCCGTGTTCCCGCGTTCTCAACTACCCTACGCTGAGAAGGCGTCATCTGCGTGATTTTGCCACATAACGCTGGCGTTTTTTTACTCTACCGCCCTATAGGGCAACATGGCACATATCAGAGCCCTGATCTTCTGATATTCCGCCTCTCCTTAATGAATTGACAGAGTTAAATTATGCGTTCCCCCAGTGAAATAAACACTGTTGCATTTTGCTGTCTTCCACGATCGTCTTTTACAACATACATAATTATGTCAATCCGAGGACTCTTCAGGTTCCTTTCCGAGTCCCAGGACGAAACTCAACTGGCTAGGAGCAATGTTACCCTCAGTGGTGACCTCCCAAGTGTTGAGTTTTTGCGAAAAGGATCCGGTGTAGATCTCATTTTCACTCCATTAAGATATATATATACAACAGAAGTATGCGTTCTGGGTGTTTCGACTCAACAAAGTTGAGAAAGGAGATTGGCCATATTACACAAGCATTTCTTGGAAACCCATCACCAAGAGTGCACAGATGCGTTGCGAACATCATTGAAAACTACCATCTCTCCAATGATATGCCAATCGAAGAAATCCTCTGGTGTGAAGCAGAAACCTGCGGTATACTCCAATCGCATCCGAGCTTTCAGTGAAGGACAGACAACACCTTGTTCTTCCAGAACCAAAGAGGATTTTATAAAAATCTCAAAAACTCACGTCGGGAAAGTAACCTCGATCTGGATCAGGCAGAAGACCTCTGGAGAAGTTTTTAGAGCGAACCCAGCCGTTGCAATTTAGAAGCCTCGTGGCTCCCACAACTTATGCGTTTATGCGAGACGCTCCCCGAAATGACCATGACATATAACTGAAGTGGACGTAGAAGCGGCCCGTGATAAGGCAGGAGTTAATAAGATTCAGAAATTCTGGCTAAAGCGGTTTAAGAGCAGTCACAGGGCACTGGCAAATCATTTTAATCAGATGATTGCCGACCCGAAAGTAGTTCCACAGTTTTTCATCAAGGGAATAACTTTTCTTATCCCCAAGGAACAGGGTGCCTCTTGCCCATCAAAATGTCGGCCAATTACTTGTCTTCCTATCATCTACTAGATCTTCACTTGAGCTGAGGAGTAAAAAGGATGCGCAAATGGCTTCCGTGGCTGTAAGAAACAGCCTATAATCGATAAACATGGCAAATTGTCGAAATGTACAGTACTAAATGACGTACAGAGCTCGATCTAACTCCAGGAGTTTTGTCTGCATCACGGCTACTGCCTCATTTACCGCCATCCAGCTTTCCTCCGACTTCAGCATCTCTTCCTCCAGGTTGGAGGGCTCGATGTCCGCCCCCAAGATGCTATTCAACCTCCTTTTCTGCTACAGAAATCTGGGACAATGAAACATAACGTGCTCCGGGTCCTCGGGTGCACCGCATTCAGGAGAGTTTGGAGACTCGTCCAACTCGAAGCGATGCAAGTACTTCCTATAGCCACCGTGTCCCGTAAGGAACTGTGTCAGGTGGTAATTCAATTCTCCGTGCTCTCGGTCGACCCATTTCTCGATACACGAGATCAACGTATGGGTCCAACGGCCCTTGTCGGAATTATCCCACCGTTGTTGCCACTTGCCACACAACTCTCTCCTGATGGCTTTTCGGAAATCCGCATTCACCTCGGCTGGATTTGCCTTCCGTTTTTCGTAGGACCAGTGTGCCTCGCTCGCTAGAAGATCTATAGGGATCATTACCGCGATAACACATACTGCCTCCGTCGACGCCGTCCTAAATGCGCTGCACACCCTTAGCGCAATTGGCCGGTATGCTGAACTGATCTTCCTCCGGTTGACCGCGTGGTTCAACGCTCCCGCCCAGACAGGGGCCGCGTATAGCAGGATCAACCTCACCACTCCCACGATGAGTAGCCTGCGACTATACTTCGGCCCTCCCATGTTAGGCATCATCCTTGCAAGGGATGAGCTGGCATTTGCTGCCTTCTCTCGCGCCGAGATTTTTGATTTGATACCCCACATGACTATATTCGATGAATGGTAACTCACTGTATGCGTGAGCGTTCACAGTTCCCACCGCTCCACCAAATTTCGTGGCAGTCGCTACGTTTTCTTAGAAAAATGCGTGTGACAAACAGACAGACGGACAGACAGACACTCCTACGTTGGCCCCATTGCGACAGGTACCTATTGCTACCAAAAGGATGTAACGAGCCACAAATTGAAATTCCAGGAAGTGGGAGCAAATGTTTGACACGCGTGCAGCGAAGAAAGCAGGTAAAAAGGAGGAGGTCCCGTCCGGATGCAATTGTTATCGAAAGCAAAGGTAACCCTTCTTTCGCTGAGATTCTGCGGAAGGCCAAGGGAGATCCGACGCTAAGCGGTCTGAGAGACAATGTCACACGGATCAGAACCGGAAGAACGCAGAAGGAAGAACTATACCTGGAGCTTCGGAAGACGCAATTTCAAATTCCAGACGGCAAAGTCGACGCAATAAAGAATTAGCGGAAAGCATACTGTGGCATGCAAACGGCAATCATTAGCTTGGCAAAGTGAAGATCGGATGGGTTGTCTGTAGGATTCCGGAGAAAATATCTCTGCTATGTGTTTTAAATGATGTAGTACGGCCACATAGCCAGATCTTGCACAAGCAAGCATGATAAGTCTGATTAGTGCAGGCGGTGTGGCGAAAAAGGACACCTAGCACGAAATTGTGAGAAAGATCCTGAATGCATGTTGTGTAAAGATGTAGGTTTTGTTGGTAAAACTAGTCGAAGAGAGCTGCGAAAGGCAATCCATGAAAGTGAACGGAATTCCTTTAAAGAACTTTGCGGAGAGACCAATCCGTGGGGAGGAGCATATAGAGCGGTAATGGTTAAGTTGAAAGGAAGCAGGGCCCCGCAGATAAAATGCCCAGTTTTATTGCCAATAATAGTGACCACTCTACTCCCACAACAAAGCAAATGCACTATTGCGGTCGGGAGAGAGAGCATCCCACAACGGATATCCCAAGTATAACAGAGGATGAGCTTAGTATTGCCCGCGAAAAGGTAGGGGCTAAAAAAGCAAAAGGACGGAATACTGAACGTGGCTTTGAAGGCCGCGATAAAACCAAGACCGGAATGCTTCGTTTTCACTTTTAATACCTGCTTGGAAGAAGGCACTTTCCCGACTCATTGGAAAAGGCAAATGCTGGTGCTGTTACCAAAGACTGATAAACCACCTGGAGATCCATTGCCGTATCGTCCCATTTGTTTGCTGGACAGTAAAGGATAGTTACTGGAGCGTATTATATGCAACAGGCTGCTGAAGCAAAAGGCATGTCCACACAACAATATGGTTTTTGCGGCGGCCGATCAACGGTGGATTCTATCAACGCAGCAGTCGATCTGACAGAGAAGTCACTTGCAGGTATAAGGTGGCAGGATGGTGTAAAATGAAACTCTACTTTGAAAGAAACTCTACCTTTTCGTGTGGGCAGCAAGAGAGTCCCAAGCCTTTCATCAAATATCTCGGCGTTATGCTGGATCATCGATTCACCTTCAAGGAACACTTGAGCCATGCGGGCGAGAAAGCAACGAAAGTTGTAGCTACGTTAACTGGCATGATGCCTAATATTGGAGGACCCAAGCCATCGAGGAGGCTGCTGCTAGCCAGAGTGTGTCCATTTTACTATATGCAGCACCCGTTTGCACAAAAGCCCATAATGTTCAGGCGTATAGGAGAAAAATACCTTCAGTATATCGTCTGAGTGCGTTAAGACTCGCTAGCGCTTTCGTAGTCGCGGGGCCTTGCCGTTAGGCTGATGTACAAGGGATGGACTGCGAAACTTGTGTTCATCGGGATACGCTTTCGACCAGGTCACATCTGGTGGACTGCGCGACGGAGGACACTGCAGAGTGACTGAGGACCATAGTTCCTAAATTACAATGCTGAGAACGAGGAAAACTGTCACATAGGCTGCGGAGGGTATACCAGGAGCACACATGGTGACAATGCTTCTCCCAAACGCCACAACAATAGAGACGGAAGATCTCATGGACCACCTAATCATTCAGAATGAGTATCTTCATATGTAATTATGAAGAGTCTCCAGAAGCAAAGTGGAGGGCAAGAGTAGACTCCTCACAATCGGAGTAGATTATCGGTCCCTGGAGGCAATCAAACGTCGGAGTTGCCATATCAACTATCGATTTCACAACATACCTGCGCGCGTGCACAGGGAAACGCCGAGGAAAAACACCTCGGAGGGGACACTGGATGGAAAGCTTACCAAGGTCCCCGAAGAAATCGTGGAAGCGAAAGGATTAGATCAGTCATGAAAGTAGACCTGCTGCCCAGTGAAGAGCAGAAGTTGGACGAACTAGACCTAGGGCTTAGGGTGGACAACGACGCGCAGGATAGCGCCATGTCGGAAGACGAGAGTGATATTCCGACAGTGGAGAAGAGCTTCAAACAAAAAAGGGAGCCAATGGCCAGTACTAAGATAGCCCACATAAACCTCTACCATGCGGAAGCTGCATCTGTGGTAATCTCAAGAGCAAGTTCCAAAGAGAACATTGGAATAATGCTGGCTCAGGAGCCCTGGGTGTACCGAGCACAGATTCGCGGTATGCAAAGAGGAAGCCTGTAGGTAATTTGGGACTCCTCTTGCGAAAAACAAAAAGCTTGCATAATTCTTAAACGTAATTCAAAATATATGTCCTTCAGAGTTCCCGACCGGGGACCCTGTGGCTATCCAAGTCTCACTGGAAGACGGGCTAGCGCTCGAGAGACAGTCGTCGCATTGGGCTACTTCTCAGGAGACGACATCCGGGTCGCACAGGAATTAGGATTCCAATATTCGTGATCAGAACTAAACAAGAAGCACTAAACATGACTCCAGGAAATACTCTAACAGCCCGTTCGGGAATTAGAGGGTGTCGGATGAGCCCTCTATATCTGATCACAGAATAATCCGATTTGACATTAAGGGCCACTCCGAAATAAAAAGAAAAATAAGGAATCCCAGGAGAACGGATTGGGATTCCTATGCAACGCACCTAAGTAACACCATGGCTCACCTTCAAAGGGGCAGCGACATCAGGAGCCAATTGGAACTAGAAAAAGTGGTGGGAAACCTCAACACAGTTGTCACTGACACATATGAGTCCAGCTGTCCGACCAAGACAGTTAAGTCATTAAGGGATGTACCCTGCTGGAATAGGAACAGAGGTACGAAAACGTTTCAACCGGGCATAACAGACCCGGGACTGGTCGAGGTACAAGAATGCACTGACTGTGTATAGCAACGTGTATAGCTTCAGGGAATTCCGTAAAAGCATCGAACAAACCCCAGTAGCAACCAGGCTTTGCAAAGCTGCAGTCAAAGACGGGGCACTACCTTCTGTTTGAAGGAAGATGGGACATTTATCGAGAAAGAGGACAGAGTATGCCTGCTTCTTAGAACCCATTTTCCGCGGTCCTACCTCGCGGCGGCAGGCGACAATCTTCTGCCTGACACTCCAACAACGAATAAAGGGAGAAGAAAAGAGAACTGGAAACTAGCAAAAGAAGTATACTGGAAACTAGTGTAAGGTGGGCAGTGGGAACTTTTAAACCACTGAAATCACCCGTTGTAGATAACATCTTCCCAGCGCTAATCCAGAGAGACCTAGAAATCATGTTAGAGCCTTTTGCGAGGGTGGTAAGGGGCAGAATAGCCCTGGGATATATACGATTCGAAATTTGCCGAACATCGTTCGTACTCAAAACGGCGGAGAAGATCATAGACAACTAACTAACTAACTAACGTTCTAAAGCGTAAGCCCCCAAATTAATGCCAACACGCTTACTGGGCAGGACGGTCAATCGAAACTGCTCTGTATTAGCTGACGGATGTGATATCGTGTGCCATAGAAACAAAAGAACTAGCAGTGTATGCGTTTATGAATATCCAAAGAGCATTCGATAACACATTGCACACAGAGATACACCCTGGCCCGCAAGGGAATGCGGAACACCCTGGCTTTCTGGATGGGCAAAATGTGAGAGAGTAGGCAAATATAAGTGCCAATAGGTACAAATTATATTGTCATGAATACTACTAAAGGTTGTCCACAGGGTGGGGTACTTTCACCACTTATGTGGAGTATGGTAGTGGATGAACTCCTGGACGAGCTAACAAATACTGGAATACAGGTCCAGGGTTACGCGGACGACATTGTTTAAATCGATAGAGGCAAAAATGAAGATACCCTATATGATAGAATCAAAACTGGATTAAGCGTTACTAGTGCCTGGTGCAGGAGGGCGGGACTGCGTATCAATACAGCCAAAACCACCATAGTACCATTCACTAGGAAACGTAAGCTTGATCACCTGAGAGCCACAAGGTTACATGACATTGAGGTGAAACGAGAAACAGAGGTCAAATATTTGGGAATTACGCGAGACCAAAAATTACTCTGGAAGACGCATGTCGGAAAGCTACAAGGGCTCCTAATGATTTACTGGTCTATAGCAGAAAACAATGGAGTTGCACCCGGAAGATACTAGTTTGGATATACACTGCAATAGTTAGACCAATGTGGCGGTAATTTGGGTTGAAAGAATTGAACTGACCACACAAGCCAGGGAGTTACACAAACAAAGACTGATGAGATTGATATTCTTTTTAGGCGGCAACCCGAATTATTGATACCAAGGGATAACATGACGAGAATATTTTTTTTCAGAATTATGGGGTCCTAAGTCCGCATCAACTTAATGCTGGACCGGACCAAATGAGAAGCAACTTACTCTCTTACTCCCTTTTTTTGGTCCACGGACCCCTCGTTTAGGGCTTAGCACCCAAAATTTACAAAAATGTCAGGCGATGTCGTGTTCTGCAAATTATATAAAGCACTCAACATCTGCGAGCCGCTTCGGTCACGCTGCTCCCAGGGCAGAGTTGAGGCAGCGTCTGACGATTTGCCGCTGCCCTGGTAAGAAAGCATAAAGCCGTCATCGCCTGACATTTTTGTAAACATGACTAGGTTTCACACTTTGAAAGGAAATTTGAAACACCTTGGAGTAACCAGACACACTTGGAGAGCGTGGTTGTGATATACGGCTTAAACCAGCAGCTGGTTACTTGGTACACTGTCGGATCCCTCACAGCAGAAGGAGCAGGTACCGGGGTAATTGGTCCAAGGCAAATGTACTTGAAGCCAATGTGTGGGGCACTAGCATATTCTAGGCGGAAATATACGCAATGGACAGATGTGTCTCCTTTAATCTAGGAACTATATGATCATTGCTATTCTGACTCACAGCCAAGCGGCCATCAAGATCAACCACGTGAACTCTAAACTGCCTTGAGACACTGAATACGCTCCACTCGCTCAATAAGGTCTGGATACTCTGGTTTCCAGGCCATGCTGGGTTGACAGACAATAAGTCAGCGGATGAATTAGCCAAGACGGGAGCTGGGACGCCTTTACACGGACCAGAACGCCCCGTGGAATTGGAAACGGGCTATACCATTAAAAAATAAAGAGAAACAGCTGAGGGAACTATACTCTGGTCAACCAAGAATGGAGTTGTCCAGGGTGCTTATTGGGGGATACGACCGCAAGCGCATAAAGAACTGTTTAAACATCACCGAGAAGAAACTCCGAATCATAGTGGAAATTCTCACTGGTCACTACCGACTAAAATATCACGGGGCGATTGTACAGAAAAGTAGCCGTTTTTCTGTAACAATTGGGCTGTTGGAGTCAAGGCTTGGTTTGATAAATATTATTCGGACCTTGCACCAGGAAAATCAACGATTGAGAAGTAGTTTGTTAAGTTTAAACGAGGCAGAATTAGCACTTGCTAATTTTAAATGAGGCGAAATGAGGCGATGCACGCAGTAAACGGCTTAAAGAGACTGTTACCGATAAAAAAATCAAAAAAGTCCAAAAAATAATTTTGAATTACCACAAAGTGAAGTTGATTGAGATAACTGAGGCTCTGAGGATTTCAAACGAAAGTGTTGGAGATATCGTGTATGAATCTTTGGGTTTCCGAAAGCTTTGTTCAAAATCGCTACCACGCGAGCTCCCGACCAAAACCAACGTGTTGACTGCACTGTTTGCAGCTCTTCCTCCTTAAAAAAACCGAATTTATTGATCAATACGTGGCAATTGACAAAACATGACTCCATTGTTTCACACCAGAATCAAAACGATCCTCATCTGAGTGGACTGCACGTAACGAACCGACTCCAAAGCGCGCAAAGACGCAAAAGTTAATAGTATGGCATCAATATTTTGGGATGCGCATGATATAATATTCAACGACTATCTTTTGTTTCTAAGTTAGCCTACGAACTTTTCAACCCAACTTTTAATTCTATACGTACCCAGGGGAGTGTTGATATGATCCATTGACGCAATCAGATGAACATTCGGTATGGCTGATATTCGACTGAGTACTTCCTGTGCTTTATAACTTCTCAATATTGGGCCGTCGATATTATGCACGATTAAAAATAGATGCTTTTCCGGAGTTCTAGCAAATTCGTTGTATATTACGTCTACAGAATCATGTATATTACTACTGGCCGTAGGAGTGAGCGCTAAGATGTCACGGAGTATCGCTTCAAGAATATCTTTCATTGAGAGGCTCGGAAAAAATCCGTTTACAATGATCACTGATTCTTTTCCAAGGATTTCATTGTGGAACGCCTGTAGTAACTTTCGCTTCGATCCCAAGCCATAAAGCAGAATGTTATAACCTTCGTTCATGATGAGCATCCACTTATTGAAGCATAGTTTGTATTGTTGAAAAAGATTAGTCAACGCACGTTCATGCTGCATCGATAACTTCATAGAGGACAACAGAGAAAATATTTGTGGTTGCACAAGGCGGGCGTTTTTTAAACGATTCAAAGTGTGATCGGATGTCGTTAGTTTCTTATTAATGTGCGTAGTGAAATACGCTGAACTCTGCGGGATGTATTCAATCTGCCTGTCCACTTTCAATGGACGTCTCGTTAACGGTGTTTTTAGCAGATTATTTTCGACCTTTTTGGCTGGTATAGTACTATTATCCTCACTATCTGACATTTCTACATCATCATTGGTTGAACTGCTTTCCGATAAGTCTTCTGGTTCGAAGTCGCTTTCATCAACGGAAAAGTCAGACAGGGAAGATTCAACCAAACGCTTATATAGTTCTAAAACAGAATGAAATGTGAATTATAATACACATCCAAATGAAAATCGCAAAAACGAGTTTTTAAGAATTAAAGTCGATATATAGAGCTTGGCACAATTACAGACACACTAAATTATTTAAAGTGTGAGCGCTTACCTGCCTTTACTGTAGATCTCAAATGCTTAGGTGTTTCCTTCCCAACAAAATTGTGCTTTCTAAGGTCTTTTCCTTCAAGTGTTGTTGGTGTCCTTGGCGTCCGCAACGCTTTTAATGTCATACTACTTCGTTTTTTTGGGGTAGTGAACATATAAATCTGTTTTCCGTCCACATCGGTGGAATCTTCAAATAAATTTTCGGAATGGCACCGATCTTCATCACTTGCTGGTTCATACATTTGACTAGCACGGCATGGCGTTTTCTGATTGACTTGATGAGCATTTACTTTGGATTTCGGACAGCCCAGTTCAAAAAATTCGTCATACTTTTTATTTGGAGTAACTTTTCGTGAAGATTTTCGACTTCCAGGCGTAATAGTAAGGCCGCAACTTTGATCGGTTTCTTTGGCAATTCTATCCATTTCGGAATCATTCTTCTTGTCATCATATTCGGCATAGAACCCGGAGGAGTTTGAAATAACACTACTTCTACGCCTGTGCCGATCTTTTCCACTTTCCCCCATGATTAGACCTAGTTAAAATATATTATTGCAAATTTATTCAAATTTAAAACTCGTAAGTCAATGAGGAATCTCCGACGCACAAAATTGAACATACTTACGGAATTTGTAAAGATTAAATTTCCTAACCCGGGGCCTCGATCGTCCAACGAATAATCAACTTTAGTCGTAATGTGACGTTTGGTAGTTCTTTGCTTTGACAGTTTTATTTGCGCGCGAAAAGTGCTATAATTCAACTGTTGTCGCTTTCAATTTTTCGCACTAAATTTCTTGAAATTGGGCAACTTGCTGGTAGATCAAAATTTGAATTACCTGGATTATGCAGTGATTTAAATTCACAAAAAATCGTATTTTCGTTTGAATAGAGCGAGACGCGAATTTCAGTGACATTCGAATAGTCAAATGGCGCACGTTGCAACGAATGAGGGATCTAGGTGGAGGGAAGGGTTTTATTTGCTTATTTTATAGTAAAGTTTGCACCAGTCACGAATATCCGCATATGATGGGTTACAAATATAACAAAGAAAAGCTATTGGTAAAAGCAGCTTTTTACATTAAAGGCAGTTTTTGGCAGAAAGCATATTGCACCATTACTGCCATTAATTAAGCAGTAACTCGGTTTTATTCATTGACTATCAGACAAACCTCCATTTTAAGATTTTGTTCAAAACAAAACCTTATTAAAGTCAGTTCACCGTCTGGCTGTGTATCCGCCTATCTCTCTGTCACACGCACTTCTTTGAAGACAGTTACACCTATTGATATGTTAACTCATATGCGGTGAATTACATTGTCCGTTCGAAAAATTCGAAACCATATCTGCCCAGATAAACTTAATAGTTACATATTATTATACATATGTCTTCTATCAATCCCTGCTCAAAGAAAGCTAGTAATAGTGTATTTTATCGAATTTCACTGAAAAATTCGTCCGAGGATTCTATTGCAGAATCGTAAAACACAGTATAGACCATAATATTTGAAATTTTGAAGGGAATCATACTATTATCAACAAAATTATAGTAGGTTAAAATACAACAGTGAATGCTCACGTTAAATCACGTTAAACTGAATACTCTGACAAATTAAGTTCGCATATACTATATGAGTACAAATAGGATTGTGTTCTTACATATGCCATCCATAACTTGAAGCAGTGAACTTCCAGTTTCCGACTTGTTTAGTTGTGAACATGTAACTGATATGCAAAGAGAAAGACAAAAATCGGATGTCGGTTCAATACCATCATAATCTCAACATGTATTAATTTTGGGTTTTCACCGCATATAGATCCTATTTAACGCAGTAGGCGCCTGCTCATTGTAAGGAGCAATTTGAAATGAATCGTTATCTGTTGACCATGACCTCGTTATCTGTTGACCATGACCTGCTCCCAACAGTTTGCGAAGCAATGTTATAGTTACCCAGAGAAACTTCTGTCCTCTTTTTTTCGTCATCACCAACGGCGCAGCAACTAGTGTTTGGTCTAAGCCTGCCTTAAGCATAGTACTAAAGCATAGTACTAAAGCATAGTACTAAGTTCGCTTTTTCGCGTGAAATCTCATATAAAAACTGTCAAAAATTTCGCATTTGTGAAATAATTTCGCACCGTTTTTCGCACGGAAAAAATTTCGACCAAATTAGCTAAGACACAATTATCCACAGAAATCTACACACAGTTGTAAAATTTCCGTGCGAAAACAATGCACCTACACATTATTTTCGCGCGAAAATATGACAGATAGGCAGATTATAAACTGACTGACCAACAGTCTATAAAAATAGTTATCGTTCCGATGCTTGTAGTTCTTCTAAATAAAAATAAAAATAGGTAGCTTGCTCCTACTACTATATATTCATCATTGGGAAGTTTTTCCTGAATTTTTAAATAAAACAAATTAAAAGTCTGTAGGGACAGATTATAAAAAGTTGCTTAAAAGCTAAAGATCCGTATGTGGGTACAGATTCTAAAGGGTAATCTCCACTGTCACTGTCACAAATCTCCACTGTCAATTTTCCACAGCGAAAAAATTTCGTGCGAAAATATTTTTTCGTGCGAAAAACTTAGTACTACGCTTAAGTTCGCTTTTTCGCGTGAAATCTCATATAAAAACTGTCAAAAATTTCGCATTTGTGAAATAATTTCGCACCGTGGTACTAAGTTTTCCGCACGAAAAAATTTCGACCAAATTAGCTAAGACACAATTATCCACAGAAATCTACACACAGTTGTCAAATTTCCGTGCGAAAACAATGCACCTACACATTATTTTCGCGCGAAAATATGACAGATAGGCAGATTATAAACTGACTGACCAACAGTCTATAAAATTCTATTGTGTTTGGCTATTGTAAGTGGACGGACCTAATTTATAGAATTTAAAATGAAAAAGTTGAGTGTAGATGAAAAGAAAAAATTTATTAAAATTTTAAAAGAAAATAGTGTTGTGTGGGATTTGTCCGAAGCAGGGCATCGAAAAAGTACGGCATTGGCTGCCGCTTGGGAGAAGATTTCCAAAGAAATGAAAAGACCAGGTAATATAGTTTTATGAAAAAGTTGGTGTAGGCATTATATTTGTGCTTTTATTACAGTTGCGGAATGCAAGACCATTTATAGATCTTTTAAAGATTTAGCACGTTATAGGGGAAGGAAAAAACAGTGCCAAAAATCCGGCAGTGAGCTAAATCTAGATGAAAGTGAATCTCCCGAAACTTCGATTGGCAATGAAGAAGATTGTGCAGAATTTTCAGTTTGTTTGGATTTTTTGCAGCCGAATTCGTCCAAAAAAAGGTAATGTAACATTTTAAAATTTGTGTGGACATTTCGTGATCAGATTTTTTACAGGACTCTTTCAACAAGCACAATAGCCACCGAGGAGGATGTTTCGAGCCCTGCATCAGATGGTTCGCAGTACAATTTCGTAAGTTAATAAAACAATGTTTTAGACGGTTCGACTAACTAAACCCGTTTTACTTTTAGAATGCACAGTGTTCTTCATCATCGCAGACATTAAAACCTGCTACCGACTTGACGAAAGTTATTTCCGATATGATAGCAATTAAAAAATCAAAACTCGACGAGCCGAAATTGAAATATATCTCGATGCATGCCAACCTCGACCGACTATACTGCCAATTGCCCGCCGACGAAGTCGAAAAATTAAATCACGAGTTTTTTAATAAAACTTTTGAAAGGGTTATGGCCCATAAAAACAACGGAAATTTATAGAATCAACTAGAATATGTGTTACATGATAAATAAATAAATTTGTGTTTGAAAAAATGTAATCTTTTATTGTACGATCAACTTTTTGATATAATTCTCACAAAAAATTTCCAAATTTTAATTCGTTTGATGTGTTATTTTTTTTTTGCGAAGGAACTGAACCCTCAGGCGAATTTACGAATTCCTTTAATGAATCTCTAGTAGTTTTTCCGATATCAGTTGGTCGTCCTTGTGTCGGATTTATTGTTGAACTAAATAGCGAGTTCGCTGGTATATTATTCCTCCACTCGCCCTCAATGGGATTACCGCTCGAATCAATATAGTCTGCATAACGTGTGGGACAATAAACCCTTGGATTTAGACTCATCAATTATTTTACCAAAATGTTGCTTACTTATCCTATACACAGAAGCGATGTGCCCTTGCAGACTTCCGCAAGCGAAGTACCTTAAAATACAATAGTTGTTTTCGAACTATGTAAATAAGAAGAAACTACATATATATTACTCTAACACTGCCGCCAACTTTTGATTCGGAGATATTCCATCTGTTGGCCGAGTCATTTTCTTGGGCTTCAAATAAGGTGTCACCATCGATAGGATCCGCTGAAAAGTTTTCACGTCCATGCGAAAATTTTCACAGAATCTTATGGGATCTTTAATTAAATCCTGAAACTATATTAGACAAATTAAAAAATACTAATTGAACGAATTTGCAGAATACAACTCACATCTCTTGCAAACCTGCCACTTTTTTGTCGCTTCTTCAAATAAATGCTTTTATTTTGCCTTTTCTTTTTTTGTTTTTTGATAGATTCGGCAAGCACTGCACTATATAACAAAATAGCATCTTCCAAATCAGAATCAAAGTCTGAATCGATAAACATTTTTTGTATTTTGTGGAACACTGCTATTTCCTTTAAAATTGAAAATCTCCACTGTCACTGTCACAAATCTCCACTGTCAATTTTCCACAGCGAAAAAATTTCGTTCGAAAATATTTTTTCGTGCGAAAAACTTAGTACTACGCTTAAAGCTCCAGATATCCCGGTTTTGCGTTGACACCAATTCGATATCCCTAAAAGCTGTCTGGCGTCCGGATCTACGCGATCGCTCTATCTGAGGCGGGGCTGCCTCGTTTTCTTTTCTGCCATAGATATTGCCCTTATAGACTTTCTGGGCCGGATCATTCTCACCCATACGGATTAGGTGACCCGCCCACCGCAACCTGTTGAGTCAGTTTTATCTACAACCGGACTTATCATCTTGTCATCTTATCGCTCATAGCTTTTATAGTTATAGAGGCTGCCGAATTATCTATCCTCATGGAGAGGGCCAAAAATTCTTCGGAGGATTTTTCCCTCGATCGCGGGCAAGAGTTCGCAATTTTTCCTGGAAAGAACACAGGTCTCCGAGGAATATATGAAGACTGGCAAGATCATAGTCTTGTGCAGTAAGAGCCTTGACTTTATGGTGAGACTGTTCGAGCGGAACAGTTTCTGTAAGCTGAAATGCCAGGATTTCATCGTCATAGCTGTTATCGGTTGTGATTTTCGACCCTAGATAGGAGAAATTTTCAATGGTCTCAAAATTGTAGTCTGCTGTCTTTATTGTTCTGGTTTGACCAGCGTGATTTGATGTTGTTCATTCTTTGATGTTGATGATGTTTTCCTAGCATCTGATAGCAAAAATGATCCCGAGTAACTTGTCCAAAAATGGAATGATCGCCTTGTGGCGCGGCAGGATTCGAAATCTGTTTCGAATGTTGCGAATGCGAAAAAAATAGATGGCGCGCCGAACTCTCCACTTTTTAGAACTCACCACGGGAGTGGAGGACTAGCGGTGAGAAAGTGCCGTTGGTTGGGACAGGAAAATACCGCGTGGAAATAAGCCGGTCTCTTCTGTCGCAACCGCCAAGAAGTATAGACGGCTTCTCACGCGGCCGAGTAAAAAAAACCATTCACCGTGTATTTAAATTAAATTCAATTGAATTCAAAGTAATAAAGGAGTGCATTAAAGATTATGACAAAAATGGATTTCCTTTCGTACGTGGCCTAGCGGTGAAGTTTGTTCATAAAGAGTACAGCGGCATAGTGTGCGTAATTTATTCTCCAACGACTTTTGTTACTGTTCGCAATTTTCAACACGACGTGAAACGATTTTATTTTTTGTGACGAAAAAGAGCCTTCGACTAAAATACATGCACGCTTATTATTCCCCGCTATTGCTAATTTAAAATAATGATTCAGAACATCTTAACAAAATTTGTACAAAAGCCTCATGCAGCACGGTCTCAGATTGAATCTAAACAAAACTGAATTTTTGACGACCGATCCCCATGAAACAGGCACAATCACTGTCAGCGGCAATGATCTGCGCAGAATTGAGCGATTTGAATACCTTGGGTCAACACTATCAGCCAATGGAGAACTGCATTTTGAAATTGCCTCACGCATTAACAGAACCTGGATGAATTGGCGTTCCACAACTGGTGTTCTCTGTGATCGACGTATCAACGAACGTCTCAAAACTAAAATTTACCGCAATGTCGTCTGTTCTGTCGCTCTCTATGGTTCTGAGTGTTGGCCGACACGGTTTGATCACATGCGAAATGAGGATATCCGCGATCATTATGGGGTTGCACCGATCGTGGAAAAATTACGAGAGGGGCGTGTTCGACGGTATGGTCACATAATTCGTGCTAACGAGAATTCACTTACCATGATTGGTCTGAACATCGAAGTCGATGGTAAACGACCAAAAGCCAAAACAACGGTGGCTTGATACGTTGGATGGGGATTTAAAAGCTTTGAGGTTGCACCCAGATCAGGCATTCGATAGAACTAAGTGGCGAAACCGATTACGACGGGCCGACCCCGCTTGTGAACGGGACAAAGGCTGAAGAAAGAACAAAGCTACCTCTAGCTTTGTACTGATGAAGGGAGTAAGTTGCTCCCTAAATATATACATAATAAAATAAAATTGTAGTTTGGAGTAAGCTACTGGTCTATCAATTTTAGACTTAACTACAAACAGAAAGCAATATCTAACATTTTAGAACTGATCAGTTGTGTTTGACATACTGCCCGGACTTGCCAATGGATTGGTGATGTATAAGTGAATACGTGAAACAACTTTTTGCTAGATGGGTGAGCACGGCAGTAGTGCCAGAATAGCAAAAGTCCACCGATCTCTCTCTTACTAATACGATTTGACGAAGATTATGCCTTTTCCTTGTTTAGGGTCTCTGATGTGTACAGATAAGCTTCTGCAGCGCATTCGCAAGTGGCGTCATTTTAGTGTGGATAATACCTATAGTAGATCTACTGTGGTTTGCAGAGTTGTCGTGAACTTCAGTGTTTTGTTACTTGTTTATTTCTACGTATTTGGCTTATCAATATAACGGTCCTTGCTGGATCCGACTAAATTCTAAGCTTTTTTCCAATCAGGTTGACCATTTGACCCGCTATGTGGCGTTGAGATTATCTGCTTTTCATTTGTCGCTTGGGATGACTCTTACGAACGCGGTGAATTTCCTTCAATTTGCTTGTGGGACCTTTCGATCACATTTCAAGTAGCACGGGCTTAATGGCGTTACAATTGTTTTTTCCAGTCATAGGATGCTTGGAATGCTTCTAAAGAACTTAGTTATTTGCAGCAGGAAATATAGAGTTGAGATTGCCTGAAATTACAATCACTCAAATGCTTCTTTCTTTTTCAGGATCACATAGTGTCAAATTTCCATCACTTTTTTGGACTGATAAGAACTGTCAAATCAACCAACCTAACGAAACACCAAAAGGTATGAGTCACCGTGCCTTAAGTGCGGTCAAAAACAATGACGTCACGATAACGCCCGCGGTCTCGTGACGTTAGGCACACCACTTTTCCCTTATAGAGACCACATAGATTCAGATTTATTTATTGAGCAAAGAAAAGAAATACATGTGCGGTACAAAAGGAATAATAATTTAAAAGCTCAAGCGTGACTAATTAAGTATGTAATGCTAACCTCCGAAGACATCCGTTACATGTTATAAAGTGAAAAGGTGGTGCATGTCAGTGCTCATTTGACATAACATGTGCTTAAACCTAAGAATAATTTATAACTTACAACTAAACAAACATAACACAAAATAGTACTCCGTACTGCGAAATGGGAAAAAGGGAGTTTTTTAGGCACCGGTCGACAGGATTGATCAACGGAATTGGAGTAAAGCGTAGTCCTTTCTCAATGGTGTCAGCATTCTGAGAAAGGGCTACCTTTTACTCGATTTGGGCCTGTCCGGGGACAGAGACCCAAGGCGGGAGGGATGAAAAGGACTGTGGGATTGTGGGGCTTAATAGGTAGAAGGAGGGATCTTAATTTAGGGAAGAAGTTAATGCTTGGAGGTATTACATTATGACAGGCTAATTAGTGTCTATTGTCTTAATCTGGACTAAGTAAAGAAAAAATAAATAAAAATAAAATATGGTTGGATTTGAGTTTGTTGTTGCGGGAGATTCCCAGGTATTTAATGTTTGATTTCGGCTTGAGTCTGTGGTTAGCAATGCGTGAATGCAGGTTTTTGTTTTCTGGTACTGTGCGCCAGTGGCACTTCCCACTGTGGTTTCTGAAGCAAATAATTTCAGACTTAAGGGAATTAACGGTAAGGGTCCAACGGTTGAAGTAAGCGATGACCCTATTGGTTAGGATATTGAGAGAGAGGGAGGCTATTGAGGGCCTGAGATCACTCGCATATAGGATGGTGTCATCAGCGAAGAGGATCTTTCGTGACGCGGGAGGACCATCGTCATTGGGGAAGAGGGCGGGAGAAGGGCTGCCTGAGTTGCCGTTGTCGTGGGGGATAAGTTTACGGGAGGAAGGGGAATATTGTGGAGGAAGATGTTAAAAACTTTGGGGCCTAGAATAGATCCCTGAGTTTACCAGGAAGTCGCTGGAGCATAGTCCATAGTTGGAGACGAGGTCTGCGAGGATTCTGAATAAGGGAAGGGGGCAATTGGACTGGATTAGTTTGTAGAGCAATCCCTCTTTCCAGACTGAATCAAACGCCTTTTCGAGGTCTAAGGCGCAGGCTACGGTGCAATGCCTGTTTTCCAGTTGAATGAGGATATGGTCTTGCAGGTCTAGGATTGCCTACTCGGTGGATCTTCGGTTTTCGAAGCCGAATTGATTGAGGTGACCTAGTAGGATACGTTCGACGATTTTTCCAATATTGGAAAGAAGAGAGATAGGCCTCATATCTTTGAGATCGCCCGAGCACCCTTTCTTAGGGATAGGTATGAGGAGGGCTGATTTCCAAGATACCGGGAAGTGGCCGTTGTTCAGGCAGTTGTTGAAGAGGATGGCGAGACGTTCACTGATTGTAGGCACACACTTCCGCAGAAGAAAGTTAGAGATGCCATCGGGGCCCGAAGATTTTTTATTGTTGCACCGGGAGATTGCAAGTTCGACTTCTTCTAGGGAGGTAAAGAAGGAGGCAGACGGGCCTGTTCTGACTGTATCAGCCGGGCATCTGGGAGAAAAGGGGCAAAAGCAAGACCCTTCCAAGCTCAACCTTTTATCGCTGACAGCATTGGCGACCACCGAGTTCCAGATGGGGTTCGCTGGCGATTTGGCTCTGAATAAGTGGCTGAAATAGTATACGCAGGCGGATATTTCCTGAGGGGAGTGACACTGGAGGTTACCTATTTTTATCGGTGTTTGGTTGAAATTAGTATATTTTTTTCTTTCGGCCAATCTATTAATTACTGAGAAAACTTGTGGGCCGGGTTTGAGGGATTTGAGGAGTTTCTTGTAAG
This sequence comes from Hermetia illucens, assembly GCF_905115235.1. NCBI lineage: Eukaryota > Metazoa > Arthropoda > Insecta > Diptera > Stratiomyidae > Hermetia > Hermetia illucens. The sequence goes on along the minus strand of NC_051851.1, from coordinate 108,093,539 downwards.
ACGTATTCAGTTCGGACCGAATTGATTTTGATGTTCCGTGACCGGTGAAATAAACGATTCCTGCGCTGCAGTAGTTTGTTTCTATCGCGGACTAAGAGGAGGGTTGAGGGGGAAAGGCACCCGCATTTGTAGTAACCAGGCTGAAGAAAAAGAAGAAGAAGAAGGTTCTTTAACTGGAGCGTGTTTGTCGATTGTAGTTTCGAAGGCAGAGTTCACTTTCTGGATGTATGTATCTAGCTCAACATTAGAGTGGATGGGCGATTTGTCCAGGGGAGGGCCCAGCACGCTGTCTAAGTCGTGTTGGAAATGGTCCCAGTTTGTCAGATTGAAAAATCTGCATTTGTGCGGATGGTGGAGTGAAGGGAGAATTTGTTGTAGATGTAGAGAGAGGCTGAGGGCAAGATGGTCCGAGTGGGCTGCTAAAGAGGAGCAGCTAGTGACACATGCTGAGAGATTGGACGAGATTCTAAAGCCGTCTAGGAAAGAGGATCCACGAGGAAGGGATGGCACTCCCGCGTTAATGATGTCCGCGCTAAGGAATGGACCTGACTGGAACCAGTCGAAGAGCACTTTGCCGTTTTCGTTGTTAACTGAGTCGCCTCAAGATACGTGCCTCGCGTTGAGGTCACTGCCGAGGATGAAGGCGTCGAAGCTGCTCGCGATTTCCCAGAGTTCATCCAGAGTGGGAGTGAGGTGACGACCTGTGCCGCTCGGGAAATAGAGAGAGCCGATTAGGACTCGGAGGGCGCCACCATCCCTGACAGGAAGTCTGACTACTGCTAACCGGCAGTTTGACGCCAGTGCAGCCGATGGGATACTATTTGCCCTTAGTCCCGCTTTGACTAATATGGCTGTGCCTCTGCCCGCGTCGTTGCGGAAAGTACTGTACCCGGGAGCATGTAATTTTACGTTGGGGGCTTCCCCCAGTCTGGTTTCGTTTAGGAGAGCAAGATTAGGATTGGAAGCCTATAAGAGCTTGTGGAGAGCGAAACGTTTGTCGTTAAAGATGAGCGAATTAGTGTTGAGTGTGAGCACCTTCATTTTGGTTGTCTAGCAATTTGAAGAGGAATTGTAGGTACGCTTCGGATTTGTCTTCAGGGGGGAGACGGAGATAGTTGTGATAGAAGTCGGAAATCGTGCTCCACAACGAGGAGAAAGACATATTGAATAGAGACCTGGCTTCCCTTAAGAAGCCCCTTGGAATGGAAGAATGTGCAGGCGATAAAGGCCTAAGGGTTTCGGGTCTTGCTCGACCCCTGGCCACTGCGGCAAAAGACGGGGTCAGTGAGGGGGGGAGTCCTGTTGGCATGAGGCAGAGTGTTAGGCTGCGAGACACGAACAGGCGAGGGTCTGTCAAGATGGGGGAAGAACGAAGCAGATCGAGAGTGTGGGATGCTTTTTGCTTTTTCTTTGCGCTGGATAGATTCCAGTCTGCGGGGGCACTTAGAGAAGTTGGCAGGGCGATCCAATTGGCCACAGTTTGCACATTTTAGTGGTGCCGTCGACTCCTTTTCGGCGTTGGCTTCCACATTGGAACGGGGGCAGTCCCTGGAGGCGTGTGGGCCCGCGCACTTCACGCATCTGGGGTCGTATCCGCAGTTTGCGGATTCGTGGCCAAATTGTTGGCAATTGAAATATTAGGTGACTTCCCCTTTTCGGGGCTTCTCCCAGCTAATCTGTTGATGCAGTAGGGTATTTTTTTTTTGTGACTATGTTGGCCACTGCGTCAGAGTTGAAAATCACACGGAAGAGGCTCAGATTGGTGTCATTGGCTTGTGACCACGGGGTGGAAAGCCCAATTACTCGGGCAGGTGTGATCTGCGTTAGCTCCTTGATTTCCGAAGCCACGTCTTCGGGAGTGAACTCATGGGGGGAGATTCCTCCGAGGATGGTTGGCTTTCTCTCCTCTTTCAGCGTGAAGAGATGGTCTTCCAATTTGGTGATCTTAATTAAATGTATTAGTTTCCTATGGATATTGGGACAAGTGAGCCGGACTTTGAGCCTGTCGGCCGGTAGGTTGGTAATTTCAAATGTGGCATTTTAGTCTATGTTCTTGATTATGATTGAAGGCCCAGTGCCCTGACAGTCAATCCATACAAGAAAATCGGGGGCAGATAGCTAATTCTATTCTTATCTTTAACTAACGGTGGAATGGCCGTGTCAGCGGATTTCGAGGTTCGGGGACGTGCGTGCGTCGCTTCGGGGCGATGCTCATTGTCAGAGAGGAGATAAAATCGGTTTTTGTTCGCTGGGGCCTCGTTGTCCGAGATGCGCGAGTCTGTTTGTTTTCGTTTGAAAACAGACTTACTTGAAGCAAGTTTGAATTCATATTGAAAGCCTTGGATGTATTATAGTTAACGCAGTAATTTTCTTCAGCCGTCCGGGCGTCGGGCTGGTCCCCAGGAGGGAAGCTCTGGTCGTCGTCGACAGTTATGACAGGGCAGTCGTCACTTATCATTTCTTCGGCCGTAATGGTCTTGTCGGCCGAATGGAGGAGTTGTATGGAGATATTAGAATTGCCCAATCTATGGGCGGCGGCAGTGTAAGCTGGTTCCGCGTCCTTTACACGCTGTAGTTTCGTGTCCCTCGAGTAAGGATGAATTCCGCACTCGCGGCGCGAGGCTTGTACCGGCTTCACTTTGTTAACGCGAAGTCACGGTTATTAAAACTCAAATTGTCACTGTTTTACCGTTAAATAAACCGTTAATCAAACACGGCTAAACAATTAAATATCGATGATCCTAAACTTGGCAACAGCGCACAAGCCCGATTTGAGCACAGTCGAGAGTAATCGTCAGAACGAACCATTCGCTTCGGCGGACACAGGCGAACTCCATAGAGACCACATACTCGCAGCCTAATTTTAAATCTCTGTGGGGAATATGTGGTTGGTCGTTGAAGTTAAAGCCACGGTTGCAAAAGTATCACAAAATATTGATGTTTGTGGGCATGGTTAACAACCAAGTTTCACTATATGTAGCGCAACTTTATTATGGTCATTATGCTAAAATAACAGCAATCGCTCAACATACGATTTTTAATCTGTAAGAGCTCAGAATCTAATAAAGTTGCTAGTTAAGATTAATTATCGGTCCCGAACTTAATTACGTGCATGGTGTTTGACCGATCTGTGGCGATCCGATACCGGCCGCACTGTGAGAGAGAGCGTAACCTGCCACAAGGCCTCGCCGGCTCATTTTGTGTGCAAAAGTAAAGTAAAAATAATTGAATTTTCTTTTCAATCACGGAGTGAAGATGTACCCCTAAGTTTACACTTTTACTAGAATCACAAAGTTTTGTTATAACTAAATAAAATAAAAAGTTAAAATGTAATAATAAAAAATAAAAATATTGTTATTAAAACTATAAGTGAAAATAATAAAGTAACTCCACCGCAGCCAGTCTTAAGCCCGGTTGTGAAAGGAAGGGGATTCAATCATTCACCACCAATACACCACCACGGGGTCTTAAGGTAGGTAGGGAAAGTGCAGGAACTTTGCAGTCTTGCAGATTACTCACTGAGAAAGCTATCACCATACCTAGCAGTTAGGCATAAAATGCAAATCCATCTAATGAAAAGAAGGAGAGACTTAAGGTCCGGTACGGATAACCGGCATGAGTCTTCGGACTTGGTGTCTGAATCGGTGACGACTAGGAGCATTGCTTCGCCTGTTGTAGCTGCTTCGCTACAATTTGTGGCGACCACTTCAGCAGATAGTGTAGGCACCGGATGAAGTGGACTGAGGAAATGAGTCTGTTCAACATCCGCAGCTACTACGAAATAACGGTGGGGCCGAGTATAGCATTTTCCGCCCATTGTTGCACCAGGAATTCGTTGAGCTTTTCCTGCAATTCGCGCAGGTGACTTAGCAGCGAGTCGCAGACCAGAACTTGTATTGATCGCGGCTGCGCGACGGGAGCGAAATCTCATTCGGCTCTTTCTTAATTAATTTGCTTAAATAATGCATTTAATAATATGCAATTACCCTAATGTTCGCCGCAGATTGCACATTATTGAATGCATTCGGGCGAATTAATCTTGACAGGGGCGAATGATTTGCCGCATCCGCAGGCGCATGTGCATGTTGCCGCAACATTGGCTAGACAGAGTTCAAGGCAATGTAGCGGCAAGTGAAGCGGTGCTGGGAAAAAAGGTGGGAGGACCGTTTTTAAGGTTTTGTGTAAAACAAAACCTTATTAAAATCGATTCAATGTCTGTCTGTCTGTCTGTCTGTCTGTCACACGCATTTTTCTCCAAAACGGCTAAACCGATCCGAACGAATTTGGTGGACAGATGGGAACTATGAAATCCCACGCATACAGTGAGTGGCATAAATTTAGGTGGAGTTTAAAGGGGGGCTCCCCATACATGTTAAGTATCTATTCAGTTTTATTAAAGCTATTGCATTATTGTCACTAAATTGTCTTTTATATACAAAAATATTTAATTTAATTCAAAAGAAAAATATTTGAAAAGCGAATCGTTTGAATTGACATAATCATAGAACTTATCTTTTTTTATATTATTTACAATTATTCTTTAATTTAAGATGAAATACAAAACCAAAACGACCAGTCCGGTTGATGGTTGAGAACTGAATTCCTTCTTGCTTCTCAAACGTTAGAGGCAGAAAAGACGTCTCCCTTCATTTGTTTCTTTTCTGCCCCTAACTCATGGCACACTCGCCGGTCCTCCACTCCCGTGTCGTGATCCGCAAAGTGGATAGATCCGCGCCATCTATTCGTTGGCACTCGCAACATTCGAAATAAATTTCGAATGCCGCGAATCCTGCCGCGCCACATCACTCCGCCCCCAGTTGAAACCTAGGGGTTTCGACGACTGATCCCCGAACTTCGTTCGCCGTTAATCCACAAAGCGGACACGACGTTGCTTCGGGGCGCACACGGGTTTCAGCCTGGACAAAGAGACCGCCTTTTTGTGACCACCGATCTCGAGCTGGAAGAAATGTTCTCCCCGCTCGAGAACGCGGTACGGGCCCTCATATGGAGGCTGCAGCGGCTTCCGGACGGCATCCGTCCTGATCAGCACGTGCGTGCATGTGTCCAGTTCCTTGGGCGAACAAGCAGGTATGGACGAGTGTCGAGAGGGTGGTGGCGCCTTGATACGTCGGAGATTGTCCCTCAGCAGACGCACCAACCCCGACTCCGTGAGACCCGATCTCTTGTCGAAGACCGGATCGCTTGGGAGTCTCGGGTTCTCCCCGTAAACCAGCTCCGCGGGGCTGGCAGCAAATTCCTCTCGGCGGGTTGTACGAAGGCCGAGTAGGACGAGAGGCAAGACTTGAGTCCAGGACGGGTCGTCGCGTGCCATAATGGCGGCTTTCAGCGTCCTGTGCCAACGTTCCAGCATCCCATTGGATTGTGGGTGGTATGCAGTAGTCCGCTGGCGTTTAAAACCAAGGAGTTTGCCTAACTCGGAGAAAAGGGTGGACTCAAATTGCATTCCCTGGTCAGTGATGACCACTGCAGGGACGCCAAAGCGAGGTATCCACTCTCGACAGAGGGCTTCAGCACATGATTGCGCCGTAATGTCTTTCAGAGGTATTGCCTCAGGCCACCGCGTGAACCTGTCGATGATTGTGAGGCAATACTTATAACCGTGCGAGTCTCGCAAAGGCCCTATTATGTCGAGGTGTATGGTGTGGAAACGCTTGGTAGTGCGGGGGAATGAGCCCACTTCTTTCCTTACATGCCTGGAGACTTTACACTTTTGGCATGCGATGCATTCTCTGGCCCAGGAATTGATATCCTTGTTCATGGAGGGCCAGAAGTATTTTCCGGTGACTAACCGGTTTGTTGTCCTGATGCCGGGGTGCGCCAAGTCGTGAACTGCGTGGAACACTTCCTTGCGAAATGTGGCCGGAATGTATGGCCGAGGTCCCTTTTCCGAGTCTTCGCAGCAGAGCGAGAGGTTTGAGCCGAAGATTGGCAACTCCCGAAATTTGTATTTGGGGTTGGACATGAGGCTCTGAAGTGCTGCGTCATCCACTTGCGCCTTGGCAATAGCCGAGAAATCGAGTGAGGCGGGGATGTTAACTTCGGAGACACGAGACAAAGCGTCAGCAACAATGTTGTCCTTCCCGGACACGTGCTGGATGTCCGACGTAAACTGGCTTATGAAGCTCAGGTGTCGAAGCTGACGAGGGGACGCTTTGTCGGGCTTCTGTTTCAAAGCGAACGTGAGAGGCTTATGGTCCGTGAACACTGTGAACGGCCTGCCTTCTAGGGAGAAACGGAAGTATTTGATGGACAGGTATGCGGCGAGCAGTTCGCGATCGTAGATGCTGTAGTTCCGTTGAGCGGGATTCAACTGCTTCGAGAAGAAGCTCAACGGCTGCCAAACTTGGTCCACCTTTTGGTGAAGGGCAGCACCTACTGCGATGTCAGAGACATCAACAAAAACGGCTAGGGGTGCATCTTGAAGAGGGAATGCCAAGAGTGTAGCGTCAGCCAGTTGTTGACGGGATTTGTCAAACGCGCAGACAGCCTCTTCAGACCACACGATCTCTCGTGTGTCCTTAGTTTTGGGGCCAGACAAGTACGCGTTCAAAATGGACTGGAGATGGGCGGCCTTGGGCAGGAAACGACGGTAGAAGTTTAGCATGCCCAAGAACCTCCTCAACTCCCTCACTGTCTTTGGACGCGGGAAGCTTGATATCGCTTGCACCTTGTCTGGGTCGGGCTGTATTCCTTCAGGGGAAATGAAATGGCCGAGGAATCTCACCTGTTGTTGAAGGAATTTGCATTTCTCAACGTTCAGGACTAAACCGGCCTCAAGGAGACGTTGAAAAATGCACTCGAGATGGGCTAAGTGCTCAGACTCAGTGGAAGAAGCGACCAAAACATCATCCAAATATACGAAACAGAATTCGAGGTTTCGCAGGACTGAGTGAATGAACCTTTGAAAGGTTTGCGCCGCATTGCACAATCCGAAAGTCATTCGGGTGAACTCGAAGAGTCCAAAGGGTGTGCATATTGCCGTCTTTGGAATGTCTTCAGGAGCTACTGGGATTTGGTGATAAGCCTTGGTTAAGTCCAAGGTCGAAAAGATGCGGCAATTCGCGAGGTGATGCGCAAAGTCGTGGATGAGTGGAATTGGATATCGGTCAGGAACAGTCTGTGCATTTAGCCTTCTGTAATCCCCACATGGGCGCCATTCGCCGTTTTGCTTAGGGACCATATGCAGTGGGGAAGACCAACAGCTGTTTGAGGGCCTGCAGATACCCTGTTGAACGAGTTGTTCAAACTCTTTCCGTGCAATTGCCAGTTTCTGAGATGGTAGAGGACGCACCTTCGAGAAGATCGGGGAACCAGTAGTGATAATGTGGTGCTGCACATTGTGCTTCACTGGTTTGGAGAGACTACAGTTGGTAGTAATCTGGCTGAACTTTTGGAGAAGTGCCCGAACACGAGAGTCGGTAATGTCTTCTAAAAGAACGGAAAGATTATTGCCTGGGTGAGATACCATAAGTCCCGACGAATTAAGTTTGGTCGTGGAATCTATAAGAGACTTGTTTTGCAAGTCCACCAGCAATCCATAGTGACACAGGAAGTCTGCGCCTAGTATGGGGAAGCTAACATCCGCCAGGATGAAACGCCACGAAAACGTCCTACGCAAGCCAAGACTCACGTCTACTTGCCTATACCCGTACGTGTTTATGCGGGAGGAATTTGCTGCCGCAAGTTTGAGCGGTTGAGGGAAAAGTTGATGATGCTGGGGTACGGGAAGAACCGAAACTTCCGCACCCGTGTCGACGAGGTAGTTGCGCCTGCTGAGGGGGTCGAAAATAGTTAGGCGACGTGGCGCTGCGTTCTGGGTGGCCGCCGCCAAGACCCCCCGCGGACCTAGTTTTTTGCGGTAGGAGAGAATCTACACGGTAGCGTACATCTTGTCGCTTTATCCCCGAATCTGCGGTGGTACCAGCAAATCCCTTGGTCCGTGGACTGTCCTGACGACCTGCTACCTGATCGCCCTTTTCGGGTGGCAGACCGTGAGCGTGCTCGCGATCTGGCGCCCGAACGCTGAGCGTCCAACATTGCCCGCATCTCGGCCATACTGGCTGTTAAAGCAGCAATCTCGCGCCTCAACTCACCCACCTCATCCGACGGTGGTTGAACGGCCGCCAAGGTTGGGCGTACGTACACCTCCTGGACCTGGTCGGCCGTCGCTGCCAGTTCCTCCAAGGAACCGGAGACGCAAGCGAGGATCGCCTGGGTGCCCTCCGGGAGCCGACGCAGCCAGAGCGACCTGATCAGGTCGTCGCCGATCTTGCTCCCACCCAATTGCCTCATTTCACGAAGCAATTGGCTGGGAGTTCGATCACCCAACGTTAAACCCGCCAGCAAGTGGTCTAATTTTGCCGACTCGCTTGCCGACAGGCGCCTGATCAACTCGCTCTTGAGCTGCACGTACGATGTCGACTTCACCACGTCGGACACCAGAAGTATGGACTCTTCGTCCAGGCCGACCACCGCGTAGTTGAAACGTGTCGCGTCCGATGTGATGCCGGACATTTGGAACTGTGCTTCCAAATGCACGAACCACAGTTCGGGGTTCCGCCGCCAAAACGGAGGGACGCGTACGGCGAGGGCGGTCACTTGCGGGTCCGATGGGCCTGCTGCGTCTTTATTGTCAAAAGACATCTTGTTTCACTAAAAGTACGAGATTGAGATGCAACCGCGGTGAGTTTATACTGACACGGCAGGCCGCACCCACAAATGCACGCACGAAACGAGAAAAAAACGAAGCGGACGCTATCCAGCGCAGACCAAAAACACCACCAAAAATGGAGGACTCGCGATGCCAAACACCTCCACGCCGTCTCTTGCAGCGATTTCAAAATTTTTTATTACTATTTTTTTAACTGAATAAATAAATAAATATTATATATAAATGAATAATAATTTCTCTTAAGTATAGCTCCTCGTCGGTGGCGCTGGTCGAGTTTGTCGGCTGTAGCTGCGGCGTTGGCGGTGCTGGGGACGTCCGTTTGTTGCTGTTGTTGATTGTTGTGGCACTGATGTTGTTGTTGTTGATACTGCTGTGGTGGCTGTTGCTGCTGCTGTTGATTTTGTGGTGGTTGTTGTTGTGCAGGAGGGCGTTTTTCTTTCTTGCTTGTGCTCCGACTCGGGATGTGGATGGATTTCTATTACTTGACAATGGGAAATCATCTATGGCGCGAGTATAGTCCAGAGTATATTCAGCATCCGAATAATTGCATTCTTCTTCAGTTGGCTCATAGTCTCCATTTATGATCTCAAAACGTTTCTTGAAAATATCACGATGTCTTTCTTCCAAGCTGCGTTCCAATTCATAGACCTTACGATGAAATTCGGCATCAAGATGTGTTGTTATCAGTTGTAACTTTTGAAGGGCACGAACTTTTTTTTTAAAATCGGGGTCACCAATTAAGTATCTATTCAGTTTTATTAAAGCTATTGCATTATTGTCACTAAATTGTCTTTTATATACAAAAATATTTAATTTAATTCAAAAGAAAAATATTTGAAAAGCGAATCGTTTGAATTGACATAATCATAGAACTTATCTTTTTTTATATTATTTACAATTATTCTTTAATTTAAGATGAAATACAAAACCAAAACGACCAGTCCGGTTGATGGTTGAGAACTGAATTCCTTCTTGCTTCTCAAACGTTAGAGGCAGAAAAGACGTCTCCCTTCATTTGTTTCTTTTCTGCCCCTAACTCATGGCACACTCGCCGGTCCTCCACTCCCGTGTCGTGATCCGCAAAGTGGATAGATCCGCGCCATCTATTCGTTGGCACTCGCAACATTCGAAATAAATTTCGAATGCCGCGAATCCTGCCGCGCCACATCTGTAAAGGGGGGATTCAAAATTTTTTTTTCACCGGATATAGTTGTGTAGGGTATCAAATGAAAGGTCTGGATGTGTACTTTCCGAAACTGTTATTAGTTTTGGCATAAATTGCAAAGTGCGTGAGTGATGAGTCAAAATGTACGCATTTGAAGTGAGGCAGGACTCATTTTCGGAAATTACCCAACCCAAAAATCCGAAAAAAATCAGGGTGGTGCGTCTAGATGAAATCTAGGCCTCAAAATATGTCCCATTCCGATATCTGCTCAAATAGACTTACTAATAGTATATTACTACTTTTTAGAAATTTACTGAAAAACCCCCCTTAAATTCATCCTAGGACTTCCGAATTTTGTACCAGCATAGGGGATATTTCGTATATATGTGCTAAATTTCATGGAAATCGGGCGATCTGAGCGATTTAAATACCTCGGGTCAACGCTATCAGCCAATGGAGAGCTGCGTTATGAAATTGCTTCACGCATTAACGCAACGTGGATGAAGTGGCTTTCCACAACTGGTGTCCTTTGTGATCGACGTATCAACGAACGTCTCAAATCTAAAATTTACCGCAATGTTGTCCGTCCAGTCGCTCTCTATGGTTCTGAGTGTTGGCCGACCATAAAAGACAATGAACGGCGTCTCGCGGTAATGGAGACGAAGATGCTACGTTGGACTAGTGGCGTCACACGTTTAGATCACATCCGAAATGAGGATATCCGCGATCGTTATGGGGTTGCACCGATCGTGGAAAAGTTGCGAGAGAGGCGTCTTCGATGGTATGGTCACACAATTCGTGCAAACGAGAATTCACTTGCCAAGGTTGATCTGAACATCGAAGTCGATGGTAAACGACCAAAAGGCACACCTAAGCAACGGTGGCTTGGTACGCTGGATGGGGATTTGAAAGCCTCGAGATTGCACCCAGATCAGGCATTCGATAGAGCCAAATGGCGAAGCCGATCACGACGAGCCGACCCCGCTTGTGAACGGGACAAAGGCTGAAGAAAAAGAAGAAGATGTCCTATTCCGGTATCTGTTCAAAAAATTTACTAATAGTATATTATCAACTTTTAGAAATAGACTAAAAAACTCCCCTTAAGTTCATCCTAAGTGTACTAAATTTTGCATCGACAGAGAGGACAATCTCGTGCATACACATGCCAGGTTTCATGAAAATCCAACTATTAGTGGGAAAGTTATAGGAGTTCAAACTTATCAATTTCGTGCTAATTAACACCATCCTAAGCCATTCAAATAAGATGCTGACGTCATAATTAACGAGAATAATTGAAATTCGAGTGAAATATTAAAATTCCATTCAAGAATTCCATTCTGTCCGTCTGTCTGTCGGTCACACGCATTTTTCTCGGAGAGGTTTATAGTGATTGACACCAAATTTGGTACAAAGGTGGGAACTGTAAACGCTCACGCATACAGTGAATTACATCCTTTTACGTCCAATTTAAGGGGGGGTCGCCGTACATGCAAAAGGGGGGTGTAAATTTTTTTTTCATCAAATATAGTCACGTGGGGTATCAAATTAAAGGTCTCGATTAGTGCTTTTCAAAGCCGATCTTAGTTTTGACATTCTTTGGAAGGGTGGAGAGCGCGGGGGGTTGAAAGTGATCACTTCTTTAAGGGGGCCATTCTCAGAAACTATCAAACTGGAGAGTCTGAAAAAAATCAGGAGGCTGCCACTATATGGTGCCTTGGCTCCGAAATATCTTCCATGCCGATATCTGTTTAAATAAAGTTAATAATAGTATATTACTACAATTTTTTGTAATTGGTTAGAAACCCCCCTTAAGTTCATCCTAGTACCATGAAATTTTGCAGCGATATATGCTATAATATATACCATGATCTTACCAAGTTTCGTGGAAATCGCACTATTACTAACAAAGTTATAATACCTCAAATTTGTTGCTTCTTTGAAAATTGAAGACTATGAATGTCAATATCACCCGAAAGTGGATATTCTCACATAATATATGGATATATTACGTGCTACGTAATATATCCAGGAAGAAGAAATACACAAAACCTTTCGTACCTGAAGCGTCCAGCTTCCGGTTTCCCGACTTGTTTTTGTTTTGGAGAGGAAGAAGTGACAGTTTGGTGGAAGTCGGAATCGTTTGAAAAGGTGTGAAGATTTTCGGGAGGAAGAATAAAAGAATTCGACCAAGAAAACTGACACCAAATCGTGCTAAACCATAATTCAAGTGTATTTTAAACGAAAGATTTCGAGAATAAGTTCAAATCGTTGACAAGAGTAACAAATGATAAATGCACAGTGATTTAAAGCAAAAAGGATAGGCCGAAGACTAGGAAGGCTGTTTTTTGTGAATTGTTGGCGGGGACGTGAACGGCTCGAACCCTTTGTCGTCTCTGTTCCGGACAAAGGAAGCCTTCGAGACTGCATCAGAAAACAGCAGAAGAAAAGAGAAAAGGCGGCTCCAGTGGAGGTGAAATTTTCGTGGAGGTTTTGCCGCAATAACATCTTCACCTAGCGGATTTGGAAAGGAAAATAAGGGAAAGGAGAGTGGGAACAAAAAGAAGAGACACAATTCAGCTACTTAATGAAAATTTATATTTTTATGATTTTCAGATTATAGCAAATCATACTGTAATGAATTTCGTAGTAACCCAAAAGCATCCTTCGAGCTCAGAGTGACGGCCTAAGTAAGTTTTTTTTTTAAAATTTTCTTTGTTTTTCCTTTTAGTTTTTTTTTATCTTCTTTCTTTACATTTTTTTAATTTAAGTTAATTTTTTTTCCTATTTTGTCTTCATTATGTATTTACATATTTAATTTTTTTTTTTTTTAATACATTATGAATTGCAAATAAGTCTGGCGTAATTTGAGGACTTCCTCCCTCTCTTTTCCTCCTTGCTCCCGCGGAACCTGTATAAAGGGGCATCCTCAAAAATGACAAACTGGCCTGAGGATGTGAAGGAAGGGTGGGAGCCTCAGGGGCTGCGCCTCATTCAAGATCTGAGCCGGAAGAGGCAATAATTGGGACTGCGATCCGTCGTGGATCTTCCTATCCTTAATCGCGGCACTCAGGTCCGGAGACTTACGGCTCCACGCGCGCGGTCGAGCCGTTTTTAAGGTTTTGTTTGTAAAAAATCAAGGTGGTGCGCCTTGATGAAATCTAGGCCTCAAAATATGTCCCATTATCAACTTTTAGAAGTTGACTAAAAAACTCCCCTCAAGTTCATCCTAAGTGTACTAAATTTTGCACCGACATAGAGGGCAGCTTCGTGCATACACATGCCAAGCTTCATGAAAATCTAACTATTATTAGGAAAGTTATAGCAGTTCAAACTTATCAATTTCGTGCTAATTAACAGCATCCTAAGCCATACAAATAAGATGCTGACGTCATAATTGACGAAAGGAAAGGAAAGTTATAGCAGTTCAAACTTATCAATTGCGTGCTAATTAACACCATCCTAAGCCATACAAATAAGATGCTGACGTCATAATTGACGAGAATAATTGAAATTCGAGTGAAATATTAAAATTCCATTCAAGAAGATTCTAATTCTCCCTAGTCCTTTTTAAGGTTTTGTGTAAAACAAAACCTTATTAAAATCGATTCAATGTCTGTCTGTCTGTCTGTCTGTCTGTCACACGCATTTTTCTCCAAAACGGCTAAACCGATCCAAACGAAATTTGGTGGACAGATGGGAACTATGAAATCCCACGCATACAGTGAGTGGCATAAATTTAGGTGGAGTTTAAAGGGGGGCTCCCCATACATGCAAAAATGGGATTCAAAAATTTTTTTCACCGGATATAGTTGTGTAGGGTATCAGATGAAAGGTCCCGATTCGTACTTTCCGAAACTGGCATTAGTTTTGGCATGAATTGCAAAGTGCGTGAGTAAGGAGTCAAAATGTACGCATTTGAAGTGAGACAGGACTCATTTTCGGAAACTACCCAACCTAAAAATCCGAAAAAATCATTTCATCTAGGCCTCAAAATATGTCCCGTTCCGAGATCTGCTCAAATAAACTTACTAATAGTATATTACTACTTTTATAAATTTACCGAAAAAGCCCCCATAAATTCATTCTAGGACTTCCGAATTTTGTACCAGCATAGGCGACAATATTTCGTATATATGTGCTAAATTTCGTAGAAATCTGGCAACTAACGCCAAAGTTATAGCAGTTCAAACTTAGCAATTTCGCGCGAGTTTACCGCTTCCAAAGCCATGGAAATCAGATCCTGACGTCATAATTACCCGTAATAATTGACATTCGCCTGAAATATTAAAGTCGCATTTATGAAGAATCTATTTATCTCCAGCCCTTTTTAAGGTCTTGTGTAAAACACTTATGTGAAATCTAATCTTCGAGAGATGTCCTATTCCGGTATCTGCTCAAAAAATTTACTAATAGTATATTATCAACTTTTAGAAGTTGACTAGAAAACTCCTCTCAAGTTCATCCTAAGTGTACTAAATTTTGCACCGACATAGAGGACAGCTTCGTGCATACACGTGCCAAGTTTCATGAAAATCCAACTATTATTAGGAAAGTTATAGCAGTTCAAACTTATCAATTTCGTGCTAATTAACAGGATCCTAAGCCATACAAATAAGATGCTGACGTCATAATTAACGAGAATAATTGAAATTCCAGTGAAATATTAAAATTCCATTCAAGAAGAATCTAATTCTCCCTAGCCCTTTTTAAGGTTTTGTGTAAAACAAAACCTTTTTAAAATCGATTCAATGTCTGTCTGTCACACGCATTTTTCTCCAAAACGGCTAAACCGATCCAAACGAAATTTGGTGGACAGATGGGAACTATGAAATCCCACGCATACAGTGAGTGGCATAAATTTAGGTGGAGTTTGAAGGAGGGCTCCCAATACATGCAAAAGGGGGATTCAAAAATTTTTTTCACCGGATATAGTTGTGTAGGGTATCAAATGAGAGATCTCGATTTGTACTTTCCGAAACTGACAATAGTTTTGGCATAAATTGCAAACTGCGTGAGTAAGGAGTCAAAATGTATGCACTTGAACTGAGACAGGACTCATTTTCGGAAACTACCCAACTTTAAAATCCGAAAAAAATCAGGGTGGTGCGCCTTGATGAAATCTAGGCCTCAAAATATGTCCCATTATCAACTTTTAGAAATTGACTAAAAAACTCGCCTCAAGTTCATCCTAAGTGTACTAAATTTTGCACCGACATAGAAGACAGCCTCGTGCAGACACATGCCAAGTTCCATGAAAATCCAACTATTATTAGGAAAGTTATAGCAGTTCAAACTTATCAATTTCGTGCTAATTAACAGCATCCTAAGCCATACAAATAAGATGCTGACGTCATAATTAACGAGAATAATTGAAATTCGAGTGAAATATTAAAATTCCATTCAAGAAGAATCTAATTCTCCCTAGCCCTTTTTTATATTTGATGTTGGGTAAATAGTTTTCATTCGCTAATAATATTAAACTGAGAGCGTGAAGCGTGTGAAGTTGACCATTATCAACATAGGGCTTTCCATCAAATGATTTATTTAAATCGCTTTCTAGAAAATAGAGGGCAATGGAATTTTTAGCTATATTACACGGAGCTGTCGTGCACTCGTCGCTTCTCACATCTTTTTCTTTTTCTTCAGCCTTCAGTTCACAAGCGGGGTCAGCTCATGATGATCGGTTTCGTCATTTTATTTTATCAAATGCCTGATCAGGATGTAATCGCGAGCGTATCGAGCCACCATTTTTTTGGCCGGCTTTTTGGTTGCTTACCATTGCTTTCGATGTTCTGATCAATACTGGTTGTTGAATTCTCGTTAGCGTGAATTACGTGACCACACCATCGAAAACGTCTCTCTTGCAGTTTTCCCACGATCGGTGCAAACCCATATCGATCGCGGATATCCTCATTTCAGACGTAATCAAAATGTGTCACGCCACCAGTGCAATGCAACATATTCGTCCTCATTACCGCAAGACGCCGTTCATTGTCCTTTATAGTCGGCCAAAACTCAAAACTATAGAGAGCGACAGACGGACGACATTGCAGTAAATTTTAGATTTGGTACGTGCGCTGATACGTCGATCACAAAGAACACCAGTTGGGGAATGCTACTTCATCCAGGTTGCATTAATGCGTGAAACAATTTCATTACGCAGTTCTCCATTGGCTGATAGCGTTGACTCGAGATTTTTAAATCGCTGAGTTCTGGCAATGGCAGTAACGTGCCCTTCGAGTTACTTAAATCGCTCAGTTCTGGCAATGGCAGTAACCTGCCCAGAACTGAACTGATTTCAATATCTCGGGTCAATGCTATAAGCCAATGGAGAACTGCGTTATGCTCCTCACATAGGGAAACACAAAACCTTTTATACCTGAAGCGTCAAGCTTCCGGTTTCCCGACTTGTTTATATATACTTCGTTTCTTTTTCCATTTTATTGCTTCTTTTTGCCTTAGAATTTCGTTTCGTTTTTTTGGACTTTCTTTTGGTCGTTTCCAATTTCGCATTAATTAACAACATGTCACATCGACGAGAACACGGGTCTCGCGACCTTTACCGTCTCCGTTCCAAGCAACCTCCAGGTCAGTGGAGCTCTGCTGAGCTTGACCTGCCTGCACGCCGTGACGATTGACGGTGGCATGAGGCGGCGAGGAGAGATTCTGTGGATTGAGGTGAAGGAATGGTTCGAGAGGAATTTGTTACGCTTCGAGACTCGAACCCGAACACGCACTCAGTGAATTAGCCAGCTCAACATCAGCCTGCTTCAACTCGTGCAGTACATTTTGAGGACAGGCGTGACTATGGACAGAATAATGACAATTTTTACACACCTTACCATAGACGTAACATTGATTTTTACGGACTTGACGACAGGTCAGGATCCGAGCACTTTCACCGACGTGACGATACATCCGGACTCGACTATTTGTACGGTTTTACTGACTCTGACGACAACAATTCGCCGTATGGATGCCAGGCGCGACCGCTTAATACCAAGTCAGCGGATCATGTTTATTCAATTTTGGCATCCTTGAACTTGGTTTTTGAGGGCACATCACTCTCTCTCTCTCACATCGCTCTCTCACCAATTACACAGCTATTCTGCTGAATCTGAAGAGGGTGTTTACATAAAGGACATTTTAGGAAATCCTCAGTCTGAGATTCAGGATCGTGATTTGGACTTGCTCTGCTGGAATTGTCGACAGAGGGGACATTTGTTTATAGACTGTTGGGAGGATCCCAAAGTGTTCTGTTTCGGTTGCGGGCGCCCGTACACTCGTAAGGCCGTATCTCCAAGCTGTCGAGTTCCAGAGCTCAGCCCCAGTTATCAAGGCGCTCCTGCATTGGACGCACGTGACTGCGCAGGCGTTACGACAACGTCTTTTACAATAACTCCGAAAGTTACCGTGTTGAAGCGGTCCGATAAATTATATATGACCTACCCGGATTTGACCCCACCACCAATTATTTCGAGAAAACCGATGGTTTCGGTTTTGAGGCCGTTGCACGTGACTGCAACAATATCAAGCGGCCAGAGAACGGATCTTCGGAGTAGCAGAGATCGCGACGAAACAACCGAAGCGCTCAACTCTTCGTTTGCACTAATATTGGCGGCGAATAATGCGCAACCGTCGTCTCTACTACTCTGCCATTCTCACGTTCACGAGAAACAACGGACTCCGGCGCCAGAGACACGTCTGTCCAAAAACAAGGAGGCTGCCAACCCAAAGCCAGTAGCGGAAAAAACGAGGAAACGAAGAAGGACTAGATCGTCGGCTCTGCTCATTAAGCCGACGGAAGGCAAGACATTTGCGGAAGTCCTTAGTGAAATCCGCTACAGGATGAAACCCGAGGAGAACGGAGCAGAGGTGTCTTCGATACGGAAAACGAGGAGTGGTGGAGTTCTCGTCGAACTGGGCCCAAAGACGACTGACAAGAGCACGTTCTGCGAAGCGGTCAAGGGGCTATTGGGGGAGAAGGCCCTTGTTTCCAGCCTAGAACCCATGTGCTCTCTGGAAATACGGGATCTTGACTGCCTCACAGAAAAGGTCGAAGTAGAGGAGGCGCTAAAGCGTGAATGTCCAGAGGTAACCAACGCCCGGGTAGGTATTACCTCTGTAAATGCTCGAGGCCAAAAACTTGCCGTGGTGGATGTCCCCGAGCAATATGCGAGGAAACTCCTTAACAGCGGGAGAATCAAAATCGGATGGGTAGTATGCAGGGTACGAATGCGGATAGTCCCCACCAAGTGCTACAGCTGTCTGGACTATGGACACACATCAGCAGCTTGCAAGGGTCCGGACAGGAGGACAGCATGCCGGAGATGCGGCCAAGCGGGTCATCAAGCGAAGACTTGCAAGGAAAGCGAGAGTTGTGTTCTCTGCAGGGATCGTGGCGCATCTGGCGAAAGCGTCGCACACACTGCGGGCTCGGGACGGTGTCCGATCTTCAGGGCGGAATTGGAGAGGGCTAGGGTGCGAACGCCATGATCCGCATTTTGCAAATTAACATGCACCGGAGTGCAACCGCTCACCAGTTGCTAGCGCAGTTCGCTGCGGAAGTAAATGCTGATCTAGTGCTGATTAGCGAGCAATACCGAAACAAGGACCCGTCCTCATGGTATCTCGACTTATCGGGCACCGCTGCCATCTGGGTTCGGGACGACGTTCGACTTCGTGTTCTTGCCGAAGGCCGGGGGGACGGATTTGCCTGGATCCGGTGTTTAGGGATAACGTTTTTTAGCGTTTACCTGACGCCGAATGAGTCGATTCCGGACTTTCAACGCCGGCTTGATGCTCTGGAGGACGCCGTTTCGAACACGGAGGGACGAATCCTGGTTGGCGGTGATTTTAATGCCAGGGCTCTTGAATGGGGCATGCCTCAATCAGACTCCAGAGGGAAACGGATTCTGGAAATGGCGGCGAGAACCGGGCTCGTAATTTTAAACACCGGATCCACGCCAACGTTTCGGCGCTCAGGTTGTGAAGGAAGCATTCCCGACATAACTTTTGCGTCGGAATCTCTGGCATCATCGGTGGACGGGTGGCGAGTCCTAGAAGACTTCTCGGCAAGTGATTATCAGTACATTGCGTTCGAAGTGTTTGACGCTACTTGCCGGCGAGCACCAACACGACGTTCCCCCTGCGTGTGGAATGTCGCGAAGGTGAACATCGGAAGGTTCGTCGAAGCTCTTGGAGCAGGTAGGGCCGCGCTGGGGGGCACTCCGTGGGGTGGTGGTGTCGCAGCTGACACCGTCGTAAATTCAGTGATGAATCTGATAACGACGGCGTGTGAGGCTTCCATGCCCCGGAGAGGCCCCAGGCGCGACAAGCCTTCTATGTACTGGTGGACGGCGGAAATTGCCGACCTACGGAAGGAGTGTCATAAGCTCCGCCGTTTGGCACAACGTTTGTACGCCAACGAGGAGGCATGTGCCATAAAGGCACAATATAGATCAGCAAAAAGGAGACTCCGCAGCGCTATAAATAAAAGCAAAGCTCGCGGCTGGCAAAATCTTATTAATGAGGTGAATGATGACCCGTGGGGACTTGGCTATAAGCTTGTCACTCGGAAAATCGGGGCTCTGCGGAAGCCCTGCATACTGAGCACCGACCAGATGGACCGCATTGTGCGGGCATTGTTCCCCAGACACCCTGTACGGCTTGATGTAAACAGCGCGGAAAGCGTCGTGGATTGCCCCCTTTTCACAATGGGAGAACTCGAAGAAGCGGTTCTCACTATGAAAAACAGGAAGGCGCCAGGTCCTGATGGCATCCCGGCGGAAGTTTACAAACTGGTGTTCCGCCAACGGCCAGAATTGCTGCTCGAAGCGTTCAACGCGTGCTTGAAGGAGGGCATTTTTCCTTCTCGCTGGAAAGTGGCCAGACTCGCGTTGATCCGTAAGGGTAAAGGAGATCCGGAGCTCCCATCTGCATACCGACCGCTGTGTATGCTTGACACGGCCGGAAAAGTGCTCGAGAAGCTCATCAGGGGTAGACTCGCTGAAGCGATCCGTGCTGCCGGGGACTTATCCGCAAGGCAGTTCGAGTTTAGAACAGGGAAATCTACAGTGGATGCTGTTATGGAGGTCGTAGATGTGTTTAATCGAGCCGGGGCACACAGCCGCCGATCTCGACGGATAGTGCTCCTCATAACGCTTGATGTCAGAAATGCCTTCAATTCCGTGAGATGGACAGATATGCTGGGCACACTAGAGAACTCCTTTCACGTGCCAAGCTATCTCTTGCGGATATTGAGGGATTATCTGAAAGACCGCTCCCTGTTCTATGAGACGCTAGAGGGCCAGAGGAGGATGGAAATCACGTCGGGAGTAGCGCAGGGATCCATCCTAGGGCCGGACCTCTGGAACGCTTCCTACGATAGTCTGCTGAGACTCGATATGCCTGAAGAGTCGCGCCTGGTCGGTTATGCGGACGACGTTGCGGCACTTGTTGCCGGACGCACTGTTGAACAGGCGCAAAGCAGACTTGGCATATTGATGCGACGGGTAAGCGGATGGATGACTGCTCACGGTTTCAACCTTGCGCTGGAAAAAACCGAAGTAGTCATCCTGACCAGAAAAAGACTCCCGACCCTACGTCCCATATCGATCGACGAGTTGACTATAGAGTCAAAACCAGCGATTAAATACCTTGGTTTAATGCTCGACTCGAAGATGAGCTTCTTCGAGCAAATCAAAGCAGCCGCGGACAGGGCTGCAGCAGGAGTCGCGGCCTTGAGTCGGCTAATGGCGAATGTCGGCGGCCCTATATCAACTAGGAGACGTCTCCTCATGGGAGCAACGCAGTCCGTCCTTCTCTATGGTGCGGAGGTATGGGCTGATGCCCTTGACAAGGAGGTGCATCGTAAACGCCTTGCTCAAGTGCAGAGGCGGGGAGCTTTGCGAGTGGCGTCTGCTTATCGCACTGTCTCCGAATCGGCTGTGATGGTGATTGCGGGAGTGATCCCCGTTGCCCTCCTTGCCAAGGAGCGCAAAGCTATCTATCGCCGTAAGGGCGAAAACTTAAGAGAAGTGGTTGCCCGTGAAGAACGTCAACGCACCCTTAACGAGTGGCAACTTTCTTGGCAAAATGAGCCAAGGGGCAAGTGGACTGCGCGGCTCATCGACAAATTAGACCCGTGGTTGAACAGAAAGCACGGTGAGATTGATTACTTCCTTACCCAACTTCTAAGTGGGCATGGAGGTTTTCAGTCTTACCTGCACAGGGTTGGGAAGGCGCGATCTCCTGACTGTGTGTTCTGCAATAGAGTGGCGGATGACGCTGAACACACCTTTTTCTCTTGCGAGAGGTGGGACGGCCTCCGCCAGCAGCTTTATGCAGACACAGGGGAGCTCTCTCCAGACAACATTGTCAGAGAGATGCTGAAGAGCGCTGGCAGCTGGAATCGTATTGCGCATTATGTTCGGGCTCTTCTTACTACGAAGAAGATTGAACTCGACCGGCAGAGGGATCGGACGGTAAGGGGTTCCCTGAACTAACAACTCCCTTCCTCCCCTCCCCTCCCGTTGGTGAAAGGAATTCCCTGACTTGAAGGCTCCCAAAGCCGGGAGAGCGGGAGGGCTAGCCCGAAGTAATGTGTCAAACGGTTCCAGGCTAGTTCTCTGATGACGGGGAGGTGTTTAGTTGGTAGTCCGCCAGCGTGCTGTTGCGGGAGTCCAACACTCTGTGCGTAAACGCATTCACCTACCCTACTCCCAAAAAAAAAAAAAAAAAAAAAAAATTCTCACGAGTCGGCCCAATAATGATATTCGCCCGTATGCGGATGTCACAGTCTTGGGTGAGCGTGTTTCAGGACTGATTGATACCGGAGCCACTGTAAGTGGCTTAGCTTCGGATTTCGCTCGGAAAATTATTAAAGACGGTCGGTACAAGTGGGAGAGATTACGCATCGATCTCAGGACAGCCGACGGGAGTAGCCACTCGACAGTAGGCAGAGTGTCGGCTGACATCACGTTTCGTGATCGGACGGAATCGATGTCGTTCCTCCTTATCCCGCAAAATCTTTACCTTGGAGCTGATTTTGTGCGCAAGTTCGGTCTCGGACAGGACTTATTTGTACCTTCCATTTGTTCAATCGAAAATGTCGAGAACGTCCATCAACACCAGTTGACGACACACCAGCGAGCAAGGCTCGAGGCTGTCATTGGCAATTTTCCATCTTTCGTGTGGGAGGAGATAGGACGTACAAGTCTAACGACACACGTCATCGATGTCGGCAGTAATAAACCGATTAAACAGAGATTGATAGGATGATAGGATGCTGGCTTTGGGAGTCATCAAAGAATCGCAAAGCGCCAGTTACCCTTGTGGTGAAACCCGGTAAAGTGCGACTTTGCCTTGATGCACGTAAAGTGAACAGTGTAACAGTGAAGGACGCTGATCCTTTATCTTTATATGCTTTATCTCTCATCAAGAGGATCTTCAGTCGTCTCCCGAAGGCTAGATTCATTACGAGTCTCGATCTGAAGGATGCGTTCTGGCAAATTCCTCTGGATGAGGCGTCCAAGGATAAGACTGTCTTCACCGTCCCAGGTCGACCACTCTATCAGTTTGTGACCATGCCGTTTGGGCACTGCAATGCACCTCAAACCATGCAGCGACTGATGGAAAAGGTCATCCCTGCTCACTTACGTCATCAAGTCTTTGTATATTTAGATGACTTGCTGCTTATTACAGAGACCTTCGACCAGCACCTGCTGCTCTTAAGCGAAGTGGCTCTCTGTATGAGACGCGCTGACTTGACGTTGAACATCCGGAAGAGCAAGTTTGTTATGAAGGAAGTTCGATACTTGGGGCACATCATCGGCGTAATTTGAGGACTTCCTCCCTCTCTTTTCCTCCTTGCTCCCGCGGAACCTGTATAAAGGGGCATCCTCAAAAATGACAAACTGGCCTGAGGATGTGAAGGAAGGGTGGGAGCCTCAGGGGCCGCGCCTCATTCAAGATCTGAGGCGGAAGAGGCAATAATTGGGACTGCGATCCGTCGTGGATCTTCCTATCCTTAATCGCGGCACTCAGGTCCGGAGACTTACGGCTCCACGCGTGCGGTCGAGCCGTTTTTTTTATTTATTAAGGTTTTGTGTAAACACAAAACCTTATTAAAATCGGTTTACTGCCTGTCTGTCTGTCTGTCCGTCTGTCTGTCTGTCTGTCTGTCTGTCTGTCCGTCACACGCATTTTTCTCGGAGACGGTTATAGCGATTGACACCAAATTTGGTAGAAAGGTGGGAATTGTGAACGCTCACGCATACAGTGAATTACATCCTTTTGCGTCAAATTTAAGGAGGGGTCTCCATACATGCAAAAGGGGGGTGTAAAATTTTTTTTCATCAAATATAGTCATGTAGGGTATTAAATGAAAGGTCTCGATTAGTACTTTTCAAAGCCGATCTTAGTTTTGACATTCGTTGGAAGAGTGGGGAGCGCGGGGGGTTGCAAGTGATCACTTTTTTAAGGGGGCCATTCTTAGAAACCACCAAACCGAAAAATCTGAAAAAAATCAAGAGGCTGCCACTATATGGTGCCTGGGCTCCGAAATACCTTCCATACTGATATCTGTACAAATAAAGTTAATAATTGTATATTACCAAAATTTTTAGTAATTGGCTGCAAAACCCCCCTTAAGTTCATGTAGGCACCATGAAATTTCGCAGTAATATAGAGTATAACATAGAGCGTGATCTCATCTCTCAAGTTTGGTCGAAATTGCACTATTACTAACAAAGTGATAATACGTCAAAGTTGTCGCTTCCTTGCAAATTCAAGACTATGAATGTCAATATCATCCGAAAGTGGAAGAACGTGTCGAGCGAGCACTTTGATGGAGCTTCAATCTTTGCGGGCGGACCTTTACGATCAATTTAGCCATTTTTTTTAGGTTTCTGGGATAGCTCTGCCCTCTAGGTCGTTTTCGGCCACTTAGGATGATCGCTCTGATCAAACAACCCCCATATTACATTACAAATGGCGCCCAACGTGGGACCCAACATTTCAGGTAAAGGGACGATTTGTACCGATCCCGACAAG
Source organism: Hermetia illucens (assembly GCF_905115235.1). Lineage (NCBI taxonomy): Eukaryota > Metazoa > Arthropoda > Insecta > Diptera > Stratiomyidae > Hermetia > Hermetia illucens. The sequence continues at coordinate 108,069,627 of NC_051851.1, read as the reverse complement.
GTACAACCCATCAAAGATTTTTCGCGAAGAAGCGTCAGTTTTGCTGGTCTGAAGACGCCATCTCGGCCTTCGACGCTCTGAAAACGAGTCTCTCCTCGGCTGCAGTTCTGCATAGCCCCGACTTCTCCAAACCTTTCGCCATACACTGTGACGCAAGTCAACATGGTATTGGAGCGGTGCTGATGCAGAAGACAGAGGAGGGACATGAAGTTCCTATAGCTTATATGTCGAAGAAGCTTACACAGCCTCAGCGAAACTACATTGTCACTGAGCAGGAATGTCTGGTAGCGGTTGAGGCAGTGCGCAAATTCTGAGCGTATATTGAAGGCACCATATTCGAAGTGGTAACTGACCACGATTCGCTCAAATGGCTGATGAACCAGTCCGACCTTCACGGCAGACTGGCCAGATGGGCATTGAAGCTTCAAGGATTCCGTTCATCAATAAACACAGAAAGGGATCACAACATCTGGTTCCGGATTCTTTATCTCGAATGTATTCACCAACGGAGGTGGATGCTTTGGAGAGAATTGGGAACAACGCAGACATGGATTTGATTCACCACATTTTCGGTCTGCGGACTATTTGCAATTGATAGAGCGTATTAGGGAGAATTCCAACAAACAACCTGATCTGCAGGTGTGCGATAGATTGGTATACAAGCGAACCAATCATGCTTCAGGAGATGAGCTGCAGGAACAACAGGCTTGGAAGCTTTGGATTCCGGAGGAGCTGACGATGGAGGTGATCACCTGTGCCCATGATCATTCTTTGAGTGCACATGGGGGGGTTGATAAAACCTTGGGTAGACTGCGGTTGTGGTTTAATTGGCCTAAAATGGTTTCCCAGGTCAAGGACTATATCCGCAATTGTGAAACGTGCAAGACGTCAAAAGCTCCCAACCAAACGCTCCGATCTCTAATGGGAAAAGCGCTCATTTCCGGTCGGGTATTTCAACGCTTGTATATCGATTTGATCGGCCCATACCCCAGATCTCGCGCCGGAAATATCGAAGCAATAGTTGTTCTCGATTCTTTCTCGAAGTTTTTACTTGTAGAGCCGATTAAACGGTTTACCGCGAACGTGCTGACTGATTACTTGTAGAAGAGAATCTTTCATGTGTTTGGAATCCCTGAGTCGATCACGTCTGATAATGGGGTACAGTTCAAATCCGTGGCTATCAACGATCTTCTGAACCAGTATGGCATTTAACACATTTCGGGGTCAAGCAGTGTACTGCAGGATAGACTGATGCGGAACATAGCTCCCTGAGGCCAACCTATCTTTGTCTAAGGATGAGTTGTCTCTCCTCTGGGACGGTGTGTGCCTTTTCAGGGGCCAAGCCTCTCGTCTACCAAGACCGTTAGTGAGTGGTGATAGCCACACCCTGTACGAGGTGACCCTACTATTAACAAAACGCTACGGATCTAGACTGGGGAGTCGAAAAACACCTCCCCCAATCCAGGGTGTCATGCGAACCGTGCCCATTGGATAGTTTGCAGTCGGGGGTAACTGACTGTATTCGAACGGAGCCTCACTGATACCTGGTCGCCTCAGTGAGTAAGTTAGATCTTACCGTGCTACGGGGGGCTATGGCACGGCGGACCTCTTAACCCCCATACTCGTGGGAATCAAATGAGTACTAAATTGAAAAAAAAAACAAAAACCAAAAAAGCGGGGCCCCGTACCGCACCAAAACTGGTTAATCAGGTGGAGGCACGTCTCCGAATTACTGAAAGCCAGGTGACTACACCCAAGAAGGGAGAAGTTGGGACGTCAAGCAGTGGATCCAAGGTGAGCATTGGTATACTGCATGGACTACAGCCAACGAACACCACTGCTCAAAGAGCAGGGACCAGCAAAAGCACGTCTGAGATAAACATAACAGACGTCAGGAAGGAGACAGGTCTCAGTGGCGCCGGGGTTAAATGGTACCTGCGCTATCTGAAGGAAGGCCTGAAACCAGAAGAGGCCCTTAAGAAGGCTCAGGACAGACCTAAGCCATCTCTACCGGAGCCGAGAAAGCGGGGAGCAGCAGAGATCAGCCCGCATGAAGGGAATGCCCCCAAAAAACCCAGACCTGAACCCACGGGAGGAGAAAACCCGGGCAGGTCAGGAGTGAAGGCAGGACCCAGGAAGCCCGGCATTAGCTATGCTAGTGCGGTCAAGGGCATTCGGCTGGCCATACTGCCAAAAAGGTTTCCCGAGCAAATACTCACTCGGGAGGAACAAGAAACCATTGAAGAACTGGTCGTCAAGCAGATGATCAAGGGATGGACGTCGAAACTGGTGTTCACCGGGATACGCTTTCGACCAGGCCTTATACTGGTGGACTGCGCGACGGAAGGTACCGCAGAATGGGTCAGAACCATAATTCCTAGATTGCCAGGCTGGGAAGGGGCGGAACTGTCAACATGTGCTGGAGATGATATACCAGGAGCCCACATGGTGACAGTTTTTCTCCCAAAGGCCGCGGCAATAGTAACAGAAGACCTCATGAGACTCCTAATTGCTCAGAACGAAGATCTCCATACTCGACTATGGAGAGTCTTCAGAAGCAAGGTGGAGGGAAAGGGTAAACTCCTCACGATCGGGGTAGATGACCGATCACTAGAGGCAATTAAACGTCGGAGTTGTCATATCAACTACCGATTTGGCAACATACCCGTGCATGTGCACAAGGAAAAGCCAAGGAAAGAAACCTCGGAGGAGGCATCGGGTGGAAAACTTACCGAGGTCCCTGAAGAAGTCGCGGAAGCCATAGAGGCGGAAAGAACGGGATCAACCAGGGAAATAGACCTGCTGCCCAGTGAAGAGCAGAAGCTGGACGACCTAGACCTAGGACTGCTAGGGCTCGGGGTGGACAGCGACGCGCAGGAAAGCGCCATGTCGGAGGAGGAGGGTGACACTCCGACAGTGGAGAAGAGCTCCAAACAATAACGGAGCCAATGGCCAGCACTAGGATAGCCCAGATAAACCTCCACCATGCGAGAGCTACATCTGCAGTGATTGCAAGGGCAAATTCCAAGGAGAACATTGGAATAGTGCTGGCTCAGGAGCCCTGGGTGTACCGGGGGCAGATTCGCGGTCTGCAAGGAGGAGACATGCAGGTAATTTGGGACTCGTCTTGTGAAAAACCAAGAGCTTGCATAATTCTCAAACGTAATCTAAAATACATATGTCTTTCAGAGTTCTTAACCGGGGACCTTGTGGCTATCCAAGTCTCATTGGAAGCCGGGAGGAGCACTCGAAAGGTAGTGGTAGCATCGGGATACTTCCCAGGAGACGAGAGCCGGGCTCCACCGGAACAAGTCGCAAAGCTGACGGAGTATTGCGAGGAGAGGGCGTTACCACTTCTTCTCGGCTGCGATGCCAACGCCCACCACGTAGTGTGGGGAAGCAGTGACACTAATCGTATCGAATTTATTCTTAGTAATAAGTTAGAAATATACAACGTAGGGAACACTCCAACATTTGTGACCAGCACCAGACAAGAGGTACTAGATATAACTCTAGGAAATACCCTAATGAACGGGATGGTCAGGAATTGGAGGGTGTCGGATGAACCCTCAATGTCTGATCACAGGATAATCAGATTCGACATTGAGGGTAACTCCGAAATAAAAAGAATAATAAGGAATCCCAAGAGAACGGATTGGGAATCCTACACAATGCACCTGAGCAACAACATTGCCCACCTTCAAGGGAGCGGGGACATCAGGAGCGAATTAGAATTAGAAACGGTGGTGGAAGACCTCAACACAATCGTCATTGACGCATATGAGGCCAGCTGTCCGGCCAAGACAGTCAAGTCATCAAGGGATGTACCATGGTGGAACAGAAACTTAGCCAGAATGAGAACGGAGGTACGAAAACTCTTTAACCGGGCAAAACGAACCGGGGACTGGCGGAGGTATAAAAATGCACTGACTGCGTATAGCAACGCCATCAGGGAAGCGAAACGGAACAGCTTTAGGGAATTCTGTGAAGGGATTGAACAGATCACAGAAGCAACTAGGCTGAACAAGGCTGTAGCCAAAGACGGGAGAATATCCTCTGTCTGCTTGAAAAAGGAAGATGGGACATTCACCGAGAATGAGGAGGACAGGGTACACCTGCTTCTCAGAACTCATTTCCCGGGGTCCTACCCCTCGGCGGCAGGCGACATTAATCTGCCTGACACCCCAACAACGAATAAAAGGGGAAGGAAAGAGAGCTGGAAACTAGCAAAAGAGGTATGCTCAGAAGCTAGGCTAAGATGGGCAGTGGGAACCTTTCAACCAATGAAATCTCCCGGAGCAGATGGCATTTTCCCTGCACTTATCCAGAGGGGCCTAGGAATTATCCTAGAGTCTCTTCTGAGGGTGGTAAGGGGGAGCATAGCACTGGGTTACATACCAAGGGCATGGAGACGGGCAAAAGTGGTCTTTATTCCGAAGGCGGGTAAAAAGGATCCTTTTCACCCTAAATCTTTCAGACCAATCTGCCTAACATCGTTCGTACTCAAAACGGTGGAGAAGGTCATAGACAACTATATTAGAACTAACGTTCTAAAGCGTAATCCCTTACATCACTGTCAACACGCTTACCGGGCAGGAAGGTCAACTGAAACTGCTCTGTATCAGCTGACAGAGGTACTACGGGACGCCATTGAAACAAAAGAAATTGCACTGTGCGCGTTTTTGGATATCGAAGGAGCATTCGACAACACATCGCACACAGAGATACAGGATGCCCTGAGCCGCAAAGGAGTGGGAAACACCCTGGCACTCTGGATGGGCAAAATGCTAGAAAGCAGACAAATAGAGGTACAAACAGGTACAAACTCTATTATCATGAACACCACTCAAGGCTGTCCACAGGGCGGAGTACTATCGCCGCTGATGTGGAGTATGGTAGTGGATGAACTCCTGGACGTGTTAACTAATACTGGAATACAAGTCCAGGGCTACGCGGACGACATTGTTCTAATCTGTAGGGGCAAATATGAAGATACCCTATGTGATAGAATCCAAACTGGATTAAGGGTTACTAGTGCCTGGTGCAGGAAGGTGGGATTGCGGATCAACCCAACCAAAACCACCATAGTACCATTCACTAGGAGGCGTAAACTGGATCACCTGAAAGCCATAACATTACATGATATGGAGGTGAAACGAGAAACAGAGGTCAAATACTTGGGAATCACGCTAGACCAAAAATTACTCTGGAAGACACATGTCGGAAACACTTGTCGGAAAGCCACGAGGGCTCTGATGACTTGCAGATCCATAGCAGGAAAAAAATGGGGTTGTAGCCCGAAGATACTACTTTGGATATATACTGCAATAGAAAGACCAATGATTACCTATGGAGCGGTAATCTGGGCAGAAAGAACCCAACTCAGCACACAAGCCAGGGAATTACATAAGCTCCAAAGGCTGGCTTGCGTGTGTATCAGTGGGGCAATGAGGACATGCCCAACGGCATCCCTGGAGGTCCTTCTGGGGTTAACCCCTCTCCATCTGCACATACAGATGCAGGCAAGGAGGTCAATATTCAGGATGGCCGGTAGCATGAGTGAGACGGGGAGCTGCCTAAATCGAAGGAAGATTGATATCCTTTCTAGGCGGTATCCCGAATTACTGATACCGAGGGACAACATGACAACGAGGTTTCACTTCGATAAGAAGTTTGAAACACGTTGGAGTAACAAGACAAACTGGGAAAGCGTGGCTGTGACATACGGCTTAAACCAGCAACTGATTACTTGGTACACTGACGGATCCCTCACAGCAGAGGGAGCGGGTGCCGGTGTCATTGGTCCAAGGAAAATGTACTTTGAGCCAATGGGCAGGTACACTAGCATATTCCAGGCGGAAATTTACGCCATAGACAAATGTGCCTCCTTTAATCTGCAAAGGAACTACAGGGGGCAGAACATAGCTATTCTCACCGATAGCCAAGCAGCGATCAAGGCACTTAGGTCCAACCAGGTGAACTCTAAACTGGTATGGGAATGCCTTGAGAGACTGAATACACTTGGCTCGTCCAACAAGGTCTGGATACTTTGGGTTCCAGGCCATGCTGGGCTGGAAGGCAATGAGGCAGCGGATGAACTAGCCAAGAAGGGAGCAGGGATGCCTTTATACGGGCCAGAACCCTTCTGTGGAATCGGAAACGGTTTCATGGCTATGAATCTAAGAAACGAAGAAAAACGGTTGAGGGAGCTATATTGGGCGGGCCTACCAGGGATGGAGCAGTCCAGGGTGCTTATTGGGGGATACGAACCCATGCGCACAAAGGATTGCTTAAACCTCACCAAAAAGAACCTCCGAATCATAGTGGGAATTCTCACTGGTCATTGTCGGCTGAACTACCACCTAGGGAAGCTAGGGATATCTACGGACACTGCCTGCAGGTTCTGTGAGGAGGAGGACGAAACCTCTATGCACGTCCTGGGACAGTGTCCAGCACTTGTGCAAAGTAGGTCGATACATCTGGGAGAACACTTAATACCAGATGCAAAGCTGAAACTTCTGGAAGTGGGGAACATACTAAAGTTCCTAACGGTTACTGGCCTGCTTGAGATACTATGATCAACAGGTACACTATAACCAGTAAAAGGGGCACAATAGTTCTTCAAGGACGCGGTGCGACTTTCCCTTAACAAAATAATAATAATAACACATTTACACTGCTTTATACTCCCCGCAGGTAAACGCCTCGAAGCAAGTAAATCGCTCACTATTGGCTGCTATACGCGCTTACATCGGTCCTGATCAAAGAGATTGGAATAACAAGCTGTCATCCATCAACTGTGCCTTGCGTTCAGCGAAACACGTCTCGAGAGGGACTTCACACTATCACGTCGCTTTTGGGCAAAGCATGGTCACCCATGGGAGTACCTACGCCCTTTTACGATGAATCAACCCCTTGTCTGATGCGACCTTGGAGGTCTGTTCTTAGGATAAACTTGCTATTCTGAGAGCAGAGGTACAAGGGCGCATCCTCCAGGCAAGAGAAACACAGGAAAGGGGTTACAACGTGCGATCGCGAGCTCGTGAATTTCAGGTCGGAGATGTCGTGTATAAGTGGCTCTTCAACTTAAACAGTGCAGCAAAGCGGTACAATGCCAACTTCGATCAAAAGTTCGTGAAGGCGAAGGTCATCGGTCGAGTCGGAACGGTTCAATACGAGCTGGAGGACATGGAGGGTCGTAACCTGGGCGTCGCTCACGCGAAGGACCTTAAGGCCTCAGCCGCTATCAGCAGTGATGGCCTCACTGGTCCTCGGTTGTCATTCCTCGAGCGGGTCTCGAAAACCCAGCTGCCCTGTAGTGACGGCGACTGCGCGACGGGAGCGAAATCTCATTCGGCTCATTCTTAATTAATTTGCTTAAATAATGCATTTTATAATATGCAATTACCCTAATGTTCGCCGCAGATTGCACACTATTGAATGCATTCGGGCGAATTAATCTCGACAGAGGCGAATGATTTGCCGCATCCGCAGGCGCATGTGCATGTTGCCGCAACATTGGCTAGACAGAGTTCAAGGCAATGTAGCGGCAAGTGAAGCGGTGCTGGGAAAAAAGGTGGGAGGACCGTTTTTTTTGTTTTGGAGAGGAAGAAGTGACAGTTTGGTGGAAGTCGGAATCGTTTGAAAAGGTGTGAAGATTTTCGGCGAGAAGAATAAAAAGAATTCGACCAAGAAAACTGACTAAACCATAATTCAAGTGCATTTTAAACGAAAGATTTCGAGAATAAGTTCAAATCGTTGACAAGAGTAACAAATGATAAATGCACAGTGATTTAAAGCAAAAAGGATAGGCCGAAGACTAAGAAGGCTGTTTTTTGTGAACTGTTGACAAAGGAAGCCTTCGAGACTGCATCAGAAAACCGCAGAAGAGAAGAGAAGAGGCGGCTCCTGTGGAGGTAAAATTTTCGTGGAGGTTTTGCCGCAATAACAGCTTCACCTAGCGGATTAGGAGAGGAAAATAAGGGAAAGGAGAGTGGGAACAAAAAGAAGAAACACAATTCAACCACTTAATTAAAATTTATATTTTTAGGATTTTCAGATTATAGCAAATCATACTGTAATGAATTTCGTAGTAACCCAAAAGCATCCTTCGAGCTCGGAGTGACGGCGGAAGTAAGTTTTTTTTTTAAAAATTTTCTTTGTTTTTTCCTTTTAGTTTTTTTTATCTTCTTTCTTTACATTTCTTTAATTTAAGTTAATTTTTTTCCTATTTTGTTTCCATTATGTATTTATATATTTGTTTTTTTTTATCTTTAATACACTATGAATTGCAAATAAGTTTGGCGTAATTTGAGGACTTCCTCCCTCTCTTTTCCTCCTTGCTCCCGCGGAACCTGTATAAAGGGGCATCCTCAAAAATGACAAATTGGCCTGAGGATGTGAAGGAAGGGTGGGAGCCTCAGGGGCCGCGTCTCATTCAAGATCTGAGGCGGAAGAGGCAATAATTGGGACTGCGATCCGTCCTGGATCTTCTCATCCTTGGTCGCGGCACTTGGGTCTGGAGACTTATGGCTCCACGCGCGCGGCCGAGCGGTTTTTTTTATTTATTTTCCGATTTTAGTTCGCGTTCTGGTTATTATTCGATAGGCCGTCGAGAATTCCCTAGTATTGTCTATTTCGGAATCCGGTGCGGACCCACACATCGGAATAGACACGTTGATTTGGTAGTAATGAAGCGTGAGGGATCAAAGCGCTCAAAGGACCACCCCCCCCCCCCCCCCCCCTCCCCGACATTCCCGGGCCTGGCTAGCACAGAGGCGTGCAAGAACGTGTCGAGCGAGCACTTTGATGGAGCTTCAATCTTTGCGGGCGGACCTTCACGATCAACTTAGCCAATTTTTTTTAGGTTTTTGGGATAGCTCTGCCCTCTAGGTCGTTTTCGGCCACTTAGGATGATCGCTCTGATCAAACTACTCTCATATTACATTACAAACCGCTTTATTATAGCGCCCACAGACGACGAAGCAAGTTGGTAACCAAGTTGCGGTTCGTTTGTCACACACGCAGCAACCGACCCTGCAACCTCATTTCGTTGCGAGATCTCGATTAGTGCACAATGTCGTGTCGTAAGGGTCATTATGATGCGAGATGTCGAAGAGTGCACATCGTTGTGTCGTGAGCTTCGCTGTGTTGTGCGCTCTCTGTGGCATTGAATTACATACGTGCGTAGTCCTCCGGGAGGGTTTTAGAGAAATATGTTTCCTTGAAAATGAAAACGCACGATTTACTTATTAATATTATTTTATTTTTTTTTCGAGAAACTCAACTCTAACACTCAACTCTAACAATTCAATTACTCGTTCCATGTCTTTTTGGTGTCCTTATATGTGGACAACATTATCTTAAGATCAACCTTTGAACTATTGACTAGATAAGAAAAATGAAACGCTTATTAGAGTTATCTGAAATACATTATCGCGTCGACTCATTAAAATGCATCTTTCTGCTCATACGCATTTTAAGCCTAATCAGAAAATTGATTCTCGCGTCTCAAATTTATCTCTATTTGTCGTTGTCGTTTCATTTTTCTTATCTGGAGTGGTCTGGTTTATGACTCCTCCATCCCTAAGATGCGTGTCCTCGCGCACTGAATTTATATTTACTTTGATGCTAGTTTTCTTTTTATGAACTTTAAAATAGATAAATATTACAACAACTATAAGAATGATAAAGATTATTATGACATCTATAATTAAGCTTGTCCATGAAGTTTTATTATGTTCCAATGATAACAGTTTTATGTGATTCAAATTCTCAATATTTTGAACATGAATAGATTTTAAGGTCAAATTATGAATTTCGTTGTACGATATATTTTTTAGTATGTTTGGTAGTATAATGTTATTTTGAACAAAATTTTCTTTATTAGTGAATATTTTATCCCCTAAGGTTATTTTAAAATTTAAAAATTTTATTATATTATGCCTTTTAATTACAATATTTTGATCATTACAGTTTTGATATACTTTAGTAGTATTTAAATTTTTCGTTATTATTATGTTTTCTGTAATTTGTTCTATGCCTGGTCGGTCATTCATTTTCATAGTGCAATTTTGAGGTTCGTTTAAAATATCTGTTATACATTCCTCTTGAATAGGTATTAATTTATTTTCTACATTTTCATTACTATATACGAACACATTATCTTTATAAAAGAGAACTTTTTTATATGGTGTTACTAGTTCAAGATTTTTCATGTTCGGTATCGGTACAATAGATAACTGAAAATATTTTCTGCTTGTAAAATTCGGGATTTGTAATACGATTAATATAGTCTTTTCTTTTTGTGCAACTGAGACTCGAATATTTGTAAGTTTTTGTTCATCTATTTGGTATTGTTGTATCTCTTCAATTGTAAGAATATTTCTACGCAATATTTCCAATCTAGATAATAAAACAATGTTTTCAATTTCCTCTATTGAATCTGAAATCATCTGCAAGTTTTCCTTTATGACTCGAAAAGTTTCTAGTTCTACTAAACGTTTGTTTAAACTGTTACTTAAAATATTGAATTTGGAGATTACTATTTCTTGCTGTTCGTTTATATGACTTGCTAATTTCTGGATACTTTCATCAATCCGACTATTTATTGCAATTTGTTTTTCATTATTGGCTACAAAAGATTTCATATTCAATTCAATTTTATCAAAATTTCCATCAATGAATTGTCTATCATTATCATCCATAACATCACCAAACCATTTCAAAAAGGAACCATACGGGCTAAATTTTGTTCTTTTGATTCTATGGGGCTCTAAAGTAAAAAGTTTTGCTTTGATTTTTTCAATTAACAATGGTATAATTGAAAACTTTTCGGTGATTTGTGCTGAAGTAGTGTTTTCGATACTGGCAATGATGTCATCGTACCTCTGTAGATTTATTACATGTATCACCTTGGAGAAATTCTGAATAATAGGAACTTGGTCTCCTCGTATCAAGGTGAATCCATTACCTTGAGGGATCTCGGTAATTTCTATGTGTTGCCCTAATGTGACATAGAGCAAGCATATTACGATGAAGATACCTGAGGGATAGATTTTTGAAATTTCTTTAATTTCATGAAGAGCCTCTTATTTTTTATGTTATGATTGGGTTTCGTGACAAAGGGCATATCCTGTTTTTTGCGTCTGAATTTATTTTTAATGTATTTTGAATTTATTTCCTCATTCTTTCTATTCATGTTTTTATTTTCGATACTTTTATCCTGTTTCCTTACCAACCTACTTCTTATTTGGTTGTATTCGGAAGCTTGCATAATTCCATTATGTATCTCGATTGGTCTATGATTAGTTGAAGAATGAATAGTTGCATTGTAAAATTTCATAATCTCTTGAACATCGATAGCTGATGGTGCGAGTTTAGTTTCAATTATTTTAATACGCACATGTTCATTTAATGTATTATGAAGTCTTTCTACATCTGAATTACCAGTTTTCAATCCAGGTGTAGTAAAGTGCAAGGCAACATTCTCATTTTGTAAAAAATTTTCTAAATTACTTTTGAAACTACTTTCATTGTCTGTTATTATAAGTTTAGGTTTACCAGAAGTTGCGAAATACTGATTGAGTGCTGACTTAATATCTACCCAATTTCTAGACTTTAAAGCGATGGCTTGAGCAAATTTCGAAAATTTGTCTATTAAAGTTAAAAAGAAATGATTTTTGTCTAGAAACCATATGTCCATGTGAGCTGTTTCATGAGGTTTTTCTGGAATAGGAGGTTTGTTGAAAGGAATTTTTGCTGGTCTTCTTTCGTATTTACCAATTTGACATGTATGGCAATTATTTATCACTTTGGCAATTTCAGTTTTCAAATTAGGGTGATAGTATTTAGTTTTTCTCTCTTTAAAAACTTCCTCAATACCTCTATGATTATTTCTTTTATGTTCCCTTAATATTTCTTCTTGAATTTGTCCTTTGTCGGTACAGTCAAAAAGTAGATAACTACATTTTATAAATTTAATTCTAGTATGAGGGCTTTTCCATTTTTAATACTCATCCTGAAACCTACTGTAAATTGTTAGGTTTGGAATATAGACTGCAACTAATCCTTTGCTAGGGGTGTGGTTATTTAAAATATATTGGAAATATTTTTCATTTATTTCTCGAGATATACAAGTTATGCGGAGTTTCCCAAAGAATCTATCTTTTTTAATTCTGTTTTCTTTTCCTTCTTTAATTATTATTTGTGTTTTATACAAGTTTAGAGGTGCTTCTGAAATAGGTATATACTCTAAACTATCTTCATTTGCACTATGACATGTTGCGTTTGATGCATTTTCAATATTATTGTCTTCGTTCACTTCATTTACGTTCACTAAGTTTACAACTTGTGAAGGACGAGACAATGCATCTGCTACATAATTTTCTTTGCCCTGGATATATTCTATGCCATAATTGAACTCCTCCAACTTAAGCTTCCATTTTTGCAATTTCAAATTTGGTTCTTTTAAGTTTGCTAACCATGTTAACGGTTTATGATCAGTCTTAATGATGAATTTCCTTCCGTATAAATATGGCCTGAAATATTTAGTAGCCCACACAATAGCTAAAAGTTCTTTCTCTATTGTGGAATATCTACCTTCATGTTCATTAAGAGTATGTGAGGCATAGCAAATCGGGTGACTATCCTGAGAAAGTATAGCACCTACAGCATAATTTGAGGCATCCGTAGTAAGTGTAAATTTCTTATCGAAATCCGGATATTTCAAAATAGGCTCTGTTGTTATTAGTTGCTTGAGTTTTTCAAAAGCATCAACATAATCAATATCTCGAGGATCTATTTTATAATTCTTCTTTAGTCGAAGAGTTAACGGTTTAGCTACTTTGGAAAAATCCTTAATAAATTTTCTATAATATCCAACCATTCCTAAAAACGATTTTATTTGTTTAGTTGTTCCAGGAATTGTAAAATTACGAATTGCTTCTACTTTCTTAGGGTTAGGTTTGATTCCTTCAGTGGTTACAATGTGACCAAGGAATTCTGTTTCCTTTTTCAAGAATTCACTTTTATCAATTTGTATTTTTAAATTTGCCTCTTTTAAGACATTAAAGATTTTTTTAAGAGAAAGCATATGTTCGTCTAGAGATGTGCTGAAAACTATAATATCATCCATATAAACAAAACATATTTTCCCAATATGTTCGTGGAGAATTTCATTCATTAGTCTTTGGAATGTTGCGGGAGCATTCTTTAGACCAAAAGGCATTCTGGTGAACTCATAATGACCTTTATCAGTTGAAAATGCAGTTTTCTGAATATCTCTTTCATCAATTTCAATTTGGTGAAATCCTTTAGCCAAATCTAAAGTAGTGAAATACATGCATCTTCCCAATTTATCCAAAATATCATCAATATTTGGTATTGGAAATTTATCATCAATAGTTATACTGTTTAACTTCCTATAGTCCACTATAATACGCCACTTCATTTTCCCTGAAGCATCAGCTTTCTTTGGAACTACCCAAATTGGTGAAGAATATAGAGATTTACTTGGTCGTATAATCCCTTGTTCAAGCATTTCCATTATTTGTTTGTCTACCTCTTTTCGATGAATTTGAGGATATCTATATGATTTAGAGTAGACTGCCATACTATTTGTTGTTTTTATCTCATGTTTTATCTCATGAGTAAAAGTCAGATTATCACCTTCTTGAAAGAAAAGATTTCTATAAGTCTTTAATAAGTTTGTTAAGGATTTATTTTCCTCATTGTTTAAATGATCTATTCTTAATAAAGATAATGGATCATTTTCTCTGTATACATCAGTCATATAAATATGATTAATGTATCCATCTAGTTCTTCTTCTTCCTTAGAAAATGGTAATTGTTTGTCATTGAAATTAATGATTCTGTTAAATAAATCAATTTTTACCTCATAGTTTTGAAAAATGTTATTCCCTATTAATTCATTGAAAAAATCCTTAAATTTAAATTCAATAAAATTAATTTTCTCTACTCCTCCAATTTCTTCGAAGGGTTTAATTTGGACGGTATGTGAATAAAAAATATTTGAATTTAGTGTATGGATGACAGAATTACTTTGTGATATTCTTAAACTTGGGTGACAAATATTTGGGTCGATAATGCTTACTGCAGCACCTGTATCTATTAAAAATCTAAGAGGAATACCTTTCGAATCTATTCTAATAATTCTAATAATTTGGGAAAGATGGATTAAAGTTTTGGTTTTTCCAACTTTGATTATGGTAATGTTGACTACCATATTGATTTTGGTGAAATGGATAATTATTTTGAGTATGTAAATTATGGTGTTGATAGTTTCCACTTTGTAAACTTTGATTTGGAAGGTTCTGAAAACCCTGTTTAAAATTTCTATTGGTGCTCCTGTTTTTAGGAATATTACTTTCTTTCTTTTGGTAAAGATGTCCCGTCTCAGATAATATGAAAATGACATTTTCAATAGAAGTTGGATTTCTACAGAACAAAATGGTTCTGACTGGCTCAGGCATATTGTTTTTAAGTACTTCTAAAGCAATAGTATAATTATCTTGAATGATTCTTACAAAATTGAATTTTTGCTCCTGTTCTACCTTCAAGTTTAAATTGGTTAATCTTTTTTGAATTACATTTATATAATCAATAATAGAACCTCTGAACTCTGTAGAACTAAGTTCATTTAGAAGTTGGCTACTATTTCTTTGATCCGAAAAATTGGCATATAAAATTTTTTTTATTTCTTCCCATTTAGTTATATGGGGACTGGAATCTAAAATTTGTTTCGCCTTTCCAACTATTCTACTTTTAATTATATTAGAAGCTATAATTTGCGATGATGTATCGTAGTCCTGAAGTATGGGTACCATAACGTCCACCATGTCGGTAAAACTCTTAAGCTGGTCCCGGCATCCGTCAAATATAGGCAAATGTGAAGCGTGTTTGATTGGATCCAAAGTTATACTCAATTTTGAGTTGAGGACTGAGGGTGATAGAATTACTTTGCTCATACCTGTGGTTTTTTCTTCCGTCATTTCTATAACGCTTGGAGATTCTTCAACACAATTAATTGCTGTGGTCTCTCACGTTTCGTGTATTGTTAAAATATCTTCACAACCTTTCCACTGTGTGTCACATAAAATTGATGCGTTAATTCACTTTCTTCTCGAAATCTTATCGATTAAGTCTTCACTGCGTCTAAGGAGTTAAAACTCGCGTATAAATTAAAATGTTTATTCACTTTCAATTTGTCACTCCGAATATAAACTTATCGTTTTTAATTTAATTTACACGAGACGCATCCTACCGACTGCGCCAGAAATATGTTTCCTTGAAAATGAAAACGCACGATTTACTTATTAATATAATTTTATTTTTGTTTCGAGAAACTCAACTCTAACACTCAACTCTAACAATTCAACTACTCGTTCCATGTCTTTTTGGTGTCCTTATATGTGGACAACATTATCTTAAGATCAACCTTTGAACTATTGACTAGATAAGAAAAATGAAACGCTTATTAGAGTTATCTGAAATACATTATCGCGTCGACACATTAAAATGCATCTTTCTGCTCATACGCATTTTAAACCTAATCAGAAAATTGATTCTCGCGTCTCAAATTTATCTCTATTTGTCGTTGTCGTTTCATTTTTCTTATCTGAAGTGGTCTGGTTTATGACTTTAGGGAGTAGCAATGATTGCGAGCAACTGGATTTAAACCCAAATGATGATTTTTATGTCCAGTTTGAAAGCCATTAATTGACTACTTATTTTAAATTCCAACGAAAAAGGCGCAAGTTTAATGTGAGAGATTTAGATAGTCTAAGCTAATCTTATGTAAATCTTACCAACAAGGATCCTTGTTTGGCATTAGTTTATTGGAACTGATATCTTACATTATTTGTGCATTCCAACATTTTATTTACTCTCCTAAATCTTATTAAGTGTTTGTGTTGGATTGCATAGTCCGATGTAACACGTGATAACACGCGTCGTGAGCATGTAAATGCATGTTTTTCAAATATACTTAAGATTATATATTTTCTATTTGGAAGTTACTTACCAATTAATTACAAATTTCACTTTTCAATATCTTGCGTTAGGCTACACTTTCACAAATTACCGCACTTAATTCATTTTCTAGCTTAAGTGCATGCGTCGCCTACTTGCTATTAAACAACGTAATAAAAGGATTAAGGTAGATCAGAGGGATCAAGGTTCTTTCAAGTAAAATTCCTTGATAATTAAGGAAGCATTAACGTAAACGCTAAACCCGGCTAGTTCAGTCATGTCCTCCGGCCTACTATACCCAGTCCACATAGTAATGTAGATTTGGTTAATGCACTCCAGGGAAGAAAATATCTTGAGAAACTGCCCATGCCCTGGCTCTGGAATCCTATCATCCCAATTAAGTCCCTCCTGCTCCGTACAGCAAATCGTCCATATAAAATGCGTTCTTAATCACCCACTTAGTCTCGTCGTTGGGCCCATTATCCTCGACAACTTGATGAAGGACACTTCCAGGGTGCACAATCCATTCCGTAAGTGACGGTTTTTAGAAAGTATTCTGTAGTGCGTTGCGTGGGAGCACTCCTCCACAGAATCCTTAATTTAATTTGGTCCTCGGCCCTAAGCCGAATTTGGCGATACATTTTAGTGATATCGCTAAAAAAACATACTGAAACTTGCGCCTGCGTGTGGTAGTGTCAAAAATCTGATTCTGAAGCCTTGGACCTGGAAGAATCTTCTGATTCAGGCTGACTCCGTTAGACGTAGGACTTGAAGCATTAAATACGTTTCTGAGTTTAGTGGTTATTGTATCCTTACGAAGATAGGGCGTGTAATATACTTCCCCACTGGTATAATCCCGGAGCTCCTGAGGAGTTTCTCATCCACCTCTTCTTCTGCCCGAGGAAAAGCTGGACTGTTTTACTAAAGGAATCTCCTAGCTTAATATCTTCAGGTCGCCAAGGGATGGGTACCACATATCTCCCATCGGCCTCCCGGTAGTGCTCAGTTTTCCTTCGCCAGGTTGTTCTCTTCACCCTTATCTAAGGGCATGTCCCAAAAATTTCTTAGACTTTGCTCAAACTCCTCTATAGACACATGAGTAGTGGTGACCTTCGAACCACAAATCTCTTCCCAACCGGAAATCACCCAACCGAGACGCGTGTTTTGAGCTAGAAACCAGTTAGCGACTTCCATTCCCTTCAAGAACAACTGTGGGAGGATGTTTGGTCCCAGAAGCACCGGAACATGCGCGGCATGATCCGTTCGCCCGTCAGACAACCTCTTACCGGCGAACAAACTATTAATTTTTCGAGGAGGAGACCCCCTTTGGTCACTCGTCTCACAACCAGTGCCTTTGTTTCTACTTTCGACCCGTACTCCAAATGCAGAGTCAGAATTACAACGGAAGAAACTGACCAGCAGAAATTCCCCCTACGCCTGGAACTTCAACACTCATTTTCTTTTTGGGTAACCTTAATTTCTGAACTAAATCCTCAGTTATATAACTGCTCTGGCTTCCCTGGTCTACCAAGCGGCGAACTGAGGTTGACCGTCCATCTTTTCCTCCTAACCTGATCACCGCTGTAGGCAGGATGGTACTGGAATGAGTCGCTAGTGCGGAATTTTCGATGAGACGAACTACCTGGCTGAGTAGCACAGCGCGTTTGAGGATTGCAGGGGTGCAGAATCGTAATGTGTTGCCCATGGCAAATATTACTTTTCATCGTTTTGCGCTTATGGCACTCTACCTCTTGCCCATATTTATGGGACGCACAGTACATACACAGCTTGTAATGCCGCAATAGTTCTACTTTATTATCGCCGTTCTACTTTGTTATCACCGTAAATCCTTGTGATCCTCCATGCATATGTAGCAAGGAAAACGTTTTTTATTGTCTCCGTCAGTCTTTGCGGCGAGAGCCACTTCCCTATATGGCTTTTTTCCCCTGGGTTATCTTTCCTCCGATTAGCGCTCCTCTCTGAAGTAGTGAGCATCGGAGACCCACCCGTCCCCTCCCAGACCGGGACCACTATGATGTAGTGATTCTCCAAAAACTGGTCTACATCGTCCATAGTCACGGGTGGCTTGGGGTTCTTTAAGGATGAATCGAATTCTCTGCGAGTAGGGGTGTCCATCTTCCGGGAGACAATAAATGGTATGTACAGGACTCCTTCCTCGCACTTAAACCCAGCTTTCCTTAGGTTCTGGGTCACCGATCTCATGGTGACGGCTGCCTTTCCGGTGGTACTTGGATCTTTTTGGGTGACCATAGGAAGCTCAAAGAGGGCCTGAATCTCCTTTTCTATCAGCGCCCGGCGGTTGCTGTAGCGCCGATTGAGGAGTTCCCAAGCCTTCTCGTAATTTTCCCCATACACCCCCAAGTGCTTCACATCGCCCTTTACTTTACTCTGGAGCATCATCAGCCTTTCTGCCCGGCCGATATCCGAGCCGTCGTAGACAGAATTAAAAATGCTTCGGAAAGATTCGAATCGACCGGGATCTCCAGAGAATGAAGGGATCTCAGGAACCGACGGACACGGGCTGGGGCGGTAGCCTCGATTCCAGGAGGGTTACCTATCGGCAACATTCTTCCCTATGCCATAGTCAGCACCAATTGGAAGGAAATTACTAAACGGAGCACTAGGTCCACTTTGGGACCACCTGGACCAATCCCGAACTCTTTCGCTTTTGCGTTGGCTTCGATCATCACCGATGACTTATGTTGCTGTAAGTAAACCAAGACTTGAGATGGGTTTAGGTGCAGGAGACGATGGTGATCCGCGAAGAGTTCCTTATAAAGCTCATGGATTTCGTGCCACACTAATTCGAAACGTTCCCTCGTTCGCTTTTCCTGCCTTAGTTTAACTAGAGCCGCTCTCAGATTCTCAACCTGGTGGAGCCTTTCTTGTTGGGTATCGATAATTTTTTGCACCGGCATGATACTTGATAAAAACTGGATAGGGGTCTCTACCCTTATTGGCTCTACCGAACTCATTTCGGATTTCGGGTTATGGAAAGCTTAAAGCGTTGGAATATTGGAGCCTTCTTATTTGAGCCCCTACCTACGAGCGCAATCACAAACAAACCGAAAATTGAGCAGACCACGAGCCCGATAAAGCCAAGTACTATATCATAGTAAGTTAAGGGTTTGCATTTTGGCACTCAAACGCAATGGCTTGCACGATCTCGCACCTAACAATATGATAAACCTAGTTTAGCTATAGTGTGACCTCGGCACTATCCGCGGCAGATTATAAAAGTAGTGCAAACTTTCGTACCCAAAACCACCAATAGCGTGTGCTCTTGTTTGAACACAGGAGTTAAGATGCACGAATAAGTATCCTCGTACTAATCGAACTTAACCGCCTATGCAACGCAAACTACAGTTTTCCCCTCGGACAGAAAACTGCAGCACTATTAAAGCACGACACGCACTATTCGCACTATTCGACTTAGTTCTGCTAAGTGCAAACTTTTGCACCCAAAAATACCAATAGTTTTCCCTTCGGATGGAAAACTGGAACACCATTAGAGTACGACACGCACTAGTCCTTTAACAAATGCAAAATGTTTGCACTTTGCAGCGGATTCCACTTTTTACGAAATCTCACATAAATTATTTCTGTGCGGCACACGAACACCAAGAAGAACTGGAAGCCAACGATGACGCTAATAAAACCCATTAACTTTTGCAATTTATCTTAATGGATTGCACACCACACAATTAATTTCACTTAATTTGATATCACGGCACAAATATTTTATAATTTTGTCACTAACACAAAATATATTCCTAGTTAGCTTTGTTCAACTAGACCCACCCGTTTATCCATAGGACGCAATCCGGCCCGAAGGACCAAATGTTTGTGAGAAGTAGTGAATGCTGATCGGGCCCGTGAAACTCCTGATTTGCGTCAGCAAATTTCGCTTAGCTTCACGCCCTGAAATTGTGGATCCGCGTTCGATTGTTTTCCTGAGCTTCTCTTATGAAGCTCTTGAACCTCCCTGGACGCCGCTGCTGAAAGGGAATACGTTAGAATAAGTTCCTTACCAATTGTAACCAACTTCCCTAGCTGCACTTTCCAAAAAACAACTCAGTAGATTAACACTTCACACTACTTTATTTACCAAAATGCTAACTTAATTTACTCGGTTGTTGGTACTCGCTGTATAGATGTCTGACTCGTTCCCGGTTTAAGCGGCGACGACCGAGTTCATTATGCAGTATGAACTCTTATAACTTCTGCTGGTATAAAAATGTCAGGCGGCTTTACGGTTTTTTACCAGGGTAGAGGCAAATCGTCAGACGATGCCTCACCTCTGCCCTGGGAGCAGCGTGGCCGAAGCGGCTCGCAGATGTTGAGTGCTCCTTTATATAATTCGCTGAACACGACATGACTACGAATTGTATTGAGCACGAATCCGCCTTATTGACTGAAAATATTTTTTTTTGTGAATTGTGAGGTCCTAAGTCCACATCAACTCAATGATGGACCGGACCAAATGGGGAGCAACTTACTCCCTCTTTTTTTGGTCCAGCTACTAAACGAGGGGCCCGTGGAACTCCAAGATATAAATATGTGCAAACATAGATATTAAAGATATAAATATTGGACTCATCCTAAACAAAAAACGTTGTCTATTATCATCTACTGATACATACATATATATGTACGCATCTGTATTAATCTAATGTTTCTCCACATATTTCCAATTTACCCCCTGCTTAAAAGCACATGTTGCACATATGCATGTATATTAAATACCGCTGGTATTTATGCTACGTACACACATGTCCAACTTTTGTACACTATCCGCAAACTCAAGGGAGAGGAGCCAAGGGAGGTGGTTGCTCGCGAAGAACGGCAACGCGTGGCTGAATTGGAAGCATGGGGAGACTGATTATTTCCTTACCGAAGTTTTAAGTGGACATGAAAGTTTTCAGTCTTACCTGCACAAGATTCGAAAGGCGCGATCTCCGGATTGTGTGTTTTGCAATGGAGTTGTGGACGACGCCACCCCATTTTTTTTTTGTGGACGGTGGGATGGGGATCATTAGCAGCTCTATTTAAATACAGGGGATCTCTCTCCAGACAACATTGTCGAAGAGATGCTGAGGAGTGCTGACAGGTGGAACTGTGTTGCCCTTTACGTTTGGGTCCTTCTCGTTGCTAAGAAGATAGAGCTCGACCGGTGGAGGAGCCGGATGGCAAGGGGTTCCTTGAACTGACATTTCCTTTCCTCCTCTCCTCCTTGATTTGAAGGCTCCGCAAGGCGGGAGAGTTCAGGGACTAGCCCGAAGTAATGTGACAAACAGTTCCAGGCTAGCTCTCTGACGATGGGGCGGTGTTTAGCTGGTAGTCCGACGACGTACCGAACCGGGACTCCAACACTGTATGCGTAAATGCATTCACCTACTACTCGACCGGTAGAGGAGCGGGATGGCAAGGGGTTCCTTGAACTGACATTTCCCTTCCTCCTCTCCTCTCCCGTTGATGAAAGGAATTCCTTTATTTGAAGGCTCCGCAAGGCGGGAGAGTTCATGGACTAGCCCGAAGTAATGTGACAAACGGTTCCAGCCTAGCTCTCTGACGATGGGGCGGTATTTAGCTGGTAGTCCGACGAGGTACCGAACCGGGAGTCCAACACTGTATGCGTAAATGCATTCACCAACCATACCCTCCCCCCCCCCAAAAAAAAAAAAATATGGTGAAATTTAGAATTTAGAAAGCAATAAATTTACATGAAACGCAAAAGGGTCACCTTCTTTAACTTTGTTGGCGTTTAAACTTATTAATTATGTCGTATATTATCGCCTATACCGCTACCTGCTGCTGCTAGAGGACGAACTTAAGGTGTGTTTCCGAGTAATAATAATAATAATCGTTGGCGCAGCAAACTAATTGGATCAGGGCCTTGAAGTGTGTTAGAGCACTTCATTGAAGACCGTAACGGTACACTACAGGATATTACAGTACCCCTGTAGGAGACAATGTGGTCAGCATTGCGCTCGCCCGAGATTATTACCCTGATTTGACTCAGGTACTCCTTCACAGCTGAGTCGATTGGTAGCCGACGTCAAATCACGATACAAACTCCACTACCACCAATGAGATTTGAACCGCGACCTTCCGTACGATAGCCTTGTTTCCGAGTAAATTCTTAAAATGTGGTGAGGTACTATTATTAACTTTATTTGTACAGATATCGTAATGGGAAGTATTTTGAGGCCTAGATTTCACATAAATGCATCACTGTGATATTTTTCAGATTTTTCGGTTGGATAAGTTCTGAAAGCAAGACCTGTTTCACCTTTTTGGGCATACATTTTGAGTCGATCATTTGATACTTCACATGACCATATTATGTAAAAAAAAAAATATACACCATCCTTTCGCATGTATGCGGAGCCCCGTCAACTCAACCCAAAGCAATGCAAATAAACAGCCAGACGGACAGAAAACATTGAAACGATTTTAATAAGATTTTGCTTCATACAAAACCAGGAAACAAACATTATGCGTCAAAATCCATCTGAGTCACAAGGAGAAGATAATGACAACAGGAGTGCCAAGTTTTTCTGCAATTAGCCTGAGTGAATGAAATTTCTATTTAAAAAACTAAATACAATGCTTTAATTGACACAGGTTCGTCGTTTAGCCTAACAGACGATAAAATCAATTGTTTCAAAAAAATAGAAATCAATGCTTTACACTTTTCGACTACTACTCGTTAAGATTTCATTAATTACAAAGTGCATACTCGACCAGAGGAAATAAATCAACCACCTGAAGCAATGGTGCGTTGGAGGGTTAAAAGTTTACCAAACGGAAAGTGTCAATTCCTCATTGATCTGATGAAAGATTTGGAATCAATAATTGATTTGAAATCTAAAACGATAACTTTTAATGGGAAAACTACTAAATTTTTAAACAATCCATGTACATTTAACGAAATTCAAAGATTGTAGATAGATAAACCCGATAACGACTGTCTTAAAAGGTTAAAATAAGATCATTTGAATCAGGAAGAACACGAAAAAGTGGTAAAAATTATAAAACGCTTTGACAAAATATTTTTCAAGGAAGGAGATAAACAAAGTAGTATTCTCAATATTTATCATGAGATAAAAACAATTACTGACGATCAAATTAATTCTATCTACCATCTCATATCCTCCCAAACAAGAGGAAAAAGTGCAAAAACAAACAGCAGAAATGGAGAGCCAAGGAATTACTCTCAAAAGTTGTTCTGAATACTCTAGTCCCTTGATTGTTGTCTCGAAAAAGTCGAAAAACTCATGTGAAAAAAAAAAACCGAAATGCTATAGATTACAGGAGATTAAATGAAGAACTCCGTCATGGTTTTAAGATAGTATACTGGTTCCAAGCCCAGGTAAAGGAGGAGGATTTGAGGCAAAGTACTTTGTACTATCTTCAGTAAAACAAAAATTAATTGCCGAGATCAGGGAAAGAGATAAATAAAATATAGTTGGAGTTATTCAAGCTCCCGCGACAGGCCGACCAAGAAAGTGCATTCAATGTCATTACAAACAAGATGATCGGATCGAATAACAAGCCTCGGAAAAATGCCGGGGCGTCAGTCGACGTGGCAGCACGGGCCTCAGTCCGAGAAATGGAGAAAAAGGGTTTGGAGCATGCAATGATGGTTGCGAGCGTATAATCGATTTTGCGGGTACTCATGACCTTGTACTTATGAATACATGGTTCATCAAACGATTGCCTCATCTTCCTACATTTTATAGTGGGAATAGTAAAACGCAAATTGACTATATTCTCAGAAGACGACATTTTACCACAGCCGCCCATTTCAAAGCCATTCCCAATGAGACCATTGCACCTCAACATCGGCCCTTGATTGCGACATTTAGAGCAGTTACACCTGAACAACTGAAATCGAGGAAGTAATAAAACGATCTAAACTCTGGAAAGCGAAGAGCTGGGACCCAACACTGTGGCTCAGTGAATTCTTCAATTGGGTTATTCAGGAAGGAAGAACACCATCTGACTGGCAAAAAAGTACCACTGTTCCAATATGGAAAAAGAAAGGTAGTCTAGCAGAATGTTCAAATTATCGTTCGATTCTACTTTCCCATACCATGAAGATTTCTGAAGGCATTCTTGACAACCGTTTCCGCGAAATCCGAAATCGGATTTTTCAAGAACTGTGGAAATACTGACGCAATACACGCTGTGCGGTTACTCATGGAGAAACACCGTGAGAAACATCACCCTCTTTACTCTGGATCTAGAGAAAGCGTTTGATCGTGTACCACACGAACTCATCTAGTAAGCTCTACGGCAATACTTAGTGCCAGAAGAACTCGTGCGCTGGGTTCAATGGCTCTAGCGTGGTCCGCAAAGTAAATTTCCAAGTGTGGCGGGTATATCAAAACCGCTTCGTGTCTCTGTTGGTTTTCATCAAGGAAGCGCCCTCTCACCACTCCTCTTTGTTCTTGTTATGGACACCATCCCACGGGACATATGACGGCCAGCGCCCTATACACTGCTTTATGCAGATGATATATTCCTAGTATCTAATAGTAAAAATGATCTCACGCAACTTGTCCAAAAATGGTCTCAGATTGAATCTGAATAAAATTGAATTTTGGACAACCGTTCCCCACGAAATAGGCGCAATCACTGTCAGCGGCAGTGATCTGCCCAGAATTGAGCGATTTAAATACTTCGGATCAACGCTATCAGCGAATGGAGAACAGCGTTATGAAATTGCTTCACGCATTAACGCAACCTGGATGAAGTAGCGTTCCGCAACTGGTGTTCTTTGTGATCGACTTATCAACGAACGTCTCAAATCTAAAATTACCGTAATGTTGTCCATCCTGTCGCTCTCTATGATTTCGAGTGTTGGCCGACTATGAAAAACAATGAACTTCGTCTTGCGTTAATGAAGACGAAGATGTTGCATTGGACTAGTGGCGTGACACGTTTCGATCACATCCGAATTGAGGATATCCGCGATCGGTATGGGGTTGCACCGATCGTGGACAAACTGCGAGAGAGGCGTCTTTGATGTATTATCTCGAGCAACTTGTCCAAAAATGGAATTATTGCCCCATGCAACACGATCTCAGATTGAATCTGAATAAAACTAAATTTTTGACGACCGATCCCCATGAAACAGGCGCAATCACTATCAATGGCAGTGACCTGCCCATATCTCGGGTCAACACTATCAGCCAATAGAGAACTGTGTTATGAAATTGCTTCAAGTATTTGCGCAACCTGGATGAAGTGGCGTTCAACAACTGGTGTTCTTTGTGATCCATGTATCAACGAACGTCTCAAATCTAAAATTTACCGCATTGTCACCCGCTTTGCCACCCTTTGTGGTTCTGAGTGTTGGCCGACTATAAAAGACAATGAACGGCGTCTTGCGGTAATAGAGACGTTCACATCCAAAATGAGATATCCGCGATCGATATGGGATTGCATCGATCATGGAAGAATTGCGAGAGAGGCGTCTTCCATGGTATGGTCACGCAATTCGTGCTAACGAGAGTTCACTTGCCAGATTGGTCTGAACATCGAAGTCGATGGTAAGCGACCAAACGGACGGCCGATTTGAGAGCCTCGTAATTGCCTTCAGATCAATCTTTTCATAGAATAAATGGTGAAACCTATCATGACGAGCCGGAATTTTCTGAGTTGGGAGGACTTCTAAGTATGGAAGAGGAAAACAGCAGCTGCAATTCGATCCACTGAGGAGGAGCTTCTAGATCACATCTCTATAAAAGAAGATATTGTGCGTGATATTATTATTGTGTGTTAATGAATATAGAACTCAAAAAATTTGCAGCATATCATTTATCAGACAGAAATCACTTTACAATTATAGAGATGAGTTCACGAAAATTGTTAAATTTAAAAAAATAGTTGTAGGGAATGAATTTGACGGCATACAATTGAAAGAATTTCTTTAAACGGAAAATGTTATATTGCATCTCACTAAACGTAACCGTCAAACAGGATTTGTGGATCTCGAAAGTTTGTATGAACAATAGCAGAAATATTTAGGAACCTCATTTACAAAAAATTCAAAATATCAATTAAAAGAATAATGCAAAAAGCAGTAAGAATTTATAATGAAAGATTCCATTCGACAATCAAAAGTGTACCAAAGGAAGTCCAAAACCGTATAATTCATCCAAAGAAGATTTTAAATAATTTAAAGGAAGCAAGAGAGAAATTATTACTTAGTCGTAATTAAGTAGGGGAAGATTACTCAGAGGCTCGAACAACTGGTTTTATAAAAATGTTCAAGCAGTCAGACGAAAACATTTTGCAAAGTACCGGAAATCAGAATTAATCAAGATCCATGCTATAAACATCAAAAGACCACTAAAATATAGATATAGATGGAATATAGATAAAAAAGACAAAGGGTAATAAATACAAGAGGAAGAAGAAAAATTGCTAGAATTGACTGAAAAACAAAAACCATTAGTAAATGAAGCAGTATATGGAGAGCAAAAGAGGGACGAAGACGGCTACGGTTTCGTACCAGGACAGAATGTCTAGCTCTGGCCAAGCTTCTGTCTGAACTGTGGGCGGATTTACGTTGAATATAATTCGTAACCTTATTGTGTTTTGCGAATTATAAAAGGGAGCGTATAATATCTTCGAGCCGCTTCGGTCACGCTACTCCCAGGGCAGAGGCGAGGCATCATCTGATGAGTTGCCTCTGTCCTACTACGAAACCGTAGTTGTCTTCATTCGTCTTTTGCTTTTCGAACTGTGGGTGTTAAACTCAAAAAGGGGAGTCCATTGACCATAAAGAGTGGGAGCAAGTTGCTCTCCATTTGGTCCGCTCCGGCATCAAGTAGATGCGGACTTAGGACTCACAAATTCCTAAAAAAAATATATGGAGAGTTTGAAGACAAAAATTTGGTAACCAAATTTAAAATGGGTATTAGTCGAAGAGATATTAAAACCTTAGACGGAGAGGTGTGGCTCAACGACAAAATAACATGTGGTGTTTTTAGTTACATGATTGCAAGATACTCGTCAGAATACAGAGAAATATCGTTTACACAGAAACATATTCCATATTTTAGAAAACGGATGAATTTAGAATTAATTTCAGGATCGTCAGTATAAAAAACAAGTCGGGAAACCGGAAGCTGGCGCTTCAGGTATGAAAGGTTTTGTTTGCTCCTTGTGTGTGTATATTTGAGTGTAGAACTATCCCATTTGAACGTTGCCCGTTAAGAATATGCATTTAGCATGTCAGATTTAGTACTTCGGGTTGTAAATTTACACGGTAAATTACCAACTTTATTATTAATAGTAATAGTAAAAGTTTGATCAAACTTGGAGGTAATATGCTTCATATTATATTCTATACTACTACCAACTTTCATAACTCTGGGATAAACTTAAGGGGGGTTTTACTCAATTTTCCCAATAATATGGTAATATACTATTGTTAACTTAATTTGAATAGATATCGATATGGAGAGTATTTTGAGACCTGGGCACCATAAAGAGGCAGCTTCATGAGTTTTTCAGAATTTTCGGTTGGGTAGTTTCTGAGAATGGGTCCGTTGAAAAAATCATCACTTTCCACCAATCCCACTCCCCGCTGTTTTAACAAATCTCAAAACTAAATCTCGGCTTCGAAAAGTACTAATCGAGACCTTTCATTTGATATCCCACATGACTATATTTGGTGGAAAAAATGTTTACACCCCCCTTTTACATGTACGGGGACTCCCCCAAAATCTCAACGTAGAAGGATATCTCTTATTGCATGTCTGGGGGTCCACAGGTCGCACCTTCTGACCAAATTTCGTGTCAATCGGTATAGCCGTTTCTGAGAAAAGTGCATGTGACAGACAGACAGACAGAAATAATTGAGCAGACAGGCTTTGTGGAAATTTATTGGAATAATGCAGAAATTGTTAGTAAAATGGATTTAATATTTCATATAATTGATATAACTGATGAGATAGATCTAATCAGGGGATTTTCAACAAATATAGCAACATTTGAAATAAAAAAAATATAAGTTCTTACTTAAAACGAAAATTTGGCATTTAACAAACCAAGCAGCCAATTTAATTCCTAAACAAGTCGGAATACCGGAAGCTCGTGCTTCGGGTATAAAGGTTTTGTGTTCACCTTATATAAGAAACTTCAAAGCCCATTTTTCTATCCGTATATAGCTACAAATCCAACATATTTCTTCATATTTTTCCAAACTACGAGACATACGTACATATTACAGCCATAGATATTACGCTCACCCTAAACAAACAAACTGCATATTTTCGAATACTGTACACATATATAAATCGATCGTAT
This sequence comes from Hermetia illucens, assembly GCF_905115235.1. Lineage (NCBI taxonomy): Eukaryota > Metazoa > Arthropoda > Insecta > Diptera > Stratiomyidae > Hermetia > Hermetia illucens. Next base: position 108,041,289 of record NC_051851.1, on the reverse strand, counting down.
CCATATTTCCGATTTACTTCTTATATCTATCTGAATTAGGCACTACCCGCAAAGTTCATTAGCACGCATATACTATATACCTACATACACACATATCTGGTTGGAGTAATTGATATTCATATACAAATGACTAAAAAACTAAAACAAAATAGTTCTTTGCGACCCCATTCATACGAACTTCCTTCGGTATCGTATAGACGAATTGATATGTGATGATGACGTCATGCAAGTTTTAGGATGCACGAAATTCGCAAAAAATGGTAAAGTTCTACCCCCTATAACTTTGTTAATAACATTTGGATTTTCTTCAAACTTGACCAAATTGTGTACTATGTTCTTCATTACACGCATGCCAAATTTTGTACTTCTGGGATGAACATAAGGGGGGTGCCGGGTAAATTTCTAAGATGTGGAAATATACTATTATTAACTTTATTTGTGTATCGGGACCGGATATATTTTGAGGCCTAGATTTCGTAGAGATGCACCATTGTGATTTTTTTCAGATTTTTCGGTCGTATAGGCTCTGAGAACGAGACCTGTTACATGCTCACCAATTTTCATGACAATCGGTTTAGCCGTTTCCGAATAAATCGGGTGTGACAGACAGACAGACACCGTCCCGATTCTAATCACACAAAACCTTAACAAAACCAATCAATCGTAGAAAAATCAGCTTAAAAAAACTGGCACAAACAATCATAATGTGACTTCTGGTTATTGATTAATTTAACAAAACACTACAAATGCAAACGCATGTAAAAGAAATTTATTTCTATCTCTGGGAATGTGAGAAAATCTATATTTTGACCAACTGTTCAAAATTCAAATTTTAGAAAACCGAATATAGCATATTGAAGTAAATATTGTATCAGCTAAATATGAAATGTTATACACAAATATTTTGATAGATTAAGAAATCCAAAAGTACAATATCGATTTAAACAAATTAGAAAAAATAAAACTTGGAATTACAATATTTAAAGAAAATTTATTAATATTTGTAATCAAAATTTATCAAAATTTAATTAAGAATAATTGTACCAGCTCCATAATGAAAACAAGTCGGGAAACCGGAAGCTTGACGCTTCAGGTATAAAAGGTTTTGTGTTTCCCTATGTGAGGAGCATAACGCAGTTCTCCATTGGCTTATAGCATTGACCCGAGATATTGAAATCGTTCAGTTCTGGGCAGGTTACTGCCATTGCCAGAACTGACCGATTTAAGTAACTCGAAGGGCAGGTTACTGCCATTGCCAGAACTCAGCGATTTAAAAATCTCGAGTCAACTCTATCAGCCAATGGAGAACTGCGTAATGAAATTGTTTCACGCATTAATGCAACCTGGATGAAGTGGCATTCCCCAACTGGTGTTCTTTGTGATCGACGTATCAGCGCACGTCCGAAATCTAAAATTTACTGCAATGTCGTCCGTCTGTCGCTCTCTATAGTTCTGAGTGTTGGCCGACTATAAAGGGTAATGAACGGCGTCTTGCGGTAATGGGGACGAAGGTGTTGCATTGCACTGGTGGCGTGACACGTTTTGATTACGTCTAAAATGAGAATATCCGCGATCGATATGGGTTTGCATCGATCGTGGAAAAACTGCAAGAGAGGCGTTTTCGATGGTGTGGTCACGTAATTCACGCTAATGAGAATTCAACAACCAGTATTGATCAGAACATCGAAAGCAATGGTAAGCAACCAAAAAGCCGGCCAAAAAAATGGTGGCTTGATACGCTGGATGGGGATTTAAAGGTCTCGCGATTACATCCTGATCAGGCATTTGATAAAATAAAATGACGAAACCGATCATCACGAGCCGACCCCGCTTGTGAACTGAAGGCTGAAGAAAAAGAAAAAGATGTGAGGAGCGACGAGTGCACGACAGCTCCGTGTAATATAGCTAAAAATTCCATTGCCCTCTATTTTCTAGAAAGCGATTTAAATAAATCATTTGATGGAAAGCCCTATGTTGATAATGGTCAACCTCACACGCTTCACGCTCTCAGTTTAATATTATTAGCGAATGAAAACTATTTAACCAACATCAAATATAAACAAGTCGGGAAACCGGAAGCTGGACGCTTCAGGTACGAAAGGTTTTGTGTATTTCTTAGTACGTAGCACGTAATATATCCATATATTATGTGAGAGTATCCACTTTCGGGTGATATTGACATTCATAGTCTTCAATTTTCAAGGAAGCAACAAATTTGAGGTATTATAACTTTGTTAGTAATAGTGCGATTTCCACGAAACTCGGGAAGATCATGGTATATATTATAGCATATATCGCTGCAAAATTTCATGGTACTAGGATGAACCTAAGGGGGGTTTCTAACCAATTACAAAAAATTGTAGTAATATACTATTATTAACTTTATTTAAACAGATATCGCCATGGAAGGTATTTCGGAGCCCAGGCACCATATAGTGGCAGCCTCCTGATTTTTTTCAGATTTTCCGGTTTGATAATTTCTGAGAATGGCTCCCTTAAAGAAGTGATCACTTTCAACCCCCCGCGCTCTCCACGCTTCCAACGAATGTCAAAACTAAGATCGGCTTTGAAAAGCACTAATCGAGACCTTTAATTTGATACCCCACATGACTATATTTGATGAAAAAAAAATTTACACCCCCCTTTTGCATGTATGGGGACCCCCCCTTAAATTCGACGTAAAAGGATGTAATTCACTATAACCCTCTCCGAGAAAAATGCGTGTGACGGACAGACAGACAGACAGACAGTAAACCGATTTTAATAAGGTTTTGTGTTTACACAAAACCTTAAAAAGGGCTAGGGTGAATTAGATTCTTCTTGAATGGAATTTTAATATTTCACTCGAATTTCAATTATTCTCGTTAATTATGACGTCAGCATCTTATTTGAATGGCTTAGGATGCTGTTAATTAGCACGAAATTGATAAGTTTGAACTGCTATAACTTTCCCACTAATAGTTGGATTTTCATGAAACCTGGCATGAATGCACGAAGCTGTCCTCTATGTCGGTGCAAAATTGAGTACACTTAGGATGAACTTAAGGGGGGTTTTTTAGTCTATTTCTAAAAGTTGATAATATACTATTAGTAAATTTTTTAAGCAGATACCGGAATGGGACATCTCTTGAAGATTAGATTCCACATAAGTGTTTTACACAAAGCCTTAAAAAGGGCTGCAGATAAACAGATTCTTCATAAATGTGACTTTAATATTCCACGCGAATGTCAATTATTCCGGGTAATTATGACGTCAGCATCTGATTTGCATGGCTTTGGAAGCAGTAAACTCGCGCGAAATTGCTAAGTTTGAACTGCTATAACTTTGGCGTTAATTGGCTGATTTCCATGAAATTTAGCACATATATATCTTGTCCCCTATGCTGATACAAAATTCGGAAGTCCTAAGATGAATTTAAGGGGGGTTTTTCAGTAAATTTCTAAAAAGTAGTAATATACTATTAGTAAGTTTATTTGAGCAGATATCGGAATGGGACATATTTTGAGGCCTAGATTTCATCTGGGCGCACCACCTTGATTTTTTTCGGATTTTTAGGTTGGGTAGTTTCCGAAAATGAGTCCTGTCTCACTTCAAATGCGTACATTTTGACCCATTACTCACGCACTTTGCAATCTATGCCAAAACTAATATCAGTTTCGGGAAGTACAAATCGAGGCCTTTCATTTGATACCCTACACAACTATATCCGGTGAAAAAAATTGTTGAATCCCCCTTTGCATGTATGGGGAGCCCCCCTTTAAACTTCACCTAAATTTATGCCACTCCCTGTATGCGAGGGATTTCATAGTTCCCATCTGTCGACCAAATTTCGTTCGGATCGGTTTAGCCGTTTTGGAGAAAAATGCGTGTGACAGACAGACAGACAGACAGACATTGAATCGATTTTAATAAAGTTTTGTTTTACACAAAACCTTAAAAAGGGCTACGGAGAATTAGATTCTTCTTGAATGGAATTTTAATATTTCACTGGAATTTCAATTATTCTCGTTAATTATGACGTCAGCATCTTATTTGTATGGCTTAAGATGCTGTTAATTAACACGAAATTGATAAGTTTGAACTGCTATAACTTTCCTAATAATAGTTGGATTTTCATGAAACTTGGCATGTGTATGCACGAAGCTGTCCTCTATGTCGGTGCAAAATTTGGTACACTTAGGATGAACTTGAGGGGAGTTTTTTAGTCAATTTCTAAAAGTGGATAATATACTATTAGCAAATTTTTTGAGCAGATACCGGAATAGGACATCTCTCGAAGATTAGATTTCACATAAGTGTTTTACACAAGACCTTAAAAAGGGCTGGAGATAAATAGATTCTTCATAAATGCGACTTTAATATTTCAGGCGAATGTCAATTATTCCGGGTAATTATAACGTCAGCATCTGATTTCCATGGCTTTGGAAGCGGTAAATTCGCGCGAAATTGCTAAGTTTGAACTGCTATAACTTTGGCGTTAATTGGCTGATTTCCATGAAATTTAGCACATATATACGAAATATTGTCCCCTATGTTGGTACAAAATTCGGAAGTCCTAGGGTGAATTTATGGGGGGGTTTTCGGTAAATTTGTAAAAAGTAGTAATATACTATTAGTAAGTTTATTTGAGCAGATCTCGGAATGGGACATATTTTGAGGCCTAGATTTCATCTAGGCGCACCACCCTGATTTTTTTCGGATTTTTAGGTTAGGTAGTTTCCGAAAATGAGTCCTGTCTCACTTCAAATGCGTACATTTTGACCCCTTACTCACGCACTTTGCAATTTATGACAAAACTAATATCAGTTTCGGAAAGTACACATCCAGACGTTTGATTTGATACCCTACACAACTGTGGCGCGGCAGGATCTGCAGCATTCGAAATTTATTTCGGATGTTGCGGATGCGGACGGGTAGATGGCGTGGAACTCTCCACTCACTCATTTTCGGAACTCACCAGGGGAGTGGAGAATTAGCGGTGGAAAAATGCCGTGGGTTGGGACAGTAAGGACCGCATGGAAATAAGCCGGTCTCTTCTGTTTCCAACCGCGGCGGCGTAAACATCACATTAAATTAAGTTAAATTTTTGTGTATTTTTGGAATACAAATATTACCAAATCTTATCTATCACGTTTTCAATATCCAATTTGTTCAGGTGCTGCGTTCTAATGAATCATTACATTACTCTTTTCTGAGAGAATTATAAAAGGCATTTGCTTGTTTTCTCCGGAAGCTGATCCAAAGTGGTGACCCCGACGTGATATATACGAAAGCCCGACACTAGAGCCCGCATAAGCGCCGCCGCCACAGACATCGCCACCGCAGCAACGGCCTCAAGTCTGGTGATTCCGCCATCGTCATTCTCGTGGATATCAAGTTGGAAAATTCTTTGAATACGGAAGCATACAAATTCCCATCGAAGTGCTACGAAAACATCAGCGCTACGAGCTAACGACGTAAACAACGCCGCATCGCAACCCATCAGGACTCTACAACGGGCACAGGCAGGCACTTTGAATAAACTTTCTTTGAAATATTCGCACTAATTGTTAATTATATTATTAAAATTTAAAAATTGTGATAATAATAATTGAAAATCGCTGCAAGAGACGGCGTTAGGTGTTTCACATCGCGGGTTCTCCATTTCCTTGGTGGTGTTTTTGGTCTGCGCTGGAGAGCGTCCGCTTCGGTCGTGATTTTCTCTGTTCGTGCGTGCATTTGTGGGTGCGGCCTGCCGTGTCGGAGTAAAATTCACCGCGTTTCGTTATAAATTCACCGCGTTTCGTTATAAATTCACCGCGTCTGCATTACAACTCGTACTTTTCGTTAAACAAGATGTCGTTTGACAGCAAAGACGCGGCAGGCCCATCGGACCCGCAAGTGACCGCCCTCGCCGTACGCGTTCCTCCGTTTTGGAGGCGGAACCCGGAGCTGTGGTTCGTGCATTTGGAAGCGCAGTTCCAAATGTCCGGCATCACATCGGACGCGACCCGCTTCAACTACGCGGTGGTCGGCCTGGACGAAGAGTCCATTCTTATGGTGTCGGACGTAGTGAAGTCGGCATCATACACTCAGCTCAAGAGTGAGTTGATCAGGCGCCTGTCGGCAAGCGAGTCGGCAAAATTAGACCACTTGCTGGCGAGTTTAACGTTGGGTGATCGAACTCCCAGCCAATTGCTTCGCGAAATGAGGCAATTGGTTCGGAGCAAGATTGGCGACGATCTGATCAAGTCGCTCTGGCTGCGACGGCTTCCGGAGGGCACCCAGGCGGTACTAGCTTGCGTTTCCGGTTCCTTGGAGGAACTGGCAGCGACGGCTGACCAGGTACAGGAGGTGTACGTTCGCCCAACCATAGCGGCCGTTCAACCACAGTCGGATGAGGTGAGCGACTTACGGCGTGAGATAGCGGCTTTAACGGCCAGCGTGGCCGAGATGCGGGCGACGTTGGACGCTCAGCGTTCGAGTGCCAGATCGCGAGCTCGCTCACGGTCTGCCACACGAAAAGGGCGTTCGGGTAGCAGGTCGTCAAGACGGCCTGCGGACAAAGGTATTTGCTGGTACCATCTGAGATTCGGTGATAAAGCGACAAGATGTACGCTACCTTGTAAATTCGCGCCTACCGCAAAAAACTAGGTCCGCCGGGGGTCTTGGCGACGGCCACCCAGAGCGCAGCGCCACGTCGCCTAACTATTTTCGACCCCCTCAGCAGGCGCAACTACCTCGTCGACACGGGTGCGGAGGTTTCGGTTCTTCCCATACCCCGGCATCATCGACTTTATCCACAACCCCTCAAACTGGCGGCAGCAAATTCCTTCCGCATCAATACTTACGGGTACAGGCAAGTGGACGTGGGTCTTGGCTTGCGTAGGACATTTTCGTGGCGTTTCATCCTGGCGGATGTCAGCTTCCCCATATTAGGCGCAGACTTCTTGTGTCACTATGGATTGCTGGTGGACTTGCAAAATAAGTCCCTTATAGACCCCACAACCAACCTTAATTCGTCGGGCCAAATGGTATCTCACGCTAACAATAACCTTTCCGTTCTTTTGGAAGACATCACCGACTCTCGTGTTCGGACACTCCTCCAAAAGTTCAGCCAGATTACAACCGAGTGTAGTCTCTCGAAACCAGTGAAGCACAATGTGCAGCACCACATAAATACTACTGGTTCCTCGATTTTCTCGAAGGTGCGTCCTCTACCACCCCAGAAATTGGCTATCGCGCGGAAAGAATTTGAACAACTTGTTCAACAGGGTATCTGCAGGCCCTCAAACAACTGTTGGTCTTCCCCTTTACATATGGTCCCTAAGCCAAATGGCGAATGGCGTCCCTGTGGGGATTACAGAAGGCTAAACGCACAGACTGTTCCTGACCGATATCCGATTCCACTCATCCACGACTTTGCGCATCACCTCGCGAATTGCCGCATCTTTTCGACCTTGGACTTAGCCAAGGCATACCACCAAATCCCAGGAGCTCCTGAAGACATTCCAAAGACGGCAATATGCACACCCTTTGGACTCTTCGAGTTCACCCGAATGACTTTCGGATTGTGCAATGCGGCGCAAACCTTTCAAAGGTTCATCCACTCAGTCCTGCGAAACCTCGATTTCTGTTTCGTCTATTTGGATGATGTTTTGGTCGCTTCTTCCACTGAGTCTGAGCACTTAGCCCATCTCGAGTGCATTTTTCAACGTCTCCTTGAGGCCGGTTTAGTCCTAAACGTTGAGAAATGCAAATTCCTTCAACAACAGGTGAGATTCCTCGGCCACTCCATTTCCTCTGAAGGAATACAGCCCGACCCAGACAAGGTGCAAGCAATCACAAGCTTCCCGCGTCCAAAAACAGTGAAGGAGTTGAGGAGGTTCTTGGGCATGCTAAACTTTTACCGTCGTTTCCTGCCCAAGGCCGCCCATCACCAGTCCGTTTTGAACGCGTACTTGTCTGGCCCCAAAACAAAAGACACACGAGAGATTGTGTGGTCTGAAGAGGCTGTTCGCGCGTTCGATAAATCCCGACAGCAACTGGCTGATGCTACACTCTTGGCATTTCCTCAGCAAGATGCACCCCTAGCCGTTTTTGTTGATGCCTCTGACATCGCAGTAGGTGCTGCCCTTCACCAAAATGTGGATCAAATTTGGCAGCCGTTGAGCTTCTTCTCGAAACAGTTGAATCCCGCTCAACAGAACTACAGTACCTACGATCGCGAACTGCTCGCCGCGTACTTGTCCATCAAATACTTCCGTTTCTCCCTAGAAGGCAGGCCGTTCACAGTGTTCACGGACCATAAGCCTCTCACATATGTTTTGAAACAAAAGCCCGAGAAAGCGTCCCCTCGTCAGCTTCGACACCTGAGCTTCATAAGCCAGTTTACGTCAGACATCCAGCACGTGTCCGGCAAGGACAACATAGTTGCTGACGCTTTGTCTCGTGTCTCCGAGGTTAACATCCCCGCCTCACTCGATTTCTCGGCTATTGCCAAGGCGCAGGAGGCTGACGCAGCACTTCAGAGCCTCAAGTCCAACCCCAAATACAAATTTCGGGAGTTGCCAATCTTCGGCTCAAACCTCTCGCTCTGCTGCGAAGACTCGGAAAAGGGACCCCGGCCATACATTCCGGCCACATTTCGCAAGGAAGTGTTCCACGCCGTTCACGACTTGGCGCATCCCGGCATCAGGACAACAAACCGGTTAGTCACCGGAAAATACTTCTGGCCCTCCATGAACAAGGATATCAATTCCTGGGCCAGAGAGTGCATCGCATGCTAGAAGTGTAAAGTCTCCAGGCATGTAAGGAAAGAAGTGGGTTCATTCCCCCGCACTACCAAGCGTTTCCACACGATACACCTCGACATAATAGGGCCTTTGCGAGACTCGCACGGCTACAAGTATTGCCTCACAATCATCGACAGATTCACGCGGTGGCCTGAGGCAATACCTCTGAAAGACATTACGGCGCAATCTTGTGCCGAAGCCCTCTGCCGAGAGTGGATACCACGCTTTGGCGTCCCTGCAGTGGTCATCACCAGGGAATGCAATTTGAATCCACCCTTTTCTCGGAGTTAGGCAAACTCCTGGGTTTTAAACGCCAGCGGACTACTGCATACCACCCGCAATCCAATGGGATGCTGAAACGTTGGCACCGGACGCTGAAAGCCGCCATCATGGCACGCGACGACCCGTCCTGGACTCAAGTCTTGCCCCTCGTCCTACTCGGCCTTCGTACAACCCGCCGAGAGGAATTTGCTGCCAGCCCCGCGGAGCTGGTATACGGGGAGAACCCAAGACTCCCAAGCGATCCGGTTTCCGACAAGAGATCGGGTCTCACGGAGTCGGGGTTGGTGCGTCTGCTGAGGGACAATCTCCGACGCATCAAAGCGCCACCACCCACTCGACACTCGTCCATACCTGCTTGTTCGCCCAAGGAACTGGACACATGCACGCACGTGCTGATCAGGACGGATGCCGTCCGGAAGCCGCTGCAGCCTCCATATGAGGGCCCGTACCGCGTTCTCGAGAGGGGAGAACATTTCTTCCAGCTCGAGATTGGTGGTCACAAAAAGGTGGTCTCTTTGTCCAGGCTGAAACCCGTGTGCGCCCCGAAGCAGCGTCGTGTCCGCTTTGTGGATTAACGGCGAACGAAGTTCCGGGATCCGTCGCCGAAACCCCCTAGATTTCGTCTGGGGGTGGAGTGATGTGGCGCGGCAGGATCTGCAGCATTCGAAATTTATTTCGGATGTTGCGGATGCGGACGGGTAGATGGCGCGGAACTCTTTTTTGAATCCCCCTTTTGCATGTATGGGGAGCCCCCTTTAAACTCCACCTAAATTTATGCCACTCACTGTATGCGTGGGATTTCATAGTTCCCATCTGTCTACCAAATTTCGTTTGGATCGGTTTAGCTGTTTTGGAGAAAAATGCGTGTGACAGACAGACAGACAGACAGACATTGAATCGATTTTAATAAGGTTTTGTTTTACACAAAACCTTAATAAAAAGGAAATTAATAGAGAAGTAGTTTCTAAAATCAAAAACCTATCATTATGAACAAAATTGTTTATTTATATTAAATAAATTACTAATTAGTAAATTCAAACACTGAGTTTGTAAAAATAGATGACCAAACAATTTTACAGAAATTGCAAACAACTTAAATATAACACAAAATTGTGCTGAAAGAATCATCACCAACGACCAAACAACCGGTATCCGGTCTAGACCTGCCTAGAAGGAACTCCAGACATCCCGGTTTTCCGCCAATATCCCTGAAGACTGCCTGGCGTCCTGGCCTACGCCATCATTCCATCTCAGGCAGGGTCTGCCTCGTCTTCTTTTTCTACCATAGATATTGCCCTTATAGACTTTTCGGGCTGAATTATCCTCATCCATACAGATTAAGTGACTCGCCCACCTCAACCTATGCTAAGCACAACCTATGCTTAAGCACAACCTTATGGTCATGGTATCGCTCATAAATTTTGCCGTCATTTAGGCTATGGAATCGTTCATTCTCATGTAGGGACCAAAAATTCTTCGGAGGATTCTTCTCTCAAACGCGGCCAAGAGTTCGCAATTTTTCTTGCTAAGACCCCAAGTCTCCGAGGAATACATGAGGGCTGACTTGGACCCTATGGTAAGCTGAAATAGGCTCTGTTGGCTGACAAAAACCGTGCGCGGATTTCATCATCGTAGCTGTTATCGGTTGTGATTTTCGACCCTAGATAGGAGAAATTATTAACGGTCTCAAAGATGCGGTCTCCTATCTTTATTCTTCCGGTTTGACCAGTGCGGTTTGACGTTATTGGTTGGTTGGTTTTTGGGGTTGACATTGCCACCATATACTTTGTCTTGCCTTCATTGATGTGCAACCCAAGATCTCGCGCCACCTGCTCGATCTGGATGAAGGCAGTTTGTACGTCTCGGGTGGTTCTTCCCATGATGTCGATATCGTCAGCATAGGCCAGTAGTTGGGTGGACTTAAAGAGGATCGTGACCCTGGTATTTACCTCACCATCACGGATCACTTTTTCCACGGCCAGATTAAAGAGGACGTATGATAGGGCATGCCCCTTCTCTTAGACCGTTGTTGACGTTGGTCAGGGTCATTGATTTCGTCGGGATTCCGAATTCTCTCATGACCGTGTACAGTTTTCTCTGTCTATGCTACCATAGGCGGCTTTAAAGTCGATGAATAGATGATGCAACTAATTCCCATATTCCAACAGTTTTTCTATCGCTTGCCGCAGAGCGAAAATCTGATCTGTTGCTGATTTGCCTGGAGTGAAGCCTGTTTGGTGTGGGCTAATGATGTTCTGAGCGAATGGGGCTATCCGGCTAGCAAGATAGTGGAGAATATCTTATAGATGATACTCAGCAACGTGATACCATAATTGCTGCACCGTGTGATATCTCCCTTTTTATGTGTGGGACAGACAATGCCTCTTTGCCAGTCGTCAGGCATTGATTCACTGCCCCATACCTTGAGCACAAGTTGATGAACCACTTGGTGTAATTGGTCGCCCCCATATTTAACCAATTCGGCTGTAATTCCATCGGCTACTGGCGACCTATGATTTTTAAACCGATGAATTGCACGGACTGCTTCTTCTATACTTGATAGTGGTAGTATTTGTACGTCGTCTTTAGTTGGCGCAACCTCCAACTCACCGATATTCCCATTCTGTCGGAAATCAGATTTGCCTCTTTGTCTCTTCAGGATGAGCATCGAGGTGTACAAGACTTCATCCTCCTGACTTGTTGGTAAAACTGGCGCGCCTGGTGCGGTTGCTCGCTGTACTTTTCTAGTTCACAGACTTGTTGGTTTTCCTGGGGTTCTTTTTTCCGTCTGTGAAGTCACTTCACCGCTCGTTGGAGCTCGTGATAATTCTCCGCTCGTGACCGCATTCTTTGAGAATGGCCATTACTCGGTATGCAGCATTCTTCCGTTTCGTTGCCAACTCGTTCAACCAGCCGTTCCGACTTCTTTTGCGGCTTGTATGCTTGTGGCCGTATTTATGATAACGTACTTCATGTGAATATGAAGATCATTTGTTGATGTTTCCAGGACTGCGCTTATTGCAGCATCCATTTCCCCTTTATAGGTGTCGCGGAAAGTTTTGCTGTGGACGCTTCAGTGTTAACTCTCACCTGATTTTCAGAGGGGATTCTAGGCGGTGTTGTTATTCAAGGTCGGAGTATCATGCCAACGAGATATTGATCCAAGTCTATATTGGCCTTCCTATATGTTCTGACATTCATTAAGGAGGTGGCGACGTTCGATCAACACGTGGTCAATTTGATTGAAAGTAGTCCCGTTTGGAGCGGGCCACGTACGTTTGTGGACCGCTTCCCCCGTAAACCAGGTATTTCCAACAACCATTTCTTGTGACATTGTTAATTGAATAATCCGCAGTCCGTTAGCATTCGTATTTTGTTGTAAGCTATGGGAGCCAATGTATCGCCTGAATAGGGGCTCTGTCCCTATTTGGCTGTTTAAAGCCCCAAGTATGATTTTGATATCATACCTGGGACTGGCTTCGATGAAAGATTATTAAAACTAAATAAAAATGTATTGATAAATTTTAGCAATTGGAATCTAAAAATATTAGATTTGTATTCCACAAACATAAAAGAAAAAATACGTGAAAGATTGTACTAATAAAATTGCGTGAGATGAAATAGTAATAAAAAATACAAATAACATTAACAGAACTGAACAGTTGAAGTATCACAAAAACATATCATATGGGGTCAATTACTTATTTATAAAATTTGCTATTCTGATTTATATTAGCAAAACGATAAAGTTATATTGGCGTTAGAAAAGCCAAATTCTTTCCTAAATCTTGAAAATAGACCTTTCTGTAAAAAACAGACATAGCGTCAGCAGCTTTTTCATGAGAAACTGAAAATGCAGAATTAAAAATAGAAGAACCTGTATTTAGGTGCCGGTCATACCCATGAATTTCGCAGTAACCGCTAGATTCTTTAGTTATCATTTAATCATAGTTACTGCTAGATTCTTTAGTCGCTACTTATCTTACGAGTAACCAGTCACCATGTATACGAAAATCATTTAGTTTAGTCAATAAATCTGTGTTTTGTATAGTTATGGTATTTTAATTTGGAAAGAGAGAAGTAAGTGTATTTTTTTTTAAATGTTGTTATCACCAACAACATAACGGGCCACGGGTTCTCTTGTCGAAACCCCTCGGTTTTAGTTGGAGGCGAAGTGCTGTGGGGGAGCCATGTTCGAGGTGACATGTACATTTCAAGCATGCTGAACGGATTATTTCAAATAATTAGTCAGATTGAAACAATCAATGAGGGTGGAATATTTTTCCGTTAAAAAAAAAAGAATAAAGTTTGACTTGTCATTGAAAACAGATATAATAATTTTCCAACTTTTCGTTTTTCGTTATCCGTTACTCAATTCGATAGAATTTTAAGTTTTTAGAAAGAATAAAAATGAGAATTTACAAAGTTGTAGAGGTTAATAAAAAGTGGTGGTTAAATAACAGTTCTAAACATCTAGATAACCAATAATATAATGGCCACAAACATACCGCAAAACGGTAAAAAAGGCTCTACCATAATACTCCACAGCCACTGAAACACCACTTAAGAGCCCCGACATGCATCTCATAGCGCATCTATGGCAACATTTTGGCCACCAAATTAGAAAGCACACGTTTTCCACAAAAGCCAACCTAATACTAATATTGAAGAAAGAGTGATGTTCCTAAAATAGAAAGCCAAGCAGCAAAAATCTGGCGTTGTCAATGTGTACTAGGCCAAGGGCAGTTACAAAGTTAAAAGGATAACCCACTAAATACTAGGTACATTTTTTACATATTTACTTTTATGGCATTAAGGTGGTCATCCCGTGTGAAGGCCGTTTTTTTGGCTTTTTCTAGAAATTTTTTTTTGAAGAACTGGATAAAGATACAAATACGAATTTTTCACCATAGATTTACTAATATCTTGAACGCGCATAGTAATTTTTCCAGCCTAGTTCATTATTGAAATACAGAGCAATTTATACACCCATCTACAAAAAAGCCGTTTTTCTGCTTCCACACTAGAGGGCGTTGTGATCATCTTAGAGAAAAAAAGTAAACGGCATTTTAACGTACAGACTTAATTACACTCCGCAAACTAGGATAATTAAAAAATATTAAAAGCTAAATTTTTGGTGCCTTGCTGAACTTTTTTTATGAATTTTGGCGTTTTTTTCACGGCTTCTTCAATGAATAAAAAAAAAACTACTGAATGAATCGCAATTATCCTAATTTGTAGACGGTAGAAATATGTTCTAAATAAGTCGTGAAAATTGCAAAGAATTTCGTTGGATAGATTTTGGGCTATGGTGGCAGCGGATTTCCAACATGCAGTTTCGAGAAAAACGCATTTAAAAAGTAGAATGTGATTTTCAGCCATAAAGCCCTAACTCATCATTAATAATGCTATACCTAGTCCATAAACCTTAGGTTTTTTCAAGAAACACATGTACAACCTGGGCTTCAATTCTTGTCCTTTTAGCGAAGTCATTCGAACCGATAAATACGAGCTTTATTACGACGATTGGCATAAATCTGGCATGTGACTTATCACGTGTTTAACACTATAATTTCCGAACGACACTGAATATCCAAAAATCACTTTGCCCATATATTCTACACTATATCTACATACAATTGATACAAAAAAAATCGATGTCACAGATCCGACACACGGGATGACCCCCTTAAGTCTATACCTTGCCTAATTTTTCTCCAATATTTTCTTTTTTCGACATTACCACTAAATTGTTAATCCCTTATTCAATAAATTAAATTTTTGTTTTGTAGCAAACAATTGATTACTAACATTTTCTTACTTTTGAGAGGAACTGTTTATAGACAATATTTAATATGCAATTGTAGAAGTAGCAATGAAGACGGACACTTGTATTCGAAACACTTTTCAAAATAAAGCAAATCTACAGTATAAAAGACAGTTATCTATAATCTTCGTTATCCAACTGTAGAAATCCATGGTTTTTTTAAAAAAACAACAATCTTGTACTTCTAGTTGTTCACATAAGAAAACCCACAAAACCTTTCACACCTGAAACGTGCAGATTTCGCTTCCACACTTGTTTTAATTTTTTGAATATATCTATTATATGTATGACGGTACGCTGATTTGGGTGGTTGAACGTGAGCCCCTCGATCTCGCTACTCTTTTTTCGAATCCCGGTTCGTCGCCGATGTTAGTGTTCATCTTTGTGCTGTTCAGCTGGTGTAGGCTTACCACCTGTGCAGTATGTTAATGCTAGTGCTAATGACACTTAATCTTACTTACTTGAAAATGACGTAGAGAGAAAGTAATAAAGAAAGAATGAAGAGACTGTGCTGTTGCCCTCTACTCCACAAAGAAGTGAACAGGGGACATACAGGTATATGAATCTAAATTTCTCGCCACATATATCTAACTTTTGCCTTCGCAACAGGTACAAAGTAGGAGACAATAATGTTGAAAAATGTGGGAGGAGGAACAATTTCTGAGAACAACTATTTCACACTCGAATCAACAACATGCGGAACTATAAAATAAATTATTTTATGTTTAATGTTTCATTTTATTAATAGGTTTGCTACCTTTTACATCTATATGTATAAATGAAAATTTATCTCGAATATCAATTTGTTTTGCTTGCATATGCACATATTCTGTTAAAGAAATTTTGCTAATTTTTGTGGAAGAATATTCTTATTGCGAGCCTTCCATTGACTGTTAATTTCAATTGTTTCAAGCGAACGTTTAATACCTTCCGATGCTTTCTCGAACAGTGGCTTATTCTGTTCAATAAATTTTTTCATGTCATCGAAGTCATGCTCTGTATTCATTTGATCAGCCAAGGGGCTGATAATGCGAGAAAGTTTCGAAGTATCTGGTGCCAAGCTGAAATTTGAAATTTTCATTTATATAAAAAAATTAGTAAATATTAAATTGTACTCACTAATCATGGATTGATTGAATGTGTTCATACAGAAAATCACGAGCCAATAGGAATCCACTTTCAGCTCTTGCAACAGATCCGAATGCAATGAATGAATCTTGTTTACGAATCCCATTAGTTTCACTAAAAGACCATTCTAAATATCGTAGGAGGATCCAGATTTCACGAGAGCACCCTAGGGCGGCCAAAATTATTTGCTTTTCACTCGCTACATTAGAGTTTATGTAACGTTGCCATAAAAATTGCCACTCAGAATCAGATCCGTATTTAATGGCTGTACAATAAACGACAGATCTAAGATCCAATGGAACTGGGTTGTTTTTGTCCGGATTGTCTATTTTTTCCCATTCTTTAAAATATTCCTGTGATTTTGGTACACAATCTTCAACATCAAACTGGCAGGCCCAGCTGGCAATTAATAATTTGTGTTTGACAGCGCTCAACCGTTCAGAAGTTTTATCATTTGGACCCAGTCCTCCCAACGCCGAATAAATGGGTGAAAGGATTTTCTTCATATATAACTGAAATGGATATTAATATAGTATACGTACATGCTTAAAATGGAAATAAATAATAAATGATACTTTTCTTTAATGTACAGCGTAGTTCGTAATGAGATTAAACTAGCTAAACTATATTAAAATAAAATAGAATTATAAAATAAATAGAATTAAGATCCACTCACTCTAAAATTCTCATAATCAGGAGTTGTACGTAACATTCTATTGACAGATGCTAAATTTGTCAAAGCGGCCTTCCAGGGAAGGTATTCACGTTCCATTGCCAAATATTCAATAAGCCTCATAGCAATATTGTAATCCTGATCTCCAGTCCATGCCAGGCCTAAAGCGTCATCAATGAGTTGAGCACGGTTCATAGTACTTATTTTCGTAAATTCACGACTCATGAGTGTATCAATTAATAAATCCCAGTTTCGCTCATCATATTTGATTTTATACAATCCAGATAGCTGAATATTGAAAATAACCCACTCGTCTTCCGATGCCAGGGTTTTTATTGTTATTGGGGTAACTTTATTATTTTTGCAAGTTAACCATTCTTTGGCATGTGTATCATTGAAGTTACATTCACTTTGTCTTGTAAAGCTGAGGGGTACCCACCAACAATCCCCATTAGCATTTCTAGAGGCATATGAATCTTGTAAATAGCGAGTTTGAGTTATCGTGGCGTTGCCTGTAGTATATTCACGAGTAATAGTAATAACAGGATAACCAGTTTGGAGTGTCCAAGAATCCATAATTTCTTTGACAGTAAAAGTCTCCGGAATAGTTCGAAGATTATGTGCAACCTCCGTAATACCATCCCAAAGATCGTCTTGCATTGCATTTTTGTAAGTATGTTTCATGAGGTAGTTTGTAATGCCTTTGCGGAAAGTTTCTTCGCCAAGGAATAAGTGCATCATTCGTAAAATGCACGAGCCTTTATCGTAAGAGATGGCATCAAAAATTTGCGAAATCTCGGATGCTTCGCCGATTTCAACAGACACTGGATGACTACTTTTCAGAGCATCAACTTTAAATACACGTAAGATGTTATCTAAAGTTTCCTCTGTATACGAGTCCCATTCAGGATGTAAGTATTCTACTCCCAAGCTGGCCACGTATGTTGCGAATCCTTCATTTAACCACAAATCTGTCCACCATTTCATTGTAACTAAATTTCCAAACCATTGATGAGCTAGCTCGTGGGAAATAACTGATGCCACTCGTTGTTTACTGTGGGCAGTAGACACATTCTTCTCATAAAGAAGTGCAGTTTCTCGGTAAGTTACTAATCCCCAGTTTTCCATAGCGCCTGCCGAAAAATCTGGAATTGCAATTTGATCCATTTTGGGCAAAGGAAAGGGCAGACTAAAGTAGTCTTCGTAAAATTTGAGAACTTTCGGACCAATTTCTTTAGCGTATTCTACTTGTGTAAGAGCATCTCTTCGTGCCCACGTTCTGAACACAACTCCAGTTTTACTAGTCAATTTCGATTCTTTGTATCCAAAATTATTCACAGTATAGGCTACTAGGTAAGTTGACATTGGAACGCTCTCTTCGAACTCATCCCAAACCCAATCATCGAGGCCATCTCTAAAAAATATAAAGGTTGATCTAATGACTGCAGTCAAAATGAGAAATTTAAATCGTTGTGACTTTCAACAAATTGCCTGAATGATTTTTGTAGCTGGGAGAATGCGTAAATATGTATTGCACTTACACGGGAGTTGACGATTTAAGTGGCATATTACTGATTGCCCGATATTTCTTTTCATGTCCAATAATTATCTGAAATGTCGCTTTCAGTTCTGGTTCGTCGAAACAAGGGAACGCCATACGGGCGTGGGTGGGTTCGAATTGAGTAACGGCAAGCCATCTGAAAAAAAAACATAGAAAATTATCTCGATATAGTCCGGGAAATTTCATTTTTATTTAAAGTTGAATTCATTGTCTTGTAATAAATGTAGCCAAGTTCTAATTTGGAGTTATTATTTAGGAGCGAATGCAAGTTATGGATCTTCTCCTCTCAATCGTTAAAATTTTGTTTTAAACATTTCCAACATTCGTGTTTCGGATTTCACTACCCAATTAATATTCTTCTTCTTTTTCTTCAGCCTTTGTCCCGTTCACAAGCGGGGTCGGCTCGTTGTGATTGGTTTGGCTATTTGGCTCTATCGAATGCCTGATCTGAGTGCAATCTCGAGGCTTTCAAATTCGTAACTAGCGTATTAAGCCACCGTTGTTTAGGTATCCCTTTTGGTCGTTTACCATCGACTTCGATGTTCAGATCAACCTTGGCAAGTGAATTCTCGTTTGCACGAATTGTGTGACCATACCATCGAAGACGCCTCTTTCGCAACTTTTCCACGATCGGTGCAACCCCATAACGATCGCGGATATCTCATTTCGGATGTGATCTAAACGTGTGAGGCCACTAGTCCAACGTAACATCTTCGTCTCCATTACCGCAAGACGCCGTTCATTATCTTTTATAGTTGGCCAACATTCAGAACCATAGAGAGCGACAGAACGGACGACATTGCGGTAAATTTTAGATTTGAAACGTTCGTTGATACGTCGATCACAAAGGACACCAGTTATGGAACGCCACTTCATCCAGGTTGCGTTAATGCGTGAAGCATTTTCATAACGCAGTTCTCCATTGGCTGATAGCGTTGACCCGAGGTATTTAAATCGTTCAGTTCTGTGCAGATCACTGCCGCTGAGAGTGATTGCGCCTGTTTCATGTCGATCGGTCGTCAAAAATTCAGTTTTGTTTAAATTCAATCTGAGACCGTGTTGCATGAGGCGATCATTCCATTTTTGAACAAGTTGCTCGAGATCATTTTTGCTATCAGATGCTAGGAAAACATAATCTGCATAAAGCAGTGTGTAGGGCGCTGGACGTTGGATATCCCGTGTGACGGTGTCCATAACAAGAACAAAGACGAGGTCACTAACCAATTACAATTAAAATATCAAAATATATTTGCTTCCAAAGTTTGCTCTTAGAGAAAAAAATTATACAGGCTGTGTATTTTAAGTAATAAAATAAGTCTGCAAAACAAAGTTTATTCGAGATGTGGATACAAAATTTTAGAAGTCTTCAAAGTAGTCTCTCTGAGAATCAACACACTCTGCAGGTATCTTTTCCATGCTCCATATGCTCCCTGGAAGTCAGCAACCGAAGCATCCTTCAGCCGCTATAGCATCGTCTCAGTATCATTTAGTAGAGGTAGGTGTGTATATGCTAATGGAGTTCCGGGTAGTATGTTTAACACCAGTGGATGGGCTATATTTAGTAGTTTAATATGTACATGTGTATATTTCGCAGTTTGAGAATATATGAAGTACTATTTTGAATTTTCAGCAATGTACGAATAAACAAGTCGGGAAACCGGAAGCTGTACGCTTCAGGTACGAAAGGTTTTTGTGTATTTCTTAGTACGTAGCACGTAATATATCCATATATTATGTGAGAGGATCCACTTTCGGGTGATATTGACATTCATAGTCTTCAATTTTCAAAGAAGCAACAAATTTGAGGTATTATAAGGTATTATAGGTATTATAAGGTATTATTTATTTATATTATAAGGTATTATAAGGTATTATAACTTTGTTAATAATAGTGCGATTTCCACCAAACTTGGTAAGATCATGCTCTATATTATAGCCTATATCACTGCAAAATTCCATGGTACTTGGATGGACTTAAGGGGGGTTTCTAACCAATTACAAAAAATTGTAGTAATATTCTATTATTAACTTTATTTAAACAGATATCGCCATGGAAGGTATTTCGGAGCCCAGGCACCATATAGTGGCAGCCTCCTGATTTTTTTCAGATTTTTCGGTTTGGTAGTTTCTGAGAATGGCCCCCTTAAAAAAGTGATCACTTTCAACCCCCCGCACTCCCCACCCGTCCAACGAATGTCAAAACTAAGACCGGCTTTGGAAAGTACTAACCGAGACCTTTAATTTGATACCCCACATGACTATATTTGATGAAAAGAAATTTTACACCCCCCTTTTGCATGTACGGGGATCCCCCCTCAAATTCGACGTAAAAGGAGGTAATTCACTGTATGCGCGAGCGTTCACAGTTCCCACCTTTCTACCAAATTTGGTGTCAATCGCTATAACCGTCTCCGAGAAAAATGCGTGTGATGGACAGACAGACAGACAGACAGACAGACAGACGGACAGACAGACAGACAGACAGACAGACAGACAGACAGACAGACAGACAGACAGACAGACAGACAGACAGACAGTAAACCGATTTTAATAAGGTTTTGTGTTTACACAAAACCTTAAAAACGTAAAGTTTCTCACATAAGATGAACATCAAACCGTTATACCCGAAGCACTGAGTTTCCGCTATTCCGACTTGTTTAAATATGTAAATATTATTGACTTGTTTAAATTTAAAAGATCTAAAAGTACTGTTAAAAATAAAAAAATAAAATAGGCCGCAGCAGCCGGCGTAAAATCTTTTAAAAAACAAAGTTGGGCATGTTGTGGCCTCTGGCGCTTCGTCGGTTCTCCTGGTTCCTTATCCTGCTATTGACTTTAGGGCTCGAGTGGGTCCGCTTCGGTCGTGGTTCTGTCAAATTTTTGGCTTTAGTCCGCTTGTTGTGTCTTGTTGTATAACGTAGAAAATTGCAAATTCCTTCAACAGCAGGTGAAGTTTTTAGGCCACCGATTTTTCTTTAAGGAATTTACCCGGCTCCAGACAAAGTTCAGGTCATCACAGACTTCTCACAACCTAAAACAGTCAAAGATCTGAGAAGGCTTTTGGGCATTTTAAACTTCTATCGTCGTTTCTTGCCCAAAGCCGCACAACATCAAGTGATCCTCAACATTTACTTGTCTGGACCCAAGATCAAAGGCGGTGGTCAAAGGGTAGTATAGGCGGTTAAAGGGTACTATAGGTTCCAGGGCGGAACGTGGATTGGTACCCACGATCGAGCATAAAACATTTCTCAGGTTGAAGAGAAGGATGAAGGCGAGTTACCCGCGCCTAAAACGGGACATATTGTACCAACTGGTCCTCCAGGTTGGGGGTTGGGTAATGCTGACAACCCTACACGGAAAACAACTTGTTACGAAGCCACAACAGGAGCCTCGGACTGGACGGATTACTCAACGACGAACCTGGCAACGACAATGGATTAACGATTTGCGCATTTTTTCATGGAATGTGCGCTCCCCGTACAGAGATGAAGCTGCTGAGCAGCTAGTTGATACCCTGTCCCAATATAGGGCTGATGTAGCAGCGTTACAGGAGATGCGTTGGACAGGGACCGGTTTCCTGGAGAAGAGCCGCTACACCATATATTATAGTGGTCATCCAGTAAACCATGTGTTTGGAGTAGGTTTCTTAGTCAGCCAAAAAATGAAACCTGCTTTTACAGGCTTTGAAAACATAAGTGAACGGGTATGCACTCTGCGCTTGCGAGGCAAGTTTAGAAATATAAGCCTCATTAATGTTCACGCCTCTACAGAGGAGACTGCAGAGTCGGAGAAGGACACCTGCTACGAGGCAGTAGAACGAACCTTCGATGCCTGTCCCAGATATGATGTCAAAATCATACTTGGGGATTTTAACAGCCAAGTATGGAAGGAGCCCCTATTCAGGCGATACGCTGACTCCCATAGCTTACACCAAAATATAAATAATAACGGACTTCGAATTATTCAATTAACAGTGTCACACGAAATGGTTGTTGGAAGTACCTGGTTTGCGCGGAAAGCGGTCCACAAACATACATAGGCCTCTCCAGACGGGACCACTTTCAATCAAATTGACCACGTGTTGATCGAACGCCGCCACTCCTCAGCTTTGATAAACATATAGGGTGGCCAATATAGACTCGGATCACTATTTCGTTGGCATGGTGTTCCGAGCTCGAATAACAACACCACCCCCCTATCTTGTAGTGCCTCTCTTCCGGAAGAAAGCTCAGTTAGAATGGATAGCCCTGAGCAGATGGATTCGGACATAAACCGAGTGGAAGTGCAGCCGATTGTCCTAGCTAGAGCCGAAGAAGAAAGGCTCATAATCAAATGTGCTGAAGTGAAGTGTATGCGGTCGGCAACGTTCCTCCAGAGGAACGTCAGCAAAGGCGTCAAAAACGGGCTGATGGAACTGGAGGAACTATTGGACTGCATCTCCTTCAAGAGGCGACCGTGGAGAGCAGCGGAAGACAATTGGATAGCAGAAACAACCGCACTCCCCGCTGAGAACGCTGCTTGCGTCAGACGGACTGCATATAGTTCACTGCAAAGCGAACTGGGGAAAAAGCGGAAGGAGGACGACGTGCCGGAAGGACACTTTATCGAAGTAGTTTCCAGGGCCCAAAAAAGAAGGCGAAGAAGAAAATGAAAACAATTGACAACTGAAAAGACAAGGAGGCTGCCAACCAAAAGCCAGGAGCAGAAAAGACGAGGAAACGAAGAATGACTAGACCATCGGCTCCGCTCATTAAGCCGACGGAAGACAAGACATTTGCGGAAGTCCTCAGTGAAATCCGCTACAGGATGAACCCCGAAGGTAACGGAGGAGAGGTGCCTTCTATAGGGAAAACGAGGAGTGGCGGAGTTCTCATCGAACTGGGCCCAAAGACGACTAACAAGAGTATGTTCTGCGAAGCGGTTAAGGGGTTATTAGGGGAGAAGGCTCTTGTTTCCAGCCTAGAGCCCATATGCTCTCTAGAAATCCGGGAGCTTGACTGCCTCACAGGAAAGGTCGAAGTAGATGAGGCGATAAAGCGTGAATGTCCAGAGGTAACATATGCCCGGGTAGGTATCACCTCTGTGCTCGAGGCCAAAAGTTCACCGTGGTGGAAGTCCCCGAGCAATATGCGAGGAAACTGCTTAGCAGAGGGAGAATCAAAATCGGATGGGTAGTATGCAGGGTGCGAATGCGGATAGTCCCACCAAATGCTACAGGTGTCTGGACTATGGACACACGTCAGCAGCTTGCAAGGGACTGGACAGGAGGGCAGGACGCCGGAGATGTGGCCAAGTAGGTCATCAAGCGAAGACCTGCAATGAAAGCGAGAGTTGCGGTCTCTGCAGGGATCGTGGCGCGTCTGGTGAGATCGTCGCACACACTGCGGGCTCGGGACGGTGTCCAATCTTCAGGGTGGAATTAGAACGGGCTTGGGTGCGAACGGTATGATCCGCATTTTACAAATTAACATGCACGGGACTGCAACCGCGCACCAGTTGCTAGCACAGTTCGCTGCGGAAGTAAATGCTGATCTAGTGCTAACTAGCGAGTCATACCGAAACAAGGATGCGTCCTCATGGCATCTCGACTTATCGGGCACCGCTGCCATTTGAGTTCGGGACGACATTCGACTTCGTTTTCTTCCCGAAAGCCGGGGGAACGGGGTTTGTCTGGATGCGGTGTTTACGAATAATGTTTTTTAGCGTTTACTTGACGTCGAACAAGACGATGCCGGACTTTCGGCGCCGGTTTGATGCTCTGGAGGTCCGTCATTTCGAGCACGGAGGGACGAATCCTGGTAGGCGGTGATTTTAATGCCAGGGCTCTTGAATGGGGCATGCCTTAGTGAGACTCCAGAGGGAAACGGATTCTGGAAATGGCGGCGAAAACCGGGCTCGTAGTTTTAAACACCGGATACATGCCAACGTTTCGGCGTCCAGGCTGTAAAGGAAGCATTTCTGACATCACTTTTGTCTTGGAACCTCTGGCATCATCGGTGGACGGGTGGTCAGTCCTAGAAGACTTCTTGGCAAGTGATCACCAGTACATCGCCTTCGAAGTGGTTGACGCTGCTTGCCGGCGTGCGCCAACGCGACGCTCCACCTGCCTGTGGGATGTCGCGAGGTTGAACATCAAGAAGTTCGTCGAAGCTCTTGGAGCAGGCAGGGCCGCGCTGGAGGGCGCTCCGGGGGTGGTAGTGTTGCAGCTGATACCATCGTAAATTCAGTGATGAACTTGATAACGACGGCGTATGAGGCTTCCATGCCTCGGACGGGCCCCAGGCGCGACAAACCTTCTATGTAGGCGGCATGTACCATAAAGGCACAGTATAGATTAGCAAAAAGGAGACTCCGCAGCGCTATAAATAAAAGCAAAGCCCGCGGTTGGCAGAACCTTGTTAAAGAGGTGAATGAGGACCCGTGGGGACTTGGCTATAAGCTTATCACCCGGAAAAGCGGGGCTCTGCGGAGACCCTCCATACGGAGATGGGACACTCTGTGCGTAAACGCATTCACCTACCCAACTCCCAAAAAAAAAGGATTAGCACAAGCTTCTGTTTCCTCCACTTTTCTGGGAAAATGCCATCTTTGAGGCAGGTCATAAATGTTTCAGCGAACCACCTTGCAACTGTTATGACGGCCACTGTCAGTGCTTTATTCGGAATGCCGTCTAAACGAGGGCCTTTATTTTCGGCAATCTTCTCCGCGGCTTCCAGGACTTCTTCAGTGGTTACCTCGGGAATTTTATCGGGATCTTTCTAGACAGTGGGTAAGTTCAATTCACTTGAAACTTGTGGGAAGAGGGTATTAATGATATTTCGCAGCAATTCCGGGTTGGCGATCGGTGGCGAGCGTTCACCCTTTATTGATGCCGTGACTGCGTTATATGCACCTCTCCATGGGCCGAAGTCTGCTTCCTTGTATAACCTAATGAAATGGTTAGTTTTACTTCTAGGGATGGCTGCTTGCAGCTCTTTC
The DNA here is from genome assembly GCF_905115235.1 of Hermetia illucens. Lineage (NCBI taxonomy): Eukaryota > Metazoa > Arthropoda > Insecta > Diptera > Stratiomyidae > Hermetia > Hermetia illucens. The sequence continues at coordinate 108,016,065 of NC_051851.1, read as the reverse complement.
CTCGCCTTTTTATATGTGCAATTCTTCATACTCAGGCCGGTTTCTGCTGCGTTGACTATGTCTCCTGGCTTTCAGGCAAACTTTGCGAAGTTCATCGATTTCGGCATTCCACCACCAGTTGGCCATTCGTTTCTTGTCCGTCTGTCTGTCTGTTACACCCGATTTATTCCTGTTTCAACATGACAACAGAAGAACGGAGCCTGATAATTTGTAAACATCATATACGAGTATGTAGCAATATGTTAATGCGCGCAAACGCAAGTTAAACCTATTCAATGTCTAAAAATTCCATATTTATTTAGGAACATTTGAGGATGTTTCGCGTTATGATTGCAAGTTAATAAACAGTCATTTCATCCGTCCCCATGCCCGACATCTTGCATTAGTTATCCTCTGTGTACTTGAGACGATGTACAGCTGACATATAGGAATTGAATAATATTATTGCAGAGATATCCAGATTTTTTGCCTTCTAAACAAAAGAAATTCTCAGACGTGAAAATATCTTCTGACTTTATATGTATCTACATATACTTTTTTGTCAACGCTTTCTAATTCTCTTATTGAATATTAAGTCCAACTCCGCCTTACATACGTACATAATGAGATTATTAAGGTGCTAATATTCGCTATCCACATTCCAATACAAAAACAAGTCGGGAAACCGCGGCGTTTCAGGTATGAAAGGTTTTGTTTGCTTCTTCTGTTAGTATATTTGAGTGCAGAACTATTTCATTTGTACGCAGTCCATTATGCATATGTATTTAGCATGTCAGACTACCCACTTTAGTGTGATATTGATATTTAGTTGCAGTAGATTTACATGGTAAGGTCAAATTTGAGCTACTGTAACTTTGTTGGCAATAGTATGATTTTGATCAAACTTGAAGATAATATGCTTCATATTATATTCTATACTACTACAAATTTTTATAACTCTAGGATAAACGTAAGGGGGATTTTACTCAATTTTCCAGAAAAATATATTAATATACTATTATTAACTTCATTTGAGCAGATATCGATACGGAGAATATTTTGGGGCCTGGACACCATATAGAGGCTGCTGCATGTTTTTTTCAGATTTTTCAGTTGGGTAGTTTCTGAGAATGGCTCCGTTAAAGAAATTATCACTTTCCACCCCTCTCACTCCCCACTTTTCTAACAAATGTCAAAACTAAGGCCGGCATCGAAAAGTACTAATCAAGGCCTTTCATTTGATACCCAACGTGACTATATAGGGTCAATAAAAATGTATTCCCCCTTTTTGCATATGTGGGGACCGCCCTTAATCTCAATGTAGAAGGATATCAATCACAGCATCGCTGGGGGTTCACAGTTTCCACCTTCTCACCAAATTTCGTGTCAATCGGTATAGCCGTTTCTGAAAAAATTGTGTGTGACAGGCGGAGAGACAGATATTAAACCGATTTTAATAAGGTTTTGTTTTGCAAATATACATGCATATCTATATATTATCCTTTACTTACTCTTTACGTCCTGTTTTCTTATTGAGGTAGCTGCTTCTATAGTATCCATATAAATTTTTATTTAATTCTCCGGAAAATGGGATCTCCAGTATGTATTCCTGATTTACTTGCAAACTATTAGACAAATGCATAATGTAGTAGTCATGCCTTTCGTTGACTTCTGTCTTGTCAACTTTGAATGGGCCGTCGGATTTTACGTTGTCGATGGTATTGATGATTATGTTTTTGTCGTCAATTTCCAAGTCTTTTGAGTGTAATGTTACATTGCGGCTTTTTTCAATAGCTTTCAGCGTTATGAAGACTTTCCCGCTGAATTCGAAGCCTCGGTCATCATCAATATGCGTTAAAACTTGCAGTTTGTAATGTTTTGGCTGGATGTTCACTGGTAGACGATATTTTGGGGTTCCTTTACTTGAAACCAAAGTAAATAATGCGATGGCGATAGTTAACCTCAACATGACTGCAACAAATGATCAAAAAAAAGATATATTTGAATAAATACGGTAACTCATGATGGTGTATTATTTAATGATGCATATATAAGTATGTATGTATAGTATAGATAAAGGAATTAATATTGACGCTCATTTATATAAAAGAAATGACATTCAATTTTGAAAAAAGAAAAAGTTGACTGATGGTTTCGTTCATGGCAGAGGCAACTCATCAGACGCTGCCTCACGTCTGCCCTGGGAGCAGCGTGACAAAAAGTAGCGACAAATGATAATCGTTCCATTTATATATAATACAGTATAATCGCAAATACGTTATGGATACGATTTATATTCAAGTGAATTTTTTGTTGAGGATGCTCGGAGTTCTGAGTCCGCACCCACTTGATGACGGACTGGACCACTTGGGAAGCAACTAACTTCCTCTTTTGTAATCCACGGACTCCCCTTTTTTTGGGTTTAACTGCCAAGTTTTCCAAAAAAAAGTAAAGTGCTTTCCAAGTGCTACCCCCCATGCACGCAAAGGTGAGTGTAATTTTTTTTCAGCAAATATATATATGTATCAATTGAAAGTTCTTTTCAACGCTGGCGTCAGGTAATGTAATTATTATAATAATGTATGCACATGCCAGTTCCGGTTGGTGGCCGGTGACCATTTAAAAAATAGAGCTTGAATGAATTTTGAACTGTTATGCACTCCGTCTTCATATTGGAAAACACAAAACATCTTATACTCGAACTGTTTCCAACATTTTCTCCAAATTTCAATGTCATACTTCAACAGTTGTGAAAGAAACGCCATATTGAGCATATCTGCTTGTATTTTCCATTGTTAAGGTTTTGTGTAAAAGAAAACCTTATTAAAATCGATTTACTGTCTGTTTGTCTGTCTGTCTATCACACGCACTTTTCCCCAAAGTGACTAAACCGATCCGGACGAAATTGGGTGGATAGATGGGAACTATGAAATTCCACGCATACAACGAGTGACATAAATTTAGATGCAAAGGGATATAGTTGTGTAGGTTATTCAATGAAAGGTCTCAATTAGTACTTTCCGAAACTGACACTAGTTTTGGCGTGAATTGCAAACTGCGTAAGGAGTCAAAATGTACGCACTTAAAGTGAGACAGGACTTATTTTCGGAAACTACCAAACCCAAAAATCCGAAAAATATCAGCCCTTAGATGAAATCTAGGCTTCAAAATATGTCCCATTCCGATATCTGTTTAAATAAACTTACAAATAGTATATTACTAACTTTTAGAAATTTTCTGAAAACCCCGCTTAGATTCACCCTAGGACTATCAAACTTCGCACCAGCATAGAGGACCATATTTCGCATACACAAATCAAATTTTATGAATCTGGCCATTAACGCCAAAGTTATAGGAGTTCAAACAATTTCGCCCAAATTTATTGCTTCTAAAGACATACAAATAAGATGTGGACGTCGTAATTAACGAGAAGAATTGAGAATCGCGTGAAATATTAGATTCGCATTAATGAAGAATATACTTCTACCTAGCTCTTTTTAAGGTTTTGTGCAAAACACTTATGTGAAATTTAAGCTTCGAAATTCCGATATCTGCTCAAATAAACTTAATAATAGTATATTACCAACTTTTAGAAATTGAAAAGCACCCTTTAAGTTCATTCTAGGAAATTTTGCATCAACATGGCATGCACATGCCACATCTTATGGAAATCCGACTATTAGTGTCAAAGTTATAGCGGTTCAAACTTATCAATTTCCTGCGAATTTACCGCATTCTAAGCCATACAAATAAGATGCTGACGTCATAAGAGAATAATTGACATACGACATTAAAATTTCATTCATGAAGAATCTACTTCTCCCTAGCCGTTTTTAAGGTTTTGTGTGAAACAAAACTTAATTAGAATCGATTCGGTGTCTGTATGTGCGTCTGTCTGTCTGTCACACTCGATTTATTCGGAAACGGCTTGACCGATTGTCACGAAAATTGGCAAGAATGTGTGATCTGTTGGTCCCTTTACATACAGCAAGTGGCGCCATTTTGTGTTAAGTTTAAGGGGGGGGGGCGCATACATGTGAATGGATTTTTTTTTCATAAAATGTGGCCATGTGGAGTATCAAATGAAAGGTCTCAATTAGTACTTTTCGAAACAGGTTCCATATTTGATATTGGTTGCAACATAGGGGAGCGAGGGCTCAAAATATGACCCACAAAAAGTGTAACAGGGCTCGTTCTCAGAACCTACCCAACCAAAAAATCTGTAAAAAATCATAGTGGTGCATCTGTACGAAATCTAGGCCGCAAAATACATCCGATTCCGATTCCTGCACAAATAAAGTTAATAATAGTATATTTTCACATTTTAGAAATTTACCCGGCAACCCCCTTACGTTTATCCCAGGCGTACAAAATTTAGCATGGATGTAACGACAACATAGTGCCCAATTTGGTTAAGTTTGAAAAAATCCAACTATTATTAACAAAGGGGATCTGAGCTCTGGAAAGCTAAGAGCTGGGAACCAACACTGTGGCTCAGTGAATTCTTTTCATCTGGTATGCTACCACTTAGTGGCAGAAGAACTCGTGCGGCGGGTTCAATTGCTCTACCACGATCCGAAAAGTAAAGTTCGAAGTATGGCGGGTGTATCAAAACCGCTTCGTGTCTCTGTTGGTGTTCATCAAGGAAGCGCCCTCTCACCACTCCTCTTTGTTCTTGTTATGGACATCGTCACACGGCACATCCAACGTCCAGCGCCCTATACACCGCTTTATGCAGATGATGTTTTCCTAGCATCTAGTAGTAAATGGAATGATCGCCTCATGCAACACGGTCTCAGATTGACTCTAAACAAAACTGAATTTTTGACGACCCATCCCCATGAAACAGGCACAATCACGAGATACGCGTGATCGATACACACGATACACAGTTCCAGTCAATTTACAAAAAAAAATTATGTAGTAGTATTAATTTTATTTAAGCAGAGTATGGAGAGTATTTGGTGGTCAAAGGGTAGTATAGGTCCCGGGGCGAAACGTGGATTGGTACCCACGATGGAGCATAAAACCTGGGAAATGCCTGCTGAACCAACACCAACAGCTCTACTACCAAACCCTATCTCCACCTCCACGTGGTGACCGCTGGGAGCTCTTTCTTGACGAAAAGCTGCAGACGGAGAAGGATGAAGGCGAGTCTCCCGCGCCTAAAAACGGGACAAATTGTACCAACTGGTCCTCCAGGTTGGGGGTTGGGTAGGGCTGACAACCCTACACGGAAAACAACCGTTACGAAGCCACAACAGGAGCCTCGGATAGGACGGATATTAAAACGACGGACCCGGCAACGACAAAGGAACAACGATTTGCGCATTTTCTCATGGAACGTGCGCTCCCTGTACAGAGATGAAGCTGATAAGCAGCTAGCCGATACCCTGTCCCAATATAGGGCTGATGTAACAGCGTTGCAAGAGATGCGATGGACAGGGACCGGTTTCCTGGAGAAGAGCCACTACACCATATATTATAGCGGCCATCCAGTAAACCATGTGCTCGGAGTAGGTTTCTTAGTCAGCCAAAAAATGAAACCTGCTGTTATCGGCTTTGAAAGTATAAGCGAACGGCTATGCACTCTGCGCTTGCGAGGCAAGTTTAGAAATATAAGCCTCATAAACGTTCACGCCCCTACAGAGGAGACTGCAGAGTCGGAGAAGGATACCTTCTACGAGGCAGTAGAAAGAACCCTCGAAGCCTGTCCCAGATATGATATCAAAATCATACTTGGGGATTTTAACAGCCAAGTAGGGAAGGAGCCCGTATTCAGGCGATACGTTGGCTCCCATAGCTTACACGAAAAAACAAATGATAACGGACTGCGGACTATTCAATTAGCAGGGTCACACGAAATGGTTATTGGAAGTACCTGGTTTGCGCGGAAAGCGGTCCACAAACATACGTGGGCCTCTCCAGACGTGACCACTTTCAACCAAATTGACCACGTGTTGATCGAACGCCGCCACCTCTCAGCCTTGATGAATGTCAGAACATATAGGGGGGCCAATATAGACTCGGATCACTATCTCGTTGGCATGGTGCTCCGAGCTCGAATAACAATACCACCTAGAATCCCCTCTGACAATCAGGTGAGAGTGAACACTGAAGCCATCCACAACACAACCCTCCGCGACACCTATAAGAGGGAAATGGATGCCGCAATAACCGCAGTCAACAGAGGACCTGGAGATGAAGTATCAACTAATGATCTTCACAACCACCTGAAGAACGTTATCATGGATACGGTCACAAATATACTTGGCCCCAGCCGCAAAAGGAGTCGGAACGGCTGGTTTGACGATGAATGTAAGCTAGCAACGGAACGGAAGAATGCCGCATACCGAATAATGTTGCATTCTCAAAGAACGCGGGCACGCGCAGAGACTTATCACGAACTCCGTCGAGCGGAGAAGCGACTTCACAGACGGAAAAAGGAAGCCTGGGAGAACCAACAAGTCTGTGAACTAGAAAAGTACAGGGAGCAACCGCACCAGGCGCGGAAGTTTTACCAACAAGTCAGCAGGATGAAGCCTTATACACCTCGATGCTCATCCTGCCGAGACAAAGAGGGAAATCTGATTTCCGACAGAATGGGCATATTAGAGCGATGGGTTGAGTACTTTGATGAGCTACTGAACAACCAGAACATCGGCGAGTTGGAGGTCCCGCCAACTGAAGACGACGGACAAATACTGCCACCACCAAGTTTAGGAGAAACAGTCCGTGCAATTCATCGGCTAAAAAATCATAAGTCGCCAGGAGCCGATGGAATTACAGCCGAATTGGTTAAATATGGAGGCGACCAGTTACACCAAGTGGTTCATCAACTTGTGCTCAAGGTATGGGACAGCGAATCAATGCCTGACGATTGGCAGCGAGGCATAATCTGTCTCATACATAAAAAGGGAGATATCACACAGTGTAGCAATTATAGAGGTATCACGTTGCTGAGTACCATCTATAAGATATTCTCCACTATCTTGCTAGGCCGGATAGCCCCATACGCCCAGAACATCATTGGCCCATACCAAAGAGGCTTCACTCCAGGCAAATCAGCAACAGATCAGATTTTCTCTCTGCGGCAGGCGATGGAAAAACTGTTGGAATATGGACAACAGTTGCACCATCTGTTCATCGACTTTAAAGCCGCCTATGATAGCATAGCCAGGGTAAAACTGTACACGGCCATGAGGGAATTCGGTATCCCGACGAAATTAATAAGACTGACTAGGCTGACCCTGACCAATGTGCGAGGCCAGATAAAAGCAGCAGGATCACTCTCAAGACCATTCGACATCAACAACGGTCTACGACAAGGGGATGCGCTATCATGCGTCCTCTTTAACCTGGCCCTCGAGAAGGTGATCCGGGATGCTGAGGTGAATGCAAGAGGTACGATCCTCTTCAAGTCCACCCAACTACTGGCCTATGCTGACGATATCGACATCATGGGAAGAACCACTCGAGACGTTCAAACTGCCTTCATCCAGATCGAGCAGGCGGCGCGAGATCTTGGGCTGCACATCAATGAAGGCAAGACAAAATACATGGTGGCAACGTCAGCACCGAAGACGAATCAACCAACAACATCAAACCGCACTGGTCAAACACAAACACGAACAAGAATAAGGATAGGGGAATACAACTTTGAGACCGTTGACAATTTCTCCTATCTAGGGTCGAAAATCACAACCGATAACAACTACGATGATGAAATCCGCGCACGGTTGTTGTCAGCCAACAGAGCCTATTTCAGCTTACAAAGACTGTTCCGCTCGAAACGTCTCACCATAGGGTCAAAGCTCTTACTGTACAAGACTATGATCTTGCCAGTCCTCATGTATTCCTCGGAAACTTGGGTTCTTAGCAAGAAAAATTGCGAACTCTTGGCCGCGTTCGAGAGAAGAATCCTCCGAAGAATTTTTGGCCCCCTACATGAGGATGGACGATTCCGTAGCCTACACAATGACGAAATCTATGAGCGATACCATGACCGTCCGGTTGTGGATAAAATCCGGCTCAATAGGTTACGGTGGGCGGGTCACTTAATCCGTATGGATGAAGATGATCCCACCCGGAAAGTCTATAAGGGCAATATCTATGGTAGGAAAAGAAGACGAGGCAGACCCTGCCTAAGATGGAGCGATGGCGTGGGCCAGGACGCCAGACAGCTTTTAGGGATATCGAATCGGTGGACCTCGGCGCAAAACCGGGATGTCTGGAGTTCCTTATTAAGGCAGGCCTAGACCGGATACCGGTTGTTGCGCCGTTGATGATGATGATGATGATGATGGAGAGTATTTCGATACCTAGATATAAATACATATAGGGGCCGATTCGCGATTTTTCTCAAATTTTTCGGTATGATGGTTTCTGAAATCGGATCCGGGAAATAAGTTATCATTTTCTAACAAAGGCTCTCCCTACCTTTACAGCTGATGCTCTCTTGGGAAAGTATTAATCGACACCCTTAGACCTAATATAGAACGATGATATTCACTAGATGTGTGGCGGTCCCGATTTTTCCGCAACTTTTTTTTATTCTACACAAAACCTTAAAAATATTTATTAGGAAACTTCCTTTAACACACAAGATGATCAATTGAAACAAGGTTGGAGATCGTCCCGGGAGGTAAATAAGTTCTTTTTTGAGAAATGTGGGATCCTAAATCCGCATCAACTTAATGCTGGACCGGACCAAATGGGGAGCAACTTACTCCCTCTTTTTTTGGTCCACGGACCCCTCGTTTAGGACTCCGCACCCAAACTTTCAAAAAATGTCAGGTGCTGCCTCACCTCTGCTCCGGGAGCAGCGTGACCCAAGCGGCTCGCAGATGTTGAGTGCTCCTTTATATAATTCGCAGAATACGACATGACTTTTTTTTTGTGGGGTCCTAAGTCCGCATCAACTTAATGCTGGCTGACAACTCTACACTGAAAACCGTTGTGGCGAAGCCACGGAAAGAGCCTCGGACAAGATGGATTTCCAAACGACAACGGATTAACGATTTGCGCATTTTCTCAAGGAACGTGCGCTCCCTGTTCAGACCGAATGCTGCTGAGCAGCTAGCCGATACACTGACCCAATATAAGGCTGATGTAACAACGTTGCAAGAGATGCGATGGACAGGGACCGGTTTCCGCTACACCATATATTATAGCTGCCATCCAGTAAACCATGTGCTCGGAGTAGGTTTTTTAGTCAGCCAAAAAATGAAACCTGCTGTTATCGGCTTTGAAAATATAAGCAAAAGGCTATGCACTGTGCTTTTGCGAGGAGAAATATAAGCCTCATAAACGTTCCGCCCCTACAGAGGAGACTGCAGTGTCGGAGAACGATATCGTCTACCAGGCAATTTAGTGGACCCTTGAAGCCTGTCCCAAGTATGACATCAAAATCATATTTGGAGATTTCAACAGTCAAGTAGGGATGGAGCCCGTATTCAGTTAGCACGAAATGGTTGTTGGAAGTACCTGGTTTGCGCGGAAAGTGGTTCACAAACATAGGTTGGCCTCTCCAGATAGGACCACTTTCAATCAAATTGATCACGTGCTGATTGAACGCCGCCACCTCTCAGCCTTGATGAATGTCAGAACATATAGGGGGGTCAATATAGACTCGGACCACTACCTCGTTGGCATAGTGCTCCGAGCTCGAATTAGGACACCACCTACAATCACCTCTGACAATGAGGTGGGAGTGAATACTGAAGCCATTCACAATACAACCCCCCGCAGCACCTATTAGGGCGAAATCCTGGAGATGAAGCATCAACAAATGATCTTCACAACCACCTGAAGAACGTTATCATTTACACGGCCACAAAGATACTTGGTCCCAGCCGCAAGAAAAGTCGGAACGGGTGGTTTGATGATGAATGTAAGCTTGCTATGGAATGGAAGAATGCCGCATACCGAGTAATGTTGCATTCTCAAAGAACGCGGGCACGCGCAGAGACTTATCACGAACTCCGTCGAGCGGAGAAGCGACTTCACAGACGAAAAAAAGAAGGCTGGGGGAACCAACAAGTCTGTGAACTAGAAAAGTACACAAAGTGTTATACACTTCGATGCTCATCCTGCCGAAACAAAGAAGGAAATCTGATTTTCGACAGAATGAGCATATTGGAGCGATGGATTAAGTATTTTGATGAACTGCTCAACAACTAAAATATCGGCGAGTTGGAGGTCCCGCCAACTGAAGCCGACAGACAAATACTGCCACCACCAAGCATAGAAGAAACAGTCCGTACAAATCATCGGCTTAATCACAAGTCCCCAGCAGCCGATGGAATCACAGTCGAATTGGCTAAATATGGAGGCAACCAATTACATCAAGCGATTCATCAACTGATGCTCAAAATATGGGACAACGAATCACCACCCAGAACATCATTGGCCCATACCAAAGGGTCTTCACTCCAGGCAAATCAGCAACAGATCAGATTTTCTCTCTGTGACAAGCGATGGAAAAACTGTTGGAATGTGGCCATCAGTTAAGAGAATTGGATATCCCGACGAAATTGATAAGATTGACTAGGCTGACCCTAACCAATGTGCGAGGCCAGGTAAAAACAGCAGAATTACTCTCGAGGCCATTCAACATCAACAATGGTCTCAGACAAGGGGATGCCCTATCTTGCGTCCTCTTTAACCTGGCCCTGGAGAAAATGATTAGCGATGCCGATGTAAATGCGACAGGCACCATCCTCTTCAAGTCCACCCAACTACTGGCCTACGTTGATGATATGGACATCATGGGAAGAACAACCCCAGACGTACAAACTGCCTTTTTCCGGCCGGGCAGGCGGCGCGAGATCTTGGGCTGCACATCAATAAAGGCAAGACAAAATATATGGTGAACGTCAAACGTCAGCGCCAAAACCAAAACCAAAAGAAGGAACAACATTGAATCGCGCTGGTCAAACGAAAACAATGAAGATAGGAGATTACAACTTTAAGACCGTTGAAAATTTCACCTATCTAGGGTCAAAAATCATAAGTGATAACAGCTACGACGATGAAATCCGCGCACGGTCGTTGGTTGCCAACAGAGCCAATTTCGGCTTACAGAAACTATTTCGCTCAAAACGTCTCAGGAAAGGGTCAACGCTTTTACTGTACAAGACTATGATCTTGCCAATCCTTAAGTATTCCTCGGAGACTTGAGTCCTTAGCAAAAAAAAAAAAGTACGAACTATTGGCCGCGGTCGAGAGAAGAATCCTCCGAAGAATTTTTGGCTCCCTACATGAGGATGGACGATTCCGTAGCCTACAAAACGACGAAATCTATGAATGATACCATGATCGTCTGGTTGTGGATAAAATCCGACTCAACAGGTTGTGGTGGGCGAGCCACTTGATCGGTATGGATGAGGATTATCCAGCCCGGAAAGTCTATAAGGGCAATATCTATGGTAGGAAAAGAAGACGAGGTAAACCCTGCCTAAGATGGAGCGGTTGCGTAGGTCAGGACGCCAGACAGCTTTTAGGGATATCGAATTGGTGGACTTCGGGGCAAAACCGGGGTGTCTGGAGTTCCTTATTAAGGCAAGCCTAGACCGGATACTGGTTGTTGGGCCATTGAAGATGATGATGAAAATTGTTGAGATTACCTTAGGCACCAGTTCTCCATCTATTCTGGACATTCTTATTAAATCAATCACCTCTGCAACAGAGTTCTAGAGGAATAGCAGAATATTTCGAAATAGTATATTTCCATATTCTTCAAGGCCGAAATGATGAATAAATGATGATGAATAAATATTTCTAACGATAAGAAAAGACAAGTCTTTATAATTTCAAACATATTTCTTTAGTTTTTATCACATTCTACTGCGCCAGCTTAAATTTGGCCACAAATTTTGGCAATTTGCCAAGCTCTCGAGCATAGCGTATCCGCTTTACTGTCGGTCTGTTTGTCACACCTTGTATCTCAGAAACGGCTACTCCCATTGTTAAATCTTTTTTTCACCGACTATAGTCATGTGGGGTGTCAAATGAACGACCACAATGAGTGGTTTCCGAAACCGATATAAGTCAGTTACTTCAAGGAGCGGTTCTGGTATCTGGCTTCAAAATACCCTCCATACCGATACCTGTTTATAAAAGTTTATAGTAGTGTATTGCCGTATTTATTGTAAAAGTATTTTCTAGAAATTGACTGGGAACACCCCTTAGCTTTATCCTAGAATCATCATGCAGTAATAAAGGCTATATTACAGAGCATGACACGACCAAGTTTGGTGGAAATCGCACTACCACTAACTGGCTTCTAATAGGTCAAAGTTTCCACTTTCACTGCAAACTTCTTGCATCCTAAGACAATGAATGTCGATATCATACTAAAGTGAATGGTTTGGCAAACCAAATGCATAAGCATTACAAGCTAATATTACATATCAGCGACATTTTAGCAAGTCGATAACGTAATTACGTCAGATCAATTTTCCGCATGAAGTTGGACTCTCGAATGAACAACGAAATTCACAAAAAATGGCAAAGTTTCGCCCCCCTACAACTTTGTTAATAATAGTTGGATTTTCTTCAAACTTTACCAAATTGTGCATGTTATCCCTTACACCCATGCTAAATTTTGTTGCCGGGTGCCGGGTTATTTGTGTCGGAACCGGATTTTGAGGCCTAGATTTCGTAGAGATGCACCACTGTGATTTTTTTCAGATTTTTCGGTTGGATAGGCTCTGAGAACGAAACCTGTTATAATTTTTGTGGGTCATATTTTGAGCCCTCACTGCCCTATATTTCACCCAATATCAAATATGGAAACAGCTTCGGAAAGTACTAATTGAGGCCTTTCATTTGATACATGGCTACATTTTATGAAAGAAACAACAGATTACACGATCTTCCAATTTTCGTGGCAATCGTTCTAGCCGTTTTCGAATAAATTGCGTGTGGCAGACAACGCGTATACAGCTACAAATCCAACATAATCCTTGATATTTTTCCAAACTACGAGACATACGTACATATTACAGCCATAGATATTACGCTCACCCTAAACAAACAAACTGTCTATTTCCGAATACAGTACACATATATGCACGTATATAAATCGATCGTATCAATATTTTCGATTTACCTGTTATATCTATCTGAATTAGGCACTACCAGTCCATTGGCACGCATATATAATATTATATACCTACATACACACATGTCTGGTTGACCAATAACTAAAAAACTAAAACGAAATTCTCTGCGACCCGATTCATAAGAACTCATTTCGTTGTGGTATTGACGAATCTATATGTGATGATGACGTCATTAAGTTTGTAGAGTGTACGAAATTCACAAAAAATGGCAAAGTTTTACCCCCTATAACTTTGTTAATAATAGTTGTATTTTCTCCAAACTTGACCAAACTGTGTCTGTGTCACCACACGTATGCCAAATTTTGTACTTCTGGGATGAACATAAGGGGGGTGCCGGGTAAATTTTTAAAATGTGGAAATATACTATTATTAACTTTATTTGTGCAGATATCGGAACCGGATATATTTTGAGGCCTAGATTTCGTAGAGATGCATCACTGTGATTTTTTTCAGATTTTTCGGTTGGATAGCTTCTGAGAGCGAGACCTGTTACACTTCTTGTGGGTCATATTTTGAGCTTTGAGAATTTGTTATCGTGACTTGATGCTGATTACCAGTCAACTCAGCTGTGATTGAGTACCTGAGTTAAATCAGGGTAATAATCTCGGGCGAGCACAATGCTGACCGCTTTGCCTTCTACAGTGTACTGTAGTGTACCGGTACGGTCTGAATGAAGTGCTCTAACACACTTCAAGGCCTTGGTCCAATATGGATTGTTGCGCAAATGATTATTATTATAGGCGATAACATAGGGCATAATTCCTGAAAGTTTGAACGCAATCCAACAACTATTAACTAAGTTATAGAGGGTCAAAATTTCGCATTTCAGGTAAATTTGTGGCGGGGTTAGCAACGGAGAACACTGGTGGTAGCACTTGTCAGTCGAATCGAAATACATTTCGAATGTTGTTGATTCTAGTGACAAGCGCCAGCACCGGTGTTCTTCGTGGCGTAGTAGGCCTTCCTAATTTTGAATTGTAAATAAAATAATTGAATATGAAAAAGAAATAATTGAAGATATTAAGTTGCGAACCACCGACCGGGCAGGTCGATTTAATTCCGTATTTTATCCAAAATATTAATTGTAAATATAAATTGTGAAATAAAATGTTTTAATTAAAGTAATTGTAAATACAAGTGGTAAAATAAAATATATTACTAAACCGGTGACCCCGAAGAACTCGCCCGATTGATTGGAATGAGGAAAAATTTGCAAAGTTTTTAATTGTGCGGAAATTTGCAATTGCGACGATTGTACCCAGGTAGAGCGGGGCACCGCAGCCAGGACTTGAACGAAAGCCAACATCGTCGCAGGGCCAGTTTCGGGCTGTTTTTTTGTGTGCCGCTCGTTGCGAAGACGGCGAAAGGTGGTTAAACCGTGCGCCAGAAGGAGCCAGACGCAGCACCGCGAATGCGGCTTCGAATGAACGATCGTAAGGAGTTCATTTCGTCGAACGCCGCCGTCGTAGTCGTGGCCGTCACGTAGTTGAATTCTGCAGAGGACGTCCCGTATCAGCGCCGACTGGAAGACGCGAAAAATTCCGTTGGTTCTTTTGTGCTCCCCCCTTGTCTAGTGATGAAATCATTGATCAGTCCGTTGAGCCACCAGCCTCTAAGAAGCGGAAGCTGACTTCGACGACGTCATCGCAGGGAGCCGGAGCCGCCGACAAGGATCATCCGCACGCTCAGGAGTCCCAACCTCGACAGCGTTTTTTAAGGCAAGCCGCCGCAGATAAAAAGTTTTTTTAGTTGTAAAATTTTGACATAGACCTTCCGTGTCCTGAATTTCTAGTTAAAGCATAAATAAGTGGTCTGCGCGTCAAGCGTCCGCTCCGGGGTGCATCGGTGGTGTTTCTTTGTTTCTGTCGTACGAGCATTTGTATGTGCGGTCAGCTGTAGTCAAAGTAGGGCCTTGTGGAATTCGGTACAGCCACGTTTTCGACAAAACTCGCGTCGTAAACTTAACTGTTATGATGTCGATGGATGACAAATACGTGGCAGGCCCACGTGAGCACTCTCCATTTTGGCGACGGAATCCGAAGCTGTGGTTCGTCCATCTGGAGGCGCAATTCCACATGTCCGGGATCACAGCGGACGAGGACGAAATAAATTTCGAATATTGTAAACCCCGCTGCGCCACATCACTCTGCCCCCAGATGAAACCTAGCGCTTTCAGCGACTGAAGTCGGAGCTGCGTTCCCCATCATTCGCGAAGCGAACGCGACGTTCATTTGGGGCGCAAACGGGCTTCAGCCTGGATAAGGAGACAGCCTTTTTCTGTCCCCCGATCTCGAGCTGGAAGAAATACTCTCGCGACTCGAGAACACGGTACGGACCTTCGTATGGCGGCTGTAGCGGCTTCCGGACGACATCCGTCCTGACTGGGACGTGCGTGTACGTGTCCAGCTCCCTGGGTGCGCAGACAGGAGCGGACGAGTATTGTGTGGGAGGTGTGGCTTTCATGTGGCGAAGGTTGCCTTTCAGCAGGCGCAGCAATCCCGAATCTGTGAGACCCAATCTGTTGTCGAAGACCGGATCACTTGAGAGCCTTGGGTTCTCCCCGTATACCAGCTCCGCGAGGGTGGCAGCAAATTCCTCTCGGCGGGTTGTTCGTGGGCTGGGTAGGACGAGGGGCAAGACTTGAGTCCAGGACGGATCGTCGCGGGCATAATGGCGGCTTTCAGCGCCCGTTCCACCATCCCATTGGTTTGCGAGTGGTATCCCGTAGTTCGCTGACGTTTAAAACCCAGGAGTTTGCCTAACTCCGAGAAAAGGGTGGATTCAAATTGCATTCCCTGGTGATGACCACTGCAGGGACGCCAAAGCGAGGGATCTACTCTCGACAGAGGGATTCGGCACAAGATTGCGCCGTAATGTCCTTCAGAGGTATTGCCTCAGGCCATCGCGTGAACCTGTCGATGATTGTAAGGCAATACTTGTAACCGTGCGAGTCTCGCAAATGTCCTACAATGTCGAGGTGTATGATGTGGAACCGCTTGGTGGTGCGGGAAAATGAGCCCATTTCTTTCCTCACATGCCTGGTGACTTTACACTTTTGGCATTCGATGCACTCTCTGGTCCAGGAATTGACATCCTTGTTCATGGAGGGCCAGAAGTATTTCTCGGTGACTAGTCAATTTGTTGCCCTGATGCCTGGATGCGCTAAGTCGTGAACCGCGTGGAACACTTCCTTGCGAAAGGTGGCCGGAATGTATGGCCGAGGTCCCTTTTCCGAGACTCCGCAGAATAGAAAGAGGTTCAAATTTATATTTGGAGTTGGATTTGAGGCTCTGAAGTACTGCGTCATCCTCCTGCTTCTTGGCAATAGTCGAGAAGTCGAATGCGGCAGGGATGTTAACCTCGGAGACACGTGACAAAGCGTCAGCAACTACGTTGTCCTTGCCGGACACGTGCTGGATGTCTGATGTAAACTGGCATATAAAGCTCAGGTGTCGAAGCTAACGAGGGTAGGCTTTGTCGGGCTTTTGTTTCAAAACATATGTGAGAGGCTTATGGTCCGTGAACACTGTGAACGGCCTGCCTTCTAGGGAGAAGCGGAAGTACTTAATGCTCAAGTACACGGCGAGCAGTTCTCGAACGTAAGTGCTGTAGTTCCGTTGGGCGGGATTTAACTGTCTGGAGAAGAAGCTCAACGGCTGCCAGACGTGATTCACCTTTTGGTGAAGAGCGGCACCTACTGACCTAATGTCAGAGGCATCAACAAAAACGGCTAGGAGTGCATCCTGTCGAGGAATTACCAAGAGTGTACCATCAGCCAGTTGTTGTTGGGATTAATCGAACGCGCGGACAGCCTCTTCCTTTGTTTCGAGGCCAGACAAGTACACGTTCAAAACGGGCTGGTGTTGGGCGGCCTTGGGCAGGAAACGACGATAGAAGTTTAGCATACCCAAGAACCTCCGCAAATCCTTCACGGTTTTCGAACGCGGGAAGCTTGAGATCGCTTACACCTTGTCTGGGTCACCGGTATCTGGAGGAACTTGCATTTCTCAACGTTTAGGACTAAACCGGCCTGAAGGAGACGTTGAACAATGCACTCGAGGTGGGCTAAGTGCTTATACTCTGTGTAAGAAGCGACCAAAACATCATCCAAATATACGAAACAGAAGTCGACCTTTCGTAGGACCGAGTGAATGAACCTTTGAAAGGTTTGTGCCACATTGCACAACCCGAAAGTCATCCGTGTGAACTCGAAGAGTCCAAAGGGTGTGCATATTGCATAATTGCATAATGTCTTCTGGAGCTACAGGGATTTTGTGATATGTCTTGGTTAAATCCAAGATCGAAAAAATGCGGCAGTTTGCGAGATGATGCGCAAAGGCGTGGATGAGAGGAATACGATATCGGTCTCGAACAGTCTGCGCGTTTAGCCTTCTGTTATCCCCACCGGGGCGCCATTCGCCGTTTGGCTTAGGGACTATATGGAGTGGGGAAGACCAAAAACTGTCCGAAGGTCTGCAGATACCCTGTTGCATAAGTTGTTCAAACTCTTTCTGTGCAATAGCCAGCTTCTGGGGTGGTAGGGGACGCACCTTCCAGAAGATAGGGGAACCAGTAGTGTTAATGTGGTGCTGCACATTGTGCTTCACTGGTTTAGAGAGACTACATTCAGTGGTAATCTGACTGAATTATTGGAGGAGTGCCCGAACACGAGAGTCAGTAATGTCCTCCAAAAGGTATTTGGAGGGGAGCCGCTGAAAAACAGTGTAACGTCACTGCAATTCATCCGATAGGTGCGTCGATCCCTTCACCCCGGAGTATGGATTTGTTAAGTGGTTTACTTCCCCTGAACGGGAAGAATCGGTAAGGAAGAACGAACACAATACCTTCCCTACCTTTGGAGGTAACCATGGGACATTGCAACGTTGGGGCTCTATTGCAGGGTTCACTGCCTCCCCAACACTCGTGGGAACAAAATTGGGGAAAATAATTCAAATTCTTTTGATGGGACCCCAGGGACAGGAAGACAGTACCCAACACGGTTATGAGTCGCTCAACAACATCAGAACGGCTTTGCTTTTCGTCATATGGTTTGGACGAACCAACTCAACGAATTTATCGTCTGCGCCTATTACCGTGTCACGGATTTGGAACGGAATCCATCAGGGTACAGACATCGACTAGATGACGCGTTCAGAACCCGATTTCCGGAACTAAGTCATGTTCCGGAACAGAACGTCGTCAACCAGTAACAACTAGCCAACAAATCTTCGAAGAGGTTTCACGTGAGCTCGGGCTGGAGTCATCGAATTACCGGACTAGTCAAATGAGTAACACAAGTACTCCACCTGTAAGGCACTCCATGAATCCAGTAGTCAGGAGAAGCTTCTAACTGGGGATGTCGACCCAATTTATAATGAGGTTTTGATCGCATTCCAGGTCGCATTCACAGAGTATGCTGAGATTCTCCCAGACGCTAGGCCAAAGATCCCAAAACTGAAGTTTACTTCGGCAACTACTAACATCATTGCTGCCGTTGACAGAATTTTGGCTGATCGTTTGGCTAGCGAGATTACTGCTACAGAGGTTCACAGCCTGATCTACGTTGCAGCTGCCACGGTTATTCGTCTCCATAATCAACATCTTAGAGCGAATAACAGAGGTATGCGCAGAAGAACTTTACCGTTCTGAGTGTTTCGACTCATCCCCATCCTGATTTAGTTCGACCATTTTTCACTAAGGGGATAACTTTCCTCATCCCCAAGGAACAGGGTGCCTCTTGCCCTTCGAAATGTCGACCAATTACTTGTCTTCCTACCATCTACAAGGTCTTCACTTCAGTTCTGTGCGCGAACATCTCAAAACATCTTGATGTTCATAAAGTGATAGCTGAGGAGCAAAAAGGATGCGCAAAAGGCTCCCGAGGCCGCAAAGAACAGCTTATAATCGATACGGTAGCTGTAAAGCAGGCTGTCCATCAGAAACGAAATATCTCGACAGCCTACATCGATTATAAATCAGCCTTTGACTCCATATCATATTCGTGGTTACTACAAGTGTTACGCTTGTATAAAATCAACCCGAATGTCGTTCTTCTTCTGAGAACAGTAATGAAGAATTGGAGCACGAAGCTATCGTTATCCTCACAAACATCAGGAGAGATACCAATCAGGCGTGGCATTTTCCAAGGCGACTCTCTAAGCCCACTGTGGTTTTGTTTGGCTTTGAATCCGCTATCCCATCTTTTGCATGAAAGCAAATACGGGTTCCAAGTCAAGCATGGCACATTGTCGAAATGTACATTAAGCCATTTGATGTACATTGACGACATCAAATTGTATGCCAAACACGAGAACCAACTTCGCTCCTTGCTGGACATCACCATCCAGTTCAGCAGGGATATCGGCATGCAGTTGGGTTTGGAAAAATGTCGCATAAAAACAATTGTTCGGGGAAAACACACCGACAACGAAGGATACAGCCAAAATAACATCCGAATTGAGGGTATGGATTCGGACGACGTCTACAAATACCTCGGCATATTGCAAGCAACAACACCTGCTGTGGCAGAAATCAAATCTAAGTTGCTGGGGGAATTTGGACGGCGTCTGGATCTTGTCCTTAAAACTGAGCTGCACGGGAAAAATAAAATCATGGCAATCAACACCTTCGCCATTCCCGTCCTTCTATACACTTTCGGTGTGATACAGTGGAGTAACACTGATTTAGAATCTGTCAATAGACGCTTAAGGGTAGTTCTTGCAAACAAAGACGTGCACAATAGAGCTGCCCAAAAATTGAGGATCACTATCCCACGTCCTCAGGGAGGAAGGGGGGTACTTGATTTAAAAACGTTGCACTACAATCAAGTGCATTCTCTTCGTGAGTTTTTCTATGAGAAACAATCCTCTAGCCAAATACATCAAGCTACCGTCATGGCAGATAATAAATTATCTCCTTTGAACTTGAGAAGCAGAGAATGGGATCCCATGTCGAATGTTACTTCAGTCCAATAGAAGATCGACATGTGGAAAGAGAAACCCATTCACGGAGGTCATATCAAAAATTTGTTGTCAGGCATTGACATCGAAGCCTCCAACAAATGGTTGACAAACGGTGTACTGTTCTATGAGACCGAAGCATTCCTAACTTCAATTCAGGATGCTTCGCTCCCAGCAAAAAATTATAAACGGTACATTCTTCACGACTCCTCAATCACCAACTCCAGTTGTAGGTTATGCAACTGTGAAGAGGAGACCATCCAAGACAACATCTGCGTGCACGATGTTGAGCAGTACCGAGTACACCAATCGTCATAACCCCGTCTGCAAGATTCTCCATCAAAACCTTGCGTTGAAGTATAACTTGGTGGCAACCTACCATCCTTACTATAAGTATACTCCGCAGAGAATCTTGGAAAATGATTAGGTCAAACTACTGTGGGATCACACTATTGCCACTGACCACAGTGTTAATCATAACAGACCCTAGTTCCTAGATCTAGTTCTGCTTCTGAAGGAAGAACGAGCGTGCTTTATAATCGATGTAGCCGTACCGTTGGACCGGAACACTGTTGAAAAACAACACGAAAAAATCCGGAACTACGGTCCCTTGGCAGACGATATGAAGCAGACTTGGAGACTACAAAAGATCGAAGTAGTCCCAGTAGTAATTTCAGCGATGGGATTAGTCCCGCAGAACTTGCATAAAGCGCTGAAAACGCTCGATCTTAGGGCTGGACTATACATGGAGATGCAAAAAGCGGTTATCCTTGCAACCTGTGCTATAGTCCGAAGAGTCCTGTTCGGTAACAATCTGACCTAATGGGTTTCAGTCTTGATCCGCACTGTCTTCGATATAAGATCCATATCTCTGTAGTGTAGAACCTCCGCGTCATTGGCTGAAGTGTTTGCGACAATCGGGATGTAGTAATACATTTTCGCATGGTCGCACACACTTTGCGTTAAAACGCATGATCGCTGTGAAGCGGGCCTTTGGATGTTGCCTTCAGCCCATCCTTAGGTTGGTCGCCTCTCGGTCCGGTTGGGCGGGAAGAGGGTCCGTGGGCTTTTCGAACTATATATATTTTTTGTGTGGAAAATCTTGGAAAGACAAATCCGCCCCAGCTTCGTCGCCCGAACGACGGAGCTACAGCGGGCGCATGTGGGATTCGCAGCCATTAAAAACCGGCCCCGGTATTTCCAGCCCCAGCCCCGCGGGACCACCATTGAGACATTACTTCGCGGGGTAGGTTTGTTCTTAGGCACTCGTCCTTGTTCTATTTGCAGCTTTGCTCCTTCAGCAATTCCTCCTGCATTTGGATGATTGCCGAGCCAATCGTAAGCCACTTCGTCTCGGACTCCAGCATCTCCGCAACCAAGCTCTCCGGGGTCACGCTCCTGCCCAGGACCTGGTTTAAGCTCCTTCTCTCCAGCGCAAATCGTGGGCAGTGAAACATCACATGGTCTGGATCCTCCGGTATGCCATCGCATCTGGGATGATTTGGAGAATCATCCAACCCAAAGCGGTGCAGATACTGCCTGCAGCAACCACCGTGACCCGTGGGAAACGGGCTAATGTGGCGGTTGGTCTCCCCATGTTTTCGCTCAAGCCACACCCTAATGTTGGGAATGAGCCTATGCGTTCACCGACCTTTCGTAGACTCATCCCATCTACGTTGCCAGAGATCATGCGACTCTGACCTTGCCGCATTTCTACGCTGTGCATGCCCCTCCATACGTCTCGCATGGTACAGGACATTCATTTCTTTAGCGCCTTTAGGCCTCATCTGATGTGGTTCTAAAAGCACTGCAAACCCTCAAAGCCATCAGCCAATAAACCGAGTTTATCTGCATTCGTCTCTGAGAGTATGCGAGCGCCTCTGCCCACACAGGTGACGAGTAGAGCAGGGTGGAGTGCACCACTCCGGCTAGCACCAACCTCCGGCAATGTTTCGGCCGACCAATATTTGGCAACATTTTTGCAACTGCCGTGGTGGCACTGGCTGCCTTTTGGCATGCATACTCTAGGTGTTCCCTAAAACTCGATTTGGTGTCAATTATTACCCCCAGGTATTTAATAGCCGGCTTTGATACGGCCGTATGTCCACCGACTTCCACTTTTACAGTGTTATTTTTCCTGCGGTTCGTTATTAAGACCATTTCCGTTTTCGCGTTCGCCAAGGTCAGCCCGGCCTTTTTTAGTCAGGATTTTACCGCTCTCACTGTTTCCGTTGCGTAAACCTCCACATCTTCTGGGTGTTTTGCTGCAACAACCACAGCTAGGTCATCACCAAAGCCGACAATCGTAGTCCCCTCTGGGACGGGAAGAGCAAGCACCTCATTATATATGATATTCCACAACAGGGGACCAAGTACCGATCACTGTGGTATCCCGGCTGCTTCGACGATGGGCAGGAGTCTGTTGTAGATGACTCTCTCCATCATCTTTCCTATTGTATCCAACAGGCAGATAGGACGATACGACGCTGGGTTTCCAGGTGGCTTGCCAGGCTTCGGAAGCAACACCAACTTGTACTTTTTCCACTGGGCAGGGAATATCCCTTCTTTTAGGCACGCCTCGAAGGTGTTGGCGAAAAAGTCGGGCCTAGTCTTCACTGCCGGTTTCAAAGATCGGTTGCCATCCAAACCTGGGGCCTTGTTGTCACCGAACCTACCACATATTTCCCGCAACTCCTTCATAGTTACTGGACGTGCTGTGCCGTCATTTAGTTGAACAACCATTTGCCTTCGCCTATTTTCGTGGTGAGGGAACAGAGTGGTAACAATCTGTTTCAGGAGGCGCGGACAGGTCACCTGGAGTGATTTCCGTAGCCTTTTCATTACCACTCTGTAAGCCTCGCCCCAAGGGTTTATGTTGGCATGGTCACACAGCTGTTTGAAGCAGTTTTTTTTTGCTCCTCCGAATGGCTTCCTTTAGGCAACCACTCAATTGCCTTTGTACCAGTACCACGTCGAGCTCCGCGAATGCTTCGAGGAGAACACCTCCCCTCATATTAGTTACCCGGCTGCCCTATTCAAGAGCCCACGCATTGAAATCGCCTGCTATTATGGTAGGCCAACGTCCTCTTGCATCCAAAACAAGAGCGGCAAGCATCTGCTCATACTCGACGAGTGTAGCGCTGGATGGAGTATAGCAGCTATAGATAGCGCTGCTTGGCCCGTTTGGTCTTTGACCCAAACGCTACCATCGTGGTTTCGATATGGTTCACTAATTATGGCCACATCGATGTTTTTCTCGCGGATGGTTTGCGAGAGTAGATCCTGCGCCACCTCGCAGTGGTTGAGGCTGATTTGTATCAACCTCATTTGCGATTTGTGCCAAGGGCTCTCCTGTATTCCGGGCACCTGCTGCTGCCCGCAATGTGCCGATGGTCCACACCCTCCTTTCCTTTAAACAGTAGGCAATTTGGGTCAACTACGCAGTCCTTGCTGGTATGGCCTCCCACTCCGCATCTCCCGAATTGCTTTAACCTGTCATTTGGACTAGTGCATGCCTTCGCAATGTGACCAAAGCCAAGGCATCTAAAGCACCGTTTTAGCGCCACCTGTTCCCTAAGGCGACACATAACCCAGCCTATTCTCACCCTCCCTGCTGCTAACAGTTTGAGTGCGTTCTCTACTGGTAGGCTGATGATGGCGGTTTGTGTTTCCCCATAGGCTTTCCTTAGCGTTTTCACCGCTGACTCTTGTAGTCCGGCAAGATCGAACTGCTTCTCCAACGCTTCGCGAACCTCCTTCGTCGTGATTTCATCTATATCTTTGCAGATTATAGTGATCTCCGGTTTGTTAGCTCTTATGTCGGCTTCCTTTCCTAAAGTCTTTCCGATTTGGCTCAAGAATTTGTACGCGGTTACATCCTTGGATTTCTTAAGCTCCAACATAATATCTCCCTTCTGGGACCATCTAATGCGGCTGACATTGTCTCCCAAATTGGTGAGTTCGGGGTCTGCTTCACTTTCCTGAGAATGTCGGCGTATGACCCTTCGCCCCGTTTGGAAATGATAATCACCTCCGATCTTATCTTCCTCCGATCATTTCTCTTCCGCGGTTCTACTTTCCTCCAAGCTTCCACATCCGCCTTTGAAGGTCCGATCCTTTTTCTCGAGGTAGCCGCTGCAAAATTTTCACTGGCAGCTTCAGTTGTAATTTTCATTAACTCCACCTTTTTGGGAGTTGAGTCCTTTTTCCTTTTCGGGGTTTGCCGGCCTGTTGAGTCATTCAGCTTTTCGCGCAGCCTCTTCCCCGGTTTCTCCCCTTTTGTGTTTTGAACCGGCGTTACTTGAGTTGCCTGGTTCAATTTTCCAATCGACGACTTCCCTACTCGTTCGTCCTTGGCCTTGCCGTACGACAAACGGATGCCTCTTATCATCGCCCTTATATTTTGATGAATGTTCCGACGCTCCATGATCTTTTTACCGAGGGCAGTAAAGGCAGCTCCAGACTGATCATTGCCTAAAACATCGCTCGGGTGATTTGAGTGAGCGATTCTTCCTCATTGAAGACTCCCGCTATGCGCTTCCCACTGGGGGTAGCGGTCGCGGGGGCTTGTGTCCGTGTGGGAGGGGATCTACGAAGAATCTTCTGCACGGGTCCGTCAATGGAGCTAGTTCCAGTCCCTCCTGTACGCTTGTAACATTAGATGCCACAGTAGCCAAGGTTCTCATTACTGAGGCACTGCGGTCGTTGGATATCGACGGCCGGGAGCCCGCTTGCCCACTCCCAAAAGCCGCCGGTACTGGGTTTCCGAAGCCTTGCACCGTAACTTCATTCTCCTTCTGCTCCTCCATGTTTGGTTTTATTTCTGGGTATCATTCCCATGGCCAATTTTTATCCACGCGTGGACGTTTACTTCCCACCTACTCGGCCTGCGCATAAGCATGCCCATACACGCACATCTCCGGATGCATGCATGTGCATGCCCATGACACATTCGCTGAGCATTCTCTTATCCGCACTAAGGAACGCGCCTGATGGGAGATTTGGCAACTCCACACAGGATATATATATATATATATAAAAATGAAGTAAAGATAATAAATAATAGTATAAAAACAATTCATTTCTTTTTATTTGTCATTTTTATCATGGTTAACAACATTCGAAATGAATTTCGAAATGAATTTCGAATGTTGTTAACCCCGTTTTTTCCTTTCGATGGTTCCTTGCGGCGACGTCCTCGAAGACAGTTGATTGTTGAGTTTGTCTCGCCGAACTGGCTGCAGTCGATTTGCTGTAAACTTATATGATGTCGACAACCGGACAATCGCTCCTAGTTCGTGTTCTAAACGCCGCTGACGTCACACAAGGTTTAAAGCACAAATTGGGTGAAAATATCCAAATATCACCGGTAAGTTAGTAAACTTTCCACTCGGACGAGTTTCTCGGGGTCACAACGTTTATATAAAATTTCTTTTCCTGAGAAAATCCTGAGTATAATGCTGGCTCTTTCTGGGAAAATCTTGAGTTCTTTCGTTGAGTGTAATTTATTTTTATTTAAATACCACTCGCTTCGTTTCTGAGAAAATACGGAGTTCTTTGGGTTTCATGTAATTTTATTTTCATTTAAATACAACTTATTTCCATGAACAAAACTTTTTTTCACTATATTACTTAAAAACTGACATTCCACAAAAAAACAATTCATTTTTAAGGTTTTGTGTAAACAAACAACATCAAATATGGTCATGTGGGGTATGAAATTAAAGGTCTCGATTGGTACTTTTCAAAGCCGATCTTAGTTTTGACATTCGTTGGAAGGGTGGGGACTGCGGAGGGTTGAAAGTGATCACTTCTTTAAGGGGGCCATTCTCAGAAACAACCAAACCGAAAAATCTAAAAAAAATCAGGAGGCTGCCACTATATGGTGCCTGGGCTTCGAAATACCTTCCATGCCGATATCTGTTTAAATAAAGTAAATAATAGTATATTACTACAATTTTTTGTAATTGGTTAGAAACCCCCCTTAAGTTCATCCTAGTACCATGAAATTTTGCAGTGAGAGCAGACCAGAGCATGAGTTTGGTGGAAATTGCACTATTACTAACAAAGTTATAATACCTCAAATCTGTTGCTTCTTTGAAAATTGAAGACTATGAATGTCAATATCACCCGAAAGTGGATACTCTCACATAATATATGGATATATTACGTGCTACATACTAAGAAATACACAAAACCTTTCGTACCTGAAGCGTCCAGCTTCCGGTTTCCCGACTTGTTTTTTCAAAATTTGTCATTTCTATCATGGCCTGCTCCGCCACGGAGAACCGCGATGGTGGTCACTGTCAATCGAATTAACAACATTCAATATAAATTTGCACACGCCACAGGTTTATTAACTCGGTCCTGCGAAACGTCGACTTTTGTTTCGTATATTTGGATGATGTTTTGGTCACTTCTTCGTTAGAGTCTGATCACTTAGCCCATCTCATCGACTCCTTGAGGCCGGTTTAGTCCTAAACGTTGATAAATGCAAGTTTCTCCAAACACAGGTGAGATTCCTCGGCCACTTCATGTGCCCTGACGGAATACAGCCCGACCCGGACACGGTGCAAGCAATTACAAGCTTCCCGCGTCCGAAGACAGTGAAGGAGTTGAAGTGGTTCTTGGACAGGCTAAACTTCTATCGTCGTTTCCTGCCCAAGGTCGCCCAACACCAGCCCGTTTTGAACGTGTACCTGTCTGGCCCCAAAAAAAAGGACGCACGAGAGATTGTGTGGTCTGAAGAGGCTGTCCGCGCGTTCGATAAATCCCGACAACAACTGGCTGATGGTACACTCTTGGCAATTCCTCGACAGGATGCACTCCTAGCCGTTTTGCTTGATGCCTCTGACATCGCAGTAGCTGCCGCTCTTCACCAAAAGGTGAATCACGTCTGGCAACCGTTGAGCTTCTTCTCCAGACAGTTAAATCCCGCTCAACGGAACTACAGCACTGACGTTCGAGAGCTGCTCGCCGTGTACTTGAGCATTAAGTACTTCCGCTTCTCCCTAGTAGGCAGGCCGTTCACAGTGTTCACGGACCATAAGCCTCTCACATATGTTTTGAAACAAAAGCCCGACAAAGCCTACCCTCGTTAGCTTCGACACCTGAGCTTTATAAGCCAGTTTACGTCAGACATCCAGCACGTGTCCGGCAAGGACAACGTAGTTGCTGACGCTTTGTCACTTCTCCGCTATTGCCAAGTGGCAGCAGGATGACCCAGTACTTCAGACCCTCAAATCCAACTTCAAATATAAATTTCGGGAGTTGGCCATCTTCGGCTCGAACCTCCCTCTCTGCTGCGTATACTCTGAAAAGGGACCTCCGCCATGCATTCCGGCCACCTTTCGCAAGGAAGTGTTCCACGTGGTTTATGACTTAGCGCATCCAGGCATTAGGACAACAAATCGGTTAGTCACCGAGAAATACTTCTGGCCCTCCATGAACAAGGATGTCAATTCCTGGACCAGAGAGTGCATCGAATGCCAAAAGTGTATAATCACCAGGCATGTAAGGAAAGAAGTGGGCTCATTTCCCCGCATTACCAAGCGGTTCCACACTATACACCTCGACATTGTAGGACCTTTGCAAGACTCGTACGGTTACAGGTATTGCCTTACAATCATCGACAAGTTTACGCGATGGCCTGAGGCAATACCTCTGAAGGATATTATGGCGCAATCTTATGCCGAATCCCTCTATCGAGAGTGGATCCCTCGCTTTGGCGTCCCTGCAGTGGTCATCACTGACCAGGGAATGCAATTTGAGTCCATCCTTTTCTCGGAGTTAGGCAAGCTCCTGGGTTTCAAACGTCAGCGAACCACGGCATACCACCCGCAATCCGAAGGGATGCTAGAGCGTTGGCACCGGACGCTGAAACCCGCCATTATGACTCGAGACGATCCGTCCTGGACTCAAGTCTTGCCCCTCGTCCTACTTGGCCTCCGAACAACCCACCGAGAGGAATTTGCTGCCACCCCCGCGGAGCTGGTATACGGGGAGAACCCAAGGCTCCCAAGTGATCCGGTCTTCGACAACAGATTGGGTCTCACAGACTCAGGATTGCTGCGCCTGCTGAAAGATTATCTCCGCCGCATTAAAGCTACACCTCCCACCCGACACTCGTCCGCACCTGCCTGCGCGCCCAAGGAGTTGCACGCGTGCACGTCCTGGTCAGAACGGATGCTGTCCGGAAGCCGCTACAGCCGCCATACAAAGGCCCGTACCGTGTTCTCGAGCGGGGAGAGCATTTCTTCCAGATCGAGATCGGGGACATAAAGAGGCTGTCTCCTCATCCAGGCGTGTGCGACCCAAATCAACGTCGCGTTCGCTTCGTCGAATGATGGGGAACGTAGTTCCGACTTGAATCGCTGAAAGCGCTAGGTTTCATCTGGGGGCAGAGCGATGTGTCGCAGCAGGGTTAGAGACTTCGAAATTTATTTCGATTGTTGTTGATTAGACTGACAAGTGCCACCATCGGTGATCTCCGTGGCGTAGTAGCCCTTGCTAATTTTGAATTGTAAATAAAATAGTTGAATATGAAAAAGAAATAATTGAGGATATTAAGTTGCGAACCACCGACGGGCAGGTCGTTTTAATTTCGTATTTAATCCAAAGCGCAATGCTGACCACATTACCTCCTACAGTATACTGTAGTGTACCGTTTCGGTCTTGAATGAAGTGCTCTAACACACTTCAAGGCCCTGATCCAATATGGATTGTTGCGCCAACAATTCAAAATATTAATTGTAAATACAAATTGTAAAATAAAATGTTTTAATTAAAGTAATTGTAAATACAAATTTTAAAATAAAATGTTTTAATTAAAGTAATTGTAAACACAAGCGGTAAAATATAATGTATTACTAAAAATTTATTGCACCCTAAGGCACCCTTTATACCCCAAGCGCCATGCTTCCAGTATTCCGATTTGTTTTTATTTTGCTGACGATAGAAGCGAATATACTGCACAAAACCTTCCTCCCGCTTTAAGCTTGGGACCGGCGCGTTATGTAGATAACATGGTGCAATAAATACTTCGTTTGCAAGTCTTATTAAATTCTAACCATTGTAAATACCCAAAAAAGTGAAAAAATAAAGTATATTCGAATATTTTATTTGACGTCTCCTTTTTTGCTTTGATAGAAAGGTCGCGAACTAGCAGGGTATTCCAATAACAATAATACAAGCAATGAAAGCACTTTTTCTCTACCGGTAATGAAATTTGAAGGCATCTGCAAAACTTAACCCATCAGTTATATATATTGTTTTATATACTTGTAATTAGATTACTTAAGTCGCTCTTTTATACCTCACTGAATGTTCTAGAAAGGCACGCAAACATTTTGCTAGAAAACGCCTTACTAATGTTATGCGGAATTTTTTTCGACATCTTCTTCTTCAGTTTTCCTCCCGTTCTGAAGCTGGGTCAGATCATCTTTATCGGTTGCTCCACTTTGTTCTGTGAAAGGCCTGATCTGGATGTAGTCGCAAGGCCTTCATGTGACCATACAGGTATCAAGCCAGGTCGTGCCCTATCCACTTCGATGTTCAGAGTCTGAACTTCAGACCAATCTTGGTAAGTAAATTCTCATTAGCGCGTATTACGTGACCAATGTATCGCAGACTCCTGTTTCGCAATTTCTCTACGCTCGTGGACATCCTCATTTCTGATATGGCTATGGAGTGTTACGCTACTGGTCCAACACAATTTCTTTGCCTGTATTACAACAAGGCTCCTCTATAGTCGCCCAACACTCAGGACTATAGGACGCGACATGGCGAACGACAATGCGGTAAATTTTGGACATGAGGCGTTCGTTGATGCGTCGAAGAAAAAGAGCGCCAGTTGTGCACGAAAGATTTCCATAACATAGTTCCCCATTGGCTGATAGGATTTATCTTCTTCCTATTTTTCTTCAGCCTTTGTCCCGTTCACAAGCGGGGTCGGCTCGTCGTGATCGGCTTCGCCATTTGGCTCTATTGAATGCCTGATCTGGGTGGAATTTCAAGGCTTTCAAATCCCCATCTAGCGTATCAAGCCGTTGTTTAGGTCTGCCTTTTGGTCGTTTACCATCGACTTCGATATTCAGACCAATTTTGGCAAGTGAATTCTCGTTTGCACGAATTGTGTGACCATCGAAGACGCCTTTCTCACAATTTTTCCACGATCGGTGCAACCCCATAACTATCGCGGATATCCTCATTTCGGATGTGATCTAAACGTGTGACGCCACTAGTCCAACGTAGCATCTTCGTCTCCATTACCGCATGACGCCGCTTTTATAGTCGGCCAACACTCAGAACCATAGAGAGCGACTGGACGGACGACATTGCGGTAAATTTTAGATTTGAGACGTTCGTTGATACGTCGATCACAAAGAACACCAGTTGTGGAACGCTACTTCATCTAGGTTGCGTTAATGCGTGAAGTAACTTCATAACGCAGTTCTCCATCGGCTGATAGCGTTGAGCCGAGGTATTTAAATCGCTCAGTTCTGGGCAGATTAGTGCCGCTGACAGCGATTGTGCCTGCTCCATGGGGATCGGTCGTCGAAAATTCAGTTTTGTTTAAATTCAATCTGAGACCGTGTTGCATGAGGCGATTATTCCATTTTTGAACAAGGCGGGGGGATGGACTGAAGCAACAGCCCGGGGATCGTGCTCCCTGCACCGGAGAAGGTGCTAATAGGACCCCAAGCCAAGGTGGAACAGCATACGCCGAGGGCTGTGTGGCGAATGGGGAGCTTGGTCTTTAGTATGCGAACTCTGAATACCTTGGGCACCTTCAGTTTCAAATAAGACCCTAACCTTGGTGGCCGGGCCAGCCAGGGTGGACATTCTTCCCGGACTACTCGTGGGACCAAGACATGGACTCAATTAACAAAAAAACTAAAACGACGATACAAGAGGAGGCGATGATGCCAGGTGCATCATCGGAGGACGAGCTGCTGGCCTCCAGCCAGGAGACAATGGCCGTCGAGAGCAGTACATTCGGTGTCAGCCGTAGCACCGTTGTGCTGAAGCCAACCGCAGGGACCTCCCGGAGCGAGGCGTCAGACGGACTAGTGGCTTCTAGCCTGGAACCCACTGCAGTTAAGCTGGGTGTAGCAAGTACCAGACATAGTACTCCTGACCCGAAGCCCTCAGCGTCGGGGGATCCCTCGAAAGCGAAAACCGACAAGAATGTCGGTCCCCGGAAACCGGCTAAGAAGCGAAGGTCCACGGGTGTCCTCCTCAAGGCCATGCATATTCTCGGCAAGATTGCCAAGAATAAGGAGGCCGGTACTGTCGACGAGCGGGATGAAAAAGACCTCGCTAAATACCAGGCGATTGTTGATGAATACAACAGCAAACGCCTGGCTGACAAGCAGAAGGCGAAGCCCATCGCTCTAAAACGCAACCAATCTCAAGACGAGGTCGAACAAGATGAGAAGCGGAGCAGAGTGGGCAAGAGCGCAGACGCCAAGCAACATCCGAAGGAAATTGTGCAGCAATCGTCAGCCGGCGGGCCACGTACTGCGAAGCCCTTCAGCGACGTGGCCAAGAGTCACTTACGTGTGGCGCTGGCGGATGGTAATTCTGCTAGCGGCAAACTAACGCTGGAAGTGTGGACCAGTGTTGAGGCTAGCCTGTCGGGCATGGTCTATGAACATCTCCTGGAGACCGGAGGCAAACACCCGGGGCTCACTCTCCACTTTGATTCATCTCAGATGGTCCGTGAGTTCCACGTAATAGTTTGCATGGACCAGTTCTCTAAGGACTTTCTCGGTTCGTGTGTCGCTAAGATCAGCGATGCCTGGGAGGGCGTCAAGCTCAAGATTATCCCTTACGACGAGATTCCCAGGAGACCGGTCGCTCGCATCTGGTTGCCGAAGATCCGTATGGAAAAGGACAAGCTCGTCCATTTCCTCCACCTTCACAACCCTGGGATTCCCATGGACGACCGGGTTGTTATCAAGGAGGAGGAACCTCAGATAAACAGCCAGCCCGTACTACTCCGCATAAACGAGAAGTGCCTGGAGGCACTGAAAAAGGCCGATTATAAAGTGTGGTTCGGAGTCAGGAATGCCAAAGTAAAAGTGTTCCGCTCTGCAAAATCGGATGACGACCTTGACCCAATCGACGCCGCCAACGAGCTGTGGGAGGAGATGACGATCGACGGTCCGACGGGGGCTGACAAACCCCCCAGCAGATCATGCTGAGGGTAACGCAGATAAATCTGCAGCACTCGAAGTGCGCGTAATCTGCTCGTCTTCCACTTAGAGGAAAACATCGACATTGCATTGATACAGGAGCCCTGGGTCGGAAGCGACCGAACCATCAAAGGGCTCCAAAGCAAATATTTTAATTTATTCCACAGCACAGGAGACGCTGATCAGGCTAAACCTAGAGCATGTATTCTTGCGAGGAAGAGTCTGCACGCTTTCCTGTGCCCGGACCTGAGTTCCAGTGACCTAGTTGTGGTCAAGCTGGAGCAGGTGGGGGCAGAGAACGTGTATATTTCCTCGGCGTGCATGGCTCACGACCGATCAGCTCCGCCAGAAGAGCTACGACATCTGACGAACACCATAACAGCAAAGAAAGCCAACCTGCTGATAGGCTGTGACGCAAATGCAAGGCATACGCTTTGGAGCAGCTCCGAAAGAGGTGAGTCATTCTTTGATTTTATTATTACTTCAAATCTATCGGTGTGTAACAGGGGCAGTACACTAACCTTTCATTTCCTCTGCTCGGAGAACTGTGACGGTTGGGAGGAGGTCCTAGATATCATTCTAATAACCGACAGCGGGAGATCCTTCTCTGACCACAGTTGGATACTCTTCAGTCTAGATCTCGCCGCAGAGGTCGCCAAGCCCTTTAGAGACCCCAGGAGGATCGACTGGAGAAAGTTTGGTCAGGTAATTAAGAACAAACTCTCCGGTGCGCAAATTGGTAGGATTGGCACGACAGACGAATTGGAGTCAAAGGTCGGGGCTCTGGAGAAGGCATTTGATACCGTCTTGAAAGTCTCGTGCCCTGCTAAATACAGCAAAAAGACCCTGCCACCGTGGTGGAACGAAGATCTCTCTAGTCTCAGGAAGCTGACCAGGGAAATCTTCAACATCTGCAACAGGCAAAAATACTGGCAGCCATACAAGGACTGCCTAAAGAAGTACAAGTCGGCCATCAGGACCGCCAAGAGGCGGTCTTGGCTAGACTATTGTCAGAACATTGAAAGCACTAGTGAATCCGCGAGGCTCAGTAAGATTCTGTCCAAGGAACATAAGAGTCCATCCTTCCTTAAAAAGTCGGAAGGCTCCTGGACGGAATCTTCTAGCAAAACCTTGGAGCTGCTGGTGTAAACACACTTTCCCTCCAGCGAGGAGGACTGTGAGTCAGAACCTCGCTTGGAGGGTTTGCGGCAACCCCAGCTGTGCGAGACTATCAAATCGGTAATTACCGGGGATAGGATCGACTGGGCTATAAACAGCTTCTCCGCATACAAATCTCCAGGCCCAGATGGCATAATGCCAGTCATGCTACAGAAGCAGCAGGAAAGGGTTGTGCCGTGGCTTGTTGAGATTTACCGGAGCTGCATTACTTTAGGATACGTACCGCAGTCCTGGAGGCGCGCACGGGTGGTTTTCATACCGAAAGCGAGCAAGCGCGGTCATGAGTCCGCGAAGGACCCTAGAACGCGTCCTGGACGTTCACTTAAGGACGATTATGGAGAGAACGCCTTTCTCTAAGTCCCAGCATGCCTACCTCAAAGGAAGATCTACAGAAACCGCCCTCCACGAGGTAATTGGCACGGTTGAGTGGTCGCTGCAGTACAAGCAGTATACCCTTGCTGCCTTCTTGGATATAGAAGGAGCTTTCAACAACGTCAGTACCAACGCCATCAAGGAAGCCTTGACCGGTATTGGATTGGAGGCGTATCTCAGGCACTGGATTATATCCATGCTGAGTACCAGGATAATCCAGTCCGATCTGGGAGGCAACCACTTGACCAGAGCTCTGAACAGAGGCACGCCCCAGGGTGGTGCTATCTCACCGGTGCTCTGGTTAATAGTAATGGACAAAATTTTACGTACATTGGACAGCAGCGGAGTGAAGGTGGTGGCGTATGCCGAAGACTTGGTGATATTAGTATCAGGGATGTTTCTGTCCATTATGAACGACATCATGGAAGGAGCGTTGCGAAAGGTGTGTCTGTGGGCCGCAAGATGAAGACTCAGCATAAACCCAACCAAAACGCAACTGATGTTATTCACCACCAAAACAAGGATACCTGAATTCCATCTACAACGGCTGAATGAACAAAGATTGGTTCTTTCCTCTAATGTAAAGTATCTGGGTGTAATCCTGGATCCTAAGCTAAATTGGAGGTTGAACATAGAACTGAGGGTTAAGAAGACCTGAATAGCCTTCTATGCCTGTAAGAGAACCTTTGCAAAGAAATGAGGTCTCCGGCCGAGGATGGTTCTCTGGATGTACACCGCTGTAGATCGTCCGATCCTGACGTACGGCTCTATTGTATGGTGGCAGGCTTTGAGGAAGAAATACAATAGAACGGAGCTTAATAGGATTCAAAGAACCGCGTGTGCAGGTGCTACGGGGGCTCTGCAGTCCTGCCCGGCGAATGCTCTCAATGTACTCCTGCATCTCCTCCCCCTAGACCTCCACATCAAATATGTTGCAGCGTGCAGTGCCGTCAGACTACGTGAGTCCGGATGCTGGGCAGCGAAGTCCTACGGCCACAGCAACATCCTAGATGAAATACCTCGAGAAATCTGGGCATCCCCCACGGACTATGTCACATGCAAGCTGAACTTCACGAGAAACTTTGCTGCGGACCTTCCAACCAGGGCAAAGAGGAAGATCGGCGCCGTGTTGCAAGACTATGACACGATATTCTTTACGGACGGATCAAAGATGGCCTATGGAGTCGGCACGGGGGTTTTCTCGGATACACACGGTGAATCCAAGTCGTATGGTCTCCCAGGTTTCACCAGTGTATTCCAGGCGGAAGTACTGGCGATATTGGAAGTCTGTCGATGGCTGGAGCGCGATTCGAACCTCAAGCGTAACATAGCCATTCTGGCCGACAGCCAAGCGGCCATCAAGGCCTTGTACTCAACGACGACATCTTCCCGGCTGGTGGGGAAGTGCAGAGACGCGCTCAACCATCTGGGCGGCACGCTCAAGGTCACTCTCCTTTGGGTTCCCGGGCATAGGAACATAGAGGGGAATGAGCGGGCTGACGGATTGGCCAGGCAAGGCTCTGCTCTTGGTAGTCCCTCGGCGAATGCAGTCGGTGTTCCGCTGGCGGCTGTCGGTGGCCGAGTCTACTCGCACTACCTAGCAGCCGCGGGCCTGAGATGACGAGGGCTTACAAGCTGTGCCAAGTCAAGGAGAATTTGGCCTGCTTATAACATAGCCCGATCACGAGAGCTCCTGTGCTAGACGCGTGCAAATGCATTCAAGATTACGGCGGTCTACACGGGGCACTGGCCCATAGGGGACCATGCCGCTAGGCTCGGCTTACCCTACAACTCGCATTGCCGAAGCGACTGCCCAGCTCTGGCTCGAGTCAGGCTGCGGACACTGGGTAAACCATTCTTTGGGGACCTCAGCGAGATTTCTAGCTGCAGGGTCGGAGAGCTGCTTTCCTTCGTGAATGCTACGGGCTGGCTCTGAAGATCCGAGCCGGTTGGACTCTGCTTCCCTCTTCCAATAACAACAGTCACGGTCTTAGGAGTTTGTGGCATCAAAACGGCGCACCAAAGTGCTAATTGGGCTCCTCGGAGCGGCCACTGATACCTACCTACCTACCTACGGTTGTCAAGAATGCGTTCAAAAATGGTATGGGAAAGTAACCGGATCGGACGATAATTTCCATTTAGCTGGAAACCTAAGTTCATGCTAGAAGTACAAAATTTGGAACTTGCATAACGAGTGATATAACGCATAATTTCAGGGAGTTCAAAGGGAAACCAACTATTATTATTATTAAGTTATAGAAGGTGAACCTTGTGTGAATTTCTCCAATAAATTTAGCTGACAGTGGCTCATCCCCATGCTTTACTTATCGGCACTCAAATATACCTTATACTTACTTATATATACGTGTACGCTTTTATTCCGTCTTCTAATGTTAGAATATAGGGAACAATTTAATATTGACGTTACACAGGCGAGATAATAGTAATTAAATTTGTACAATAGATAAATGGTATTCTTAACCATAACAATATTTTCTTTTCGTCGGTCTATATAAAAGAAATAATTTTTTTTTGGTTTATTATCTTTTACTCCAAGTCCACATCCATATCTATGTGGTGTGTGAATATACATTAAAAATACCCCGAGCCCAATGCTGGTGAAAAACTATGCGTTATCAAAACAGTATGAACTCACATAACAGATAAGTTGAAAAATTTCTCAGCAAAAAATTACTATCTAGCGTCAAAACATTATTTACGCTTCTGAGAACGGGTCCGTCAAAGATATTATCATTTTTCAGCCCTCGCTTTACCCCTTCTCACATAAAATGTCAAAAACGAGCTTTAGAAAGTACTAATCCAGACTTTTCATTTGATGCCCCAAATGACTATTCGGTGAAAGAAATTTACAACCATGTACTCTTTAAATGAATTTAAGGGGGGTCTTTTTCAAGAATTTATAAAATATAGTAATTAGCATTATTCACTTTATCTGAACAGATACCGGAAAGAAATCTATTTTGACGTCTAGATTTTATACAGATGAATCTTTATGATCATTTTCAGATCTTTATTGGGCAGTTTTTGAGAGCGTCTCGCTCTTTTTAAGGAACCTACATTTTTGGCCTTAATTCCTTTATATTCGAGCTGATATGGAAAGCTTGGCTACTTCTGAAATACCAAATGGGGCCCTTTCATTGAATACTCCTCACGACCATATTCTGATAAAAAAAAAATTTATACTCCTCTATCACAGATATGGGGAGCTCCTCCTTAAATTCACCATAAAATCATTCCATTCATTATATGTACAGGAACTCACAGATCATCAGATCATCATCTAGGCAGACTGTTTTCATAAAACCTTTACAACCGTTTTTTGTCAGTGTAATACAGATTCGCATCGTGGAAATCTAAATAAAATACATCAACATCAATGCAATGATTTATTAAATTTATTGTTTCTATATTCTAGTCACATGAAGGTTTACAATAGCAGACCTTACTCTGCACCCAATTCAGACTAGTTCATTTGATCACGTCCGTTAGTTAACGTAGGTAGATTGATTGCTAGTACATTGACTAGGGGAAGGTCGATATTGGATGAAATACATGGGGATTAAATTATTATGCATATAATCTATAAGTTTTTAGTCATGTGGCATCGCATTACTAAGTATATTATATATACATATTTATATAATATTAAAATAAAAAAAAATATTTATATAATATTAAAAGTAGTCTAAAGCAGGTACATGAAATTGACCATGAATAAACATAAATATATATGAATAATGTTGTTTCAGGGAACAGAATTTTTGTTCGATTCTCAATAGTTATTGGTATTATTTGGTTATTTGGTAGAGATGCACGAAATATCACCTTAGTAGATAATGTGATATTATATCAGCTTCTGGAAAAAGTAATATTACCAAGTATATAATATAAATATATATATAAGGTATATAATTACATAACATCATCAACATCAAATATTAACACTCGGTAGTCGATTTTATTCTTTTCCTTTAGCATTTGTCGCGTTCACTACCGGGGTCGCCTCGTTGTGATTGGTTGCGTAATTTTGTTCTATCAAAGGTCTGATATGGATACAGTCGCAACACTTTTAAATCCCCATCCAGTGCATTAAGCCACTGTTGTTTCGGCTGGGCTTTGGTCGCTTACCATCGACTCCGATGTTCAGATCAACCTTGCCAAGTGAATTCTCGTTAGTGCGAATTACATGACCATACCATCGAAAACCTCTCTCCTGCGATTTTTTCACGTTCGATGCAACCCCATATCGATCGCGGATATCCTCATTTCGGATGTTATCATGTCGTGTTACGCCACTAGTCCAACGCAAGATCTTCGTCTCCATTACCGCGAAATGCCGTAAATTGTCTTTTATATTCGATAAACATTCAGAACCATAGAAGACAATAGGGCAGGCGACACTGCGGTAAATTTTGGATTTGAGACGTTCGTTGATAAGTCGATCACAAAAACACCAGTTGTGGGACGCCACTCTATCCAGGCTGCGCAAATGCGTGAAGCAATTTGAATATTACTTATAACTAGAGTTATTTGCCCTGCATTTATTACATTTATTACGTAAAGTAGACGGCAGCGCCATATAGGTATCAATGAATAATTAATGAACGATTAATATAAGAGGAGAGAAAAACAAAAGGTCCCATATAAGATATTACATAGTACAGTATTTTCATTTCCAAAGAACAGCAAGTCGGGAAACCGGAAGCTTGGCGCTTCAGGTATGAAAGGTTTTGTTTGCTTCTTCTGTGAGTATATTTGAATGTAGAACTATCCCATTTGTACGTAGCCCGTTATGTATATGCATTTAGCATGTCTGACTACCCACTTTAGTGTGATATTGATTTAAGTTGCAGTAAATTTATACAGTAAAGTCACTTTGAGCTACTGTAACTTTGTTACTAATAGCATGATTTTGATCAAAATTGGGGATAATGTGTTTCATATTATATTTTATACTACTACCAACTTTTATAACTCTAGGATAAACTTAAGGGGGTTTTACTCAATTCCCCCAAGAATATGGTAATATACTATTATTAACTTAATCTGAACGGATATCGATATGGAGAGTATTTTGAGGCCTGGGTACCATATAGAAGCAGGTTCGTGATTTTTTCAGATTTTTGGGTTGGGTAGTTTCCGAGAATAGGTCCGTTAAAGAAATCATCACTTTCTACCACTCCCATTCGCCGCCTTTCTGATAAATCTCAAAACTAAGACCGGCTTTGTACTAATCGAGCCCTTTCGTTTGATGCCCCACATGACTATATTCGGTAAAAAAATTTACATGTATGGGTGACCCCCCCTAAATCTCAACGTAGAAGCATATCAGTCACTGCATGTCTGGGCGTCCATAGTTCCCACCTTCTCACCAAATTTTGTGTGAATCGGTATAGCCGTTTCTGAGAAAAGTGCTCGTGATAGACAGACAGACAGATAGACGGACAGACAGACATTGAACCGATTTAAATTAAAAAAATTAATTTAAAAAATCATGATTATCGTCTGCAAGCATTACTTCACTTAGAAGTTGTCTTTGCTACGCATAATCCACCAAAGCCAGCCGAGAGAAGATTCGCAACCGATAGTCGACATCGGCACTCGACAGTCGCCTAGGCTAAATGTGGTAGAAATTATTACGCAGCACAACGTCATATCCAGCCGTCGACATTCATTACTAAGCTTTAACACGACAATTAATTACTCAAACCAAGAAGTCCGGTTGGTTCAAATGGTTAAAGCGTTGGGCTGTCGTAGCGAAAAATTTCGCTGGTGACAGAAGGATTTGTTCTCGGATGAACCTAAGGGCAAATTTCCAAAATATGGTACCATACCATCATTAACTTTATTTAAGTAGTTATAAGAATGGAATGTATTTTGCAACTATATGTATTATAATCTGAGTCTAGCCTTTTTAAAGGAATATAAAAGGTCATCAATCAAGCAAGGATCTCTACTCAAAAAGATTCGTTGAAGGTTAAAAAACTTATTATACCATCTACACTTAACCCGAAACCAGGCATAATCCTTACATTCGAGGATTTTCTCTAACCATGCAAGTGTTACATTTGTCCGAATCTATGTTTCCAAACCTTTTAAGAAAAACTTGGTTATATGTCTGATTGTTTGAAGACGATTTAGTAGTTTTTCTTTGGAAGCTGTAAGATTACACATAACCTCCGGTTGTATTATGGGTAAAGCAGCGTGAGTGCTAGAGAAAAATGTTTCTTTGGCACATGATATTGCCAAAAAGTCATCCTCCCACTCTTTATAGGAGTGTTCCTGAATTGCTTTCAGAACATCTACAGGGGAGGGTACGACCAAACTTGTGAGACTAAAGCCCAGAGCGTCACGGGCCTCTACATGGGCGAGTTCATTTAAAGGGTGTCCCGCCTGTGTCGGGTACCTCAGAACTTTTAAAAACTTAAAAAGAGGGTCGGAAGCAAGGGCATGTCTGTATTTTGCCAATAAGGTGATGCGATGGCGTAGTTTGTTTGAGTAATTTACAAGTATGGAGAGAGTCTGTGATGATAGCAACCTTCTAATCACCCATCCTGAAAGCCACCTTAATGGCCTGAAGCATCGCAAAAGTTCAGCCGGCGAAAGCGAACTGACATCCAAGGGAAAAAGTAAGACTCACGTCCCATCCGGACCAACACACTATGCATGAACGTAGCATTAGATGCCAGGACCAAAAAAACCCCTGATTTGAGACCCTCCACCGCCACACGCAGCCGCCACCAGAGCTTTGCCACAGGTAGCCTCCAAATCATACGACAGGATAACCAGAATCTTATTAGAGGTTGCGAGAATAACAGTGGGAATTACAGTGTCAAACAAGCTGCGGAATGACTTATAGATAGAGGAGAGGCCATTTTCAGCACCCGGGATCTCAATCATCAAATGATATATTTGGACATTTTTTTCCTTTAATTCAAGAAGTCCTTTGGCTGCTAAGAGGGTCTTCTGAAACGGAGAGTCGACTCTTCGACCAAATCAAAAATCTGGTGCAATGGGGTGGTTCTGGTCAGCCCCAAACAACTTCTCAGGATACAAGCAGATATTGAGTTGAGCTTGTTTTCAAAATATTTTGGGGGATTCATAGTGGACATAGCGACATACTCTATAATGGGCCTTACCAAAGATCTACAGAGATTGATGGCCTTACGGGGTGACACCCCAAGAAAAATCAGTTGAAAAATTAATCAACCTGACTGCTACGGTTTTACGAATAATGGAATTTGAGTGGTCTCTGACCGAACTCGTCCTCGTTTCCCTCTAAATAGGTGATGGATTTGACATGCAGAATATAGATTGGGATTTGGTTATGTTGATTGGTTGGCCCAATCTTTGGGATTTATTAACAAATGCATTTTCCTGACTTTGCAAACATTTGGAAGTCGACAACCAATCATGTCCAGGGCCCCAAAAAGGATAAGTCGTCCGCATATTGGAAGATTTCAATGCAAATGGGAGTGTGGTGACTATTAGATATTTTACCCATAATCGGATTCCAATGCTAACATTGACTAGCAGGATTAGTAGCCTAATTGATTAGGCATAAACGGTACATTGAAAACAGTGGGCATCCCGATATTAAGAAAATTAAATGGGGAGCTGAGCAACAGCCTCGAATCTCATCCCTTTGCCATTACTGAGGTAGTCCTCGAGATTTTTCGAGCTAGCATTAAGATCCAAAGTCCTCATTCGCGGCAATTTGTGATGCAGCAAGATAGCATGTAATCGAACCGCAGCTAATCAGTTGGATCCTTTACATGCTATAGTGGAGAAAAATCCACATATCGGTCGGCTAGAAGTCTATTGAAGCGGGATGTCTCAGGGGCTGCCCACAGGGAGGGGTTCTCTCTCCACTGTTATGGCTCTTGGTAATGGATATCCTGCTGTGGATCCTGGAGGACAAAAAAGTCTTCGCGCAAGCATTTGCGGACGACCTAGCCGTAATAATTACCGGCAAATTTGTGGACACAGTATGTGACCACTTGAATGCAACTCTGCATGTAATCCACACCTCGTGCCTACGCAATGGACTCACGGTGAACGCTAGGAAGACTGGACTAGTTATGTTCACTAGGAGCGTCAGGTGGGGCAGCTATACGCTACCCACCTTAGCAGGGGCGGAAATTCAGCTGGCACAAACAGTCAAGTACTTAGGAGTACATTTCGACTTCAAGTTAACGTGGAAGCATCATATCTAGGAACAATATAAGAAATCCTGCAGATTGCTCTGATGCTGTAGGAATGCGATAGGTAAGACCTGGGGACTTTCACCTAAACGGATATACTGGATGTATACATCCATAATAAAACCCATTTTGATGTATGCATGCATCGTCTGGTGGCCAAGACTGAACTTTGCTAACAGCAGGAAGCTGCTAACGCAGATTCAGAGACTTGATTGCCTAAGTATTACTGGAGCAATGAGTACTACGCCGACTGCGGCACTTGAAGCTATCCTAAATTTACCCCCTATTCACTTGGAGGTGAAACGGAAAGCGGCCAACGACGCATATAGGCTCGATACCATTGGGGCGTGGAAAGGCGGCCAATCAAACGGCCATCTGATAGCCCTGATGCCGACCGATCATATGGTTTCCAGATTCGTCTTTGAAAAGACATACACTGTCGTAATCACCGAAAGAGAAGAATGGTCGACAAGTGGCCATGAGTCTTTTCAGATTACAAAGCTAATAATCTTCACCGACGGGTCAGTCATGGAGGATGGATCGGGCGCAAGGGTGTTTTCGGAGAATCCGATTATAGAACTGGCCCGACCCCCCGGAAAAATGACGACCATATTCCAGGCGGAGATATATGCCATTTCATTGGCAGCAGAAGAATGTCTGCGGCAAAAATGGAGGGGTCGCACCATTCGAATATGTTCCGACAGTCGGGCGACATTATCAGCACTAAATAGCAACAACATATCAAGCCAGTTGGTGTGGAGTTGTCATTAGATGCTGCTGAAACTTGGCCGACTGAACGAAACATTCCTTATGTGGGTGCTGGGGCACTCTAACATCGCCGGTAATGAGGAGGTTGACAGACTGTCTCGCCGAGGGTTTGGATCCACAATGGTGGGGCCAGAACCAGCTCTTGGAATGCGACCATCTACTGTCACTTTGAAGGGTGAAATTGCAAGGATTCACCCAACCGAGTGGAGAAATTTGGGCACTTGCCGGCAAGCGAAAATCCTTCTGAAGGAGGCTAGGGCCACTAGAGCGGCATTTTTGTTGTCCCTTAAGAAGTGGGACATGAAAACCCTACGGGACGGCAACACACTCTAGATGAGTGGCAGCTCTCTTGGCAAAATGAAACTAGAGGCAGATGGACTGCGCGGCTCATCGGCAACTTAGGTGCGTGGCTGAATCGGAAGCATGATGAGACTGACTATTTCCTTACCCAATTTTTAAGTGGGCATGGACGTTTTCAGTCTTACCTGCATAAGATTGGAAAGGCGCGTTCTCCGGATTGTGTGTTTTGCAATGGAGTTGTGGACGATGTCCACCACACTTTTTTTTCTTGTGGAAGGTGGGATGGCGTTCGTCAGCAGCTCTATTTAAACACAGGGGATCTCACTCCAGACAAAATTGTGGAAGAGATGCTGAGGACTGCTGACAGGTGGAACCGTGTTGCCCATTACGTTCGGGCCCTTCTCGTTGCTATGAAGATTGAACTCGACCGATGGAGGAGCCGGATGGCAGGGGGCTCCTTGAACTGACAGTTCCCTTTCTTCTCTCCCCTCCCGTTGGTGAAAGGAATTCCCTGATTTGAAGGCTCCGCAAGGCGGGAGAGTTCGGGGGCTGGCCCGAAGTAATGTGACAAACGGTTCCAGGCTAACTCTCTGATGATGGGGAGGTGTTTAGTTGGCAGTCCGACGGCGTACCGAATCGGGAGTCCAACACTGTGTGCGTAAATGCATTCACCTACCCTACCCCCCCAAAAAAAAAAAAAAAAATGAAAACCCTAGTAGTTGAATAGGCAACTTACGGGGATAGTACAATGGACCTACAATGGCCTCAGTGCTCGGAGCTGCGGCTCCCCCCAGTTAACTAAACCAACTAAAGATCCAAAGTGATGGGTACATTGTTATATTGGGTTAGGGAAAAAGAAATGTCGTATTTGTGATCGAAATTTGACGCTTTATTTAACATACTTAGAATTATCCGATTTAAGTAAAATATGCGTAGTTTTGTTCCCAAAGTTGTTGTCATTTAGAAAGCAACTTCATTATCCCGCCCTTGTAAACCCCCACCCCGCCCTTATTTGCAAAAGCGGCCAGTTTTCGCAAGCCTCTTTTGAGGCCAACTTAGTAGTACCA
This sequence comes from Hermetia illucens, assembly GCF_905115235.1. Classification (NCBI taxonomy): domain Eukaryota; kingdom Metazoa; phylum Arthropoda; class Insecta; order Diptera; family Stratiomyidae; genus Hermetia; species Hermetia illucens. The sequence goes on along the minus strand of NC_051851.1, from coordinate 107,971,892 downwards.
AGAGCGTTTTGCATGGACCGGAAGAGATGGTAATCACTTGGCACCAGGTCGAGACTATAAGGTGGGTGCAATAGGACATCCCATCCGAACTCCCGTAGCTTCTGGCGGGTCATCAAAAATGTGTGGGGCCGAACGTTGTCCTGGTGGAATACAATACCATTTCTACTGACCAATTCTGGCCGCTTCTGGTCAATCGCTGCATGCTCACAGTAGAAGGTCAAATTGAGGGTCTGGCCATAGTTGAGCAGCTCATAGTGGATGATTCCCTTCCAATCCCACCAAACACAGAGCAAGACCTTCTTGGCTGTCAGTCCGGGCTTGGCAATGGCCCGGCTCACCGCGCTTCGATCACGGTCTTTTTCGCTTGAGGTTATCGTACGTGATCCACTATTCATCACCAGTCACCATGCGATTCAAAAATGGGTCGAATTCCTTTCATTTCAGTAGTGCTTCGGAGGCGTTCATCCGGTCCAAGCGATTTTTTGCGTCAACTCGTGTGGCACCCAAACATCCAGCTTTTTTTGCAATCCAATCTTTTGCAAATGGTTCCAAACGGTTTTTTGGTCTGCTACCAAGGGAAATTAGGTGATCACATTCCAATTCAGTTTGATTAAATGCTCTCACGATGTCAGAGACCTTACTTTTAAGTTCCTGATCATCTCATCTTATAACAGCTTCATTGGGCATTAGCAATATTTTGTTAATTTCTCGCTGGTACTTCGTTACTACAACGTACAAAGAATTCTCGTTGGTTTGAAAACATTGGGAAGTGTTGTTGCTGGGGCCTCCTGTTGGGTCACGCCCGGACTACTCGTCTTTACAACATTATTAAACTTAGCTGAGCCTCTCTCTCCCCTGGGGCCCCCTTTACTGTGAAGAGAGGAAAAAAACTATCATAGCAGCTTCTGTAACAGTTATGTTTCTAATCGAAGCATTAAGGGCATCTCCTATCCCTAGCGTTGGGGGAAACCTCCCCACACAATAGAAATTTTTTGACCTCTCCTGAGCAATTTTATGGAATGAAGACATCCGAAGGTTCGGGCCTTGCAAAACTTGTTTATGTGGCCCGGTCCGCCACACTTAAAACATCGCGACGCCCTTGGTTTGAAGTGGGAGACCTCGACTCACGTGTAGACGAAAAAGATATGATCAGATAAGTTGTTCCCCAGGAAGGTTACTCTCACAGTGGTCGAAGGCACTCTATCACCACCCGGGTCATGACTTTTACGAGTTAGTCTCTCAGCATTCAATATTTTTAGCCGAACATTTAGTATTTACAATCGTATGCATGTCATAACAAGTATAAAGGGTCTAAAGCCCAGGGAGGTCAAACGTTCATCCCGGACCAGCCTATTAGCACTAACAGGATCCTTGAAGAGGACTTTCACACTCCTCCAACTCGCATGTAGAGAGTGGAACACGTTCTGTATATTAAGAAGTTTGATTTCATGATGTAACTGCAGTGAGTTTAAGAGAAGTCTTTTCTGCAGTCTTAATTCTTTAAACTAAGATCGGATAACTTTTTTTCTGGGTTACGAAATCATACAAGAAAAACTAGATATCAATATCACATAAAAGTGAGTAGTTTGACATGCTAAATATATAATATTATACATATACATCACGGGCTTCCTACAAATCAAATGCACAAATGCACTCAAATATAATAATATAATAATCGTTGGCGCAACAATCCATATTGGATCAGGGCCTTGAAGTGTGTTAGAGCACTTCATTCAAGACCGTAACGGTACACTAGTAGGCAATGTGGTCAGCATTGCGCTCGCCCGAGATTATTACCCTGATTTGACTCAGGTACGCATTCACAGCTGAGTCGACTGGTATCCGACGTCAAATCACGATACAAATTCCGCTGCCACCAGTGAGATTTGAACCGCGATCTTCCGTATGACAGCCTAGTGCTCTAACCACTGAGCTATCCGGACACCGAAAAAGGATAGAATAAAACCCTTGCCGAGGGCAAAAAACAAAAGCAATTCTATTTTCCCAGACGAAATTGAAATCCGCACCTCAGGGTGGAGGCGCGAAGCAGCATCTGATGAGATCGCTTCTACCTGGGATCGAAACCGGCCAGCCACACAAATTTTTTGCGGGTGGTGTTCTATTCAGATATTTAGTATCAGCAGTATTCAACTTTTGTATTATACTTATACATGTACATATGTATGTTTTGGTGCATGCAGTAAAGTGGAAATATTCAGATGGGTGCTATCAATTTAGACAGATATGTGCATAAATATATATGTACACATTAGTATGCAGTAATAGACAATGTTATATATATCTGAAAGTTTTGAAATATATGAAGGAATATTTTAAAATTGTAGCTATCTTCATCCGTAGAAAGCTCTTCACATGGGACAAATAAAAAACGCCCAGCTTCAGATATTCCGACTTGGATTCGGTGTGTTCCGTGGTAATCGCACACGCACGCAATGCTCCTTTAGCAACAACAAAATGCTGAAATTAGACTTCTGGTTAGATGTAAATTTTAAAATAACTACCGTTTCTGATGCTTGTAGTTATCTCCAACGAAGTGGTCGGTTCCAGCAAAGACAACCCGGTACGAAAACGGCTAGGTGGTGAAAAGGACTCACTAAAGGGAGACGAAACAAGTCGGGAAACCGGAAGCTAAACACTTGAAGTATGAAAGGTTTTGTGGATTGTTTGTATAAGCACTTTTGAATGGACATTTGCTCCATTTGTACCTAGTTCGTAATGTTTATGAATTTAGTTTGTGAGATAATTAGCTTTAGTATGATGCTGATATCATTAAAAGTTAGAATGCAATAAATTTGCACACAAGTGACAAGTTTGACATATTATAACTCTGTTAGTAATAGTGCGATTTCGTGATTTTGGTGGTCCCAGAGCGAAATGTGGATTGGTACCCACAATGGAGCATAAAACCTGGGAAACGCCTGCTGAACCCACACCAATAGCTCTACTGCCAAACCCTATCTCCACCTCCACGTAGTGATCGCTGGTAGCACTTTCTTAACGAAAAGCTGCAGACGGAGAAGGATGAAGGCGAGTCTCCCGCGCCTAAAAACAGGATAAATTGTACCAGCTGGTCCTCCAGGTTGGGACAACAGGAGCCTCAGACTGGACGGATAATACAACGGTGAATCCTACAACAACAAAGGAATAACGATTTGCGCATTTGCTCATGAAGTGTGCGCTTCCTGTACAGAGATGGAGCTGCCAAGCAGCTAGCCGATGCCCTGTTCCAATATAGAGCTCATGTAACAGCGTTACAAGAGATGCGATGGACAGGGAGCGGTTTCCTGGAGAAGAGCCACTACACCATATATTATAGCAGCCATCCAGTAAACCATGTGCTCGGAGTAGGTTTCTTAATCAGCCAAAAAATGAAACCTGCTGTTATCGGCTTTGAAGACAGAAGCGAAACATAAGGCGCTTGCGAGGCAAATTTAGAAATATAAGCCTCATTAACGTTCACGCCCCTTGGGGATTTTAACAGCCAAGTGGAGACGGAGCCCGTATTCAGGCGATACGTTGGCTCCCATAGCTTACATAAAAATACAAATGATAACGGACTGCGGATTATTTAATTACCAGTGTCATGTGAAATGTTTGTTTTCCAGTTTGCGCGGAAAGCGGTCCACAAACATACGTGGGCCTCTCCAGATGGGACCACTTTCAATCAAATTGACCACGTGTTGATTCAACGCCACCACCTCTCAGCCTTGATGAATGTCGGAACATATAGGGGGGGCAATATAAACTTGGAACACTATCACGTTGGCATGGTGCTCCGAGCTCGAATAACAACACCACCAGAATCTCATCTGACAACCAGGTAAGAGTTAACACTAAAGCCATCCACAACGCAGCCCTCCGCAACACCTATAAGAGGGAAATGGATGCCGCAATAACCGCAGTCAACAGAGATCCTGGAGATGAAGCGTCAGCAAATGATCTTCACAACCATCTGAAGAACGTTATCATAAATACGGCCACAAACATACTTGGTCACAGCTGCAAAAAAAGTCGGAACGGCTGGTTTCACGACGAATGTAAGCTCGCTGCGGAACGGAAAAGTGTTGCATACCAAGTAATGTTGCATTCTCAAAGAACGCGGGCATGCGCAGAGACTTATCACGAACTCCGTCGAGCGGAGACGCGATTTCACAAACGGAGAAGGAAGTCTGGGAGAACCAAGAAGTCTGTGAACTCGAAAAGTACAGGAAGCAACCGCGGAAGTTTTAGCAACAAGTCAGCAGAATGAAGCCTTTTACACTTCAATGCTCATCCTGCCGAGACAAAGAGGGGAATCTGATTTCCGACAGAATGGGCACATTGGAGCGATGGGTTGAGTACTTTGATGAGCTGCTGAACAACCAGAACATCGGCGAGTTTGAGGTCCCGCCAACTGAAGACGACGGACAAATACTGCCACCATCAAGTATAGAAGAAATAGTCCGTGCAATTCATCGGTTTAAAAATCATAAGTGACCAGGAGCCGATGGAATTACAGCCGAATTAGTTAAATATGGAGGCAACCAGTTACACCAAGTAGTTCATCAACTTGTGCTCAAGGTATGGGACAGCGAATCAATGCCTGACGATTGGTAAAGAGGAATTATTTGTCTGATACATAGAAAGGGAGATATCAGGCAGAGCAGCAATTACGGTATCATGTTGGTGAGTATCATCTATAAGATCAGAATATCATTGGCCCCTACCAAAGAGGCTTCACTCCAGGCAAATCAGCAACAGATCAGATTTTCTCTGTGCGGGAAGCAATGGAAAAGCTTTCGGAATATGGACACCAGTTGCACCATCTATTCATCGACTTTAAAGCCGCCTATGATAGTATAGCCAGGGTAAAACTGTACACAGGCATGTGAGAATTCGGTATCCCGACGAAATTGATAAGACTGACTAGGCCGACCCTGACCAATGTGCGAGGCCTGATAAAAGCAGTAGGATCACTATCAAGACCATTCGACATCAACAACGGTCTCAGACAAAGGGATGCCCTATTATGCGTCTTCTTTAGCCTGGTCGTCAAAAAAGTGATCCGTAATGCTGAGGTAAATGCGAGATGGTCCGATCCTTTTTAAGTCCACCCAACTGCTGACCTATGCTGACGATATCGACATCATGGGAAGAACGAAACTGTCTTCATGCAAATCGAGCAGGCGGAGCGAGATCTTGGGCTGCACATCAATGAAGGTAAAAAAAATACATGGTGGCAACGTCAGCATGAAAAACCAACCAAACAACAACATCAAACCACACTGGTCAAACGGGAAGAATAAAGATAGGAGAATAAAACTTTGAGACCGTTGATAATTTCTCCTATCCAGAGTCGAAAATCACAACCGATGTTGGCAGCCAACGGAGTCTATTTCAGCTTACAAAAACTGTTTCACTCGAAACGTCTGACCATAGGATCAAAGCTCTTACTGTACAAGACGACTATACCCTTGCCACCCTCATTGCTCCAAACCCCTTTTCCTCATGGTACCTGTTACCGTCCGCCTTTTCACCTACATCACCATTAAGGACACCTGCAATGATGATATGGTTATCAGCAGGCACGTTGTAGGTCTTTGTATCGAGAAAGTTGGCAGAAGGCATCTTCCTAGATATCAGGTCGACGTGTCTGTAGTGCATATGCGATGAAGAAGTGAATAGTCCAACCAACTGATATAATGGTGAGCTTCATCTGCCGGTCATCAAATCGTTCCACTTTTTTAATGGCGAGTGTGTGTACCACCAAAATAGGGGAGTTCATAGCCATTCTCATTCTATGTCACAGTTTTTGGCACCACACTATCGGGTTTCTTGTAGACTGCAGACATCAAGGCGCCTTTTCCCAAAGGCTTTTGTTAGTTTCTCGGCCTTCCAATGAGCGTGCTAATATTTAGCATGCAAACACGTATTTAATTTGCTCGGAATAATTTATAATTGTTACGACCTGACGCCGTCCATGCGGCGCACTGCCGTGTCGATTGACATGAACGCCATAGTATTTCTTAGAATCCTTCAACAAGATCGCTTGCCTTTAATAACATTGGATGCATTTGCTTGGTCGGCCTGTCGTAGAACCTGTCACCGAGAGAGATCAGGTATGATTTAGCTCAAATAATCGGATCTACAAACTGATTGAAATATCGGAAATAAATATATATGTAAGTTCTCACTTATCTAATAGAACACCGCTGAATACAATGAGAAAGATTCACCTAGCCTTTACAATTTTCGCTAGCCCTCTGCTCCTAGATTTAAGAATATCCGAAAAACCAAATTAAAGGTTAGTCAATCAATACAAGCCCTCGTTCTTCAGGGTCAAAAGTCGAATTAACAAAAGCAACACAAAGCCTACGAAGAACTCTGACCATTAAGACTCAGCAGAATATGCAAAACTGCCTTAGAGGATTAACTTCGACAGCGGATACAGATATTCTCTCTGGAAAACTTGTAGAAATCTGAAAAGTTCGACAAACCGTTCTCAAAGGTAACTCGGGCCAAAATGATGTTGACAAAGTGGGTGCACTGATAACTCATTTGAAAAATGTTTTTACACCCCATCCACTGAAAAAAGTTCAACTTCTGGGATGCTCATCCTCATCTGCTTAAAAAAAACTCCACTTCAAAGTTAAAAATCAGAGAACTTCTAAGGAAGCAGAATTAGAAGCAAAATAGTCAAATAATTCCCTTTCCATGCTATCAAGCATCTGAGTAAAATCTTCAATGCAATGACACGTGCTGGTCACCTCCTGAATGTATGAAGAACATCTGTTATAATTACGGTCAGAAAACCGGAAAAAATCCGACGCAAGTGGCATGAAAAGTGTTTAAAAAATTGCTGGCTTCACGTGAAAGAAACATTGTCCCATTTTCTCTATTGACGCTGCCCAACATCTATGACATTTAGAAATGATTCCGATTGAAACACAAACACTTCACATTCAACCATCCTATCGAAGCAGATCTCTTCCAAGGAAGCATACTAGGGCTATTATAGTACCCATATGATATATGTTTTCCATTTTCCAGCTGTCGATAATCTGTTTATATCTACATTCCTCGGTGGACATGTTTCTTGGAGAAGATGCATCGTGCTAAACGAACGCAAATGAAACTTAAAGTAAAAAGTATCTACTGGCTAATCATCCGGAACCGCAGTTTATAACAAGACAACAATTCCGCCATGTTATGTAAATACAGTATCATGTTGGTCACAAGCCCCGGTAAAGGAAGAGGGATTGAAGCAACGTATTTAGTACAAACCTCAGTAAATGCACCAATAATCGGAGTCAGTGAGAAAAAAGTAAAGATGGACGTTCAGCTTAGTTAGAATAACCAAGGGGGTCTTATTCAATTGACTTGATCCTCCAGATTAACGGTTCAGAGCAATGGGCCTAAAAAAAACAAACATAATGTACAGAGTTGGCAGGGTTGATACCACGGAAACTACCACGCGAAAGAATAAATGACATCGATCCTGAAACGTTGGATCACTAAACAAATTTGGTGCTGCCAAGAAGCACTTCAATAGGCCAGCAAGTAAAACGTCAGGGTTCCAACGGTTCAGGAAACGACGCGAGATAACCGACAAGAGCTCGCACAAAATCTTCAAAAGTGATAGGTCATCAGAGTAACGTAAGTTCGAAGTCGCTTTTTAAGTGTTCGCAAAAGGTGCAAAGATTTTAGGGCGGAAGAATAAAAGAATTCGACCAAGAAAACTGACACCACATCGTGCTAAACCATAACTCAAGTGTATTTTAAACGAAAGATAAGTTCAAATCGTTGACAAGAGTAACAAATGATAAGTGCACGGTGATTTAAAGCAAAGAGGAGAGGCCTAAGACCAGGAAGGCTGTTTTTTTGTGAACCGTTGGCGGGAACGTGAACGGCACGAACCCTTTGTCGTCTCTGTTCTGGACAAAGGAAGCCTTCGAGACTGCATCAGAAAACAGCAGAAAACAAGTCGGGAAACCGGAAGCTGGACGCTTCAGGTACGAAAGATTATGTGTATTTCTTAGTCCGTAGCACGTAATATATCCATATATTATGTGAGAGTATCCACTTTCGGGTGATATTGACATTCATAGTCTTCAATTTTCAAAGAAGCAACAAATTTGAGGTATTATAACTTTGTTAGTAATAGTGCGATTTCCACGAAACTTGGTAAGATCGTGGTATATATTATAGCATATATCGCTGCAAAATTTCATGGTACTAGGATGAACTTAAGGGGGGTTTCTAACCAATTACAAAAAATTGTAGTAATATACTATTATTAACTTTATTTAAACAGATATTGGCATGGTATTTCGGAGCCCAGGCACCATATAGTGGCAGCCTCCTGATTTTTTTCAGACTCTCCAGTTTGATAGTTTCTGAGAATGGCCCCTTAAAGAAGTGATCACTTTCAACCCCCCGCGCTCTCCACCCTTCCAAAGAATGTCAAAACTAAGATCGGCTTTGAAAAGCACTAATCGAGACCTTTAATTTGATATCCCACATGATGAAAAAAAATTTACACCCCCTTTTGCATGAATGGGGACCCCCCTTAAATTCGACGTAAAAGGATGTAATTCACTGTATGCGTGAGCGTTTACAGTTCCCACCTCTGTACCAAATTTGGTAACAATCACTATAACCCTCTCCGAAAAAAATGCGTGTGACGGACAGACAGACAGACAGACAGCAAACCGATTTTAATAAGGTTTTGTGTTTACACAAAACCTTAAAAAGGGCTAGGGTGAATTAAATTCTTCTTGAATGGAATTTTAATATTTCACTCGAATTTCAATTATTCTCGTTAATTATGACGTCAGCATCTTATTTGAATGGCTTAGGATGCTGTTAATTAGCACGAAATTGATAAGTTTGAACTGCTATAACTTTCCCACTAATAGTTGGATTTTCATGAAACCTGGCATGTGAATGCACGAGGCTGTCCTCTATGTCGGTGCAATTTAGTACACTTAGGATGAACTTAAGGGGAGTTTTTTAGTCTATTTCTAAAAGTTGATAATATACTATTAGTAAATTTTTTGAGCAGATACCGGAATGGGACATCTCTCGAAGATTAGATTTCACATAAGTGTTTTACACAAAGCCTTAAAAAGGACTGCAGATAAACAGATTCTTCATAAATGTGACTTTAATATTCCACGCGAATGTCAATTATTCCGGGTAATTATGACGTCAGCATCTGATTTGCATGGCTTTGGAAGCAGTAAACTCGCGCGAAATTGCTAAGTTTGAACTGCTATAACTTTGGCGTTAATTGGCTGATTTCCATGAAATTTAGGACATATATACGAAATATTGTCCCCTATGCTGGTACAAAATTCGGAAGTCCTAGGATGAATTTAAGGGGGGTTTTTCAGTAAATTTCTAAAAAGTAGTAATATACTATTAGTAAGTTTATTTGAGCAGATATCGGAATGGGACATATTTTGAGGCCTAGATTTCATCTGGGCGCACCACCTTGATTTTTTTCGGATTTTTAGGTTGGGTAGTTTCCGAAAATGAGTCCTGTCTCACTTCAAGTGCGTACATTTTGACTCCTTACTCACGCACTTTGCAATTCATGTCAAAACTAATATCAGTTTCGGGAAGTACAAATCGAGGCCTTTCATTTGATACCCTACACAATAGTATCCGGTGAAAAAAATTGTTGAATCCCCCTTTGCATGTATGGGGAGCCCCCCTTTAAACTCCACCTAAATTTATGCCACTCACTGTATGCGAGGGATTGCATAGTTCCCATCTGTCCACCAAATTTCGTTTGGATCGGTTTAGCCGTTTTGGAGAAAAATGCGTGTGACAGACGGACAGATAGACAGACAGACAGACAGACATTGAATCGATTTTAATAAGGTTTTGTGTTACACAAAACCTTAAAAAGAGAAGAGGTGGCTCCAGTGGAGGTGAAATTTTCGTGGAGGTTTTGCCGCAATAACTCTTCACCTAGCGGATTGGGAAGGAAAATACGGGGAAAGTGGGAACAAAAGGAAAGAGACACAATCCAACTACTAAATTAAAATTTATATTTTTAGGATTTTCAGATTATAGCAAATCATACTGTAATGAAGTTCGTATTAACACCGAAGCATCTTTCGAGCTCGGAGTGACGCCAAAGTAAATTTTTTTAAAAATTTTCTTTGTTTTTTTCCTTTCAGTTTTTTTAATCTTTTTTCTTACATTTCTTTAATTTAAGTTAATTTTTTTCCTATTTTGTTTTCATTATATATTTATATATTTGTTTTTTTTTTATCTTTAATACATTATGAATTGCAAATCAATCTGACGTATTTTGAGGACTTCCTCCCTCTCTTTTCCTCCTTGCTCCCGCAGAACCTGTATTCAAGGGACATCCTCAAAAATGACAAACTGGCCTGAGGATGTCAAGGAAGGGTGGGAGCCTCAGGGGCCGCGCCTCATTCAAGATCTGAGGCGGAAGAGGCAATAATTGGGACTGTGATCCGTCGTGGATCTTCCCCTTCTTGATAGCGGCATTCGGGTCCGAAGACTTCCGGCTTCCACGCGCGCGGTCGAGCCGTTTTTTTTATTTACTTTCCAATTTTAGTTCGCGTTCTGGTTATTATTCGATAGGCCGTCGCGAATTTCCTAGTATTGTCTATTTTGGAATCCGGTGCGGACCCACGCATCGGAATAGACACGTTCATTTGATAGTAATGAAGCTTGAAGGATCAAAGCGCTCAAAGGACCACCCCCCCCCCCCCCCTCCCCGACATTCCCGAGCCTGGCTAGCACAGAGGCGTGCAAGAACGTGTCGAGCGAGCACTTTGATGGAGCTTCAATCTTTGCGGGCGGACCTTCACGGTAAACTTAGCCAATTTTTTTTTTAGGTTTCTGGGATAGCTCTGCCCTCTAGGTCGTTTTCGGCCACTTAGGATGATCGCTCTAATCATTCTACCCACTCATATTCATTACAAATGGCGCCCAACGTGGGGCCCAACATTTCCTGGATTCAGGCCTAATTTCTTATTTGCAGGTTTTCTGACTCAAGTGGAAGATAGCCTATTCCGGCTCACAACTTGGTTTGGTGGTGTCGGATAGAGAATCAATAGATTCTCAACATTATTCCCTGCTAGGCTCCACGTACACTTGCCTTCAGATTTCTAGTTTTAAGTTTCACACCTTTTTCCCCCGGAAGCAAGTGTTCCTAAGCCTCAATTTCCTTTCCCACCTTGTAACGTAGAGTTTCCTACCCTATCCTTGGTAGAATACCATAACAGCTAGTCGTTTGTTGTGTTTGTCTTGAGATTTAACGTCTCGTAGGTGATTGGCTTCCAGAAGCCTCTGGATCTACGGGCCTTTGTGGCTATAAGCTGAAAGGTATTGCCGTCCGAGTTTCTGAGGAGTGTCCTTCCCTATCTTTATGTGAAACGGTTATCTCTTCGTTTCAGCATTTGAAAAAAATTAAATATTCTTTCCGACCTCAATGATTCATCTTCACTTTGCTCTCTAACTCCAGATCAAGAACATTGAATTCTCGCGATACCTTTTTGTTTGTTTTTTTATTTAATATTCTGCGACGGGGAGCAACTCGATTCTTGTTTCTTCATGAGAAAAAACACTGTGTGTGGAAGTTTTCTGCACACAGATGAAAAAATGTATGAGGTTGGGATGGCTTTTTGGTCATCCGACAGTTTTGTGGGAGTTAATTACAGGAGTTGAACATTTAGAGAGAGAGGAGTCGTCAGGGTACATTTTTACTTGACTTTTGGTTTTGGTTGGTTATTATTTTTTTTTTCTCTCTTTCTCTTTTTCTCCTTTTCTCTCGTTTCTCTTTTCTTATTTTTTTCCGCTTTTCTTTTTTCGGTGTAATTTATCTTTTTTTCTAGTGGATAAATTTGGTTTTTTTATTATTACTATTTTTCATCTCTCGGCGTAATCAATAATTTCATTACAAATGTCCGAGAACGAAAATTACTCCGTGTTGAATGGAGACGAACGAGAGGCAGGGGCCTGGGCGTCGACCCATAATCGGGAGGCGCGAACAAAGCAGCGTTGGACTTCGGGAACCTGCGTAGACTCCGCCTGACAGGCAACACCCAACAGGGAACTTCTAGCACGGCGATTCAAACTAGAGGACCATACGATATGACACCGGAATCGCCGTCGATATCATATCTAGACGGCCGATTGATGTCTAGGCTAAGTATGTTCGTAGAGGAGGTGTTGGACGAGGAGCAGCGTTCTTCCATGCTTAAGAATCCTCCAAGAGTGGATCGATCTCCAGCACCTGTTTCTTTTTCATCGTCATTAGCCCCGTTAACTCTCCCATCCAATTCATCGGGACGGCTACGAAGCGTAATGTCCCCGGTCAAAATAGCGCACATCGTGAACTCTTGGGGCTTAAAATATGACGGTCCGAGGCATCGCTGCCAATAGAAAAGCTCCGAGTCGAATCCTTAGCTCATTCGACTCTGCAAGGGAATTTTTCCATTCTCTTGGAATTCGCCTACACTTTGTTCACTGCGAGCGCAATACTGACCACATTGCCTCCTAGTGTACCGTTACGGTCTTGAATGAAGTGCTCTAACACACTTCAAGGCCCTGATCCAATATGGATTGTTGCGCCAACGATTATTATTATTATTATTTGTTCACTGGAGAAGTGGCAGACTGGTACTGAGAGTATCGGCAACGCAACCCCCGACGCTCAATGGCCGGATCTGCGGGACGCTCTCCGAGATCAATTCCGAGATCGTTTGCCGGACATTGATCCTTGGGAGCGGATTCGGAGCCGGACTCGAAAAGATCGTGAACCCTTCGCGGAATTTTATAAAGACATCCGGGCAATTTTCCCTATTCACATAGCTACAACTCGTGAGTTGCGTGAATGGGTCGAAAAATTTGAAAACCAGCAATACCGCTTGGCCGTACGTTAGTTGGCTAAATTTTCGGGTCCAAAGCATCAATTGTCGGAAGTGGACGCTACCGACCTTCTGGTGTATGCGGCAGCCCGAGTTGCCATGACATGCCCGAAGCAGAGGTCGAAGCTGTACAGCCCAGGGGTTGTTGGAACTGTGGGGATCTAAGACACCAATGGGAAGATTGTATGGGGGAGTTACGTCGGTTTTGTTATGGTTGCGGAACTCCTAATATCATGAAGCCACAATGCCCCCGTTGCTCATTGCAGAAAAACTGGACAAATCGTTCCCTCGGGGAAGGGAGCCGCAAACCTCATTTGCCACATCAACACTAGTCTCCTCGACTCTCGGTCCGCCTTTCGTGTTGAAGCGGTCCGACAACTTAGCTGTGACCTACCCGGATTTGACCCCACCACCAATTATTTCGAGAAAACCGATGCTTTCGGTTCTTAGGCCGTTGCACTGAGACTGCAACAATGTCAAGCGGCCAGAGAACGGATCTTCGGAGTAGCAGAGATGGCAACGAAAAAACCTAAGCGCTCAACTCTTCGCTTACGCCAATATTGGATGCGAATAATGCGCAACCGTCGTCTTTACTACTCTGCCATTCTCACGAGTCGGCCCAATAATGATATTCGCCCGTATGCGGATGTCACAGTCTTGGGTGAGCGTGTTTCAGGACTGATTGATACCGGAGCCACTGTAAGTTGCTTAGCTTCGGATTTCGCTCGGAAAATTATTAAAGACGGTCGGTACAAGTGGGAGAGATTACGCATCGATCTCAGGACAGCCGACGGGACTAGCCACTCGACAGTAGGCAGAGTGTCGGCTGACATCACGTTTCGTGATCGGACGGAATCGATGTCGTTCCTCCTTATCCCGCAAAATCTTTACCTTGGAGCTGATTTTGTGCGCAAGTTCGGTCTCGCACAGGACTTATTTGTACCTTCCATTTGTTCAATCGAAAATGTCGAGAACGTCCAACAACACTAGTTGACGACACACCAGCGAGCAAGGCTCGAGGCTGTCATTGGCAGTTTTCCATCCATCGAGTCGGAGGGCTTAGGAGGTACAAGTCTAACGACACACGTCATCGATGTCGGAAGTAATAAACCGATTAAACAGAGACACTTCTCAGTCTCTCCCGCCATCGAAAAGCTCCTCTACGAAGAGATTGATAGGATGCTGGCTTTGGGAGTCATCGAAGAATCGTAAAGCGCCAGTTACCCTTGTGGTGAAATTTGGTAAAGTGCGACTTTGCCTTGATGCACGTAAAGTGAATAGTGTAACAGTGAAGGACGCTTATCCTTTATCTCTCATCAAGGGGATCTTTAGTCGTCTCCCGAAGGCTAGAATCATTACGAGTCTCGATCTGAAGGATGCGTTCTGGCAAATTCCTCTGGATGTGGCGTCCAAGGATATAAGTTTGTGACCATGCCGTTTGGGCTCTGCAATGCACCTCAAACCATGCAGCGACTGATGGACAAGGTCATCGCTGCCCACTTACGTCATCAAGTCTTTGTATATTTAGATGACTTGCTGCTTATTACAGAGACCTTCGACCAGCACCTGTTGCTCCTAAGCGAAGTGGCTCTCTGTATGAGACGCTTTGGCTTGACGTTGAACATCCGGAGGAGCAGGTTTGTTATGAAGGAAGTTCGATACTTGGGGCACATCATCGGTAACGGGATAATTAGCACCGATCCCGACAAGGTACACGCCATCAAAGATTTTCCGCGGCCGAAAACCGTCAAGCAACTACGGCGGTTTCTTGGGATGTGTGGGTGGTATCAGCGATTTGTGCCAAATTACGCTTCGCTGACTGCACCGTTGACAGACATACTTCAGAAGAAGCGTCAGTTTTGCTGGTCTGAGGAAGCCATTTCGGCCTTCGACGCTCTGAAAACGGGTCTCTCCTCGGCTCCAGTTGTGCATAGCCCCGACTTCTCCAAGCCTTTCGCCATACACTGTGACGCAAGTCAACATGGTATTGGAGCGGTGCTGATGCAGAAGACAGAGGAGGGACATGAAGTTCCTATAGCGTATATGTCGAAGAAGCTTACTCAGCCTCAGCGAAATTACACTGTCACTGAGCAGGAATGTCTGGCAACGGTGGAGGCAGTGCGCAAATTCCGAGCGTATATTGAAGGCACCACATTCGAAGTGGTAACTGACCACGATTCGCTCAAATGGCTGATGAACCAGTCCGACCTTCACGGCAGACTGGCCAGATGGGCGTTGAAGCTTCAAGGATTCTCATTCATCATTAAACACAGAAAGGGATCATAACATCTGGTTCCGGATTCTTTATCTCGAATGTATTCACCAGCGGAGGTGGATGCTTTAGAGAGAAGTGGGAACAACGCAGACGTGGATTTTGATTCACCACATTTTCGGTCTGCGGACTATTTGCAATTGATAGAGCGTATTAGGGAGAATTCCAACAAACTCCCTGATCCGCAGGTGTGCGATCGATTGGTATACAAGCGAACCAATCATGCTTCAGGAGATGAACTGCAGGAACAACAGGCTTGGAAGCTTTGGATTCCGGAGGAGCTGACGATGGAGGTGATCACCTGTGCCCATGATCATTCTTTGAGTGCACATGGGGGGGTTGATAAAACCTTGGGTAGACTGCGGTTGTGGTTTAATTGGCCTAAAATGGTTTCCCAGGTCAAGGATTATATCCGCAATTGTGAAACGTGCAAGACGTCAAAAGCTCCCAACCAAACGCTCCGACCTCTAATGGGAAAAGCGCTCATCTCAAATCGGGTATTTCAACGCATGTATATCGATTTTATCGGCCATAGTCATTCTCGATTCACTGTGGCTCAGTGAATTCTTTAACCGGGTTATTCAGGAAAGAAGAACACCATCTGACTGGCAAGAAAGTACCACTGTTCCAATATGGAAAAAGAAAGGTAGCCCAGTAGAATGTTCAAATTACCGTCCGATCCGGTTACTTTCACATACCATGAAGATTTTTGAGCGCATTCTTGACAACCGTATTCGCGAAATCGTTGAAATAACCATGAATCAAGCCGGATTTGTCAAGAACTGCGGAACTACTGATGCAATACACGCTACGCGGTTACTCATGGAGAAACAACGTGAGATGTATCGCCCTCTATACATTGCCTTTCTGGATCTAGAGAAAGCGTTTGACCGTGTACCACACGAACTCATCTGGTATGCTTTACGACAACACTTCGTGCCAGAAGAACTCGTGCGCTGGGTTCAATTGCTCTACTACGATCCGAAAAGTAAAGTTCGAAATATAGCTGGTGTATCAAAACCGCTTCGTGTCTCTGTTGGTGTTTATCAAGGAAGCGCCCTCTCACAACTCCTCTTTGTCCTTGCTATGGACACCGTCACACGGGATATCCAACGTCCAGCGCCCTACACACTGCTTTATGCAGATGATGTTTTCCTAGCATCTGATAGCAAAAATGATCTCGAGCAACTTGTTCAAAAATGGAATGATCGCCTCATGCAACACGGTCTCAGATTGAATTTAAACAAAACTGAATTTTTGACGACCGATCTCCATGAAACAGGCACAATCACTGTCAGCGGCAGTGATCTGCCCAGAACTGAGCGATTTAAATACCTCGGGTCAAATCTATCAGCGAATGGAGAACTGCGTTATGAAATTGCTTCACGCATTAACGCAACCTGGATGAAGTGGCGTTACACAACTGGTGTCCTTTGTGATCGACGTATCAACGAACGTCTCAAATCTAAAATTTACCGCAATGTCGTCCGTCCAGTCCCTCTCTATGGTTCTGAGTGTTGGCCAACTATAAAAGACAATGAACGGCGTCTTGCGGTAATGGAGATGAAGATGTTACGTTGGACTAGTAGCGTCACACGTTTAGATCACATCCGAAATGAGGATATCCGCAATCGTTATGGGGTTGCACCGATCGTGGAAAAGTTGCGAGAGAGGCGTCTTCGATGGTATGGTCACGCAATTCGTGCAAACGAGAATTCACTCCAAGATTGGTCTGAACATCGAAGTCGATGGTAAACGACCAAAAGGCAGACCTAAGCAACGGTGGCTTAATACGCTGGATGAGGATTTGAAAGCCTCGAGATTGCACCCAGATCTGGCATTCGATAGAGCCAAATGGCGAAGCCGATCACGACGAGCCGACCCCGCTTGTGAACGGGATAAAGGCTGAAGAAAAACGAAGTTGTTCTCGATTCTCCCCCGAAGTTTTCATTTGTGGAGCCGATTAAACGGTTTACCGCGAACGTGCTGATTGAATACTTGGAGAAGAGAATCTTCCATGTGTTTGGAATCCCTAAGTCGATCACGTCTGATAATGGGGTACAGTTCAAATCCGTATGGCATTTAACACATTTACACTGCTTTATACTCCCCGCAGGCAAACGCCTCGGAACGAGTAAATCGCTCACTATTGGCTGCTATACGCGCTTACGTCGGCACTGATCAAAGAGATTGGGATGACAAGCTGTCATACATCAACTGTGCCTTTCGTTCAGCGAAACACGTCTCGATAGGGTCTTCACACTATCACGTCGCTTTTGGGCAAAGCATGGTCACCCATGGGAGTACCTACGCCCTTTTACGATGCCTGAACGCCTTGCCTGATGCGACCTTGGAGGTCTGTTCTCAGGATAAACTTGCTATTCTGAGAGCAGAGGTACAAGGGCGCATCCTCCAGGCAAGAGAGACACAGGAAAGGGGTTACAACTTGCGATCCCGAGCTCGTGAATTTCAGGTCGGAGACGTCGTGTATAAGCGGCTCTTCAACTTAAGCAGTGCAGTAAAGCGGTACAATACCAAATTGGATCAGAAGTTCGTGAAGGCGAAGGTCATCGATCGAGTAGGAACGGTTCAATACGAGCTGGAGGACATGGAGGGTTGTAACCTGGGCTTCGCTCACGCGAAGGTCCTTAAGGCCTAACTTAGGTTTGGATCTTTGGCTGCCTTTTCTCGTAAGCACGCCAATACTCAGCCGCTATCAGCAGTGATGCCCTCACTGGTCTTCGGCTGTCTTTCCTCGAGCCGATCTCGAAAACCCAGCTGCCCTGTAGTGACCGCGAATGCGCGACGGGAGCGGAATCTCATTCGGCTCTTTCTTAATTGATTTGCTTAAATAATTCATTTAATAATATGTAATTACCCTAATGTTCGCCGCAGATTGCACATTATTGAATGCATTCGAGGGAATTAATCTTGACAGAGGCGAATGATTTGCCGCATCCGCAGCGGCATGCGCATGTTGCCGCAACATTGACTAGACAGAGTTGAAGGCAATGTAGCGGCAAGCGAAGCGGTGCTGGAAAAAAAAAGGTGGGAGGACCGTTTTTTTTTGTTTTGGAAAGGAGGAAGGGACAGTTGGGTGGAAGTCGGAATCGTTTGAAAAAGGTGCAAAGATTTTCGGGAGGAAGAATAAAAGAATTCGACCAAGAAAACTGACACCACACCGTGCTAAACCTTAACTCAAGTGTATTTTAAACGAAAGATTCCGAGAATAAGTTCAAATCGTTGACAAGAGTAACAAATGATAAATGCACGGTGATTTAAAACAAAAAGGAGAGGCCTAAGACCAGGAAGGCTGTTTTTTAAGGTTTTGTGTGAAACAAAACCTTATTAGAATCGATTCGATGTCTGTCTGTCCGTCTGTCTGTCTGTCACAGCCGATTTATTCGGAAACGGCTGGACCGATTGTCACGAAAATTGGTAAGAGTATGTGATCCGCCGTTCCCTTTACATGGCGCCATTTGGTGTTAAGTTTAAGGGGGGCTCCCCATACATGTATCAAATGAAAGGTCTCAATTAGTACTTTCCGAATCTGGTTCAATATTTGATATTAGATGAAACATAGGGGAGTGAGGGTTCAAAATATGACCGACAAAAAGTGTAACAGGTCTCGTTCTCAGAACCTATCCAACCGAAAAATCTGAAAAAAATCACAGTGGTGCATCTCTACGAAATCTAGGCCTCAAAATATATCCGGTTCCGATATCTGCACAAATAAAGTTAATAATAGTATATTTCCACATTTTAGAAATTTACTCGGCACCCCCCTTATGTTCATCCCAGAAGTACATAAATAGCATAGGTGTAACGAAGAACATGGTGCACAATTCGATCAAGTTTGAAGGAAATCCAACTATTGTTAACATAGTTATAGGGGGTAAAACTTTACATTTTTTTGTGAGTTTCGTGTATTCTACAACCCGCATGACGTCATCATCACATATCAATTCGTCAATACCACAACGAAGTAAGTTCGTATGAATTGGGTGGAAAAGGTTTATTTTATGTTAGTTTTTTATTCATTTGTATGTGAATACCAATTATTCCAACGAGACATGTGACATGGACTTTGCGGGTAGTGCCTAATTCAGATAGATATAAGAAGTAAATCGAAAATTTGGGTACGATCAATTTACGTGCCAATATGTGTATAGTATTCGGAAATAGGCAGTTTGTTTGTTTAGCGTGAGCGTAATACCTACGGCTGTAATATGAACGTATGTCTCGTAGTTTGGAAAAATATGAAGGAGTATGTTGGATGTGTAGCTATATACGGATAGAAAAATGTGCGTTGAAATTTCTTAGATAAGATGAACACAAAACCTTTATACCCGAGCGTAGTATAGGTCCCGGGGCGAAACGTGGATTGGTACCCACGATGGAGCATAAAACCTGGGAAATGCCTGCTGAACCAACACCAACAGCTCTACTACCAAACCCTATCTCCACCTCCACGTGGTGACCGCTGGGAGCTCTTTCTTGACGAAAAGCTGCAGACGGAGAAGGATGAAGGCGAGTCTCCCGCGCCTAAAAACGGGACAAATTGTACCAACTGGTCCTCCAGGTTGGGGGTTGGGTAGGGCTGACAACCCTACACGGAAAACAACTTGTTACGAAGCCACAACAGCAGCCTCGGATAGGACGGATTTTAAAACGACGGATCCGGCAACGAAAAAGGAACAACGATTTGCGCATTTTCTCATGGAACGTGCGCTCCCTGTACAGAGATGAAGCTGATAAGCAGCTAGCCGATACCCTGTGCCAATATAGGGCTGATGTAACAGCGTTGCAAGAGATGCGATGGACAGGGACCGGTTTCCTGGAGAAGAGCCACTACACCATATATTATAGCGATCATCCAGTAAACCATGTGCTCGGAGTAGGTTTCTTAGTCAGCCAAAAAATGAAACCTGCTGTTATCGGCTTAGAAAGCATAAGCGAACGGCTATGCACTCTGCGCTTGCGAGGCAAGTTTAGAAATATAAACCTCATAAACGTTCACGCCCCTACAGAGGAGACTGCAGAGTCGGAGAAGGATACCTTCTACGAGGCAGTAGAACGAACCCTCGAAGCCTGTCCCAGATATGATATCAAAATCATACTTGGGGATTTTAACAGCCAAGTAGGGAAGAAGCCCGTATTCAGGCGATACGTTGGCTCCCATAGCTTACACGAAAAACAAATGATAACGGACTGCGAACTGTTCAATTAGCAGGGTCACACGAAATGGTTGTTGGAAGTACCTGGTTTGCGCGGAAAGCGGTCCACAAACATACGTGGGCCTCTCCAGACGGGACCACTTTCAACCAAATTGACCACGTGTTGATCGAACGCCGCCACCTCTCAGCCTTGATGAATGTCAGAACATATAGGCGGGCCAATATAGACTCGTTGGCATGGTGCTCCGAGCTCGAATAACAATACCACCTAGAATCCCCTCTGACAATCAGGTGAGAGTGAACACTGAAGCCATCCACAACACAACCCTCCGCGACACCTATAAGAGGGAAATGGATGCCGGAATAACCGCAGTCAACAGAGGACCTGGAGATGAAGCATCAACAAATGATCTTCACAATCACCTGAAGGACGTTATCATGGATACGGCCACAAACATACTTGGCCCCAGCCGCAAAAGGAGTCGGAACGGCTGGTTTAACGATGAATCTAAGCTAGCAACGGAACGGAAGAATGCCGCATACCGAGTAATGTTGCATTCTCAAAGAATGCGGGCACGCGCTGAGACTTATCACGAACTCTGTCGAGCGGAGAAGCGACTTCACAGACGGAAAAAGGAAGCCTGGGAGAACCAACAAGTCTGTGAACTAGAAAAGTACAGGGAGCAACCGCATCAGGCGCGGAAGTTTTACCAACAAGTCAGCAGGATGAAGCCTTATACACCTCGATGCTCATCCTGCCGAGACAAAGGAGGAAATCTGATTTCCGACAGAATGGGAATATTAGAGCGATGGGTTGAGGACTTTGATGAGCTACTGAACAACCAGAACATCGGCGAGTTGGAGGTCCCGCCAACTGAAGACGACGGACAAATACTGCCACCACCAAGTTTAGGAGAAACAGTCCATGCAATTCATCGACTAAAAAATCATAAGTCGCCAGGAGCCGATGGAACTACAGCCGAATTGGTTAAATATGGAGGCGACCAGTTACACCAAGTGGTTCATCAACTTGTGCTCAAGGTATGGGACAGCGAATCAATGCCTGACGATTGGCAACGAGGCATAATCTGTCTCATGCATAAAAAGGGAGATATCACACAGTGCAGCAATTATAGAGGTATCACGTTGCTGAGTCCCATCTATAAGATATTCTCCACTATCTTGCTAGGCCGGATAGCCCCATACGCCCAGAACATCATTGGCCCATACCAAAGAGGCTTCACTCCGGGCAAATCAGCAACAGATCAGATTTTCTCTCTGCGGCAGGCGATGGAAAAACTGTTGGAATATGGACAACAGTTGCACCATCTGTTCATCGACTTTAAAGCCGCCTATGATAGCATAGCCAGGGTAAAACTGTACACGGTCATGAGAGAATTCGGTATCCCGACGAAATTAATAAGACTGACTAGGCTGACCCTGACCAATGTGCGAGGCCAGATAAAAGCAGCAGGATCACTCTCAAGACCATTCGGCATCAACAACGGTCTACGACAAGGGGATGCGCTATCATGCGTCCTCTTTAACCTGGCCCTCGAGAAACTGATCCGTGATGCTGAGGTGAATGCAAGAGGTACGATCGTCTTCAAGTCCACCCAACTAATGGCCTATGCTGACGATATCGACATCATGGGAAGAACCACCCGAGACGTTCAAACTGCTTTCATCCAGATCGAGCAGGCGGCGCGAGATCTTGGGCTCCACATCAATGAAGGCAAGACAAAATATATGGTGGCAACGTCAGCACCGAAGACGAATCAACCAACAACATCAAACCGCACTGGTCAAACACAAACACGAAGAAGAATAAGGATAGGAGAATACAACTTTGAGACCGTTGACAATTTCTCCTATCTAGGGTCGAAAATCACAACCGATAACAACTACGATGATGAAATCCGCGCACGGTTGTTGTCAGCCAACAGAGCCTATTTCAGCTTACAAAGACTGTTCCGCTCGAAACGTCTCACCATTGGGTCAAAGCTCTTACTGTACAAGACTATGATCTGGCCAGTCCTCATGTATTCCTCGGAAACTTGGGTTCTTAGCAAGAAAAATTGCGAACTCTTGGCCGCGTTCGGGAGAAGAATCCTTCGAAGAATTTTTGGCCCCCTACATGAGGATGGACGATTCCGTAGCCTACACAATGACGAAATCTATGAGCGATACCATGACCGTCCGGTTGTGGATAAAATCCGGCTCAATAGGTTACGGTGGGCGGGTCACTTAATCCGTATGGATGAAGATGATCCCACCCGGAAAGTCTATAAGGGCAATATCTATGGTAGGAAAAGAAGACGAGGCAGACCCTGCCTAAGATGGAGCGATGGCGTGGGCCAGGACGCCAGACAGCTTTTAGGGATATCGAATTGGTGGACCTCGGCGCAAAACCGGGATGTCTGGAGTTCCTTATTAAGGCAGGCCTAGACCGGATACCGGTTGTTGCGCCGTTGATGATGATGATGATACTGTAATGAAGTTCGTATTAACACCGAAGCATCCTTCGAGCTCGGAGTGACGCCGAAGTATGTTTTTTTAAAAATTTTCTTTGCTTTTTTCCTTTTAGTTTTTTTTTACTCTTTTTTCTTTACATTTCTTTAATTTAAGTTAATTTTTTTTCCTATTTTGATTTGATTAGATATTTATATATTTGTTTTTTTTATCTTTAATACACTATAAATTGCAAATAAGTCTGACGTAATTTGAGGACTTCCTCCCTCTCTTTTCCTCCTTGCTCCGCCGCGAGCAATAGACACGTTGATTTGATAGTAATGAAGCTTGAGGGATCAAAGCGCTCAAAGGACCCCGCCCCCCCACATTCCCGAGCTTGGCCCTGTCCGCGAAGCAGTTGGACGCCATAGTTTTCGTTTAATTTAGCCGCGACGTTCATCTGCGCCTGCAACAGAGTGGCAATCGCATTCACTTTCGCTGTGAAAGCAGAATAAGCTGTCGCTACATGTACTCGTAATACATCAGGAAGTCCTTGGCGGGGGCAGTTATTTGTTCATTCCGGTCTCTGCCAAACCGTTTTACGCGTGGCTGCAGAGTTTTTTGCGTCGACAGGGCTCAAATT
Source organism: Hermetia illucens (assembly GCF_905115235.1). Taxonomy (NCBI): domain Eukaryota; kingdom Metazoa; phylum Arthropoda; class Insecta; order Diptera; family Stratiomyidae; genus Hermetia; species Hermetia illucens. The sequence goes on along the minus strand of NC_051851.1, from coordinate 107,948,432 downwards.
CGTGGGGGGTCTTTCCTTTTGCTTGTCCGCTCTGGTGTTCCGCCTCAGCTCCGCCCTCCCTTATCAAACGATCATGTCGCGGAAGGCACGATCCCCCCGCTGGTAGCTGTTGCGGTTAGGGTGCCTCCCTCTTGGCGACGCAATTCGGCGGCCTGGTTCCGTCAATTGAAGGCGCAATTTGAATTGGTGGGCGTCACAGCGGATGCCATGCGTTTTAACCATGTTCTCGTCGGTCTCGACTAGGAGACCATCGGATTAGTTTCGGATGTGCTGGGGGATTGCCCCTACGGTCGTCTAAAGGAGCAGCTGATACGGCGACTTTCAGTAAGTGAGGAAGCGAAGCTTAATCACTTCTAAGTGAGCTACGCGATCGCACCTCCAGCCAGTTGCTTTGAGAAATGAGGCAGCTGGGTGGGGATAAGGTCGGCCCCGAGTTGCGGAAGCCCCTCTGGCTGCGGCGGCTCCCGAAAATCATCCGCGCCACCTTGGCCTGCACGAACTCGGGGTCGCTGGAAGTGTTGACCGCCATGGATGACAAGGTACACGAAGTGCACGCACGCCCCTTGGTTGCGGAGATTTCCCGAGACGCTGTTCGGGAGTTCGGCAAACGCAAAGCAATGGTGCCAACACTTCCGGACGCGGTCACCAAGCTTACAGCGACAGTAACAACTTTGCGTTGGGGAAGTAGATCCCGACCGCAATCATGGTCGAGGTCTGCTTCCCGAAAATAGCTTTCGAGTCGCACGCCGGGTCTCTCACCGGTCCCAACGACTTGCTGGTATTACCGTACATATGGAGCTCAAGCGACCAAATGTGTTTCGGATTGCAATTGCAACGCGACAACTTGCCTCGCTGGGTGCCTCGGCGACGGTTACCCGAAGCGGAGTATCACGTCATCTTATAATTTTCGACCTACTGAGCAGACGTTGCTGCCTGGCCGACACACCCGTACCCCGTCCGAGCACATTATTAATACCCCAAAACTTTCCCCTGCCAACCAAGGTGAAGGATCTGCGAAGGTTCTTGGGCATTTTAAACTTCTATCGTCGTTTCTTGCCCAAGGCCGCTTATCACAAGGCGATCCTTACCTGGGCTCGAAACCAAAGACTCCTGCAAAGTTGTGTGTTCTACTGAGCCCATTCCTGCATTTGAAACGGTCAAACAACAGTTTGTTGATGCAACACTGTTGGCATTTCCTCGGCCAGATGCATTTCTCGATGTTTTCGTTGAGTCCTCATACACAGCGGTAGGCGCTGCTCTTCACCTACGGGTGAATCAAACTTGCTAATCGTTGAGCTTCTTTTCGAAACAACTAAACTCAGCTCAATGCACCTATAGCGCCTAGGATCATGAAATATTCGCCGCGTACCTCTCCATCAAATATTTCCATTTTTCCGTTGAGGGCAAACGTTCACCGTGTTCAGAAAACACGAGCCCCTAACTTTCACGCTCAAATAAAAGCCCGACAAAGCGTCCGCTCGTCAACTTCGGCACTTGAGTTTCATTAGCCAGTTCAATTCTGATATCCAGACGCTTTGTTTCAAATCTCTCTCGTCACAGTCCCAGGCGCGGCCGATTATACGGTAATTGCTGAGACACAGAAAGACGACGCAAAGCTTCAGAGCCTGCAGGCCAATTCCAAACATAAATTCAAGGAGTTTCCTATCTTCGGCTCAAACACCTATTTACTCTGCGAGACTTCCGGCCGATTTTCGCAGGGAATTATTTAACGCAATACACGATCTTGCGCACCCAGGCATCAGGATGAGGAACTGGTTAATAATAATAATAATCGTTGGCGCAACAATCCATATTGGATCAGGGCCTTGAAGTGTGTTAGAGCACTTCATTCAAGACCGTAACGGTACACTAGGAGACAATGTAGTCAGCATTGCGCTCGCCCGAGATTATTACCCTGATTTGACTCAGGTACTCATTCACAGCTGAATCGACTGGTATCCGACGTCAAATCACGATGTAAATTCCACTGCCACTAGTGAGATTTGAACCGCGACCTTCCGTATGACAGCCTAGTGCTCTAACCACTGAGCTATCCGGACACAGGAACTGGTTAGTCACTGTAAAATACTTCTCGCCGCCCGTGAACAAGGACGTATACTCTTGGCCCAGACAGTGCATCGATAAGAAAGGAAGTGGGAGGTATTAGCTAGGTCAACCAAGCGCTTCCACACTATTCATTTAGACATCATTGGTCCCTTGTGGAACTTGTATGGATACAAGTATTGCCTGACAATCATCGATAGGGTGGTGCGACAATACCTCTGGCTGACATTACGGCACAATCATGTGCCGAGGCCCTCTGTCGAAAGCGGATCCCGTGCTTTGGAGTACCAGCCGTAATCATCACGGACTATGGAATGTAATTTGATTATATTCTTTTTCAGGTTTTGTGTAAAGCAAAACCTTATTAAAATCGATTCACTGTCTGTTCTTTTTTTGCAGAGGTGGAAATCGTCAAAAGACACTGGCCTGGAAATGCCAGCGTGTGGGATTCTTACCCACTAAAGCCACCCCCGACCCGTAAGAAACTGGGTAAGATTATAATTAATCTCACAGTGCTGTCTCTCCAACCAATCCTTGATGGCAGGGACGAGCCTGTGTGTCCACCGACCTTTTCCCGAGCGTTCCCAACACTCTTGCTATCTATATAGAGATCTCTCCATTTCTGCTTTCTTCGTCTGCGATAAAGAAGAGGTACACTTCGCATTGTATATATTCGTTATCTCATCTGCCACGATGTCAATGGTATCATTCCCGAGATGACCAATGCTGCATCATCTGAGACAGTCCTAAATAGCGAGCACACCGTTAGGGCTGTTCTTCTGTAGACTGCACTTAGTTTGTTAGCGTTAAATGTAACCTGCAATGCCTTTTCCCAAACTGGAGCTGCATAGAGCAGCATCGAACTTCCGTTTTTTCCTCCGCAAGTGTCAGACCAGAACTCTCTAGCCAACCCTTAACAGCACTGATCGCTCCCCATGAGTATAACCCAGCATCTTCGAGGTGCTTTGCGACCACAACCAGCGCTATAACGTCAGTGTAGCCCACCATAGTGGCTTCCTTCGAAAGGGGAAGATTAAGTACATCTTTGTACATGTGTTCCGCAGCAGTGGGCCCCGCACGGAGCCCTGCGGGACACCCGCGGAAATAACGAACTCCGGGGGTTCGTCATCAGTGTCATACCAAAGCCTCCGTTCTTGTAAATAGCTGTTGACACAGCTGCAAGTTAAGCGGAAATATCAATCTACGCCAGAGATTCCCGTATTAGGTTCCAATTGGCCGAATTGAATGCATTTCTCACATCCAGGGTTACTACCACGTAATATTTGCTAGTACTGAATTTACCGTGGATTGCATCTTCGGCCAAGCCAGTAACCATTTTGATGCCATCAATGGTTGATCTGGTTTTACGGAACCCATACTGTCGATCTGAGAGACCTACCTGGCTCTCAACAATCTATTATATATCCAAAAGACAAATAGTTCTGTAGGAGGTTGGCTCACCTGGAGTTTTACCAGGCTTAGGCAGTAGCACCAACTTCTGCCATTTCTATGCTGCAGGAAATATACCCTCGGACATGCATGCTTCAAACAACTCAGCGAACATGTCCGGTCTGGATTTCACGGCAAGCTTAAGGGCCCTATTTGGAACGCCATCCAGACCCGGAACTTTGTTATCTCCTATCCTAGCGCAGATATCCAGCAGCTCGTCACTTGTGACTGGCGGTATTACCGTGTTGTTCAGAGGTCGCTGAAGCTGTCTATGCCCTCTTCTTGCTGGGGAAATAACCGCTGGATAATTTTTAACAAGAGTGAAGGGCACGTGATCTGCGGAGATGATCGGCCTCTGAATCGCCCCATCACGATTCTATAGGCGCTCCCCCACGGGTTTACGTCCGCTTCCGAACAGAGCTCCTTAAAGCTTTCCCTCTTTCTCCGTTGGATGGCGAGCTTGAGGGTTTTGCGGGTTTCCTTATAGACGCGCTCTTTTTGTCCTTGGTCGATTCTGCCTGGTGATCGCTGTGGCTGTAGCGCTTGTTGACGCACCAGGACATACCACGTGCCAGTGTAGGGCTGACAAAAGTTAGGTCTACGATTGAGGCAGACCCCTCTTTCTGAAAGATGTTTACATATCCTTCGTTGGCCAGAATGATATCCACTCACGGGCCCAAGCATTGAAGCCACCAGCAATCATCCTTGGACTACGACCCCTTGCGTCGAGAACAAGACTGTCATTTCCTCGAATTCGGGCAGTGTCAGGCTTGGTGGGGCGTAATAGCTATACACATATACCCCGTTTATTTTCCCCCACACAAACCGCTGTATGTCTGACCCCTAGTACATTGTATGGCTTGTCGACCACATGCCTATGTCGCCGCTAAAGCTGCGCCGACTCTGTAACCCATATGCCACGGTGACAGTTTGGGCGAATTCGCACTTTTGCCTTTTTCTTCGCTTTTTTCTTAACTACTTTGATCCATCCACCATTTCCATTCCCCTTGGATTTTGTCGAGTCGATTGCTGGAGCTCGCACCCCCTTTCCCGCTTTCTCTCTTGGGTGCTTTTAGTTTCGTTTTTCGGAACTATTTGTATGGCCTTTTTCCTTTTAGGTGCCTGCTGATTTCCCAGAGGATCCACATCTCCTTCCCGCACTCTCTTGTTTGGTGGCAGGTTGATTGCAATACGATTAGGTGCCACTTGGGTCGCCTATGACACCATTGGGGCAACAGATTTCCATTTGCCTTTGGAATTTCGTTCCTCCTGCTACGATTTGTTGTAGAGCACTCTAATAGCTCTCACCATATTATCTATGGCTTGTCGCTGTTTTTGTCGTCATCCACTGTCTGTTTGTCTGTCAAAACGGCAAAACCGATCCGAACGAAATTTGGATAGATGGGAACAGCGATTGACATTTATTTAGGTGGAGTTTAAAGAGGATCTCCATACATGCAAAGGAGGAATTTAAAAAAAATCACTGGGTATAGTTGGGTAGGGTATCAAATGAAAGATATTGATCAGTACTTTCCGAAACTGACTGAGTTTTGGCGTGAATTGCAAAGTGTGCGAGTAAGGAGTACAGGACTCATTTTCGGAAACTACCCAACCCAAAAATCGGAAAAAATCAGGGTAGTGCGCTTAGATGAAATCTAGGACTCAAAATATGTCCCATTCCGATATCTGCTCAACTAAACTTACTAATAGTATATTTTAGAAACTGACTAAAAACTACACTTGCCAAATTTGGCAATCTGGCCATTAACGCCAGAGTTACAATTCAAACTTATCAATTCCGCACGAATTTACTGCTTCCAAAGCCATGCAAATTAGATGCCGACGTTATAATTAGCGAGAATAATTGACATTGGCGTGAAATATTAAAGCCGTATTTATGAAGAATCTACTTCTCCCCAGCTCCTTTTAAGGTTTCGTGCAAAGCACTTATGTGAAATCTAAGCCTCGAGAAATGTCCCATTCCGATATTTGCTCAAATAAACTTACTAATAGGATATTACCAACTTTTAGAAATTGACTGAAAAACTCCCCTTAAGTTCTTCCTAGAGTATTCATGAAAATCCAATTATTAGTGTCAATGTTATAGCAGTTAAAACTTATCAATTTCTTAGGAATTAATAGTATCCTAAGCCATACAAATAAGATGCTGATGTCATAATTAATGAGAATAATTGACATTCGGGTGAAATATTAAAATTCCATTCATGACGAATCAACTTCACCCCAGCCCTTTTTAAGGTTTTGTGTAAACGCAAAACCTTGTTAAAATTGGCTTACTGTCTGTCTGCTTGTCTGTCCGTCACACGTATTTTTCTCGGAGATGGCTGTAGCGATTGACACCAAATCTGATAGAAAGGTGGGAACTCTGAACGCTCACGCATACAGTGAATTATATCCTTTTACGTCGCATCTAAGGGGGGTCCCCATACAGGCAAGAGGTGGGTGTAAACTTTTTTTTTCATTGAATATAGTCATGTCGGATAACAAATTAAAGGTCTCGGTTAGTACTTTTCGAAGCCGGTTTTAGTTTTGACATTTGTTGGAAAGGTAGGCAATGCGGGGGGTTGAAAGTGGTCATTTCTTTAACGAACCCATTCTCAGAAACTACACAACCGAAAAATCTGAAAAAAATCAGGGGGCTGCCACTATATGGTGTCTAGGCTCCGAAATAGCCTCCATACCGATACCTGTTCGAATAAAGTTAATAATAGTACATTACTATAATTTTTAGTAATTGACTGAAAAACCCCCTTAAATCCACCCAAGAATCAATTACGTGCTACACAGTAATGGGACAAATGCACACTCAAATCTCTTTATAAAAGAAATACACAAAACCTTTCATACCCAAAGCGTCTAGCTTCCAGTTTCCCGACTTGTTTATATGTGATGTAGGTTAAATTCTTCACATTTGCTAATAATATTAAACTGAGAGTCTGAAGCGTATGAGGTTGACTATTATCAATACAGGTCTTTCCATCAATTTATTTATTTGAATTGCTTGGATGGAATTTTTAGCTATGTGACACGGAGCTGTCGTGCACTAGTCGCTCCATCTTCTTTTCCTTCAGCCTTTGTCCCGTCCACAAGCGGGATCGCCACCGTTGTTTCGGCCGGCCTTTTCGTCACTTACCATTGACTTCGATATTCAGATCTATTGGTATTGGTTTGGTAAGTGAATTCTCGTTAGCGCGAATAATGTGACTACACCATCCAAAACGCTTCACTCGAGATATTCAAATCGCTCAGATCTGGGCAGGTGGCTGCCATTGACAGAACTGTGGGATTTAAATTTAAATGTTATCAGCTAATGGAGAACTGCATTATGCTCCTCATATAGGGAAACACAAAACCTTTTATATTTGAAGCGTCAAGCTTCCGGTTTCCTGACTTGTTTCGGAGTTAGTTAATACCATCGTGCTCGTGATACTTGCCTTTTGTTTTCCTCGGCCTTCGCTCACCCCACCGAAAGGAGTTCAGGGCCAGCCCCACGGAAATGGTATATGGTGAGAATCTGCGCTTCCCTACCGACCCTGTGCTGGATATCAGAGCACGGTTAAGTGACTCCGGCATGCTGCGTCTGTTCAGAGACGAGGTTTCAATGCTGCGGCTGACTCCACCTTCCCGACACACGACAACGAAGGTTCTCATTCAGGGCGGACGCTCCTCGCTGCAGCCATCTTACGAGGACCCCTTTGGAGTTTTGGAGCGAGGTGAGCACTCTTCTACGTTCGAGGTGAGCCCAAGTGGGTCTAATTGTCGAGATTGATGAACCAAAGAGCCGACGAATGCTTTAAAAATGCACCTGTGAAGCCTGCGCCTGCGAACGTTCACAGTTCCCACATTCACTTTACATGATCATGACGTTATACACTACTTAGAGTCTAAAGTAAAATATTGATCCTCCGTAACATTGCTAGTAATAGTTGGATTTCATTCAACCTCCCGAAGTTTTGCCTTATATATTATCTCTTATACCAATGCCAATTTTCGTACCTCTAGGATGACATTAAGAGGGGTTTTCAGGTAAATTCCTAAAACATGGCAATGCACTATTATTAACTTTATTTGAGTAGATGTCGGAACGGGATGTATTTTGAGGCCTAGATTTAGTCGATATGCCTGTTATTTTTTCGAGATTTTTGGATTGGATAGATTCTGAGAACGAGGTAGGTAGGTAGGTATCAGTGGCCGCTCCGAGGAGCCCAATTAGCGCTTTGGTGCGCCGTTTTGATGCCACAAACTCCCAAGACCGTGACTGTTGTTATAGGAACAGGGAAGCGGAGTCCAGCTGGCTCGGATCCTCAGAGCCAGCCCGTAGCATTCACGAAGGAAAGCAGCTCTCCGACCCTGTAACTAGAAATCTCACCGAGGTCCCCAAAGAATGGTTTACCCAGTGTCCGCAGCCTGACTCGAGCTAGAGCCGGGCAATCGCAGAGAAAGTGCATGAGGGTTTCCCTTCCTTCTCCGCAGCTTCGGCAATGCGAGTTGTAGGGTAAGCCGAGCCTAGCGGCATGGTCCCCTATGGGCCAGTGCCCCGTGCAGACCGCCGTAATCTTGAATGCATTTGCACGCGTCTGGCACAGGAGCTCTCGTGATCGGGCTATGTTATAAGCGGGCCAAATTCTCCTTGATTTGGCACAGCTTGTAAGCCTTCGCCATCTCAGGCCCGCGGCTGCTAGGTAGTGCGAGTAGACTCGGCCACCGACAGCCGCCAGCGGAACACCGACTGTGTTCCCCGAGGGGCTGCCAAGAGCAGAGCCTTGCCTGGCCAATCCGTCAGCCCGCTCATTCCCTTCTATGTTCCTATGCCCGGGAACCCAGAGGAGAGTGATCTTGAGCGTGCCGCCCAGATGGTTGAGCGTGTCTCTGCACTGCCCCACCAACCGGGAAGATGTCGTAGTTGAGTACAAGGCCTTGATGGCCGCTTGGCTGTCGGTCAGAATGGCTATGTTACGCTTGGGACTCGAATCACGCTCCAGCCATCGACAGACTTCCAATATCGCCAGTACTTCCGCCTGGAATACACTGGTGAAACCTGGGAGACCATACGACTTGGATACACCGTGTGTATTCGAGAAAACCCCCGCGCCGACTCCACAGGCCATCTTTGATCCGTCCGTAAAGAATACCGTGTCATAGTCTTGCAACACGCCGCCGGTCTTCCACTTTGCCCTGGTTGGAAGGTCCACAGCAAAGTTTCTCGTGAAGTTCAGCTTGCGTGTGACATAGTCCGTGGGGGATGCCCAGATTTCTCGAGGTATTTCATCTAGAATGTTGCTGTGGCCATAGGACTTCGCTGCCCAGCATCCGGACTCACGCAGTCTTACGGCACTGCACGCTGCAACATATTTGATGTGGAGGTCAAGGGGGAGGAGATGCAGGAGTACATTGAGAGCATCTGCCGGGCAAGACTTCAGAGCCCCCGTAGCACCTGCACACGCGGTTCTTTGAATCCTATTAAGCTTCGTTCTATTGTATTTCTTCTTCAAAGCCTGCCACCATACAATAGATCCGTACGTCAGGATCGGACGCACTACAGCGGTGTACATCCAGAGAACCATCCTCGGCTGGAGACCCCATTTCCTGGCAAAGGTTCTCTTACAGGCATAGAAGGCTATACAGGCCTTCTTAACCCTCAGTTCTATGTTCAACCTCCAATTTAGCTTAGGATCCAGGATTACACCCAAATACTTCACATTAGAGGAAAGAACCAATCTTTGTTCATTCAGCCGTGGTAGATGGAATTCAGGTATCCTTGTCTTGGTGGTGAATAGCATCAGTTGCGTTTTGGTTGGGTTTATGCTGAGTCCGCATCTTGCGGCCCACAGGCACACCTTTCGCAACGCTCCTTCCATAATGTCGCTCATAATGGACAGAAACATCCCAGATACTAGTATCACCAAGTCGTCGGCATACGCCACCACCTTCACCCCGCTGCTGTCTAATGTACGTAAAATTTTGTCCATTACTATTAACCAGAGCACCGGTGAGATAGCACCACCCTGGGGCGTGCCTCTGTTCACAGCTCTGGTCAAGTGGTTGCCTCCCAGATCGGATTGGATTATCCTGGTACTCAGCATGGATATAATCCAATGCGTGAGATACCCCTCCAATCCAATACCGGTCAAGGCTTCCTTGATGGCGTTGGTACTGACGTTGTTGAAGGCTCCTTCTATATCCAAGAAGGCAGCAAGGGTATACTGCTTGTACTGCAGCGACCGCTCAACCGTGCCAATTACCTCGTGGAGGGCGGTTTCTGTGGATTTTCCTTTGAGGTAGGCATGCTGGGACTTGGAGAAAGGCGTTCTCTCCATAATCGTCCTTAAGTGAATGTCCAGGACGCGTTCTAGGGTCTTCAGCACGAAAGAGGTCAGGCTGATTGGTCGAAAGTCCTTCGCGGACTCATGACCGCGCCTGCCCGCTTTCGGTATGAAAACCACCCGTGCGCGCCTCCAGGACTGCGGTACGTATCCTAAAGTGATGCAGCTCCGGTAAATCTCAACAAGCCACGGCACAACCCTTTCCTGCTGCTTCTGTAGCATGACTGGCATTATGCCATCTGGGCCCGGAGATTTGTATGCGGAGAAGCTGTTTATAGCCCAGCCGATCCTATCCCCGGTAATTACCGATTTGATAGTCTCGCACAGCTGGGGTTGCCGCAAACCCTCCAAGCGAGGTTCTGACTCACAGTCCTCCTCGCTGGAGGGAAAGTGCGTTTGCACCAGCAGCTCCAAGGTTTCACTAGAAGATTCCGTCCAGGAGCCTTCCGACTTTTTAAGGAAGGATGGACTCTTATGTTCCTTGGACAGAATCTTATTGAGCCTCGCGGATTCACTAGTGCTTTCAATGTTCTGACAATAGTCTAGCCAAGACCGCCTCTTGGCGGTCCTGATGGCCGACTTGTACTTCTTTAGGCAGTCCTTGTATGGCTGCCAGTATTTTTGCCTGTAGCAGATGTTGAAGATTTCTCTGGTCAACTTCCTGAGACTAGAGAGATCTTCGTTCCACCACGGTGGCAGGGTCTTTTTGCTGTACTTAGCAGGGCACGAGACTTTGAAGGCGGTATCAAAAGCCTTCTCCAGAGCCCCGACCTTTGACTCCAGTTCGTCTGTCGTGCCAATCCTACCA